>NW_024543082.1:14885000-16219375 GCF_018167655.1 Microtus oregoni
TCTGAATGTGGTTGACAATTGGGGCAGACTGGGGGGCCAAAGGTAATGGCACTGGGATTTGTCTCTCTGAAAGAAAAACTTAAAGTAGCTTCCATTTTGTAATGCACTCATGCTGATGTCAACATTGGGTAAATGAGTGTGAAGTTGCAGCTAACTTAGGTTTTGCTGCACATTTTAAACTTTGAAAGTATAAAACAAAATGCCACGCTTTTGCATACCTTTGAAGAAGAATCAGGGTCTTTCGCATTTAGAAGTCCTAGAACTTGATTAAGACACGAAGAGAAGTGTTCATACCTAGGTTTGAAGGTATGTATTAAATGACAGAAGAGCAAGAATTGTAGGCAAAGCAAAGAGGGTAGATCTCATCAAAACATATTACAAACATGCATGAAATTCTCAAAAAATAAACTAAATTTGCTTACAATGTTTACATAGATATTCCATGATTTATGACATAGTTTTGTACCCATAAATCCATGTAAACTTAAAACTACTCCATGTGAAAAATGTATTTTTTACAACCCAATCTACTGACTAATAAAACATAGCAACATTAGTACATTGTAGTTGACTGGTTGTTTACCATTGGCACTTGAGGGGCTGATTTTCACCTGCAGATTACAGTCACTGTCTAGCACTGCAAAGGTCAAGAAATAAAGCTGCTATGTGGCCAGGGCTTAGATTTGGGTCTTTACCTTGAAAACGATCAAAGGGATATAATGGTTGAAACGAAAGTTAATGCTTAAGCACACGTATAAGAGAAGTGACAGCTGAACAGGAAACAGTCCATGAAATATGAAAATAATCTGCTGAAGATGACAGTGAGGCTTACAGCACACTGTAATAAAATGTTTATGAGCAGAACAGGCTAGAGCTAAGAAAGAATGGGCAGAAACAAGTTTGTCTAGGCATGCAAATAGGTGGGGGGACTCTAAGCAGATGGGAGTCTTCATTTTGTTTTTCCTGTATTTGAAATAAAGACAAAGTAAGGCCAGGATGTAGTGGGGCACGCCTTTAATTCTAGCACTCCGGAGGCAGAGGCAAGTGAATCTCTGTGAGTTCAAGACCAGCCTGGTCTACAGAGTAAGTTCCAAAACAGCTCTACTACATACACACACACACACACACACACACACACACACACACAAAAAAAAGACAAAGGATAAAGTAAGCTTGAGCATGAAAGGCAGCAAAAGAAAGCAATGCATATTTGAATGAGACATTGTAGGTATCAAGGAAGCTGACAGAATAAATAAAAGGGTCTGTTCCAGGGAAAGCTTTGTGATTTTTCTCCTATTTATTTAGAAACAGAATCAAGATTGAGACCTTAAGCGGGGCAGTGGTGGCGCACGCCTTTAATCCCAGCCTCAAATACAGGAGGCAGAGGCAGGCAGATCTCTGTGAGTTCGAGACCAGCCTGGTCTACAAGAGCTAGTTCCAGGACAGGCTGCAAAACCACAGAGAAAACCTGTCTCGAAAAACAAAACAAAACAAAAAAAAAAAAAAAGATTGAGATCTTAACAAATGGCCTCAAAAGAAGATAACATGCTTCTTGGAGATCTAGTCTGTACAAAAAGGAGAAGGAGAGCTGGGCGTTGGTGGCGCACACCTTTAATCCCAGCACTCGGGAGGCAGAGGCAGGCGGATCTCTGTGAGTTCAAGGCCAGCCTGGTCTACAAGAGCTAGTTCCAGGACAGGAACCAAAAACTATGGAGAAACCCTGTCTTGAAAAATCAAAAAAAAAAAAAAAAAAAAAAAAAAAAAAAAGAAGGAAAGAATGCAACTGAGAGACTGAAAGGAGTATTAGCTTAGCAATCTCCCACTGCTGCTACAAAGTCATTTTTCTGTTTCCTGAGACCACATCCAAAAGATGATTTCTATTTACTACAAAGCTTTTAAGTAAGCATTCATTATGTGACAGCCAGAACAGATACACATGGATATTCTGATCCTCACAACAGATGAAAAGAGGACAGGTAAAGGGAAGGTACTCTGCAGGAAAGATGCCCTTATCTATGACACTGACTTGATAGCCATTTGTATCACAGATGTTTAGAAAAAATAAGAAACACTAAAGTGAATGTGTCTTGTTTTGCAGAACTTCAGTTACCCAAGGTTAATTTTGCCCTGGTCTTTAGGTCTATTTTGTTCACGAAAAGTCAGAAATTATTAAACATTCTGCTGCTGCTGAGACTCATTTGTCTCTCACTGCTTGCACAATGTAGGTGCTCAATAAATGTTTTCTTATTTGGCTATGAGTCACTATTTGAACCAATTTCTAGATCCTAACACAACTTAAGTATTGAGAAAATGAAATTAAGATGCTAAAATCAAGGTCTGGAGAGATAGTTCAGTGATCAAGGATGAGTGTTACTTTTCCAAAAGAGCGGGGTCAATTCCTAGCAACTATATTGAGTAGATCACAACCATCCATGACTCCAGTTTCAGAGGTCCTTATGTTTTCTTCTAGCCTCCACAAGGACCAGGCACACACATGGTGCACATATATGCAGGCAAAACCCCATATATATAAAATAAAAATAAACTGCATGAAAATAAAGACAAAGACTCTAACGCAATGAACTTTTAGAAAGTATATGTTACTGACTTTCAAATGTAATTGACAAGAAACACTTGGAGACAAATATAAAAATGTTCTGGTGCTGGAGATATGGCTTAACCACTAAAAGTGTTCTTTGTCACAGTATTGGGTTCAGTTCCCGGCATCCACAAGGCAGCTCACACATGTCTTCAACTCTAGTTCCAGGGATCCTAGGCCTTCTTCTGGTTTTAACAGGCACGAGGCACAAATGTGGTACATACACATATACGCTGGCACAACACTCATACACACAGAATCTAAAATAATAAATAAAAAAATGTTATATTGATAAATAACATACCTGGTAAGATAATCAGCAATTTTAGGATTTTTAAGGAGATCTATAAGTAGGTCGACTGAGTACTTTCTTGTTAGGGTCCCATCACCATTTATTAGAATATTAAATATTAGTTGGAAAGTCTGATGAATGTTTCGAGCATGAAATAGCTTTGAAAAATTGGGAAAACTGTATTATACACAAGAAATTATAAGCTGATATCTTAATGATTTTAAAATATTAAACACTATGATCTCAAAATTAATTTCAAAAGTAGAAAAGAATTACCTTTTCCCCCACTTCTTCATTTAGCGTCAAACTGGATAATATTGAAAGTGCAAACACAACTATAGTCAAACTGCTGTGTGCTAGGAAGCTTATGAGAGTTCGATAAAAGGATTTCACATTACTCTGAAGGAGAAAAGAAACTGAATTTAAAAATGTACATTTTGGTTAAAAAATACAATTGTACAGAGTGGACAAGCTTATTAAACATTATCATGAACTTTTCAACACATGGTGACTATTTTTAAAGGGAAAATTATTATTAATATTTAAAGGAAAATTTTACAACATAGATAAGTAGAAATTAAAGGACTATTTGTTATACACAGTATCTGGAGAAAATTTTCTTTTTTGGTAAAGGTACCCAAATGGCATGGGCAAGGCCATAGGTTCCATACTTAGCATTGGAAATAAAAAAAAAAAAGAGAGAAAAACTTGGAAGAATTTAGGAATAGAACCTACTATAAAATATACATACATACATAATCAAACCCTCAACTCACCAAAGTTTTTATTTGTGTTTGAACAAAAAGATTGTGCCGACAAAGATTTGCCAACAATCCTAGGCAAGGCATGGTTAACTCATCTTCAGAAGACTGACTGTTGTAAAGACAGAAAGCATGGTATCCACTCTATTTAGTCAAAATCACAGAGTAGTTAATATACATAAGCTTCTATATGTAAAAACAAGATTATCATACAGTATATTATTTCCTTTATGTTTTAAAGCTAAATTATTCCATTCAAATGTGCCACAGAAATAAAGAAATAGCAGTCAGAATGACTACATTTAATTATGCTCACCTACAGAGCATACAACGTTCACCTTGATTATTTTCATAAATCAATTTGTTAGATCTTACTTATGAAAATTAGACCTATTTTAAGATACTCAACCCTTAAAATCATCCAAGTGGAGGAAACAGGTATTAGTTAGTTTAAAAACCTAGAAAGCTGGTAAGATGATTGCTCTTTTAGAGAATTGGGGCGCAGTTCCAAGCACTCACACTGGACAGCACACAACTCTCTGTAAGTCCAGCTCCAGAAAATATGAAGACCTCTTTTGTCTTCCACAGATACCTGCACATACATGGTGTACCTCACGTACTTAGGCACAAATACATACACAAAAATAAATGATTTTTTTTTTGCTTTTAAAGTTAGAAAACATTAACTAAGGAGAAATGATCTACCACCTAGTTTTAGTTTAAAAATAAACAAATATTTTTGTCACCTTACTAGACCTGGATGGAGGTGGGCGGTACTTGGACTTCCCACAGGTCAGGGAACCCTGATTGCTCTTCGAGCTGATGAGGGAGGGGGACTTGATCGGGGGAGGGAAATGGGAGGCGGTGGCGGGGAGGAGGCAGAAATCCTTAATAAATAAATAAATTAAAAAAAATAAACAAAGAAATTACAGCTTGGTTGTATACTTACATATGACCAATCAGGAATGTAATTAAGTCATCTATGTGGGCACCAGAATGAAAAAACTTGACATTATATGTTAACCTCTGCAGAAGTTGAATGCACTGAGAATAAGAAAATAATTGTGAGTATACACATGAAAACATACTGACCACTGATAAAAATAAACTATTGCAAGTATTTCATTTTAGTATATCATTTTAGGAACCAAACACTAGAGCAAGAGCCATACCATTTTTTAAGCTTACTTAAAAAATTTTACTTCAAAACATATATTCTAAGCAATGAGACTACTAAGAACCATGGGAGTCGTGTCTTAATTTATCCATTTCTACATATTTTATTTAATGGCTTGTCATTGCTATGGTTTGAATGGCACCTAGTTATGTCCATTTAAGGTGGGTCCTGTGATTTAAACCTTAGTTTCTTAGATGGTGGTACCGGGAGGTAGCAGAACTTGTACAAGTTAGGGCTTAAATAGAGGTCCTTAGATCACTGAAGGTATCATGTATTTCCCATGTGACCCTGATGGTAGTTCTTAAGAGAAGAAAAAGGAACAAGTCTGGTCCCAGTATCTCTCGTATCTTACCTGAGATATGATCATGTTCCCACCCTTTCTATTTGCCATGATTATAGCCAGAAGACCCTTTGCCAGATCTAAAAAATAGTTGATATAAATAGGATGTCCTTGAACCACCAAACCTATGAGATAAATACATATTTTTCCTTATCAAATGAACTACTCCCAAGTATTCAGCTGTAGTAACTAAATCTGACCAGTCATCTACCTTATTCCCCTACTTACACTAAACTTGAGTGTGGGTTGAATTAATTTGAAGGTATCTTTTTCCCTTTACATTTTATGTCTAAAAGTGAATGTCAGTTCAATTTGTCATGTTTATCTTTCTTGCAGATGATGACATTTTAGATTCAATAAAATGATGGGTGAAAGAGTTTTCAAATTATGCTAAACAAGTATGAACCATAGCTTTAAGTTTTGTAAGATTTTTTTCTTTGTAAATTTTTTCTTCAACAGTCCAAGGCTATATAACCTAAATTAAAATTTTAACGTGAATAGTTCACACTTCCAAAGGAACACATCTGTGTCCTTAAGTTATAGTGTTATAAGTTAAAGTGGTGATTATGCAGATCTGGTTATCTCTGATTCCTTCTTTAGAAATATTTACATATCTGACACGTGACCAACCAGCTCCTAATAAGTACTATGCCTGATGATGTCATGTCATCATATAAAATAAAACATCTTACTGTTTTGGAATAGAATATTTGTTTAACTATATAAAGAAGTATCACATTTATTTGTGTTGCAGAATAATTGTTTAACGATGCAACAGTGCACTGCTTTTGTTTATGTTGCATTTATTTAACTATGTAAAGATGTGTTGCCTGCCTAAGGCACCTGATTAGTAAAAAGCTGAATGGCCAATTGCTAGGCAGAGGAGTAATAGGTGGGACTCGGGGAGCAGAGAGAAAAGGGAAGCTAGCCAGCCAGGGGGTCAGCCAGCCAGCCACAGAAGCAGGAAAGCTGGAGGTAAATGAGCCTCAGGAAAACACATAGATTAATAGAAAGGGGTAAATATAAGTTAAAGAAAAAAAGCTAGCTAGAAACAAACCTAGAGCTAATGCCAAGCATTTATAATTAGCAATAAGTCTTCGCATCATGATTTGAAGCTGGCTGTCCGGGAAAGCTGACTACATCTTACCAATTCTTGTCTGAGAATAAAGAAAGGAGAACAGGAGTCAATATACTATGAGGATCTGTATACCTGTAAAAACACTGAATCACTGTGGCAAGTGCTGCTCCGACAAACCACTCCTGCCAATACACTATTCAGGTTGTATATACTCTGAAGACAGTCTCTGGTTTCAGTATCTACAGCTAAAAGTTAAAATAAAATGGCATAAAATGTATCACTTTTACTTGCAGAAATCTTTCCACAATAGTAAAATAATTTTATGTCATATAATCTTATTGTTAAGGAAGACAAAACATGAGAAAGTGTTTAATTTTGAGATTTTGAATCAGGATCTCACTCTGTAGCCCAGACTGGCCTGGAATTCATGGCAGTTCCTCCTGTCTCAACCTTAGGAATGCTGAGGTTACAGGATTAAGCCACCATGGCTGGCCAAGACAGATTTTTTTTTTTAATTAATGCACACCAATTTCAAAGTATAAATAATTTTTCTACATAGATTACTATCAAAGGAAAAAAGCCTTGCTTTACGTATGTCTTGAAGCTTGGCTGTTAAAACAATATAACAGCTGGGGTTGGTGGTATACGCCTGTAATCCCCACTTACGAGAATGAGGCAAGAAAATTTTGAGTTCCATCCTAGCCTGGATTATATAGTATGCAGTCAGATTATCATTTCAACTTCTTTTATAAATCCAAAGACTTAAAATATAAAATCTATTACTTAAAAATAAATAATTTAAATTAGAAGGTACACATCAAACCATTAACTAAGATTGTATCCCTAAAGGTAGAAATGATAAAGAAGGCTGGGATAATGAATAACAACTCATGCCATTTTACTCTTATCTGTATTATCTAATATAACAGCCACTAGTACATATTACTCTGCAACTATTTAAATTAAGTTTAACCAAAATTAGATTCAGCTCCCCAGACTTCAAATGCTTGACAAGCCTATATGGCAAGAGGCTACTCTAAGGAACAATACAAACTCAGAATATTTCTATCACTAATAATACTTAGATTGTTGTGCAAAACAGTGCAATGCTGCTCTCTGCTAATACTTCTCTATTACTAAGATACCTGATTATAACCATAGACATAAATATCTAACACCTCTGTGCATACAAAAATCAAGGGGAAAATGATTAATAGATGAACATTTAAAAATGAAACATAACGAGAATAGAAAAAATAACTACAGTTTATCTTTGGTTCTAAGTTCAATGTAGACTATTACTGAGGATTATTTTTAGAGACTATACATCTTTCTGATTGTTGTCTTTAATACTGGCATTATGCTCACGTGGCTTTTTGTTTTTTAAAATTCAATAGAATGTCATTTCCCCATATACATTCTTTTCTACAGAATATGGAAGTCTTTAAGATATGGTATGTGTATGTATGTATGTATATATATATATATATATATATATATGAGCTCATATGTACATGTATGTGTGGGTCTGTACATATATATATACTCAGGGACTCTCTTTCTTTCTTTCTTTCTTTCTTAATTAAAAAAATTAATTTCATAGTATTCCAAATTCTAAAAAAAGAAAGTATGAAAACATTACCCAGTTGAGACAACAAATATATATATATATACGTGCATATATATATATACGTATATATATATATATATATATGAGCTCATATGTACATGTATGTGTGGGTCTGTACATATGTATATACTCAGGGACTCTCTTTCTTTCTTTCTTTCTTTCTTTCTTTTTTTGAGACAGGGTTTCTCTGTTTAGCCCTGACTGTCCTGGAACTCACTCTGTAGACTCAGCTGGCATTGAACTCAGAGATTCTCCTAGCTCTGTCCCAAGTGCTGGGATTAAAGGCATGTGCCACCACCACCCAGCTTCAGAGACTCTTTTGAGAGAACCTGAAATAAGACAAACTTTAAATGGTTCTACAATGAAGAAATATTTTGAAACTAAATCACTCTTGAAGAATTCTATTAATTATTAATTCTATTAATATTAAAAATATTAAGTTCAGGACTGGAGAGATGGCTCAGTGTTAAAAGTACTAGCTGCTCTTCCAGAGGTCCTGAATTCCATTACCAGCCACTACATGATGGCTCATAGCCATTTATAGTGGGATTCTTTTGGAGTGCAGGAGTACATGCAGATAGAGCACTCATATACATAAAATAAATAAATCTTAAAAAAATTAATTTCATAGTATTCCAAACTCTAAAAAAAGAAAGTATGAAAACATTACCCAGTTGAGACAGCAAATTGATAATACTTAAGATCAGTGAAGCACTTATGTTTGGGTCTTCAAGAAGTTCTACGAGGCAACTCAAACATTCACTTGGTAGTATCTGCTGTGATGTAAACAGTCGTGCCAGCTTTTGTCCACAAACCACCTATGAAATACGAAGCAAATGTGTTAAGTTCTGGCAATTTCTATGTCTTCTGTATTTCAAGTAAACCATTTTAATGACATGCTACTTAGCCTTTTCTTTCCCAGTTTAGAAAACACACCTTTCTGCCCATATACAGATTCTTTCCTTCTCTAGTCGAATTACCTAGATTTCAGTTTGTTTACTTTCTCCAGAAGCATTTCAATAAGCCACTTAGATCATCTAAGTTTTACTTATTACACAGCCTTACAGTATACTATTATTTCCTTAATGTATTAGTGAACTTCTGACTACCATTTATATATTGTCTGTATTATACTATACTGAACACAGACTAAAAATGTATACTAGAACTTTGGTAGTTTGAATGTAATTTGCTCCCATAAACTCATAGCAAGTGGCACTATTAGGAGGTGTGGCTTTTTTGAAGGAAGTGTGTCACTGTGGGGACTGGCTTTGAGGTCTCATGTATGCTCAAAACAGGCCCAGTATCTCAGACCATTTCCTGTTGCCTGTGCATCAAGATATAAGAACTTTCAGCTCCTCTAATACCATGTCTGCCTGTATGCTGCATTGCTTCCTGCCATGACAACAAAGAACTGAACCTCTGAACTGTAAGCAAGTCATCCCAATTAAATGTTTCCTTTGTAAGAGTTGCTGTAGTTATGGTGCCTCTTCATACCAATAGAAACCCTAACTAAGAAAAGACCCAAGCAGATTTATTATTCTGAAGCCTAGTATACTCATACCATCTACTCTGAGAATGGTATATGAAGTCTAATGGATAACAACTCCTTTCAGGTTGAGTCTAGAAGTTAGGAAATTATGCAGAAACCATAAAGTTAATAAAGAATATTTTTAAATCTAGCAAAGATAAGATTTTTACTTTTCAACCCAGTTATTTTAGTAAGGGAGAGTCAACATAAACCTGGTATTAAACAATTTGATATTTCAGAATTAGACTAACACATCTTATATACATACTCTAAAAGGTCACATCTAAACGGACTGCTTTATAACCCTCTAATTATTAGAGTCTAATACCTCCTTTCTGTATCTCCTTTACATTTTCTCACTTTCTTACCAAGCTTCACTCTTGGAATTTCACATTACCTATTCACTAACAGAATATGCTTTAACGTTAATGTCTGTAAGACTGGAAACAAGCTGGGCTGTGGTGGCCACACCTTTAATCCCAGCGATGCAGAAGCACAATCTGGGATTCCCCTCTGTATGCTGTGAATACCATTGGTTAATAAAGAAACTGCCTTGGCCTGTTGATAGGGCAGAACTTAGGTAGACGTGGGGGTGGGGGAAATGATGGATGGACTAAACTGAATGCTGAGATGAAGAAGGCAGAGTCAAGGAGATGCCATGTAGCCACCAGAAACAGATAGGAACTTTGGAACTTTATCTGGTAAGCCACAGCCTCATGGCAATACACAGCTAAGTAGAAATGGGTTAAATTAAGATGTAGGAGTTAGCCAATAAGAAGCTAGACCTAATGGGCCAAGCAGTGACGTAAATAATATAGTTTCTGTGTGATTATTTTGGGGCTGAGCAGTCAGGAACAAAACAAGAGGCCTCCTCCAACAGAGGCAGGTAGATCTCTGTGAGTTTGAGGCCAGCCTGGTCTACAGAGTGAGTTCCAGAAGAGCCAGAAATGTTTCACAGAGAAACTCTGTCTCAAAAACCCAAAACAACAATAACAATAACAACAACAACAAAAATCAAAAAAACTGGAAACAAATTTGTAACTGGTAACTTATCTTGGGGTTAAGAATTTTCTGAACATGGTCTCTTTTTTCTATTAATAATTTTAGCCATAGTCAGGCATGGTGGTGAATGCCTTTAATCCCAGCATTCAGACAGGGGGATGTCTTTGAGTCTGAGGCTAGCCTGGTCTACAAAGTGAAATCTAGGACAGTCAGGGCTACACAGAGAAACCCTATCTTGAAAAAACAAAAAATAAATGAATAAATAAAATTTTAGCTATCTAGAAGATAAAGACATTTTTTGTTTTGAACATGATTGGAACTGGACTTATATTTCAATAATATTCTAACATATAATAATTAGTTAATACAAGGTAAAAAATAAATTTTCTCCTAATGAAAACTAGTTTATTTTACTGATAAAACTTATCTGGCCTTGGCATTGGCCTGAATGCTTTACATCTGTTATTCTTTTTCATATTCATAACTCTTTAAGTTAAATGCTACTGATTTGATTTATATTTGAGTAAACTGAGACATTCACTGATAAAGGCGCACAACCAAGACTTCTTCAAAGAGGTGAACCCATGCTTTTAATAACTAGATACACAGTCAGTGATGTAAATACTATCTATCAATAAATACAACAACAGCTCAACTTTGCCCTGACCATCATGAAATGACACAAAGTGCAGGTTTGTGTAGGGTTCTAATGTCAAACTATGGCAGAAGTTCAAAATAATGAAAAAAAAAATCCCTTTTTGTGACATATACTTGTATATTCCTCAGAAAGTTTGCAGTGCTCGGCATGACGACACCAACCATTAACAAAAAAAGGTAAATACTAAGGATGATATGGCTGAGTGATGGCAGTTTCGATATATTGCTAGGAAGTAAAATTCTGCAAATCTTTTTGAGAACTGTTTCTAGCAATACAAAATGAAAGTGAATGTGGATTGGATGGCTCAGCAGATAAGAGAATGTACTAATTTTTGCAGAGGTCCTGAGTTTTGAGTCCCAGCACCCATATCAAGGAGCTCACAGCTGCTTCCCTAGCTCCAGAGGATATAATGCCCTCTTCTGCCTTCTGAAGGTTCTGCACTCGGGCGCACATGCATCACACATATGCAGACATAATTAAATTTTTTTAAAAAAAATTAAAAGAACAAAATAGGGAGCATAGGCCTTTCTCATAACCCGATAGCTCGACTGGTAGGTTTATAAGAAACAAATGCATTCAAAATTTTAAAAAAGTATGACTACAATGAGCTGATTCATAATTCCATCCAGACCTGGAAAAAAAATCCAAATGTCTATCAACAGGTACACAACCTGAGGAATACTTATATAAATGGAATTACACATAACATAAAAAGTAAGTCCTGCTAGTGCATGCAACCTGAATGAATCGCCCTGATTATATTGAATGATGAAGCCACTCAATATCCAAAAAAGAAAACAAAATGAATTTAGAAGATGGGCACCTAAAAGAAGGACCAGGAACACGCAGACACACTCCCCTCTTCCCCTCTCTCTCCAGTCAAGACACACCCTGCTGGTCGGGAGCAGGCGACCGTCCCCCTCTGGGCAGCCTCCCAGTCGCCGTCACCGTCACTCGCTGGGTGACTGAAGGGGGCACCCCCTCGCGCCCCGAAACCCCTTACCTCCAGGTGCCTCAGGAGCTGGGTGGCGTTCGCCTCCGACTTAACGGCTTTGTACTGACTGATGCTCAGGAGCAAGGACTTCAAGCAGGCGGTGGAGTCCATGCCGAGGCGCCGTCCTGTCAGCGGCCACAGCCACCAGCTCGCCACGACCTCCAGCTGAAGCCGCGCTTTTTTTGATTTTCTTAGGTCCCGCCGATTCGGCTCCGGCTGCTTCCGGTTCCGGTCGGCTTCCGGAAGTCTCCGGGCAGCCTCCGGGAATTCTGCCTGTGATTGGCGGGGGTTGGGCCGAGGGTCGAGGCTCTGGGGGAGCAGGGAGGTGGCGGCGGGGGAAGCCCCGCAGCAGCCCCCTTTCAGCCGAGCGGCCGCGAGAAGGTCCGCGAAGACGCGGGATCTCGCGAGACACGCGAGTGCGGCTCAACTTGTGGAGGGGCTGCGGGGCGCACGGGGTCGGTGCGCGTCGGGGGCTCTGGTTGCGTGGGCGTCCTCGGCGGCGGCGCTGCGGGGCCTGGTGTTCGTGCGCGTCAGCCTCTGCTCGGACACGGCCGCTCCCCTAGTCTAGCACGGTGAGGAACTCCGAGCGGCATCTCTGTGACTGAGGTCTGGATGTGGCGGGGGAGGGGCCGCAGTTCCTCCAGCCGCGCTGTTTTGGGTCCACGACTAAACCTGTGGCCTTCGGGATCCTGGGGCAAGTTAGGCACGGCCTTACAATGGAATTTGTCATCCCCCCTCCCCCCCTCCAGAGAGTACCCTGGCCGGAAGTGCTCCCGAGCTGTGTTCTCATCAACGTTGATATCTGTAGGCGAAGGTGCTTGTTCCTGTCTGGCGTGGTTGATTACTTTGTATATTTTAGTGACTCTTAAAAAAAAAAAGTCACTGTTGATATATATATATTTAAATTAGAGGTAATGTTTTGCATGGCTATATAACGAAGTGAGACAACAGCGATTTGCTGCGGTTACTCAAGACTTTGTAGCTTATGTATTCATTTGTGCATGCATCCATTCATTCCATTTTAAACAAGTATGTATAACGTACTAGGGATTGGCACTCAGAACAAAGACGGGGAAGTGTTGCCTGCTGAGAAGCAACTTCTAATAAGGGACATGGTCTAAGCAGAAAAGTACTCTTGGAATCCACTACATACATGAGAAATGCACCATCCATGAAGAGTGGAGCCAGTTGGCTTATAAACTCCTTTGCCTCCTCTGTGATTGCTTCTTACTGCTTCAGTCTTTTCAGAAAGTAAAACCCGAGGGTATCCTGTTTCACATGACTGTTCATTCAATAAATATTTACCAAGCGTCTGCATTGGGACGGGAACTTTTCTGGTCACAAGAGGCTCAGTCAGTGGGCATTGGATTTAACATTCTGGGGAGAAAAAAATAGAATAAACTAAGAGAAAAAAAAATACTTTGGTTAATGGTGATGACGACAGGAGAAGAGGTCAGGATAGGCCTCACTAAAACAAAACAAAAAGACATTGGAGGAAATCGTTTCAATAGTTGAGAAATCAGACTTTGTAGGAGAAAATGCTGCCAATTAGTTGAAGTAACGTGGGCAGAGGTCAATGGGGGAATATGACAGTGTGCCATGAAGAGCCTGAACTCGTAGTCGCCAGAGAGTGAGGCTGAGTAGTGATGTGGAAAATCAGGTCATATAACGGTCTTGCAGACTATTGTCAAATCAGTTAATCACTGTGAAGGGTTAATTATTGACTGATAGGTCTTCTGTGTTAAGGACAGTCATTGGTAAATGGAGTTGTAAGAATATAGTGACAAGTGTCCAGCATCATCCCCATTTGGACAAGTAGGAAGGACCCCAAGCTGCCCATATCAAGTGCCATCTCTACAATCTAGATGAGATTTCAAGTTTCCAGATAGGATTAAGAAGGTAGAGATAATGTAATAATTGTATCTTTTAGATTCAGTGAAATTTTATATAGTTTGTCAGTTCTGTATTTTTCTAATTAAGTGTATTCCTAGGTATTATGTGAGAATTTCCTTTTCTTATCAGATTTTGCTATTCGAAAATACAGTTACTGGGTTTTGATGTATCTTTAAGTCAGCTACTTACCAAATTTTGTAAGACCAAAGTCTAAGAGTTTAGTGTACCTCTTAGGTTTCCTACATGTATATTGTCTATAAACACAGTTTCTTCCTATAAAGTGTCTCAGTTTATTGTATTAATAGAATCGTGACAACATGGACATCATGGTGATAGAGAAGATCTTCAACATTATAACCAGAACAGTTTATAATTGTTCATGTTTAGGACATTTCTATTTATCTCTTTTGTTTTTTAAAATGTCCAGAAGTTTACATTTATACATTTGGTTTTCCTTTTAAAGAAACACAGTGAATTAGGTTGATTTTTTTTGTTGGATACTAATAATAACAAACACTTTTGAGTACTTGCCATTCATCAAAGGACATTCTAAGGACTACTTAATTCTCATAAAAAAGTCAGCACTATCTAGTTGATTACTATTTTATAGATTGCAAAGTATGACATAAGGTGTTTGTGAAGCTCACAAAGACAGTAGTAGCAAAAGAACTTCTGGTTTTACTCAGGATTCCATGCCTTGTGTCTTGAAGTTAGAATTTTCAGTACTTTTCATTTTTCATTTTTCTCATTTTGGGTTTGCGGCAAATGTTATTTTTGTGTCAGGTTGACATAAAAACTAGTCAGGAAAGACGGTAAAGTCTGGAGAACTATAAGTGTTACTGGGAAAAGTAGAGTGTTATTAGGAATACATTATTTTAGATGAAATCCAGTTCACTCAATCTTTAAGGATTAGCATAAAATCTTTCCTCCATGTAAGCTTTTTTTTTTTTTTACTGTGGTTTACATTTTATCTAGATAGTCCTCCAGTTTATAATGTAGGAAAGAGGCTTAAAAGAAATAATGCTTGCTTACGATTTTAAAACAAGTTTTAGATCATTAGCTGATTTAGTTTCAGAAGAAATTAAAAGTATTGAATACTGAATAGTAACATCAATTTTTAACATAACCACCATTTAATAGTAATAAATCAGTCTGAATGAAGGCAGGGATTGAAGTTTTTATAGAACTGTAGAATGTGATGTAGGGATCATAGCACAAACCAATGATCCATTGTTCATGCATCTATCATATACTTCATGAAGTTAGGTGGTTAGTACACACCTTGATTCTGAGGATACAGTGGTGAATTTCCACTCAAGTAGAGTTTTCATTTTAGTGAAGAGGTAAGATAATATATAAGACGTAAATAAGCTATGAACATTAGTATGTGTTTTGGTGAAAAACTCAGGGAAGAGAGAGAGGATGGTACTAAGGATTAAAATGTTTCCATTTTTGATTGCAGATTTGGGCAGCCAACTTGTATAGAAAACAAAATATTTAAAAATCAGGATTTATTTCTTGTTCATGGGTGTAGAGGTTGACTGTAGTCAGACCAACCTAGATTAAAATTGGCTGAGTGTGTCTATTCAGCTATTTTGTGGAAAGTGATAACTATCTAGACATCAGTTTACATTATGTCAAGATTTCTGCAGGAGATGTGTATTCTATTAAATTTATGAGTAATAAATGCATTGGGGATGCAAAGAAATCAATGCTTCAAGGCAAAATGTTGTAGAAGTCAGTATGGATAGAGAAGTTTCTTTCTAAGTTTGGAACTTAGTAATTAAGTATTTAGAGATTGGAGAGACATGGAGAAAATCCCAGATCTGACTAAGAAGGAACTGCAAGCGAATACAAATGCTCTGTTAACCCTGTGATCATCTTACATCTAAAGAACCTATTTACTACCTCTTAACAGAAGTCTAGATTAGCAGAACAGTTTTACTACTTAGCAGCATCTTATTCTGCCTTCAAGGTTTTGATGCTGAAAAGAGATAGGTGGCATTATTGGTTGAATGAATGTTGAGTGTGTAAACCATATCAGGTGTTCTGACTTGTGGAACTTGCATTCTAGTGGGGACATAAGGCCAAATCTAAAATAAGGAATTACATAGTGGACATTAATAACCACAAATGTTTCTTGGGCCCAAGTTCCAAAGAATGGATTATTAGTAGCTATCAACTGAAACAGGACAAATATTTCATTGGCTCAGGTTTCAAAACAAGGGGTTTATTCATAGACATTCAGCAGGTACAACAAATGTTTCAGTTACCTAGGTTCTAAACTTTGACTGTGGAGATATCCAGGAGTAAGAAATAACAGATTAAGCATGTGGTTATTTAGAAACATTTCTCTGTTACAACTAAAACTTTTCAAATATTGATACTGAACTTTTCATCCTTTATGCAGAGCCACCCCCCCCCGTGAAATTGTATCAGATTATTCCTATTTATCAGGAATATTAGCCCTTATTACAAAGCCAAAGTGCTAAAAAGAAAAAGTTTTTTTAAAAAAAAGAAAGAAAAGAGTATTATCTCTTTTGTTGAAATAATAGGCACATCCCCATAATGATGCTTTGGTCATGATGTGTGTCTGATGTTGGTCCAGAAAGATCATGTTAAATTGGAAACTTCCTATGACCAGGTGACATCCTAGTTGCCATGGTGTCATAATGCAACACATTAAATGACAACATCATATAAAAGTGTAGCATATACAGATATGTATGCTACAAATAAATTACTAATGTTTTATGTAATTACTGTATCACACTTATCATTACCTTGAAATGCTCTGGTATTTGTAATTAAAAAGCTTACTGTAAAATGGTATATGCCACGTCAAACCAGAAAGAAATATCTTCATATGTCTGTTGTTTACCAAATCTTTTATATTGAGGCCATGTCTAGTGATTTTCCATTGCCCTATCAGTGTGTATTAAAGGGCACTTAACATGTTTATACCATAGTAAAATAACTCAAAGACAGATGTGTCTAATGTTCCTGTCCACTAAGAGGTATGATAATTCTATTTTCTTTACTGATTGATCAAGCCATAAAATTTACTTTCAACTTTTGAAATAAACTTACAGCTTTTCTTTCTACATATTTTACAGAATTCATATCTATGCCAAGAGTAGAAGTCTTGATAATTTGAATTAATATTTTCCACCTATTTTCACATCTAATTTTATATCATATTGTTCAAAATATGCCTGGACTTTTTTGTTTGTTTCACACAATTACTACACATTGTTTCTGAATTCTGTTTCTTAAGTAAGTAAAGATGCAAGAGACATACATGACGGAATTTTAATAATAATTTTCTTGAAGGACTGCTTCTTTGAATAGAATAAGGTCCTCTGTATATCTCATAAAAATTTTTAGTTAAATTTATGAAACAAGTGGAATCTTGTGAATTAAAGCAAGAAGCTTTTTTAAAAGAAAGCAATGGATATGTCAAAACTATATAGAAAGATTTTAGAAATAAATAGTAATACTGTAGTTTTTCTTATTTATTTTTATATTAGTTTAGTACCTGCATATAATTAATACGTTAATTGATTTTCTTATTGTCATTGTGTTCTCAGACTTTTTAATGCTTTGTGGATAGGTAGTCAAATAAAATTTGTACTTTTTAATTTAACCTTGAGATGAATCATCCAGAGACAGGTTTAAATCATTCATTCCAGTACCATGTGTAGTATCTGGTCAATAGTTCTTCTGATTTACTTCATTGACAAGAAAAATGCCTAGCAAAGGTTTATGTGATTAATTCACTATAAACATTGCATATAATATATTTAGAGATTATTTGATGGCTAATAGTAGGCTCATATAGCTTTGTTTCTGATTGTGTACGTGCGCATCTAGCTGAACTCATTTGCATCCTTAGCTTATACAAAGTCAAGTATGGCCCTAGAAGTCAGGGAGAAGAGTGGAAAGAATTGCATTTTTACATGATTTTCTATGCTCAGTGATTTGTTAGTAATCTAAGTCTTTAGTTTTACAGTTTTTCTAATGGATTACAATAATGTTTATCCTTCAGTGTTGTGTGAGACATGTTTATTCAGTGTACATAGTTATATAGTTCATAGTTTTGTACACAAGAGCTGAGGAAATCTTACTCTCAACGAAACCACACAATGTCACCATTATGAGATAAGTATGTTCAGAAGCAACTGACTAGATTTGACTAGAATTAAAGATGTTTTACCTCAGGCCTAGTGGTAGTTGCCTATAATTCCAGCAGTTGGAAATAAATCAGAGGTAGCATGACAAGATTGAAGTCTTCTTGAGCAATATAATAAGATATGGTGTCGAAAAAAATTGTTCCTGAGACAATGCTAATTTTGCTCTAGGGAGGCATACTTACAGGCTAATTTGTAATAAAGAAGTCATGAATGTACATTTCAAGTCTCCTGCTTCCTAGTTTGAGTTGCCAAGTAGTTTTAGCAGTCATCTTTCTAAATGAGGCAAGAGTTGACATGGACATTTTTTAGTGGGGTGCACAAAATGCGTGATCAAAATCTTGAAAACAATTGGAAATATTTTCCAACTATCATCCTGCAGTTTTTTGAAGGGAGTTGTAATGGTGTGTCTATGTTTGTCTAAGTTCATTTTGCGATCTTGTACAGGAATTTAATACTAAAGATGAAAAAAATTAGAGACACTTACTTACTGGCCAAGGACACCTGTTTTGGCTGTGAGAATGAAAGCAGGCCACTTGGAGGGTCCACAGCAAAACTTAAGGCATGGCAATTTTATTCAGAACAATCAGACTTTTTATACCTTTATAAGAAACAGAATATAATGGCAATTGCCAGGATCAATGCAGTTGTAGTTGCCAGGACACAGTGATGTTTGTAAGCTATACAGGGTACACAAGATGTCCAAGACCAATTGTCCTGTCAAGCTTCTATGCTTCCTTGGCTTGAACAATATACAGAGAAACATAAAGTGTTCTGAACACTTCATTGCCTTAGGGAGTGTGTTGGTCTCTCAGGTCCTGGAAGGTTCATTGTGCCCCAGGAGCAACGGACTCTAACCTGTAAAACAGGTGATGCAACCTCTGAAAGCAGCTAGGCTATGCCAACTTCCATGATTCCACACATAAGTCATCAGTACATTTTATTCATTATTAGTACTGCTAATATAAAAGATTTGTGCAGCATGACACTGAGTTAAGTCTGGTGAATCATTCTATTTTTGTCATGCTAGATGCCACTAACATAAAAAACAAAGACTTTGATACTGAAGACACAAATCACCTATGCAATAGGTTGAATTTGTTCTCTTCCTTCTAAATTTGTTAAAGTGTAGCTTCTTAGTATGATGGCATTAGAAAATAGGGCCTTTAAGAGAGAAATTATTCATGGGATAGAGCTTCTGAACCTCAGAGAACTCTTACCCTATTCCTCCTACATGAAGATATGACGAGAACTTGCCAGGCTACAACCCAGTGTTAGGGTTGACTGTGGTGGTATCTTGATTCTGGAATTTTACCCTATGGAACGGAGAAATTTCAGTTGTCTGTAAGGCACCAAGTCTGTTGTTCTTCATTATAGTAGCCTCAGGGACAAAGACATGTACCATATTAAAAACCACTAAGGATCACTGTTGGTGTTTTTCCAACAGACACAGAATTACAACAGTTAAATAATTTTGGTAAAGAGCTCTTTTTTAGGGTTTTATTGCTGTGAAGAGACACCATGACCACAGTAGCTCTTATAAAGGATAGCATTTAATTGAGGCTGCCTTGCAGTTCAAAAGTTTAGTCCATTATTATCATGCCTGAAACATTGGCGGCATGCAAACAGACATGGTGCTTGAACGCTAGCTAAGTGTTCTATATCTTGATCCATAGGCAGCAGAAGGAGCTGATGTGTAGCTTAAGCATATGCCATCTGAAAGCCTGCCCCCACCGTGACACACTTCCTCCAACAAGGCCACGCCTCCTAATAGTACCACTCCTTGTGGGCCAAGCATTCAAACACCTGAATCTATGGGATCCATACCTATTTAAACCACACAAGCTCTAATCACAAAATGTCTCAATTGCCCTTCGAAAATCTTCAGTTATCACTTTGCTCCTTTTAATTTTATAGGGAAAAAAATGCTACTGAGTTGTTGAGGCTGATCTTGAACATGAGAGCGTCAAGGTTCAACCTTCTGAGTAGCAAGATAGGCTGTGCCACTGGGTCTGACTTTGAATTTTGAAGTAGCTATGACTTCTCATGTCTTAGGAGTTTTAATTTTTTTTTAAAGTTAAGCAAACATAATAGCAGTGTCAGATTCAGCTTGTCAAGAGACTCAAACTTCTGGAGTATGTTTAATTAATGTTGGCACAAGAATACATCTTAGCTGGACAGTGGTGGCGCTTGCCTTTAGTCCCACCACTTATTTGGGGGGTGGATCTCTATGAGTTTGAGTTCGGCCTGGTCTGTACAACGAGTTCCAGAACAGCCAGGACTGTTATTCAGAGAAACTCTGTCTCAAAAAAACAAAAACAAAACAAAAAACAAAAACAAAAGAAGAAAAAAGGAAGAAAAAGAAAAAACCATGAAAGATAGAAAGTAAAGGAATAGAGATTCGTTGAATTCAAAAACTCAAAATGTTAGGAAGTTGTCTATTAAAGGTTTTTTTTTTCAGATTTATTTATTTATTATGTGTACAATGTTCCTTCTGCATATATACTTCCATGCCAGAAGAGAGCACCAGATCGCAAAGCAGATGGTTGTGAGCCACTCTGGTTACTGGGATTTGAACTCAAGACCTCTGAAAGAGCTGCCAGTGCTCTTAGGCTGAGCCGTCTCTCCAGCCCCTATTAAAGGTTTTTTTTAACGCAGCATTTCTGTAATAGCAAAATTCTTTTAATGTGTCAAACCCCGTACAAGTGACATTTTCATCAATAGTACCATGGTTAAAAACGATACACTGGCAAAGGGTAAAGTAGATGTTTGTGTACTAATATGAAAATGTGAGAGGCTAAACAATGACTCTTAAGTTGCAACTTAGATCATGTAATATATTTAAAAAATAATTTTTTGCCCATTTCTTGTCTTAGTATTACTATTGCTTTCTATACCATACCATTTTCCTTTCACAGAAGAAGAATAGAGGAAAGTGA
Source organism: Microtus oregoni (assembly GCF_018167655.1). NCBI lineage: Eukaryota > Metazoa > Chordata > Mammalia > Rodentia > Cricetidae > Microtus > Microtus oregoni. The sequence goes on from NW_024543082.1 coordinate 14,906,085, forward strand.
ACTAATTTTGCTGTGTGCCTAAACAATGAAGTGATGGTGGTGATTATGATAATGAAAATGGTTATGGAAGAAACATGCTTTATAGGTCTTAGTATGTGACAAGGACTGTTTACAACTCCATCAAGTACAGATACCATTTTCATCTCCATTTTCAGAAGAACACACATAGATTATTTTTCAAAATTTCATATAAAGTTGAACGCCTAGTATGTATCTGAGCAGAACTGTATATTGCAGAATGAGTATAATGAGATAACTTGCAATTTCACTTTCTTATAGACATGTTTTATTATCTGTATTTATATAAACATCATAATTAGAATGGTCTTATTTTCTTACTGAGAGCAAAATCTTTTCTATATTTACTGCTTAAGTTTCTTAACACAATGCATTCTTTTAACTTAGTGGTTCTCCATCCAGCATAGTCTGTATTCCAGGGAATGAAATCGTCATGAAATAGATTGGTTGCCACAGTGGGACTGAGAGGTCTTAGTTTACAAATGAAAAACTCTTAATAAAATCCTCTCCTGGAGATTCCAAATATAATGCTTTATTTTCAAACACTAGCGTTGAGACAGGTGTGAGATCTACTTTTATTGTTCTCCACTCTGATAAGTTTTTCACCTGCATTCAGTAAGTGCTGAGGTTGGGAAGGGTAGAGAATTATGAGCCTCTGTACACCCTCTGAAATGGGAACTTCTTAACAAATCAGAGTCTACAAACTTGGGCAGGTAACTTAGTCAAGATGAACATTGGAGTGGAATTTTGCAAAAATCCATGAATAGTCTGGGAGAAGTGGCAGTTGCTACAATATAAACGTTTAAATTATAAGTAACTGTCATGTCTGCTTTGATGTGACTAATCGCAGCCTAAAACTGGGAACCAAAACCACTTCTACAAATGAATAAAGGAGTTTTCTGCTATAGCAGTAAATAAAAATGAGAGCTGGGAACTCCAGGGCAACAATAAAAAAGGCATTTTACTGGTATAGATAACAACATTTGTTCTGCCAGTGAAAAACAGCCTGTGGATAGAATCGTTGATGGATGAGATGTGTAGAAAATTGACAGTGAGCTGTAGCTTACCCTCCAGTCAAGCAGGAGCCTGATAAGTTCTGTGAAACAGAAGCAGCCTTGGTTTCAGGAAGACAGTGAATTGTCTCCTATGACAGGAAAGTTTACTGAAATGAATGCATTGGGGGAAACTAGATTCACCTTTTCTCCTATGTTAATCCTGCCTTTAAAGGTTTTCTCTGACCACTTCTAAAAAGTTAAGCACCCCTGGCTTATTGTAGTTGGACACTGGTAACACTTTGGTCTGGCTGCTTCCTTTTGGTTGCTAGGCACTTAGGCCTTCCCAGCTGAGGCTGTAAAATGCGGTTTCTGCTACTAGCCTCACTACTTGCTCTGCTACTAGAGTGTAGTAGGAGCTGCGGGCCTCTTCCCACAGCCTGGCTCCTGGCCGCCTGGCTAGCTTATACCCTGAAATACAAACTGTATTCATTTAAACACTGCCTGGCCCATTTCTATTAATGTGTGTAGCACCGAGGTGCACTTACTGGGAAGATTCTAGCCTACGTCCATCCGGGGTCAGAGCTTCATCGTATCTGCCCCAGAGAGGAGAGCTATAGAGTCTGAACTCACTTCCTCTTCCTCCAAGCATTCTGTTCTGTTTACTCCACCCACCGAAAGGTGGACCTATCAAATGGGCCAAGGCAGTTTCTTTATTAGCCAATGACCTTCCTCCATCACTAGGGAATAATAATATTGATAATCCGCGTTCTTGGAAATTTCCTTATACAGATTTGTCTCGTGTTGTATTTTAAACAGGCAGAAAAGCTACTGACCTGTCTTAAATATCAATTCAGTATATAAATGTCTTTTGATTTATTAACTTTTTACCCCTTTTCATCTTAATACAGAACAGCTTAGAGAGTACTTCTGCCTTTTACCTTGTATCCAGATTTTCATCCTTATGTATATCCTATGATCTTCACAGGAAATTTTAATTTAGTTAAAGGAGACCTTCCTGAGAACAAGGTCTCCATGTCTGAACTTTAATAAATCTGGGATATCCAGAAAAGGCAAACATGTATCTGTGTTATAATTGTGAAATAATGTTTTATTGATGGTTCCTTTTTCATTTATAGGACCAAAAAGAAAAATAATTCACAGAATCACAAAATTCCCAAAGCTGTATTTTTATTTATGATATGATGTAGATCTGGTCAGTATGGAAAATTACTCATCCTCTCTCTGTTTTCATTATTAGCTGTTGCTTATGTATTTTGTTAGTAATACACATTTAGTGTGACTGATTATGATTTTACTTACTTGGTAAAACTATAAGATAAAATAATTTACCACAGAGAATTCTGCATAGTAAATACTAAAGCTGATACATGGCAAGAAATGAGAGGTGTTAAAAAAGCTCTCTGCTTCTAATGAGGAAATTCAAAGAACGTTCTCCTCTCGTCTGCATGCGTCTTTGCGTTTGTGTCTGAGTGGTGTCAAATTGTTGCGTTACTTTTACAGTTCTAATCTATATGTGTTACTTTGCAGTCACAGTCAGTATAGATTATTGGGGGTGTCACACTTTCGTAGGACATGTCTACTTTGCAATGATCCCTGTAGAACTTATGGCCCTTGTACCAGGGTGGTTTACCACCTCCTGTTTTAAGTTCATTAGTAGGTAGATCCTCATACCTTAAGACAAGGGTTTGATCCTTAAGTTCTCTTTATCATAAAGACAATGTTTTTTAAATACCATCTGTTTCTTAATAGATGAATCTTTTTTTTTAATTTTTTCTTGAGAAAAAAGTTTCCGCCTCCTCCCAGCCTCTCATTTCCCTCCCCCTCCTCCCACCCTTCTCCCCTCCCCCCACTCATCTCCCCCTCCCTCTCCAGTCCAAAGAGCAGTCAGGGTTCCCTGCCCTGTGGAAAGTCCAAGGTCCTCCCCCCTCCGTCCATGTCTAGGAAGGTGAACATCCAAACTGGCTAGGCTCCCACAAAGCCAGAACATGAAGTAGGATCAAAACCCCGTGCCATTGTCCTTGGCTTCTCATCAGCCCTCATTGTCCGCCATGTTCAGAGAGTCCGGTTTTATCCCATGCTTTTTCAGTCACAGTCCAGCTGACCTTGGTGAGCTCCCAATAGATCAGCCCCACTGTCTCAGTGGGTGGGTGCACCCCTCGTGGTCCTGACTTCTTTGCTCATGTTCTCCCTCCTTCTGCTCCTCATTGGGACCTTGGGAGCTCAGTTCGGTGCTCCAGTGTGGGTCTCTGTCTCTATCTCCATCCATCGCCAGATGAAGGTTCTATGGTGATATGCAAGATATTCATCAGTATTGCTATAGGATAGGGTCATTTCGCTGCGGTAAAAAACAATGACTTCTCGAATTTTGCATGCAAATGGATGGAAATAGAAAACACTATCCTGAGTGAGGTAACCCAGACCCAAAAAGATGAACATGGATATACTCACTCATAATTGGTTTCTAGCCATAAATAAAGGTCACGGAGTCTATAATCTGTGATCCTAAAGAAGCTAAATAAGAAGGTGAACCCAAAGAAAAACATATAGTTAAACTCCTAGCTATGGGAAGTAGACAAAATTGCCGGGCAAAAAATTGGGATTTTGGGGGTGGGGTGGGATGGGGGTAAGGGGAGAAGGGGAGGATGGGGGAACTTGGGGAAACAGGATGATTGGGATAAAGGAAGGTTGGATAGGGGAGCAGGGAAGCACATATCTTAGTTAAGGGAGCCACCTTAGGGTTGGCAAGAGACTTGAACCTAGAATGGCTCCCAGGTGCCCAAGGCGATGTCCCCAGTTAGTTCCTTGGGCAGCTGAGGATAGGGAACCTGAAATGACCTTAATAGATGAATCTTGTGGCATATATTTTCTTGGTTGATGTGAAACTTGCATATTCTTAAAGGCCTTTAAAAGCTATTTTCATCAATCTTAGCTGGGTGGTGGTGGCCCATGCCCTTAATTCCAGCACTCTAGAGGCAGAGGCAGGAGTTGAGTTCAGGGCCAACCTGGTCTACATGGTAAGTTATAGGACTACACAGTGAGACCCTATGTTTTAAAGGGGGGGGGTGAGGGGAGAAGAAAAGTGTATGTATGAATTTTTTTGGATATTTGAGCTGGCGAATATGCAAGAGCTTATATCTCACATCGTATTTTATGGAACTGCAGTTATATGGTTTGGGGAGGAAAGTAGCATTTTTGTACTGAAAAGAAAGAATGTTCACTACTGTTAGTATTATAATTGAGCAGGAACTGACATGCTTCTATAGGAAGCATTTGACAGTATGCATAAGTGAACCAAATAATGTATCTTTTGATGCAGCAATTCTACTTTGAACTTATTGTAAGGAAATACTAATAATATAATAAAAGTGTTTGAAATCAGTAGAGTTTGTGGAATAACTTATGATGGAAAAATGGAAAATCTAGTTCTATGTTGTAAGAAAATGGTTAAGAAAACCCTAATCAAATGGAAAGAAAACTCTAATAAAAAGGAGCTTTATAATTCAAGTACTGCTTATCCTATGTGGGGAATTGAAGCTAGCTTGGGCAGTTTAGAGTGATCTTGTGCCTCATCCATGATTATTTGAGCAATACAAACTGGTCTTAATAAGATTTTGAAAAAACACTCAAAGTTGAATGTGTAGAAAAATACTAGCGATCTGGGAATATTTTGCACATGAATATGATCAAAGCGTGCTATCAAAAATTCTCAAAGAACCAATAGAAGTAAAACAAATATCAAATAGGGTCAGGGATCTAGCTGACTTAGTGCTTGTCCAGTACACACAAGGTTCTAAGCACAACTCACAGAACAGCAAACAAAACACAATGAGGCACATATTGTATAATATCAGAGACTAAAATACTGTGAAAGGTGATTTTAACACAGCATTTAGTACTACAAGAAAGAAACTATTGCAATATGATTGTAGACTGATAAAATATTCCTGTGCCCAGAAAAGTGTAAATTCTAGATGGCAAATATATTTGAATGCTGAAGCTATTATTCTTTTATGGCAACATCAAGAAATTTAAAAAATAACCATGTACTTGTCTGTACAGGGGAGAAAGAAACATTTTGTATCCTCCTTTTAAAAATATTATTTTTCTTACAGAGTTAAATGCCCGTAGTAAAAGTCTGCTTGCAAGCATTGGAATAAGTTTTGTAAAGGATCATTTTGTAACATGGATTCCCTAACAGAAGAATTATTTGTGAGGTAAGGAATGGGTTAACACAACCAACTGCAGCTATTGTATTCCAAAGGTGTTACAACATAAGACTTTTCTCCATAAACTTCGGAAACTATTCTGAATTAAATGTCACTAAGCTTCAAGGCAATTTAACACTTTTGATTGGTGTGAATTGTAGACTTAAGTGAAATCCACTTTTAAAGAACAAAATATCAAACAGTGTTCCATACTTGGAGGCATTTCTTTTCAAGGTACATAGTCATCACTTAAAATTTTTTTTTAGGTGTTTTGCTTACATGTATTTGTATGGCTCTGTGTGTGTGTGTGTGTGTGTGTGTGTGTGTGTGTGTGTGTGTGCGCGCGCGCTCATGCACAGTATAAGAAGAAGCCAGAAGAGGGCATCCGATCCACTGGGACTGGAGTTAGCAGATATGAGCCACAATGTGGGTGTTGGGGATCAAAATTCGGTCCTTTAGATGAGCAACCAATTCATGTTAACCATTTTTTAACCACCAGTCCCTCTCTCCAGTCCCCCACTTGGGACATTTTTTTGTTTGTTTTTAACAAAAATAATGTTTTAACAGGCACTTCAATTGACTAAGTATAAATTGTCTTTTATTTTAGTGGGTTTTGTTTTATGTTTTATTGATTCCTTGGTACTTGAAGATCAAGACCCAAGAAAAGGACTTTGTAAGTAGACCTTCTGATGTAGTCGGAACATATATAAGATGTATATCCCTAGGCAAAGTATATGAGTATAATATCACAGATATTGTGGGAATAAATAATAATTGGCCATTGAGTTTTTACCAAATGGACATAGAACTGCTTATTAGAAGATGAGAAACATTTGATGATTGTAGAAGCTGGGGAGAATAGATGATCATTTGAATTGGAAAGAGCAAAAAATGTGGTTAAGAACCTAAGTTGGTTGTATATGCCTCTAATTGTAGCTAATAGGAATCTAAGGTAATAGGTTGTCAAGTTTGAAGTAAGACTGGGAAATTTATTTAGCTTGGCCCTGAAAGATGATGATGTAGTTCAGTAGTGGAGCACTTGCCCAGCTGATTCTCAATTACGAGTTCAATCCTAGTACCACAAACACATACAAAACCAGAAAAGTGAATGCACTTAAGAACTAACATGCTAAGTGAATGTACTTTTTCTGGAAGATTTGTACTTTTCTATATAGAGGTTTTTGTGTTGTGTAAAGGAGGAGATGAAAACTAATTGGGATTATGTACTTAATTTTACTCTGGAAGCTGGAGAAAATATAGCAACTAATACTTGTATCAGAAGCTCTTAAGCCAGTGTCTTAGGGTTTCTATTGTGCAACAAAACACCATGAGCAAAAAGCAAGTTTGGGAGGAAAGCATTTATTCAGCTTATACTTCACAGCACTGTGTCTTACTGAGTCAGCTCAGTAACTCAAACAGGGAAGGATTCTGGAGGTAGGACCTGATACAGAAGCTATGAAGGAGTGCTGCTTACTGGCTTTCTTCCTCTGACTTGCTCATCCTGCTTTCTTATAGAACCTAGTACCACCATCCCAGGGATGGAACCACCCACAGTAGTCTGGGCCCCCTTCCATCAATAACTAATTAATAAGATGCCTTACAGCAAGATCTTATGGAGATATTTTCTCAGTTAAGGTTCCCTCTTTTCAGATAATTCTTGTGTGTCTGTGAAGTTGATATAAGATTAGCCCAAGACAGGTTTGGGCATCTGGATATTTCCAAACTGTCATGACTGATTTTAATATGCATCTGGGAGTAGTAACTATTAAAGAGTGAGTGATCATGAAATGGAGTTATCAAGTATTTACTGGAGAACATATTGCGTTTCCTCAAACCTTGAAAGATTTTGGAATACTGCTGCATTCATTCCTAGATAAGAGGTTGGTAGGATAGTATGAGATTAGAGAAGAGAGTTAGTAGACTTATCTTAGACATGATGAGTGCCCTGAGAGCCATATTTTAGAATTGTTTCATAGTTTTTCTCAGTTTCCCCTGATGAAATCAGCTTATACATAATAAATGATAAATTATTGTCAGATGCACACATAAATATAAAATCGTATTTTATAAAGTATAATTGTATATAAATCATTGTCACCTCAATATTTTATGTGCCACTGTTTAATTATTAAGAGCACATAATTTATATATGATCCTATATTATAGTTCCTATATGATGCTACAAAACAATTTTATACATCTTTTAGATGATTATGTAATACTGCATATGTTAATATTGGAATAAATATTAAAAGTAAAAGCTGTCAGATTATATCTTGATACCAAAACAACTCATAATTTCTAAATATGATATGCTCCCTCAATTAATGTATTTAGGAAAATTGGACAATTTGAAATTCAGTTTTTAACCAACAATAAAATTATGTATATGAGATTTTTAAAAATTTTGTCATTATGGCATATAATTTATTATATTATTGTTATTTCAGTGTTTTAAGGTTAGGCAGGAGGTTTAGAGGTCCTAAGCCAGCCTAGACTTGGTTTCAAAATGTATTTGTATTTTCAAGGCAGGCCCCATGCCCGGGAGCAATTGGTTGACACCAAACCAATTCCCTTTTTTTGTTTTTGTGTAGTTTTTATATTTTTGTCTTACTGCTTTTTTTGTTTGTTTGTTTTGATTTTTGTTTTGTTTTTGAGAGAGAAAAAGAATGTAATTGTGGTTGGGTAGGGAGGTGAGGAGGAGCTGGGAAAATAAATGTATTTTTTTAAAACTCAAAAAATATACTAACACCCCAACAAAATAGGTACTTTTATTGTGTTTTGTATGTGTATGCATAGACACATGTATCTACACATGCATGTGTTTCTTTCTATTATGTATATGCATACACATATGTGCATATATACACACACACACACACACACACACACACACATATATATATCTTCCTAACCTTTCTTATTTGCATACATACCCTCACACAAAACCAAAGTCATCCTTTTTAAAGACTTTTTTCACCTTGAAATAATGCTATAACTTTGTGGATGGTGTATCAGTGTGTGTGTGGTGTATCTATACACTCCACCTTGCTGAAGTATGTGAAGACAGAGATCAGTGTTAGATGTCTTCCTCTATCATTGTCTTCCCTGTTTGGAGGCAGCATCTCTCACTGAATCTGCAGTTTCTCTTTCTACCCTTCTGACTGACCAGGGGGCGGTACCCCACCACCTACCGCAGCTACATTGGTTATAGGAGTGTACTGTGATGCCTGACGTGTGACTTAATTACTAGGAATCTGAATTTAGGTCCTTAATCTTGCAGCGCAAGCATATTACCCATTGAGCCATCTCCCAGCTCTTTTAATAAGGTTTTCTCCCATATTTTTGACTGTTGTGCATTTGATAAGTGTAAGGAGTTGATTATACAACTTTACTGGTTTCTCTACCGTAGCATTTCTTTAACTTGAGCCTCCAAAGAGATGTGGTACCTATTCCCACTTCAGTCTTTGATAGACATTTGTGATACTTTAAACTTTGAGATGATTCTATGCTTTGATTCTTTACTGCTATAATTTATGATCTTTGAGAGATGTTCTTAACTCACTTTTTTTTTTTTAAATTTAAAGTGAAAATCCTGATGTGGAGGAGCAAACCAAGGAAGAAACTGAAAATAATGTAGAGAAACCAGCCAGTCAACTGGTAAGAGAAAATTATCTTTAATTAACACCTAATAAATTATTAATGAGTTGATTGAATTGTACATGAAGATACAATTAAAAGTCTAGTTATAAAATTTTTAGTAAGTCATTTTCTGAAAAAGTCAGTTGTTCATTCTTAAGTCATTCTTGGATGATTGCTGATGTATGTGAAGGATATTCTAATCCTCATGAGCAGTTTAAATCCATTGAAAATTGAACTTATCCAGAAACATCTGAACAATCATGTTTCATTTGTTAATGTTTTTTTCTTTGTAATACTATGGATGCAATTATACTAGGCAAGGACTGTATAACCTCCTAACCTCATTTATCTATGAGAAGGAGAATTCAAACAAAATCAAGCTGTGTGTGTGTTGGGGGGGGTGAGTGTGTGAGTGTGTGTGTGTGTGTGTGTGTGTGTGTGTGTGTGTGTGTGAAGGAAAAGACACATCCAGAATTTTATCAAAAAGTTTTATTGGCTTATTTCTGAAACTAATTCTCTTCATTTTATTATCTTTAATGTTAGAACTTGTAAGTGGAAGATAATGAGCCTGAGTTACATATTTAAAGCATGAAAGACTGGAGAGATGGCCTAATGGTTATGAACACTTGATAGTCTTGCAAGGGTATAAATCCAGTTTCAGGACTCATGTGGAAATTCACAACTGTCTGTAACTTCAGTTCTAGAAGATCTCATGCTCAATTCTTTCCTTTGTATACATCAGACACACACAGTGCCCATACATACATAAAGGGAATGCATGCTTTTTAAAAAATTTTTTATTATTTATTTATTTATTTAATCTTTTTGGTTTTACTTCTAGCAATTCTTTGGAAGGTTTTATAGTAACATATTAGGAAAATACCCATTATAGCATGAGTTTATCACTAGAAAATATTTCAGAATAGTTATAATATGTTCCAGTATACACAGGTTATACAGTTGAGTAAAGGCAGGAACCAGGGTTATTAGATCCAGAAAAAGCATTTTTAAATAAATATTAGGACTATAAAATTAAGAAAAGTTAGACACTGTGTCTTTCTTATTTTTGTGATAAGTCATTGTAACCTAGGCAACATAAAAAAGAAAGCATTTAATGAGGGCCAGAGTTTCCTAGGTGAGTCCATGACCATTATGGCAGGAAGAATGGCAGGCTGCCAGAATTAGAGAGTTTACATTTTGCGTCAGAACCAGGTAGCAGAGAGTGGCACATCACTTCCAACAAGGCTACACCTCTTAATTTTTCCCAAACAGTTCCACAAACTGGAATATTCAAATACATGAAGCTTGGGAACCATTATCATTCAAAACACCATACACTACAACCTCAATTTGGATTATATGTTAAATAAACTTTCTTAAAATAATCAGGCATAAAATATTTTGACAACAAAATTTAAAATGTTAAAATTAACATAACATAAATATTTAACATCCATGACATTTTCTTAAGAAGTATTTATTCATGTCATAATCATGTCTATGTATAAATGTGTTAACCGTATCAGATTCCTTAGTAACTTCTGCTGATAGAATTGATCTTTAATTTGACATAATTTTACCACAGGTGATAATTATTCCTTGTAAGATTTTTAAAGCTCTTTTGTGGGCTTTAAAAAAAACTTTTTGAAAATTTCAAGTAAAAGATTCTGTAACAGATATTTGGCAGTTTCTAACCTTATTTTTAAAAGACATTGGATGTAGTTGTCATTCATGAAGTACTGTAAAATATAAGATGGATCAGTTCTTCATAATGGCTAAGGATGGAATAATAATTGTGAGACTCAGCCCTACAAGAGAGAGTATAGACAGTGTCATAGTGGACTTTATTTATTCTTAATTGCTTTTCTGTCTAATTATTGTTTTGCTAAGAATCCAAGAATTAAGTATCTCACACTTGGGCATTTTTAGTAACTAAGCTCTTTCTAGGTCTGTAATAAGCTTTTTGTTCTGATTTTTAGAAACTAACCATGACACCATATTCTCGAAGTTTCCCTTGTGAAGAACTGCCATTTGTTAGCTCTGTCTCTTTGTCTATCTCTGTTCTCCACTGGTTCTTCACAACTATAGTTAGTAAATATCTATCAGGGTTTGGCTGTTTACTTATTAGTTAACTATTAATGATGACTATATTAAGTCTGTAAATAAAATTATTAATAATTGATCAGTTCTAAGTTGAAAAAAGTCTTTCTCTTTGTTTTTAATATAGTTTTGAAACTTAAGCCATTTAATTCATGGTCTAGAAAGAAGCTGAAAGATCATCATATCATTTAAAAAACAATAGTTTTCCTACTTAGAACGATCTGTATAATATAAGTTTTGGGGAAGCAGAAACGGTCTTATTCGTACATTTTATGGTTTGATACTTCACCTCTATATTCATACATTTTATGGTTTGACACTTCACATCTATATGTGAAAGAACTTTGCCCCCTTTTTAATGCTTTGGTGATTTTTGTCACTAGAATAAATGAAACTGTGTTATGTGTATTTTAATAAATTAAATGTCTTGTAGGACAAAGAGAAAAAGGATATACCTACAGATCTTGACCCTCTTAACCCATTATTAGAAATACAGAAGCTATTAAATGCAATCAGTGCTCTACCCAAAGGTGTGGTCCCTAATGTTGAAAAGTTCATACAAGAAGACTTCTCCTTCCAGACTCTTCAGGTAACATCATTATTTCTCCATAGTGCAGATGCACATCAATGTATGACTTTTAAAGCTAGATGGTGTAATCAGAGTCTTAAAATCTCCATCTGATACATATCAAAGGTTTGCTGTCAACTTTGACTATGGACTTATTACCAAAAGATTTAAAAGTCATCGTAGGGAACATAGGATTTTGTAGTAAACAATAAAGCTTAGTGTTGATTATGATTCAACAATAATATAAATGTGACACTTCTGGCAAGGGACTACTTTGTTTTTTGTTTTCCTAATTTGAAAAATATTGACAAGTTTTTTTTAAAAAAAATACAATATCTAAATATTTGTATTTGTTGATAAAATTAATTCATACAGAATGTTTAGTAGATTGGGGCATTAAAGAATCTTTCTTCTTTTGATCATTTTTCATCTGAGAATTTTTTACATCACCCCAGTATATAATATACACATCAAACAGTTACTACCAATAAAACATAGGAAATTTATTTTGTATAGACGTAATTTGACATTTATTAAAGACAATAGCAAATTTGTATACTAATAAGGTTGATGTTAATTTTTACACAAAGAATTAAATATTGGCAGAATATTTGTTTTTGTAGGATGTAGTGAAATTTGCCATAGTTAAAAAAAAATACATTATTCTTTTTTGGTATTTGTGTTTTTTACACAAGATCTCACTATTTAGCCCCAACTGTTGAGGTACTCTGTATGTAGACCAGACACATCTCCAACTCACAGAGATTTACCCAACTCGGCCTTCTGAGTATTGTGATTAAAGGCATGGAGGGCAATGCATGGCTGTATTTTGATTTTATAATTATCAGTTGAGCATGTAGAAAATAGACGCAGAGAGCAGAGGCTGTCAGTGTTCTGTCCACATCAGAAGCTGAACTTTCTGAGAGTGGGATGCTAACCTTAGCCTCCTTTCTTGAGAGCAGAGCTGTCAGTATCTGTCCACATCAGAAGCTGAACTTCTGAGAGTAGGATGCTAACCTTAGCCTCCTTTCTTGCTTAGCCGTGCACTCACTCTGTGTTCTCTAGATGTCAGGCTACTGAAAGCTCTCCTAGTATCTCAGACAAAGAATGTTTACCTGTGCTAGAAAATAGAAGGGGTTAGAAGAAAGTGGGATTGGACTTTTCTCTAAAGTAGTAAAACATGTTGCTGACTTAATAAGACAAGGAGAAAAAAATTATTTATTTATTTATTCATTTGGAATTTTTAAGGAAATACCTACTGAGGAGATTAATCAGACTAGTTAATATTAGCATAATAAATATGTAACTAGTGTATATTGCTAAGGTAATTTAAAAAATACTTGTCTCTAACAAGGAAGGATTATACACTTTTTGTATAATATGTTAGAAATCCTAACTTAAAGACATTTTCACCTCACTTATTCTCCACAGAGGGAAGTTTCATCTAATAGCCAGACTGGGGAAGAAATTGTTCCTGCTTTAACATTACAGTTTTTGATAACACAACTGGAAACAGCACTTAGAAACATTCAAGCTTCTAATTGTACTGTGAGTATTTTATATTGAATGTTTGAAATGAGAGAACAGCAACATGTGCCTATTTGTATTTTCTTAGATTAAAAGACACTTGAATAGTGGAACTGGGCATTCCAGTTTATAAACAGTAATGAACTTCAGAAAATGATTCAGACGCAGAAATGTAACTACATAAGGAGTCCAAAAATGTTGAACAGAGAATAAGGTGATGGTCATCAAGGTAGGGTACAGGGGAAGAATTGAAAGATGTTGGTCAAATTATATAAAATTCATTTAGTTGTGAGGGAGAATGCTTTAAGAGAGCTGTTATACCTTGTTATGATTATAGTTAATAGCAACATATTGAATTTTTAAGAATATTGAGATTATAAATTTTTACCACAAAGTGGTAAGTATATAAAGCCATTCATATATAAGTGGTCTTGATGTAGTCATTATACAATGTATATGTAATTCAAATATTGTTGTATAAATAAATATGTGGACATTTGTCAATGTGAAGAAAGAAAAAACCCTAATCTCTCCTTTTCCTGACTTATTAGCCTCTTTTGCTGTTATGGTGCCCTATTGTCTCTGCAGAGCGCTACTCCTTTTATTCATCAACTACCTCTGTCTCTAGAGTCTTTCTGCTCTGCTCACAGAGATCCTGGAATCTTAGGAGAAGGGAATTTAATATAGATGCCCCCTTTAGTGCTGAGCATCCCACAGTCTCTTCTTCTTTGCACTTTGGCCCATTGTAGATCTTTGTGCTAATCACCATCTACTGCAGATACAAGTTTTCTTTGATGAAGGTTGAAAGATGCATTAAATTATGATTATTATGATAGTTCATTAGGAGTTCTTTTAATACTGTCCATTTAGGAGTGTAACAGTAGTAGGGCCTGAGACCTATCTAGTCACAAGTCTATCTAGCCTGTGGTGCCAGAGATAGATTTTATCTTATGGAGCAGAACTTAAATCCAGTAGGAAAGTTGTTGGTTACTTACATGATGCCCATGCCACCATTGCACTAGTAGGTATTGTCTTGCCATGCCAGACATTGTAGTAGTTCATAGAATTCACACATAGGAAACATTAATAATTACTTTCTCCTCCAGTAGTGTGTACAACACCTCCCACAACTTTGAAAGAAGTTTCTAGGTCAGTACAGCTTGATATCTCCATTCTCTGCTACTTAACATCTGTTACATATTGTGTCTTCAACAATACCATAACATTCTGGAGAATAACCAATAGCAGTGGCAATGCCTATAATGCATAGGGATCTATAAGAACTCATTCACCAACAACATGGAAAAAAATAACTCATTCCTGGCACTGCGTTTTTTATTTGTTTGCCTTAGTGTCTTATAGGGGTTTTTTAATAACTAGAATGTAACATTATTTAAAAAAAAGAAAATATTTTTTGAAAGGCTAAATGTAATAAATTTTAATTGAATTTGCTTTTATCTTTAATCAAGTTTTTTTTGTGGACAATTTTACCAAATGAAAATAACATGCATTTCTATGGTTATTAGCAAATAATGAATAATAAAATGAAAATTTGCACTATTTTTAGTAATTATTAAATAGGTCAAGGACTTCTAAGTATCTCTGTCAAACTGAAAAGTAACAAGGTGTAAATAACCAATTAACATATTTTTGTAGGTACACCAAATTAATATTGATTATTACTTGACATTACTGTTTTTGTATGGAGTAGCACTCACTGAAAGACGAAAGAAAGAGGTATGTAGCATATATTACTTACCTTATAAATCTTTTATACTCTTTAGCTTAACTGTAGCAGTTGAAACTGCTGATCCAAAAATAAAAAACATTTGAAATTGAAGACATTCTGTAAGTTTTCTGTCTTATATTTATATTAAATAAATAATAATAATGTTGAAGACTTATGTTGTAATTTGAAATAAAGGGGAACTTAATATTAGTTTATATTTAAAATATCTATCTTGAGGCTATTTTTGTCTGTTAAATGATTCTTATTTTTATACTTAGTAATATATATTAATCTGTTTCAAATGCAGCTTAGTCTCTTTTTCTTAATCTTACTCTGATGAATTAAGAGTTTTACCTCAATTTTTTATTTTGCCAAATTAAAGTGAAACCAATTGAATAGAAATCCGGACATTAACTAGAAATCTTCCTTTTCTTTTAATTGTTTGTCTTATTTTTTGCAGCCTTGATAGCCTTTATCTTTGCTTTTTACCAGTCCTTGCTCTTTACTAAATTTTATCACACACACATGCAACTGAGGCATCTATTGTTAGAACTAATTCTAATCTTTAATTGCAAGTCTATATTGTGTTTTTCTCCTTAGAAGAAACTATACCTATGGTCAGGAGTCACCCACTTTCATTTTGAAAAGCTCAACATATTATTCTCTGATGAGAATTTAAAAAAAAAAAATTATTACATTCTGATAGTGGTTATACCTGCTTTTATTTGGCAGACAATTTTGTACCATTTTATATTAAAAAATTGTCACAATTTCCCTTTGAAATGGTTAAAAATCTAGTTATGTTTTTCTGTTTGTTAGCTATGTTAAATGTAACTCATCTTTATAATCAATTTCAGATATGTCAAAATTATGGATATTAGCACATACATAATCAGATGATTGCATCATTATTCTTTTCTTAACTTCTTCGCCATCTCTCCAGTCTGAATTCTTAAATGTGTTCTAAATTTTCTAGTTGCGGAATGAATATCTAATGTAAAGGAAAACGGCATGTTTTACACAGCCAACCAAATCTATTGTGTCACTACAGGACTTCATAGAAGCTGAAAATAAATTTCTAGTGATGAAGATGGTGATCCAAGAAAATGAAATTTGTGAAAACTTTATGACTTTAGCTTATTTTGGGCGTGGTTTACTTCGATGCGCTCAGAAGAGGTAAGCATTTTCTTTAGGTGTATCTTCACTGGTTGCCTTTCATTATTGTGAAGTAGGAATCACATTTGCACTGGATACCATTGTTCATAAAATCTATAGTCTCAGAGTTTTCTTTTCTTCTTTCTAATTCCTGGTAGTTAATAATTCCATTTGCTTGGTAATACTTAGTGTGGAACCTAACAGGCCTTGGCAGTGTGAAGCAGCCCATCATCAATGTTAGTAATATGGGCTTAGAATATGATGACCTGGATTCAGATACATTTTTTCTACCACTTACCCTAAGAAACTTAGTTTTGCTAAGCCTGATTTTTCTGATATCTAAAATGTAACAAGATTAATATCTATATCATAAAAATTTTATGTGGTGAATAACAGTGCCTAGTTCATGATAATTGATAATTGTAGTTACTGACATTCTCACCACTGAGATTTTTAAGTATAAGTGACCTGAAACAGAATTAGAAGGGAGTTTGCATGTCTAATCCCTGCAATAAGAAGACAGAAGCAATAGGATAATGAGTTCAAGGTCAGCCTAGGCCATAGAGTGATACTCTCTGCTAACAACTTAAAGCAAACAAATGAAAACAAGCAAGTTGAAAGGTTCAAGTTCTGAGTGTTGAGAATGCTAGGTATTACATATTTTAGGAAGGTGAAATTATAGAGAAACCAATGCAAATTCTTTCTTCACTTCCTCTATGGCTATTCGTAGCTTTTGTAGCATCAATCATTTATTTGATTTATCTTAAGCATCTATCCAAGGATTGTGCTTGGTCCTAGGGATACAGTACTTTATAAAACATGATATAGAACTAAAAGTATTGTGAAACATGTAGGTTAATCAAGTAATTATTCAAAATACCCAGTAATGAAGAATGAAATATGTTTAAGAAAACAGAGTAATTCATTACTTATTGGTACTCCAAAATGATCTAGAAAATCAGCAAAAGTCTAGAGATATAATTGTTGGCTGATATATAAGGGATAACGGGAATGCTGCTGGCAAGAGTCATTGCAGACCTAAAACTACCATGTAGATAGTGGTTTATTCTGTTTCGGATTTAGTTTCTATCCTCTGGCATGGCTCTTGTGCTGGAAAATCAGAGTCTTCCCACTTCCTAGTCACTGAGTCTGGCTAGAATGACGTCATCAGTGTCCCAGTGTTAGTATGATGCATTGCAGAATGTAAAGATCCAAATGGAATTTATGATAGTCAGATACTTAACATAAATCAATACAAAGATGTGTACCTTTCCTGAGAAAGGCAAACTACTTTTTCTTCTCTCTTGATTGGTCTTCTATATCATTGACACAAAAAACTCTTTAAATGGCAGAATCATCACTTTCTAAGTTATTTTTCTATATTTTAACTGTTTTTCCAACAAGTTCATTTTGTCTTTAAAAATGGTAGGTTATAGAAACTTTGGTTGTAGTTTTGACTCACATGATTAAACAAACCAACTTATCAAAAATTATAATGTTCAATACAACTCATGTTGGAATAAAATAAAAGTAAACAAAAACTGTTGGTCGAGTAGCAGAAATAGTAGATCTTGAAAGCTAACAAGTAGAAGGAACATGACTATGCATTCTTCTTCCCTGGACTATAGAGGTGCTTATCAGAGTTAATGATGCCCTTTATATTTCTTAGTGCATTAGTCAGTGTTTCTTCCAGGAACATTGCCTGTGATTGCTATATACAGCCCAACTCCAGGAACAGACATGACTCAGGCATTGAGGGAATAAAAAAAAAAATAGGGAGACACATGGACCAAAACTGGGATCAGGTGGTCTGTACTCCTGGCTGGAGAAACCACAAAGCCCTGGAAAATAAGCATGTTTATTATATAGATCTGAACAAAGAAGCAGAATTACTACATACAGCTGAACAAGGAGGTAGAGTTACTACATAATAGTAATAGTTCAGATAATCAATGACATAAGGGTTTTTTATGTAGCTGGATCAAGGAGACAGCTTTAGCTAATGTCAGTAGGAGTAGTCTCTATGGTGGAACATTCTTTAGACTGTAAACATCCAAAGGGAGAAAACTACGTTGCACATTTTCTACACGCAATGGTCAGCACTCACACTTGTCCTCCAAGGAAGGTTTTGCCATTCTTTTGAGTCTGTAGCTATAGGATCTTTGACAGGATCATGACCAAATTCACTCAGGGCTTTTTACACTCCCAAAAAATGATAGGTTCCGTGTTCTTACAGAGCAACCCTGTTAGAACCCTTTGAACCTCCTGATTCTATTAATGCTATACCAAGAAATTTCCAGCCTTTGTACCTCATTTACTGTTGACCATAATTGTATCAAGTTTCTGAAAGCATGTTAGGATTGGCCTCAGGTGTCCCTGCAAGAATAGTGAATCATTAGATGGGCAGTGGTGGCGCACACCTTTAATCCCAGCACTCAGGAGGCAGAGGCAGGTGGATCTCTGTGAGTTTGTGGACAACCTTCTTTACAAGAGTTAATTCTAGTACAGCTAGGGCTGTTACGCAGAGAAACCTTGTCTCACCCCCCCCCCCCCCAAGAAAAAGAATAGTGAATCATGACTTGTATGTGAGTTGTCCTATATCCGTATCCACTTCCTCATTAAGGCTTCTGTTTTTCCTTGGTTTCACATTCTTAGGATCTACTTCCATGTTTCTTTCATATCAGTCATGTTGGACAATTACTAGATGAATATATATGTGTTTTATTCTTCCTGGACTTGGTCTTTGATTTTCATCTTGGGCCATTATGTCTGATCCTAGCTGTCATGGTCCAAGGGCAGTGAGGGAAGAGAGAAAAATCTGAAAAAGATAGTCTTCTTCTCTTGGGATATGCATCTCTGATGGTATTTTTAAATGATCTCTAAATAATGGGGGAGGGGGGGCGGGCAGCTGTATTCTAGCAAGGAAGAAGAAATCCTTCCTAGTCAAATTGGTAAACAATAATTCATACACTTGCAATTTCTGAGCACATTCACTTACGTATTCTCATTTCAGATATCTAGGTCTATTTATTCATTATCAAACCCCTAATTTTAGAATAGTAGTCCCGTTGAGGCTCGGCCTGAAGTCTTATTGCAGGCGCTTTACCTTTTATTATAAAATTCAGGCCTCAGTTTTGACATGATATAATGTTAGAATTCTTTAAATTATCATAGCATAGTATTCTTCTAGCTTTTACAGAATGTCCTGATTTGATAATGGCCTGTCAAGGCTTGTACATTTGTTTACTTTTATATTTTGCCCTATCTTCTAATTAAATTTGACCCTTAATTTCAGCACACATTGAGTATAGGAAATGAGAATCAATTTAAATGCTGCCTTAGAGGCCTTCTGGCTTTCAAAGTGCATGCTAAACTTATAGTTGGCTGACCTATACCTGTCATTCTCTTTCTTCAAGGCCTCCAAGACAGTTAACAAAAGCCAACCAACTCTACAACCCCTTTAATTACCATGGCCCCCATACTGTTCAAGCTTGAGCTACTACATAACCTAGTGCCTCCCCTCCTACCTGTATTTCATCCCAGTCTACCACAGGTGAGAGTCCTAGTATTTGTATTTCTACAGCATGCCAGAGGTTATCACCACCTTCGTTGGGTTTCTGGTTCCCTCATTGATAAACTATATAGCACCTGAGTCCAGTTCAAACTGACATTTACTTTAAACTGCCTTGCAGGTATAATGGAGGACTACTAGAATTTCACAAAAGCTTGCGAGAAATAGGAGATACAGATGATGATTGGTTTGACGTAGATCCTACAGATGATGAAGATTTCCCTACAACTTTCAAAGTAAGAAATTATTAAAAATAGTTCACAACTTGTACAACTTTGAAAGTAAGAAATTATTAAAAATAGTTTACAACTTGTGACAATTCAAAGTAATCTTTACCAAGTAACCTTAAAATCAAGTGTCTAATATTCTATAATACATTATTTTATTGGCAATATTTTTTGTGTGTAAGAAAGAACTTTAATTTTATTACCTGGTGCAGAATGTGAGCACATTTAGATAAAAAAAGGAATCAGTTTCACTATTTTCAAGATACAAAGACGAGTAGCTTAACTAGCCTAATACTTGTCTTTTAAAAACACATGTTTAATAATTAAGTTTTTTATATAATTGTATTTGCTATTTTATTTTTTGTTTAATTTTCAAATTAATAAATCATTTGGTTAGAAAATACCTCCTTTATCTATAAAGAAAAATTAATTTTACTCCTTTTTATTCAAATGGAGAAATTATTCTTCTCTCCCTTTTAATTGCTTCTCTATATACATATGGGTGTACACATTAATAATTTCCTGCATGTTTATTAAAATTGGTATAATACACCAAGTTTTACTCTGTGTCTACTAGTATGTATTATTGAACATATAGTCTAACCTAAAATTTTGCAGTTTTTTCATTCTTACATAAAATTCTCTTTGTATATTCTGATAGCATTTTGTTAGAATAACATTTATATGGTAGATTCATGAAGCCACTGCTATTGCATGATAAAGGTGTTGATGGTTGTTTCTTTACTTCCTCTTAGTACAGAAGACGAGTGTATATTCATTATAAAGAATGAGAGCTTCTATCTCCCCAGACCTTCTGACAGTTTTTTTTTCCTCTGACAATCTTTCTACCCTCTCTTGCATGATATTCTTTTTTTTTTTTAATTTATTTATTTATTAAGGATTTCTGCCTCGTCCCCACAACCGCTTCCCATTTCCCTCCCCCTCCCCCGATCAATCTGCTCGAAGAGCAATCAGGGTTCCCTGACCTGTGGGAAGCCACTGCAAAGCCATTGAATTGCTTTGTTTAAAGTGGAAATAGCCCTATGTTTCTCTTGGTAGATATTTCAAGAGCAAATCTTTCACTAAACTTTTACTTTAAATATTTTTGAATAATTACATTTTATTTTGCCTTTAAAGCTAATAGCATCCCTGAAAATCAAGAGGCATATTGCATAGAAGGTTTCAGTTGTCAGAATTGAAAGGATAAATTTTATAAACTTCCATTCAGAATGATGTATTTTAATATACATTTATGAGTAATCAGTAGACTGATTATTTTGTGCCACTGTCAAGATAAAAAGGACTTTTAATGGACTTAACTAAATAATAATTTTGTATATTTTTAAAGTTTTCATATTTGTTCCTATCTAAACAGTCCCTAATTGTTTTTTTTAATGTTTTTACTGTTTTCCTCCCTTCAACCATTTTCCTTACTATTCAAACTTTTAGTTTCACTTTATTTCATACAAAGAAGTTTATAGAGGCAATTTTATTGAAAAATATTAAAAACTAAAGACTTAAAAGTCCAGTTTTTGCTTCATTGTCTGCATCTCTAATTTATGATCTTTAGATAGCCGTTTTTCCCCTCCTTACTTGAAAGCTTTCCTAGTATTTAAATGTTTTTAGGTATTGTCTTGCCCTTCCTGTATAACAGTTGTGGGACTAGAGAGCTCTCTTATATAGATATCATCTCCTTTAAGTATACATATGCTCTCCCATCTCCCATGCACACACTTCTCCCATTTTACTGAATTTTGTTAAATTGGCCTCTCCCTGGGGATGACTTTTATCTTTCTCTTTTCTGTGTAATATTCTATGTCTCAGAACTGAAGTTTTACACATTAGGCCTTCTTTGTTGTTTTGACTGGTGTAACTTCAATACGAGCTTAAGTGCTTAGTAGGGAGATAAATTTTTTGAAATCTTTTAATTCTCAAAATAATCTATTTTTGTGAACTTTATATATGCCTTGCCTAGACATAGAATTGTAGGTTCAAATAATTTTTCCATCATTAAAAATTTTTCCTGGTGCGTGGAGAGATTGTTCAGTGGTTAAGAACACTGGCACTTCTTCCAGAAGACCCATATTTAATCCCTAGACCCAACAGCAGTTCATAACCATCTATAACTCTAGAGTCAGGGGATCGAGTGCCCCATCTCTGCCCTCCATGGGGAATCTACACAAATGGTGTACAAACATAATACAGGACAAACAGCTTAACACATTACATTGTTTTCTCCATTATTTTCTATCCTTTAACCTTATTTTAAAAAAAATCTGATGTTAGTCTCATTTTTAGCTTTTTACATGTAACCTATTTTACTTTTTCCATTTTCTTTTTAAGAGTTGTTAAGGATAAATTCTCAATTTTTTTATTGTTTTGATGCTTATTAATCATAGTCTTTGCCCTATGAATAGACTAATTCACTAATATTACTACTTTTTTGAGTTTTTTTTTTGTTATTGGTTTTGTTGTTGTTGTTATTTTGGTATATCTTCTGTCAGATTTTTGTAAAATTTATATATGTTGTTATGGTTCATTAAATAACCTGTAAAGGGTTACTTTTCATATTGTATATATTCATAGTATATTGTTACTACTTGATATAACATATTCTCTCTGAAAGGTATTAAGGCACTTGTCTAACTCAAATAATATAATATAATTTGCTTAAAGTTAACTAGTTTAAAATGAGAAAATTTATTCCATGCTATGACTTGGCATTGGAGAAATATTTCTGTATCATTCTTCTGCCCACTGTGCCTTTAATTGTCATATTGCACCATTGTAGTAGTTCCACTGTCATTGTGTCTTGATTGGCTCTAATTCTGAAATAAATATGTATACAGTTCCTGATAAGAACATACCATGGCTTAGAATATGGAAGAGATATAGAGTTTCAAACATAGACTTGTCTACTTTCTATCTGTAAGATATCTATTTTTTCCTAGTTTAGGGCTTTTCTATTTATTTACTTTGGACTGGATAAATAAGTTGTGTTACTATTATACATATGTGCATACACAAACACAGAGTAATTTAAAATGGGATCCTTGCATATGTTACTTAAGGTAAATCTTGGATATGTTTCGGGCTTAATTTATTATAGATAATTCACAAGAGTATGTGTTTTTAAATTCTAGGATGTTCTCAATAATTTTATCCAAACAACTGAAAGTAATATAATGAAACAGACCATTTGCAGTTATCTTGATTGTGAGCGCTCTTGTGAAGCTGACATTTTAAAGAACACTAACTATAAGGTAACATAATTACCATTTAACGATTTTAAATGTCATAGAATATAAAACAGTTAACATTATTTTAGCAATATACATGAAAATACTATGTAAGGTGTAGGATGTGGCTCTTTGTCAGAGCTCTACTGAGGTAAGTGCAGGTTCCTGAATTTTGTCCCTGCTCTGTGGAAAAAAAATTAAAGAACAGTATTTACTTTAATTATAATGTGATATAATTAAGAAGTAGTTTGTCTCTGAGAACATGTATTCACAGTCAATATTAATTATATTCTATGAATCAGTAGAAGAATAGGTTGGTTTTGCTGAAGTTTTTGTAATAATCACCTGCCTCTGAAGTTATGGCTATTTGCCCTTCATTCATACAGTAAAATAATCTGTTCTCTATATTTTGACCAGTTGTGGATTTCTGAAATAATCTCTGTTGCAAAAAGAAGCTTCTTTGATGAGTGGTAAGAGCTACACTTATCTGTGGGAATAAGGATAAATATTTAGACTATAGTTAGATATTGTATTGGTTATATGTTGGCTATACAGTTAGAAAATGACAATGATCAGTTCTCCTTTGGGGCGTGTTACCTCTCCAGCCAAGAATATTTGGCTAGGTTCTAGTACGAAGCACGAGTTCCCTCCCACTGAGTAGGCCTTAAATCCAATAGACAGC
Source organism: Microtus oregoni (assembly GCF_018167655.1). Taxonomy (NCBI): domain Eukaryota; kingdom Metazoa; phylum Chordata; class Mammalia; order Rodentia; family Cricetidae; genus Microtus; species Microtus oregoni. The sequence continues at coordinate 14,929,764 of NW_024543082.1, forward strand.
TTTTGGTTACCCCTAAGGTAATATTGCCAGCATTGCATCATTGTGGATATCTTGATGGTGTGGTCGTCATTGTGGTTTATAGCTGAGTAACATTAGAGTTTACTCTTCTTCTTCAGCAGCTTTTATAGTACATTCTGGTAACCATGAACAGCGGAATTTAGGGAGGAGGCTTCCAAGTCAATTCTTGCTCCGTTGCTCCAAATTCTGTGTCTGAAATTAGAGGTGTCTGCAGAAATAGGGCTTTATCTTAAAGCTCTGGAAGTCAACTAAAGTAAATGTCAATTTTTTGCATTTTTGGGGGGAACTCTTCTATTCCTTTGACCAACAACTGGGAGGGAGTTTTCTTTCTTCTGTCTGTCTCTGTGGTTTTTTTCAGATAGGCGTGGCTTTTGTGGAGAGCAATATCACCCAATGTTACATAGCAGCATTTACACACACACACACACACACACACACACACACACACACGCACACACACACACACGTGACTATGGAGTACCCAGCCCCAACTGATATGTCTGCCACATACCCCCAATAGTTAAGACTTAGGTAAAATCATTAAAAAAATAAGAGGTGAAAAGATTGTAAGAGCCAGAAGCCCAGAAGCTACATAGTGTTCCCTACACTTGACAGGGAAAGTACACCCTTGAATATTAACATGTGGTTGCCTAATAATGACAGAAGTTGACCTGCCAGTGCAAACAGGGAAAATTCCACATGGTCCCTTCCCTGCTGAGAAAGGGACAATCAGTTTCTTCCAAGGAGGAGCTGCAGCGTAGATTATTCAGTCAGTCTTGTATACATATACAGACTAACAACACTAAGTTGAGCCAATAGTTTGTTTATACAGATGTGCATATATATGCACACAATATACATTTAGACATGTGTGTATATGTACAATAATAAGAAAAAGATAAATTTGAGAGGGAGGAGGCCAAAAGTGATGTTAAATGCAGTGCTTATGAAGTTCTCAAAAGTAAGATAATAAAAAGATAAATTTTCTTCTGCTTTATAATGAAAAATGGTAGAAATTGGGAAAGGTGGCATATATACTTAGAAGTGATCAATTCTCAGGGCTCATGTTACTAAATAAGTGATCCCCCTCTCTCTCTGTGAATCCTTGGGTGAAGAAAGAGTAAAAGTAGGAATGTGAGCCACTTTGATCTTGTAATCTCTGAACCAAGGTGAGAACTATCACTCTCAGTACATGCCAGATTCTGCTTCTGAAATAAAGTGGCTAGCATCTCAGCTGTGGGTTTCTCTGCACAAGTAGGACAGGCAGAGAGATGTAGTATTCAAGTCTTTGGGGCTATGGTAAGTCAGTCTATGGTTTAGAGTAGCTTCAGGATTTCAACCAAATGAATGTCATGTAGTAACAAAAGTTCTATTTATAGTTGAGACCATTGTAATCTAAGGAGAATTCCTATTTAAAGAAAGAAGTTCCTGGAGAGAGTACAACAGTTTATTCTTGGAAAATATAGCAGACTTGGAATTCTTTCACCAGGTCTCCTGGGAGGTTAACAGAGGAATTCACAGAATAATGGCACAGAAGTGGGCTGAGCTGGAGGAAAAGAGGAATGTAAAAGTGGGGATGCATAGATAGCGTGTTCCACAAAAAAAAAAAAAAAAAAAATTTGATGGTGTTTGTTATTTTCTTGTACCATAGAATATGGAAAATTTTACATTGCCTAGTTCAAATTATTGCCCTTCTCTCCTTTTTTATTGTCCTTATTTTTCTGACTTTATTAATTCTACAGTATCAGAAGTTCGCTTGGTATATACAGTCTTTGCTAATAAATTCTGAATGTTGTATAAAACAGTGTTATAATAAAGTATAATCTATAAGTTATAGAATTTTAAAATGACTTCAGATGGTATTTCTATGTTAACATGAATTATATTTCTGTATCTATATTTTTCCAAGGGATTTTTTCAGCTAATGTGCAGTAAAAGTTGCTGTGTTTACTTCCATAAAATTTGTTGGAAAAAGTTCAAGAACTTAAAGTATCCAGGAGAAAGTGATGAGGTATTGCACTGTCACCCACAGCACAGCATGTCACTCCCTTCCCCGTGTTCTCTTTGTGCTCACACTCACTTTTTCCTCCTTTCCACCTTCAGTTCCGTCTGGTGTTTGTCTCCCTGACACTCATATTTTATGGGTAAATTCAATTTGAAAGTTGGAATAGGAGAAGAAGAGTTAGTGTTCAGATATACTCGTGTCAGTCGTGATAGAGTTAGTGTTAAAGTGAAATCCAGAGCTTTTTTCTGTATTAATTATTCGTTTTATTGCCATGGTTATTTTGTGACTTTAAGTTTTACAAATTTTACATCATGTAAACAAGAAAAATGCCCTTAAGCAATAGTGGTACAGTAGAAAAGAACATTGGACTTGGAGGTGGCAGATTCGGGATCAAATCTAGTTTGAACCAAGTTCCAGTTTTATTATATTAGACTGGTAACTACACCATTGTGACTAATATTTATCAGCTCTGAAATGACAGAGAGGTGTACATATTTCATAGGGTTTGTGGGGGAGTGAGCAGATAAAGGCAATAAACTGGCATGTCTGTGAGTTCGAGGCCAGCCTGGTCTACAAGAGCTAGTTCCAGGACAGGAACCAAAAGCTACGGAGAAACCCTGTCTCGAAAAATAAAAAAAAAATAAAATAAAATAAAATAAAACATATAAAGCATTAACGTGATATATAGATACTTTTAAGTCCATGTACTTGACGGGACAATTGGTTTTTCTCAGTATTAGACAGAAAAGTAGAGAAAATAGAAATTAACCAGAGGAAATGGCAAGATCAGGGCCAGAAACTTCACTGTTTTTATTACTCCCTTTTCTCTAGAATCCTTAAGTAGCTTATGGAAATTTAATACACTTTGTGCTTAAACTTAAAGTTTCTTTTCAGGATTATCTTGTATTCTTTAGGCTGTATTATAGCTCCTTAAGGGAGAAAGTAGAAAGAAAGAGGTAAGGAAGGGAGGGGAGTGGAGAAAAATGAATACCTCAATAATTTTTTAAAAACAAATTTAAAAAGTTTGAATCTAAAAAATTAAAGTAAAATGTTACAACATACATATTGATAAAAAATATATTGAACAGCTCACTAATTCTTTTATAGGAACTTTGATTTTATTTAAATAAAGATTGAAAACTCATTTCACTTGCTCTGCTTATATAGTGACTACTTAAACATTTGAAATCTCTTACTATCTGTCATTTCTACTGAGTAGTACATACTTAGGTCGCACAGTAAAGTCAAGATCAAAATAGTAATAAACTATGAATTCTTATCCAGAAATAGTACTTATATTTTTGTACAAATCTTAATAGGTTTTGTCATGCATGAATTACTAAATAACAACTATCCACACATGCACTTACTCTCAGCTGACACACCCTGGAGGCACCTTTACCCATTCTTTTATGGACATTATTTCATGCCAGTAACCATGTCACTTAACAAAGCTCTAATTAATATGTAGACCTAATTCTTCCTGGGAAAAACATTAAGTCCATATATTCTAACAGTGTTGTGTTGTAGGGAAGTATAAGTGTGTGTTTGGGGCGGGGTGGAGGTGTTGGGTAAAAGCTGTTTTTGAACCTGTAACTGAACAGCTCACTTTTAATTTATTTATATCATTCAGTTTGTCACACAACATTATCTGCTTCTAACCTTCATTGCTTAAGTGCCTTAGATTTGTACAATGCTGATTTTATAATTTTATGTTTTTCTATGAACGATTTTAGAGTTTTAGTGGGAAAAAATGTTTGAAAGATGGATGTGCAGGTGACATGGTAAGGATGCTACAATGCGATGTACCTGGAATTGTCAAAATTTTGGTGAGTGACTTTTCTTGCCTGCCTTCTTTGTAGTACTATTTTTGGCATATTCTTAACAATAACAACAGAATCCTAGCTACATTCTAGTTTTGGTGACTCAGCTCTCTGCCCTTTTTATTCCTGTTTTATCTGGTATATTAAATGATCTTTAAGTATAAGAAAATTTAAACAGTAGAAATAGATAAATATAGCATCTGTGAACTAGTGGTGAGGAATAATGATAAAGTATGATAATTTAACTACTTCTTTCCAATTTAAATTCAAAATAAATTTAGACTTTCTGACTCTTTCTCTCTTTTGGTGGAACTTCAAGTTAAATAAAGGACCTCAACATGCTCAAAGTATACCTTACTGCTAAGCTCTATCTCCAGGCCCTGAACCATTTAGTTTTTAAATAACTATCTAATGTCTGTTTAATGTACATCTGTTACCTGTTAAATAAAGCATAGTACACATAGTTTTTAATTCATAGAATATCTGAAATTTTTAGTTTAAGATAAGCAGAATTAAAACTAGAACTATAAATGAAACTTATTATTTGTCTTGCTATTTATGGTTCTTTTATATCTTAAGTTTCTTTTATATTTCAGTGTCGGCATTCAAATCACATGATAATGTTAAATTGGCTGCTTTTAAGAGCAACTGTAATTTGTCTTCTGAGTGGTGTTTTATGTTGTTTAGCTTGTGTCATTTGTTTTATAGTCAATGTGCTTTTATTCTAAGTATCATTTTGTAAATGTGGAAGTTAAGAACTTAAAGAATTTTGAAAATTGAACTATTTTAGGGCTTTTTTTCTCCATCACTTGCAGTTTGAAGTGGTGAGAAAGGATGAATATATAACCATCGAAAATTTAGGAGCAAGGTAAGCTTGAAATAAAATATTGTTACTTTTTTCTGAACATTTCTGTGTTTCATTTGTTCTTTCTGTTTTCTATCAGTTTTAGGGCATCTATTTAATAGTATTTGTTATGAAAAAAAATCACAGTGAGTTCTCATTTGTTCCTCCTTCTTTTCCTACTGTTGTAGGTATTTGCATTTTAAAACAAGGAAGGAAAAATTACATGGTTACCACTAAGTGTAAAACTAACCATTTTCTGAAAACAAAACATATTTCTTAAAATAACATTAGGTTTTTTGTTATAATATAAAAACTATTTATTTTTCAAAGCTTATGTAGACATCAAAGCTTATCTTAAATTTAAAATCTTCCTATTTTGTAGGTAAACAAAACACATTGCTCAAGAGTGTTGATGTATATGTTAAGGAACATATTTACAGAGGCATAGAATATTGCTGTGGAAATAAGAAGCTACAGTTATTAAAACATTGTTCTAACCCTTCCCTTTTCTTAAATATATTAGTTGAGCGGTGAGTTGCATGTATATATTCATATGGCAGTGTGCATGTGCATTCATAGGCCAGATGTCAACATTGAATGTCTTCCTTAGTGCTCTTGATCTTTTCTTCTGAGACAGAATGCTGGCCAGTAAACTCTAGAGATTTGCCGGTCTCCCCTCTGCTTTTGCTACTCTCTGCAGCTCCTCTTCTCCATTTAATTTCATCTACATCCCATATGTGAGGTATAAGATGGTAATTATCTTTTTCAAGAGGCCGTGTTTCTTTGTTTTTTTTTTTAATACAATATTCGTTGGTTTCATCCATTTTCTTGTGAATGATTTGATTTAGTTCTTCTTGTGGTTGAATCTTACTCTATTTTTCTTACCCATTCATTGTCAAGTGGCAACCTAGGCTAATTCTATGACTTGACTAATCTGAAAAATGCCATTATATCCATAAATTTAGAAGTATTCTGTGGTATGCTGACTTTCTTTCTATCTTTCCTTCTTTCTTGATTTTATTGAGCTATACATTTTTTGCTGTTCCCCTCCCTACCTTCCCCGCCTTAAGCCCTCTCCCAAGATCCCCATGCTCTTTATTTACTCTGGAGATCTTGTCTTTTACTACTTCCCATGTAGATTAGATCTGTGTATGTCTCTCTTAGCGTCTGCTCTAGCCTAGGTTGCTGACCTAGTCCTTCTGCAACTGTCCCTGGTCTGGATCAGTTGCTGCTCCCATAAAGTTCACCGTCCAAGGCCACTCCAGCCCAGGTCCCTGGCTCAATCCTGCTCATGTGGAGTTTGCCGTTCAGTGCTTGCTCCTGCCCAGGTTGCTGGCTCAGTCCTTCCTATACAAATGTCCCTGGTCTGGATCTCTTCCCGCTCCTGCGGAGCTTTCTGTCTCAGGCCCGCTCTGGCCTAGGTAGCTCAGCCCCACTCCTGTCGAGCTCCCCAACTCAGACCTGCTCTGGCCTAGGTCGCTGGCTCAGTCCTGCTACTGTGGAGTTTATCATCCCAGGCCTGCTCCTGGTTGTTCCTCTTTCTACTCACGTTTGCTTTGTCTATTTGGGGATCTTTATCTGTATGAAATTTAGGATTCTTGACTTTAGTTCAGTAAAAATTATTAAGGAGTTTTTGTAGATATTGCATTGAATCTTAGGATGCTTTGTATAGTATGACCATTTTAAAATTTTTTCTTTCTATAATATGACCATTTTAAAATTTCTTCTTAACAGATCTGTCCTTAGCCATGCTTTTTTCTAAAGTCTCTTGTTTATTTAGCTTTGACTAGTACTTTTTAAAGAAAAGAATTCAAATATATGATTTTTGTGTTTGACAATATTTCAGAGGCTTCACATTCCTTTTAGGATCAATGCCAGTCTACTTAGCTTGTTTCTATATTCACCTTGTCCTGCTGAACTCACTATATCATCTCCTACCATTCTGCTTCGACTGTATGAATGAGCTTCGTGTAGTTTGTTGAGTGGAGTGTGTCATGTTAAGTAATCTCCAGAATTTTACCTAGAGGTAAAACACTCAGACCTGGCATTAAATCTTGTACTTTTTTGGGTTTTGCCTAGTTATTGAGAGTGGGGGTTTAATCATAACTCCTTCTATGCTTCTCAAAACATGTACTAATGTTTATTATACTTGCTTGCATATTAGAAGATAAGCATTTGATAGTCAGTGAGGGTATTTTTGTATTGCTTGCTGGTTTGCTCCCAACCCACAAAATAATACCTGAAACATAAGATTCTGAATTCTATTATTCTCCAATGTATAATATACTTTTGTTTTGATAGGTGGTTAATGTGACTGATTTTAAACTGTATAGTTTGTTTCTTGGGTGGTAGTTTCAGTAGATATCATTTGCCTTTGGATGGACTGTTTTAATTTTGCAAACACTAGGTGATTAGCAGGGCAGACAAGAGAATTTCTAACTCCTCCTAAGGTAACTCTGTCTATTCATTTCACTGATTTAATTTTATGGTTTCTTTAAGCAGGAATTTTAGGTTTATAATGATGTAATAATGTCACTTCATTTCCTGTTTTTGCAGTTTGGATCTTTTCTCTCTTTTTCTTAACTATTCTAAATTAAAGCTTTTTTTCAATTTCACTGATTCTTTCCAAGAATCATATTATTTTTTTCTCACTGTTTTTTTTCTTTGTTTACAAATTCTGGTTTCTTTGTTTTTTTATTGTGACTAGTTTTCTCTATATTGCCCTGGCTTTGCTGGAACCCAGTAGACCAGGTTGGCCTAAGAGATCTGCCTCCTTCTGCCTTCTATGTACTGGGATTAAAGGCATGTGCAGTATTTTTAATGTTTTCTCTTTATTAATTTCCTGCTTCTGTTTGTATTGTGTTTACTAATTTGCTTCATATTTTCTTTTAAAATCTTTGTTTATATGGTGAATGTGTGTGTGTGTGTACATACATCTGCCATGGCATCTATGTGAAAAGAAGAGGACAGCTTTTGGGAGTCAGTTCCCTCTTACCACCTGTGTAATCTAGGGATTGCATTTACAAACAAGCTCACAATCCACTGAGCTCGCGCTCTCTCTCTGGCTCTTGATTGCCCATTCGCACTTGGCAAATTCAGAGAAAATACTCCATTATTATTATATTCTTGGTGAGTCCAAAGTTTTGTTCCTAATTTGCTTCCTATCCTGACTTGTATTACCAACCCAAAATTATTTTTAAACCTCAAAATATTTTCTTAGATAAATAATTTAGACTTTTATGTTTCTCAATCTTATAAACTTTGCATCTATTCTATAAGTTTCTTTTTTGAATTTGGTAACAAGGAAAACTATAACTATTTTGTCTTCAACTACATTAGAGACCTGAGAAGGATGTAATATTATGTGAGTAAACAGGAAGTGCAGAGCAAACAACTTGCAAAACTAGAAATGACAAAGATATCTGTCTGCCTAGACAGTCACCTAAGGTTCCTCTGCAGTATACTGTCAGTAGTCTAGGCAGTGGTAGGTTCTTGCCTAAATGGCTAGCTTTGTCACAAAGAAAGCAAACTCCATATGGAGGTTCTTCTTTGCCTGTCATCCTTTTATTAAGTAGATGGTGCTGTCAAGAGCAGATGTGTCTCAGTATCATGAAAAGCTTTATGTTATTAAACATCTTGAATATCGTATTCTGTCGGTCTCTGAAGCATATAAAGATTAGTTATCTAAAATATATATGTTTAACCTTGAAAAATACACCTAACATAACCATAAGTTTGATTGTTATCAACTAACTGCTAACCTACATTTCTTAATTTTTCTGAGCAGTTTATAATAATAGTTTTCAAGGACTAGAACTTTACATTTTTAAATGAGCTGCTTAGGTACAATACTTTAAACAAGAGTAGAAACATATAGTGTAACAAAAATAACCTTAAATTTCTTTTGATATACAAAAATCCATACCAATGTAAAATATTTGAGATGAATAGTTTTCTTTTTATTTTGTGTTCCCATATCCCCACAAAATGATGACAAATATCCATTACCTACCAAATGATTGAAAATCACCCACCCCACCTCTTGGGAATATGGATGTGTGTTCTCTAGACTTCTTCCGGTTGTCTGTGTGCCATGGTATCCCCAGGGGATCCGGAAAAAAATGAAATACTGGTCAAGTCCTAAGAAAACTAGTTATAACACTTGTCTAGTTTCTGTTATAGGAAAGTGCATAACTTATCTGAAGTCCTGGCGTGAATAATCTATGTGGCTGGAATTTCTCAACTAGCAGCCTTGAAGTGTTCTGAACTCAGAACTCTAAACAAACTGCAACAGAGGCACTGTGAAAGGCTTGATCATCTGGGTGTAGACAGAGACTACTTGTTCATTTCCCTACCACCCAGACCTGAATATTCACACAGAAACTATATTAATTATAACACTGTTTGGCCAATGGCTCAGGCTTATTCATGGCTAACTCTATCTTCAATTAACCCGTTTTTGTTAATCTATATGTCACCATGAGATTGTGGCTGCCAGTAAGGTTTCGGCTGTGTCTTTCTCCTTCAGCAGCTACATGGCATCTCCTTAAGTCTGCCTGCTTTCTCTTCATATATCTGTCTGGATTTCCTGCCTGGATTTACTCTGCTAAGCCATTGGTCCAAACAGCTTTATTCATCAGCCAGTAAAAGCAACATAAATATGCAGAAGGACATCTCCCATCACCTGGACCACCCATTTTCATTGGTGTCTGGCCCATTTTTTTTTCTGAAAACAATCTTTCAAAGGTTAACATACATATCTGCATTCACACAAATATGGACTGTGTTATCCAGCCAAAGGTGATTTTTTTAGTATTTATCTTTCATCAGGTAAAAGATGTCTGTCCAACGAAACAAAACAAAAAAATAAAAACAAACCACCAGGCGGTGGTGTCACAGACCTTGAATCCTAGCACTTGGGAGGCAGAGGCAGGCAGATCTCTGGGTTCAAGAACAGCCTCATCTACAGGAGCTAGGACAGCTGTGGCTGTTACACAGAGAAATCCTGTCGAAAAACCAAAAGGAAAAAAAAATATGTCTGTCAACTTTATAAGTTTATTTGGACTGTATAACCAAACCTCTTTCCGTACCATGTGAAAGGATGGCATGTAATAAGTCATGGAGAGATCTCTGTGTAACCAACAGGATTTATCATGTCTCATCTGGTCTTAATGCTGTTCCCATGCCAAGGGATCAGCATCTATCTCACCTGTCTTATCATTTTTCTTGGTTTATTTCATTATGCCTGTAGCCAAGATTTCCAGGGGCTATCCCCCAATCAAATCTAATCTCTATTAATTTTGAAAGAATCCACAGCCTTTCATTTCCTGTGGAAACAAAAGCATAACCTCCTCAGCACAATACATTTTATGAATTCTATTTTAAAGTTAAGATATTCCTAAAGTATGTTCCTTTTAGAATCCTGTGTCTCTCAGCAGCTGTTGTTCACTCATTAAAATTAAGATAATTCAAAGTCAGCAAAGCACCATACAGGTTCCAGACTCTCTGTATTTCCCATTTTGTGTAGCTTATTCACTTACTCTTACCTTTAAAGAGTTTGCTTAATTAGTTTTAAACTATTTGTTGTTTCCTGTCTATACCCATTTTCTTTTCTCTTTTAAGCACTTATGTACACTGTAACCTGTTTTAAAGTTTCTGTTTGTTTGTTTGTTTTTAAGTCTGGTCCTGTTTTACTGTGCACCTGTAGTGTTCTCTGAATACACGAGCCCAACCTTTAACTGCTAAGTGGCAGCTAGGCCCTCCACAGTGTGACTCTGGAAGTTGGCTGTGCACCATACTTGAGTCCATGAGAGCTGAGCTTGCATTTAACCGTCCCCATTTTAGGAATTTGGTGCCTGCACTGTGACTCTCATTTTTACTTAGATTGCTATTTCTACTTAGTGTGCCAGCCTCTTAAGTTCTCCACTGCACAACAGTGCCTCTTAAAGAAACCATATCTGTTTTTGTTTGTGTCAGCTTTCATGCACTCTGTGAACATTTGGGCCCCACATTAGGTACCAATTTACATTTAGTTTCAGTGTTTTATATCTGTATCTTGACTAATTGAAAAAGTTATCTGCTGTCTTTGGTTTATCTTTATTTTTTTTTTAGCTGTTTTATTAGGTGTTTAAATGCACGTCATTTATGTAGTCCCACACTTAAAATCTTTATTATCCCTTACAATCCTACTTCAGATCTCTTTGTCTGGTATTAACATTTGCATTTTTTATCCATTTTTTTCAACCTATGTATCTCATTGGAACTTGATTTATTTTTGTAGATGGCAAAGATTATCTCTTATTTTCAATTTTAAATTTTTGACTTTATTAATCTTTATTCATACATATTTTAAATATGTATATTCTGCAGTTATTGAGATTATTTATTTAAATCTATATCTTATATTTTTCCATCTCATCGTTTTTTATTTGTGTGTCTTAATAGATTTTGTGTGTGTGTGTGTGTGCGCGCACGCTTGTGTGTGTAGGAGCTTGTGAAAGTCAGAACAGGTGTTAAATCCTATAAAGCTGAAGTTACGGACAGTTGTGGGCACTAAACTGGTGTCCTGTGCTAACGCAGTGAGTGCTCTTAACTCCAGCACTGCTGCCCTATTACTTTTCATGCTGCTCTTTCTGTTTCTAAGTTTTAATTACTCAAGAATTTCTAGTATACATTTCTAACCTAGTGTAGCTTGTTTTCAAAGTTGCATAATGTATTTTTTGCTTATAATAAGTTTTTTTGTGGGGAACCTGTGTATAAACACATTTGTATTTTGTGCATTCTTAAACTATATATTGTGTGAATCATTTGTGTTATTTCCTTGCTGTAACTTTGTTTTATACCAACACTTACACTATTATTACTAGATAATTGTGTTACTTATCTTAAACTATATAAATAGTGCTAAAATAAATATAAATATGTGTGGAATTTTTTCATAGCATTTACTTAGAACTTCTAGACGTTTTATGCATATCTTTAACTTACTAGATGCTGTTAAACTTTTTTTCCACAATAGTTTTACCAATTTACATTTCCTATGACCAGTCTTATATAATTCTTTTTATCTAGTTTTTTAACAGTAATTCATTTGAGCTTTAGATTTTCCATGTAAAGATACCAGGGATATGATTCATTATCAACAAACAGTAACAACCACAAAGTGCACTTCCTATTATTACTATCTGGTATTTGTTATGTGGGTTAAAGTTCATTTCAAAGCTACAATACAGTTTTCACTTATTCACAGCATTTACCTGTTTAGCAAATTTTCTCGCTTTTCCTTCCATTCCTTCTAATTACGTTAACATTATTTTAAGAGTTTTTATTTTTTAAATATCTCTTGAAACTGAATAAGTTGTGTTACCTTTAGTTATTATTTATTTAACTTTTCTGATCATGATAGTACATGAAAGAGTTCCGGTTTGCTGCTTTTTGTCTTTAAAGTGGGCATAGAGGAGCTGAAACTATTAATACTTTCATTTCTCTCTTTCAGCTACCACGTAGTTCTTGCATCATAGAATTCTTTTTGAATGAACATTTTTAATTCTGTGTTCTTCTTGTTACAATGAAATTACAGTGTACCTTTGTCATTGCTAGTGGCTTTTATTTTGTATTCAAATTATCTTTTCCCATTCCTTTCAAATTATTTGTAGATAGAAGAAAAACATTCACATCTGTTGGTTATATCAAAAATGTGATCTCACTTTGGTACTTTTCACTATAATATTTTTTTTTCTACTTACAGTTACAAGAAGTTGATGTCTCTGGAATTAACTGACACTGATATAAGATCAGAATTTGATTTAAAATTCAATACGAAAGGTATTACTTTTTTATATGACTCCTACTGAAAAGTATTGTGGAATTATTTACTGTCTCTGTAAAGTATCATTCATAATTGCAGTTATGCAGTTTTTAATGGTTGCTATTCACAGACATCAGGTTTATTCCACCCAATAGTTCTTGCTGTATTCTAGAACCCCATAGACAATAAAACATCAAGTGTATGGCACTCATATTGCTTTGGCATTCTATGGCGAGACATGTTAACTCTGGAACATATTTGTGAGTATATGGTAGGATTTACCTAGGAGTGTTTTCATCCAGCTCTTCCCTTCTTGTTACTTAAAAAAACAAGCATGTAAGCAATCCAAAAGGGAAGGACTAAACATTTTGGAGCTTGGGTCAAGTATTCTAAATTCACATGCCAGCTCTTTAGAAGTGTACCAGGCACAATTCTGTTCATCATTGGAGACCATATTGGTCCCTGTTTCCATGGAAGAAGAATTGGGGTCAACACCTCTTACTAGGGAGACTAGATGCCCCTAATGCTAGTGTGCTCTGTGCTTGACAGTATAGAGAAGGCCTTCTGAGAAATTTCTCCTACATTGTGTTTGTTTTCACAGGGCATATCAAGTTTACTAAGCAAAGTTATTCATTAAAAATCTCTTAAAATACAAAACCGTGAAGGAAAATAGCAAAGCTGTATTTTTATGATAAACACACAGTTTACTGTTCACACAGAAACTAAATACTATCATAGACTGAATTTCCACTACTTTCAAACCTACTTCAGCCTGCTTTGCTCTGAAGTTTAGTTAAACTGGAAAGTATCAAGTAATTTAGTCTGGTTCTTCATTCCATTTCATTGTTAAAATAACAATGCAATTATTAAGTTTATTAGAGAGTCCTTATATCCTATCATCTGATGATTAAAAATCAAACAAACAAATAAAAGAATCCCCCCCCCAAAAAAAAAACCAACCAAACAAATTCTCAGGTGTCTATTCAATAGGTAGGTTTGTGGTGGTATCCAAGATTGGGCGTGTCTCAGGTAGGTGCTGAAACTTCTGGTCTATGGACTGTACTTTTAGTAGCAACTCATTAGATAACTGTGTTAACTAATATGTATTTGAACTATCTAATATGATAGACAGTAGCCATGTGTAGTTAAATCTGCAGTGACATCAAATAACCTTTAAGTCTCAGTTGTTGATCACTCATTGTGTGGTAGACTGTGCATGTACCACTTTTGGCATGGCGAGTTCTACTGGACAGTACTGACTTCATGTAAAATATAAGTAAAAATATTTATGTAAATTATATTTAAACTTAGAAAATTGCTATTCCTTACATATTCCAGAATTTTCAGATCTACTTTGCCATTTTTTGCCAAAGTTAATTTACTTAAATAACATAGATGGTTGATTGAAAGCCTTCTCCTGAGTTAGAGGAATCTTCAGGTTCTTTTCTTAGAAGCATATTCCTTTTGACTAGAGTTTTTGATAGGTAATCAGAGAGCAGCATGCATATGGAACACTGATACGGTAAAATTACTTTTACTTCATTCCTTGAAATAGTTCCTAACCTACAGGAACTTAGGGTGCAATGTGAGAGACCACATAGAAAAAGAACAGTAATATGGATTGTTTTGACTTCTCCAAATTCATTTTCAGATGAAATGCCTATCTTCAAACTTGATTATAATTATTTCTATCATCTGCTTCATATAATTATTATTTCTGGTACTGACATTGTCCGACAAATATTTGATGAGGCTATGCCACCCACTCTTTTGAAAAAAGAACTGCTTATACACAAGAATGTGCTGGAACCCTACTACAATCATCTTTGGACCAATCATCCTTTGGGTGGATCATGGCATCTGCTTTATCCCCCAAACAAGGAACTACCACAGTCCAAACAGTTTGACTTATGCCTCTTATTAGCACTCATTAAACATCTGAATGTATTCCCTGCACCCAGAAAAGGCTGGGATATGGAACCACCGTCTTCTGATCTCTCTAAGTCTGCAGACATTCTGAGGCTCTGCAAGTACAGAGATATCCTCCTCAGTGAGATTCTGATGAATGGTCTCACTGAGTTACAGTTCAATTCAATTTGGAAAAAGGTTTCTGATATTCTTCTGCGCCTTGGAATGAAACAAGAGGATATTGACAAAGTCAAGGAGAATCCTATTGAGAATATCTCCCTTGATTATCATCAGCTGTCCATTTATCTAGGCATACCAGTACCAGAAATCATCCAGAGGATGTTATCCTGCTATCAACAAGGTACTAAATCATTACTTCATAAGCCAGCAAACCATTTTTGAGTGTCTGTTCTGTGTTTAGGTATACTTACTTTGTTTTCCTATTTAGTGTTTTAGATCCTTTTATTCAGTATGGAAGACAACTAGACAAGAACCCTTGATGTATAATTTAGAGGCCTTAAAAATCACAACTACCCAAATTGTGTGTGTATGTATATACATATATATACATATTTGTATTTGTATACACATATTTGAGTAAAGAGCTCTGAGTAGTCATTAAGTACAGAGCATTTCAAGTAATTTTCACTTTCACTTAAAGAGTTTATTGTCAAATACCTTTAATAGAGGCTTTTATAGTAGCTTTTTTCTCTGTTCTTAATAATTAAAATTTCAGTTTTCATTTACAGGTCCAACATCCAGTATCTACATGAAGATTTTTTTCTTTTTAACCTTTAATATTTAATCTCTAGGGTCTAATACAGCCTGTTACATACCATAGATAGTAGATTAATAGAATAGGACAGGGAATGGAGTCATGTTTGGAGTAAATTTTATGGCTTAGAAGACTCAAACTTTCAGTAGGAACATGCTGTAAAATTCATGATTTCCTTCACAGTCTTTAGACTAATAATAAGAATTGCTGCTTGTAAAATGTTTGTTTAAGTGATGATGGGTGTACACCTGCAACTAATGCAGTTACAACACAACCCCTGCACCTAAGGCTCAGGGAACACTCCAGAAGAGGGTGCAGAAAGATTGGAAGAGCCAGAGGATCAGGAAAACGGCTGTGAAATTGTTCTTTTTAGAAATGACAGGGAAGCATCACCCATGACACCTTAACAATATAACTGCTTAATCCAGAAATGAGAAGTACAACTCCAGTAGATACACTAATATGGAAGGAGGAAATCTCTGGAGGGACCCACCTTGAGACAAAGAACTATGTGCAACTAAGGTATTGCTGAGAGTAGGAGAAATAGTGTTCCTCAGAAATGAGTTCCCTAATTGGTTATCCAGTACCTAAAATCATATGCCAGTAACATTAAGTGGATTGAATAGATCGTATTTATATGTAAGCATATGTAACAATAACTACTAAAGAAAAAGTCCATGATTTCAAAAGGGAGGAAGCAGGGGAAAATCGGTAGGAGAGGAGACATGGAATCGGAAAATAATGTAATTGTATTTCAACTAAAAAAAAAAAGTTGTTTGTTGATGCTCCAGGTTTTAACTATTATGAACTGTCTTTTTGTTTTGTTTTGTTTTACTTCTGTTTTTAAATCCTGGATTTATAGCTATTATATGATAGTCAGATTGTACCTATCTAAACTGCATTAGTGAGCAGTGCTGCTTCTTTTCTAGGTGGTTATGGAACAGATAAATTCTCTATAAAGGATTTCTGGCATTTCTTAATCCTGGTCAGATACAGGTTGGTTGTGCTTGCAATCACATTCCTAATTATTTTTTTTCTCTGTTTGTCATAGGAATTGCTCTACAGTCAATAACAGGCACTCAGCGTAAGTACATTTAAACCCAAAATGCATAAATGACCTTTTTTACTCATAAGACATAAATATGGTTTTGGCATCTATTTAGATAAACTATATACTAAACTGTACATTACCCAAAATCTTACATAAGAATTATATGATTATACTGTTGGTCAGCTGATCCTAGTCTTTGCCTTACTCAAATTTGACATTAGTGCTTTCCACGTGTCTTACTCAAAGATGAGGCTCAAGATTTTTATACTCAGGACTTAAGCAGGCAGAAATGCCTGTTTGTTCTACTTGCTTAACTGTGCTGCTTTATGTAGCTTTATTGTCTTCATAAGCCATTGTCAGTAGTTGTGTATTCCAGGGACAGGTGGTGAATTGCTAGTTTTCACTTCCTTTTTTTAAAGCTAGTTTTTGTTTTTGTTTTGCTTTTGTTGTTGTTCTTATAAGCAGTGTTGTCCAAGCTATGTTCAAACCTTCTTCCTGTATTCATAAGTATCTGGATATCTGGGACTGCAACACATGACTCCCTGCCTGGTTTAGTAATTTCCATTCAGAGGCTTTAAATAATAAAATTTAGGGGGCTAAAGAGATTGCTCAGTGGTTAAGAGAACTTGCTGCTCTTGCAGAGGACCACGCTTGAGTTTCCATCACCCATAGACTGCTTATTATCACCTATATACGTATATACCTCCAGCTCCAAGAGAATCCATACTCTCTTCTTGCCTCTGTGGATACACACAGACAGACACACACACACGGATACAAGCACAGTCATGCACATGAACACGTACAAATAAATCTTAAATAAATAATTATACATTAAATTTACATTCTCAATGTAATTTACATTCTCAAATAAAAGTTTTTCTTTAGAAAACAATACCATGTGTTTGAGATTAAAGTTTGGCCATCTCTGGGGAAGTTTTAAGGCTAAATCTTTGGGACAATGAAGGAGAGAACAAGGATTCAAACAAGTAGTCATATAATATGGTACACTTATATTTTATGAAAAAGTAAAAGAGAAAATGATAGAGTTTTTCCTTTTCTTTATGTCTCATTTATATTTTATAGAATAATATTAGTTGCATTTTAATAAGGTCAATGGCAGAATTTAAAAATACCTAAAACTTGGAATTTACTTAAATATCAATATTTGATTCATATTAGCTTGTTCCATTCTTATATGCATGCCTGTGTTTTATGAGTAAGTAACTGTTGCAATTTTCATATAATAATTAAATGTTTATATGCTCGCCATGGTGCAAATGTTGAAGTCAAAGGACAATTTTCTGGATTGGTTCTCTCCCTTTCCCATGTGGGTTCTGGGAATCGGGCTCAGGTCATCAGGCTTGATGGCAAGAGCCTTTACCCACTGCATTGTCTTGCTGGTCTAGCAAGTATTTTTATAATTATAACAAAAGATTGAACTTTTCAAAACTTTGCCACTAGATTTTATAGCTTTCTCTTTACTATTTAGGTATTGATATAGAAGAGTTACAGAATGATGAAGAAGAGTTGAGTCCACCTCTAATGGAATACAGTATAGATGTGAAATCAAACACTGAAATGCAGTTAGCAGAACTAAATAAAGATGTAGCCTCAATACCTAGTGAATCTTCAACAGAATCTATTAAAGATCTTCTGGAGGTACAAGGTTTAATATTTGAATTTGAAGAACTTATTCTGCATGTACTACATTCAGAACATTGAAGGCAACAGTGCTCACACAGAGTCTGACTGGAATGACTCTTTGCCCATTACTTACTACCATTCAGTAATGGTGGTACTTACAACATCCTTTAGTAATTGTTTTACCAAAAGTCAAGCTCTGTGATAGCTATGGGAGTATGTTTTTTTTTTTTTATTACCTATCATTGGAAGTACATTTGGGAGAGGAAAGAGGGAGAAGATACAGTAAGAGTAGAAGAGATAAAGAAATAAGAATATTGAGATATTTCGATATCTCTAACACAGTAGTAGAGATTATCATCTAGATAAAATCTAGATGGCTTAACAGCTACTGTATAGATACTGATTTATTCTTTGGCTGAAACTTTTATGTGTATGAATATATTCTTTTTCTTTAAAAAGTTCCTTTCTCTCTTTCTTTGTTGTTATTGTTTGGTATGTGTTCTGTGTTCTTTTTCAAGGGTAGAAGATTGAGATTAAATCAAATATAATACTTGTTTCCATAAAATTGTAGAAAAACATGATCTATAAAAATCTAGAAAAATAAGTATTAGACAGACTTCAGTAGTTAGAAGAAACATTAGATAATATCCATTGTACAGCTTGACTTACATACTAAATAAATGGTTTATTTCTTATCAGGTTAAAAGTAAAACAAAGAAAAAGAAAAAAACTAAGAGTAAAAAGGTAAGATGCTGCATTGACATTGTAACAGAGGGATGTCGGATTGTGAATACCTGAAGCTTAATACATGAAGTCACAGTTAGAACTTAAATTCTTCCAGATGGACATACAATACTATTTATTTAAAACCTTTTTGAACATAAATTTATATACATCTGTATTTATAAAGTTAACTCTCAAATGAGTCACTTTTCATTTCATTAATTTCCACAATATGCTCTCATTTTTAATGATGGCTCTAGTCAGATTTTTTGGGGGGGGGGCAACAGTTCACAAATAATAGCATGGAGACTTACTATTTAACTATGAAAGCTTGACCTTAGCTTAGACTTGTTCCCCCAGCTCTTATAATTTCAATTAACCCTTACGTTTTATTAATCTACGTTCTGCCATGTGGCTTTTCCCTCTTTCCCATTCGGGGTGTCTGACTCATTCCATGTCTCCATGGCATCTTTTGCATGCCTCAGTTCACCCTTCTCTTCTTTTGTCCCATCTGTACCTCCTGCCTAGATAGTACACCAATCGCAGTAATACATTTTCATACCGTGTACAAATATCCTTCAGCAAATAGTTTCTTATTTTAATAGCAGTTTTTTTTGTTATATCCCCACTGTATCCAAAATTTTTTTTCTCAAAGCTTTAAAAAATCTTACAAGACTTTTGTCAGCTTCCAAAAAGAAAAGTTACTATATAGATCATAGATGTCATTAAGACATCTCTGATTTGCTTTGATAAGTATAAGAAAAATGGGAACTTTTTAATGGGGCATATGGCTAGTATTTATGCCATGTAAACTCTGAACTTTGTGGTTAAAAGAAAAATCCTTGTTTTTCTAATCTGGAACATACTGAAAATCTTAATATTTATGTGTATCATAAACTGACTATAGTTTCTCTAACTACAATCAGCTTTTTATTTTACTAGCCACTGCATTGTATATAAACATTTTAATGATGAATGAAGCTTAATGAAGGTTAATTTGTAAAATATTAAGATTAAGAATAAAATAACATTTTAATGTGCCAAGTAAAACATCAGTTCCTTTGTCATATTATCATAACCATTATAACATTTACTCAATAGCTATTATGAAAATTACGTTAAAAATAAGTGTAATTTTAATAGGTCCTCTTTAATAAGGTATAGCATAAATCATTAGTGATATATATTTTCCAAGACAACATTTCGTCTCAAGGTCATACTCCATAAGTTAGTGTGTATCTAATGACTGCTTCTTTAACGTTCTGGGTTTTTGCAGTTTAGTTTTATTAAAGAAATTGAGCTACTTTTGAAAATGATAGTTTTATTAAGATGAAATTTTGGCATTACAAGATAAATTTATGTTATATTTTACTCTTGGCATTAAGTAATTTACAAATGTTAAAAATAATTAGGCATGTAGTTATGTTGTATTTGTGTTACACAATCATTGTCAGAATTGGTGCAACAGTGTATATACTTCTGTAGTATATACAGGAAGCCCTGAAAGCTGCCAGCCTCATTGTCTAATCCAGAATTCTCATGAAAATGGTTAGCATAAGAAAGTTTGTTTGTTATACAAAGTAATGACAAAGTCTCATTGAGAAATTGCAACCTACTTTCTCTGTTGTTTTGGCTTATAACTTATGGACCTAACTGTAACAGTAGCCCTAAAAATGCCTATCAGGAGTTATCTGCAAGAAAAGCAATCAAATATGGCATATCTCCTAACAGATTTAGAGCAAACAAAAAAACTAGGGTTTTTTTTTGTTGTTGTTGTTGTTTTGTTTTGTTTTATGTGGCAGCCATAAGAAGAAAGAAACTTGACAATGAATCCAGCCCTTTAAATTGGTAGTCACAATATAGAGAGAATTGCAGAGATTTGTACTAAGAGGCTAGAGTAGACTAAAGTTTTTATGGGAAGAGCTAAAGTGGGCTTTGGGAAACGATCAACTGTCAGATGCACTCAGTATGAACAACTAAAGGTCTTTTCATGTCAGGTATACATCTCTAGTATTCAGATATTTAGAACCAAGGTAGAAGTCAATATTCCTAAATGATAAGAAGAAATTAGTATGAAAAACTGAGAAAACAGCCTTGTACCTATATAGGCAACTCAGAATCATAGATAGTAGAAGTCAATACTCCTTATTAATATTCCCAATTTGTTGTGTAAATGTATAAGATTCTTCAATTGTCTGTCTGATTTATTTTCTTTCCATGTAGTTTTTCAAAAATCCTTTTGTTACTGTAGAAATAATGGATATTACAGACACTCTGTCCCATGGTTTCCTCATATATATAAACTCATGTCCAGTATTCACCTCTATCATCTTAATCAATGATATAAAATCAAGATTATAAAATAAATTTAATGAGATACAAACATTATTTTAAAAAGAAAATAGGATAAGTAGGAATTACAAAAATTGCATCACATATACTGTGGTTATGTATTTCATAGAATTCACATTTCTCTTTCATAATTGACTGATGATACATAAGTATGTAGCATAATTCTACAAAATGTTTAGTTTTGTAAATGTTTGAAACACACCTAAATGCAGTCTTATCACTGTGTTGAGCTAGAGTAGTTGATACAGATTACTAATTCTGGTAATGCTGTCTTTTCAGGATAAGGACTCAGAAGAAGAACAAGGGTAAGTATTTACATTTTAATAGTTTCTTAGTGTTTTTAAGGTATGCTTTTTAAGTAATACACAGATACCTTCTTGGAAACTTCCAAAGAGAAAAATAGTTCTTTGTTTTAATAAATTGGTATTTTCTGAAGGTTAGATTATTATTAACTTTGTAAAAATAACCATTTTTTTCTGTAACATTACTCGAAGTCATCTAACACACTAACTCATTCAGACAGTGACTTAATGCTTAATAAAATAGTTATATCCATAGACTAATACTTAACTTTAATGGATAGATCATTCTTATGTTCCCGACATATATACATACTTTCTTTGATTGGGGTAAATGTATGAATTTTGATGACAGTATAATATTGAAGATGTGGAAAAGCTTCCTATCCTGTCTCAAAATACTGTTTCCAAAGTAACTAATGTTAATTAATAGCTGTAATTTGAAAAATAAACTCTGTGATGTTACAATTCTTGGAAACACCACTATGAGCCATTAAATAGGTGTTTTGAGGAAATACTATCTCATATATGTTAATGTCCATTGTTAGCGTCTAAGAGAAAAGAACAGTGTGAGCACTGGCAAGACTTTGACCATGAACCTTCTAATACAGAGTATCTCACAAGGCAGTATTATGTTAATTTGAGAGGAAGTAGCCTATAAAGAAAGCACTATACCATTATGAAAGTTCACTTTGACTTTGTCCCCATTATAGCTCATATACGATAGAAAAGGATGACCAACTGGATACAGAACAAGGAGATATGTACACACTCAGTACATACATAAAGACTGATGCAAGCGATGCGCAAGATGATTCTGCAGCTGAGGACAAGTTCTGTAGCCTGGACGAACTGCATATTCTGGACATGATAGAGCAGGTGAGCAGTGGAGAGGGCTCAGCTGTGCCGTCCTCCTTGTAGAAAGAACTAATTTTGTTTTCTCTAGGCTCTTTAAGCAGTTTGTCTTTTGAAAAGCCCAGCAGAAAAGCAACAAAAACAGGAAAGGGGGGTATTGCAAGACAAAGGGGATTACAAAAACAATCATTGAGATTCCGAACTTCACATGTGCTCACAAATCATTTCTTAATTACTGGGCAAAGTTGATAAATGCATTTCTGGGGGGAAAAAAGTCATTTCTGAAGAGAATGAAGGAACAAATAAGAAAGAGACAACACATTAACTAGCTTAAATCCCACTAGATTAAACGTCATAAAAATCAAAACTACTTTAATTTTCTTTTAGTTAAACTTGGTTACAACCATGAAATTTCTACTGAAAAGCACTTACTGTATACCAATTTTTTCTAGTTCTTTTTCTGGTAGTAGCCACTGCTTGAAATGATAAGAATATTAGTGCTCAAAAGTGTAATTAACTATACAAAGTAGATGAAGGATTGAAATGCACGCACATGTGCGCGCGCACACACACACACACACACACACATCTACAAACACACCATGTTTGAAGTTAGTGGTAAGCTACTCTCTGGTTTAAAATGTGGATGCATCACAGGTATCCACTCCCCAAGGGTCAAGTTGATGTGAATAAATCCCTGACTGTAGTATTAGAATACACACACACACACACACTCACACACACATACTGAATTGATGCAACTTTGGCTATTACTTATGGGGCCATTAATGTTAGTCCAGTAATACAGAAGAAATCTAAATGAGAATGAAAATGTCACATACTTGCAGAAAATGTTTATTCACTTATTTAAAAATCATTGAGCCACTTGCAAGGTGTGATAACTGCTATAATGAGGTCCCAATGTATACTGTTTATAATATAGGAGAGAAGTTGAACATTAAAATAAGTTGGTGCATTGCTGTAATTTAGAATACTAGTTGTTATTGCCTGAGTTAGAATTCAGGCTCCTCCATTTACTGTCTGCAAACATAGGTAAGTTACTTACTTAATCCTTTTAATATCTTAAAATGAAAATAGACATTTAGTTCAAATTATTTGGAATGTTAGTTTTCTGTGTCAGTGCTGAGAGTACGATTGGAATATGGGAGTCCACACTTGAGATGGAAAAAAAATATGTGAGTTTCAGACTGTCAAATGTCACAGTTCATAATAAGCTGATATTAATTATTGACCTGTAATATCAACCAAGGGTATTCACATGTTATCATATCAGGTAGGTGCTATTTTCATCAAAGATGAGGGTAAACAGATCTATCCCTTTGTAGCATAGCTGGTTTGTGGACAATGGTAGCATTAACAATCTCTGTATCTGCTCAGAATGAAAAGTGTATCTTTAAAATTTTTTTAAAGATACAAGATGTACAATTATCTGTCATCTCAGTTACTTTTTCCTACTTCCATGTGAGCTAAATGGGGTAAAACTGTCATCACATTGAGTCTAATGTGTCTATCCTGAGTGAGGTAAGCCAGACCCAAAAAGAGGAACATGGGATGTACTCACTCATATTTGGTTTCTAGCCATAAACAAAGGACATTGAGCCTATAATTCGTGATCCTAGAAAATCTAAATAAGGAAAACCCAAAGAAAAACATATAGGCATCCTCCTGAATATTAACCTTCATCAGGCGATGAAAGGAGACAGAGACCCACATTGGAGCACCGGACAGAAATCTCAAGGTCCAAATCAGGAGCAGAAGGAGAGAGAGTACGAGCATGGAACTCAGGACCGCGAGGAGTGCACCCACACACTGAGACAATGGGGATAATCTATCGGGAACTCACCAAGGCCAGCTGGCCTGGGTCTGAAAAAGCCTGGGATCAAACCGGACTCGCTGAACATAGTGGACAATGAGTGCTACTGAGAACTCAAGAACAATGGCAATAGGTTTTTGATCCTACTGCACGTACTGGCTTTGTGGGAGCCTAGGCAGTTTGGATGCTCACCTTACTAGACCTGGATGGAGGTGGGGGTTCCTTGGACTTCCCACAGGGCAGGGAACCCTGATAGCTCTATGGGCTGACAAGGGAGGGGAACTTGATTGGGGGAGGGGGAGGGAAATGGGAGGCAGTGGCGGGGTAGCGACAGATATCTTTAATAAATAAATAAACGGGAAAAAAAGAAAAAAAGAAAAAAATGAAAATAGAAAGTACCTCATCATATGATTTCTATAAAAATATGAGCATTACATAAGCTTCAAGTAGCAAGCATAAGTGTCACTCAGCAGTAGCCGGAACTCACAGCTGTTGTACAGTTGTATTATTTAATGAGTGCTGTTCGGGAAGTAAACCGTTTTGGGGAATTGTTATAGATGGAAACTATATACAGTAGAAACCCTGCAAAAAAAGTTAGTGTTTTTTTTAATAGGAAATAAATATGATTGTTCCGTTTGCTTAAGGGCTCATCTGGAAAGGAAAGTACAGACCGCAAAGAAACTGAAAGGGAAAGACTTGCTTGTCAGCACCAGCTTTATAAATTGCAGTGTGAGTGTGAAGTGAGTACTTTTGTCATTAAATCTAAGGGAAGTAATAAATATTTCAAATGTTTAAATTCAATGACATTGTTTTAAAGAACTCAGTGAAATGAACCTTAATTCATTATTGGTGGGGGTGCAAATTAATACAACCATTGTGGAAATCAATGTGTCAATTTTCTCAAAGAACTAAAAGTAGAACTACAGTATGGCCCGTCCTTCTTGCTCCTGGCCATATACTCAGAGCAGTCTATACCCTACCACAGATATTTGCACACCCCATGTTTCTTCATGGGTTTTGCAAGTTCATTCACTATAGCAGAGAACTGAGGTCAGTCTTCTCTATCAGTAGATGAATGAAAATTTGGGTGATGGTAGCTTCAGTAGCACATAGACTAAAATTGGAATGTCATAGAAAATATCAGCATGACCGTTGTGTAAGGATGACACACAAATTAGTGAAGCATTCCATATTTTGTCTATCTCTGATGTGGTTTTGTTTTATTATATTTTATTACTACCCCTAAGAAGCCTGTTTTCTAATGTGTTACAGAAAGGGAGTCGATCAAGAAAAGGAGGGGTTGTGGGGAAGAACTGGGAAGAGTAGAGGGTGGGGAAGCCATAATCAGGATATACTATGTGAAAAAAAATTTATTTTCAATAAAAGACGAAAAAGAAAATTTGATGCGTATATGTGTGTGAGAGTATGTATATACACATATATGAATACAATTTAACTCTAAAGGAAAATGAAGTTTAAAAAATCTACAGGAAAATGGATGGACTTCTATGTATGATATTAATTGAGATCACGCAATCTCAGAAAAAAGTGCATACTCATTCTCATATGTATAACCTAGTCAATAATATATATGTATATATATAATTATTTATACATAAATAAATATATTTATATCTATAAACAAGTGTGCATGTAGGTACAGCATAATGTGAAGAGAATAAAAAAACTGAAGAAGGGGATGAGGACGGGTTGGTTAAATATGCATAAATAGATAAGTTGTGAAAAATAATATAAAGTTGTTCTTTTACCATAGGTTTTTTGTTGTGGATAAATGCATGAAATATTTGATACTGAAAATTAAATATTTAATGTGAGCTTCATAGTTCCCATTTTAATGACAATGCTAATCATATAGAATAAGTTCATTACATTCCATAGATTTTTAATCTGGTTAATTTGAGTATGCAATGTTTTGATTTATTTGCAAATGTTTTTATAATAAAGTTCATTTAAAATATACCTCAATTTCAACTTTTTGATGACTTGAATGCTGGAAACTATTTTTCATTGAACAGGATTACAAAAGACAACTGAAAACAGTGACATTCAGGTGGCATGAAAATCAAATGCAGATCAAAAAGAAAGAAAAAATTATTGTATCTCTTAACCAACAAGTAGCTTTTGGAATCAATAAAGTGTCCAAGTAAGTCAAACTTTTAATAAAAGTGAAAATTCTGAATTTGCCTCCTTTAGTCTTAATCTCTCTGCGGCCACTAGATGGCAGTGTGACTGCACAGTAAGAATTATAGAGGCCTTATGTGATTTTCTGACGAAGTCAGGATAAGAAGATAGATAAATTTCAAATAGATGAGGTATAGAAGTTAATTTGCTGTTTTCAAGGCTAAGATTTGTGATTTATATAAGACATGCTGAGTCAATTTCTCAGCTATAGCTTTTCTGTGTTATGCGTAACTTCTAATGTTTTATGATTTACTTCTTTATATATTTAGATTACAGCGCCAAATCCATGCTAAAGATGATGAAATTAAGAGCCTTAAAGATGAACTTTCCATGAAAAGGTACAGCTTTCCTTTTGTTGATACTCCCTTTCTGAAACTGCATGTTACTCAACATTTTAGCTGGAATAACCAATAATTTATTATCCAGACATCACTTTTGCACATTAGATTGAGTAATAACAGCAACTGCATTGGGTTAATGGGTATAAATAGAAAGAGGTGTAGACAAATTGGAAGGTGGTATATTTATTGTAACTCTGACTGGAGAAAACTGAGAACAGTTCAGTCAGCAGTGTTGCAGTCTCGCAGCAAATTACACCAAAAACTGGAATTTCTTCTGTTAATACTGCTAGCTGCAAGTTTTACCAAGATTCACTAATTCATATAGCATAAAATTCACCTGGCTAGGACATGTGGTTCACTAGATTTTAATACAGTCTTTGAAGTACATAACTATCACTACTGTCTATTTTCAGAGCATTTTTGTAACCTCTAAAACAAACTATGTGCTCTTTTATGTAGTGTTACCCCTCCTTATTCCTTTAGTTTCTGATAAACACTAATTTACTTTGTGTCATTTGAATTTGTGTATTCTGAGCATCTCATATAAATGCAGTTATATATGTGGCTTCTTGTAACTAGCTTCTTTCGTTTAACATACTGACTGGTTTTAAATCCCTCTAAGTTTTATCTTCTTAAGTGAACTTTTATTCAGACTTTTGGCCTATTTTAAAATTTGGAATCTTTTTACCTCTGAATGCTATGAGTTCTTTGCATGTTTTAGTGCAAGTAGGATTTCTGCTGTGCCTCATGAATGTTAGGGAAGTGCTCTAGGGAAGCACTTCACCAGCCCTGTACACAGTTTTGAGCTGAGTATTTTTACATGTTCTGTAAGTTGTTTTTCCATTTGTCTGATATCTTTAAAGCACAACTTTTTTATTTTGATGGAATGTACTTTTTATTTTAGGCAATTTTTATACAATATTTATTGCCATAATAGTTAATGTGTGTGTTGAGGTAATGTATCTGCTTAAATATATTATATTTTTCTCCCTAGTAAACACCATCCATATATATGTGTGTGTGTGTGTATGTGTGTGTGTGTGTGTGTGTGTGTGTGTGTCATGTTCCCTACCAACAGTTTTTTAAGTTTTTAAGAATCTGAGTGTATTTCTCTTAACAAAACATTGGAAATGGTTTCTGTGCTGTTGCTTATTATAAAGTTACACTTTCAGTTCTTGTTAAAGGCAAAATTTAGTTTGTAGGCTGTGTAATTCTGAGATTTCAGTGTAGGAAGCTCGAAAGGGATGGGGGAAAAAAGAAAGAATCCTCAGAGGTTCCACAGTCTGTAATTGCCTATACAGTATGGTTCTCTTATATTCCAACCTATGGAATTCAGTTTCATTCTAAGGTAAGAAATCCAAATACCTAATTAACTAGTAAACTTTAATTGCAGTGACTTCCTTTTTACAAGGGTAAGGATTTACATGGCTGCTGTTGTTCATGCAAGAGCAGGCACTGTTAAATAAAATTTAAAAACAATAGCTAACATTTTGTACGTAATATCAAACATGGAATGTTTATGTATATTTTCTGAATTAGATTCAGAGGAATTTTTTTCATGGTGATAGAGCTTTGTCCATTTTCACATGTGTAGAAGCTAAATACAGAGAACTAAGCATCTCGCTCACATGTTCCTCTACTATTACACACTATTGACTGCAGTTAGTAACAGCACACACTGATGGCTCCAAGTTGGAGTGACACCTAGTTTCATATCTAATAAGGGCTTGCTGCCTCCTTGCAGGTCTTCTACATCTTCTCATTTTGCTCTAGCATCATAGTAGGGCTGTAGAGCTATCTCAAACCATAATTTAAAATAAAGTATTATTCCCATCCATAACAGCTTCATCTTTATTGATCATATTACTTCCCAAAGTTCTGTGTCCAACTCATTAGGGAAAAAGTACTGCCTCCTCCAAAATTCTTACTTTGGGGTTTGTTGTGTGACAAAATTTTCCTGAGAAGATACAGCACACATATCTACTCACCCCAGAAAGGGAATGCACGACAAAGTACAGATACTACCAAAGTCCAGCTTGATGAACCAGATGAGTTTTATTGGGGTTTCTTACAGGATTGTGAATGTGAAGTTACATATAGGAGCAGAAATGTCTCAAAGACAGCTGCATCACAAAGGCCCATCAGCATAAGTGACAGGTCACAAAATTGGAAACCTGGATCACACTGCATAGCCTGTGGTATCTTATCGGTTGATTAGTGTCCTTTCCAGGTGTCTCAGTTGGTCTAAACCTCTTCCAGGTAGCTGGTTGGTCTCAGAGTGATTTTGCAGCTTGGCTCTGCTCTTCTGAGAAGGACTCTTAGCTTTTATTACTTACTTTGGTAAGGAGGGGCCTAGTTAATCTGGTCAGTTTCAGGGACTTCATGAAGCTGTTTCAAGTTGTTTATACCTCACTGTTTAAGTGGTTTTTCTGCAAGATGGAATGTTTAAATCTTGGAGGAAACTTACAGAACAGGCTTGAAGATTTCAACTAATGAATTGTCAAGGAGAATTCAGAAGTTCAATATATTGTTTTTGTCTAAGGTTTTATATTTAATAGGTTATGGAGGTAAGATTCATTTTAAGATTATGGGTTTAGAATTTTGTCATAGCCTCTGTACTAAGGACCTTAAAACTTCTGTATTTTTGGTTGTAAAGAATATCTATAAGTTTTAAACAATGTCTTCTCTTGTTTTTCTATGCTTTGTATACTTTTCTAAGAAAACATTTCCTTCGTGTGATAGTTTTATAGTCTTCTGAATATGATAAAAAGTATTGTCATTGTAATGTTGCTAATTTTTAACAATCATTCATTTCAGATCTCAGTGGGAAATGGAGAAACATAATCTGGAAAGCACAGTTAAAGCATATTTAAACAAACTGAATGCAGAAACTAATAGAGCCTTAACAGCTGAGGTAAAAGGAAAATGGGAATGGAAGAGATAGGTTTACTTTAGTATAATTAAAGGTTGAAAAAATTGGATTGAATAAACAGAAATAAAATATTTTAGTATCATTCAGAAAAATACAGCTTTAAACTCCTCAGACCCTTTTGTCTCACTGGCATGTGAGTACATGAATATTTCTAATTTTATGGTTTTTCCTTCAGTGAGTCCAAGAAATCAAATATTTATAGTGAGTGACTAATTCTCATGAAGCTAGGTCAGTCAGTAAGTCATACGTGTAAAAATAACATTTCACTATTGCTGTAATACCACATTCTCTGCTATGTCCAATACAAATCTTCCAAAAATACATAAATATCATAATAAGCACCAGTGTCAAAAGCCAGTTTATTTTCCATAATCCTTGAAAGTCACCGAATACTGTTAAAGTTAGCTTATAATACCACAGCTAGGGTCTCAGAAGAAATGAGTACATGTAATTTTTATTTTTAGCTAATGAAACTTGCTCTATAGTAAGATTCATATTATTTGAAGAGCTTGCTGACATCAGAAAGCATTACAAACCTTGCCACTTGTCATTGGTAGGCTCTGTTCCCTGGTAGTGTTCTTGGGATTCCAGAACAACCAAGGAATGATAATCCATGCACACCATGGACACAGTCCTGCAGCCTTACCCCCACAAAGGAAAAAAAAATGCCTTACATTTTGGCTCATGCTTCTTCTTTGTTCTTCAGAGCTTTAGTTAAAAGTGTCTGTGTGCTTGTATTACTAATCTTAGGAAACACTTTCTAACATGCTGTCTAAGAGTATTCACTTTGGTAATTACTGAGTGATTAATAGCTAAAACTTTAGAATAAATGATAGTACATTGGTAATGATGTTGTAAGTCTTCCTGCTGTGGGGCAAATATTGGACCAGAAGCTTTGTAAGGACAATTGGGACAGTGCCTTTTCTGTAGTCTGATTACTTCTGTACTTCTGTAGCCCTGCATCATGAACATATAAACAGCAGGATTTCTTTTGAATATTTTCTGACTTTGCTGCATATTAGATGCTATCCCTATTATCAATTAAGTTAGTATCTCTGGGACCAAAGCACCACTTTTAAAGTTTTCAAGACTAGTCCAGTATATGGGAAAAATTTGAAAAGTAATGTTCTTAGGTTCTTACTGACCCAGTAACTATTGAATAAAATGACTTCAATTGCAGAGTTGCCGGGATTAGAAAACATTTTTGATGCTTCTTGTCAGGACACTGCAGTATTTCTGGGAGAGACTGAAAAATAATTTTGGTTTTCTTAAGATGACTAAGAAGAAGATGCTTACTTCAATTTCTTTCTCTTTCAAAAATCTGTAGGTATACTTCTTACAGTGTCGTAGAGATTTTGGTTTACTGCACCTCGAGCAGACGGAAAAGGAGTGCCTCAATCAACTCGCCAGGGTGACTCACATGGCAGCAAGGTAACTTTCTCTTCTTAATTCACTACAACCTCAGAGAGGGACAGATATCTCCAGAGTTGATGGATTTTACTTATGTGTTCAGCCATTGGAGTAATCCCAAGCTCTTGGGTCTGTTTGTTTCCTTGTTCTTGATGCATTGTGTTTCATTTCCTGAATTTCTGAGAAGTACTAAATTCAGTGGCAGCTTCCTCCCCAGTGAGAGGCATGCATGCAGACCAGATACGTACAAGATAGATCCTAATTGAAAAACTGTTTTATAATTGTTTTCTACTAATGCTTGATTTTTAAAGTGCTTTTGTAATATGTTTATGAAAAAATTGGTAATAACACCTAATGTTACATGATAAATGACAATTATTGCTTTGCTATATTAATTTTCAGATATTAAAATGAACCTCATGAAATTTTACTTAAATTTATAATCCTACAGGGTATACCTTTAAAATTTAATGAGTTAATTATCTCTTGAGATCAAAACATTATTTTATAAAAGTCATCATTTTTAAAATTACCATTATGTTTAATACTGATGTATACGAAAGCTGAGAAGGTACGATTGTGAGTGATCAGTCTTTGCTTGCCAGAAGGAGAAAGAACATTGTACAAATTAGAGTGTTGTGAAGCTCTTTTTTTGTCTGAGCTTGGTGTTAACTTGTTTTGCTTTTGTAGAATATGGGGCTCATGATGTAGATGAGGTGATGCTGCTATAGATAGCCCTTTTGGATATCCACAGAAAATTTCTTCTAGAAACTGTATGCACTAAAGCTTTCTGAGTTTTTCCTGTCTTAACTATTTATATACCAATAAACAGTTGCTATACTGATACATACTTTGCACTTCATCAGGGCAGTAATAGCATTCTTCCTCACAGGAAAGTGCTCATTAGTTTTGTTTGTATCTCTGTGTGTGATTGTTTTTATAATTGTCATCTCAGAAACACTTTAATTTTATGGATTATGTTAGAGCTAAATAGATCAATTCTGACTCTGATATCAGGGTTAGCATGAACATGATCCAAAACCTTCCTCCAAGATGGGACTCTTTCTTGAGATTGAAATTGCTTTACCTACTAAGATAGCTTCCCTGTTTGGAATTCCCTGCTTTCCTGCTGCATTGGAGATAGATTGGGTATTATCAAGATAGGAAAGAAAAATGGTATTCTAGAAGCTTGTGTATTGTTCTTCCCTTAGAACGGGTGTATATGTTGCCAGTTTCTCTGTTTAATAACAAACCTTTCCATGTTTCTTTAACCTTTGAGGTAATTGCTAGTATTGAATAATTTTCTTTTATATTATTGACATAAATACTAGAGAACACTTTTGAAATTTTTGGAAACCTAAATATTATATATAAAGAAAGCTTCACTGTGTCTCCTTTTCTATATCAGCAATGTAGAATCACTTCAATTAAAGGCTGCTGTGGACAGCTGGAATGCCATTGTGGCAGATGTTAGAAACAAGATTGCATACCTGAGGGTGAGTGCTGAAGTATACTTACATACAGGAAGAACGTCTAACACTAACAACAAATAGCTGAGAAACTTTAGAACATTTTTAACCTCAGCAAACTTTTATGTTCTCTGTTTGTAATTGTTTTCATATAGTTAGTGTTAGATATAAATTAGAGACTCAAATGTGTGACTTTTTAGATACTTATTCCAGGAAAAGATAACTCAAAAGTTTTTCCTTACCTAGCTTTCTCAGAATTTCAAAGTCAAACAAAATTAAATGTCCCAATCAGCTATAGAATTAAGTGAAATGTCGAATAGAGCAGTATTCATTTTTAGTATTAACATTTTATACAATTTTTCTATAATGTGGAATCTTAATTACTGATTTAATTGAATTGAGACTGTGAAAAAGCTATTCTAGTGACTATAGTCATAGTCCTAAGATCTTCATTTGTAATATTGATTAACATATTTTTACATCCATACTACGTACATCTATAAATGAAGCAGTGGTGGTCAGTTACAAAGAGCTGCCTCAAAACACTATAGACTTATCCACTTTTTAAATGATGGTTTTAATCACTTCTCCCTGGGATCATTGTTCCTTTGTCTTTAGTGGTACTTAAAAGTACTTTTAGGAGTATTCAGAATATTATCCTCAGAAACCTATTTCTTGCATGGAAATCTCTACATTTAAAAAAGGTTATCCGGTTCTAATGGGTTGTTTCCTAAAATGAACAAAGAGAACTGGGAATAATGCCAAAAAATATTGAAAACATTAAAATTTCCCAAAGTAAACTTGCTCCTCTCCTCTCTCTTCCTCTCCTTTCTTCTTTCCCTCTCTCTTTTCTGTCCTCCCCTTTCCTACTCCCAAATTCTAAGAGAACAAAACATTTATAGAACTGTAACAAGAAAGAGCTGAAGTATTTTTAGATAGATAAAATTATGAATATATAATTAATCTTTTTCTAACATTTTCCTTTTACTTTAAAAAATGAACATTGACAATGTATTTGGTTCTTTGTTAAAATGTGTTTGTGTTTCTTATAGGTATTAAACTCTTTAGATCCTATACTCACTTTGTATCAGTGTTTCTATTTGGAACCTGGAAACATTGGAAAAACAATAAACTGAATTATGTCACTGTATTTTATCAATAAACCCCTGAAACACAGCTATTTAATTGTGGGCATGAAAGCCTATAGAATTATTTTTATGTCAGAAACTGTTATATTTTTTTCTGCCAGTGGGTTGAGAGCTACTAGTTTATGTTGGATTATTCAAATCAAACGCTACTATATGCTGTTTCTTTAAAGTCAGTGGTTGTCTAAAATGTGTTTTTCTCTCTCAGACACAGTACAATGAACAAATCAATAAGGTGAAACAAGGGTTTGCCTTGAGTACCTTGCCTCCAATCCAGCTTCCCCCACCACCACCAAGTCCTGAGATACTGGTAAGATTCCTGGCATTTTGGAAAGTTGCTGTCTTCATTTTGATAAGTGATAAGGTGTAAAATACAGAATATACAGTATGTTTGGTGGGTACTCAAATGGAATTAAGTTCATGTTTTAAACACCAGTTGCTACTGGTGGCCTCCATGCTGATAGAGTTTGACTGAGACTGGTTCTTATTAATCAGGCATATGAAGTCTAGAAGTGCAGTTTTCATCCTCTAGAGCTTACATACATTGTGAGAGATCGCTCACGAATGCTCAGAATTCTCCTTTCTCTTCTGTTAGAACTATGTAACTAAAGCATTACCTAGAAAGCTTACTAGAGAGTCAGTCCCCTCACCTTGTACCTTATACTTTCTTTAACTTTTCTAATCTGTGTTTTTGACAGTAGGGCAGTTTCCCCTTTCACCACTACTCCACTTATTAAGAGCCATTAGGTTTAACTGGATGTACTGATCTGTGTACTTTAGAGACTAGAGTACTTAATCTCAGAAATAGTTTCCATGAACTTTTAAGTTATTATTTGGTGATAATTTTTACTGTAAGTCTGAATATAGAAAGTAAAGAAAGATAAGATACTTAGAGGCAGGTGGCTTTTGATGTTGACATTCATGCTCTGTAAACTTCATTACTACTCACTATTGAGTATAGCAAGGACCACTTATTAGCTAGAATGTAACAGAAATGGCTGTTGTCCAATTCTTAGTAGAGCCCTATTTCCATCTAAACTTCATTATTGTGCTCCATTGCTGTTCACATTACTATAAGCATTCTGGTCTTCTGAACGTTCACTAAAATGACCCATTAAGCTCTGCTTACAGCATTCTAGAGTTTTTCTTGTCAAATATTTCCAAATTCTTGCCACAACCAGTTCCAAAATCCTATAAACCATATGATCAGATTTAGTCATTAGTGAGACCCACTACTGAATTCTAGTGTTCTGCTTTTGGTTTATAGTCTCTATGATGAAGTATCTAACAAAGCAACAAGGGAAGAAGAACATCTTTTGGGCTAGTGTCAGTGGGGTCCATATGGCAAGAAGATTGTGGAATGGAAGAGCAGTTAACTTCATGATGTGCTAGGAAGCAGAAGAAGGGAAAAGTCCATAATTATTCTCAGAGAATTATTGTTAAATTGGCAGTAGAGGTTCTCAAAAGGACCTCAGTACAGACTTAGTACCCACCACTTACTCATCATTTTAAAATTTAACAAAAACTTGAAATTTATATATAATTTCCTATATAGTTACATATATATGTTATATTCATGTGTAACTTGATTTTACATAATAAATGTATGTAAAAATTAAGGAAAAATGAAATGCAGCTTCAACATTATTAACAGTTGACAGTCTTGTTTTATATCATCTCCTTCTCCCTGGACTACTATAAAGCAAACTCTGGTAATCATATAATTTCATCCATTTATACTTTGATATATATCCTAAAAGATAAGGAACTCTTTCTAGGTATAATCATGACATCATTATCTTAAATAATAAAACTATAAATTACTGATTATATTAATATTTAGTATCTAGTTAAAATTTATATTTTAATTGTTTCAGAATGTCCTTTTTTACCTATAAGGCATACAGTGTCTGCTCCCTGGTGATTAAGAATCAAGTGTCAATCTGTCTGCACACTATAAAGTTCACCATTAACTTTTCACTTTGTTTAAGATCATAACTTAGAGCTCTGTTAATGTTTTTTTCTATTTTAGCAAATTATTATTGTTCCGATTTATGATCATGTTAGATCTAGCACACTGCAAAAATTCTCTAAACCTGTCCCCTTCTATTCTCAAAAAAAACAAACAAACCAAAGTTTCTCTCCAACTAACAATTGCCAAGACCCCTTTGGAAATACAAGCGCACCCTAAAGGGACCTCTGTGATGGAGTATCCCTTGTTATGAGCCCTACTTCATTCTTCTATTGTCTTTAAAACTAAAATCCGGATTCCATCAAATGGCAGCTTCCTTACAGATATCTTTTCTGTGGATAATTTTGAGGATTTTTAAATGCAATTATTGAGTATTGTTTCTCAACATGTACAGCATTCACTGAGAACTTTGAGATTTATAGATATTATATGTTTATACATTCATATTATACCTTTGAGGGTCTTATATTATTAGATCTGAGTGTGGATCTTTTTTCCCCACTTTATTTTTTAAAAAGGAAACAAACCATCTTTTTTCATTTTACATACCAGTCCCAGTCCCTACTCCTTCCTTTTCTCCCATTCCCTCCACCGTTCACTCTACCCTACCCACCATGAACTCTTCAGGAGAAGGTAAGGCCCTCCCCACTATATCCACGCTGAGCAAGGTATACATCCAGAGAGAATGGGTTCCAAAAAGCCAGTACAAAGATCAGGGACAAATCCTGATGCCACTGCCAGTGGCCCTGCAGTCTGCCCCAGCCATACCTGTCATCCAAATTCAGCAGGTCTAGCTTTGTCCTATGCTGGTTCCTTCCCTGTCTGGCTGGAGTGGTTGAGCTCTCATTAACTCAGGTTTCAGTTGGTGTCCTCATCATTGTCTTCTTTGCTCATATTCTCACTCCTCCCACTTTTCAACTGGACTTTGGAAGATCAGCCAAGTGCTCTGCTGTGGGTCTCTGCCAGTTTCCATCAGTTGCTGGATGAAGGTTCTGTGGTGACATTTAAGATAGCTATCAAGAGTCAGTTCCTTTTCAGATATCATTGCTATATATTTGCATTTTGTTTTGCTGTGTGTAGTCTGTATATAATGGACACATGCCTAAAATTTTCAGCTTCTCATCTCTAGATGGTAAAGAGGTTGCCAATGTATGACAAAGTAGTAAAATTAGCACATTGTTAATTTGCTCTGTACATGATTTGGGGATATGAATTTTTTCAGCTATTTCTGAGCATTGCCTATGTCTCTATTTGTCTGCTGGCTTGAAGGCAGAGAAGGGAGAAGAAAGTGGGTCAAAACCCAGATGGTTATATTTAGAAGATACATCAGATAATAACTATTGCTTTGCATACAGTTTTATTTGCCAGTGTAGTGTGTATAGCAGATAAGTTCTTACATGAGATACCTGGTCTGTCTAGGTATTTTCAGTGTTTGATACATTTAAAAGTAGAAGTAGTAGAATAATACTTTATGTAAATAGTTTTGAAAAACTGGAGATACTATGTTTAGAAGTAGAATTGCTAACCCACCTCCGAGAACAGTGCACAAGCTTGACTTGTCCAGTGGACTGAGGAGGTGGAGGGAAGGAACTGCAAAAAGATCCCATTAGTGTGCTAGACGTTTTTAGCTTCCCACCACCCTGTATGTTATATACATTTAACTTTGCTACACTGTACATACTGTACATACTGGACAAAGGGGTCCTCATTTATGATACCTAGTTTCTAGGTATTAAATTGCTAGCAAATGACAAAAGTAGAGTTAGTAAACTAACACCTTCTGTGTACTCATTGTTAAAATTCACACCAAGGTTGTCTTCTGAAGAGTTGTGAAAGTATTGTCCAAGTGACAGGTGCCTGTGTCTTGTGATACAGGGGAGGGGCTGAAGAAAAAGGTCAGAGACCAGAATGCTCTCAGCAGAAGACACTTTGAGATCTAACCATTGTTACATGTGTGTGATTTCCACACTACTGTGTATATAGGGGACAAATTTATGTCCTCATCTGAAACATCTAGTCCTTCTAGGTGTTTAGAAGTGCACAAAGTATGTTAAAGGTAGATGTAGTAAATAATACATGTTGTAGATTCTCCTGTTTAAACTCGTGAAATGCCATCTTTTGGAAATGGAATGAAAAGATCTCTTCTGAGCAATACAGACTTGTGCTGGATTGGCAGGGAGGAAGAAAGAAAATGTATAATGGCCTAATACTAATGTAAGTTTTGGTGATGCAAGATTAGTCATTGTCCCTTTTCTCTGTGCTTCTTATTTTGCAGTATATCATGTGTACAGAAGACGGACGAGTCAGATATGCAGCACCTAGTCTTCTAGAAGGGAAAGAGGCTGCCAGTATGTGACAGAGTAGAGTAGTGTTTGAAAGCTGTGTTAAAATTCATAGGAAAGAACTCTTAAAACCATGGAGGAAGTGAGGTTGTTATCCCCACGAAACCATGACAGATTCATAAACCTGACCCTTGGGTTAAAGAGAGGTGGGGAGGTTCTAGACCAGAGCAATGCTCTCGGGTCTGTTAGGGATGAGCGGTTTATTCTCTGCCCCGCACTGTACATATGCTGGGGAAATGGAAGTGTTACTGGAAACATCTTGTCTTTAAGCTTTTCAGTGCATAATAACTTGGTGTAGTACGCACGCTTTTAATCCTAGGCTGAGGCAGGTGGATCTTGTGAGTCCCAGGCCAGCCAGGGCTACAAGCCAGGGCTTTGTCTCACACAGTAAGAAAATGTGCATAATGGACTGGTAGGTGCTCAGCAGGTAAAGGCGCTTGCCACAAACTGGTGACCCGAATGTGATCTCCAGGATCCACGAAAGAGGAAACTGATCCACAAATTGTCTTCTAGCCTCCATACAAAGTGGCATGCATGTGCCTACACATATGCACTAATCCATAAATGTAAAAAATGCACACACGGTGAAAATAGAGGGTTAACAGCACCTTTTAAGGATTGTTATTTCATAGGAATGGTTACACTGGAATGGAACTGTTAGACGTGTTCTTTGAGCAGATGCTGTTCCCAGGTGGTAGAGGTGGGCAGGGGAAAGAAGAGTGCCGAGTGAGGTGCTGTGCCTATTGGTTGGTTCCCCGTTGTCCTGCCATTGTCCCCCTGTGCATTTCCGTTAATGTTGCCAAGTGTTAGAGGATAAGTCCCAGTGCCCAAAGGGTGTTAGAAGTAGAACGGTCCACTATAAATGTCCTGCTAGTCTTTTGGAAAGGCCGTCTTCTAGAGGTGCCCTTTGTCACTAGCATCATCCTGAACTGGAGATGGACAGAGAAGAAGACGAATGAGGGAAGAGCTCTTGGCTAGGACCACCATATCTAGAAGACAATTTTCACTGTACCCAGAGATCCATATAGGCATTGCTGGGAAGATACTTGTGTTTATTGTGCTCAAAGTTCAGTCCACAACATCTGAACTTCATAAATGACCTAAAGGAGTGGATATGGTTAAAGGTATAGCTTGACAGAAAAGGTTCCTCTTGAACATGGAATTGAGCCGTGTCTGGACATATTGCTAGGTTGACTGGAAGGACAGGGAGGCTCACAGGGCGAGGTCTGCAGCACTGCGCTGTTGAGATTGACATCCTGAGAACCCCTGCCGTAGGTGCATCTTCAGTGCTCATAGGAATACATTTATTGAGCAGAAACATGCCTTCACATTTTAGTGTATAGATCTGAAGATAAACTTAGGAATGCTGTGCTTATGTGCTCTGTTGCTTTGTGTTTCCCTGTAAGCTGAGCATTGAGGGAATGCAGAATTTTAATTGTAACTTCGCCAGTACTTCTATCTAGAGGCCTGCTGCCATTTTTGTCTTCTATGAAATTTTTGTTGCCAAGGAAGACAGGATTATAGCTTTGTCTGACAGATTGAGATGGCGTGGTGTATTCTTGGTTATCAACATACTCATGTAGCGTGGGGTTTTAGATGGTGAATAATCACAATGTGGGGGCAAGCATGATGCATACTGTGTAACCTCAGTCACCTGATGTATGTACACTTGCAGCACCCAGAGGGACATAGCAAGCTGAGCTGCATGTGGCTGGGTGACTGTTCTTGGCTTCTTGTGTTTTGTTTCCTGTAATGCACATGCTACAAAATAAATAAAAGCTTCTTTTTAAAGTTTAAAAAAAAAGATAGTTATCAATATGTCTATAGGGCAAGGCCAGTTTGGGTACCCTCTCCTATTGCTTAGGGTCTTAGCTGGGGTCATCTTTGTGGATTCCTGGGAATTTCTCTAGTGCCAGGTTTCTTGCTAGCCCCATAATGGCTCCCTCAATCAAAATATCTCTTTTCTTTCTTTCCGTCTCTGTCCTTCCCCCATCGTTTCTATTCTGAATCCTCAAGTTTTCTCCCTCTCCCCTTCTCTGCGCCTCCTCCCCTTTCACCCACTCTTCTGCCCCATCCCCATGCTCCCAGTTTTGTCAGGAGATCTTGTCTAGTTCCCATTCCCAAGGGGATCTTTTTTTTTGGGGGGGGGGTTCAAGACAGGGTTTCTCTGTGGCTTTGGAGCCTGTCCTGGAACTAGCTCTGTAGACCAGGTTGGTCTCGAACTCACAGAGATCCGCCTGCCTCTGCCTCCCGAGTGCTGGGATTAAAGGCGTGCGCCACCACCGCCCGGCTCTCCCAAGGGGATCTTTATATGTTTCTCTTAGGGTTCATCTTGTTACTTAGCTTCTGTGGATGAAACTTAAAGATCGTTTCATCTAAGCCTCTTATTTTATTTTAACTTATTTTAACTTTGGCATCCCGAGTTATCCAACCAGGTACAGAGAGGGTCGTGATAAACTCTTAATTTTCTATTATTTTTATTATTGTTCTTTCTATTCTATCTTTTTCCTTTGCTCATTCAAATTTTCATAGATTTAAATAGGATTTTGATATACTCATTGCTTCCAATATACTTCGTATCTGAATTTCCAATCCGTGTTTTACCCCTACATTGTTCTGATTTTAAAGCATTGTCCATACCAAAATAAAAACAATTCTATATGTGTACAGAGTTTTATTTTATTTAATTTTTTTATATGCTAGATACAGCAGTTCTTAGGAAGACCCCTTGTGAAGGAATCTTTCTTTAGACCCATACTTACTGTTCCTCAAATGCCTGCAGTTTGCCCTGGAGTTATTTCTGCAGCTGTACAGCCTAGACCGCCCCTGGTAAGTGGCTTTCCTGATGAAATAATATTAACTAGTTTTTTATAACTATATAATGGGATTCCTGAATAAAACTTTTGTCCTCATTTGTTTGTTAGGATAATTCGGTAATGCTAGTAATGATGATAATTAAAAGATGAATGAATGAATACCTGTTTCACATAACATTAGCCTGGTTTTGAAATACAAAATTTGTATCTTTATACTTTCAAGTCTTTGGAATTGCAGTTTTACTTCTCTAACCAATAAAACTGTGAGACAGATTGGCATTTTTATTTTTGACATAGCTATTGTGTAGAAAAGCAAAGGGGACAAATCACAGTGAACTATGTAGCTACTAAGCTTATATACACACCCAGAGTGGTTCTACTGTATCTGTAACCAATAAAATGAGTAACATGAGCTTGGAACAAAAACCCTAAAGTTTTCAATCTTCCTAATTGTAGCTAGTCAGATAAGTTTTATTCAAACCAGAAGAAAGAATAAAGACATTTAGAATGGCTAGAATTATTTTTTGTTGTCTTGACTAAACTTTAAGAAAAACAAAAAGAACAACAACAACAACAAAATTCCAGAAAGAATAATGTCAGTTATAATTAGGGAAAAAAATTTCTATTTCTGACTTTCTCATAAAGGAACTCAGGCACGTGTGTGTGTGTGTGTGTGTGTGTGTCTGTTTGTATTTCCACATATGAATATATATAGTAGTATATAGTTCTTGTATCTTGCTCTCAATCTTTTTGAAATTTGTGATTAGATGGATTCATTTATGTCTATGCTGTCTACAAAAATATGTGTATAAGTCTTAACATTTTAAATAAGTTAACTGTGGTGCTTATGCAATTTGCTTGCTGTTATTCTGTAATGACCAGAGTAGAATTTTATTGAAAACATTGAAATCTTTTAGCCTCCTAATAAGATTATCTTCGGGTTCCTGATGGAAGCTAGAGACTGAGGCAGATCGTGTTAGAGACCAACTACTGCTAGTTGTTGCTTACTTTTCATGGTGACTCATAGGTTTCAATAAACGTTGCCATGGTTTTATTGCTTTAATAACTCAATTAGTGCTCTAAAAATTTTCTTGATTATATTAATTCACTTGATGTTTCTAAGAACTTCCATAAAAAACACACAACAATTGTTGTTGGTGTCATAGGTCCATTAGATATATTGTACTTTCTACACTGTCATTGTCTATATTTTTGAGCCTTTTAGCAAAAACACTTCTATTACTATCATCATCATTATTTAGAACTTAAAATTTTATCTTTGTTATTTTTCTAATAATAGAAGTATATTTAATAGTTGGAAAAATATAGATAATAGAGAAATATAGACAGTCGAAAGTAAAATTATCTTGTTGAATCCCTAGAAAAAATAACCATTTGTAGATTATTATATAACTTACAGATGCTTTTGTGTGTTTATATGCATGCAGTTATTAAACATTTTAATATTAAAGGAGTCATACTATAAATTTTATGCTATAAACTAATTTTTAAAAAACCTAAATATATTCTATGAATATCTCTTATGCCCAGACATATACATCTATTTGTAAAAACTTGATTGATTTGCTATAATTTCTTTTACTTAATCCCATGTTGGCATATTTTACGTAGTTTTCAGTTTTTCACTATTATTTCTTAAAAACTCAACAATGCACTCTGTTTCTATATTTGCTGGTAATTACAGGGCAAACATCCTGCTTTTAAAATAGGTAACAACAAGTTAGAAACACTGTGTCTGTTGAGAAAAAAGCTCTAAGAAGAGAATGTTGATTTGACTCTTCATTCTGCTTTTCTTCTGAGGCATCAAAGTGTTATGTTG
The DNA here is from genome assembly GCF_018167655.1 of Microtus oregoni. Lineage (NCBI taxonomy): Eukaryota > Metazoa > Chordata > Mammalia > Rodentia > Cricetidae > Microtus > Microtus oregoni. Next base: position 14,972,174 of record NW_024543082.1, read on the forward strand.
ACATGTGGTGTTACCTACTTACTGAAGCTGATGGTTATATCTCTGCCCTTTACAGATGCCTGGTATAACCTGGGCTATGCCAACACCTATAGCTGACAATGTGTCACCCAGTGCAAGTCTGTGCAGTGAACCTCTCATGATAAACTGGGAGAGGATTACAGACAGACTGAGAATGGCTTTTCCACAGCAAACAAGGTACTTTGACTTTTCCTTAGTGGTTACACTGTTTTTTTCTGTTTTTTTTTACAATTTTTATAGCCCTAATTGTAGAAATGAAACACTTAACATATACCCATAAGTACAACTATTTTTTTTACCATGGTCTTAGTAAAATAAAATTGACTAAGAAAGCATAGTGCTCAACAGAAATGCTAGGTAAACTTAATTTTTTATTAGTCTTAAGGCATGAGAAGATAAGTGTTTAAATTTATGTTTGCTCATTTGCTCGAAGTAGTAGCTATAAACTTACCCAATTTGAATGCTTCCAGCTGTAATAATTACCGTAATAAAAAGTTATCAAATTTTCAATTAATTGTATGCTGAGCCCAATGTCATCAGGTTTCAACTTATTTTTTTTTATTTTATTGAGGTTCCTATGATTTATTTGTGAGTGAACACAGTTCAGTATAAGATATCATAATTGTTCTGGATTTCACTGTCTGACTTTAGGAGAAGAAAAGTTAATTCTAAAATCTCTGCTCTTGTATCTTGTATGTGTGGAAATAAGTCTACTTATTTTACTTTGTATTTTCATTTGAAAGTATCATACCTTGTTATCTAATTAGGGTATGATTTTAATTAATTTCATAATTATAAATAGAAAAATAGAATTATAAAGTTATATATAATTATAAAATGAATAAATCATAAACCAAAAGAAAGAAAAATCATCCTATTATAAGTATAGGTGGCAGTGGAGGATTAAAAAGGCAAGTACTGATTAAAATAATTGGAAGTTAATTATTTTATCATGCAATGAATGTATCTTTTGCTTTCTTTACTTTTTTATTTAATCTTTATTTTTTCTCTGAGTTTTATGAAGGCAAAATATTTAAATACTACAAAACTGAGACAATAACAGCAAAAGTTACTATTCAAATAGTTATTTTTAAAATAGTTACTAAAAAGGAATAGTTTAGTCCTGAATGAAATTTGAGATATAAAGTTCTCAATATGTAAATGAATCAACTCAGTTTTCACATAGTGAGTACTTTCATAAGCATAGTTAACTTTCACTGGTAAATACATTAAATATAGCTTTTGGACACAATTAGTAGTTTTTATTATGGTTTTAAATGCATGCAGGTAACATTTTTCAGATTCAAAACTACTGAGTTGAGTCTGTGTGCTGACTGTCATATGAGCAGGATTTTCAGTCTCACCTTTGAGGGCACTTCCTCAGAGGAGCAGGGAACACCAACCTTCTCTATTCTTCATCTCTTCCAGGAAGGAGCTTACAGATTTCTTACAACAGCTCAAGGATTCTCATGGAAAGTCCGTGTCTCGACTTACATTTGATGAAATTGTTTACAAGATTGCTCAAATGATTGAGCCCAAGAAATCTGAGGTAAACCAAGCAAGCCAATAAACAACAGCAACTAACTTTAATTCTCTATTCTTGTTTCTGTAATAGTGCCATAACATGTTTAGAGAGTCAAGAATCAATAACATAATCATAGGACATCATTCATTTACAGTAAATAATCCTACATATTCAACTTATAGATGACGTGGGATTGTTTTAGATCAGAGTAGAATAAAACTGATCCCCTTTGAATTTTCTAAAGACTGCTTTGAACAATTCTGAATGCAAGTTTCTTTTTTCTATTTTTTTGCAAAGATTTATTTTATTTAAACTAATGCTTTATGTAGCTCTAACAAATGTTACCAACACTTTATTTCAAGATTTATCATGAGTATTATTTATCCTTTTGGTAATTTTTGCTACAATTTATTTTATTCAATCTGTCTGTTGATACTGTTTTAGGATAATTTTTAAAAATAAACATTATTTTTAGAGTGAAGGAAAATCTGCGCCAGATGGTAATAGTTCATCACCCAGCCACACTTCATCGCAGCCTAGTGCTCCCCAGACCCCCAAGTCACCACAAGGTTCTACCACATGGGAAGGAGACAAGGACTTGGTGAGCCAGATCTTGTTCATAAAACCACATTTAGATCTGAGAGGGGAAAAAAGCCTAAATTTTATCATATCTATTTTTGGCTAGGATAATGAAGAGGAAGAAGAGGAGCCCTGTGTAATCTGTCATGAAAATTTGTCTCCAGAAAACCTTTCTGTTTTACCTTGTGCTCACAAATCCCACTCTCAGGTAAACAATTAAGCTTGTCCTGTTAATATTTTAGCATTAGTCAGCTAAGCAAGCTTACTGCCTTGCTTACAAGGTGTATGAGCATCCAGTGTCATTTCACAGCCCCACTGGCCATCACTGCACTTCCTTCTCTGAGTGCCATACAGAACGTTTACATCTTTCACTGTATGCAGTCATGGCTGTACTACTGTTTTCGGGAGGACAGCCTGGAGATTTAAATGGTATACAGTATACAGTTCCCTTGAGCAAACTGGGAGAAATAGAAAGCAATTGAGTGATAGGACTAGTAACAAAGAAGTGACATTTTACCCTTTCTTGCTGTAAATTCTACAGTGTCTATTGTCCATATGTAATAATGGCCCCTCACATTTTAAAACTGACTTGTTTTAGTAATCTAACCTCTTGTGTTTATGTTTGAAGACTCTGAGACTTGGATTAATGTTAGAAAAATGTGAGGCCGACATATCTTTTGTGTTCTTGCTATGTATATGGATTAACTCCTGGTGCTGCTGTTGTGTAACTGTTACTGATTACCATGTATGGTCCAAATCCTCTGAGGAAAAATGTGATTCAACAATAGAAAAGATAATCTTAGACAAGAAGTGTTTTTCTCGGGGAAGTAAACAATTGCCTGATTTTTCCAACCATGTTATAAAGATAAAATATGTGGTACAAAATTATGTGTGTTGTCTGCTTTGATCTGAAGAGGTTTGAAAAATTGTTAATCCCATAAAGTCTCAAATGACACTTAGACACCCAGTTTTTCCATCTTGAAAGTTTGATGTGTGAATATTTTACAATAAGAATGTTTGTCAAAACTTACTTGCATTGCCCAGTGAAAAGGAAACATATAATTCATTCAGTTTACTCTTCAAGGTTGGTTATTAGACATCAAATATAGTCCCTACACTTTTAATCCTGTTATCTGATTTGCCTCTCCATTATTCAAACATCAAAAATACCTAGTTTTAGAGTCAATACTTACCAAAACATAACAAACACTTCACAGTTCAGGATTACTGTTTCACTGCAGAAAACAATCTGAAGAGACTGTTCTTCCAGGGGGGTTCAGCTTTAGAGCCCCATCAAGGAATTGGTAATTTTCATATGCCTAGTTATTTGTTTAGTTAATTATAAGTGAAAAAATATAAATCAAATCAACCAAAGAGTAAATAGCAAGCTTCTCCAATATCCTTGTAGAACTACTAGTCATTTTTTAAAATAGGGAGAAACCAAATTTGAGCCAAATAGACTGGCTTAAAAATACTCTGCCATTGCCATGGATAGCTTAGCAAACCATAGTTGTAGCAGATGGCTTGGCTTTCAGAACCACCAGAGGAGAAGGCATCTTGGTTGGTGACTGATGTGTAGAGTGGAAGCTGCCTTTGCTAGGCTAGATTTGAAACTCTGACTTAATCATTTTGCTCCTTAGTGCATTGGACCATGGTTGATACAACAGGGGACATGCCCCACCTGCAGACTCCATATTTTGCTACCAGAAGAATTCCCTAACCACCCCAACAGGCAGTTAACCAAGATCTGATGCAAGGCAGGTAGCTAGCTATAACTAAGATCAGTTTTAGACATTGGAATTTAATTCAGCCTTTTAATGAGATAATTGTTGGAATAGTATTATGCAACATGTCCTTTGGCTTCATGCTAATAGACCAGCTAATCACACCAGAGCTGAGCCACAGATTAAAACAGATCTAAAGCATATGTAAATTAAATAGAAGGGACTTAAAGAAGGTGGGATTTGATAGTTGCATTTTATTGCTCTTCATAACATTTTCCATCTGTAAACACAAGACCTGTACGGATGACTAATACTATATTTCTTAAACTATCCTGTCTTTTTTTTCTCCTTACTCTATTTTTCTTTATTTTCTTTCAAATATGGTACATTTTAATTTCCTGAAATAAGTTTAAGAGAAAAAGCAAGAAACATTCTATAGATTTTAGTTTTCTTTTTAACTTTGAAAGCTCGAGGTTAAAAATATAACTATTATAAGTTATATTTCTATCTCAATTGTTCTTTCTATCTTCTGAAATAACTACCTTTGATGAGATTATGGATTCCTTGACACTGGTGACCATGCAATGGTTCATAATAGCCTGTGATAGATGATTGTTTCAGACATGACAGGACCAGTATGTCAACTTGTTTTTGCCATGAAATCTCACAATAATTATACTATAAAAACTACAACTAAGATTTGTATTTCCAAGCCGGGCAGTGGTGGCGCACGCCTTTAATCCCAGCACTGGGGAGGCAGAGGCAGGCGGATCTCTATGAGTTCGAGGCCAGCCTGGTCTACAAGAGCTAGTTCCAGGACAGGCACCAAAAACTACAGAGAAACCCTGTCTCAAAAATCCAAAAAATATTTGTATTTTCCTCAAAAGCTAGTTCTTAATATCACACCACAAGATGCCTATATTCCCAATATTTAGTGCCATAAATGCAGAATGAAGTTAGAATTAGAAACCAAGAGCTACTAAAGGAGCCAGATAATGCAAATTAAGTCATTTACTGAGATAATTGAGATCTTACATTACTTTGTAAACATATTCCTTGGCTCTTAATCATTTGCATTTTGTAAAGACTTTATTTTTGTGGGACCCTCACCTCTTATTCTCAAAGGGACGAGAATTTCCTAGCAGAATGTTTTCCCAGGAAGATAGTGGCCTTCCCCTCTCCCACCCGAGAGATTCCGAGCACAAGGTCACTTAGCCCAGCCAGTCAGCCACCTGGTACAGGCTGATAAAGATGGCCTGCTCTGAGAACAAGGAGGAAGCTGACTTAGCAGGATGGGAAGGAGCAAAAGTCCATGCACCCATGCCAAAGCACCTTGAAAAAGCCTCTTTGTAGTTCTACCTTTAAAAGCCTACCCCACAGAGGAGATACAAGATGGAGAGGAGTCCAAACATGTTTGTATTATGCTGATTAAACCTTGCTTATTACAGTCTGGGCCTCTCTGTATGGTCTCTCTCTGGGGGTCATAATCTGGGCACAACACTTTCATGTAGTTGTTGTGGGAAAGAGAAGACATCGTTTACATGTACTTGCTGCTTCTTGCAACAAAGTTCATATCCAGTAGACCAAATGCCTATCAGAAGCTTGTCACTGAGAGTTTCCATTCCTAGACAACAAAGCCTATTTTAAAAGTAGTGTGAATGCTGTAAGTGGTGTACATGCCTGTACTTTCAAATTTAATCCATAGTTCCCTTGTGAGACACGTATCCTTGGCTCATATTCATAATCTCAATTTCATTAATTTTGAGAGGAAAAGGTTTTTTTGACTCAGCAACTATTTTTGTGTGTATTTCAGTGTAAATATATTTTGAAGTTACTGTGAATCTCTATTTAAAAATTCTATTCCTGTAATTGTATGCTAAACTTCTTTTCCTATTTTGAAAATAAACTGAAAGATGTGAAGAAAAATATTTTTTTAAATGTCAGCGTTTGCGTGGGTGAGGTGATTCACCAGGTGAAGGCTGCCCGTTGCCAAGCCTGATGACCTGAGTTCTGTTCCTGGGATACACATGGTGAAAAGAAGAACTGCCAGTCCTGCCAGTTTTCCTCTGACCTTCACATGTACAGTGTGGCTTGTGTGCACGCACACACACACACACACACACACACACACACTACACTCAGATGCATGGAGGGAGGGAGGGAGGGAGGGAGGGAGGGAGGGAGAGAGCAAAGAGGGAAGAATATTTTTTAAGCATGCCATTTGTCCATATATAAAGTACTAATACTGTGTTGGAGTTTCAGTATCTAGAACTTATGGGACATTCAATCATCAGTAATGTAGCAGATTGATTATCTTGTAAGACAGGTCATGCTTACAATTTGTTTATTAGTTCATGTTTATAATTGTAATTTCGTTTTCAGTGGAAAATAAATGTATTTCTGAAATGAACAACTGTTTTTTATGTATTCATCTTAAATGTATACAAAAATATTTTTATTTCAAATGTCTATCTTTGTTGAGTTGTACTAAAATCTTTCTTCTGTTTTGAGAAAATAACAGGAAAATATATAAGTTGTTAGTCATCTCATCTTGTGAAATGCCAAGGATGTCTTGGGTTCTTAGAATACAGAAGTTGGGGATTCAGTGCTTTTCTTATCTGTCTCTGGCAGGTGTTTCCTGCCCAAAGTCATGTGGCTGTGTAGTAGGTAAGCCTCCTAGTACTGATGGGTCTCGATACTCTGCCATGTGTCTCCTTTTCTGGCTCCTGTGCTAGAGTGATAGTGGTGATGAGTGTTTGCTGCAAAGCCTTATGCCTTGAGTTCTATCCCTGGAAAGGAAAGAACTACTAGTCCTGCAGCTTGTCCTCTGATCTCACGTGCAGTGTGGCTTGTGAGTGCACAAGTCATTCTTGGCTTCAAATAAGGAGCCAGAAGACTTAACACAATCACTGATATATAGTGAGAATGTAGAAGTTTAATACCCCACAAAGCCATGTCTAGTTCTACAGATGTGAAGGTAATGGAGCTATAAAATTGTTGATGCACAGTTGTGTTCACTGCCATGCTTTCTTCTGAGGAATGATTTTACCATGCTCAGGAAACCAGCTAATGACCAACAAGCTCCTAGCATGGCAGTATTTGTATCAAAAATATTTTGGGCTTACTACCCAAGCATGAGGACCTGAGTTCAAACCTAGACACCCTCAAAAAATAATCTGGCCAAGGAACTAACTGGGGACATCGCCTTGGGCTCCTGGGAGCCACTCTAGGTTCAAGTCTCTTGCCAGCCCTAAGGTGGCTCCCTTAACTAAGAATTGTGCTTCCGTGCTCCTCTATCCAGCCTTCCTTTATCCCAATCATCCTGTTTCCCCAAGTTCCCCCCATCCTCCCCTTCTCACTTTTCTCTCCCCATCTCCCCTTACCCCCAACCTACCCCACCCCCAAGATCCCACTTTCCTCCCCAGCAATTTTGTCTACTTCCCGTAGGCAAGAGGATAACTATATGTTTTTCCTTGGGTTCACCTTATTTAGCTTCTTTAGGTTCACCAATTGTAGACTCCGTGACCCTTATTTATGGCTAGAAACCAATTATGAGTGAGTACATCCCGTGTTCATCTTTTTGGGTCTGGGTTACCTCACTCAGGATAGTGTTTTCTATTTCCATCCATTTGCATGCAAAATTTTTGGATGTTCACCTTCCTAGACATGGACGGAGCGGGGAGGACCTTGGATTTTCCACAGGGCAGGGAACCCTGACTGCTCTTTGGACTGGAGAGGGAGGGGGAGAGGAGTGGGGGGAGGGGGAGAAGGGTGGGAGGAGGGGGAGGGAAATGGGAGGCTGGGAGGAGGGGGAAACTTTTTTTTTCCTTTTCTCAATTAAATAAATAAATAAATAATATAATATAATCTGGCATGCCTTTACATACTCTAACAAGAAGGTGGAGACAGAGGAATGCTAGGAGCTTGCTGACAAGCTAGCCTACCCAGTGGAGATTATATCTCAAGGGACTATGGTGGGGAGAGGGAGAACATGAGACCTAGAGCCTTCTTTTGACCTCTGGACATGTGCACAAGTGCACACACCTTCGTGTGTATATACATAAACATACCATTTTAAGAGTAATAAAACATCTGAAAGTAATAATCTACTACAGCTTCTGCTGGATGATATGTTTTGTGTTACATGCCTTTCTGTTTATTTTTTATGCATATACTATTTTACAGCTTTTATAGGATACCTTCAGGTGTGTTTGGTACTTTGTTTGATATATATGTAGTATATATTACTATGATTTTTTACAGATGATGAATATCTAGACTCAGATAAGGGGGAAATAATTTGTTTAAGGTGACAGTTACAAATGGGATATAGTAGCATTTGCTGGGATTGTAATACAGGTGGTCCCCTAGTTGGTGTTTCTACTAGTGTTAACTTCTGCATCCATTTTTGGATTTACTTTGTACATAACAAAAGTAGCACTTAATACTTCTTAAGTAGTTCTCTTCCAATTAAGCGGGATAAACCCAGTATGCTGACCGTTTTCTACTACGGCTATAGTATTGGTGTGTAAAATATAAAGATATGGTAGTAATATAGCGATATGACATGGTGGCAATAGTTTGACTTCTCCCTGTAGTTTAAGATGATTCCAGTTATTGAAAATTATCTTGACTTAATTATTAATACTACTTTTTTTCCTTAGTCTTTTACAGTTTAAAAAATGAGAGTCAAATTCTGTGGTTCAGGAAGGCATATTTGGCTTTTAAATTTGTCAAGAATGCCATTATATTAAGATATTCCTAAATAATGTATTTACCTTTCAGATATGAATTATATAATTGGAAAATCTTAGTTTACTACTTTGGTTTATAGCCAAATAAAAACAATAGCCAGATAAAAACAATAAATAAGCATGATTTTTTTGCGTAGGTACTAGCTGTATAGACTAGAAGGTGCAGGTTGTCAGAGCCAGTCCTAGGGAGCCATTGTGGTAGCATATTTATATAAATGCATATTCCAAGCAGTGGTCTGGGAATCTGTCTCAGTGAATATTATAGATGGGTGGTTTAGTGTACATTTTGGAAGCTATTGGAATAGTAGAGTTTGGTTTTCTTGAGTAAGTCTAGGTTTGAATTTTTGAATATTTTTATGTGTACGTGTGTGCATGTATGTGTACCATCTGAGTGCCTCTATGTGTCAGAGAAGGGTGTCGGATCCTGTGAAACTGGATTTATAGGTGGTTGTGGCCCACTATGTGGGTGTAGTGAATGGAACATTGGTCTTCTGCAAAAACAATAAGTACATCCAACTATTGAGCTTTCTCTCTAGCCCCATAAATTTAGATTTTTTTTTAATTCCCAGAAATATGGTGTAATAAGTAAAAATTTTCCTAACTTCTCAGTTGCCTCTTTTTTTAGAATATATCAACAACAAAACAACTACCTGCCTGAGAGCTATCATATTAAAGGAGCATTTATTTGTTTTCTCTCCCAAAGTAGCAAACTTCATGTGACTTATTTAACCTGTTTAAATTTACTTTTGACGGCAGAATGTATTTTTTATTGATCTACCCTTGATAAGTTGAAGAGGCCAGAGAGTATAGCCATTAGTACTACTTCTAAGTTTACAAAACTCCAAATACTGTCTCACCCTTATTATCTTTGTTTGATGTATTTGAACTATAGTGTACCTGGATACTACCTCATAAGGCTGTGAACAGTCAGCAGTGATAAAGTACGAGGTGATGTGTTTCATTGTGACATTTTCATATATTTGTATCATTTTGCTTTGCTTATTTTTCCTGCGATTGTAGAAGTTATTACTCTTCCTTTAGATCAGTGTTTCTCAATCTTCCCAATGCCGTGACCCTTAAATACAACTTGCTTATGTTGTAGTGACCCCCAACCATAAAATTATTTCAGTGCTACTTCATAACTGTAATTTTACTACTGTTATGAATCATAATTAAATATTTTTGTTGATAGAGGTTTGTCAAAGGCATCACAACCCACAGGTTTAAAATTGTTGATTTAGATGTCAAGGACACTGATTTGCTGAGGTCACACAGCTCATCAATAGAGTCATGACTCCAAACTATAATTTTCTACCACGATCAGTGTTATTCTCTCCATATTATGCCTGCTTTTTGACAGAGGAAATGGAGCAGGTATAGGAAGAAGGAAGGAGAGGATAGGAAAAGAGGACAAAAGAAAGAAGGAATGAATTGTGGGAGAAAGAAATAGAAAAAAAGGAAACTAAGGAAGCTGAATACTTAGGAGTTATGGAGTTATTTTTTCAGTCAAGTTAGAAACAAAACAAGATTAGAATATTCTTACAAGGTGACAGTATCTCACTTGAGAATAAAGTCAGACATGCATATTTTAACATCAAGGTTGATGATTCCTGATCAGTGTTTTAAAAGGATAAGGGCATGTGTTTTACCTTTTAAATTTCTAATGCCATGTTGGTAGTTGTTTAAAACAGGTCTCAGAGGTTACATTCTTTTTTTAGGGCCATGAAGTTTAACAGCCACTGCTGTGGTTTTAGTAGCATAGTTAAATGTGCTCTCTCCACTCAGAGAAAATAGCAATGTTGAAGAAGCTGGTGCTAGGGACCTGTAGTTTCTTCTAAGAGCTGTTTCTAAGCAATAAAAATATGTTTACATTATTTTAATTCAAGGAAGAATTCCATTCAACCCCAAGGGCATGAGACAAAGCCAAACCTCAGCAACTGAAGGTGAAGTGTTTTCATTTTATTTAAGAAAAGTGAACTATTTAATAAATTATAATCACATTTACAGTATTATCAGATCATTACAATAAAAAGCTAAATGGAAGTTTAAGGACATCATTTGTTAGTGATGTGTATATATAATTTATTTGTTAAATTTGTTTAAATTAAGATATAATTACATCATTTACTCCATTCTCTTTATTACACCCATCCCATATATTCCCTCTCTCAAATTTAGGGTCGCTTTTTCTTTTTTTTTTTTTTATTAATTAAAGATTTCTGCCTCCTCCGCGCCATGCCTCCCATTTCCCTCCCCCTCCCCCAATCAAGTCCCTGTCCCTTCCCTCGTCAGCCCAAAGAGCAATCAGGGTTCCCAGCCCTGTGGGAAGTCCAAGGACCACCCACCTCCATCCAGGTCTAGTAAGGTGAGCATCCAAACCGCCTAGGCTCCCACAAAGCCAGTATGTGCAATAGGATCAAAAACCCATTGCCATTATTCTTGAGTTCTCAGTAGTCCTCATTGAGTCCTCTATGTTCAGCAAGTCCGGTTTTATCCCAGGCTTTTTCAGACCCAGGCCAGCTGGCCTTGGTGAGTTCCCGATAGAACATCCCAATTGTCTCAGTGTGTGGGTGCACCCCTCGGGGTCCTGAGTTCCTTGCTCATGCTCTCTCTCCATCTGCTCCTGATTTAGACCTTGAAATTTCAGTCCGGTGCTCCAGTATGGGTCTCTGTCTCAGTCTCTTTTCATCGCCTGATGAAGGTTAATATTCAGGAGGATGCCAATATGTTTTTCTTTGAGTTCACCGTCTTATTTAGCTTCTCTAGGATCAAGAATTATAGGCTCAATGTCCTTTTTTTATGGCTAGAAACCAAATATGAGTGAGAACATCCCATGTTCCTCTTTTTGGGTCTGGCTTACCTCACTCAGGATAGTGTTTTCTATTTCCGTCCATTTGTATGCAAAATTCAAAAAGTCATTGTTTTTTTTACTACTGAGTAGTACTCTAATATTTATATATTCCATACTTTCTTCATCCATTCTTCCATATATTCCCAAGAGTGGTATTGCTGGGTCCAGGGGTAGGTTGATCCCGAATTTCCTGAGAAACCGCCACACTGCTTTCCAAAGTGGTTGCACAAGTTTGCATTCCCACCAGCAATGGATGAGTGTACCCCTTCCTCCACAACCTCTCCAGCAAAGGCTATCATTTAGCCATTCTGGGAGGTGTAAGATGGTATCTTAAAGTTGGCTTGATTTGCATTTCCCTGATCACTAAGGAAGTTGAGCATGATCTTAAGTGTCTTTTGGCCATTTGAACTTCTGTTGAGAATTCTCTGTTCAGCTCAGTGCCCCATGTTTTAATTGGGTTGATTAGCCTTTTACGGTCTAGTTTCTTGAGTTCTTTGTATATTTTGGAGATCAGACCTTTGTCAATTGTGGGGTTGGTGAAGATCTCCCAGTCAGTAGGTTGCCTTTATGTCTTAGTGACAGTGTCCTTTGCTTTACAGAAGCTTCTCAGTCTCAGGAGGTCCCATTTATTCAATGATGCCCTTAGTGTCTGTGCTGCTGGGGTTATACGTAGGAAGTGGTCTCCTTTGCCCATGTGTTGTAGAGTACTTCCCACTTTCTCTTCTATCGGGTTCAGTGTATTCAGCCTGATATTGAGGTCTTTAATCCATTTGGACTTGAGTTTTGTGCATGGTGATAGATATGGATCTATTTTCATTCTTCTGTAGGTTGACATCCAGTTTTGCCAGCACCATTTGTTGAAGATGCTCTCTTTTTTCCATTGTATACTTTTAGCTCCTTTATTGAAAATCAGGTGTTCATATGTTTGTGGGTTAATGACAGGGTCTTCTATTCGATTCCATTGGTCGACTTCTCTGTTTTTATGCCAATAGCAAACTGTTTTCAATACTGTAGCTCTGTAATAGAGTTTGAAGTCAGGGATGGTAATGCCTCCAGACGATCCTTTATTGTATAAGATTGTTTTGGCTATATTGTCTATGCAGCTGCTGAGAAGCCAAGAACTGCTGGATGCAGTCCTCCCAGTGTGGCAAATTTAAATCCACCTATACTCCTGCCATAACTTCTCGTGCATGTTCTGTAAATAAACTCATTAGTACCTCAAAAAAAAAAAGATTGTTTTGGCTATCCTGGGTTTTTTTATTTTTCCATATAAAGATGATTATTGTCTTCTCCAGATCTGTGAAGAATTTTGATGGGATTTTGATGGGGATTGCATTGAATCTACAGATAGCTTTTGGTAGAATTGCCATTTTTACTATGTTGATCCTTCCAATCCAAGAGCAAGGGAGATCCTTCCATTTTCTGTTGTCCTCTTCAATTTCCTTCTTCAAAGACTTAAAGTTCTTGTCAAGTAGATCTTTCACTTCCTAGGTCAGAGTTACCGCAGATATTTTATGCTATTTGTGTCTATCGTGAAAGGTGATGCTTATCTGATTTCCCTCTCTGCTTCCTTATCCTTAGTGTATAGGAAGGCAACTGATTTTTTGGAGTTGATCTTGTATCCTGACACATTACCAAAGGTTTTTTATCAGCTATAGGAGTTCTTTGGTAATGTTTTTGGGGTCGCTTATGTATACTATCATATTATCTGCAAATAACAAAAGCTTAACTTCTTCCTTTCCAATAAGAATCCCCTTGATCCCCTTATATTGTTTTATTGCTATTGCTAGAACTTCAAGCACTATATTGAAGAGGTATGGAGAGAGTGGACAGCCTTGTCATGTTCCTGATTTTAGTGGGATGTTAGCTGTCGGCTTGCTGTAAATAGCTTTTATTATATTTAGGTATGACCCTTCTATCCCTAATCTCTCCAAGACTTTTATCATAAAGGGGTGTTGAATTTTGTTGAATGCTGTTTCAGCATCTAATGAAATGATCATATGGTTTTATTCTTTCAGTTTATTTATATGGTTCATTACATTGATAGATTTGCGTATGTTGAACCAGCCCTGCATCTCTGGGATGAAACCTACTTGATCATAATGGATAATTTTTCTAATGTGTTCTTGGATTCGGTTTGCCAGTATTTTATTGAGAATTTTTGCGTCAATATTCATGAGTGAGATAGGCCTGTAATTCTCTTTCTTTGTTGGGTCTTTGTGTGGTTTTGGTATCAGGGTAACTGTAGCTTCATAAAAGGAATTTGGCAATGACTCTTCTGTTTCTATATTGTGAAATACATTAAGGAGTATAGGTATTCGAAATCTGCATTGAAACCATCTGGTCCTGGGCTTTTTTTGGAAGGGAGATTTTTTATAACAGTTTCTAATTCTTCGCGACTAACAGGTCTACTTAAATCGTTCACCTGGTCTTGGTTTAGCTTTGGTATATGGTATTTATCTAAAAAAAATGTCCATTTCTTTTGCATTTTCTAGTTTTGTGGCATAAAGCCTTTGTAGTAAGATCTAATGAGTCTCTGAATTTCCTCTGTGTCTGTGGTTATGTTCCCCTTTTCATTTCTGATCTTATTAATTTGCGTGTTCTCACTCTGTTGTTTAATTTGTTTGGATAGGGGTTTGTCATTCTTGTTGATTTTCTCCTGGAACCAGCTTTTTGTTTCATTGATTTTTTTGGACTGTTTTCTGTGTTTCTATTTTGTTGATTTCAGCCCTCAATTTGATTATTTCCAGGCTTCTACTCCTCCTGGGTGCGTCTGCTTCTTTTTTTTCTAGAGCTCTCAGGTGTGCTGTTAAGTCCTCAATGTATGCTTTCTCCTTTTTTTTTTTTTTTGTTGTTGTTGTTGTTGATTTTCGAGACAGGGTTTCTCTGTAGCTTTTTGGATCCTGTCCTGGAACTAGCTCTTGTAGACCAGGCTGGCCTCGAACTCACAGAGATCTGCCTGCCTCTGCCTCCCAAGTGCTGGGATAAAGGCGTGTGCCACCACCGCCAGACTTCTCCGTTTTCTTTAAGTGGGTACTTAGTGCTATGAGCTTTCCTCTTAGCACTGCTTTCGTGTCCCATAGGTTTGAGTATGTTGTCTCTTTATTTTCATTAAATTCAAGGAACACTTTAATTTCTTTCTTAATTTCTTCCTTGACCCAGGTGACTGTTCAGTTTCCATGAGTTTGTTGGCTTTCTGGGGGTAGCATTGTTGTTGCCTTCTAACTTTATTCTGTGGTGATCTGATAAGACACAGGTGGACACTGATACTTTTCTGTATCTGTGGAGGTTTCCTTTGTTTCCAAGTATGTGGTCAATTTTTGGGAAGGTTCCATGAGCTGCAGAGAAGAAGGTATATTCTTTCCTATTTGGGTGGAGTGTTCTATAGATGTCTGTTTAATCCATTTGCTTCATTACCTCCAACAATTCTCTTAATTCTCTATTAGGTTTCTGTCTGATTGACCTGTCCATTGGTGAGAGAGGTGTGTTGAAGTCTCCTACTACTAGTGTGTGTGGTTTGATGTCTGCCTTGAGTTTTAGTAATATTTCTTTTACATAAGTGGGTGCTTTTATTTTAGGGGCATAGATATTCAGGATTGAGACTTCATCCTGATGAATGTTCCTGTTATGAGTATAAAGTGTCCATTGCGATCTCTTCTGATTGACTTTAGTTTGAAGTCAGTTTTGTTAGAAATTAGTATGGCCACACCTGCTTTTTTATTAGGACCATTTGCTTGAAAAACCTTTTCCCAACCCTTTACTCTAGGTAGATGTCTGTGTTTGTGGTTGAGATGTGTTTCTTGCAAACAGCAGAATGTTGGATCCTGTTTTCGTATCTATTCTCTTAGCCTGTGCCTTTTTATAGGTGAATTGAGACCATTAATATTAAGTGATATTAATGACCAGTAGTTGTTTACTCTGGTTATTCTTATTGTTTTTGGTAATAGAGTTTATGTGTCTCCCTTCTTTGAGTTGTGCTAGTGAAGGGTCGCTAGATGCCTGAGTTATTGTAGGCAGTGTTGGCAATGTTGGATTCCTTGAGTTGTGGTTTTCCTTCTGTTACTTTCTGTAGGGCTGGATTTGTGGCTACGTATTGTTTATATTTGTTCTTATCCTGGAATGTCTTGTTTTCTCCATTGATAGTGAACAGTAGCTTGGCTGGGTATAGTAGTTTGGGTTTGTACACATGGTCTCTTAGTTTCTGCAGTACCTCTATCCAGTACCTTCTGGCTTTCATTGTTTCCATAGAGAAGTCAGGTGTAAGTCTGATCGTTTTACCTTTATCAGTTACTTGCCCTTTTTCCTTTGCAGCTCTTAATATTCTTTCTTTAATCTGTATATTTTGTGTTTTGATTATTATATGGCGAGGGGATTTTTTTTTTTGATCCTGTCTGTTTGGTGTTCTGTATGCTTCTTGAATATTCAAAGGAATATCTTTCTTTATGTTGGGAAAGTTTTCTTCCATAATTTTGTTAAAAATATTTTCTGGGGGGGTCCGAGTACCCGGGGCTCCCGGGCGGGCAGCAGTTCCTTTGTTTCTGTGGCCTGCCTGCACCAAGCGGGGTAGGCGCTTTGTCTGCGGGCTGCCCAACCAGCATGGAGGCCTGATCTTTCGGCGCCAGGAGACCCAGCATTGGGGTGAGTTTCTGGCCCACGGCGCCAGCCTGGGACGGGGAGCTCGGGGGTTTCTTGGCCCCCTGTCCTGCTTGGGCTCTCTGCTGCCTCCTTCTTCCTGGCCCACCCAGCTTCCGTCCAGACCCCTCCCCACTTCGCCCCCACTGCCCTCTTTTGGCGCGTAGCATCGCCCAGCGCAGCCTATCTGGGCGCTGGGTCCGAGTACCCGGGGCTCCCGGGCGGGCAGCAGTTCCTTTGTTTCTGTGGCCTGCCTGCACCAAGCGGGGTAGGCGCTTTGTCTGCGGGCTGCCCAACCAGCACGGAGGCCTGATCTTTCGGCGCCAGGAGACCCAGCATTGGGGTGAGTTTCTGGCCCACGGCGCCAGCCTGGGACGGGGAGCTCGGGGGTTTCTTGGCCCCCTGTCCTGCTTGGGCTCTCTGCAGGGCCTCTACTCCCCGGGTGCTGCCTCTTTCTTCCTGGCCCACCCAGCTTCCGTCCAGAGCCCTCCCCACTTCGCCCCCACTGCCCTCTTTTGGCGCGTGGCATTGCCCAGCCCAGCCTATCTGGGCGCTGAGTCCGAGTAGCCGGGGCTCCCGGGGGGCAGCAGTTCCTTTGTTTCTGTGGCCTGCCTGCACCAAGCGGGGTAGGCGCTTTGTCTGCGAGCTGCCCAACCAGCACGGAGGCCTGATCTTTCGGCGCCAGGAGACCCAGCATTGGGGAGTCCCAGCATTGGGAGAGCCAACATTGGGGAGAGACAGCGTTTGGTAGGCAAGGAGACCTAATCCGGTAAAAGAAGATCCATAGGGAGCATTTGGAAGAAGAGATGGGCCGACGTCAAGGCAAGAATTCGCCCAACAAGCTGAAAAGCAACATGAAGCTACCAGAAACAAGCGACCTCACAACGGGAGGACAAGAACCCCTTAATCAAGAGGAAGGAGAAAAGATTGACTTCATGAAAGTGATTGACACCCTTAAACAGCATGTAAAAAACGCCCTTATAGAAATGGATGAGAAATATAACAGAAAGTTTGAAGAATTGAATAAATCAGTGAATGATACCCTAGAAAACCAAGGAAAAACAATCAAACAGATAATGGAAACAGTTCAAGACCTGAAAACTGAAATGGAGGCAAAGAAGAAAACACAAACAGAGGGCCGTCTGGACATGGAAAATCTAGGTAAACGAATAGAGACTACAGAAACAAGCATAACCAGCAGAATACAAGAGATAGAAGAAAGACTCTCGGATTCTGAAGATACCATAGAGAAAATAAACACACTGATCAAAGAAAACAGCAAGTCCAACAAACTCTCATCACAAAACATTCAGGAAATATGGGACACAATAAAAAGACCAAACCTAAGAATAATAGGAGTAGAAGAAGGAGAAGAAGGGCAGCTCAATGGTCCAGAAAATCTATTTAATAAAATTATAGAAGAAAACTTTCCCAACCTAAGGAAAGATTTTCCTATGAAGGTGCAAGAAGCATACAGAACACCGAATAGGCTGGATCAAAAAAAAACATCCCCTCGCCATATAATTATCAAAACACAAAGCATACAAAATAAGGAAAGAATATTAAGAGCTGCAAAGGAAAAAGGCCAAATTACTTATAAAGGTAAACCTATCAGACTTACACCTGACTTCTCCATGGAAACCATGAAAGCCAGAAGGTCCTGGTTAGATGTACTGCAGAAACTGAGAGACCATGGGTGCAAGCCCAGATTACTATACCCAGCCAAGCTTTCATTCACTATAAATGGAGAAAATAAAATTTTCCAGGATAAAAACAAATTTAAACAATACGCAGCCACAAATCCAGCCTTACAGAAAGTAATTGAAGGAAAATCACTAACCAAGGAGTCCAACAATGACCACAATACCTCAGACATCTAGAGACCCTTCACCAACACAAAACAAAGAAGGGAAACTCACAAACTCTACGACTAAAAAAAAAAAATGACCGGAGTTAACAACCACTGGTCATTAATATCACTTAATGTCAATGGACTCAACTCACCTATAAAAAGGCACAGGCTAAGAGATTGGATAAGAAAACAGGATCCAACATTCTACTGTTTACAAGAAACACACCTCAACCACAAAGACAGGCACCTACTCAGAGTAAAGGGCTGGGAAAAGGCCTATCAAGCAAATGGTCCTAAGAAACAGGCAGGTGTGGCCATACTAATCTCTAACAAAGTTGACTTTAAACTTAAATCAATCAGAAGAGATGGAGAGGGGCATTTTATACTCATAACAGGAACAGTTCATCAGGATGAAGTCTCAATCCTGAACATCTATGCCCCTAATATAAAAGCACCCACGTACATAAAAGAAACATTGCTAAAATTCAAGGCAGCCATCAAACCGCACACACTAATAGTAGGAGACTTCAACACTCCTCTCTCACCAATGGACAGGTCAATCAGACAGGAACCTAACAGAGAAATAAGAGAATTAGGGGAGGTAATGAATCAAATGGACTTAACAGACATCTATAGAACATTCCATCCAAATAGGAAAGAATATACCTTCTTCTCTGCAGCTCATGGAACCTTCTCGAAAATCGACCACATAGTCGGTAACAAAGCAAACATCCACAGTTACAAAAAAATATTAGTAACCACCTGTGTCTTATCAGATCACCATGGATTAAAGTTAGAATTCAACAATAATGCTACCCCCAGAAAGCATACAAAGTCATGGAAACTGAACAGTCAACTATTGAACCATAGCTGGATTAAGGAAGAAATAAAGAAAGAAATTAAAGTCTTCCTGGAATTCAATGAAAATAAAGAAACAACATACTCAAACTTATGGGACACTATGAAAGCAGTCCTAAGAGGAAAGTTCATAGCACTAAGTGCCCACTTAAAGAAAACAGAGAAAGCTCACATTGGAGACTTAACAGCCCACCTGAAAGCTCTAGAAAAAAAAGAAGCAGACTCACCTAGGAGGAGTAGAAGACTGGAAATAATCAAAATGAGGGCTGAAATCAACAAAATAGAAACACAGAAAACAATACAAAAAATCAATGAAACAAAAAGCTGGTTCCTGGAGAAAATCAACAAGATTGACAAACCACTATCCAAGCTAATCAAACGGCAGAGAGAGAATTTGCAAATTAATAAGATCAGAAATGAAAAGGGGGACATAACCACAGACACAGAGGAAATTCAGAGAATCATTAGATCTTACTACAAAAGCCTATATGCCACAAAATTGGAAAATGTAAAGGAAATGGATACTTTTTTAGATAAATATCATATACCAAAGTTAAATCAGGACCTGGTGAACAATCTAAATAGACCTGTTAGTCGCGAAGAATTAGAAGAGGTTATCAAAAACCTCCCTACCAAAAAAAGCCCAGGACCAGATGGTTTCAATGCGGAATTCTACCAGATCTTCCAAGAAGATCTAATACCTATACTCCTTAATGTATTCCACAAGATAGAAACAGAAGGGTCATTACCAAACTCCTTTTATGAAGCCACAATTACTCTGATACCAAAACCACTCAAAGACTCAACCAGGAAAGAGAACTACAGGCCAATCTCACTCATGAATATCGACGCAAAAATCCTCAACAAAATACTGGCAAATCGAATCCAAGAACACATCCGAAAAATTATCCATTATGATCAAGTAGGCTTCATTCCTGAGATGCAGGGCTGGTTCAACATACGAAAATCTATCAATGTAATCCAGCATATAAATAAACTGAAAGAAAAAAACCATATGATCATTTCATTAGATGCTGAAAAAGCATTTGACAAAATTCAACATCCATTTATGTTAAAAGTCTTGGAGAGATTAGGGATACAAGGGTCATACCTAAATATAATAAAAGCTATATACAGCAAGCCGACAGCTAACATCAAATTAAACGGAGAGAAACTCAAAGCCATCCCACTTAACTCAGGAACACGACAAGGCTGTCCACTCTCCCCATACCTCTTCAATATAGTGCTTGAAGTTCTAGCAATAGCAATAAGACAACATAATGGAATCAAGGGGATTCGAATTGGAAAGGAAGAAGTTAAACTTTCGTTATTTGCAGATGATATGATAGTGTACATAAGCGACCCCAAAAACTCCACCAAAGAACTCCTACAGCTGATAAACAGCTTTAGTAATGTGGCAGGATACAAGATCAACTCCAAAAAATCAGTCGCCCTCTTATACACAAAGGATATGGAAGCAGAGAGGGAAATCAGAGAAGCTTCACCATTCACAATAGCCAAAAACAGCATAAAATATCTTGGGGTACATCTAACCAAGGAAGTGAAAGATCTATTTGACAAGAACTTTAAGGCATTGAAGAAAGAAATTGAAGAGGATACCAAAAAATGGATGGACCTCCCTTGCTCTTGGATTGGGAGGATCAACATAGTAAAAATGGCAATTCTACCAAAGGCTATTTATAGATTCAATGCAATCCCCATCAAGATCCCATCAAAATTCTTCACAGATCTGGAGAGGACAATAATCAACTTTATATGGAAAAACAAAAAACCCAGGATAGCCAAAACAATCCTATACAATAAAGGATCTTCTGGAGGCATTACCATCCCTGACTTCAAACTCTATTACAGAGCTACAGTAATGAAAACAGTATGGTACTGGCATAAAAACAGAGAAGTCGACCAATGGAATCGTATAGAAGACCCGAATTTTATCCCACAAACCTATGAACACCTGATTTTCGATAAAGGAGCTAAAAGTATAAAATGGAAGAAAGAAAGCATCTTCAACAAATGGTGCTGGCACAACTGGATGTCATCTTGTAGAAGAATGAAAATAGACCCTTATCTATCACCGTGCACAAAACTCAAGTCCAAATGGATTAAAGACCTCAATATCAGCCCGAACACACTGAACCTGATAGAAGAGAAAGTGGGAAGTACCCTACAGGAGCTGGGCACAGGAGATCGCTTCCTATGTATAACCCCAGAAGCACAGACATTAAGGGCAACATTGAATAAATGGGACCTATTTAAACTGAGAAGCTTCTGTAAAGCAAAGGACATAGTCAATAAGACACAAAGGCAACCTACTGATTGGGAGAAGATCTTCACCAACCCCACAACAGACAAAGGTCTGATCTCCAAAATATATAGAGAACTCAAGAAACTAGACTTTAAAATGCTAATTAACCCAATTAAAAAATGGGGCACTGAACTGAACAGAGAATTCTCAGCAGAGGAAGTTCAAATGGCCAAAAGACACTTAAAGTCGTGCTCAACTTCCTTAGCAATCAGGGAAATGCAAATCAAAACAACTTTGAGATATCATCTTACACCTGTCAGAATGGCTAAAGTCAAAAACACCAAGGATAACCTTTGCTGGAGAGGCTGTGGAGGAACGGGTACCCTCATCCATTGCTGGTGGGAATGCCATCTTGTGCAACCACTGTGGAAGTCAGTGTTTCGGTTTCTCAGGAAATTCGGGATCAACTTACCCCTGGACCCAGCAATACCACTCCTGGGAATATACCCAAGAGATGCTCTATCATATGACAAAAGCATTTGTTCAACTATGTTCATAGCAGTATTATTTGTAATAGCCAGAACCTGGAAACAACCTAGATGCCCTTCAATGGAAGAATGGATGAAGAAAGTATGGAATATATACACGCTAGAGTACTACGCTGCGGTAAAAAACAATGACTTCTCGAATTTTGCAGGCAAATGGATGGAAATAGAAAACACTATCCTGAGTGAGGTGTCCCAGACCCAAAAAGATGAACATGGGATGTACTCGCTCATAATTGGTTTCTAGCCATAAATTAGGGCCACGGAGTCTACAATAGGTGAACCTAAAGAAGCTAAGTAAGAAGGTGAACCCAAGGAAAAACATATAGTTATCCTCTTGGCTAAGGGAAGTAGACCCAATTGCCGGGGAGAAAATTAGGATTTTGGGGGTGGGGTGGGATGGGGGTAAGGGGAGATGGGGAGAGAAAAGGTAGAAGGGAAGGAGGGGGGACTTGGGGAATCAGGAGAATTGGGATAAAGGAAAGGTGGATAGGGGAGCACGGAACCACAATTCTTAGTTAAGGGAACCACTTTAGGGTGAGCAAGAGATTTGACCCTAGAGGGGCTCCCAAGTGCCCAACATGAGGTTCCCAGTTAGTTCCTTGGGTAGCTGAGGATTGGGAACCTGAAATGACCCTATCCGAGAGCAATACTGACGAATATCTTGCATATCATCATAGAACCTTCATCTGGTGATGGATGGAGACAGAGACAGAGACCCACACTGGAGCACTGGACTGAGCTCCCAAGGTCCCAATGAGGAGCAGAAGGAGGGAGAACATGAGCAAAGAAGTCGGGACCACGAGGCGTGCACCCACCCACTGAGACAGTGGAGCTGATCTACTGGGAGCTCACCAAGGCCAGCTGGACTGTGACTGAAAAAGCATGGGATAAAGCCAGACTCTCTGAACATGGCGAACAATGAGGGCTGATGAGACGCCAAGGACAATGGCACGGGGTTTTGATCCTACTTAATGTGCTGGCTTTGTGGAAGCCTAGCCAGTTTGGATGTTCACCTTCCTAGATATGGACGGAGGGGGGAGGACCTAGGACTTGCCACAGGGCAGGGAACCTGGACTGCTCTGTGGACTGGAGAGGGAGGGGGAGAGGAGTGGGGGGAGGGGTAGAAGGGTGGGAGGAGGGGGAGAAGGGTGGGAGGAGGGGGAGGGAGATGGGAGGCTGGGAGGAGGTGGAAACTTGTTTTTTGTTTATGTTTTTTTTCTTCTTTTCTTAATAAAAAAATTATTAAAAAAAAAAAAATATTTTCTGGGCCTCCGAGCTGTGACTCTTCTCCTTCTTCTATCCCTATTATTCTTAGGTTTGGTCTTTTTATTGTGTCCCATATTTCCTGAATGTTTTGTGATAAGAATTTGTTGGCTTTGCTGTTTTCTTTGATCAGTGCATTTATTTTCTCTATGGTGTCCTCAGAATCTGAGATTCTTTCTTATATCTCTTGTATTCTATTGATTATGCTTGTTTCTGTAGTCTCTGCTTGTTGACTAGATTTTCCACATCCAGCTGGTCTTCAGTTTGTGTTTTCTTCCTTGCTTCCATTTCAGTTTTCAATTCTTGAACTGTTTCCATTACCTGTTTGACTGTTTTTTCTTGGTTTCCCAGGGTATCATGTACGTATTTACTCATTTCTTCAAACTTTTTGTTATACTTCTCATCCATTTATATAAGGGCATTTTTTACATATTGTTTAAGGGACTCTATTGCTTTCATAAAGTCAATTTTTTTCCTCTTCTTCTGTGTTAGGGTGTTCAAGTTCTTCTGTTGTAAGATCATTGGGTTCTGGTGTTTTCATGTTGTTTTTCAGATTGTTGGGTTAATTCTTGCCTTGGTGTGTGCCCTATCGATGCTATCTAATGGGTCTTTTAAGACAGTATCTGGTTTCCCTGCTGGCCAGGGACTTCGCTTGCAAAATGCCCTCGCTCCATTTCCTGTATTCCCGCTGCGGGCCAAGATCCCTCTCACCACTCAGAAGGGTCTTCAGGACCAGGACCAGGCTCCCTGTTCGCCAGGGACCTCGCCAACAAAAGGTTTACCACTCTGCAGGCCAGCCACCAAAACAGAGAAACTCCCGCTGCCCTCTGCCCTGAACTCCCAACCCAACGCCCTAACAGGCTAAACTTGGTGATCCTCTGGCCCCGCGGTAGGGAGGGGGAGTGAAGGAATCTCCTGGGTGCAAGCTGGGATGGGTCAGGGAGAGAGAGGTCGCAGCAGAGGAGGAGCAGCCCCAGCAGAGGGTACCAGCCCTTGCAGACTAACCGGGGGTCAAGGGGATCGGGGAATGCCCCTGCTCCGTTTCCTGTGTCCTGCTGCAGGCCAAGAACACTCTCCCCACTCAGGAGGGTCTTCAGGGACAGGACCAGGCTCCCCGTTCGCCCATGTACCTCGCCAATAAAAGGCCTATCACTCTGGAGGCCAGGCCCCAAAAAACCTACTTGATTTAATTGTAGTGGGGTGATCTGCTCTCAGTGTGGACTTCACTGTTTCATGCTTGGACTATCCCACATCCGCCGCGTCTGCGCGCTGTTGCCACTTGGGCCTGCACGCCTGTGTTTCCGCTGCTTGGGCCTGTGCTCCGGTGTCTCCCTCTCTTTTTTCTTTAATTTTTTTTAAATGTGTTTGTACTCACACACACTTTCGTGAATATATAATAAATACAGCAGGTTCAATCACATGATGTTAAATGCACTTAATTGTTTTCAGGCCCACCTGGTATGAGGTAACCAGTTGGAAGGCTCTTCCCTGAAGACAACTGTATTTCCTACTCAGCCTTCCAAAGTTGCCTGTAGTTTTTTGTCTAGGGTTTGGATCCCTGTAGATTTCCTATTTCCTGTGTTAACAAGTCTCCTGATGTTGTCCTTCAGGCTCTTTGTTTTGTTTTTGTTTGTTTGTTGTTTTGGGTTGTTTGAGACAATACCTTGTTGCCTAGCTCAGGCCGGTCTTGAATTCATAGGCTTAGTAATTGATTCTCTTGCTTCCTTTGTGGCTGAGATTACAGTTGTATACCACCAAGCATGGCAGTTTGTTCCATAAGGGAGAAGCTTCACATCTGCCTTCTGCCTCCCTCTTCTCTTTACCCATCAAAGGCATACTGGTCACAGATCAGCAGCATACCTGAGTGATATTTTACACATGGTTCTTGAACTGATGAACCTGAGAACAAGGATCTCAGCTCTTAGGGATAATTCACAGCATGCATTCTGTGCCACATAAATCACAAGATTGCACGTGCTTAAATAGGCCTTACAGTCTGTGCCAGTCAACCTCATAGAAAACGGATTTAAATGGAACTTACATAGAATAGTCATTTTAGACTAGTACAATGGCTGGAAACAATTGCTTACTAGAGTGACCTTTTCAGTGATTGTAGAAATCCACACAAAATTTTCCACACTTACCACTAACACTCAAGGCATAGTAATAATTTAAAACTTTGAAAATTTAAAATACAGTTTTATAGAATAAATAAATACTTATATTTCTGTTATTTAATGGAGAAACTGATTCAATAATACTTTGACTTAGAAAAACATAATAAAACTTAGCAAATATTTAATATACCTGATGGAGGCATTAAAGAGAAGTTAAATTACTATTACTTCAAAAGTCATGGAAGTACGCATCTGCACCAAGGTAAACTCTTCTTAACGCTGCTTTGTACCTGAAGATAAGGGTGTATTTGAGGTTCACACCAGGATGTTGAAAATGAAGCAACTACATATTTTATGAAGAAGACTTGGGAGCCAACAATAAATGGGACTTTAAGGCTAATAAGATATCCAGAACCTATGTACCAATGACCCAGAAATAATAGAACAACAAAGGGGGTGACGATAAACCAGAAATCAGCAAAGCTTTATTGGGTAAACTTAATTGATTCATACTCAACCTTCATTATAGAGATGAGCAAATCAGGGTGTCCTAAATTGTTTTATACATGGTAATTGTATAAAAAAAGAGGAAAAAAACTACCAAGCAGATACTATTACAAATGTAACAATGGGAAAGTTTTAAAATACTGTAGAAATTGCCAAGTGTAGCACAGTCAGGAAGTGAACATGTGCTATTGTGCTATGGAATAGGTGGTATGAATAGGCTTGCTCCACAGAGGGTTACTACAGCCCTTCAATTTTTATAATGTTCCCAAAGCACAGTGAAGCAAAGAGATTAAGTTATGCATTTGCTGCTGTGGGCAATTTAACATATATATATATATATATATATAATATTTTCTTTAGAAATAAATGTTTATCTCCCGTTGCACTTTTAGAGAAATGAAAAATGTGGCCACAAAAGGTTGTACATGGATGTTCAGAGTAAGAGTGCCCATTTCCAGTTTGGATATTGTACACATTTCTCTCCAGTCAACTGTGTAACCAATAAAAAAAAAGAGTGAGCTTTTATACATGCAAAAATTTGAATGAGTTGCAATCATATTGAAAACATGAGTATGCTTCATGATACCATGGAATAAAATTCTAAGAAATACAACACATCAGTGGATTGAGAATAAGGAAGGACAGAAATTAGTTGTAAAGAAACAGAAAACTAAAGAGGTGAAAATGTGCTCATACTGTGATAATATATATATATATATATATATATATATATATATATATATATATGCACCAAAACTTAAGTGTTGGGTGTGGTAGTGCACACCTTTCATCATAACACTTAGAAATCAGAGGTAGGAGGATCTCTGTGAATTCAAAGTCAACATAGTTGAATTCCAATCAAGAAAACAGACCATGTCTCAAACAACGAACTCTTACCAAATTATAAACTTTATGTGCCGCTTGCTGTATGTCACTTGAAAAAGGACTCGATTTGCTTAGAAACAAGGTGATTACAGTCCATTGTTGTACTACTCGATATGGAACAAAGATGCAAAGGCAAAGCCCATTCTGGATCACTACCCATTGGCTGGATCCTCATTTAATCCTGCAAAAGCTTTGCGTTAAGGGCTTTCCCCACATCTTATTCTGATAATATTCATAGAATGACCTTGGCAGTGTCCCTTGACTCATCTCTCATTCCTGAACCCATGTTCCCTCTTTTTAAAGAAATCTGGCAACTCTTAGAACAGTGGCTTTCAACCTTTCTAATGTTGCAACCTCTTATACATCATGTTGTAGTGACCCCCCAACCATAAAATTATTTTTGTTGCTTCATAACTAATTTTGCTGTTGTAAATGATAATATAAATATTTTTGGAGATTGAGATTTTCAAAAGGGTCATGAGCAAATATCTTAGGAGAGAGTAGCAACCATTTGCATGTGTGAGGGTCAAAAGACTACATTAGCTCTTTTGTTCAGGAACACTGATTGCCACCTACATAACCCTTAGTAGCCCCAGTTCTATCATTTTAGCAATTCCAACCTGACATAATTGTCTTGAAGGGACGGTAAGTATAATTTAATACTGTGTGTGGGTCAGCCTTGCATTACTGCAATGCAATACTCAAGACAATAACTTCTAAGTAGTACTTGTTCAGCTCACAATTTGGCGTGGCTCCTATATCACTTTATTCCTGTTAAGGATGCTAGATGGTGGCATGTCTTGGAGAGGGGGAGAGGTAAAAAAGGATTGGAGGAAAAGAAAGATGAAAAAAGAAACGGGGAAGAAAGGAGTGGATGTTCTAATCTGCTTTAGGTGCCTGTACTTTTCATTCAAAAGACTCCCATCTGTTCATGAGCTACAACACTTGATACCATAACCCTATCACTGACATGAAAGAATATAACAGGACTCTTCTGTCTGCTGCTGTTTGAAGCCCATTACTTCACTGTACCGATCCCTATCATTGTGCTGTGGAGACTCAAGCAGAGGCTTCACGTTTAAAGGGTAAATGAAATTCTAAGCTAGTGGGTCTCAAGCCTGGCTACATATTTGTTGTGGTTTGGAGATGCCAGGGTCTCCAACTCCTCTCTCTCTCTCTCTCTCTCTCTCTCTCTCTCTCTCTCTCTCTCTCCACTTTCAGTCTTTTGTCAATCAGGAAGTTAAGAACATCTGCCACATGCTCTCACTATATCATGGACTCATAGGGTATGAAGGGAAGGATTATAGACTGAAACATTTAAAACAAAAAAAAAAACATAAGGATCAAATTAAAGAATCCCTCCCTTTTATCAGGTATTTTGTTACAGTGACAAAGGTCTAACTAACACATTGGAATCACGAGGGATTAGAGCAAACATTCAAGCAACAAACACCTGTGGTTCTATTTAATGTTAAAACTGGGGCATTAGAGTACTTCAGAGATCCCCCAAAAGATGCTATTATGGAGCCAAGCCCATGAGATACCCCTAATATTGCTAAAACTGTATTGAATCACCAGGCATCTTGTTAAAATTTGGGTTCTGATTCAGTATTTATGGTGAGAGCTAAGATTCTGAATTTCTAATGAGTTCCTGATGGTAATGCTGTTGGTTCTGGAATAATACTTATTAGTAGAAAAACTAAACCATGGGGGGCATCAGCATTGCCCAGGACTCTTTGTAAAGCTAAAGATATCCTAAGTCCCACCTATGAGATGGAGTCCCCCAGCTCCTGTACTCCTTCTGCAGCCCAGCCAGGTTTGGTTTTTCTTAAAATCAAATCTCTTGCCTGATGTTTTACATGTGAGAACATGTATCTAATTAAGCACTGTGACATCTATCTTTTTATGGGCTTCCCCTAGGAAAGTTTATTAGCTGATGAAACACTTTCAACTGGAATATTTTCTGGTATGTGTCTCCTTTGCATATTGGGGAGCACAATCTGCATTTTGAGTCAGCTGTGACGATTTCATTAACACACAGCTCAGAACCTAGTGTGGAGCAGCCTGTTTGATGAATGGGACCCTGGTTCTTCTTGAAGCACTATCACATCATATATCAGTTTTATGTCAAATGAACTGATGGTTTTATGGCCTTTCCTTTCAATTTGATAGGCCCCTTGTCATGGGTTCTTTTTAATATGGCTAGAGGGCATTTTTTGGTGGTGATGATACAGTGATTTATAAGACCTACATTATGCATCAGTCACATATATGTAAATCAGAACCATTTCTTTCTGGAAGAAATTGTCTTTCCTATTCTGTGATAAATAGGTGTATATTCAGTATGCAGGCATTCATCATGACAGATTTGAATTCTCATTTCTGTGTACCATATGACCAAGCAATTAGCATCATATGAGGAGAAAGTACTCTACAGCAGGATCTTTCCAAATGTAAGACTTACAGCATTCACGTTTAGAGACAACATGAATCTCATGCTGAATCATAGTTGTTGGAGATACCTGAACACCAGCCTAAATGATAAAGAGCAAAGAGAGGCTTAAAGGGAGCATTACAAAGAAAAAATGGGAGTACCTTTTCACCTCTGTCTTCCAAAATTGCTGTATAACTTACTATTACCTGCCTTACTTAGTCTTCCAAACATTCTGAAAGTTGGAAAGTGCTGTCAAACAAAGAAATGAACCAAAGGGAACTTATCCAAGAGCTGGACCTGGCTAAGTCAGCCTAACTCTAAAACCCATGATCTTTCTGCTATGCTGCATCATAAAACACCTTCTGGTCAGTATTTGAAATATGTCTCTGTGATAGCAGCTTTGGAAAGACAAGACTACAATGCGTAGCAATTGCACATGCCATCTGCATTCTTGGCCCAGCCTTGAATCTGTAGAGGTAGTATCAGAAGTATGGTTGGAGTGACTTAGCTCTTTAATGACAACCACTTGAGAGACAGACAGGAGGACCACATACTCAAGGTCTGTCTGAGCTACAGATTGAGTTTAAGAACAGCCAGGGCAACTTAGTGAGACTCTTTCTCAAACTAAAACTTCGAAAGAAGATTGAAGATACAGGGCGGTTGTAAAATGTCTTCCTAGTGTGCACAAAATCCTAGATTCAATCCCTAATATCTTCAAGAAACAAAGAAAATACTAAAATACCTAAAAAGATTGAAAAGAAATATTCAAGGAAAGCTCATTGGTTGACAGAAACTCTTCATTCTTCGCTTCTTGAATGAAATATAATTGTATGAATTTTAATACTCCATAGCAGTCATTTTCAACATAAAACTGAGTCTGACAGCATTATTATAAATACTTGTGCCTTGTAAGGATGGACAGTTACTTTTAATGTTGGCTATTTGAAAATCACTGTAAAATACTCAGGTGTTATTTGATTCATTCATAGAAAGGAAACAGACTCAAACTGGAAACCAACCCTCAGAAATGGCGACACATCAAGTAACGGTAAGACAAGCTTCACTGTAAACCCATTGTTCTCATTGCACAGGAAATTATATTTTTTAAGAACTCTACTTTTATGCTCCCAAAAGTCTTCTTATCAAAACAAGAAAATATTTTCCCCCAATAATTCCAGTCATAAACTTCATTTTCAAAGTGATAAGAATTTTTTTTTTACGAAAATATTTGATAAGGGCCTTCCTCTATAATGTGTGGTCATGAATTGTATCCTGAATTCTGCATTTCATTTTTTCTTTCCTCAATTAATAGAAGGCCAAAGGTGAACATTTGGTATACAGGAAAAAAGTTCAGGGAATCTAACCTCCAATTTTAGTTAAACACACACACACACACACACACACACACACACACACACACACACAAGCAGGATGGCTCACAAAACAAAATAGAAACTGAGGGAAGAGATTATAGATGTGGATTCTCCTGGCAGATGAGGGAAGAAACAGAGACTTAGAAGAATGTTTTCAAAATGGATTATTTGGTAGCTTCTTTCCTGAGACAGGTAGCTGGGCATGAATGGAAGTGTCTCCAACCAGGTCAGTTCATGAAAAGAGAGAGTTCAGATGCCAGAAAGAAGAAGCAGTAAAACAAACAGGAAGCAGCAGTTATCCATAGCAGATAAGAAAGAGGAAAACCCTTTGGATGGGCGCGGGGTGGTTTGCAGCTTAGCATGAGAGGTCTCTAGGTGGTGACAGCTGCACTTGAGAAGTGCTTGGACAGCCAGGAGACACCACCTTGGTGACCACAAATGACTGAGTGATTTGGGAATACGGAGAAGTTGTGTGAAACATTAAGTTTTCATACCTCTTTTTCCCTACTATGCTCAACCAAATATATAAATTGTGTTAAATTTAAGCATCACAAAGATATTCTAATTTGGCCCATATAGCATATTTATAAAGTGAAATAGTTATTGCCATTTTACAGAAGAGGAAATAAGTATACAGAGGAAAAGAGACTTTTCTCTGTTTTGGTTGCTGGGGCAAGTTAAGAAAACGTTTTCTTTGTACCATATAAATAATTTTCATTCAGTGTGGTAGGCTAGAAAACAACTGCTAGATAAGCAAGCATCCTCTTGACTAAGTATCTGAAGCAAGCCTTTCTGCACACAGGTAAATCCAAGGATCTGTCAAGTCTGAAGTTAAAGTAGATATAGACACATGGTAGACAGCTAAGGAACTCTTAAATGTGAGCAGATAATATTTTTATCTCTGATAATTATCTTTAATTTTTTTCTTTTTTTGATTTTTTATTTATCTCTACATTTTTCTCTGCTCCCCTCTCTGCTTCTCCCATCCTTTTCAACCCTCTCCCAAGGTCCCCATGCTCCCAATTTACTCAGGAGATCTTGTCTCTGTCTACTTCCCATGTAGATTAGATCTATGTATGTCTCTCTTAGAGTCCTCGTTGTTGTCTAGGTTCTCTGGGATTGTGATTTGTGGGCTGGTTTTCTTTGCTTTATGTTTAAAAACCACTTATGAATGAATACAGGTGATAATTATCTTTCTGGGTCTGGGTTACTTCATTCAAAATGATGTTTTCTGGCTCCATCCATTTGCCTGCAAACTTCAAGATGTCATTATTTTTTTTAGCAGACAATATTTTTAAAGTACATAAGTATACGGAAATAGTCCCAAGTTCATTACTAGCTAAAATCATCTTAGAGAGCTTTTCCTTCTCCTGGTCAAAGCTTAATCTCCAGGCACTCTACCTGCTCCTTCAACACTCATCTGACCTTGAGTTAATTACTTGTCTTGTTGCTATTACAAACACTAAATAAAGGTAGTGAGGGATGGAAGGGTTTATTTTGGCTGATGGATTGAAGGATACATTCTATCACAGCAAAGAAGACATGGAAGCAGAAATGTGGGGTGCCTGGTAGCATTTCATCCACAGACAAGAAGTACAGAGAGATGAATGTGCTCAGCTCACCATTTTATTCAGTCCACAATCCCTGCCAATAGAATGGTGCTGCCCTTGTTCAGGGTGGGTTTTCTTTCTCAATAAACCCTTTCTGGAAATACCCTTATCATAGACAACCTAGAAAGGTATTTTATACTGATCCTAAACCCAGTTCAGTTAACAATGAAGACTGTTTTTCCTAATGCAAGCTCTCTGCCAACGCAAAAATCCCAAATCAAGCCAAATCACAACAAGCCAAATTAAAAAAATATCCAGGTTTAATGGGATTCCTGCACTCTCGGGTCACCCCAAGGGGGAGCCAGAAAGCTGCAAACATGACCACCAAGGGAGAGGGGATCTTCCAGGGGAAGCAGTTTAAGTAGAGTGGTCAAGATTTTGGCGGGCTCTTCTTGACACTCCTCAGGGAAGGGGTCAAGGCTTGTCAGGCACAGGGACAGGACCTCCAAAGATGGAGGCCAGAGACCAGGACTTGGACATACAAAGACTAATTACATCTTAGAGTTGTAATTACTGTAGTAAGGTTCAACTTTTATATGCATGCAAAAGAGCAATAGGTACATTCTAAAATAGAAGAGTTCCTGAATGCAATTTTACACATACATGCTTTTCATTTTGCTTTTATTAACTGACTCTTCTTATTAGCATATTTTAATATGTAGAAAGATCAGCATTATACTTCTGGGCTCTGTAAAGAAAGGACTGAGACTTTGATATGTGAAGGATAAGTGATGATTAACACATTGTAGTGGTTATCCAATCTCAGTGAAAATTCGAGAAGTGGGGCAGGGTAAAAGGCTAGAAAGGCTTTAGGGGAAAAGGGCAGTTAAGTGTTGGGAAGGAAGAAAGGAGAATCAGAGAGACACTATGTTCTTTCAAAACTATCAGTTCAAGGCTGGAGGTATAACCTAGTAGTAGACTTGACTTGAATGTGTAGGGCCCTAAGTTTGATTATCAGTATCACAGAGAGACAGAAAAAGTGGAGTGGGAGCATGGAGAGTGGTGATTTGAATGAGAAATGTCCCTCTAAGGCTCAGGCATCTAAATAGATTTCCCAAGTTGGTGATGCTCTTTGGGGAGTGTAGAAAGTGTGGCCTTGATAGGAGACTATGTACTGGGGACTGGCCTTGAGAGTATACACGTGTGTATCTCTGGTGTAGGAGTTCCTTCTGTTTGTGTGTTGCTTTCATTGGTTAATGAATGAAGAAATGGCCTTGGCCTAGTTGATAGGGCAGAACTTAGGTAGGCAGAGAAGACAGAACTGAATTCTGGGAGGAAAAAAGCAGTCAGAGAAACCACGGATCATCTGCCTAAGATGGACGCCAGTTAGAATTTCCAGTAAACCACTGCCACGTGGCAATACACAGATTAATGGAGATGGGCTAAACTAATATGTAAGAGTTAGCCAATAAGAAGTTAGAGCTAATGGCCAAGCAATGTTTTAATTAATACAGTTTCTGTGTGGTTATTTCGGGTGTAAGCTAGCTAGGAGGTCCTTTCCCTCTTTGCATCATATCTCTCAACCTTCCACTCCTCCCTCTTACTGCCATACCTCCCCACTATAATGAGCTCTTATCCTTCTGGAACTGTAAGCCAAAATAAGCTTCCTAAGTCACTTTGGGTCATAGTGTTTTATCACAGCAAAAGTAAAAATACAGAAATACAGGGAGGAAGAAAGAAACACCAACTTTTTCTTGTAATCTTTGAGAGATCCAAAGTAATTTACTTTTTTTAGGTAATTGAATGGGGTCATATCAAGGCCAAATGATGGTATCCTGTAACTTACTGGCCTTGTGAATATCACTGATATTAGCTTGTCATCAAAAGATTATTTATGAGCTGTACAGTGGTAGTCCATGCCTTTAATCTCAGCACATGGGAGGCAGAGGCAGGTGGATCTCAGAGAGTTCGAGGCCAGCCTGGTCTTCAGAGCTAGTTCCAGGACACCTAGGGCTGTTACACAGAAAAACTCTTGTCTTGAAAAAAACAGAGAGAGAGAGAGAGAGAGAGAGAGAGAGAGAGAGAGAGATCATTTCTGTTCGTAGTTCACATGTGGGACAGCGGACAGCTTCTTTAGTGTTCCTTTTTTTTAAAGTTGCTTATTGTTTTGGGGTTTTTTTCTGCTTTTTTTTTTGAGGCAGACTGGCCTGCAGTTCACTAGGTAGCTCAGGCTGGCCTTGAACTTGTAGCTCATATCTCAGTCTCCTGAGCCTCTGTGTCTTGTTTCTTAGCACTCCTGATTAAAATTCTAAGATTACTTTCGATATGTATATGCCAATAACTTTCAAATATCATGCTATTTCAAAACTTGGCAAGTACTGTTTAATCTTCATATTGACTATAGAGGACA
This sequence comes from Microtus oregoni, assembly GCF_018167655.1. Taxonomy (NCBI): domain Eukaryota; kingdom Metazoa; phylum Chordata; class Mammalia; order Rodentia; family Cricetidae; genus Microtus; species Microtus oregoni. The sequence continues at coordinate 15,006,320 of NW_024543082.1, forward strand.
TTTTGATAGTGATTCTGAACAAAAGGAAAAACGAAGATAAAGGGGAGTAATTAGTTGTAATAATTTCTTTTCATTTACTTATCTTGTAACTCTTATTTCCTAAAACTAAAAGAAAACTAAATCTTAAGAGTCAAAGTTTCTCGTTTCCTTGAAAACAAGTTAAGAGAGCACATTTAAGTTTTAGTCAGCTAATTGAGAAGCCTATAGTGTTTCAAATATATTTAATTTGAAGATTAAAACTTTAAAAATTAAGAGGACTAGAAGCTTTCATCATGAGCATAAGCCTAATATTCAGTCATCTCATGAGACCTGGGCCATGGCTATATAAACTTTATGTCTGTGTAACACAAGGTGCTGCTTGTTGGGGTTTCTGTCCTGCCTAGTTCCCATAGCCATTTAGTCCCAAGGAATCACACAGAAGTCTACATTAGATATAACCTGATTGGCCCATTAGCTCAGGCTTCTTGTTAGCTCTTGTAGCTTATGTTAACCCATTGTTCTTATCTATGTTAGCCACATGGCTCAGTACCTTTTTCAGCAGGGCAGGTCACATCTTGCTTCTTAGGTGGTTGAGACAAGACTGGGAGGAATGGGTTTCCTCCTTCCTAGAATTCTCCTGTTCTCATCCCCTTGCCTCTACTTCCTGTCTGGTTGACATGCCTATACTTCCTGCCTGGCCAATCAGCATTTAGTTAAAACATGATAGACAGAATACAGACAATTCTCCTGCACCATGTTTGTAATCCTAATTTATTAAAATATCTAGGTTAATAATTATGCTTTGTTAATTTTAGAGAAGAAATCTTGTGTATATTTTGTGACACTTGTTTCTTTAGAGAAAATTAGTAGTGTAAGGGCTGTATCCCTTTTAAAAATTGTAAAATTATGTGGTCAAAGTCTACAGTCTAGAAAAAGTAGCATCCGTTCCATTTCCAGTGACAGTTATGTGAAATCTCTCATCTCTTCATGTGTACACATTAACAGTAGACCATACTCTCCTTTTAAAATAGCATTTTATGCCTTATTTGATAATTTTATATGGGTATATAATGATCATAATCACCCCTCACTTATCCCCTCCAGCTCCCTCAACCTTTTCTCTTCTTAACACAACCCCACTCCTAATTTCGCATCTTTAAAATATTATAACCCACTGAATTTAAAGGGATCTTGCATACGCCCAAATGTGAAATTATTTACAGGATCATGAGGACTAACTAACTTACCAATGACTACATTCCCTGAGGAAAATGACTGTCTTTTCCCAGCAACCATTAACTGTCAGTGGCTCCTTAGCTAGGGGCAGAACTCATGTGCCATTCATCTCTGCTGAAATGTTAAGGGCTAAAACTTCATTATTTGATTATTTGCCAATCCAGTAAAGAAAAAATATATTACAATTTGCATTTAGTTACCAGTGAGGCCCAATGCCTGTTGTCAAGGCAGCTATTTCTCCATTTGACCCTCACTCCAAAAGCATCCTCGTACCCAAATCCTAGTAATAACAAAACCACGATAAATGAAGGAATATGAATCACAGCATAGCCTGGTATTTGACATTCTGCACTTGTGTACTCAAGTGTTAATATCTCTTCTCAAGTATTAAACATGTATATAAAAATGTTATTTTAGATATCATCTCTTAACCTCCTTTCTCATGAATCTTAAGGTATGTTCAGGCACTTGTGAATCCTAACACGATGAAAGAACAGGCTGGCACATGGTAGATTAGGATCATCTCTAGAGTTTGTTCATGATTCTTTCCAGCCTTTGTTCCTCTTTCAAGGTTTCTATGTAACCTGTTAAAAACCAAAATCAAGTTGATGCCAAGACTAAAACTAGATCTTTCTTGTTACTCTAACAATAACTCCTAGCTCAAACCTGAACTTGAATGATTAATTTTATACTTGAATTCACTTTTGACTACATAGTTTCACATGATTAAGATTTTCCAGAAATTTCAGAAAATAAATTTTACTGTTTATCCTTCCATTACAGGACCTATCATAGTAAGAACAAAAGATGCAAGCCTTTGACCAATGCTTAGCAGAAGAGTCTGTGCTTTTATCTATTTCTCTACTGGAGTTCATGTCATTTCCATGGTGACACATTTCACAAATATCATTGATAATAACTTTTAAGATAGCAAATATCAGACACATTTTGAATTCTCTTCAAAATTTCCCTGTCGTCCTTGACTGTATACATTCCCTTTATTCAGATCTCTGGGAAATTGTTATATGCTAACAATTTGTCTAGAACTGTTAAGGAAATTTTTTTCTATTCTCCACTGAGACATTTCTTTAGTAGTCACTTGATGGTCTATAATGCTCTCAGTTTTGTCTGATCTTCATTTTGGTGGTATTTGCTTTGTTTCTGTTTTACCTTAACACCATAAGAACTTCAGTTTCTCCTTAGAGGAGTAAGTGATTAAATAACAACACCTTATCCCCCTTCAATATGTGGCATATTTTAATCACAAATGAAAATAACTCAGTAAACCAACATAACAAATCATTCTGAGGTCCTTCTAGCACTGTAGAACCCACATTTAAACTCCTCCTCCTAGAGTTGAGTTCTTGAAGAAGGAAAAAAAAGACAAAAACCTACAAACAAGGGGTAATCCTGCTGATTACAACCTTTTCTTCTGGGGAAGCAAATAACCTGCAGACAAAGCCAGCCAAACTGCCCAGAGGATTTCCTACCTGCACTCTCACCTCCTGTTTGAATTATTCTGCACAGATTGCCACCAGATAGAATACCCAGAAGTGATTTACAATGGTCAGTGCTTCTATGGCAGTCTTGCTTATCAGTGCTAAGTCTGGATCTCTGCCATCCACGTGACTTTAGCAGATAAATAACACCACTATTCTTTAGCTTTCATGCTTGTGTGTAAGTCTCACTCACGGGGAGCTGAGATTTATAGAAGATGTAATTTAGAATTCTGGGCCTATAAGTTAATGCTTTACAGATGTCTTCTTTATCTCTTTGGGGATGATACATGGGCAGATCCCTGGAACAACTCACATCTTTTCCCGTGGTCTCCCTGCTTTTGATAAAGGCCTTATTCTGCCAGATTCACTGCTGTTTGCACTGGGGGGGGGGGGGGAGGAGTGATTTGCTGTAGACGAAAATGAGATTAATGTCAGTGATGAAGCAATGATTTTGAAATGTCAACTCTAGTGAGATAAATGACCATATAGAGCACTTGCTAGATACTAGACCCTAAAGTGATGCTTTAAAAAATCAATAAAATATATGTGCATATGCATACATACATGCATACACCAATTAACTATGGACCTTATCTGATGATATCATTTATAAATCTATTGAATTATTTCAATAACCCCATTGACATACATTTTACTCTTCCTACTTTGTATATGAAAAGACAGAGGCTTGGGAAGATTATGCCATTGTTCTAAGAAGTGTCTGTGTTTTAAGCATCATTGTTTATAAATCAAACTGATACACAGAAGGAAAAATCCCACTTGATTACAGTCTAGATGCAGTCCCTTCCCATTATCTATTTCTGTGCATATAGGGACATATAAATACATTTTGTACTACTTCATTACTATTGATTTCTCTCCTATAAATATTCTTATATTATGGATGCTTTGAGTGAAATCCTTTGAGTTGTGTGTCTAGCTGGTGTCTTTTTTGCACGTGTAGAAATTCTATGCAGTTGAACATGTCTGTTCATGTGAGTGGCTCCCCAAACAATTCTCTAAAGGCTAAATGTGAGTGGACACGATGGCTATTGCATAGTCCTAGACATAAGCAGGCAACCAGATGTTACTTAGATACTTGTATTCTGTTCTGCTCTCTCAATTGTCACAGCAAACTATTTAGCCAAATTCTCGACAAGTCAGGACACTTAATATATTTGTTTATATGAGTTAGTGGACATTTACAAGCTCATGAGCTGAGCCCAGGAGACTGTCCAAGTCCTCATTTTCAAGGGTGCTTCCCTATGCTGTGTCTGAAAGATGATATCATCCAGCTCTAAATGAACCCATCTTTGAAATGGAAGGAACTGAACATGGTTAACAGCAGGACAGATAGTAAAGAAGCCCTTCATTGGTTCTGCCAGATATAACATACTGTTTCATGTTAAACTCTATAGTCTTTCAGGTTGCTTAGAGGCTCATATGCATTCTAGTTGGTTAGAATTCACAATATATCTTAACAGTCCACATCTATTTCAGTCAACATTACTTGGTGCTAGCTGGAACTCAGATTAGAAATTCACTTAGAAGGAACATGTGACCTCTGTTGTGGTCCTCTGGATGGTAAAGAGTCAGAGTCTGCCAAGTTTCCTATTGGGATGACCAAGACTTCTCTCTCCTCACACAGTCAACCTCCAGTTGTATCATGTGTACAAACAGATGATGTATTAAATAATCTCATTCAGGACGAGCCTACTTTTTTTGAGGCCTGAACTCAGTTACTTCACCAAATACCTGTGAAATAATGGAACAGATATTTTCACACCAGTGGTTCTCAACCTGCCTAATGCAGTGACCCCCAACCATAAAATGATTTTTGTTGCTACTTCATAACTGTAATTTTGTTACTGATGGGAATCATAATGTAAATGTTTTTGGAGACAGATTTGCTAGAGGGGTTGAGATCTACTGCCATACACCTCTAATGTGATTAAGTCCCCTTGGTGTTGGGCCTGAAAAAGAGAAAGTTTATTTTGTCAGATCTGTACAGAAGAATAGGTAAGTATTTTATAAACCAATGTCTAGAATTTCATATTCAAATTAAGAAACAATTTGTTTCCTCCTTCATCCTAGGAGATAGTATCGATATTCTGTGATGCTACCATACAGCTCTCAACATTTTGTACTCATTCGTGAAAAAACACTGTGTGGAAGATATTTGACAGAAAAAAAAAATGTGGTCATAGCCTAAATCATAGTTAATCATGTTATTCCCAACAGGGAAGGCTAGAATCAATGTTTTCAAGCTATACAATTGACAAACACTCTATATATCCTTTTATATGCGACATTAACGAAAAGCAGCTAAGTATAGAAAAGACAAACGTTTCTGGTTAATGCCACGTAGAGTTTTCTTCTCTGGGCCCCCAAGGCAAAGCTATTCATCTAAAATGGAACATACTTAGCCTATGCTTTGGGTTCATAGTGGTACCCAGTGTGGTTAGTACTTGGTAAAGTCCCAACATACTGTAGTCTCAAGCTCACTCTATCTCTGCCAGTCAGAAGAGTGAGGTGTCATTTTACTGGCATGTATGTCTTCCAGAATTCCCACCATCTAGTTGCATCCCTATAAACTTGGAATTGAAGTCAAGGAAAAGGTAGTCCTTGGTGTCTAGAAGATGGATAATTAGGCATAATCTCACAAAATAAGGTGATAATCAACAATAGAAAAGGCACTAAAAAGCCGGGCGGTGGTGGTGCACGCCTTTAATCCCAGCACTCGGGAGGCAGAAGCAGGCAGATCTCTGTGAGTTCGAGACCAGCCTGGTCTACAAGGGCTAGTTCCAGGACAGGCTCCAAAACCACAGAGAAACCCTGTCTCGAAAAAACAAAAAAAAAACAAAAAAAAAAAAGAAAAGAAAAGAAAAGGCACTAAAAATACTGATGGGCAGATTAGATCTCAGCAGGTAAAGCAGGACCACATGGCTATCATGGAGGTCCATGTTAGAGATGCAGCTGGACCTAGGACAAAGGTTGCTTAATTTGAATCTACCCATGTGTATCACTTCAGGCAAGTTCCTAAATTTTCAAGAAGTTTGGGAACAGATCACAAGCCTAGGCATTCTTAGGATTCACTCTTTCCTGGATTTTCTTTAAATTGCTACCATCTCTCTGACTGTGAAAAGCACACGAGTATATATCTGGGTCTCCTAGTGATGGCGCACCAATTGTGTAAGTACTTCTACAGCCTCTGAGCCCCTCCAGTCATGTAGAGTAAAGAGGCTTTCTTTGCTAAGGTTAAGGTTCTGGAGAATGTGCCTTACATTTTAGCTGCCCTGTGGTTTAAACTAAATCTGTGTGCTTTTTGCCCTTGTTATGTAAAGCAATGTTTTAGAGTGCAGAAAATCCCTGTCTTTTCCAAATAAACCTTTACTGTCAAGAATACTTCCCAATTGTGGATTCAAAGATGTTGATTTGAAATTCAAAACTGAAAGTGCACCACTTGTCACCAGTTTATTTTACTCTCATCTTGATGGGAAGATCATCAAGGAGCAAGAGGATTTGTATGACAACTTTGGAATAAGTTTAAGTTTTGCTGTTGTAACACTGAATTTTCTTCATGCTTTCTTTATATTACTTTAAAACTCTTTCTGTGTTTTTGAGGCGAGCATAGACTCAGCTTTCCTGAGTCTTTGCCTCGTCAGTCAATCCTGGTCACCCTGTGCTCTTCCTACATTTCTGTTGCCCTAATAAACTATCCCCACAAGAAGCAATTGAGGAAGAAAAGGTTGACTTTTACTCACAATTCCTGGCTATAATCCCTCACTACTGGGAATTTACAGTACCAGGAGCTTAAGATAGCTGGTCTTGCCATATCTGTAGTCAAGAACAGAGAGAAATTTATGGATCCATGCTTGCTTGTTGGCTAGCTGGCTCAAGATGTAGCCTGACCCCCTTGGATGACAGTTGTATCTGCTCGTGTGTCCTGATAATGAGAAAACACTTCCTTCCCTACTGTCCCAATGGAGCTCATGAGAATTCACGTCAGTGGTGCTGACCTCTTAACGACCATAACTTTAGTTTAGCTTCAGGTGAGCCTGATCAGCATTCCCAGATTCTTAGTCAAAATATAGCACGAATAGCTCCTATTCCTATCCCTGATAGAATCTTTGTTTCTCTCTAAAGCCCATGAGCTAGGCCTCAACTCTCAATGTTTCTCTCAATATTTTTTTTAATTGAAAAAAAATTTTCCACCTCCTCCCAGCCTCTCATTTCCCTCCCCCTCCTCCCACTCCTCTCCCCTCCCCCCACTCCTCTCTCCCTCCCTCTCCAGTCCAAAGAGCAGTCAGGGTTCCTTGTGCTATGAAAAGTCCAAGGTCCTCCCCCCTTTATCCAGGTCTAGGAAGGTGAACATCCAAACTGGCTAAACTCCCACAAAGCCAGGACATGAAGTAGGATCAAAACCCCGTGCCATTGTCCTTGGCTTCTCATCAGCCCTCATTGTTCGCCATGTTCAGAGAGTCCGGTTTTATCCCATGCTTTTTCAGTCACAGTCCAGCTGGCCTTGGTGAGCTCCCAATGGATCAGCCCTACTGTCTCAGTTGGTGGGTGCACCCCTTGTGGTCCTGACTTCCTTGCTCATGTTCTCCCTCCTGCTCCTCATTGGGACCTTGGGAGTTCAGTTCGGTGCTCCAGTGTGGGTCTCTGTCTCTATCTCCATCCATCACCAGATGAAGGTTCTGTGGTTATATGCAAGATATTCATCAGTATGGCTATAGGATAGGGTCATTTCAGGTTCCCTATTCTCAGCTGCCCAAGGAAATAGGTGGGGACATCGCCCTGGGCACCTAAGAGCCCCTCTAGTTCCAAGTCTCTTGCCAACCCTAAGATGGCTCCCTTAATTAAGATATGTGCTTCCGTGCTCCCCTATCCAACCTTTCTTTATCCCAATCATCCCGTTTCCCCAAGTTCCCCCCATCCTCCCCTTCTCACTTTTCTCTCCCCATCTCCCTTACCCCTATCCCACCCCACCCCCAAGATCCCAATTTTTTGCCCTGCAATCTTGTCTACTTCCCATATTCAGGAGGATAACTATATGTTTTTCTTTGGGTTCACCTTCTTATTTAGCTTCTTTAGGATCACAAATTATAGACTCAGTACCTTTATTTATGGCTAGAAACCAATTATGAGTGAGTACATCTTTTTGTTCATCTTTTTGGGACTGGGTTACCTCACTCAGGATAGTGTTTTCTATTTCCATCCATCTGTATGCAAAATTCAAGAAGTCATTGTTTTTTTTACCGCAGCGTAGTACTCTAATGTGTATATATTCCAAACTTTCTTCATCCATTTTTTCATTGAAGGACATCTAGGTTGTTTCCAGGTTCTGGGTATTACAAATAATGCTGCTATGAACATAGTTGAAGAAGTGCTTTTGTCATATGATAGGGCATCTCTTGGGTATATTCCCAAGAATGGTATTGCTGGGTCCAGGGGTAGGTTGATCCCGAATTTCCTGAGAAACCGCCACACTGATTTCCACAATGGTTGCACAAGTTTGCATTCCCACCAGCATTGGATGAGTGTGCCCCTTCCTCCACAACCTCTCCAGCAAAGGCTAGCCAAAACAATCTTATATAATAAAGGAACTTCTGGAGGCATTACCATCCCTGACTTCAAACTCTATTACAGAGCTAAAGTAATGAAAACAGCATGGTATTGGCATAAAAACAGAGAAGTCGACCAATGGAATCGAATAGAAGACCCGGTTTTTAACCCACAAACCTATGAACACCTCATTTTCGATAAAGGAGCTAAAAGTATACAATGGAAGAAAGAAAGCATCTTCAACAAATGGTGCTGGCACAACTGAATGTCAACCTGTTGAAGAATGAAATAGACCCATATCTATCACCATGCACAAAACTCAAGTTCTAATGGATCAAAGACCTCAATATCAGGCTGAACACACTGAACCTGATAGAAGAGAAAGTGAGAAGTACCCTACAACATATGGGCACAGGAGATCACTTCCTATGTATATGTATAACCCCAGCAGCACAGACATTAAAGGCAACATTGAATAAATGGGATCTACTGAAACTGAGAAGCTTCTGTAAAGCAAAGGACACTGTCACTAAGACAAAAAGGCAACCTACTGACTGGGAGAAGATCTTCACCAACCCTGCAACAGACAAAGGTCTGATCTCCAAAATACATAAAGAACTCAAGAAACTAGACTTTAAAATGCTAATTAACCCAATTAAAAAATGGGGCACTGAACTGAACAGAGAATTCTCAACAGAAGTTCAAATGGCCAAAAGACACTTAAAGTCATGCTCAACCTCCTTAGCAATCAGGGAAATGCAAATCAAAACAACTTTGAGATATCATTTTACACCTGTCAGAGTGGCTAAAATAAATATTCTTTTTTTGTATTATTATTAGAATTTTGGGAATCTCATACAATGAGTTTTGACCATATCCTCTCAGCATTCTTCTGAGATCCTATAAAAATGGCCCATTAATCTCTGCTTCCAGTATTCAACATCTTTTTCAAATACATACACAGTCAAAAGGCATGAAAGTCACATGGTCAGATTTATTACATCGGTGTGCCCACTACCACACTACCTATATCTGTTCTAGTTCTACATGTTTCGCTATTATAAAATACCCAAACAAAAGCATATTAGAGGAGAAAATAGTTTGGTTTTGCTTACATTTCCAGGTTTCATCCCATCATTGTGGGGAAGTTCATGCAAGAACTTAGAACAGATAGTTACTTCATATATGTAGTAAAGAGCAGAAATGAATGTATGTATACACACACATTCTTGTTTGCTTGTACTCAGCCAATTATACTACTCTTCCATAGTTCAAGACACCCTACCTTGAGAATAGTGTCACCCACAATGGGCTAGTTCTTCACATATAAATTAATACAATCCCATATAGATATGTCCACAGGCCAGCTCAATGTAGATAGCCCCTCACTGAGATACTCTTCCATGTACCTCTATGTTGTAACAAGTTGACAGTTGAAGTTGGTCTATAGAGACATTCTTGTCAAGAGATGGTTACCTAAAACATAAGTAAAAACGGCTGTAATTTATTTTTTCCTCTTTACTCTTTGGGCTATTTTGCTCTTTTGGGGGTTCCACGACCCAGATCCTAAATAAAACACACACGGAGGCTTATTTTTAGTTATAAATGCACGGCCTTAGCCTGGCTTCTTTCTAGCCAGCTTTTCTTTCTTTCTTTTTTTTTTTATTTTTTTATTGAGAAAAGGAAAAAAAAAAAACAAGTTTCCGCCTCCTCCCAGCCTCCCATTTCCCTCCCCCTCCTCCCACTCTTCTCCCCCTCCTCCCACCCTTCTCACCCTGCCCCTACTCCTCTCCCCCTCCTTCTCCAGTCCAAAGAGCAGTCAGGGTTCCCTGCCCTGTGGTAAGTCCTAGGTCCTCCCCACTCCGTCCATATCTAGGAAGGTGAACATCCAAATTGGCTAGGCTCCCATAAAGCCAGCACATTACGTAGGATCAAAACCCCGTGCCATTGTCCTTGGCGTCTCATCAGCCCTCATTGTTGGCCATGTTCAGAAAGTCCGGTTTTATTCCATGCTTTTTCTTAACTAATTATTTTGGCAACATTTGCCTCTGGGATTTTTCTTACATCTATTATCTTATTTTCACTCTACTCTGTGGCTGACTGGATGACTGAGTAACTGGCCTCCAATGTCCTCCTCTCCTTGTTCTCTTGTTCCTCCATTCTCCAGATGTCTCCTACTATTTATATTCTCTACTTCCCAGCCCTGCCTATCCTTTCTCCTGCCTCACTATTGGCCATTTGGTTCTTTTATAGACCATCAGGTATTTTAGATAGTCACAGTACCACAGCTTCACAAAGTTAAACAAATGCAGTATAGACAAAAGCAACACATCTTTACATCATTAAACAAATGTTCCAGAGCATAAATAAATGTAACACACCTTAAAATAATATTCTACAACAAGCAACCACCTCTCATTTCATTAAAAGAAGAAAATTATGTTGCCCCAAAGACAATTGCAGCAGAAATAGGTGTAAGCTAAAAAGACATGATTCAATAATGGCCAGCAAACTACTAGAACACTCAAATAGTCTAGGTTGTTATTTACAATTGTTATTTGTACGGCTTCTGACCTCCAGAAAGACAAAAAGAAGGTTAAATCAGAGTTTGGAGTTAACATGTAATGAATACTCTGACTCATGAAATTCTATTTATTTATTTATTTATTTATTTAAGATTTCTGCCTCCTCCCCGTCACCGCCTCCCATTTCCCTCCCCCTCCCCCAATCAAGTCCCCCTCCCTCGTCAGCCCAAAGAGCAATCAGGGTTCCCTGCCCTGTGGGAAGTCCGAGAACCACCCACCTCCATCCAGGTCTAGTGAGGTGAGCATCCAAACTGCCTAGGCTCCCACAAAGCCAGTACGTGCAGTAGGATCAAAATCCCCAGTGCCGATCATGCAATTCTAAAAATATCAGCTGTTCATCTTAACTATAATTGTCATTATTCTTGAAGAACTATATATTAAGTCTGTAACTTAGTATACTTTCAGAGACTTCATATTTTTTAGTGTGAGCTCATGAAGAATTGCTTCTTTACTGCAAGAATATGAATGAAGAGATGTAAAGAGCAGGTATTAACTGGTTTTTCAAAGTATCATAAATACGGCAACTTGTTACCTGCCAATGCCAGGATCTCGAGTAATTGCTTTAGTTTGGGTCAGCAGCTCGGGATCCAGAAATCACTTATCTATCAGCACTGGGAAGTAAGGAGATAGTAGAAGCTTTCTGATTCTTACATTTTTTTTGATAGTTGCTTTAGAGTCTTAATGCAATAATTATAACATCTAATTTAGATCAACTTTGGTGTCAATTGATATTTTGTCTTTCAAATTGTGATTTTATAATCTAGGTACAATAAAAGATATGCAATCCTGTCCTGAAATTATGCTAGGAAACTCTTATTTAAATATCTTATCATAAGACATAATAGACATGTTTAAGTTTGGAAAGCATATTCCAGCTTACCTTTGTAGATAGTTTGGTCACAAAATGGAAATTTACTTTTAAGCAGTTATTTTGGGTTGTTTTGTTCATTAGATATAGCTGTATTTCTCTGTTTTGTGTTTGTTTTCCCTGAGAGGACATGGAGGGTTTCTCTAGGTTGTGCCATTGAAAATGTAGGACGAGAGGAAAGAGTATCCTAGGTTGATCATCTCTGAAGTGATTGCTCTTTAGTGATGGTTGTCTTCTGATGTCCCATAATTACAGAAGGCTATAACCCTCACTTGTAACAATGTTTCTCAGTGAGAATCAGCTCTCAGCCTGTGTTGGGAAGTAACTCACATGTGTATCTAGCACAGTCTCAGCCCTCCTCAGTGTCTGCATCTGTCTCCGGTTGCCCTTTCCTGGCCATCCCTTCTTATCACAAATTCTGGGAATAGGAAGTTTTAACTACTCATTGGCAAACAGTCAGCAGAATTAAGTCAGAACCACAGAAGATTTCATGAGGGAGGGACTCAGTCAACATTTAATGTAAACAAAATTTTTAGATGAGGTTTAAAGTAAATAAGACAAGCATAGGTTGTTAGTTACTCCATATTTCCCAGAAAATACTCTTTGGGCATATTGTGTTCTTACTAGAATCATTATACTTAAAAGAGTATATTTAAGTCAGGAAACTACAAAGAAGACTTTAAGAAAAATGCCTTAAGGGTGTGTGTGGGGGGGAATAAAAAGAGAATATGTGACAAGAAAGCCAAAAGGGGTCACTGGGAGGATGAAGGGGACCAGGAGACTGGTCCTAGAAAGGGAACTCAGTTAAGGGAGTAGGGAAGGAGAACCAGCAAAAACAAAGAATGTGTGAGAATGTCTTAATGAAGCTCAATACTTTGTATGCTAATTAAAACCTAAAGCAAAGGAATAAGCCTGAGTCTATCAATACCAATAATCATAACAGCTATTGAAATTATATAGAACATGCACATGTAATTTAAAAGAATCGCTGATGTAAGCAGTTTTCTTTAGCTAATAAACTTATTCCTGTTAACAGATTTTTTTATACTTCTCTCACCCCTTGAATCAAAGAGCTTTTTCCCAAGATTTCAGTGTGAAGGCTAACTTCTTTGAATCCAAAAAAAAAAGCAGGGCTTTAAAATAAATCAGTTTGATATATTTTAGGGAGCACTCACAGTAGTAGATGTTAGCTATAATTAGATTTGCAAGAGTATTTTGCACTAGACCCATGGGGGTGAGATGGTGATCTCATTTCATTTCTCTTCCTCCCATCTGGTAGCTAGGTATCTTTTCTTCCTTTGTTGCTGTCCTATTTTAGAATTGAAATAGATTGTTTGAATCATGTGTGATATTCAAATAGATAGCTCCTGTAACCTTGGTGACTTATGCTTTCTTCTTGAAAAAATCAGGGAGAACCAGTCAGCCTGATAGGAAGGACTACAGATCCCACGTGTGGAGTGCTCATGCAGTGTTTCAAGTTTGAAGCAGGAGATAGTTAATTTGTGTTGCGTGTAGAGGCAGCACAATGATTATATCTCCCATATATTTGGGACAAGCTACAAACATCAATCGTTGAAGGCCCCATCTTGGCTCATGATTCCATGATAGAGAGTGTGTTTCCAAGGACTGATGCTAGAGACCCAATGACACTTGCCACTTGCTCTTCAACTTGAAGGCTGCCTCCTTCGTTCGTTCCTGAGTACCACAGAGTTACAGGTTAATGTGATACCTGGGGCTGTCTTTTGATATTAGCATAGTGTCCAGTTCTATGCTCTGAATGAGCAGTTAGGAAAACTTTTCAGACTCCGTGGAAGGACTGATTCACAGTAAGTGTACTCTGATAGGAGAACCAGGCAGCCAGAAGCATGGGACCCTCTGCAAGGTTCAGCCAACACCTATCTTGGGCCCAGATGTTTAGTCATCACCCAACAAAATCTCACACTATGACGATTGGGTGAACTTGTGACAGAGACTGCAGAGTAGTAGAGAGGATCTGAGGTACTGCACAGGAAATTTCCAATGGGAACTTCAAGGTACTTTAGAAGAGAATTGTTTACCTTTGGTGGATAAAATGGAAAGAAACCTGAAGACCTATAAAGAAGTATGTAAATTAGCCATGTTTTGATAATTGGGGAATTGTTGATTTGGAGGAACTGCTAACTAGTTCCTAGGTATGGAAAACAACTCCCCTTTCATAGTTTTTTTTTTTTTTTTATCAGTAGGTCGTTACACCATCCACCTTCTCTCTTGGGCTTTCTCTAGGTTATTCTCCCCCTGTTCTAGCTACCTCTAGGCCAGGTAATAACAGGCTACAAAGGAGGGATCTTACATCCCAGACCTCACTGAAAAATTTCAGGCTAGCCAGGCCTTAAGCACTTTTTTACATGTGGTATGTATGCATATGTGTATTGTACATGCATGTGTGAGGACTTGCATATGCTTATGTAAGAGGAAATTTTAACTACTCATTGGCAATATAGTTGGCAGAATTAAGTCAAAACCACTGAAGATTTCCTAAGGGAGGGACTCAACATTTAATGTAAACAGAAGTCTATGAGAGGTTTAAGGTAAATAGGACAAGCATAGATGGTTAGTTACATCATACTTCCCGAGAAAAATACAAATCTTTCTTTGGTGCATTTTGGAGGACAGAAGTAGATACCAGATAACTTCTTTGTTCTGCACCTGAATCCAGAGTTTGCTATTTTCTCAGTCTAGCTAGCCACTTTCTCTAGGCTCCATTGTCTCCACATCCTGAACGCTGGCATTACAAGCAGACTACCATACCCTAATAGCATTTACGTGTGTCCTGGGGGATTCAACTCAGGTATTCATGTTTGCGTGGCAGATGCTTCACTCCTGAGCCATTGCCCCAATCTTTAACTGCAAGAGCAAGACACTTGGTAGCTGTGTGCCACCAGATGAATTATGTAACTCTTTAGAACTCAAGTTTCCTCTTCTGTAAAATGAAAAAAACTAACACTGCTTCCCTCTTAAGATAAAAGTGAGGAGTTAAGAAAACACTTATACAGTAACTGCTCAAGAATGGTTGGGAGATATAACAAAGAAAATGGGTAGAGAAAATAGGACATGGTTCTGGCAGGAGTAGGAAGGCTAAGCTTCTGTGTAGACTCCCGAGAGGCAGGGATGCTGCAGAATATTAATAGTAATTAATTAGAATCACTGATGGGGTTTCACAGAGCTGCAGAGGTCAGGAGGATAGATGCTGTTTAGAGGTATGGTCTATCAGAACTTCAGCCTTTCCTCTCTTCCAGCAAACATGCCAGTAGTACCTGTGAGCTAAGGTAGCTGGAGAGGATGGAGTTTTCGAAAAGCACAAGAGACAGATTCTAGCCAATGTCCTGAGAGGCTCCAGTTGTCTTTGTTCTGGTTCTCTGCTTATGTGTATGTGTGTGTGTGTGTGTGTGTGTGTGTGTGTGTGTGTGTGTTGGGGGTCTTCCTATCTTTTTTTTTCTTTTATCCACCTCCACTAGGTAGAAGCTGCCAATTTTGATAGCATCTCTCATTACAAGTTCTCTGGTTGCTATTTCAACAAGGAAAAGCAGTAAATATATGATATGATGAAATAGTATTGGTTGTCATCTGCATGCTTGGCATGGAATTGTTCTCAGCTCATTCTCTCTATGGGAGAGTAACAAAAGCACACTTCCCACTTCCAAACTGGAAGACAACTGCCATAGCACGAGACATTATCTTACTGATCAACCTAAGAAACAAGGGTCTTGGACAATTGTGAGCCTGGTTTTTCTTTCTTTACTTTTAAAATTAGCATATATTTATTGCATATAGTGATGAATTCTACAATGGAAATTTCATTCAAATGTGTTATACATTTAACAATATCTGTCCCTACTCCCAAAAGTCGAGACAAAAATCCCTGGGTTTTTTTGTTTGTTTGTTTGTGTTGGCTTGTTTTAACTTCAGAAGCAAACTCTCAGAAACCTGAAGCAGATTTCTCTTATGATCTGACTTAGGTGACTCACTAGTCTGTAAAACTTCACCTTATACAGAGATGATTAAGAAACAGAATATTTGGCCAAGAATGGTGTGAGTTCCATCATTGTATCTAGTATATATTTATTCTCCTAGGCAAAATGCCTTATAACCATGAATGAAATCAGAATTTTGTTAACACACAAGACAAGAAATTGGTCATAAAGTCATCAACTGTTTTAACCTGCTGCAGAGTCTTACTTGTGCATTTGCTATTGCTAATCTCTGGTCTCCATCTCCATCTTCTATATTTTCCTTCCCAGAGGTACTGTCTGAAAAACATGTATTTTATTTAGAGACACTTTGGGACTCAGGCACCTATTAAAACAGTATCTGTTGCTGTATCATCAGGACTGTGATAGAGGAAGCATCATAGAAAACAAGAAAAGCCGACATGGAGTCAGAGTTGGTCTTGACCACTCATTAATTAGTTCATGCTAACGGCGGAGATGGCCGGAACACTGGACAGCGGAGGCGGCCGGAACACCGGACGACAGACCAACTGGGACCGGCTGGGACCGGCTGGGACCGGAGTGGCAGCAGAGGACACAGGCCGCAGGCCTTCATGGCAGCAGAAGCAGGCTGCAGGGACCTCGCGCAACACCGAGAGCAGATCGCCCCACTACAATTAAATCAAAGAGGTAGGCCTTCGGTTGGGGAGGTCCCTGGCAAAGGAGGAGCCGGGTCCTATTCCTGAAGACCCTTCTGAGGGGTGAGAGGGATCTTGGCCCCCAGCAGGAACCAGGAAACAGAGCAAGGGCATTTTGTAAGAGGAGCCCCTGGCCAGCAGGGAAACCTGAACCAGTTTTAACAGACCCCTTAGACAGCATGGATAGGAGGAGATGGGCAGGCACCAAGGCAAGAATTCACCCAATAATCTGAAAAACAGCATGAAAACACCAGAACCCAATGATCTTACAACAGAAGGTCTTCAACACCCTAACACAGAAGAAGTGGAAAAAATTGACTTTATGAAAGCAATAGAGTCCCTTAAACAACATGTGAAAAAATGCCCTTATAGAAATGGATGAGAAGTATAACCAAAAATTTGAAGAAATGAGTATATACGTACATAATACCCTGGGAAACCAAGAAAGAACGATCAAACAGGTAATGGAAACAGTTCAAGAATTGAAAACTGAAATGGAAGCAAGGAAGAAAACACAAACTGAGGACCAGCTGGATATGGAAAATCTAGGTCAACGAGCAGAGCCTACAGAAACAAGCATAATCAATAGAATACAAGAAATAGAAGAAAGAATCTCAGATTCTGAGGACACCATAGAGAAAATAAACGCTCTGATCAAAGAAAACTGCAAAGCCAAAAAATTCTCATCACAAAACATTCAGGAATTATGGGACACAATAAAAAGACCAAACCTAAGAATAATAGGAATAGAAGAAGGAGAAGAGTCACAGCTCAAAGGCCCAGAAAATATTTTGAACAAAATTATGGAAGAAAACTTTCCCAACATAAAGAAATATATTCCTTTGAATATTCAAGAAGCATACAGAACACCAAACAGACTGGATCAAAGAAAAACATCCCCTCGCCATATAATAATCAAAACACAAAATATACAGGTTAAAGAAAGAATACTAAGAGCTGCAAAGGAAAAAGGCCAAGTAACTTATAAAGGTAAAATGATCAGACTTACACCTGATTTCTCTATGGAAACATGAAAGCCAGAAGGTCCTGGATAGAAGTACTGCAGGAGCTAAGAGACCATGGATGCAAGCCCAGACTACTATAACCAGCCAAGCTTTCATTCATTATAAATGGAGAAAACAAGACATTCCAGGATAAGAACAAATTTAAACAATACGTAGCCACGAATCCAGCCCTACAGAAAATAATAGAAGGAAAATAGCAACCCAAGAAATCCAACATTGCCAACACTGCCTACAATAACTGAGGCATCTTGCGACCCTTCACTAGCACAACTCAAAGAAGGGAGACACACAAATTCTACTTCCAAAAACAATAAGAATATCTGGCATAAACAACCACTGGTCATTAATATCACTTAATATTAATGGTCTCAATTCACCTATAAAAAGGCACAGGCTAAGAGATTGGATACGTAAACAGGATCCAACATTCTGCTGTTTGCAAGAAACACATCTCAACCACAAAGACAGGCATCTACTCAGAGTAAAGGGTTGGGAAAAGGTCTTTCAAGCAAATGGTCCTAATAAAAAAGCAGGTGTGGCCATATTAATTTCTAACAAAACTGACTTCAAACTAAAATCAATCAGAAGAGATCGAGATGGACACTTTATACTCATAACAGGAACAATTTGTCAGGATGACGTCTCAATCCTGAATATTTACGCCCCTAATATAAAAGCACCCACTTATGTAAAAGAAATATTACTAAAACACAAGGCAGACATCAAATCACACACACTAGTAGTAGGAGACTTCAATACACCTCTCTCAGCAATGGACAGATCAATCAGACAGAAACCTAATAGAGAAGTAAGAGAACTATTGGAAGTAACGAAGCAAATGGACTTAACAGACATCTATAGAACATTCTACCCAAATAGGAAAGAATATACCTTCTTCTCTGCGGCTCATGGAAACTTCTCGAAAATTGACCACATACTCGGTAACAAAGGAAACCTCCACAGATACAAAAAAATATCAGTGTCCGCCTGTGACTTATCAGATCACCACGGATTAAAGTTAGAATTCAACAACAATCCTACCTCCAGAAAGCCGACAAATTCATGGAAACTGAACAGTCAACTACTGAACTACACCTGGGTCAAGGAAGAAATCAAGAAAGAAACTAAAGTCTTCTTTGAATTTAATGAAAATAAAAGGACAACATACTCAAACCTATGGGACACTATGAAAGCAGTGCTAAGAGGAAAGTTCATAGCACTAAGTGCCCACTTAAAGAAAACAGAGAAAGCATACATTGGAGACTTAACAGCACACCTGAAAGCTTTAGAAAAAAAAGAAGCAGATGCACCCAGGAGGAGTAGAAGACTGGAAATAATCAAACTGAGGGCGGAAATCATCAAAATAGAAACACAGAAAACAGTCCAAAGAATCAATGAAACAAAAAGTTGGTTCTTGGAGAAAATCAACAAGATCGACAAACTCCTATCCAAACTAATTAAACGACAGAGAGAGAACATGCAAATAAATAAGATGAGAAATGAAAAGGGAGACATAACCACAGACACAGAGGAAATTCAGAGAATCATTAGATTTTACTACAAAAGCCTGTATGCCACAAAACTAGAAAATGCAAAAGAAATGGACATTTTTTTAGATAAGTACCACATACCAAAGCTAAACCAAGACCAGGTGAACGATTTAAATAGACCTGTTAGTCGCGAAGAACTAGAAACCGTTATAAAAAAATCTCCCTTCCAAAAAAAGCCCAGGACCAGATGGTTTCAATGCAGAATTCTACCAGAACTTCCAAGAAGACCTAATACCTATACTCCTTAATGTATTTCACAATATAGAAACAGAAGAGTCATTACCAAATTCCTTTTATGAAGCTACAGTTACCCTGATACCAAAACCACACAAAGACCCAACCAAGAAAGAGAATTACAGGCCTATCTCACTCATGAATATCGATGCAAAAATTCTCAATAAAATACTGGCAAACCGAATCCAAAAACACATTAGAAAAATTATCCATCATGATCAAGTAGGCTTTATCCCAGAGATGCAGGGCTGGTTTAACATACAAAAATCTATCAATGTAATCCACCATATAAATAAACTGAAAGAAAAAAAAACATATGATCATTTCATTAGATGCTGAAAAAGCATTTGACAAAATTCAACACCCCTTTATGATAGAAGTCTTGGAGAGATTAGTGATAGAAGGGTCATACCTAAATATAATAAAAGCTATATACAGCAAGCTCTCAGCTAACATTAAATTAAATGGAGAAAAACTCAAAGCAATCCCACTAAAATCAGGAACACGACAAGGCTGTCCACTCTCTCCATACCTCTTCAATATAGTGCTTGAAGTTCTAGCAATAGCAATAAGACAACATAAGGGGATCAAGGGGATTCGTATCGGAAAAGAAGAAGTTAAGCTCTCGTTATTTGCAGATGATATGATAGTATACATAAGTGACCCCAAAAACTCTACCAAAGACCTCCTACAGCTGATAAACACCTTTAGTAATGTGGCAGGAAAGAAGATAAACTCCAAAAAATCAGTGGCCTTCCTATACACTAAGGATAAGGAAACAGAGAGGGAAATTAGAGAAGCATCACCTTTCACGATAGCCACAAATAACATAAAATATCTTGGGGTAACTCTGACCAAGGATGTGAAAGATCTATTTGACAAGAACTTTAAGTCTTTGTAGAAAGAAATTGAAGAGGACACCAGAAAATGGAAGGATCTTCCTTGCTCTTGGATTGGGAGGATCAACATAGTAAAAATGGCAATTCTACCAAAAGCAATCTATAGATTCAATGCAATCCCCATTAAAATCCCATCTAAATTCTTCACAGATCTGGAGAAGACAATAATCAACTTTATATGGAAAAACAAAAAACCTAGAATAGCCAAAACAATCTTATACAACAATGGATCGTCAGGCGGCATTACCATCCCTGACTTCAAACTCTACTACAGAGCTACAGTATTGAAAACAGCTTGGTATTGGCATAAAAACAGAGAAGTCGACCAATGGAATCGAATAGAAGACCCTGACATTAACCCACAAACCTATGAACACCTGACTTTCGATAAAGGAGCTAAAAGTATACAATGGAAAAAAGAGAGCATCTTCAACAAATGGTGCTGGCACAACTGGATATCAACCTACAGAAGAATGAAAATAGATCCATATCTATCACCATGCACAAAACTCAAGTCCAAATGGATTAAAGACCTCAATATCAGCCCAAACACACTGAACCTGATAGAAGAGAAAGTGGGAAGTACTCTACAACACATGGGCACAGGAGACCACTTCCTACGTATAACCCCAGCAGCACAGACATTAAGGACCTCATTGAATAAATGGGACCTCCTGAGACTGAGAAGCTTCTGTAAAGCAAAGGACACTGTCGCTAAGACACAAAGGCAACCCACTGACTGGGAGAAGATCTTCACCAACCCCACAACTGACAAAGGTCTGATCTCCAAAATATATAAAGATCTCAAGAAACTAGACCGTTAAAGGCTAATCAACCCAATTATAAAATGGGGCATTGAGCTGAACAGAGAATTCTCAACAGAAGAACTTCAAATGGCCAAAAGACACTTAAGGTCATGCTCAACTTCCTTAGGGATCAGGTAAATGCAAATCAAGACAACTTTAAGATACCATCTTACACCTGTCAGAATGGCTAAAATCAAAAACACCAATGATAGCCTTTGTTGGAGAGGTTGTGGAGAAAGGGGTACACTCATCCATTGCTGGTGGGAATGCAAACTTGTGCAACCACTTTGGAAAGCAGTGTGGCTGTTTCTCAGGAAATTCGTTATCAACTTACCCCTGGACCCAGCAATACCACTCTTGGGAATATACCCAAGAGAGGCCTTATCATACAACAAAAGTATATGCTCTACGATGTTCATAGCAGCATTGTTTGTGATAGCCAGAACCTGGAAACAACCTAGATGCCCTTCAATAGAAGAATGGATGAAAAAAGTATGGAATATATACATATTAGAGTACTACTCAGCAGTAAGAAACAAGGGCTTCTTGAATTTTGCATGCTAATGGATGGAAATAGAAAACACTATCCTGAGTGAGGTAAGCCAGACCCAAAAAGAGGAACATGGGATGTACTCACTCATATTTGGTTTCTAGCCATAAACCAAGGACATTGAGCCTATAATTCGTGATCCTAGAGAAGCTAAATAAGGAGAACCCAAAGAAAAACATATAGGCATCCTCCTGAATATTAACCTTCAGCAGGCGATGAAAGGAGACAGAGACAGAGACCCACATTGGAGCACCGGACATAAACCTCAAGGTCCAAATCAGAAGCAGAAGGAGAGAGAGCACGAGCAAGGAACTCAGGACCGCATGGGGTGCACCCACACACTGAGACAATGGGGATGTTCTATCGGGAACTCACCAAGGCCAGCTGGCCTGGGGCTGAATAAGCATGGGATAAAACCGGACTCTATGAACATAGTGGACAATGAGGACTACTGAGAACTCAAGAATAATGGCAGTGGGTTTCTGATCCTACTGCACGCACTGGCTTTGTGGGAGCCTAGGCAGTTTGGATGCTCAACTTACTAGACCTGGATAGAGGTGGGGGTTCCTTGGACTTCCCACAGGACAGGGAACCCTGATTGCTTTTCGGGCTGAGGAGTGGGGGGACTTAATTGGGGGAGGGGGAGGGAAATATGTGGTGGTGGCAGGGAAGAGACAGAAATCTTTAATAAATAAATAAATTTAAAAAAAATAAATAAAAAATAAAAAAAAATTAGTTCATGCTAAGTAGGAAGCAGGAGGGTGAGTGAAGTGTACAGGAACACAGATGTGGCCAAAGTGAAGTGAGCAAAGGTCATATATGAATTTAGAAGACTATTCAGGGGCCAGAGCATTCAGAATTTTGTTAGTCTTGGTCAAATAAATAGGGTATAATTTTTCATGTAACAGAAGCAACTACAGCAATGGTTCTTAAGCTTCTTAATGCTATGACCCTTTAATACAGTTCTTCATATTGTAGTAACCCCTATTCATAAGATTATTTCATTGCTATTTCTTAACCAATTGTGCTACTGATATGAATCATAATGTAAATAGCTCATATACGACTCCCAGAGGGGTCATGACCCACAGGTTGCAAATAACTGCACTAGTTATTCTAATGTAAGTTAGAATAACTGAAACAAGATAGTGTGCGGTCTATTTTATGTTTGAAAATGCTCACTTGAATTGCAGTAAATAAGGACATTGAACTAGGATTCCAGTGATTAACAGTCTACCAGTGAATAGAACTTTTAAAAGTGAATAGAATAAGTAACTAATAAGTAGATTGTTGCTATGGAGAGAACAGCAAAGGGCAAAATTAAAATCAAGGGCAACCAATGACTCAGATAATCACCCCCTTGGCCTTCTCACATGTCTGCATCTGTGTGGAAAACTGAAGAGCAATCTGATCACCTTTAGTATATTCAGAAGGTTGCTCTGAACCCTTATGACTGCTAATATAAGGGCTGACACACCTAGTAACCCTGCTCTGTCCTTAAAATATGCCGAACTGTAAAATAAAGTTTTCTTTTCTCAGTAAAAGAAACTCAAGGTGTCTATGTCTCTATCCGCCCTTGATCATTGCTCTTCTCTTCCAGGAACTCCAAGTTTTAGCTTTAGCTGCAGTAGCTGCAGCAATACAGTATACTTATGAATATATTTTTAACTAGGGGATATAAGGTTTTCTCCCTTAGCTTATATAGCCACAGCTATATCACATCATCTAATTGAGTTTCTGTTTGTCATAGCTATTAGCTTTGAGAAATCCACTGTCGTTATTAAATGGACAGGGAAAGAATATTCTTATTATAGTGATAGTCAGTATATTTAAATTCCTCTTGAGTTGTCAATATTATTTAAAATCATTTTTGGAGTTGGTGAAAATCTATTCCTATAAAGGACTCAAGGAACTAGACATCAACAAATCAAACAATCCAAAGAAAAATGGGGTATTGATCTAAAAGGGGAATTCTCAACAAAGGAATCCCAAATGGCAAAGAAACACTTAAAGGAGGTGATGGCACATGTTTTTAATCCTTGCATTTGGAATGCAGAGTTAGGTGGATCTTTGAGTTCAAAGCCAGCCTGACCTACAGAGTGACTTCCAGGATAGCCAGGGCTACAAAGAGAAATCATGACTTGGAAAAACAAATAATAACACTGAAAAGGTTCACTATCCTTAGCCATCGGAGAAATGTAAGCCAAAATGAATCCAAGATTTCATCTTAATGTGACAGAATGGGTAAGATTAAAAACACAAGTGATTGGTCATAGTGGTGAGATGGGGGGCAAGGGGAATACTCCTCCATTGTTAGTCGGAGTGAAACTTTGTATAGCCACTTTGTAAACCAATATGGACATTTCTCAAAAAAAATGGGAATCGATCTACCTCAAGACCCAGCTATACTACTCATAAGCATATACCCAAGGAGCGTTCCATCCTACCACAAGGACACTTGTTCTACTATGTTCATAGCAGCTTTATTCATAATAACCAGAAACTGAAAACAACCTAGATGTCCCTCCATGAAGAATGGATAGAGAAAATGTGGTACATTTGCACAATGGAGTATTACTCAGCTCTTAAAAAAAATCATGAAATTTGCAGGCTAGGAGATGACACTAGAAAAAAATTCATTCTGAATTCCATCTGACCCAGAAGGACAAACATGGTAAGTACTCATGAGTTGGATATTAGCTCTAAAGTAGGGATAATAATGCTACAATCCACAGACCAAAAGAGGTTAAGTAACAAGGAGGGCTTAAGGGGGGGGGGGGGCACATGGATCTCCCTGGGAAGGGGAGGAAATAGAATAGATTTTGCTGATGGACTGGGGAGCCGGTGGATATGAGAATGGGAAGGATCTGGTGGGGTGTGGGGAGAGAGTACTTGGAGAGACTAGTGGAATTGTGAGACCTTTGGTGTGGGGGAGGGAGAAGCCTAATTCAATGAAAACTCCCAGGAACCTATGAGGGTGAACCTAGCAAAGCCTCCTAATAATAGGGAATTTGGAGCCTGAACACCTTCTGTAACCATGGAAGGCTTCCAGTGGAAGAATTGGGACACTGAGCCAGGCACAACCTTTGACCTGCAACTAGTTCTGCCTGCACGACGTACTGGGGTAGAAGTGGCACAGAAATTATGAGAGTGCCCAACTGACTTGCCCCAACTAGAGATCTATGCCACAAGAGGGAGCCCATGCCTGACACTGCCTGGAAGGTCAGGAACCAGAGTGGATAGTCCCGAGACCTAGGATAGAATCAAACATGACCAGAAAAAAAAAAAAGTCAATGAAATGATTACTAATGATACTCTGCTCTGCTCATAGACTAGAACCTAGCATAATTTTCATCAGAGATGCTTCATCTATTGCTAGACTTCCTTGAGCCTCCACATTCCCCAGGGAAAGGTGGCTGTGTTATCCGCCCATTCCCACAGCCCCAGGATACAGGACAATCATATGCGATAGGGAGTTGAGTCAAAGCAGGAACTCAGTTTATTACTGTGAACCTCAGCTTATAAAGGTTAAGCAATACCCTGTGGTGTAAGGGTACCTTCAGCCAATGAGAGGCAGCCAAACTCTCCCTCTGGCTGGAGGGGCATCTACCTAGTTTTTGCTGTCTCATCCTCACTCAAACTCAAGCCAGACTTTTTTCTGTCCTATAGGCCTTGAAGTACAGACCTTGAGATAATTTTGGCCCAACATCTCCTCTTTTTGTTTTATATCCCACACTCGACCCCGGTCACCAGGCCAGAATAGCTCACCAAGGAGAGAGTACGGGTCAGGGCCACCCCTACCTGGAGTTTTGGCCTGGACACCCTCAAATTGAGAATTCATCCATGGGGTGAGATGTATTGAGCTATCATAATGTACTCGAAGAGCCATGAGTTGTACCTGTTGTATCTGTTTTTGGAATGCTTGTTTCAGCCTTTGGAGAGTGCATGGGCCAAAAAGACAGATCAATAAACAAATAGCCATTGGCCCAATTAGGGAAGAAATGAGTGTGGTAAGCCATGGGGACCAATTAAACCAGATCTCATAGGGAGTCCTTGACTTAAATGCATCAATATCTTTTCTTAACTCGTCTAGGGTTCTTGTAACTATCCTGAAATAGGCTGCGAAGAAGCAACATTCCTCCCCAAGTGCCCTGCAAGTTCCTCCCTGTTCCATAACAGCAAATCCAAGCCTCTCCTATTTTGTAAGGTTACCCTTGCTAAGGAATCCAAATAATGTAATGCAGTCTCTGTTTTTTCTAATTATGTCCTGCAGCCTACATCCCCAGGAAAACCAATAGTAGCAGTTGCTAATAGTGGAGGCAGTCCGGTTGCTTTATGGTTATACATGAAAGGGTGTCTAAAGGAGGGCATGTCTCCTAAGGACATGAGAACACCCTCCTCATTAGGGTAAGATGCTTGGGGTAGGGTACACCCCTGAGAGCTTCCGCATTCAGGTCTCCCTTGAATCCCCTGAATCCAGTCTCCCACATCTGTGTGCCAAATCGCAGAGGTCAAACATCAGGTCAGGCAACCACGTCCAGGGTGTCATCATCTGAGAAGTCTGGTTTAGGATCCCTCCAGTGCCAGCACTCAACAGGATCCACGTCACCTTCTGTGGTTGGTGGGGGCTTGCTGCCTGGACCTTGGTCCCCATGAGAAGAATTAACATGATTATCGCCGAGGGGACAGTCTGAAATAGATAAACAGGCAACACTCCTCTCAAGGGTTAATTTCCTTGGGCAGTAGTTATTTTTTTTTCTTGTGTTTGGATTTAAGGTTTAGCCACCATAATCTCTTTCTTTCTTTCTTGATCATCTTGGTCTTCCCCTTTTCTGAAGGGAAATGGAGGAGTAGATCTGGGGGAGAGGGGAGATGGGGGTACTTGGAGGAAAGGAGAAAAGGGAAACTGTGGTCAGGAAGTAATATATAAGAAAATAATAATTAAAAAAGAAAAATCATTTTTGGTAATTTTAAGTTGTAACTGATCTATTGTTTCATTCAGGACCATGGAGGCCAAAAATTCAAGTCCAGCAACTTAAATCACTGTAACCTTGGGTTACTTCTTGTTTAACACTTATTTCTGTTTGGAATTCTTTAATATTTGTATGCAGGAACATGACGTGTTAGTGAGACTCAGTGACATGTGAAAGATGTGGCTTTATTTTGTTATCCAAAAAAAAGGCATCTGGGAAGGAAGTCACCTTGAACAATACCATCGTGTCTACTTGAGTAAGAGTACATGTGTGTACTAAAAGGTTAGAAGTTAATTATTTTCAATTTCTTCCTGCCTCCCTACACCTTGCCAAGTTCTCCTGCACATGGTTTAGAGTTTGCTATTCGAGTTGGTGAACTCCATTAAAAGCATGTTATTTGATTTACTATATTTCATGCCAAACAAGGTACTCAAGGCTTTCTGAACAGAGGGAATAGGAGAAGTGGAGGATCTGTCCATTTCTCATTCTTCCCATATATTTCCTAGCCACGCATCTCACATGCCATTCTGAGATGTAATCTGAGGTACTGAAAATGTTTTCTGGCAAGAGGCTTCCCAAGATAGGAGAAATAACATTAGAGACATAACATAAAAGCCGAGCGGAGGTGGCACATGCCTTTAATCCTAGCACTTAAGAGGCAGAGGCGGGCAGATCTCTGTGAGTTCAAGGCCAGCCTGGTTTACAGAGAGAGTTCCAAGACAGGATCAAAGCCACACAGAGAAATCCAGTCTCAAAACCAGAGAGAGAGAGAGAGAGAGAGAGAGAGAGAGAGAGAGAGAGAGAGAGGAGAGAGAGGAGAGAGAAATTTGTCTTTATTTTTCAAGAAGCAGTATTAATAGCGAATATGAATTCATCAAGGGATATGAGCCAGGTTGCCAAGTTGAGACTGCAGTTTCTTTACAGTCATCATTTCCAAACTAGGTTCTCAGCCTCCTCATTCTCAGGCCAGTTGGCAGCAGCGGGCGGTGGTCCAGTCCATGCCAGAGCACTGACAGTGGCAGGTATTTCCATTCTGGATATCCCATGATCCACAACCATAGCCACAGGCACAACCAGTGACAGCCATCCCTGCATGGTTACATGAGACACAGACATCAGAATCTTTAGACTGCAAGAGATAGAAGGTCCCTAACTGTCCTTTTATCTTTGGAGGCAATAGGTGGATCTAGGTTTTTGCAGGGCATAAAGCTATTCAAATTTCAGAATTCTCTTCAAGCAAATGAAATGCAAAAATTACTTAAACTGAAGGCCTTAGAAGGAGGAGCTCCACAGTCATTCAATTGATGGGAATTTCACCCCTGTTGTGGTCTCCTGCCCACTAATATAAGAAATAGATTAGTAAATGAATAGAGTTTAGGAAATAAATTGTCCGTGACTGGACAATCGAGGAACAAGAAGGGCTGGCATGTGGGACATCAAGGAAGAAGTGGCAGGAAGAATGAGCCCAGAGTCCTTCGTAACCTCCTTCAGGTAACTGAAAACTAGAAGGAGACTATGGCTCAGCTCCATGGCAATATAAACCTGAGTTAGGATAAGGTGGTATTTGGAAATTGATGGGGGTAGACACAGGGACACCTTATTCACAAATGCTCCTTGAGGAGTACTCACCAGCAGGACAGGAGGCTAGTTTGCCTCTAGCATTGACACTAGTGCAGGACAAAGACTTAGTCGCAGCTAAGGGACAGTCATCTGAGTAAGAGGAAAAATGTGATGTTATACACAATCTCTCTCAGAATTCCCTTTAATTCCTCTTCTGTCTCGACAGTGTCACTGTTTCCATAATTAGTCCATTCACTTTTAAGATCAGTTCCTTCATTTGTGACAAGAAAGTAGTAAAAAGTAAAGTATACTTACCTCTGAAGTGGCCATGAAAATTAAATGAACTAACTAAAAGCTTAATATTATACCTGTTTCATTATGCATTCACAAATTACAGGCCTAGCCTCCTTTTCTTCATCCTTATCAAGAACATTGAGTTCTTACCTAAGAGTTCCAAAGGGTTGAGTACTAAGGAAATCCCTGACTAGGAAGGCAGGGAAGAAGTGGAGTGAACAGAAGTTAAGATCTTAGAGTGGGATACAAGGGACTTTAGGTTTTATGAAGAGTCAGCATGAGCAAGGAGTAGCCTATGGTTTCCACTACTCATCCCTTACCTCCACAGTGGAGAAGTTTCTTGATTTTTTTCTCCAGGAGCGAGTCTAAGGTCTCCGCAGTACTCATTGGGACCATCAGCTGGAGAAGGGAGATGAAGATGAGAAGGTAACAAGTTGCAGTCTTCATCCTGTTGCAAGGCAGTGTCCTTGGGCTGGAAGAAAAAGGCAAAGAAGCTGAGATCTCTGAGCTCTGGAATGGCTGTGGGGGAAAGGATATATTCTGGAGAGAGTAGGGAGGGAGCAGCACAAGTCACCAGGCTGTAACTGTGTTCGCTGTTTAGAGAAGCAGAGAGGGTCCTCACGGTGCTGACTGACTCACCAGAAGCTCAGGAGTGGTTCCAGGGCCTGAGCAGCTGAGATGCTTTAGTACACTGGGATTGTTGACCTGGATACACAAATATATACAAGAACACCCCAATGAGGTAAACACTTTCAGTATGTTTTGACAGCCCGGATGCCTTGTACAGCAATTTCCTGTGAGTTAAGACACTTGGTTAAAGTACAAACAGTGAGTTTCTTAAGATTGAGGAAGTAAAGCCTCTTCACTTATGTGGTGAAGCTGAAATAAGATTTTCCTCCACGAAGTTATGGGAAAAGCAATCAGCTATTGACTCTGTTTAGCTGAACAGCCAAGTCATGATTCTTGGCCCATGGAGGTTCCTGGAAAACCTTGCAGAGGGCTCTATAGATGCAGCATTAGGGACTCACAACACATTCTGGTGTGAGCTTTTCAGTGATAGAGCTGCACTCAAGTTCTCTAGCTCCTGAAATTAATTCACACACATGCACACAAACACATGTGTGCATGCCTGCACTTAGAGCGACAGACACAGAGAATGTGTTCTATATCCTAAAAACAAGTCATACACAACACACCTGGCACCAAAATTCAAACAGGAGAACCAGAGTTGTTAGGGAAGAGAGGCTGCATGTCTCTCCAATGGGTTCTGAGTCCTTTTCCCAAATGGGGTAAGCATACCTGTTGCTACATCAGCAGTAGTAAGGGGCTTTGTGTTGGGTGATAAGACATGTGATCAAAGCTGAGCTATCTACCCAGTGGGAAAGTCTGGGAAGGAGAGATTTAAGTGGAACTGTCTTCCTTTAAGTATTATAGAGTAACATGCCTGTTCAATAAATGGGATCTGCTGTGTGAATTCAAAATGCTATGAAATAGGCTAAAGATTTAGAGAAAATTCTATGGTCCTTGAGAGCAACAAGTAAGAGAGTATATACTGTAGTGAGGTTGACAAGCTACTGCTAAGTGTAATAAAAAGTGCATCTACTGTTAAGATGGCAAGTCAGTAGAAATTTGCTTGTGGAAGGGAAAAATTACAAAGTAAAAGAAATATATAGCTGTTATGTTCAGCATGAGCCCCTGGCTTGGTGTAAAAATGGACTTACACACTTCTTGGAGCTGGCAGGATGGAAGAAAAAGAGAGTTGAAGTTAGATTTGTACTAAAGATCCCTTCGAGGATACCAGAAAATGGAAAGATCTCCCTTGCTCTTGGATTGGGAGGATAAACATAGTAAAAATGGCAATTCTACCAAGGGAAATTTATAGATTCAATGCAATCCCCATTAAAATCCCATCAAAATTCTTCACAGACCTTGAGAGGACATTAATCAACTTTATATGGAAAAACAAAAAACCCAGGATAGCCAAAACAATCTTATACAATAAAGGAACTTCTGGAGGCATTAACAGCCCTGATTTCAAACTCTATTACAGAGCTTCAGTGTTGAAAACAGCTTGGTATTGGCATAAAAACAGAGAATTTGATCAATGGAATAGAGTAGAAGACCCAGATTTTATCCCACAAACCTATGAACACCTGATTTTTGATAAAGGAGCTAAAAGTATTCAATGGAAAAAAGAAAGCATCTTCAACAAATGGTGCTG
The DNA here is from genome assembly GCF_018167655.1 of Microtus oregoni. Classification (NCBI taxonomy): domain Eukaryota; kingdom Metazoa; phylum Chordata; class Mammalia; order Rodentia; family Cricetidae; genus Microtus; species Microtus oregoni. The sequence goes on from NW_024543082.1 coordinate 15,036,830, forward strand.
GCAGAACTGGTTGTCAACCTGTTGAAGAATGAAAATAGATCCATATCTATCGCCATGCACAAAAACCAAGTCCAAATGGATTAAAGACCTCAATATCAGGCTGAACACACTGAACCTGATAGAAGAGAAAGTGGGAAGTACTCTACAACATATGTGCACAGGAGATCACTTCCTACGCATATCCCCAGCAACACAGACATTAAGGACAACATTGAATAAATGGGACCTCCTGAAACTGAGAAGCTTCTGTAAAGCAAAGGACACTGTCACTAAGACAAAAAGGCAACCTACTGACTGGGAGAAGATCTTCACCAACTCTACAACAGACAAAGGTCTGATCTCCAAAATATATAAAGAACTCAAGAAACTAGACTTTAAAATGCTAATTAACCCAATTAAAAAATGGGGCACTGAACTGAACAGAGAATTCTCAACAGAATAAATTCAAATGACCAAAAGAAACTTAAGGTCATGCTCATCCTCCTTGGTGATCAGGAAAATGCAAATTAAAACAACTTTGAGATACCATCTTACACCTGTCAGAATGGCTAAAATCAAAAACACCAATGATAGCCTTTGCTGGAGAGGTTGTGGAGTAAGGGGCACACTCATCCATTGCTGGTGGGAATGCAAACTTGTACAACCACTTTGGAAATCAGTGTGGCGATTTCTCAGAAAATTCAGGATCAACCTACCCCAAGATCCAGTAATACCACTCTTGGAATATACCCATGAGATGCCCTATCATATGACAAAAGCATTTGTTCAAGTATGTTCATAGCAGCATTGTTTGTAATAGCCAGAACCTGGAAACAAGCTAGATGCCCTTCAATGGAAGAATGGATGAAGAAAGTGTGGAATATATACATATTAGAGTACTACTCAGTGGTAAAAAACAATGACTTCTTGAATTTTGCATGCAAATGGATGGAAATAGAAAACACTATCCTGAGTGAGGTATCCCAGACCCAAAAAGATGAACATGGGATGTACTCACTCATAATTGGTTTCTAGCCATAAATAAAGGACATTGAGCATATAATTTGTGATCCTAGAGAAGCTAAATAAGAAGGTGAACCCAAAGAAAAACATATAGTCATCCGCCTGGATATGGGAAGTAGACAAGATGGCAGGACAAAACCTGGGAACTTGGGGGTGAGGTGGCATGGGGCTAAGGGGAAATGGGGTGAGAAACGTGAGAAGGGAAGAATGGGGGGAGCTTGGGGGAATGGGATGGTTGGGATAAAGGAAGGGAAGAAATATATATCCTAATTAAGGGAGCCATCTTAGGGTTGGCAGGAGACTTGACTCTAGAGGGGCTCGCAGGTGTCCAGGGAGATGTCCCCAGCTAGTACCTTGAGCAACTGAGGAGAGGGAACCTGAAATGACCCTATCCTATAGCCATACTGATGAATATCTTGCATATCACCTTAGAACCTTCATCTGGCGATGGATCAAGATAGAGACAGAGACCCAAATTGGAGCACCGGACTGAGCTCTTAAGATCCAATTGAGGAGCAGAAGGAGAGAGAACCTGAGCAAGGAAGTCAGAACCACGAGGGGTGCACCCATTTTGGGAGCTCACCAAGGCCAGCGGGACTAGGACTGAATAAGTATGGGATGAAACCTGACTCTCTGAACATGGCGGACAATGAAGGCTGATGAGAAGCCAAGGACAATGGCACTAGGTTTCGATCCTAATACATGAACTGGCTTTGTGTGAGCCTAGCCTGTTTGGATGCTCACTTTCCTGGTCCTGGATAGAAGTGGGAGGACCTTGGACTTCCTGCAGGGCAGGCAATCTGGACTGCTCTTCATTCTGGAGAGGGATGGGAAATGGAGTTGGGGGGAGGGGGAGTGAGGTAGAGGAGTGGGGGGAGGAGATGATATGTGGGAGGAGGGGGAGGGAAATGGGAAACGGAGAGGAGGCAGAAATTTTTTTTTGTAACAACTAAAAAAATAAGATAAACACGCCAAAAAAAAAAAATAAGATTGGAAAAAAAAAAAGATCCCTTCCTGGTATTCAAACACTTGAAATCTAAGAAAGAGTCAGGTAGTCAAGAACATAAAATAATAAACAAAGTAAGGATTACAGAAGTGATGATCAATGCCTAGTTCATCCGGTAAAATAGGACTATGTTCACTCAGAACTTAAAAAAAAAAAAAAAAAAAAACTAAAAAAAACCTTGATTCGTCAGCAACCCCAAGACTGTTACAGGGCATTAGCGGCATTTTCCATGTCCCTTGGTGACAAGGGATCCACAAGAAATTAAAAAGGCTCTAGCAGCCCTACATGATTCTAGACCAGCAAATAAACTGAGTTGATAAACATGTTAAAGCACTCAGGAAGAGATGAGGAAAGGAAAAAGCAAGTCATGAGTCATGGTCAGGTTACTAAAACACAAGTGTCATAAGTCCCAAGGGGTGGGGGGACTGATGAAAGGCTTTAAAGCCCAAGCAAGGATTACAGGAGTGAAAACAGAAGGGGCAGAAGTGGTCTCCTCTACACCTCATTCAGGGGAAGGCAAAGTCATTGGATGGAAGTCACCAAGCTGCTTCTCTGACTGCAATTGAAGGCTGTAGAAGGCAAGTGGAGGCCTCTTGCCAATAATGAATTCATGGGTCTGCTATGAAAGTACAAGTTACTTAGATTTTGGTGGGTATTGAACCCAAAGTTATATTAATGCATGAGAGTCCCCAAAAGCACTTGGGGGCAGTAGGTGGATGGATCTAGGGGAAAAAATAGTCCAAGTGAAAAGAACCAAGCTGGTCCAAGGTGAGGGCAATAATTCCCCTAGAGAAAACTGAACTAAAAGGTATGCTGGGAATAGAACTTGTCCATCTAACATGGGGCTCTCACGGACGCCAGGAATGCCCGAGGGACATACAGTGGATATGGCCAGAACTATAGTTCAAATCAATAGTCTATCAGCCCATGGGTGTGGTATAGCTAGGCATGTAAGGTGCTGTTTCCCCTTGTTCCTGGGACAAACTAATTTGAAATGTCCCCACCAAGGCTTTGGGGATGAGGAAATCCTCGGATGTCTCATTGCGTTTCCTCAGTATAAGGAAGGCAAACAATTCTATTAAATAGTACAATATCTTAAGACTGTATTAGATCTGGCTGACTCATTTTTTTTCGCATTTACTTACCTACTGGCCATCAGGAACAACTTTCATTTGCCTGGAATGGTAAACAGTAGATGTTCATAACCACAAAGTTACCTTCACAGTTACATTCATTGCTGTGGGATGGTGCACTGGGTCCTGGCTGTGTCCTGGTGATAGTCCTCTATTAAAAAAAATAGCATGGTCATGATGCTAATCTCTGAGTATTTTTCGGATTAGATAAAGTAGAAAACCATTCATGTACCCACAAAAATACAAGAGTAAAAGCTGAATCCACACAAGGTACAATGGCTAAACACAGTTGTAAAATCCTTGGGAGGATTATGTTCCTGTATGATACATATAATAGCTGAAAAAATTATTCTTAAAATCCTACACTATCCTATACCTGTCATGTAAAAGATCTGCAGGTATTCTTGGAGCACCCAAGATGTTGGAAGAGTCCCATTCAGATCAAGTAGCCCACTTAGTGTAACTTGATATACAGAGGAGTGTGATATAAGATTGGTCTGAAATGAATCAAGAAGCATTTGAATAAGCTAAAAATCTTATACAGCATGATAAACAACTGTGTATCCTAGTACCTCAGTAATCACACATAAGCTGATTTGACCCATGAGAAGTGAAGTGAGTCTATATAATGCCTGTACCTTCCAGCAAGGAAATTAAATATACCCTCATGTATGTGGACACAGCTACAGACCTAATACAAATATTTCCATTCAAGTGAATAACAGCTAAATCCATAATCAAAGTCTTATTCAGCTCAGTTTTATGTATAGACACCCACAAAAAATTGGCTTGTGTAGTCATATTATAAACACTGATATATAGAAATTGACTAAGACAACCAAGAAAAACAGTACTTCCACAAGCCTTACAACCCTTCTGGGCATTGGTTAATTTTAAAATAATATTTATTATTAAAACAATAGCTAAAGAACTTGACAAAAGAAGATTCCTGTTTTGGGTAAAAATGACACTTCCATATGTTATTAAATAGGAATCAAGAGGTGGGAAAACAGTCTGAGTTGTTGGCTAGAAAGGTCTCTGAGTCCCCATCACCACAAAAAGTATTGCCATTGCTGTTGTTTGCAAGAAAGAACAGGATGGTAAGATTTTGCTTTCTGGGTGGGCCAACCTCCTGCAGCACGGGGTCTTGAATGCAATCCATGGAGTTGGCATAAGCTAGGACTTTTCTATCTGATGGGGTTAGGAAAAAAATACTTACACACTCTCTTCTTGGCTTCCTTCTTTATTTTTGGTTCTCTTTGTGTTTTTTCCTATGTTCTTTCTACTATATACTTTTTTTCTTCTACAGTTATACACCCCAACAAAGTTTCAGGCAGTATAGGACTTATAGTGTTTTTTAAAGTGAATGATTAACATATTTTTCATCTCTCTAACATGATTAAACATTTAACATTACAGGTGAAAAACAAATTATCCCCAAAAGCAACATACATTCATACCCAACCAACTTCTTATAGATAAACTGTGTGGGCAATCAAGGTCTTTTTGTCAGGTTTTTTACTGGCAGGCTACATTTTGCAGTTTCAAAGAAAGGGTCAATTGCTGTATTAATTATCTTGAATGATAACCTTATAAGGAATCTTAAATGAATCACAAACCAAAATTTTATATATGAAAAAGAATCAATCAACTCTACTTTAAATCCTTAGGTTACATATCTACTCATTAATAGTATTTTATATGAGGAGATTGAGGGCAGAAATTTGTATATGCAATTAATAATCACCTTTGGTCATCATCTGATCTTAGCAAGAAAGGTACATCAGCCAATGATAATTGGCTACTTTGTTCTTGTTCTCTGACCTTAACAAGTTCCTCATTCAACTATGTATCTTTTAAAACCATTAGATTATCTTCTTGAGTTTTGAAACCGCAAAGCTGTTTAACAAAAATTTCTCAGTCTAACTTTGTTATTTTCAAATCATTGTTTAGGTGTTATGCACTCTGAAACCTGTGAACACATCTCCCAACATTAAAGTTCAAAGAATTTATACTAGTGCTACTGGGACTCAATTTTTTCTGTTTCTTTTATTTTTTATTTTAATTGTTTTTTAAAACAATCTTGTCTCATTTTACATACCTATCACATTTCACTTTGTCCCCTCCTCTCACTCCCCCTACCTTCCCTTCATCCCCTCTTCAGAGAGGGTAAAGCTTCCTATGAGGAGTCAACATAGTCTGTCATGTCACTTTGAGGCAGAACCTCCCCACCCTCTGTCCCCGTATCTAGGCTGAGAAAACTATCCCTCTAAAAACAATGGACTTCAAAAAGCTAATTCAAGCACTAGGGATAAATCCTGGTCCCCCTGCCAGTGGTCCCACAGACTGCCCAAGCCACACAGTTGTCACCCACATTCAGAATGCCTACTTCGGTCCTATGCAAATTTTCCTGCTTGCCTCAGTGAGCTCTCACTAGCTCAGGTCAGCTGTTTCTATGGGTATTCCCATCATGGTCTTGACCTTTTTTTTTCATATTATCACTCCTCCCTTTCTTTGACTGGTCTCCCAAAGCTCAGCCCAGCTCTTAGCTGCAAATCTCTGCATCTACTTCCATAAGTGACCCCAAAAATTCTATCAGAGGACTCCTACAGCTGATAAACACCTTCAATAATGTGACAGGATACAAGATCAACTCAAAAAATCAGTAGCCCTCCTATATAGAAAATAAATGGGCTGAGAAAGAAATCAGAGAAACATCACCCTTTGCAATAGCCACAAGTAACGTAAAATATCTTGTGATAATGCTAATTAAAGAAGTGAAAGACCTGTATGAAAATAACCTTAAGTCTTTGAAGAAAGACAATGAAGAAGATATCAGAAAATGGGAAGATCTCCCATGCTCTTAGATAGGTAGGATCAATATGATAAAAATGGCAATATTACCAAAAGCAATCTATAGATAAAATGCAATCCCCATCAAAATCCTAACACAATTCTTCACAGATCTAGAAAGAACAATACTCAACTTCATGTGGAAAACAAACAAACAAAAAAAAAACAGGATAGCCAAAAAAATCCTGTACAATAAAGCAACTTATGGAGGCATTGCCATCCCTGACTTCAAGCTCTACTATAGAGCTATAGTAACGAATACAGTTTGGTCCTTACATAAAAACAGACAGGTGGCCCAAATGGAATTGAATAAAAAATGCTGATACTAATCCACATACCTATGATCACATGATCTTTGACAAAAAAGCTAAAGTTATACAATGGAAGAAAGCATCTTCAACAAATGGTGCTGGCATAACTGGATGTCAACATGTAGAAGAATGCAAATAGATACATACCTATGCCCATGCACAAAACTCAAGTCCAAATGAATCAAAGACCTCAACATAAATCATACACTCTCAGGGAAGAGAAAGTGGGAAATATCCTTAGACACATGGGCAAAAGAGACCACTTTCTAAATACCAGTAGCAGAGACACTGAAGACACTGAGAGTAACAATTAATAAATGGGACCTAGTCTCAGAGTAAAGGGTTGGGGAAAAATAGACCAATCAAATGGACCTAAGAAACAAGCTGGTGTAGCTATACTAATATCTAACAAAATAGACTTCAAACTAAAATCAATCAAAAGAGACAATGAAGGACATTTCATATTAGTCACAAGCAAAATCTATCAAGAGAAAATCTCAATACTGAACATCAATGCCCCGAATACAAAAGTACCCTCATATGTAAAATAAACACTTCTAAAGCGTAAACCATACATTAAACCCACACACTAATAGTGGGAGACTTCAACACCCCATTCTCACCACCGGACCGAGTCTGTCAGACAAAAAAAAAAAAAAATCAAAAAAGAACTAAGGGAGCTAACAGATGTCATGACTCACAGTAACTTAATAGACATCTATAGAAGATTCTATCCAAACATAAAAAAATAATCCTTCTCTCCACACCACATAGAACTTTCTCAAATATTGACCACTTACTAAGTAACAAAACAAATCTCAACAGATACAAAAAAAATTGGAACAACCCCATATACCTTATCAGATCACCATGGATTAAAATTAGAATTCAACAGTAGCACTTATTCCAGAAAGCCTACAAACACATGGAAATTAAACAGTGCTCACCTGAATCATCAATGGGTCAGGGAAGAAATTTAAAACTTCCTAAAATTCAATGAAAATTAACATACAACATACCCAAATTTATGGGACACAATGAAAACATTGTTAAGAAGACAGTTCATAACACTAAGTGCCTACATAAAGAAGCTGGAAAAAAAATCCCAGACTAGTAAATAAACAGAACATTTGACAACTTTAGAACAAAAAGAAGCAAACTCAGCCAGGAAATAATCAAATTGAGATCTGAAATCAATAAAATAGAAACAAAGAAAACAATACAAAGAATCAATGAGACAAAGAGTAGGTTCTTCAAGAAAATCAACAAAATAGTCAAACCTTTATACAAACTAACCCAAAGACAGAGAGAGAATATCCAAATTAACAAAATCAAAAATGAAAAGGGAGTCATAACAACAGACACAGAGGGAATCCTGAGAATCATTAGGTCATATTTTGAAAACCTGTACTCCACAAAATTGGAAAACTTAAAGAAAATGATCAACTTCCTGGATAAATATTACTTAGAAAAATTAAATCAAGATCAGATAAGCAAATTAAATAGACCAATAACTGCTAAAGAAATAGAAACAGTCATCAAAAGTCTCCCAACCAAAAAAAGCCCAGGACCAGATGGTTTTAGCTCAAAATTCCACAAAATTTCAAAAAACTAATATAAATACTCCTCAAATTTTTTCCACACAATAGAAACTGAAGGAACATTGCCAAATTCTTTTTTATGAGATTACAATTACCCTAATACGCAAACCACATAAAGACATTACTAAGAAAGAGAATTAGCGACCAATCTCATGAACATTGATGCAAAAGTACTTAATAAAATACTGGCAAAACAAATCAAAGAACACATCAGAAACATCACCCACCATGATCAAGTCAGCTTGATCCCAGAGATGCAGGGATAGTTCAACATACGAAAACCATATAAGCAAACTGAAAAATAAAAACCACATGATCCTCTCATTAAATGCTGAAAAAAAACTTCAACAAAATACAACATCCCTTCATGATAAAGGTCTTGGAGAGAGCATGGATACAAGGAACATACCTAAACATAATAAAGGTAATATACAGCAAGCTGACAGCCAATATTCAACTAGAGAGAAACTCACAGAGATCCCACTAAAATAGGAAACAAGACAAGATTGTTCACTCTATCCATATCTATTCAATATAGTTCTTGAGGTCCTAGCTAGAGCAATAAGACAATAAAAGCAGATCAAGGGGATTCAAATCAGAAAAGAAGAAGTCAAACCCTCACTATTTGCTGATGATATAATAGTTTACATAAGCAACCCAAAAAATTCTACCAAGGAACTGCTACAACTCATTAACACTTTCAGTAATGTAGCAGGATACAAGATAAACTAAAACAAAAAACAAAAAACAAAACAGTAGTTTTCCTTTACACAGATGATAAATGGGCTGAGAGGAAGTTAGAGAAACATCACTCTTCACAATAGCCACAAACAGCATACCATATCTCGGAGTAACTCTAACTAAACAAGTGGAAGACCTGTATGACAAGAACTTTAAATCTTTAAAGGAAGAAATTCGAAAAGATACCAGAAAATGGAAAGATCTCCCATGCTCTTGCGTAGGTAGAATTAACATAGTAAAAATGACAATCTTACCAGAAGAAATCTACAGATTCAATGCAATGCCCATCAAAATTCACAGACCTCAAAAGAACAGTACTCAACTTTATTTGGAAAAGCAAAATACTCAGGATAACCAAAACAATCCTGTACAATTTAGAAACTTCTGGAAGTATCACAGTCCCTGACTTCAAACTCTACTACAGAGCCAGGGCACTGAAAACAGCTTGGTATTGGCATAAAAACAGACAGGAGGAACAATGAAAATGAATCAAAGACCCGGATATTAATCCACACACCTTCGAACACCTGATTTTTGACAAAGAAGCAAAAAAATATCAAATGGAAAAAAGAAAGCATATTTAACAATCGGTGCTGGCAGAACTGGATATCAACATGTAGAAGAATGAAAATAGATCCATTATCTATTGCCATGCACAAAACTCAAGTCCAAATGAATCAAAGACCTCAACATAAAGCCAACTATACTGAACCTCATAGAAGAGAAAGTGGAAAGTAAACTTTAATGCATTAGCACAGGAGACCACTTCCTAAATATAACCCCCGTAGCATAGACACTGAGAGAAACAATTAATAAATGGGACCTCCTGTAACTGAAAAGCTTCTGTAAAGCAGAGGACATGGGCAGCAAGAAAAAAAAAACAGCAGCCTACAGAACAGGAAAAGATCTTCACTCAGCCCACATCAGACAGAGGTCTGATCTCCAAAATATAGGAAGAACTCAAGAAACTGGTCATCAAAAGAACAAATAATCCAGTAAAAATTGGAGTACAGAGAACTTTCAACAGAGGAATCTAAAATGGCTGAAAGACACTTAAGGAAATGCTCAGCATCCTCCGACATCAGAGAAATGCAAACCAAAACAACTCTGAGATTCTATCTTACACCTGTAAGTATGGCCAAGATCAAAAACACTGATGACAACTTATGCTGAAGAGGATGTGGGGTAAAGAGAACACTCCTGTATTGCTGGTGGGAGTACAAATTGGTACAGCCCCTTTTGATGTCAGTGTGGCAATTTCTTAGAAAATTAAGAAACAGCCTTCCTCAAGACCCAGCAATACCATGTTTGGGTATATACCCAAAGAATGCTTAATTGTACCACAAGGACATGTGCTCAACTATGTTCATTGCAGCATTTTTGGTGATAGCCAGAACCTGAAAACAACCTAAATGTCCCTCTACTGAAGAATGGATAAGGAAAATATGGTACATTTATGCAATGGAGTATTATACAGCAGAAAAATTAATGACATCTTGAAATTTGCAGGCAAATGGATGGAGCTAGAAAACATCATATTGAGTGTGGTAACCTAAACCCAGAAAGACAAATATCATATGTACTCATTCATAAGTGACTTTTAGTCATAAAGCAAAGGAAACCAGCCTAAAATTCACAATCACAGAGAAACCTAGACAACAATGAGGACACTAAGAGAAACATACATGGATCTAATCTACATGGGAAGTAGAAAAAGATAAGATCTCCTGAATAAATTGGGAGCATGGGGACCAGGGGAGAGGGCTTAAAGGGAGGAAGAAGTAAGGGAAGAGTGAAGAGAAAAATGTAGAGCTCAATAAAATCAATAAGCAAGCAAACAAATAAATAAAACAAATGGTTTCAGTTTAAGTGCTAAACCACTTGAGACCACAAAGGCTTCTCATACTCAGCTTCAAACTTTTTATTCTCCTAAACAAACTTGTTTCAAAAGCAGTGGTATGGTGATGGATGTTGACCCCCTTCCCTTCTCCTAGAAAATTAATATTCATTATAAAACTACGCATGAACCTGCAGGAGTTAGAATTCTTAAAGATGTTTATGTTTTTATAGTACATCACTAAACATACTCATCATGGGTGTTACACACACTGGCATATCCTCCATCACTATTATTCTGTCTTTTCCATGCCAAACCCTAGAAAGACCTGGGCATGAAACTTTAAGGCAGTGTTATCAAACTGAATGGCCATTATCTACTGTCACTTGCACCAGCTTGGGTGTTGTGCCCATAGATTTCCCTCTAGGAGCTGGCTCTACTCTCAAGACTTCTGCTTTTCTTTGCTGTACTTCCTCTCGGAAGTCTAGAATTTCAGATACAGAATTAAAGGACAACTTCAGCAACCATTTATTACTGAAGCTGACTGATGCCATCTGAGACATCTGGGATGTGATCCCAGCATGCCCTATTGACATCAAGTTTGGCACAGGCTTCATAATGTCTCAGTTCCCTAGCCCAGCGGCTACAGTTTTTGTTCACTTTCTCAGTTCTCATTCACTCCACTCTTTCATCAATTATTGATATGTTATATTTACACAAATCTAGAAAGGACCCAGATAATTTTGGAGGATGTCACTGTTTGTTGGCAAGGAGCCAAACTCTTTGTGAAATATAAGCTGGAAGTCTAGTAGTACTAGGATTTGAGCACTGAGCAACGTGTTGTCCAAAAGACAGAAAACCTGGAGGGCTACTACAATGTTTGCTTTTGAAAAGATTTTTATTTATTTTTTTTAATTTTATTTCTATTTTTAAGTCTGTCACTTTATCAGGAGTACAAAACAAGAAATTGTGAACTGAACAGACCCTGGGACAAAGTAAGTTTAAAAGAAATACTGAGAACCAAGTGAGAAAGTCTAATGTCAATGCAAATTCGGTCTGAGAGCTTGGCCTATAAAATGTTCAAATAAGTTAAAGTAGTTATCATTTAAACAGTAAGGTGTCCCCAGTAAAAGGGGAGCCACTGTTTCGCCTAAATATAACTCTAGCGTGTGCCAAGTTGACAAAAATCCAACCACGACAATTGTCTCGTGTCAACTTGATATGCAAACACATGATTATTCACCTCTAACTCTTCTTTGTTTTTTATTCTTAAGGTCTCACTCTAATATTAACATCACAATATGAAACATAAATAACTCATGTTTCCTTAGCTCATGCTAGGGCAGCTGTTACACTTTGAACTCCTCCCCTAGAACTTAACTGACCCTGGAGGAAAATGCTCATTTCACATGTACAATCTGGCGCTTAAGCCCTACCTTTCTCTCTCTCTCTCTCTCTCTCTCTCTCTCTCTCTCTCTCTCTCTCCCTCTCTTTTGTCTCACCATCTCTCCTTTTCCCTCTACCTCCTCTCCACTCTGTGTCTGTGTGTGTGTGTGTGTGTGTGTGCATTCACTGTGTATCTGTACATATGTGAGCAGGCCAGAAGTCAATTCTTGTAATTGTCCTCAGATTTTGTCCATCTCGTTCTCTCATTTTGCCTGAAGCTTGCCAATCCAGTTGCCCTGGCTAGGCAGTAAGTCCAAGGAATCTGCCTGTCTATGCCCCTTCAATACTTGGATTACTAGTATACACTAACATGGCTGGCTATTTTATGTGAATTTTAAATATAAAAAATGGGTTCTTCATGGCTCCTAGCTTTGAGAAACCTACTACCATAATTAACAAGATGGAAAGAGAAGATTTTTATTGTAGTTGTAGTTAATTTATAATTCTTTTTAAGTTCTCAATAGTCACACCATTATTTGTTACTTAAAATTATTTTGATAGTCTAAAGTTGACACATGAATTATAGACTCTTCAAAGGCTCAAAATTAGATACCCCCAACCTTATAAAACATTTAACACCCAACCACTTCTTCACTTTCTTAACAATGTCATCAATATATTAAACTAGTTTTTGCTTTGGGATCCTGTGACTTTTTTATGCTCCAGTAAGGTGCAATATCATAAATCTCAGTAACAGGTGAGGACTGTGGTGGTTTTCAACATATGTGAGACATGTGATTGGGAAAGAAGTTACCTTAAAGCCATCTTTAAGGTACTTGAATTGTAAGGCATATACATACATGTTGAAAAGTTAGAACATAATTATTTTAAATTTCCCCCCACTTGTCCACACTTTATAGTCTTCCAAATCTTAGCTACTTTAACTCATTTGAATATGTTGTAGATGTTGGTTCCCATAAAAGCATGCTATTCCATTTCTCTGTATTTCATGCCATCCAATGTACTTATACTTTGTATTAAAATTTGTGAGTAGGAGAATTGAATGGGGGAGATCCATTGTCCTCAAAATGTTCTTTCTTGGCAACCCATCTCAGATCCAGTGAAATATAATCATTGAGCTACTAAAACTGTCTTCTTGCAACATTGCACCACAAGCTACGAATAATAACATTGAAGACATAATCATAGATGAGTGCAAATCTCTCTTTATTACTTAAGAAGTAGGATTACTGTGTAATAAGAATTTATCACAAGGACAATGAATCAGATCTCCTCGGTGGAATCACAGCTTTATTATAATCATTATCTCAAAACTGGATTCTCATCTTTTTCATATCCTCAGTTGGCAGCAGCGGGCAATGGTCCAGTCTACGATTGGACACAGACAGTGGCAAATGTTTTCATTCTGGACATTCCAAGATCCACAAGCAAAGCCACATGAACAACCAGTAGCAATCATTCCTGCATGGTTGAGTGAGAAAAGGCCATTAGAGACCTAGGACTTTAAAAGATAGAGAGTCCTTCACTGTTATCCCTAGGAAACTCATGCACATATCTATGTTTTGTGGGACATAAAGCTAAATCAATTTTGAGAGTGATCATCAAGAAAAAAATCACTTAAAAGACTTGGTGTTTTACTGTCTTCCAATTGATGGCAAATCCACCTCTGAGCTGGCTCCTATTCTACCACTACAGGGGAATAGAATGGGAAATAAAAGAAGGCCATATCCATGACCACACAATTGAAGTCCAGGTAGACTGTCATATGAAGGAAAAAGTGACTGGAAAAACAAACACAGGGTCCATCAGTAACATCTTTAAGGAAACTGGAAATCAGGAAGGTATGTCTAGGTAACTGGGATTATGGCTCAGCTCCATGGCAGGAAAAATCTGATGTATTTGAAGATATAGGTATTAGAGTTTGATGGGGTGCACAGGGCTTCTTACTCAAAATTCCCCTTATGAGTTACTCACCTGGTGGACAGGAAGCCAGTGTACCTGAAGCATTGATAGTAGTGCAGGAGAGACTCTTAGTCATAGCAGAGGGAGGACGCTCTGTAGGAAAGAGAATAAGAGTTAATGCCATAATCTCTTGTTCTTACAGCTCCCTTTCTTAGTCATCCTCTATCTTGGAGATGTCCCTGTTTTTACTAGTGGGCTAATGACTAAGTTTTAAGACTTAGTGTCTTTCATCTTGAATTTTTCAGGCAAATGGATGGGGCTAGAAAACATCATTTTGAGTGAGGTAACCCAGACCCAGAAAGACAATTATCACATGTACTCACTCATAAGTGGTTTTTAAACATAAAACAAAGAAAACCAGCCCACAAATCAAAATCCCAGAGAACCTAGACAACAATGAGTACTCTAAGAGAGACATACATGGATCTAATCAACATGGAAAGTAGAAAAAGACAGGATCTCCTGAGTAAATTGGGAGCATGAGGATCTTGGGAGAGGGTTGAACGGGAGGAGAGAAACAGGGAGGAGATAAGAGAAAAATTCAGAGCTCAATAAAAATCAATAAAAAAAGACAGTGTCTTCATATTTGAAGTCAAAATAGTAGTTGTGCTTACCTCTTACAATGGCAGTGAAAATTAAAATGAACTAACTTTATATTATTTTTATATTATGTTTCAAATGTGTTCATAAATTACATAAAATAAACCTCCTAAGTCTATTGACTATCAACGAAAATGGAGTGTTTAACCGTGAACTCAAAAAAGGATAATATTATAAAGAAATCCTAAACAGGGAATTAGGGCCAGAATTGATTAAATATGGGTGGAGTCTAGAAATAGGATAGAGATATAATTATAATAGAGGAATAGGAGACATGAACCCTGGTTAAGCTCAGCATTCTCCTACCCCATCAGTTACCTAGACTGCGAGCTTCCTTGAGCTTCTTCATGACAGAGTCTAAGGTCTCCTCGGTATTCACTGGGACCATCAGTTGAAGAAAGGAGATGATGATGAGCAGGGAGCAGGTTGTAGTCTTCATCCTTTTGAATGTTTGTGTCTTGGGGCTGGAAGAAAAAAGCAAAGATGATGAAATCACTGAGTTGTGGAGTAGCTAGCTGTGAGGGAAAGGAAGAGACAGTTACACTCTGGAGAGAGTAAGGAGGAAGAACAAAGTAACCATGATGCAGCCATTCTAGCTATTTGCAGAATCAAAGAGTGTTCCCACAGAGAAGATTCACTCACGTAAACCAGAAAGGTTTCAAAGGCCTGACCAAGCAAGGATGCTTTTAGACCCTGTGGGATTATCAGCCTGGCTACCCATAATATATAAAACACACAACCCTCCATCACTGCCAAGTAAATACTTCTTATACTTCCAAAGAACTTTGGCAGCTGAGGCATAGTTTTTTTTTTTTCAATTTCCTATGAATTGAAACATTCTCTTAAGGACATGTGGAGAGGTTCTTAAGCCTCATGGAGTAAACAAACTCCACATACCTGGGAAATCTGAAACTTGAGTGTTACCAAAGTGTTTCCAAAATGCCCCTACCTAGTGTTACAGGAGCAACTAATTAGAAGGAGTCTGTGACCAGTTGAGCTGCCAAGAAAAGAACCTCCTACCTGTTTAGCTGTTCCTTTAGTAATCTGGAAAAAAAATCTTTTAACAGGCATTTGAAAAGGGCCAGATGTACTAATAACCTCAGGAAAAAGATATAAATATGTTTTTCCACAGGATAAAAAAAAACCAATCTAAATTGCAGACAGACTTATTCAACCTTTTCACCAAAAACTCTCTATCAATGCTCCCAAAAGACAAAAGACAAAAAAAAATAAAAAATAAAAAAGTTCAATCTCTCTTCTTTGCAGGAATCTTCAACTCCTCCTACATTGTCATCCATCTCAAAAATAAATCCACCCACTTGGGGACAATTTTAAAAACTCACCCAAAAAGCACAGCAAATTGTCTCCGATACTGGAAAGCCATCATCAATTGAAAATATGTTTTTTGCTATGCTTGCTGTCATTGCTATACAGGTATATCCTGCCTCAACAGCCTCATTTGGGGCTTATGTTCCCCGTGCTCCACTTCTTCATCCAGTGGGTTGGGAAGATGATGTGACTATCAGGATGATTACTAATAACACTGGGCTGATGGGGGGACATGCTAATTTTTCCTCTCATTTGACCTCCACTGTACTTAAATATGAAAAATGTCTAATTCTACTTCAATTTATATTACTGTAGTAGAAACCCCTCCCATGGGTTGTTTTCCCATTGCTTATAAAACTTTTCTTTCTGATGCTCCAGATGAATTGGCTCCAAAAAAGTTACTTCCATATCATAAAAGGTTTATATGAGAGATTAAAATAAAGATTTTAAAAGATGTTTACAATAATAACACTATGGTAAGACTATCAAAAACTATTCCTCTAAAACCATGTCTAAAAAATATTGGGACAAAGATAAGATATACAAAAACTTTGCTTAGGAATGTAAGGCTGAATTGGCTTAAATATGGGTTTGAATACTTAAATATTGGGCTTCAATACATAATCCTTAAAAGACTCAAAAATAATTTATGATTATCTTATAGTTTCACCATTTAATAATTACAGAGCATATTTATTTTTTAAAAATTACTTTTTCATGGATATAAGCCTAAGGTATTTACAAAAAAGCCTGTTAATAGATGGTTCACACCAGGATGGGTCAAACCTATTTATGTCAGTCATTCTCCCTCAGGTGTTTTTTAAAATTTTTTTCCAAGATTATTCAGACTTTTTGCTACAACTAGCTTATCTTATTTAAAAAGCCTCAAAAATCTAAGAACACTCCTATAAAAATTATATCTTGCCTAGGCTATCATTATATTTGCTAAATAATCTTCAGAATTAAAAATTGTTAAATTATCAGGTTAGCTGTTCCAGATGTATTTCAACTAATTGTGTTAATTCTAGATTAGCTAAGACTTATCCAGTCATTTTGATATTACAAAGACCTTCCTAAGTTATGCTTCCTTTAGATTTAAAAGATAATGCTTGGTTTGACAATAAAGTCTTACAAACACTTAAAAAAGTTAATAAACTCATTAGACCAAAACATTTTATGACAGCTTTAATTTTAGATATTAATGCTTTAATAGCTATTATAACTTCACTTACAGTTTCATCAACCACTCTAGTCTCAGATATAAAAGCTAAACATTTTGTTAATGATTTAAATAAAAATATTTCTTTGACACTAGTAAGACAACAAATTATAAATAAAAAATTAAAATCAAAGCTTTATGTTTTAAAGGATGTAGTTTTAAAATTAAGACAATAGATAAAAAATATTAAAGTTCAGCTTTCTACCAAGTGCCATGCCAGCTTTCGATACATATATTAATGCCATTATCATATGATAAAAAATCGTAAGTTAAAACTCATTTGTTAAAAATTTAAAAAGACAATGATATTACTCATAATATGGCTCAATTACAAACTCAAATCTCAACTATGAGCAAGACACATGATGGGTCTATTAATCTAAAAGATTTGGCTCAGTCTATTAATTCTGGTTTGTGGTCTTTAAACCCAATAAGTTGGTTACATTAAATTTTTGTTGTTGCCGTAGCTGCAAAAATAATTTTTCTTCTTCTTATTCTTCCACTCATTTTCAGACTAGTCTTCTTTTTCATTTCCACTGCCAAAAGAGATTTTACAAACTTCAATTAAAAATAAAAAAGGAAAAGATGCCACACCAATCCCAGTAGATTCTGTATAACAAGTTCCACAGACTGAAGCATTAGACTCCAAAGGGAGGAGGTCCCCTGGAACCGGTTGTGGAACTCTCTAGCCAGAGAGACATTATTGAGCCGTAGTTCTCATGGCAGTTTATCTGCTTTATCTTCTTCTATTCCTTTTCTATCTTTACGAGATGTTCCTGATAGCCTGGGCCAAGATTTTAAGTGAGAAATTTGAATAATAAGCCACCCCTTGAAATGGGGTCACTGGCCATGACCTCCTCTCTGAGATATTCAACTCTTTGCTTCATAATCATTTACATAATTAGAAAATAATACTTTGATAAAACATCCTCCCAAAAATATATAAATTTGTATGGCTGTGCATGTGTAGATAAGGTTGACTCTGACCTTGTGGTATAAAAAGCATTGTTTAAGCATAGTTTTAAATTGAACTTTGAGAATTTTTAATAATACAGAAACTAGATGTTAGGTAAGGATTACTCATAGAAATTTATTAACTTGATCAGGACCTAGGGGTTATAACCAAGTGCCCTTGAAGACTTTGAATTCGCTTCTAAAAGTTTGCCATTAACTATAAGTGAATTTTGTATTTTGTTCTATTTAGTGATAATGATGTTATCTGTTCCCTTTGTAATTGATTCTTTGAACTCACTATTTAGGAAATGTAATACCTGATTGATTTTGTGGGGAGGGGGTTGTGCCAAATGATTATGATAATTATTTTTTGTGACTGCTTCACTGGACACATCTTTTAGAATTGTAATACCTGTTTTTCTTTTATAAAAACCTTGCTTGAGAGCTACAAAATACACTCAGATTTAAACTGCCTCTGTTTTTTTTTTTTCTGTTTGTCACCACCAAATCCCACCCATCTAGTCTTTGAGGAACCATGTCCCAGAACATCCCATACCCGACTGGTGTGGTCAGTGGCAGATAGTGTCCAAGATGTAGGGTTTAGGGAGTTTTACTGAGGTAAGCGTAACACCTGTGGGTGTTGGGATTTCCCTGTTTCTAAAATAACACAGAAGTCACTTTGGCTGTTGTAAAGTACAAGTGACCTCACTCATAAGAGTGGGTTTTATGGTCTAAAAACAATGCTCAAAATAGGAGAAAAGGTCTTGGAAAAGTAAAACATAAATTCTGGGAGACATGTCAGAACCTGTCTCATCAGACAACAGAGGACCACCGGGTTGTAAAACTACATCATTCCTAGTATTCCAGGAAGAACAGCTTCCCTCCTCATTCCTTTCAAGAAGTTACCTGTGAATTTAATTTTCCTGGCTTCTCCAGTGCGTATCTGTTTGCACAAGGCTCTTTGCTCTCTAAAATCACCCATGCTTGGATGGGTTTTTCAGTAGGTCATTTGTTTTTGTTTCATCCCTTCTCCTGTAAGTAACCCCCACCTAGACACCTATAAAGAACTCCACTAACTTACTGATACATCAAACAGGGCTTCAGTAGATTTGTTTTGTTGATCCATTATTAGTTCTCTCTCAGGATAGTCATGCGTGTCTTTTCTTCTGAGAAAAAAGTACACACAATTCATTTGATACATGATCAGGGATATGATCATGAACCAAAGATGAGTTGGGATATTGAGACATACACATGAAGCTGATCTTTAAAAGGAGAGACATCCATGACAGAAATCTTGATATAACTCCTCTTCCTCCTATGAGACGGGATTGTATACCTTTTTGATATTGGCATTGCACGGGTCTTGCTTTGGGTGAGGATACAAACAATCAAGGCTGTCTTCTATCCAGAGGAAGAGTCTGAGTAGAGGGTCTGCAGGAGAAATGCAAATGGGGCTATTCTCCTCTGTGTGACATGGAGTGACAGGCCTGCTTGAAGAGTGGGGCCTCCTGTATGAGAATGTAGTTAACCCAGAAAGGTTAAAGATTTGGGACATTTCTTCTCAGTCCCCGAGTAAAAAGTAAGGGAAGAGAGTATCCATAAGCTGAGTCTGAGGTTGAATAACCATTTCCATTTGTAGTAAAAAGTCATATTTTGCCAAGATGACTACTCAGTGAGGACTTGCCTTTGTAAGGTAGCAATTATAAAGGCAAAGGAATGTTCTGTTAGTTTTCTGAGCATTAGCCTCTGCTTGGATAAAAGACAATATGAGATAGAGGTATTAATTTATCCTTTCTTATAGTTGGGAAGATCCAAGAAATGGAATTTCAAAGTCAGGCCTGTGCTAAGAGCCATTTCTGGGATTCAAAAACTTAAAACTACAGGTACTATAGAATACAGCGTAATGTAAAAATAGCAATAAAGAAACTAAGACTTACTTACAAAAGTGATGCAGTCCCTAGTTCACCAGGACTGTGTTCTCAGGATAAATATTGTTGGTTTTTTTTGTTTGTTTGTTTTTTTAGTTGTTGAAAAAAAATTTCTGCCTCCTCTCGCTTCCCATTTCCCTCTCCCTCCTCGCACACATCACCCCCCCCTCCCCTACTCCTTTCCCCCTCCCCCCCCACTCCATTCCCCCTCCCTCTCGAGAATGAAGAGCAGTCCAGATTCCCTGCCCTGCGGGAAGTCCAAGGTCCTCCCACTTCTATCCAGGACCAGGAAGGTGAGCATCCAAACAGGCTATAGCCATACTGATGAATATCTTGCATATCACCTTAGAACCTTCATCTGGCGATGGATCGAGATAGAGACAGAGACCCAAATTGGAGCACCGGACTGAGCTCTTAAGATCCAAATGAGGAGCAGAATTAGGGAGAACATGAGCAAGGAAGTCAGGACCATGAGGGGTGCACCCACCCATTGTGACAGTGGAACTGATCTACTGGGAGCTCACCAAGGCCAGCTGGACTGGGACTGAATAAGTATGGGATGAAACCGGACTTTCTGAACGTGGCAGACAATGAAAGCTGATGAGAAGCCAAGGACAATGGCACTAGGTTTCAATCCTAATACATGAACTGGCTTTGTGGGAGCCTAGCCTGTTTGGATGCTCAGGAGAAATATTTTTAAGTGAATTAATCAGAGACTTAAGTATTTTATTGGGCTTTAGTGACTGATGAGTTCCATGATAAAACCTGACTTTTTTTCTTCAGTTAGGAGAGGCTTTTGAAGATCTAAATGATTGAGACCAGAGTAATGGAGGAAAGTCATTGGTTAATTAATAAAGAAACTGCTTGGCCTCATAGGTTAAAACATAGGTGGGAGGAGTAAACAGAACAGAATGCTGGGAGGAAGCGGAAGTGAGCTCAGACTCGACAGCTCTGCTCTCTGGAGCAGAGACGCCATGCTCCCCTCTCCCGGGCAGTTGCGATAGCTCTGTTCTCTGAGGCACATGCGATGAAGCTCCGACCCAGGATGGACGTAGGCTAGAATGTTCCCAGTAAGCACACCTCGGTGTTACACATTATTAGAAATGGGCTAGTTCAGGTGTGAGAGTTAGCCGAGAAGAGGCTAGATATAATGGGCCAAGCAGTGTTTAAAAGAATACAGTGTCCGTGTAATTATTTCTGGTCATAAGCTAGCCAGGCGGCCGGGGTGCCGGGGATGCAGCCCTGCCGCTCCCACTACTACACCAGAGTATAAATTAAGTTCTTAAGATAATAAAACACACAGTAGGAGATAAGGAGAGGAAAAGTAATTGATAAATTCTGTACAGTTACTAAAAAAACAAATGTGCAAGACTTGAACTCTTGGAAATCTTAGGGGGGGAATTGATAAAAACAAAACAAAGCAAGCACTTTTTGTGAGTCCTGAGAAGGATTTTCAGGTCTAATCAGTATTTCACCAAGTGTTAAAAGAAGGAGCAAAACTTATGCAGGTACAAGTGTTCTTTACAGAAACTCCTATTATGGAGGAAACCACCCAAGCCACTTCTCTGACAGGGAGATCAAAGTTGCCTGCAGGTGAGGGCCATTTGTGCACTGGAGGCCTCCTATCTGTTATTAATATACAAATTACTTGGGCTTTGGTAGATTCTGGAGCCAAGTGCATTCATGACAAATCTGAAAAGCACAGGGGCAATGGGCAGCAGTGGGTGGATATGGGAATAAAACAGTCCAGGTAAAAAGCACCAAGTTTTACAAACGGTGAGCAATGACCCATCCAGAGTGACTGTTTGTGTGCATCTCCTTCCTGAAGAAAAGTATGCTGAGGGCAGAATTTGTTCTAGCCCTGGGATTACACTGAAACAACATGAGACAGAGGTAGCAGGAAGGAAGTGGGAGTGAGGAGAGAAGAGGAGAAGAGGGGAGAGAAGGAGAGAGAATATGAGTGGCCAAAGCTGCAGTTCAAGCAGACTGTACCAGAATCTGGGTGGGGTGTAACCAGGCAGGAGTATCTTGCGATAGTTCCAAAAAACTCATATGGTGAGGAAAATGCATGGGAGTCCCATCTCATGGAGATTCTCCATGATGAAGTAGTCAAACAATTGATACAAATGACAGGGTTTTCCCATGCTCAATTAGACCTTGCTAATGTGTAGGTATTTTTGTTGTTTTTAAACCCTTTAGTTATTGTATATCAAGTCCAATTTGTATTTACTTGGGATGGTCAGCAGTGAACCTTTAGAGTACTTCAAGATTATCTTTAGAGTGCCACTATTTATCACAGGATTATCGCCCTGCTTTGTTATCCTGACCATCCTCTATGAAGAGATTCCACTGTCTAGATAGCAGGATGGTAAATTCTGAGTGTTCTGTATATTTTAAAATACACCAAAACTACATGCATGCAGGTGCACCTAAAGGAATGAGAGTGGGATTTCAGTCAAAATACACTAAAAGCACCAGAGGGATGCTAAATCCTTGGGAGTATTATGATCCTATACATGTGATACATGACAAGGTTACTTTTTAAATCCTACAATATCCATGTCTGCAATGGTAAATTAGCTGAATATTTAACTGGGACTCCTGGAATATTAGTGGATTTTTATACCCTACCTTACTCAAATTGTTCTTTGCATGCTGTTTAGATTTTGTTAACTTGTCACAAACTAGGGTCATCTGGGAAGATAAAACCTGAGAAAATTCCCGCACAACTTTGTCTTATAGGCAAGTCTGTGGAGGCATTTTCTTGACTCAAAATTCAATAAAATTAATGCATGACCCTTGAATTAAGGCTTACTCAAAACTTCAGGATACAGTAGAATGCATCCAGGCCCTGTCAGAATCTAACATAAACAGTCTCTAGTCCAATTCCCTATAAAACTCTTATTCCCGCTCCATGCCTTGAGTCCAGTCTTCACCGTCTACAGTTTTGCTGGCATTCTGACATTCCAAACTTCCACCAGAATGGGCTTACAGTATCCTAAGGGCATCTCATGTTTCAGATGTCAGCCTGGCATCAACATCAGAGTTTAGAGCCTGAAAAGTCCTTGGACCTGATCTAATTTTATGTTATCACGCAAAAGATAACTAACCCAAGACTGAGGTGAACATCGTGTTTACTTTGTGATTTATACTGTGATCACAGATGGGCATTTTGTAGATTGGGAGCTGGTACAAGAACCAAGGTCATTCCATTTCACTGCATTCTCCTTTGTATGAAGCTGTCTAACTTCTCTGGGGCTATAGGAAATACAAGAAATGGAATACGACGTGGTATTTGTCAAGTTTGTGTATATCATCCCATTCCTCTATTTAACTGGGAGACTGACCATAAAAGAATAAGGTCATATAAATTATGCTTTAATTTTAAACAATAATATAAAATAACATAAACTGATTTTTCTTTTCTGGATGCAAGACCGCTTGATACCACAGAGGCTATTCGCACTCAGTTTCAAGGGTCTTATTCTCCTTAACAATGTTGTTTCAAAAGCAGATGTGTAGTGATGGATGTTGACTCACTCACCGTGCTGCGTAATTGACATTTATTAGAAAACTAAACAGCAGCATGCAAGATTTGTGAAAGAATTTCAACAACTTCTAGTTCAGTATTCATCTTTTTGTAGACTATCTCCTTCAATCATACATATCATGTGTATTGTGATCATTGTCATAGTCTTCTGCGGTTTCCATAATTACTATTCTGTCTTTTCCGTGCCGTGTCCTGGGAAGGAGCTTCGAGTTGGGCAGGAGACTTTTGAGCTACCCTGCCAACCAGAATGGCCATTATCTACTGACATTTGCACAAACCTGGGTGTTGAGCCATAGATCAACATTGAGGAGCTACCTCTGCTCTGAACACTTCTGCTGTTCCCTGCTGCACTTCCTCTCTGGAGTTTAAAAGTTCAAGTCTAGAATTAAGGGACAATTTAAACCACTGGTTCTGACTGAAGCTGACTGATGCCAATTGCGACATCTGGAATGCGACCTCAGCATTTCCTGTTGGCATCAAGTATGGCACAAGACTCCTAGCTGTCTCTTTCTGACAACTCCAATGTTTGTTCATTCTCTGAGCGCTCATCCTCTTTCCTTTTTTTACAGTAAAATGACAGGCTGTAATTTATACATTTGGCAAGAATCCAGGTCATTTGTGAGGTTGTCACTGTGTGTTGGCATGGACCCTGCCGACCTCTTTGTGAAGTATGGCCTGGAAGTATGGTGCTAGGACTGAAGGTCTGGGCAATCTGTTGTTTCAAGAGAGGGAAAACAGAAGGATGGCTAGAATGTTAGCTTTGTGAACGTATTTATTTATTTGTTTATTTTAGTTCAGTCTAAGTTCCAAGTGCCCCACTTGGACCAAGTATCAGGACCTAAGATGTCAAGAGCTATGTAGACCCTGGGACAGAGTAAGCATAAAAGCAATGCTATAAACTGAGTAGAAAAGTCTAACAATTTAAGATTTGTGAACTGTGACTTCAGAACCGGGCATGCATTGTATTTAAGAAAGTTAACTTGTCATTTAAGCATCAAGTGTCAAAGAAAGAGCCACACAGTTCCCCCTAAAGCACCTATTGAGTTCTCAACCCAGGCAAAAGAAGTTGTTCTATTTGGAACTTCTTACTAAGAGCTTGACTTAGCCTAGAGGATAATGCTCATTCTAGATTTGCCTTTTGGCACTTAGTCTCCATTTCTGGGTGTCTTGAGGGTAGTGGCAAACCATGAGTATGTGTAGAGACTCCAGGTCATTATTAGGTGATGCCCTCAGGATCTGACTGCTTTGTGTTTTGAGCTTTCTCATTTGGCCAGAAACTTGCTAATTTGGTAAGAATGGCTGACCAGCAAGCCCCCAAGAATCTGGCTATCTCTGCCTCCTCAACACTGGGACTACAATTACACACCACCATACCTGGCTCTTTAGATGAGTTTTGGATATCAAACTAATGTTCTCATGTTTGCTCTGCAAGTAATTTACTGACTGAGCTACTAGCCTGTTTTTGTTTTACATTTTCCCAGAAAGAATACAAAAACACTACATTTTTCTCTCTTTGCTTCTAAAGAGGTTCATTATCAAAATCAAGAACTGATGGAAAAGTAAGCAGGTCCTAAATATTTCAGCTTCAGCTGCAGTCCTTGCTTTGCCAGGTCCTGCCTCCAAATTTCTGCTCTCTGGGGAGAAGTAGCATTTGAGCATCCATCCCTCATCTCAATAGCACAACTTGAGAAGACTTAAGCAGGTAGTCCAAACAATTTTTGTTTTACTGACTTCTTTTTTTTTTAACATTTCTTAAACTTCCATGATAGCTCTTTTATTTTTATATTTTATATTTATATTTTATATCCATTAATACCTTATTTATGTTCACTAATCAAAGCAAATATTGAGTTACTATCAGGGAACCAGGCATGATATTATGAAATCAAAGCCTCTACTCCCATGAAGATTATAGCACAGTGGATGGAGAAAACACTAAACATGACAACAATTTACAGAAATAACTGCAGATTTAGCTATCATTCGTTGAGAGTTAGAGTGGAAAGTAGAAAAGAGTCTTTCCTAGGGAAGGCACCATGCTGAGACAGAAGATTGGTAGGACAGCCTGGGGCAAAGACTCAGGGCAGGATGTAACCCCTCTGGTGAGAACTTTCAGATGGGAGTGGCCATGCTGGATTGATAGGAAAATTGCCCAGATGTAGCGCAACTGTTCAGTGTACTTTTGTAAAGGCCTAGGTTTTCACATACCATGTCACAGAATCATAAACAAACAAACAAACAAAAATCATCTGGAGCACAGAGCACCCGAGGACCTTCCCAAGATTTCCAGAGAAAGGAGCACATCGAGAAGCAAAGATGCCAAGGTCCATGGAGATGGGATAACATTGTCTCCGAAGATGCCACAGTCCATGGAGATGGGATAACATTGCCTCCTAGTGATCCTACCTAATCCACCCTATCCACTCATTCCTGGATTCAGGGAGTATTACTGGATTAAAGATACATACTCAAAACACATTGTCTGGGCCCTGTGCATTCATGAGCAAGGAGCAGAGCAAGAAAACATTTGGGGACATTGAAGGATCAATCAATAATCTTGATGAAAGATGCTGGACTTGTGGAGCAAGGTAGTTGAAAAGATGTGAAGGCACTTGAGAGAGGAACACAAATGTGAAAATTGCTAATGATTCAGTAATAGTGCTAGCATTTGCTTAATGAGCAAACATCCTAACACATTTGAAAATCGTTAGTGAAATAGCTGTGGGTCCTCTGAGCTGCAGCTGGCAAATACAAGGATTTCGGTAGGGGCCACTGTTGAAAACAGGGAGAAGGCAATGAGATACACCATAGTGTTGCAGGTCTGGTTTGCACTGAAGGAAGAAGCAAGGAAATGTGAGTGACTGTGAGCTCCATGCAGTGGAGCCATTGAATGGTCCTTGTGTCACATCTGGCCCTCACGGTGGCCCCATATTCCTGGAATTTGTCTGTTCAGTGTTCCTGCCACAGTCAGTATGATGAAGTGCTAAATTTAAGAACAGAACCTGAAGCTCTTGATGTATCACACGGCTTTAGCGTTCTTGCATTCTCAAGGCTCCCATGACTTTAAATACATACATTCTGTCTATTCAAGCTACATATCATTCCGGAGATGTTCCTGCAGTGAACATGGGGTCTCCCATAACTTGCTGTAGCTGAGGGGATCACACAGACTTTGTGGTAGTGAAATAGATTCAGCTCATTCTTTCTCATATTGTCTCTCCCAGGTTTCTATGTGACTGATATTTCTACAGTTTTTTTTCCCTTTTATGAATCTTCTCACTGTCAGAGAAACAAATTCACGAAATTCCCCTTCATATGAAAAAAAAGGGGTATTTCTTAACTTTCTGTTCCCTGACATTCCTGGATCTTTTTGGTCATTTTTTTGGCAAGTTATTTTTTCTGACCTCAACAAGCAATCTCAGATTCCCCGTTTTATTCTTCAATCTCTACATGGCTTCTGAGTACATCTCAAAAAATGGCATCCTTTCCTCCTGTCCTAGCAGTGAAGAAAGAGACCACTTACTTTCTCAAGATTCCAACTTCCTCATCTTGAGACTGGCCAAACAACACTTGAAAGAGCAATGGAGAGGGTTAAGTAGGCTGTGTGTAAAATCAGTAATAGAATTTAATAAATATTATTGCATTTTTATGAAAACCATATTGTTATGTCATTATCCTCTTTCACATCAATGCCAATAAGTCAACCAAATCTTGGTTAATGGACTTTTGAGGCTAAATTGGCTCATATTAAGTATGAAGAAACATGGTTTTGCTTTATCAAAGTGGTAAATTTGTTTAGAAGGTAGTCTCAAAATATTCTCCTTTTAGTGTTTCTAAGTCTGGGGCAGCTAATAAATCACACCCAAACTCAAAACAAATAATAATTTCATAGTCAAACACATTCGTTCTTTCCTGAAAATGTTCTCAGCAATGCAATAATATCTCACACTCATCTAGTGTAAACAGGAGAGGCTATGTATTTAACTTGGTTCTTTCCTCTATGCTTGCATATTGCTTACTTTGGAATTTAAAAAGTCAATCTCTTTCTTGAGTGTTGGAAATCACCACAAGCTGATTGCTGTTTGAGTTTATCTGATGTTCTTGTTCTGCTTTTAGTGAGCATTGCGTCTCATGGCCTGGGGCCTCCTTCCTTAGAACCAGTCCTTCCTCATTCAATTACCTCCTTTTCTGTTTCTCTCAGGCAGCTTTTCTTCTTTCTTTTATATTTGGTGAGCTTTTGTTTAGTATTATTTTTTTTTTATTCTGGAAACTTTCATATCTGAATACAATATGAAACTCAAAATATCCATGCTCATTTTCCCCTCAGTTTCCCCCAAATGCCTCTCCAAATGGGTGGGCCCTCCCAACTTGATGCTTTTTGTTTCTGTTTTTGTTTTATACCTTGTGGTATAGGTGTAATTAAGGAGGTCTGAGTTTCTGTAAGCAGTTCCTAGCACTGAAAGAGCAGAAGACCGCAGCAGCTTTCTTACTGTAAGTGTTCCCCAAATAATCATTAGTTAGTCTTTATTCTGGGTTCTTATGGACTTCCTTAATTATGCCTCATTGTGGAATTGAATTTGGAGTGTCCTTACCTGTATATTCCATCCACTGAAATATGGAAAACTTACTAGTGTCCATACATAAAAAGCAGAAAAAGCAAAGTATAGTTCTTCATCCTCCAGAAGCTTTTCTTATACGATGGGATTTTTCATTGCCACAGGAGAAGGATAACAAACACAAGCAATGAGAAAGCAATGATGAAGTTGTTGACTGACCTCAGTCTGCTTCTTGGTTCTTACCAGTGTGGGTTCTCAGGTTCATTTCATTCTAAGTCTTGTCTTGGAGTCAGAAATGATTCTGCACTGGTACATTTGATTCTTGGGGCTACCTGTGTTGGGTCCAGGGGTGTCGTGCAAAGATGGGGACAGACCACCAAAGTCTAATAAACCAGGATCAAACTTTATTCCAGAAGCCAGAATCTAGGAATAAAAAATAAAATAAAATAAAAAAAATTTTCATGGGGCACAAAAAGCTTATCAGCTAGCTGAGACCAGAGCCAGAGATTTGTTTTTGTTTTTGTTTTGTTTTGTTAGGCTGTGGCAAAAGGCCAGTTTCTGAATCCATCTTTTTTATAGTAAAGGGCACGAAATATTAGGTCTGAACAAAGGAATTTTTATAATCTCAAGGTAAAACTCAAATACAGATTGTCTTACTTTACAATCTCTGTTAACAGGTTTTTTTAGTTAAACTAGTGTTTGTACTTAATCTATGGTCTTTCTTGATACTTTCACTTAGTGTTTACTGAAGCCCTGTGCCCTCCCTTTCATGTTGCCAGTTTCCCATAGCAGAGACAATGCCTAACCCAGAGGTCATGTATCTCTGTCTTCTAAAGGCTAACTCAGTTCATATCTGTAGGCTAGCTCTCAGTTTGCAGAGATGCTTTGGCCTTGTAAATAGAGCTGTGAGTTGTAACCCACTGTTAATAGTTAATCTTCAAGCAGCTGAGAAAGCTGCTGACAGTCTATTCTCATTCTCCGAGGCTTACAACTTTATATTTCTTTATTTCTACATTCCTATTTCTGAAATCTACATTTTTATTTTTTTATTCTTGGACTCTTCAACCGGTGCACAATATCACTCACTAACTTATGCAATAGACTCTTCCAGTTCTAGAAAAGACAGAGATATAGGTTTGGACAGGACTGCTGGTATTGTCCATGAATACCTTTTAAAAATCCCGTCTCCAGATCTTCAGATAACAGTCACAGTCTCAGAGACTAGAATTTAAAGTTTCAATATCTTAACTGGAGAGAGGTAGAAGAATTTACCTATTATTGGGGAAAAATGAAAGGAAATTGATTAATATTATAAAGAGAATACTTGTTATCTCAAAAGCAAAACAAACAACAGCAACAAAATCCTCTTGGTTTTAAAAATACCACTTTCCCCCTGGATCATTGAATAAGTCAACTTTCATACTGAAATCTCAGAAATAACTCTTACTAAAGCAGTAGGTAAGAAAATATATGTGTGTGTGTGTATATATATATATATATATAGCCTACATTTGAAATTTGCATTAATTAAATTTTATAAAACACTTTACTCACATAAGTAAATCCTTTTAGTGTTTTCCTGAATTATATTTGTATGTTATATACAATTTAAATAGCTACTATTATGATTATTAATACTGATAGGTTTGGGTTTACTCTTTTTTATTAAGTGTTTAGTTTATCATACAAAAGAATAGGCTTTTATTCTGGCATTTCCACACATTCTTTGTTTTAGATTTTTCTCACTTCCCTTCTTGGGCTCCCTTTCTCCCTCTCCATGACCCCAGCTCCTCTTCTACATTTAGGTCACTTATATTCTATTATTCTCCATTTATATATTTTCCCTCTTCTCAGTTAAAACCTCTTTTTCCTCTTTCATGATTGTTTTTCTAGTTTAATGACCCATACACAAACTCACTTATTTTTAAAGGAATTGATTCTTGTTAGAGGAACTGTGTGCAATGCAGTTTTTTCTGGAAGTATGGAGTGACTGTCCACCTATGCTTATCTTATTTACCTTAAAAAGCAAATTAAAATTACTTTGAGACTTCATTTTACACAAGTCAGAGTGGCCATGATCAACAAAATGAATGGCAGCATATACTGGCAAGGATGTGAAAAAGGGACCACTGATTCATTGTTGGTAGGAGTGACAACTTGAACAGACATTATGAAAATTAGTGTGGTGGTTCCTTGGGAAGTTGCAAACAGACCTACTGCAACTACTATACTACTCTTGTTCATACGTATATCCATTCTACATCTTACTACAGAGATACTTGCTCATCTATGTTCACTACTGCTCTATTCATAATAGCAAGAAATTTGAAATAGCTTAGATATCCTTCAACTGGTGAGTGGATAATGAAAACATGGTTCATTGATGCAATAGAGTATTGCCTGGAGTTTAAGAAGAATGATGTTATGAAAATTTCAGGTATATGGATGAAGTTAGAAGCAATCATCTTGAGTATGGTAACTTAGACCCAAGAAGAAAAATATCACATGTTTTGTGTTTTCTGTGCCTGTTAGCTTCTTAGGTTTTGATATGTGAGCTGTAATGTGAATAATCACAGAGGTTACATACCTAGTAAGGGACCAGAGAGGGCACGAAGATCTCCCAAGGAAGGAGAAATATAATAAAATGCTTTGGAGAGATAAAAGAAAAAGTGGAGTAGGAGAAATAAATTGGGGGGATGTGGTAGGGTGTTGTAAGGAGGTCGCTTGTTTGTTCAGGCTTTCCAGACCCAAAATAACCACACAGAAACTGTATTACTTAAATCACTACTTGACCTATTAGCTTGTGCATATTTCTAGGTAACTCTTACATCTTGAATTAACCCATTTCTATTAATCTGTGCATTGCCACGTGGTTGTGGCTTACCAGCAAGGTTCTGACAGGCAGCTCATGTCTTTCACCTCTGATGGCTCCATGGCATCTCTAAACTCCACCTTCCTTCTCCCAGCATTCAGTTTAGTTTTCCCTGCCTAGCTCTACTTTTTTGTCCTATCACAGACCAAGACAGTTTCTCTATTAACCAATCGTATTCATAGCATACAGAAGGGATCACATCAGGAGGGTAGGATAAGGGAGGGAATATGGGGAGATGGGGAAAACAACTAACATTAAAGGTCATTTGAAAAACAATTTTTACATGTTTATTTTTAAAGATATGTTTATTTTTATGTATGTAACTGTTTTGCCTGCTTGTGTATAAGCTTACTGTGAATGTACCTGATGTTTTAATTGGTATTTTTTTGTCAGTCAATTGACATAGTTTAATAATATATTTCACATATTACTACAGGGACACATACTAATGTCAGACATGTGACAAGTTCTTTGTCGCTCTTCTACTCTATTTGGCTTGTGAACTCCTAAGATGTGGAGTAGGAAAGCATGTATATTAGGTTCAAATAGAGGGTTTTAGAAGGATTTTTGTTTTAAATTTTCCAATACCTGCACCAAAATTTTTTTCAGTTAAGAAATGGACTCATCTCTCTCAGGATAGAAGTACACATTCAGTATTTGGCCCTTCCAACATTTCATGTGAGGAATTTCCTTGTTGTGAGGCTTCTATTGCAATATTTTTCCCACTGTTCAGGTCCTAGAATCACTGACAGATAACTATTATCCTTTTCTTTCTAGGTACAACAACCAAAAATTCTCCAGAAATTTTCAAATTTTCTGGCCACGGATCACCATTGGAAGGTACAAAGAAGATAGACTATGCTATTTGAGAAACCCAAAAGGTGGCTTGGCTGTTTGCTCACTTGCCCTCTCTCTTACTGGCAGGTTCATCTATCCTGTTGACTAGCCATCCCTTCTCTGGTGTTAGAACTTAATTATTCAAGAATCCAACATACACTGGAGATGGGCAACTCTCTGAGATGCTAGCATTCAGTTTAGGACTGCTGAGATGTCCAGTTCTGTGGACTGGGCAACTACCAGATCCTTAGCTTTCCCACTGGAGACAGTCATTGTTTGACTACTTGGACCACAGCCTGTAAGCTGCTCTGATCACACACACACACACACACACACACACACACACACACACACACACACGTCTTAGTCACTGTTCTATGGCTGTGAAGAGACACCATGACCAAGGATACTCTTTTAAGATGAAACATTAATTAGGGGCTTGCTTACAGTTTCAGAGGGTTAGTACATTATTGTCATGGCAGGGGGCAAAGTAGCAGCACACGAGGCAATCATAGTATGATAGGGAGCAAGATAGCACAAAAGGAAAGCATAGTGCTGGAAAAGTAGCTGAGAGCTACATCCTGATCCTCAGGCAAAGAGTAAGAGAGAGAGTAAAAGAAAGAAGGAGAAGGAGAAAAGGTTGGGCCTAGCATAGGCTTTAGAAATCCCAAAGCTCACCTGCGACAATATATCTGCTCCAACAAGACCACACCAACTGGTACTAAGCATACAAATGTTTGAGCTTATGGGGGACATTCTCATTCAAACCACACACACACACACACACACACACACACACACACACACACTAGTTCTGTTCCTTTAGTGAATTCTGACTAATACAATTGCTAAGAAATCCCTTCCCCACTTTTCTCTATTTTTGTTTGGCAAGATTATTTATAGGGTAGCTCCAGAAGTGCATTAGATGGGATTGCAATCTGATAGAGTATAACTATAATCAGGAGCCACTAGGCTTACATGAAAGTTTAGGACAGTGTCTTAGCAGAGGATAGGGTAAAATTTTTAGAAACCTATCAATTCTAAGTGGAGAAAGGCCTTATGTTTACTGTTGGAATTCTTTTTTAAAAATATACTTATTTAGCATGTATATGTGTATATGCCCACACATGGTACTCATGGTGCCTCTATAAAAGTCAAAGAACAGCTTGTGGGAATCATTTCTCTTCTTCTTCCATGTGGGTGCTAGGAATGTAGCTCAGGTCATCTGGCTTGGCAGCAAGCACCTTTACCCCCTTTACCCACTGAACTGTCTCTGGTCATTGTTGGAATTCAGCTTCTCAGCTTATTGGTGAGCTTTCCGCCAGTCTCTGGGATGAGGCTCCTTTCCCTTCGTGTCTCCATAGTTTTTCTTTCCTATCCTGCCTTGTTTATGCACTCTGTATAAGCCCTCTTGCAATCTTTAGACTGCCTAGGAACACCTTGCATAGAGTCTGGCTCTGCAAGGCCTTCAATCTGTAAGCCCACAGTGGATGCTATAATCATATTTCAGTGTCTGAGTGAGCCTATCCCTCTATCCCTCTCGTCTGTGTACTTTACAAGTGTTTCTTGGACTTTCTCCCCAAGTAATACAAGTAGGCTGAGACATACATGAGAGGATTTTTCTTCTGTATTTGCCATGAGAATGTGATATAGGTCCCGAAGTTAAAAATCAAGCAAATGTGCCTCAAGGAGTTTTTAAAATTTCAGCACAGTCTGTCTGCAACCTCTCACAATTCATCGAAAATATCTCCTTTAGTATTCTACCTTTTCTTAGCTTCTGCCTCAAGTTAACTGATCCACATTCTCTACATAGCTTCCCTAACATCTGTGTCTTCAATTTTTCAGGATTAACTATGGTCTAACTACATTATACAGAGGCAGGATGAAATCTTGTGCCCTGCCCTTCCAGGGATGCAGATCATCCTTTTGTCCAGGATACCAAGGCTATGTATCCTGACCCTAAACCATTTAGCAGCCATCTTGGTTTAAACCCTATCAGAGGTATGTATATTTAGGACAACAAGTTATGACTAGGGATGGTACTATCTGTGGTTTTATGAAGATTTGGTTGGGTCATAGTGGAGAATAAGTAGCTGGCATATTCACCAGCCTCTTCAGATTTCAAGTTGTTGATTCATCATGTGGCCATAGACCTGTGGTTGATCTAAGGAAAGACACTGAGTTTTCAGTTTCCTCAGTTTGTTTTTGTTATTGTACTGAAGGGAGAGACTGCTAAGATTTGTGTGGTTTTTGTTTTACATTTAAATAAATAAGGAAATATGCAGACATTTATATGTGCACAAAAAATTACATGGTAGTAACTTCTAAATGCACTGTTTCTTTGATAACACAACCTATTTTTTTAAATGTGTTTAAGCTACCACTCCCATTCTTTATCTGCCTTCATTTCCCTAGTTTAACCCAATCAGTCTTCTCCCAAATAAAAGAGGAACACAGACCTATCTAAAGGAATCGAAAACAAAGTGGCATGGTACCGGTGTCTAGAACCCTTGCCTTATCCACCTCCTGATCGAGAGGTACTCTGAGATTAGTTGTGGAAGAGCTGACACAGTACCTCAGCTAGTCACAATCTAGATCAAGACAATGGAGGTAACTACACAGGAGGGAACAGAAGGCATGCCCTGCAAGGACCTGTTCTCATCTCTCCACCACCACAAACTTTAATTTAAACCTTTATTATCATCTTCTGAATTTTACCTCCAACAACATACATTGCAGTCCTAACCCTCCCTTGATACCTGTGAGTGTATCCTTACATGGAAACAGAGTATTTTGAGACACTGTTAAGTTGAAGTCATATCTGAATAGGGATGTTCTTCCCCTACATTCTTATAAGTGGAGACCCAGACATGCTGTGTATTCAGTTAGTAGTTGGAATGAAGCGGCTACAAGCCAGAGCCTAAGGTTGCTGACCAGTATCAGAATCTAGACAAGACAAGAAAAGATGCAGGAACTGTCAGAGAAAGTCTGCTCCTGCACACACTTGGGATTAGGGCTTCTAGCCCTTATGGCTGAGATAATACATAAAATAAATTTCTTTTGTTTTGAGTTAATATGTCACAGAAACTCCAAGAAATGAATGAAGCTATGTAACACCGTGCTTTAGGAAGTTATCTTTCTGCTTGTGTTTGTGAAGTCTGCTCAGTTATCAATAGACCGTATCACTCAGGCCAAAGCAAAGTGGATCACTCACTCCACCTTGCTGTTTGATTTAAGAGCATTTAGACAATAATAATACTAATATCAAAGACAGGACTGGAGGAATGACTCAGAGATTATTAGCACTGCCTGCTCTTCTAAAGAACCCATGTTCAAATATAAAAGGGAACATGTGTTGCTCATGTGGTAATAATGGGTAATAATTAAAGAAAAGTAAATATATACTTACTTTTTTCTCACTTCATTTATTGAATGTTCCACCTTTATAACTTTATTATATGAATAATGCATTATCAACAAATGCAAAACCATGTATCATTTTCTAAAAATATACCCCTTATTCTCTTCTAGTCATGGTACTTCTGCATAAAGATAAAAGCATTTGGCAGTGTATACGTGGCAGATTGGCTTTTTTCCCAGAGGAGTATTTTTTGTCATTTCTCTCAAGGATCAGAGGTGAGAACAGTAGGATTATATATTTTGGCATAAGCAGTATCAGAGATAAAAGGTAGCTTTGTGTTAAGCTATATGGTAAAACTTATAGTAAAGAACATATGCAGTATCTGTAACTAGACACGTGTTTTCACTTAAGTCCCCCAAATAAATTAAGTCATTTTTATTACTTCTTTTACTATTTGAGGTTATAATATAATTAAATAATTTCTCCCATTCCTTTCCTCCCTCCAAACCCTTCCATATACCCCTCCATTCTCTCTTTTGAATCCATGGTCTCTTTTTCACTAATTCACTAAATATATATATTTCCAAATGCATAAGTACAACCTGCTGAGCCTATATAATATTACTTATATGTATGTCCTCAGAACTGACCATTTGCTATTGGATACCCAATTAGTATGGTCTTTACTGGGGAAGGCTATCCTCCCACTCCTAGAATACCTTAGTGGCCTGTAGGTCTTTGTATAGGGTTGAGGCCCCATGGTCCTTTCTCAATCGACTTTAGAACTTGAATGTTACACTGTGACAGAGATCATAACCCAGAAATGATCTATGGGACTGCAGAGGAAATTTCCTCTTGGAGCATAAAGGTCCTTTAAACACAGTGCTCCTTCAGTAGAGAAAGTAGCAAGAAATATGAAGACCCATAAAAATATGCAAACTAGTCATGGCTTGATATTGGGTCATTGCTGATCCTGTAGGGGTTGCTTCTGTAACTAATTCCTGGGGATGTGGAACAACTCACCTTACCTCATTCACCTGCTCTATTGTGCATTTACTATTAGCTACTGTTCTCTGCACCTGTTCTAGTCACCGTGACAGGGCCAGGTACCAGACACTTAGGAGAGCATAATGACATGGTGCAAGTCAGCCAATCCTAATATACCTTTAAATTTTTTTTTATTTTGCTTGTATGTGTGGTAAGTGTATGTGCTGGCATGTGTATTTGCACTTGTGTGGAGGGCAGATAATGCAATCAGGTAGGTTTCTCTGTTGCTCTAGATCTTGTCTACTGAGGCAGTGTCTCCCACATAAACCCAGCCTTTTTCAACTCAGCTATTGGTTACAAGGGGGCCACAATGGCAGCTGGGCATCTTCATGACTGCAGAGGATGTGAGTGCAGATGAACGTGCCTGTGAGGCAAGTGCTTCACTCTCAAGGCCACTCCTCGATCTCTACAGCTTCAAACACTGCCTTGTGAACTCATTCAAACAGAAACCCCAGTTGACCTCAGAAGAAACACGACTGACCTCAGAAGCCCCTCCCTAATACTTGGGATAGTATCCTCCCTTCTCTTTTATATATGTGAGCATAATCATCTGCTCAGTGATCATCTTTGCTGGGTCCATCAGCCAAACCATGTCTAAATAAAGCTAAAACCCATATTTCTAAAACGAATGCATGAAGATCTAGGTGAAGAACAGACCATTCATTCAGGTTTCTTTGGAGCAGAAGCAAAGCATACAGGCATTGGTATCTAAGGAGCTTTCTAGGGGTTTTGCTTCTCTGGGCCTCTGTTGTGAATAATTGTCCAACTCCATAATTGCAGAAAAGCTATAGAATAGTCTTGAGGGCAAGATGTTGATTTCAATTCCTCTGTGTCTTCTTGTGGCCTCCCCTCATCAGTTCTAGCTGGAACATTTGGAAGGGGAAAATATCTTGTAGATAAGAGAAGACTCAAGTAAAGGGCTGGTGACCTTGAAGACACAAGCACAGATTGATAACAAGAGTGCAGATATTCTTGGGAAAAGGCCATGTGCTGAGCCCTGTGCTGAGCCATGATGGTTTGCTTGAACAGTGGTGGAAGCTTCCTGTCTGGGGCTATGGCTTTATGATCTGCTTAATTTAGATCAGCAGAAGTGGTGGGCAGTGATTCACCCTATCATATTACACTGGCAATAGCATGTTGTCTGAAACTATGTCTCTTTTCACCTACCATAGATCCCAGCTACTGCAAGTGTGTTTACTGGTGGGAGAGAAAGAATGACCTTTTGACAACCCATATCCTTAAAGGGGAGCATCTGGCTGCCCATCCTGTCACCAGAATGTTCCATAACTCACAGAAATAGCCACAGGGTTCCAGTGATGTTAGGTGGCAGAGGTAGAGGGAATAGAAAGAGCAGAGCTCTTAGATTTTAAGAAAAGCCCTGTACCCAGTTTTTTGTTTTTGTGTTTCTTCTCATTTCAGGTATTTTCTTTTCTGATGGAGCAAAAACATTGTGGGATCTGGTGAAAAAAGGAAGACTGAAGATGCTGGAGGTTAAATTGCATTCATTAGTGAAGATGGTAATTAAGAAAAATATCTCACACAGTGTGAAGGCTGAGACTATGGGGCATAAGAAGAGTACAGATGGGGCCCTAACTGATCATTCTACATAAAGCTATATCACCTTTCTGATAAAGCCTGTATCACATACAGATTAGTCCCTTTGTACCTGCCTGAGAAACACAGCTGTCATGAAAGACAACTATGCATTAGAATCACTGCCTGGGTAACAAAACGTTGCTGAAGTTGAAAGGACAGACACCCCTCTTAAGAGGTATGGCCTGTCAGAGGTTTTCCTGCCCACACCCCCAGTGAACACCTTGGCAGTGCCTTGTATCCAAGGTAGTGGGGAAGGGCCAAAGATTCACACTGAGCCTGAGACAATTTTGTTGGGGTATCTTGAGAGAGTTCTAGCTACCTTTGCGCTGGTACTCTGCTTAGGGGAGGTTGAGGTCTTCCTACGTTTTTCTTCTTTATGTCTTCAATTTTTTCTTCTGTATTCCAACATCATGAAGCTATCTTTAAAGAAACTTCTTACTTTGATAATGTTTCCTGTGAACCCTTTCTTCATTGCTTCAACAGAAATAGATAGCACATGTGTGGTTGAAAATTACTGGTTGTATCTACTCTGATAACATGACATTGGCCTTCAACTATGTGTGTCTTTGCATAAGTAACAACAACAGCAAGAACAACAAAAATCTCACACTAGAAGACAGATGTCATGGCTCCAGACATCACTTCCTCATATAAATAGCAAAAAGAAAAAAAACAAGTCTTGAATAATTTTAAACCTGGTTTCCCCCTCTTTCATTGCTTTCTTTTTTAAAAATTTTAAATATTTTATGTATCCATGTATGTATGTGTACTTACACCACTTCCTTCTTTATTATACCCTCAAATTCATGGCCTATATTTTTTTAATTATTATTGGTACACACATATGTGTGTAAATATTTATATATATGTTAATATAAAATGCAACCTGCTGAGTCCATTTATTGCTGCTTGTGTGTGTGTGTGTGTGTGTGTGTGTGTGTGTGTGTGTATTTAGGATTAACCACTTGGCTTTGGATAAACATTTTGGAGGCTCTAGACAAGACTGATTCTTCATTTTTGAAGAAGTAATTAATTGCCTGTAGTTCTTCATCTATGGGTGGGGCCTGTGAGTTTCCTCTTTCTATATTGCCATATCAGTTGGTGTTGTCATTGTTTAGGAAATAATATTGTTGAAATTTTATAGGTGTAGCTTCCTGTCATGGGTAGAAGACACAATCTCCCAACAGATATCCTGGTCCTCTGACTCCTACAATCATTTGGCCTCCTCCTTTGTGACCTTAGGAGCAGGAGTAGTGTAGATATATCAATTGGGTCTGGTTTATAACTGGCATCTATTAAGGGCTCATAGTGATTAATTTCATAAAAATATCTTCATGCAAATATATTGCACACTTTAACAATATCCCCAATATTAGTGGGAAGATTGAATTAAACCTCTGGTCTTCATTTAAGAAGCAAACTTTCTCAAGACTGAAACAGATTTTTTTGTGTGGTCTGATTCGGATTACCTACTAGCCTGTGTTTCTTCACCTTACACAGAGATAGTTAGGAAGCAGAATATTTGATCAAGAAATATGTGAGTTCCGTTACTGAATTAAATACAAGATTTTATTCTCCTAGGCAGGGTATATTACAATTCTGAAATGGAATCAGGATTCTGTTATCACAAGAAAGGAAACTGGCCACTAAGTTGGCAGCCTACTAATAACCTGATCTACAAAATTTGACTTCTACTTTTACTGTTGCTGATCTCTAGCCTCCATATTTGCCCTGTGTATTTTCTTTTTCAGAAGTACTGTCTGACAAACATGTATTTTATTTATAGACACTTTAGGCCCCAGTTACCTGTTAAAACAATGAACAATGTTTGCTGCTGTATGATCAGGACTGGGATAGAGGAAGAGGCACAGAAAGTAAGAGAAGAAGCCAACCTGGACTCAGAGTTGGACTTGTCCACTCATTAATTAGTTCATGTTCAGGAGGAAGTAGAAGGGTGAATGTAATGTACAGGAACACAAATATGGCCAAAGTAAGGTGAGCAAAGGTCATAGATGAAATTGGAGTGAAAACCAGTAAACAGAAAAGAAGAATTTCATTCTTCTTTTAATTGAAATCTTTTGGGTCAGTGTAAGACACACCTACCCAGGTAAGTTCCTGGAATGCTGGGACTTGTAGTTCTTGAAAAATAATAGCCAAGCCACATGGGAACATATGGTGACTATATGAGTTTGTTCTTAAATAGCTCTACAATATGATCCTGACCTCAGGGAGTGGTCCTTATCAAAGTCCATCTTGGTCAGTAGTTAATTAAAGTTGGCTTCAAATTTGACTCAAAAATAGTGGAACTGGTTTTTCCCTGGCAAATCTCAGAATTAACACTATCTCAGCCTATATTTACCATTTTTGATAGAATATTAACAAAAATGAATGCAAAAATCATAACACAATGAACCTCATATATATATACATATACATATATATACACATACACAGCTGAGAATTCTACATCTTGCATGAGACAACAGGAAGTGGCATGGCTTGAGCATATATGAGACCTCAAAATGACATACTTTCTGCAACAAGGCCATGCCTTCTCCAACAAAATGATGCCTCCTAATAGTGCTACTCCCTTTGGGGGGCATTTTCTTTCAACCACACCCAGAGATTTATGATAGAAAACAATTAATAAAATTATTCCTGATAATGCCCTTTTATACTCATAGATCAGTGCCTAGCCAAATTGTTGTCAAAGTGGCTACTGCTAGTAGCTGATAGGAGCAGATGAAGAGACTCAGAGCCAAGCATTAGGTGGGGAGAGAGCCTGTGGTAGTTTGAATATAAGTGGCCCCTATAAGCTTATAGGGGGTGAAACTATTAGGAGGTGTGGCTTTGTTGGAGTGAGTCTGACTTTTTTGGAGGAAGTCTGTCACTGGGAACCACCCAGTATGTCAGTCCATTTCCTGTTGCCTTCACCTGTAGCAAACACTATGTCTGCCTGAATGCCACTATGCTCCCTGCCAGGATGATAATAGACTGAACCTCTGAAACTGTAAGCAAACCACTCCAGTGAAATGTTGTCTTTATAAGAGTTGCTGTGGTCATGGTGTCTCTTCACAGCAATAGAAACCCTACGACAGGGCCCAAATTGGAGATCTCCATCAGTCCTCTTCCCTCAGAGCTCTGGAACCCTGTGAAAGAAGAGGAAGAAATGTAGGATCCAGAGGATCAAAGATACCAGGAGAACCCAGCCCACAGGTTTCAACTAACTAGGGCTAATAAGGTCTTACAGAGACTTAAATGACAATCATGAGCTTGTTTGCGTTTGTGTTAGGTTTTCAGCATATATGATGATAATGGTTGTTAGCTTTGTGATTTTGTGGAGCTCCAACAGTGGGAGTAGGGTTGTCTCTGATTCTTTCATCTGACCTTGGAACCCTTTTCCTCTGCCTGGGATGCTTTGATATGAGAGATTGTGCCTCGTCTTATTGTATATCTTTTTATGCCACATTTCATTGGTAATCCTGGGAGGCCTTCCCTTTCTTGAAGGGAAGTGTAGGAGCAGTTGGTCTGGAGGAGGGGGGGAGGTGAGGCAGGGAAATGGGAGAAACAGAGTGAGGGCTCACCTCAGTTACGGTGTATTGAAAACAAAAATAAATAGATAGATGCTAGGAAGAAAGAAAGAAAGAAAGAAAAGAAAGACAGAAAGAAAGAAGGAAAAAAAGAGAGACAGACAGACAAACAGACAGATAGATAAAAGAGTAAGCTTCTTATTAAAAAGCCATAAAGAGTAAGGATATTTTTACCACAAAAAATAATTGAACTATATAGTTTTTCAACAGCCTTTCCCCAGACCTTCATCACACAGCTGGGTTGGTTAGCTCTCTAAGCAACTCACAAATAACGCTCTAGTATTTCAATTGCTGGGCCACATATTTTTATCTTCTGTTCTGTTTCTTAAGAGAAAGGACTACATTGTGCTTGCCATTTTCTTTCCAATGTTCAACACATTAAATGGACCAAATGGGGGATGTAAGCAAATGTTTGATGAATGCTTGGTGCATCTTGATAGCATAGATCTCACAGAAATTTCCCATTGTTCATGAATGTTCTATTGGACAGAGCTATTCCACATTAGACAGACCACTGCAGCAATCACAGGTTCTGTTTGTTTGAAACATGAGAATTACCTTCCAGGAATGCCACACAAAGATTTGGAGGAAGGACTTGGCAAAAAACAAAAACAAAAACATCATAGAGGTAGAAACAACAAGAACTGTCAAAGAGATTGCTATATTGTACATGAACCAGTAATAAAGAAATTATTTCAGTAATAAACTATCTTTTTAGAATAAAACACAAAAGAAAGGATAACATGTATTGGTATTACTTCTGAGAAAATGGAAAGATAATAGGATAATGGAAATTAGAGACTGAGAGATGAGCTCAATAGGTAAATAGTACTTGCAACTCAAACATAAGCCTTAAGTTCAATAACCAAGGCTCATGAAAATCTCAGTTGTGTTGGTGACTTCTTTTATTGCCAGTGTTTGGGAGGCAGACACAGCCGGGTCCTTGGAGATTGCTGGCCTGCTGTCCTAACTGAAATGGCTCACTTCAAGCCAACTAATAGAATATGTTTCAAAAACGAGGACAGAACCTGAGGACTATACCAGGAGTTGACCTTGTACTTCCACACATGTCCCCAAACATGTACCCACATAGCCATAGATAATGGTACTAGCACAAACACACACGCGCGCGCGCGCGCGCACACACACACACACACACACACACACACAATAACTGTGGCTCTTTGAATGAGAACACATTATGTTGAGAGATCTGCGGGCCTTTTCCCACAGCCCGGCTCCCCACCACCTGGCTAGCTAATGATGGAGGAAGGTCATTGGCTAATAAAGAAACTGCCTTGGCCCATTTGATAGGCCAGCCTTAGGTGGATGGAGTAAACAGAACAGAATGCTGGGAGGAAGAGGAAGTGAGGTAAGACCAGACAGACACCATTTCCTCTCCTCTCTGGGGCACACGCGATGAAGCTCCGACCCAGGATGGACGTAGGCTAGAATCTTCCTGGTAAGTGCACCTTGGGGTGCTACACACATTAATAGAAATGGGTAATCAAGATGTAAGAATTAGCCAGTAAGAAGCTAGAGCTAATGGGCCAGGCAGTGTTTAAATGAATACAATTGGTGTGTTGTTATTTTGGGGCATAAGCTAGCCAGGCGGCCGGGAGCCAGGCTGTGGAAAGAGGCCCACAGCTCCCTCAACAACATTATGTTTAAAAAACAAGTTAACTCTCTTCAGATATTAGTTCCTAGCTTTATAGCCAAATTTCAAAAACTTTTAATTGTTACACAGAATTTCTTACTTGGTTCCCAACATTGCTTTTGTGTTTATTTTGTCCCAGGGTCTCTCTGGGCTTAAATGGCATGCTTAGAACTTGACCTGAACTAAAAATTAAATAAAAATCTTTTCCCAAACCAGGGTTGTTACTATCCTTCAGTTTTTCTGTCTCTTGTACCACAAGTTGTCCAGACCTCTAATCCTGGTACTAGACATCCAGACCACACTTCACAAAGAGGTCAGGATCCATACCAATATATAGTGACATCCCCCCGAAATGAACTGGGTCCTTGCCAGTTGTATAAACACTGCATACCATTTTCCTGGCAAAAGAAAACCTAAAAAAATGGGAGCTGCCATGAGTAGAGTACTCAGAAATTATGGAGAGCTCTGTATCAAATATGATGTCAACAGGAAATGCTGAGGTCACATCCCAGATGTGGCAGCTGGCATCAGTCAGCTTCAGTAAGAACCAATGATTTAAATTGTTCCTTAATTCTACACACGAACTTTTAAACTCCAGAGAGGAAGTGCAGCAGTTAATAGCAGAAGTCTTCAGAGCAGAGATAGATCCTCAATGTTGATCTATGGCTCAACCCCCAGGTTTGTGCAAGTGTCAGCAGATAATGTCCATTCTGAAGGTAACACAGCTTTAAAGTCTCATGTCCAGTTTCAAGGTGT
This sequence comes from Microtus oregoni, assembly GCF_018167655.1. Lineage (NCBI taxonomy): Eukaryota > Metazoa > Chordata > Mammalia > Rodentia > Cricetidae > Microtus > Microtus oregoni. The sequence continues at coordinate 15,080,538 of NW_024543082.1, forward strand.
TTGCCAGGGCTTGGCATGGAAAAGTTATAATAATAATAATAATTAATGATAATAATAATAATAGTGGAAACTGATTACAAAGGAATGGAATAGTGAATATACCCATGAGGACTAACCTTTGAGGAAGAGATCTACAAAACACTGACTATTGAAACTAGCTGTTGTCATAATTCTTTTTCCCAACTACTGCATGCTATTGTTTAGTTTTTAAATAATCATCGATTACACTCTGGTAGAAATCAGAGTTAAAATTTTTCACTAGACATCAGGGTTTGAAAATAGCTTTGTTAAGGGGAATATATTCTGCAAACCTGAGTGTCAGAATCTCCATTAATCTGTGGTCTCAGCCTAGCATCTAGAAAAGGAAATAATTTTGCTATTGTATTTTATTTAACTGTGATGTATAAAGATTTTGTCATATAACTTATATGACTTTGCTCTTTTGTGACCATAGGTTACTTAACTAGAAAATGTATCTAAAGTTTAGCAAGGAAAATGTTTCATCCCATTTTTAGATTTCATTTAATTCCAGAAAAATTCATTGCATCCTGCAAAGGAATATAAAGTGGGACAGAGAGACATGGGTTCCACTCCTAAGTCAAGGTCTGCAAACAATGCTCACTTTTGACCTTAGGTAAACCACAATGATCTCCTCAGTCTTCTGCTACTTGTCTTTTGAGTGAAAAAGTCAAGATTGTTCAAAGGGCCTTGCAAGCTCTAAATCTTTATAGTCATCTCAGCCTGATATGCTTTATTGAAAAGACCTAGATTGCTCTATAAAGAAGTTAATGGGTTATTATAGTGGGAATTTGGAAGACCATAAGCCAGTAGAAATGTGTACTGGGATGACTAGACTTCTAAGGTTCAGAAAAGAACAAGAACTCTATTGGGAATTTTACTAGAGGTCATTTATGCTACTTTCTGCCAACAAATTGAACTATATTATGCCCACATCTTGAAATTTTTAGTTACTCTGAATTTAAAAGCTATGTATTAAGTTGTTCAATCAAGAAAAATTTAACTGGCTTTTCATTAAGGCTTTAGTACAGTTATTACGCACTGTTCTTAGTGATCAAAAGAAATAACACATAACATAAGTGTTATAATAGCTGGTGCAATGTCTGGATGGATAAAAGAGACTGTCACCAAGCCTGATTGCCTGGTTTGGATTCATGGGATCCAGAATGTAAAAGGGAAAAGTAACCCCTGAAAGTTGTCCTCTGACTTCCACATGCAAACCTTGGCATGGGCATTTGTACTCATATAACACATAACCCACACAGGCATGTAACACATACAAGAACACATAAAAGGTTGAAATTTTAAAATATATTATAAGATTTCTATTTTATTTATTATTGGCTTAAATATATAACATGTATTTAATAAGGGTATCCTTATCCAGAACCTTTCAAATTATAGTTGCTCTAATTTGATGGTCAGTGTCAAAAAAGAATTCCAAACTCAGTTACATGTCTTACAAGTATCTATATTCAACTAAGGGCACCTAATATGTTAAATTGTGTGTGTGTGTGTGTGTGTGTGTGTTTGTGTGTGTGTGTTTGTGTATGTGTGTGTGCATGTGTGTGTGTGTGTGTTTGTGTGTGTGTGTTTGTGTATGTGTGTGTGCATGTGTGTGTGTGTGTGTGTAATAATTTAAAAAGAAGAGATCATGGAGGTCATGAATTTGAGAGGGAGTTGTAAGGAGATGAACACGGGAAGAGGAGTTAGAAGGTAAGAGATAGGGATAGAAATGATGTAAATGGAATACCCTAACATGAAATCCCAAGGAAAACAAACAAACAACAAAACCAAAACTTTGAGTCAAAAATTAAATTTTCTTTCTGGAAGTTTGTTTTTCCTGGCTTCTTTTGACACCAGTGGAAATGTAATACAGAGCTCTATTGTTTACCCCGCTGTATTAGTTAACTTCTACCCTAGTGACAAAATTGCTGACGTAAGTGACTAAAGAAATGAAAAAATATTTACTTGGCTTGCAGTTCGTGATGGGGCGGCATGGTTGCAGGGCTGTTAGGAAGCTTCTACACTACACCCATGAGCTGTCAGGAAGCAGAGTGTGAAAAGTGTTGTTTGCTCTTTGTATTCTATCCAAAAACCCAGCTCAAGAAATGGCTCCACTGACTCTTAGAAAGGATTTTCCCACCTCAACTAATTATTAATCAAAATCTCCATCCATAATATTTGTGTGGATGGTAAGTCTAAATCCTGGCCTCAGTGTGTCTCTGGAACACAAGACCTTCTCAGTCTCACTTCTTTCATGCCTGTAAAACCAGCACCACATGGACCACACAGCCCCATTCGTCTACCACACGTAGAGGGAGGTTGGCCCACCTGGACCACAGTTGCATCAGCTTCTGGGTGATAACTATGAGGAAACATTTCCCTAGGATGATGCTTTTCAGCATGGAACCCCTTCAGTGGCACTCACAGTTTAGGGGCCCTCCTTTCAAATGAATTTGAATCTTTACAAGATGGAGCCTTCAATGGGTGGGATCTTGCCTTTGGGGGACTTTTCCTATTGTCTGAGTGAAGAGTTTTGGTTTCTTGAACAGTTAGAGCTACTTTCCAACCTGCCTTGACTGTAGTTTTGTTTTATTTATTCATTCTTTAAGATAATTTTTAATCAATTCTTTGGGAATTTCACATTATGCACCTAAGCCCCACTCATTTTCCAGTCCCTCAGTATCTGCCCCTTCACTCTTGTAGCATCCCCCCATCAAATGAAAATGTAAAAAAATGAAAATACCAAAGAAACAAAGAAAAAACAAAAACAAAACATAGAGCTCCCATCACCAAAATCACTTCACTTCTCTGTGTTTTCCATCATCCCTTCACCTCTTCATTTGCCTTAGAGGCATTGGGAGCTGTAGGGTGTCAATCAGTGTATTCCGTTGTTCAAACAGCTTTGTTTGCAATGCTCATGGTGTAACGAGTTGAAGACCACTGGCTTTCAGTACACCATCAAACCTTGACCATCACTAAAACTCCTCTCACATACCCTGCTATTGCCTTGAGTCATGGAGATCTTGTGGCTATGGTTCCACAGAAACAGTTATGTGCTCCAGCAGGTCATACACACATAGGGTGAATGTTGGGATATGTCAACTGAATGCCATGGATGTGGGCCTTGGTGAAAGCTGATTTGGTCTGTGGGCCACTGTGACTACCCCTCTCAGATGAGCGACAAAGCCAGCTCTCCCACGCCCATGGTGAGGGGTGGGGCCAGAATTCCCAAAGGTGGGGGGCCAGTTTTCTTTTAGGGGTGGTGGGGCCAGCTCTCCCAGAGCCAGTGCGTGGTAGGGTCAGCTCAACACACATGGTTTACATTTGTCTCAGCGGTAACATTGGCAACAGACGGAGACCTCAGCTGCTGCAGGAACATGGACCCAGACATGGCCCTTGGCAGCAGTCTGGGCCCAGATATAATCATGGCCCCAGGTAGCAAGCAGACCAGACACAATAGTCCATTCCCACCACAGGCATCTCTTCAGGTCCACCTCTCTGCACAGCACATAACCCATTCTGCCTCTCCCTCTCCTACTTCCTCACAATATATTCACTCACTATAATGGTACCCAAGCACCCAGGGCCCAGGTGTTTCAGGAGGGCCATGGTAGTCTTGTATTCATCTAGGCCAACTGGAACCAGGTGTCCTCTGCCTCCCTGGGCTTGGTCTGTAATTTTAAACCACTCCCACTCTGCATGTTTTTACTTTCTTTCCACGTCATAATTTGCTGTCGCACTGCAGAGCTGGAGACTAGTAAGTGGCAGCCATAACATCCTCAGGATGGAATCATGATTTTAATTTTCCACTGCTAAACAAATTAGTACATTACTATTTGATTAGACTATACTACAGTTCTCAGGGCACAGGCAAATGCAGCCATGCTCTTTCCTGAAATCTAACACTGACTGACTCCAGCCCAGTTTCCAGGATAGTACTTTCTACCCTCTGTAACATGAGAGAGGTGATGAACGTTTAGGTTTCCCTTGAAATTCTTGTCTTCTAAGATCCCTCAAGAATAGCCCAATAATTCTCTATGCACAGCAATATAGAATTTATGCAAGTTCCTATCTGTCCACAGATTTTCTGCAAACTAGTTCCAAAGGCTTACAAACCACATGGTCAAGTTTATTCAACTACAAACCTACTTTAGGACCAAGTCTTCTGTATTAGACACTTTTTCTCACAAGCATCATAAAGAAGAAAAGGTTTATTTTGGCTAATAAAAAGTTGGGGTCCATTATGCAACCAATATTACTCGGCAATCATATGAAGCACCTGGTCATATGGTATCTGAAGACAGAGGATAGGAAGATTCAAGTCCAGGTGCCCTGTTATACTTCTGCTTTTTGTTCAGTCTGAGATCAGAGCCCACAGAATAGGGCCATGCACATAGATGGTATGTCCTTTTACTTCAACTAACCTAATGTAGAAAGTTCCTCACAAACATGTACAAAGGTTTATTTCTAACTTGGTGGTTCTAACTTCCACCAAGTTGCGACTGTTGAACATAATACCAGACATATGTAGTATAACGGGGAAGTAATATGATTCAGAGCTTGATAGAAACATAATAAATTACCAAAGTGAGAAGAAAGGCAAAACCTCTAAAGAAAATGGGGTTTTCTCAATCTTTCATTTTTGTTCAGTCTGGACTTAGAAAGTGCTAATTGTTACTTTGGCTATGAGAAGGGCACCATCAAAAGATAAATCGAGAATGGTGGGAAAAAAATCCAAAAAGATTAGTCTTATGATAGACTCTGAAAGGACTCTGGAAAAGACAGTACACCATACCTTTCTTTCCGTATTTCTATGTGAGGGAATGTGAGATTATTTATTACTTTTACGCAGATGGCATTAGCTTTCAAACATAAAAGGTGTCCGCACAAGTGTTAAGTGATGCCTTCACTAGAAGACCATAAAGTACCTACTTCCTGATGAAAGATCAAGCAAAAGGACTCTATTAAAGGATAGACAACTGAAGGTGTAGGTGTTGTCCTTATCAGGTGACCAAGAAGGGAGTGGAGTGAACAAGCAGGCAGAATGACTTCCCTTGGCAGAGAACTAGCTAAGGCAGCTGTTGCTTATCAAGAACACATAAAAGTTTATTATGGTGGTGTGTTATACTCCACTAACAAGACACAAAGGCATTTTGATGTGTGTACATATATATATATATATATATATACATATACATATATACATATATATATTAAAGGTGTCCAGGTCTACAGTTCCACAGGAGGATAGCATCTCTCCCAGAAAAAAACCTATCTTGGACATTCTGGTGAGTGAATCTGCTTTTGTTAGTCCTCCCTGCTACTTCAAAAATTTATAAGAACCACATTATGGATATTGATGTTCATCCCTATTTACTCCCTTGGCATTAGACATTGTCCTCTCTCTTCATTCATGGCCACACCAGAGCTCAGAGATTCACCTTTTTTCTCTTTTCCTTCCAGCTCCAGAAGGCAGACTTTCTACAAGCATGAAGTCTACAATATGGTTCCTTCTCATCTTCATCTCTCTTCTCTATCTGATGATCCCAGTGCACACTCAGGCCTCCAAAGACTCTTCTGTGAATAAAAAGATCCAGGAAGATCTCAGTAGTAGAAGTCACCATTCAGGTAAGAAAAATTTGAGCTTAATCCTTACTTATGCAATCTAAACCTTTGCTTTATCTCTATCCCAATCGTAGACCCCAGGCTCTGATTAAGTCCACTGTAGCCCTACTTTCTCATCAGGGATTCCTATATCCTCCTACTCCTTCCTGAGCTTTTTCTCAAAAATTTGATGAGGAATAAGAAGGGTAGTAGCTGTAATGTAAGAATACATTGTGATTCAAGGATATTCCACAGACTCGGGTTTGTTCATTTAACTTTTACAGCCGATTTATGAGCTATGAGTAACTATTACTTGCACTTCATAAACTAAGAAATGAAATCTGGTGTCTGGAGAGATGACAAAGGGTTAGGAGAACCTGGGTTGATTCCTAGCACCCACTCACATGGTGACTCACAAACATTTGTAACTCTTGCACCAGAGGATCTGACTGAGGCATGCATTTGATGCACAAACAAACATGTGAGCAAAACACCCTTTCACATAAAAAGGGTTTTAAAAATAAATTAAACCTTAAAAATTAGTGAGTAACCTGACTTTAGGAAGTGGATGAGAGGGAAGCAACTCTAAGACTGAAGAAGCCTTTCAAAGAGGATATGAGAAAGCAAGAACACGAGCAATGCCCTTTGTTCCCTATACTCAGAGCATCCTCTCTTCCAGAGCCTAAGAAGCTCTCCTGCATTAGTGTCCATACATCAGGCAGATGGGCCTCCTGTCCTGCTGGTGAGTAACTGCACAAGAATTTTTGAGCAATATGTCCTATGTTCTTCTGCATCAATTTTCTAATATCAAATTATTAAATTAAATTTGTATTACCATGGAGGTGAGCCACAGTCCCCAGTACCAAGCCCTTCTGAATTTCAGTGCATTTAAGATGCTATGGAGAGAAATAGAGTTTTTGTTTTTCCTTTCATTTCGTTCTGTTGTACTCTCAGATGCCAGCCAGCATCATCCTTTGTCTGGAAGTGGATATGCTCCTTATTTCTTTCCCAGTCTATTCCCTTGCATTGCTAGGCAGGGAGCCAACACAGAGGTTAATTTATCAATTGAATGACCTTGAATCTCCAAAATGTTTTGTTTAAGTGATTTTTTTTTTGCTTAAGAATTTTAAGTGACATGTTTCCTGAAGATACTTTCCAAAATTGAATTATTTTACGTAAGCCTAGATGTCCCCATGAGCTTTTAAAGGAGAACAGTTGGGAACTTACCATGTCGTTACAATACAAGGTCACTGATGTCTGTGTCTCACGTAACCATGCAGGGATGGCTGTCACTGGTTGTGCATGCGGCAATGGTTGTGGATCGTGGGATGTCCAGAATGGAATTACTTGCCACTGTCAGTGCGCAGGCATGGACTGGACTGCCGCCCGCTGCTGCCGATTGGTTTGAGAATGAGGAGGCTGAGAACCCAAATATGAAATGAGGACCATGATGAAACCATGGTCTCCACCAGAAAACCTGATTCACTATGTCCATAATAAAAATATGTTACCCAATAATTCTTTTTGGGTAACACAGACACATCTGTACCTGTGCTTGTTTATGTATAGTGCTACTACTTCTAGCCTGGGTACCTGTTGACAGAAAATATTTTGGTAATTCAGTGATTTAATCTCAGTATACCATGTAAGATGGGTAGTGAAGAAAGATATGGAAGGAATAGGAAAATGGACTTACCCTCTGGTTCTCCTACTACCTTATGATTTAACAAAAAAAATAACTGAATGAAGTGTTGGACTGAAAAAAACAAAATGGCATGCTTTTAGGAAGCTCCTCAACTGGAACAGTAAATTCCAAGCCTTGTTTAGGAAGACTCTGCAAGGTGCGGGCTGTTCTAAATTCTCAGTATGTTTGTGCAAACTTTCCATCTTAAAGGCCTGAGTTGACTTTCATCAAGGTAACCTTTTCCCCACTGACCATCTTCCAGAAAGCCATAGGATACCATAGCCCTCACCTGTCATGGAGTCTTGATACAATGCATCTCCCTGTGTAGACAAATTTACAGAATTCCAAGCTAAGAAGCAATTTTCTTTTTTTTTCCTGTTTCCAAAATGTTCTTCATCTTTTTTTTATTAAGAAAAGAAGAAAAAAAACATAAACAAAAAACAAGTTTCCACCTCCTCCCAGCCTCCCATTTCCCTCCCCCTCCTCCCACCCTTCTTCCCCTCCTCCCACCCTTCTCCCCCTCCCCCCACTCCTCTCCCCCTCCCTCTCCAGTCCACAGAGCAGTCCGGGTTCCCTGCCCTGTGGTAAGTCCTAGGTCCTCCCCCCTCCGACCATATCTAGGAAGGTGAACATCCAAACTGGCTAGGCTCCCACAAAGCCAGCACATTAAGTAGGATCAAAACCCCGTGCCATTGTCCTTGGCGTCTCATCAGCCCTCATTGTTCGCCATGTTCAGAGAGTCCGGTTTTATCCCATGCTTTTTCGGTCACAGTCCAGCTGGCCTTGGTGAGCTCCCAGTAGATCAGCTCCACTGTCTCAGTGGGTGGGTGCACGGCTCGTGGTCCCGACTTCTTTGCTCATGTTCTCCCTCCTTCTGCTACTCATTGGGACCTTGGGAGTTCAGTCCAGTGCTCATGTGTGGGTCTCTGTCTCTATCTCTATCCATCACCAGATGAAGGTTCTATGATGATATGCAAGATATTCGTCAGTATTGCTCTAGGATAGGGTCATTTCAGGTTCCCAATCCTCAGCTGCCCAAGGAACTAACTGGGAACCTCATCTTGGGCACTTGGGAGCCCCTCTAGGGTCAAATCTCTTGCCCACCCTAAAGTGGCTCCCTTAACTAAGAATTGTGGTTCCGTGCTCCCCTATCCACCTTTCCTTTATCCCAATTCTCCTGATTCCCCAAGTCCCCCCTCCTTCTCTTCTACCTTTTCTCTCCCCATCTCACCTTACCCCCATCCCACCCCACCCCCAAGATCCTAATTTTCTCCCCGGCAATTTGGTCTACTTCCCTTAGCCAAGAGGATAACTATATGTTTTTCCTTGGGTTCACCTTCTTACTTAGCTTCTTAAGGTTCACCTATTGTAGACTCCGTGGCCCTTATTTATGGCGAGAAACCAATTATGAGCGAGTACATCCCATGTTCATCTTTTTGGGTCTGGGACACCTCACTCAGGATAGTGTTTTCTATTTCCATCCATAAGAAGCAATTTTCAATGTCCCTACTAATGTTAAGTAAATGAGTGACTCTGTTACTTGACAGCAAATGTGTTACAAGTGAGGGACTGACGATTGTGGAGCTTCATGCTTTCAAAGGAGGAGGTATTCAGTTTTCAACTCTTAGACCATCAAAAGTAACTTTTTTCAATTGGTGGAATTGTTGGCAACTTAATAGAAATTTCAATACATTGACTATCACTATAATAAAAACTTCTCTTCCTGTCAATTTAGTGAATAGATTTCTCAAAGCTAATGATCAGGAATTAAAGATAGAAATGAAATTGAGTTGTAGTTATTTATCTGTAGATATATAGGCTGTTTAGGAAAAAAATCTCATATGTCTCATTAAAAACACATTTATGGGGTGGAGAGATTGCTCAGTGGTTAAGAGCACATGCTTTTGTAGAGGATCTTGGTTTGGTTCCCAGTACCCACATGTAACTCCAGTTCCAAGAGATTTGATTTACTCTTCTGACTTCTTGCTTACCAGTCACACACATAGCAAACATACATGCATCCAGACAAAGCACTCTGTGCATTATATAGAATAAATAAATCTCATAAAAATTAGAACAGTTATTTCTTTTTTAAACAAATTTCTTTATTTATTCTTTGGGAATTTCTCATCATGCATCCCAATTCTGGTCACCTCTCATTTTCCCCATATCTGTCCCTTACTCTTCCAGTATACCCCCAAAAGAAAATTAAAAAAAACAATAAAATAAGTAAAACCAAACTAAAACAAGGAAGCAAGCAAACAAGCAAACAAAGATCTCTGCACTCCTCCATCCTTCCTGCTCTCCAACACCTCTTCATTCTTCCATGGGTGTGTCAACGAGTTTATACCCTTTGGTCCTATCAGCTTTTCCTGCAAATGTTTACTGCAATGTCGATTGGTCTTGTTCAAGGCCTCTGGTTTTTAATATTCCATCACTCTTGGATCCTCACTGAAACTCCACTTGGATGTTCCATGACTGCCCCGAGTCATGGAGACCCTGTGGGTATTATTTTACAGAACCAGTCCTTTCACAAGCTCCAGCACATCCTAGATAGGGTAGATGTTAGGTTGGGCCAATACAGGGCCCAGCTATGAGCCTGGGTGCTAGCTTAGCTGTGTGTCCAGGCCACTGGAGCTGCCCCCTCAGGTGAGAGGCAGAGATAACTCTCCCATGCCCATGTCACCAGGGCCAGTTTCTGAGGTACCTGTGGTGAGGGGTGGGGCAATTCTCCCCAGTGTGGAGGTCAGTTGCCCTATGAGTCAGAGCCAGCTCCCTTACTACAGTGTCTACTGAGGAGCAGGGTCAGCTTCCCAGGGTCAGCAATGGGTGATGCCAGCTCAACATGGCCTTCTGATTTCATTCCACATGGTCCCTATGACCTCTGTGGTAAAATGGGCTACAGATATCAACATAGACCCCAGATGCAGCAGGAGCACTATGAGGGCCCACAGATGTGAGCCTGTTCCACCTTGACTAAAGGTCAGAGAATTTGAACTTATTTTTGCTCTTTCAAATTTTTGACAACAGGTGTGGCTACAAATGAGAGATCCTGATTTATGTATGGTTAATTAGTGTTTTGAATATAGAGGTGAATCTGCTCTACCTAGATCACAGCTCGGAGAATTTAAGTCTTCTACTTTTTATCATGTTATTGAAGTCTGTTGTCTCCCTCTTTCCTTTTGGAGTGAAGTATATAATAAGCATGTGGAAAATAAATATGGGCAGTTCAGTATTCAGTGAATTTCCCCTCCTGAAACTGTTCTGTTTCTGCCCTTTATTTCTCTCCTATCTTTGTTCCTTTTTGCTTAATAATTCCAATTCTCATGTTCCTTCCCTGGAACGTGAGAACTCGGTAGAGGCTGGATTCTGACAGAGGGCAGCCCATTGTGTGGCTTATAGCAGACCATAGACCCAGACATGGCCCTCTATAGCAGGTCAGAACTGGAAAACATCATGGATTTGAGTGGTAGCACAGGCCACGCAGACCATCTCAGCCCCAGTAGCAGTTCGGCCCTTGGATCTAACATGATGCCAGGTGGAGGCCTAGACCTCAGTTATCCCCATGGCCTTCAGTGGTAACAGGAGCAACAAACATCATCACAGACCCTGGCTTCAGTGGGGTCATGTAGAACACATTTCTAAATACACTGATTGCATTTACTAATTTCTCATCAAAAGGTTTTATAAAGGGTCTGTTCTCTTGTATACCATTGATAACTGGAGTCATAGCTTGTGCTGGCTATTGTTTTGTTAATTTGATATAAGCTAGAGCCATTTTGGAAAGGGAAAATCACATTTAAGAAAATGTCCAACGGAGATCTGATCTCGGCACCAGGAGAGCCATCATTGGGGTGAGTTTTGGACCCACGGCAGCAGCCCAGACACGGAACTCAGACATTCCTCATCCTCCCTATACTTCCTGGGCTGCCTGCTGGGCCTATACTCCCAGCATACAGTCTTTCTCTTCCTATCCCACCCAGCTTACATCCAGAACCCTCCCCCCTTCTGCCTCCATTCCCTCTTTGGGCACATAACATCACTCAGCTCAGCCTGTCTGGGCCCTGGGGCCGAATCCTGAGGACAACAGGGCTGGCAGGAGTTCCTTTGTTTCAATATCCTGCCTGCAGCAAGCAAGGTAGGAGCTTTGTTTACAAGCTACCCAAACAGCACAGAGATCTGATATTGGCACCAGGAGAGACATCACTGGAGCACCAGGAGAGCCATCACTGGGTAGTGCAATCACTGGGAAGGTACATCAGTAGGCAAGGAAACTTGATCCTGTAAAAGAAGATCCATAGGGGAGCATTCGGGGGAAGAGATGGGCAGGCGCCAATGCAAGAATTCACCCAACAATCTGAAAAATAACATGAAACCACCAGAACCCAGCGACCTCACAAAAGGAGGACATGAACACCTTAATCAAGAAGAAGTAGAAAAAAATGACTTTATGAAAGTGATTGATGCCCTTAAACAGCATGTAAAAAATGCCCTTATATAAATGGATGAGAAGAATAACAGAAAGTTTGAAGAATTGAATAAATCAGTGAATGATACCCTAGAAAACCAAGGAAAACAATCAAAAAGATAATGGAAACAGTTCAAGACTTGAAAACTGAAATGGAGGCAAAGAAGAAAACACAAACAGAGGTCCGGCTGGACATGGAAAATTTAGGTAAACGAATAGAGACTACAGATACAAGCATAACCAGCAGAATACAAGAGATAGAAGAAAGAATCTCAGATTCTGAAGATACCATAGAGAAAATAAATGCACTGATCAAAGAAAACAGCAAGTCCAACAAACTATCATCACAAAACATTCAGGAAATATGGGACACAATAAAAAGACCAAACCTAAGAATAATAGGAGTAGAAAAAGGAGAAGTAGAGCTCAACGGTCCAGAAAATATATTTAATAAAATTATAGAAGAAAACTTTCCCAACCTAAAGGAAGATATACCTATGAAGTTTCAAGAAGCGTACAGAACACCGAATAGGCTGGACCAAAAAAAAAAATCCCCTCACCATATAATAATCAAAACACAAAGCATACATAATAAAGAAAGAATATTAAGAGCTGCAAAGGAAAAAGGCTGAGATACTTATAAAGGTAAACCTATCAGACTTACACCTGACTTCTCTATGGAAACCATGAAAGCCAGAAGGTCCTGGATGGATGTACTTCAGAAAGTAAGAAACCATGGATGCAAGCCCAGACTACTTGTACCCAGCCAAGCTTTCGTTCACTATAAATGGAGAAAACAAAAATTTCCTGGATAAAAAACAAATTTAAACAATACATAGCCACAAATCCAGCCTTACAGAAAGTAATAGAAGGAAAATCACTAACCAAGGATTCCAACAATGACCACAATAACTCAGACATCTAGAGACCCTTCACCAGCACAACTCTAAGTAGGGAAACACACAAATTCTACTACTAAAAAAGTGACCAGAATTAACAAACACTGGTCATTAATATCACTTAATGTCAATGGACTCAACTCACCTATTAAAAGGCACAGGCTAAGAGATTGGATAAAAAACAGGATCCAACATTCTGCTGTTTATAAGAAACACACCTCAACCACAAAGACAGGTACCTACTCAGAGTAAAGGGCTGAGAAAAGGCTTATCAAGCAAATGGACCTAAGAAACAAGCAGGTGTGGCCATACTAATTTCTAACAAAGTTGATTTCAAACTTAAATCAATCAGAAGAGATGGAGAGGGACATTTTATACTCATAACAGGAACAATTCATCAGGATGAAGTCTCAATCCTGAATATCTATGCCCTTAATATAAAAGCACCCACGTACGTAAAAAAAAACATTACTAAAACTCCAGGCAGCCATCAAACTGCACACACTAATAGTAGCCAACTTCAACATTCCTCTCTCACCAATGGACAGGTCAATCAGACAGAAACCTAACAGAGAAATCAGAGAATTAATGGCGGTAATGAATCAATTGGACTTAACAGATATCTATAGAATATTCCACCCAAATAGGAAAGAATATACCTTCTTCTCTGCAGCTCATGGAACCTTCTCGAAAATTGACCACATACTCGGTAACAAAGCAAACTTCCACAGTTACAAAAAAATATTAGTAACCACCTGTGTCTTATCAGATCAACATGGATTAAAGTTAGAATTCAACAACAATGCTACCCCCAGAAAGCCTACAAACTCATGGAAACTGAACAGTCAACTACTGAACCATACCTGGATTAAGGAAGAAATAAAGAAAGAAATTAAAGTCTTCCTTGAATTCAATGAAAATAAAGAAACAACATACTCTAACTTATGGGACACTATGAAAGCAGTCCTGAGAGGAAAGTTCATAGCACTAAGTGCCCACTTAAAGAAAACAGAGAAAGCTCACATTGAAGACTTAACAGCCCACCTGAAAGCTCTAGAAAAAAAAGAAGCAGACTCACCTAGGAGGAGTAGAAGACTGGAAATAATCAAACTGAGGGCTGAAATCAACAAAATAGAAACACAGAAAACAATCCAAAGAATCAATGAAACAAAAAGCTGGTTCCTGGAGAAAATCAACAAGATTGATAAACCCCTATCCAAACTAATCAAACGACAGAGAGAGAACACACAAATTAATAAGATCAGAAATGAAAAGGGGGACATAACCACAGACACAGAGGAAATTCAGAGAATCATTAGATCTTACTACAAAAGCCTGTATGCCACAAAACTGGACAATGTAAAAGAAATGGACGCTTTTTTAGATAAATACCATTTACCAAAACTAAACCAGGACCAGGTGAACAATCTAAACAGACCTGTCAGTCGCGAAGAATTAGAAGCTGTTATCAAAAACCTCCCTACCAAAAAAAGCCCAGGACCAGATGGTTTCAATGCAGAATTCTACCAGAACTTCCAAGAAGACCGAATACCTATACTCCTTAATGTATTTCACAATATAGAATCAGAAGAGTCATTGCCAAATTCCTTTTATGAAACTACAGTTACTCTGATACCAAAACAACACAGAGACTCCACCAAGAAAGAGAATTACAGGCCAATCTCACTCATGAACATCGACGCAAAAATCCTCAACAAAATAGTGGCAAACAAAATCCAAGAACACATTAGAAAAATTATCCACCATGATCAAGTAGGCTTCATCCCAGAGATGCAGGGCTGGTTCAACATACGGAAATCTATCAATGTAATCCATCATATAAATAAACTGAAAGAAAAAAACCATATGATCATTTCATTAGATGCTGAAAAAGCATTTGACAAAATTCAACATCCCTTTATGATAAAAGTCTTGGAGAAACTAGGGATACAAGGGTCATACCTAAATATAATAAAGGCTATATACAGCAAGCCGACAGCTAACATCAATTTAAACGGAGAAAAACTCAAAGCTATCCCACTAAAACCAGGAATACGACAAGGATGTCCACTCTCTCCATACCGCTTCAATATAGTGCTTGAAGTTCTAGCAATAGCAATAAGACAACATAAGGAGATCAAGGGGATTCAAATTGGAAAGGAAGAAGTTAAACTTTCGTTATTTGCAGATAATATGATAGTGTACATAAGCGACCCCCAAAACTCCACCAAAGAACTTTTACAGCTGATAAACCTTTGTAATGTGGCAGGATACAAGATCAACTCCAAAAAATTAGTCGTCCTCTTATACACAAAGGATATGGAAGCAGAGAGGAAAATCAGAGAAGCATCACCTTTCACGATAGCCACAAACAGCATAAAATATCTTTGGTAACTCTAACCAAGGAAGTGAAAAATCTATTTGACAAGAACTTTAAGGCATTGAAGAAAGAAATTGTAGAGGATACCAGAAAATGGAAGGATCTCCCCTGCTCTTGGATTGGGAGGATCAACATAGTAAAAATGGCAATTCTACCAAAGGCAATTTGTAGATTCAATGCAATCCCCATCAAGGTCCCTTCAAATTTCACAGAACTTGAGAGGGCAATAATCAACTTTATATGGAAAAACAAAAAACCCAGGATAGCCAAAACAACCTTATACAATAAAGGATCTCCTCGAGGCATTACCATCCCTGACTTGAAACTCTATTACAGAGCTACAGTAATGAAAAGAGTGTGGTACTGGCATAAAAATAGAGAAGTCAAAGAATGGCATCGTATAGAAGACCCGGAGTTTAACCCACAAACCTATGAACACCTCATTTTCGATAAAGGAGCTAAAAGTATACAATGGAAGAAAGAAAGCATCTTCAACAAATGGTGCTGACAAAACTGGATGTCAACCTGTAGAAGAATGAAAATAGACCCATATCTATCACCATGCACAAAACTCAAGTCCAAATGGATAAAAGACCTCAATATCAGTCCGAACACACTGAACCTGATAAAAGAGAAAGTGGGAAGTACCCTACAACAGATGGGCACAGGAGATCGCTTCCTATGTGTAACCCCAGCAGCACAGACATTAAGGGCAACATTGAATAAATGGGACCTACTAAAACAGAGAAGCTTCTGTAAAGCAAAGGACACTGTCACTAAGACAAAAAGGCAACCTACTGACTGGGAGAAGATCTTCACCAACCCTGCAACAGACAAAGGTCTGATCTCCAAAATATATAAAAAACTCAAGAAACTAGACTTTAAAATGCTAATTAACCCAATTAAAAAATGGGGCACTGAACTGAACAGAGAATTCTCAACAGAAGTTTAAATGGCCAAAAGACACTTAAGGTCATGCTCAACCTCCTTAGCGATCAGGGAAATGCAAATCAAAACAACTTTGAGATATCATCTTACACCTGTCAGAATGGCTAAAATCAAAAACACCAATGATAGCCTTTGCTGGAGTGGTTGTGGAGGAAGGGGTACACTCATCCATTGCTGGTGGGAATGCAAACTTGTGCAACCATTTTGGAGATCAGTGTGGCAGTTTCTCAGGAAATTCGGGATCAACCTACCCCTGGACCCAGCAATACCACTCTTGGGAATATACCCATGAGATGCCCTATCATATGACAAAAGCATTTGTTCAACTATGTTCATAGCAGCATTATTTGTAATAGCCAGAACCTGGAAACAACCTAGATGTCCTTCAATGGAAGAATGGATGAAGAAAGTGTGGAATATATACACATTAGAGTACTATGCTGCGGTAAAAAACAATGACTTCTCGAATTTTGCATGTAAATGGATAGAAATAGAAAACACTATTACTATTGAGTGAGGTAATCCAGACCCAAAAAAGATGAACATGGGATGTACTCACTCATAATTGGTTTCTAGCCATAAATAAAGGTCACTGGGTCTATTATTGGTGATCCTAAATAAGCTAAATAAGAAGGTGAATCCAAAGAAAAACGTATAGTTATCCTCCTGGCTATGGGAAGTAGAAAATAGTGCCAGGCAAAAAATGGGGATCTTGGTTGTGTGGTGGGATGGGGGTAAGGGGAGATGGGGAGAGAAAAGTGAGAAGGGGAAGATGGGGGGAACTTGGGGAAACAGGATGATTGGGATAAAGGAAGGTTGGATATGGGAGCAGGGAAGCACATATCTTAGTTAAGGGAGCCACCTTATGGTTGGCAAGAGACTTGAACCTAGAGTGGCTCCCAAGAGCCCAAGGCGATGTCCCCAGTTAGTTCCTTGGGCAGCTGAGGATAGGGAACCTGAAATGACCCTATCTATCCTATAGCAATACTGACGAATATCTTGCATATCACCATAGAACCTTCATCTGGTGATGGATGGAGATAGAGACAGAGACCCACACTGGAGCACCGGACTGAGCTCCCAAGGTCCCAATGAGGAGCTGAAGGAGGGAGAACATGAGCAAGGAAGTCAGGACCATGAGGGGTGCACCCACCCACTGAGACAGTGGGGCTGATCTTATTGGGAGCTCACCAAGGCCAGCTGGACTGTGACTGAAAAAGCATGGGACAAAACCGGACTCTCTGAACATGGCGAACAATGAGGGCTGATGAGAAGCCAAGGACATTGGCACGGGGTTTTGATCCTACTTCATGTTCTGGCTTTGTGGGAGCCTAGCCAGTTTGGATGTTCACCTTCCTAGACATGGACGGAAGGGGGAGGACCTTGGCCTTTCCACAGCGCAGGGAACCCTGGCTGCCTTTGGACTGGAGAGGGAAAGGTAGAGGAGTGGTGGGAGGGGGATAAGGGTGGGAGGAGGGGGAGGGATATGGGAGGCTGGGAGGAGGCAGAAACTTTTATTTTCTCAATAAAAAATTTAAAAAAAAAAGAAAGAAAATGTCCCTAGCAGACAAGCCTTTGAGCAAGTGTTTGTGGTATTTTTTAATTTAATGATTGATGTGGATGGGCCTAGATCACTAGGGACAGGGCTACCCCTGGGGAATTGGTCCTGGATGGTATAAGAAATCAGGGTAAGCACACCATAAAGAGCAAACTATCTTTCATGGCCTATGCATTAGTTCCTGCTTCCCTTCAATTCCTGCCTTTACTTCCCTAGATGTAAGACTTCAAGCTGTAAGATGAAATAACCCCCTTCTCCCATGGTTTTCTTTGGTCATAGTACTTTTTTTTTTAAATCACAGAAACAAAAAAACTAATATATAATTCATTATAAACACACGCATACACAGACACACACACACACACACACACACACACACCAACTTAAGTGAACATTTTAACATATAAAGAAGACCATAGTGTGTTGGCCCCCCAAAAATGTGAGCTTATTTCCATCTTGTCTGATGATCATAGAGTTTTAGCTTGTTCAAAGTTGTTGATAACAATTGTGGCTACATACCCTGGCCTAAGGTGTGGTTGCTTGACGTTTTTGGACATTAAGATGGCCCATATAGATAGATCCACTGCACCCTGACCAAAGGTCAGAGAATTTTATCATACTTCTGCTCCTTCTTTTGAATTAAGAGGTTTGACCTCAGGATTGGCTGCCTTCAGGGTACTTGATATCGGGGTCTTCTATTTGGTTCCATTGGTCCTCCTTTCTGTTCTCATGACAATATCAGGCTGTTTTCAGTACTGTAGCTGTGTAGTAGAGTTTGAAGTCAGGGATTGTGATGCCTCCATAAGTTCTTTTATTGCACACGATTGTTCTGGCTATCCTGGGTTTTTTGCTTTTCTTATGAAGTTGAGTACTGTTTTTTTGAGGTCTGTGAAAAATTTTTCTGGGATTTTGATGGGCATTGAATTGAATCTGTAGATTGCTTTTGGTAAGATTGCCATTTTTACTATGTTAATTCTACCTATCCAAGAGCATGGGAGATCTTTCCACTTTTTGGTGCCTTCTTCAATTTCTTTCTTCAAAGATTTAAAGTTCTCCTCATACAAGTCTTCCAGCTCCCAGCACCATCTGGGTGTCCTTGGAGCTCCAAGGCAGATCATAAACAACTGGTGGCTGTAACAAACGTTTAAAGTTGATTAATTGAGATAAAGGATTAAAAGCAATCCTCTAATAGTTTTTAATTTTTTTATAAATTTGATACTGCTTCAAAGTAGAAAAATATATGCTCCCTTGAAGATTGTCAGTACTATAATTGTGTCTAAGTGACTAGTTAGCAGAATAAACCTAAGGATATTAAAAAAAAAACAAACCAACTGGTGGCTCTGGGTGAATTTCCAATTAATCAATAATAACCAGTGGCCCATAGGATATCTCCATTTTCCCAACTAGTGGCTCTGGGTGAATTTCCAATTAATCAATAATAACCAGTGGCCCATAGGATATCTCCATTTTCCCCGGATGAAGTACTGTGAAGCTTTGTTAGGTCCCTATGTTCCCAGTTAAAGTACCCTATGACCAGAATCCAGAGACCAGGCAGAAAATTGTCACAGGAGGCTACCTGAAAAAAAGACTTAAATGATTTACCAAAAATAGGGAGCCTCTATTTAAAAATAATGCTTGCTTTTTTAAAAAAAATTATTTTATTTTGAACATGATTATTCACTACCTGAGGAACCTTGTCTCAGAATACGGAGTGGAATTATCTCCCTAGAGCTTCCAAATATTAATTCTAAGATTTGTCAAAGAAAAACAATTTCACTATTTTGAACCAAATTTGCAGGAAACTTTATTCAAATATTGAATACTGACCAAGATCGACTTTGGTCAGAATGACTCCCCGAAATTCTCATGAGTGGCCCTGGGGCACATGTTACAGTGTCATTTAAGAACAAATGCATATGGCCACCTTATTTTCCTAGGTGGTTTGGCTGTTATTTTTCAAGAACTATATAACTCATAGCATTCCAGGAGGGTGGGGCTTATGCGTTAACTTTGGGTCGTGTAGAAGGAAGCACTGCTTCAATTTACAGGATATATCCTCACAGGATACTTCCTGGCAAGCAGAACTTCCAAAGATTTTCCTGCATTTCCTTGCAAGAAGACATTTGGTTTGGGACAATGGTCTGTATTATGTCAATCATATTTTAAATAAATTATGATTGGCCAGTAGCCAGGCAGGAAGTATAGGCAGGACAACTAGATAGGAAGTAGAGGTGGGTAAAAGAGAACAGGAAAATTCAGGGAAGAGGAAAACCCATGCCTCAGCAGCTGTGACCCAACCATAGAGCAAGCAAGATGTGACTGCCTCACTGAAAAAGGTACCGAGCCACATGGCTAACATTGACAAGAATAAATGGGCTAATATAAGTTGTAAGAGTTAATAAGAAGCCTGAGCTAATGGGCCAATAAGTTTATAACTAATGTAGACCTCTGTGTGATTTCTATGGGACTTAATGACTATGGGAACTGGGCAGGACAAAAAAACCTCAGACAACAGACATTTATTTTTGTGATTTTACCTTAGTCTCTAGTCATAGAACCGACCTCAGGTGATCTTTCCAGTTTTCCTGACAGTCATATAAACATCCTACTCACACATCATGCAACATGGTAGTCAACATGATTCTTTTTTTAAGAAATGAGAGAAATGTTGAGCTCATTGACATGATTGGGAAGCATCTTTCTTATCAAGCTCTCTCTCTCTCTTTCTCTGTATAACAACATGTTATATAACATTCTATAAATAAGCTGAATTCTCACCAAATATCTATGCATGAGTGCGCATTTACTAGAAGTCTAATGAAGAATGGAAGATGCTTTCATGACTACTATCTGAATGACATCTCCCCATACTGACATCTACTATTCTCACAAATGTTTGCACACGTGTTTATTAATTGTTTTTTTCTCTTTTTGATATTGAAAGTGTAACATTTACAAATAAGTTCACTTTTACTGTACTTTACTGTTCTCTCTCAGTACTGCTTTAAGAAGTTAGCAAGATGTGGGGCCTCAGTTCTTGAGTTTTGCAAAACTGTGTGACGAAAAGTCTACTGAACCAGACCATTTTTCCAGTGATTTCTTAACAATAGAAGAAAATGAGCAAGAATCAAAAGTAAGCACAAACCACAGAGAGTAAAACCAGTCTCTGAATGGTAGAAATTGAGTTTCTAGGAAGTAAAGATGTGACGAGCAAAGACAGAAAAAGAACAAGCGTGTGTATTTTGGCACCTCTAATGTCAGGAAGGAAGAGGAAGAAGATGAAGTTTGTAACAATGTCCTTATCTTGATCTTACAAACTCAGCAGCAAGTCAGGGTTACATAAGAATATTCTGTGTTACAACTGCCTCTTGTGGTTCAACACATGGCATGGACTCAGACAGAAGGGTCTCTTGGGTTTCTCACATAGCTTCAGTGAAATGTGGGCATCTGAAAGCTCAGCTGGTCAGAGTTTTCGATATGGATAACTCAACATTGCTGGCAGGGTTTGGAGATTAGGACATAAATTTTTAAGAAAGCTTTGTGTGCCATGTTCTCACGAGCCTGAGCATCCATTACCTGGCAGCTACATATACAAGCCTTCTTTTGTTTTTTTAATTGTTGTCTTAAAATTTTTATACAACATATTTTGATCATATTCTTTTCCCTCTCTCAATCCCGCTAAGGTCCTTCCTACCAACTCAAATTCATGTTCTTTTCTCTTTCTCTAAAACCAATCAAAATCAACGCCAAAAATCAAAACCAAGAAACAAAACCCAATAAGATAAAAACTACCAAAGAGAAACAACAAAAATCACACACAAAAAAAAGACATGGTGTTTTGTCAGAACACAGTCTGAGAATGGAGCCAGGTGAGGGCAATTCTGAGTACTTGGGGAAAAAGTCCAAGAAAACAAGTGCCTTGTGATGTCAGTTTCTTCAAGAACATGGAATTGTTCTTGACTGTGACCATGCCCTTCCCAGGTGTAGCAGGCAGGAATGAGTTCACATTAGATTATTCATTACAGCTGACTATTGTTATTTGTTTGTAGGACTCTGTGGGAAAATAACCAACCACTTTTTAATTGGGTTTGAGGCTCACTTTGTGAAATGAAACCAATACCTGATTCTGTTAAAGTGGACATAAAACTGAGGCCAAATACATCTAGACTATATGGGCCTTGGGGGAAACCTTCTACTAGTATTTTCTTAAATGAACAGAGTGGTGAAACAACTTTTAGTGACATATCACAATACCTGTAGCTCAGTGCCCTGCTCAGCCCTCACCAGAGAAGGTTCTTCTTGCAGTGCCAAGGAACACTCAGCCCTAAATGGGTAGTCTTTATCAAACCATTTCACTCAGGGCTCAGAGGTCTGTTTATAAGAAAAGGCAGAAAGACTATAAGAGCCAGATGTGGTTGGTGACTCCAAGGTAACTGTCTTTCTGAAGCAATGGGTCTGGTTGAGACTCGAAGAACACACATTCTTGGAGTTATAGGTGGAAACTAGAAATGCTTCTATGACCTACCCTTCCACCACACACCTTTAATCCCAGCACTCGAGAGGCAGAGGCAGGCGGATCTCTGTGAGTTCGAGACCAGCCTGGTCTACAGAGCTAGTTCCAGGACAGGCTCCAAAGCCACAGAGAAACCCTGTCTCGAAAAAGAAAAAAATATATATATAGTTATTGTTATTACTGCCTCTAATTAGTGAAGTGAGCCATTCAGGTCACACTTGAGACAGTGGGAAACTAATGGGAAAGGACAAACCTGCAGTAAAGAGAAGCAAATGAACAGTAAAGTTTTGTTTTGTTTTGAAACAAACAAAACTCTCTGTGTAGCCCTGACTGTCCTGGAGTTCTCTCTGTAGACAAGGTTCAAACTCAAAGATCCTCCTACCTCTGCCTCCTGAGTGCTGGGATTAAAATTTTGTGAGAGCAAACTTTCTCACATTCTTATCTGAAAGATACAGCCTGCCCCAGGCTTCTCTTCTGGCAACATTTCGTATTCCTTTCTCATGCAAATTTACAGGGTGGTAGATTTAGTTTAGGGACAGAACACTTGCTTAGCAAGCAAAGGGTCTTCACTGTTGTCTGATCTCTGTAAGGGTGGTAGAATGGGAGAAAGGAAGGTAGAATGCTTGCAGCACTAGTAGACCTGAAAACACCAGGCACTTACTTATTATGCCCTGGCACTGAACCCTCAGTCTCTCCCTCTGCCTCCTTCTCACTACAGATCTTATTTCTGTCCTATCTTGTATGACTCACCCTGTTGCTTTATCATTGTCTTCTAGCCAGTACAGAATAAAAATATAGGTATTTTCTGATGCATTTTCATCAAATAATACACAGCCCGTTTCTTTCCTCCCAGCCCAATCAAGCTTTAGCCAAAAATGATAAAGATACTTGCTGTTTATGAACAAAGAAAAAGTGTAGCCAACGTTTTTCTCCATCTCTGGTGCCAGGAGGAACACTACCACTTGAAGAACAACACTTACCTTGATACAGGAAAGAGTTTACTGCACATCTGGGAAGTGTTAATAGCTTGTCTTGGATCATGGCTCAACGCTGCAGGGACTCACTGCCCTTACTCTGGAAGGCATAGAGGTGTGATTTTCGGTTTCCAAGCATTATACAAAAGAAATAAATGCCACTTTGACCCATCTAACCTTTGTGTGTGTGTGTGTGTGTGTGTGTGTGTGTATGAGAGAGAGAGAGAGAGAGAGAGAGAGAGAGAGAGAGAGAGAGTTTGTACTCCCTGTTTGCCTCTTTTTTATTCACCCAGCTTGCTTTCAGGGCTCTCAACCCTCAAAGCAGAGTTGATAAGAGATTTCTTGTCAAGATTTAAACAGAAGACTTGAAGTGATTGTTATAGCCTCAACTATTAGTTTAATTAAGGTCATTTTTAAAATGCAAATTATGGAATTTAAACAAGAAAAACAAAGCCAAAGACAACTATTTTTTATTCATAGAATACCCAATTCATCATGAAGATCAAATGATGGTAATCATTTAGATATCTGACCAACACAGCATAAATACATAAAATTAAGTGATGAAACCAAATAAAAGAATAAATGCAAAGAAAAATCAGACTAAAACTATTCCTGTCTGAGTTTGGAATTTAAAGTTGTAAAAAATTACTATCATCTGATATATTTTGAAAACAGTCAACCTTGGAAGATTTAACAACCGTAAGGATAAACTTAAGTGTCATACCTTCAATACCTATACATTTGTTGTGTTATTCTCTTAATTTAGAACATCCTAGCAGGGGCTAGCTAAGAAGCAGACAGAATCAACAGGAGTTGGAAGACTAACAAGAGCCGGTAACAAGGTGGCATGTGTGTGGATAAGATCAAAATACATTTATGCATGCCTAAAATGTCATAATGAAGCAATTAACACATATAATTGATGTGTGTTCATTTAAACGCTGAAAAAAAGCCTTTTCTTATTATTAAACATTAGTCCTCCATAAGTAACAGCTTCTTAGTGGTAACTTCTCCCAAACAGTTGGAGCGTGACTTCTTAGTTGTGTTTGGATCTAGAATTTCTATTGAATTGTTCTGTCTCTGGTCATTCTCATGTTTCCTTTCTGGGAGGTTATAAAATAACACTCCCTTTCCCATCTCTTTATCCCTTAGATGTAGCATATTCATATAGCTGTGGGTAAGTGACGATGAGGTCACAGCCCTTCAGCTGAGTAAAGTGAGGACTGCAGTGAAAGACTACCTTCTGGTAGTGCTCATTTCTAAAAGACGTAAAAGCCATAGTAGCCTCAGAGACTAGTTTGTTAAGTTAACAGTGGACTCACTAACACTGAAGTGACTTATTTCCTACTTGAAACAATAGCACTGTCATAGGGTGACTATCATTTCCCATCAATAACAGTCACAGTAGCATCAGGAGCAAAACCAAAAGAACTCAAGTGGTGACAGTAACGGGTTCAAGGTATTTAATGATTGAGTTGTCTTAGGAAAGGTACAGAGAAACCCATGAACAATGCAAATTGTTGTCCTTCTCTTGACTAAATGAAGCAGGCAGCAGAGTCCCACAGACAGAGGCAGACAGCGTTGGCTACATATACCAATGTGGTTTGAGGTGTGCCCTCCCACAACCACTTCCCAGTGGTGTGGGACAGAGTTAGCTCGGCTTAGCTCATTTCTACCCACATGGAAATCGAGCAGGGCTGCTGGTGGTACAAATATTAGCCTTAAGTTCTGCCCTTTCACTAGAGCACCAGGGTCATATATGCTAATAAAAACATTTATAAAGAAGATGGGGAGTGAGTCAAGCCAAATCTCCCTAAGACTCACCAGTCTCTATTCTCACCCTGACTTTGGAAGGTTTCCTGAGAAGCAAACTGTACTGTGAGTGGCAGGGGAGATACTATTTCCAGTTTCTCCCCCTCATCCTCATCCAGTAACTCATCCTCTGGATGTGGGCACTTCCACTTTGCCCATGGCTAACCATGTTCTGTTGTGGTGATGGATGGGAATTTCCATGAAGCATCTGTTATAAAATGAAGAAAAACAACAAGGAATGCATGACAGAAATGTTGAGACTTATAGTAAAAAGGCAGTTTCTTGATGGAGGAAGAAAAGACCCATTCCATGACCTGAGAGGCTTACATGCATGAGGTTTCATTTCAGGAAGGTCTGGCCAAGAAAACAGTTCCATTGTCATGGACCACAAACAATCTTGAAAGCATGAAAAATATGTTCACTCTATCGCTGTAGGCTTAGTATAAATGGCATCAGTTCCCCTGGAAAAATGGTGGAGATAACAAGTGATTACTTATTTTGTTTTCTGTATTTTAAAATTAAACTATAATTGCAACATTGACCCCTTAACATTTTACCCGTCTGTTCCTACGTTCCCTTCTCAAATTCAGTGCTTCTTTTTCCTTAATTGCTAATGTTTCATATGTGTGTTTATGATAAATACATCCCACTGAGTCTATTTATAGCTTAAATATATATGAAGCCAAGGTTAACCACTTGGCATTGGCTTATGAACCAAGGGGCACCATCCCTGGGGAAGACTACTTCGGCTCTCAGCATCCATTAGTTTCCTTTCTGTGTTAGCATGTCTAACGGTGTCCTTGTACATCTCTTGCTTCGGCAATCCTACACCTCCCTTTGTGTTATTCTTCCCCTGTCCCAACTCAAGTCCCTCACTCCATTTTTCCCACTTTCCTCTCCATAAACAAGGGACCTCTGTCCTCTAGAGGACCAAGGGAAGCAAGAAAGAGTCCTTTAGTGTGGACTGGATAGCAGACCTTGTTGAGTTCAGTGACGACAAGGTGACCTGGGCGCTTGTCCTCTCCATTGCATACATGCATCTGCCCATACAAGCTGTACTGCCTGGCGTGCTGTGTGCTGGGCATGGGGCTCAAGAGACAGGTAATAGTTTATTCTGCTTTTTCAGTGGCAACCCTTTCTATTCAGAAATAAGAAGAAGATACCAGAACGGGAGCACTTTGTTTCAAATGTCTGCCCTCCACATTTTAGAACTTCAAATTACCGAATAATTTCCAACAAGACAGAGTAGTCCTTAACTTTATTCCCCCATAGAATTTTGAGTAAATGTCAAATACGAGTGAATGAATCATCTGAATTGGGAGCCAATTTTATAGTTTCCACAGAATTCAGGGTTATCCTGGAAGGAAAAGGAAACCCTGATCTAGTCAACCTCTTCCCATTTGCCTTTTAATCTGTAGACCAGACCTATTTAAAGGATGGTGCTATTACTAACATAAGGGTCTTGAACATATGAGAGCTCATCCCATTTCCCTCCCTTTCAGAGAAACAATTCCAATTGCAGTGTAGCACTGAGATTTAGGCGGTCTTCCAGAAGCCAGGTTTTTCCATCTCTAAGCTTACACTGAGGCTATATTATATAGCTGCAGCATGATTAATAAAAACTCAGAGACAGAAATTGGGGTTCAACCTAAAGGTCAGAATAGCAAACCAGCCAGCCACTGGCTCTTACCTCTACCTCAGTCTGAAAATGGTGATCCTGCCCCCAGGAAACCTCAGAATGAGCCTGAGAGCTGTCTCCTCCCATTTTACAATCCTGTCTAGTTCTAGGATTAAGGGTGTGCACCACTACCACCAGATTTCTCTGACAAATTAGTGTGGCTACTGGGATTAAAGGTCTGTGTCATTGCTGCCTGGGCTGTAAGGCTGGCCAGTGTGGCTGCTTTGCTTTCTTGGTCTTCAAGGCAAGCTTTATTCATTAACATACAAATGAAATTGCCACACATATTACAATACTAAGGGTGAAAGGATTAAGTAAGGAGGGGCATGTGGGAATGGGAGGGGATGTATGAAAAAGCCTATGGAAACCTATTAGTTAGTAAGCAGATTTCAAAATACTACTTAAAACAGAGGTCAAACATGATTACACACATGGATGGACAATATTGCTCCCAAAAGACATGGGCTAGTAAATGATATTACAATACGTGGCATGGAATACCTCTCCAAGAGTTACTGTTTAGGTAGGCCATGGAGATCTCCAATCTAATGCAGGCTCTCGCCACGGTCCATGGTTACCCAACATAACTACAAGAAAAAACTCTGTTACTGAAGATACCACACATTTTGACTGCAGGCCACAGACCCCCAAACTGACCAGGAAACTTCAGGAAAGATCAGTTATAAGAAAGTGTATGTTTCTACTTTCTCGGAGATCTGCCATTCACATGAGTGTCTCAAAGAAGCCCAACAATGGCACAAGGGTTTTCATATTCATCCTCACAGGGGAAGACAGAAGCTAAAGGTCTTCCCTTTGAGTAGATGTTCCTCCTACATTTTCTGAATAATATTAAAGCCAACAAAAATAAATAGCATGATATAAGTTCAGTACTAGCAGGAATCACCAATAGTGTGATAAACATGGCACATGGACTTTAAAGGTGGCCACCATGAGTGTGAGGAGGATGCGAAGGACAGGCCTACCCTGGAACTCAAACAGTGAACCAGAGACAGCCCATTTAGCAGGCAGCAAAGTGATTTGTATTTTTGTCATAACTACGAGTTGACTTCCTGGGAAGAGCAAACAAAACTAAAATGTGGTGCTGGTGCAGAAAAGGCCCGACCAGTAATTACAGGAGCAGTCAGGCTTGAAGTAACATTCAAAAATCAGTCAGGTATAAACCGTTCCAGTCCCAGAACCTACTCATTCTGGTTTTGACAGCAAAAAGGCAATTCAAGATAATTAATAATTATGTCAGTCAGTTAATGGATCTGCTAAGATAGAATACAGCAGTTTTACTTTTCATGGACATACACGTAAGTCATTTCCTTATCTTGGCTCCTATAAATAATGCTGCGGTGAGCTCAAGCGCTATAGTTTTTTTTTGTTGTTGTTATTTTTTTTTTCTACGAGGACTGACAGAGAGAGAGGTGACAGCATTTCTAATGCTCCACAGCAGTCACTCAGTCTTTCATTTCTCTCCACCTGTACAAGACCTCCATACTTCTGAGTCTTCATAGACACATTTTTTCTTCTTATTTCGGGATCGTAGCCACTGTCTGAGGTACTTCTTATTGTGGTTCTGACTAACATTTCGCCAGTGCTTATTGACATCACACATTTTTCATATATCAATTAACCATTTTCATGTCTTCTTTGAATAAATGTCTATTCAAATTCTTTGCCTTTGTTTTTAAAGAGAAGCAAGTTTCCTTAGTGTTCGCAGTCCAGACTATAATGCAGCTTGGCAGGATGCACGGAGAACGGCATGGGAGCAGAAGTTTTCAGGTTAATTGGAAAGTTAAGGCCTTTCTGCCTGGCTAGACATCCCACATTCTGGAAAAGAAACAAACAAAGCAACCCCCTAAACCCTGAATAAAAACAAAGCAAAGCAAAAACCCACAACCACCAGGGGGCAGTGTGCACGTTCTACGGGAATGCAGCACCACCAACGTCCTGTCTCCGGTGAAGGCACTGGCCACAGGGTCACAGGAGGGGAGGGAAGCTCAGGCTGCACAAGCTTCTTTCCATCCTTGAGAAAACAGAATGAATGGGTAAGAAAAACCACAGACCAGGATGTGTAAAGAAAGGAATAACGAATCTATGCGGCGTTTATAGCCAGCTGGGGTGAAATATGCACCTGTGTGTGTGTAGTTGAGAAAGCAAGATACTGTCCTGGTTTCGAAAGAGTCCTTTGGTTAGAGTACAGTGTTTGCTAATTAAGGCCCAGGTTTGAGCCTGATGCCTCTGTGGGGTGATGAACTTCCAATTCCATAGCTGTAAAATGCATCCCTTACCCTTGGGAACCTCTTCCGAAATGTGCTGTTGGTTGTGAGGGACTGACTACTCCATTCATAGGACATCAGAACTGTCTCTGATGGCATCAGCTCTGTGTCCTGCTGTGGAATGGACATGTTAAATTGGGCATGACATGTAGCATATATGTGTGCTTCCCAGAAAAGGTATGTTTGTAAACAAAACGTACAGAATCTAAGCTGTATCAGGCCCTTCTCATATTTAAAACATGCTCAACTCAGGTGCAAATGTGTTAGCAGCCTGTCTAGGGCAGAAAGCACCAAGCAAACAACAAAGAGAGTTTTAACTTGTGAAGGAGGAACCTCAGCAAAATCCCTCCCAACATACATTGACTTCATAAATGGCCATGACCCTGTCAAAGGCCGCACACTGTGCACAGTTACTAGTAAGTGTTTGTTTTGTTTTTCTCTACACAGAGACAGGGCTTTTCTCTGTGTAGCCCTGGCTGTCCTGGCACTCACTCTGTAGACCAGGCTCAAACTCAGAGATTTTTTTGTTTCTGCCTCCTGAGTGCTGGAATGAAGGGGAACCATTTCTTGGTGTTGTTTTCTTTTTTCTTTAAGAACACAAACCACAAAATTAGTTTACAGGAATTGTTTTTCTAAAGCAACTACCAGAACAATACAATTCCCCAAAATCAAAGCAAAAAAAAAAAACTGTTAATTGCTCTCTTCTTAAATGAAAGGCATCACCTTCAACTGTATGACTGGGAGGAGAAGGGCCTCATTTTACTTGGTGACCACCTGGCTGGAAGGGTTGAGAACAGAGCTGGCAATAACTGTTCTGACTTTCGTGGTCCAGAACACGGGGAAGAGTTTCCACCTACTCGAGAGCTCTCTGAATTGCCTGCTGACTTTTCTATGGGTGTCTGACGCCTTCCCATCAGATTATCCAGACTACATCCCTTCTCTGTGATGGTACTGAGCATCCATGGTTGATGTAGATTGTCACACACCCAGTCCTGTTTCGTAGGTACAAGTGTGAACAGAGTATGGCTTAGCATGTATCACCCTTGATAACAAGGAAGTTTGCTTCTATCACTTACCAGACTCTCATCAGAATCAGAGTTGAGGCACGGTCTCTTTGGGGTTTTACTGACTCGCCTTGCTCCTGCGTCCTCCTAAGGGAGTCCATCCAGAGATGGCTTTGTACTCTAGACAATGCTCAAAGGGCAAGCTTCAGAATAAACTGAGAACAGCATCTAAACTTCTGCCATTGTTGCCCAGAGTGGGAACTATTAGGGCTTGGGTTTGGTGGCTCAGCTACTTTGAATATAAGAAAAACCAAATGGTATCGTCTAAAGGCAAGAAACCAAAATGGTACAAGCATGAGCTGGGGACAAAATAGGTAAGGACTTTCTGGAAGGCATTAGTATAAAAGCAACCACTGAGTCAAAACCTTCCTAAACCTGAAAGTCATTTATAAAAAGAGCGCAGGATGACCATGTATGGAAAGCTCAGAGCAAATACACTGCGTGCAATGTACAATTAAAAAAAAAAGAATATGAGTGCACATAAAAGTACATAAACTATTATCAATAAAAATGATTCAACTTTTTATTCAAAAGAAAAAGGTCATTTTATCGGCTACTAGCAGAACCCCATGCCATATTTAAGAGATATTTCATAAGCGAAGAGAGCAGGAAATGCTGGAAATAGAGGAAGACACAAAAGTTACACCCAAAGAAAAAGGAAATGAAGTTTGAAATGTCATACCAGAAAAAGTATAGTTCATATCCTCAACTTGAAATGAGAACAAAAACAAACTAAAACTCCAAATAGGGAAATAGAACAGCAGACTCATAACAACGTTCTCGATAAATTTCTGTGAGCAGTAACTCACTGCCTGCTTTCATGAGGCAGCACCCAGATGCAGGAGACTCGTGAGTGCCACTGTAATGCTACAACAGATCATAGGGCAGATGCATAAGCAATGAAAGGGGAAACAAAGTGGATCAGTCAGAGCTTGTGTGTGTATGTATTCATTCCTGCGGACCTGCACTGCAGCTGTGCAGATCACACTTTCTTCTTAAGCACATACTGATATTTATAAAGATCGATCAGACAACAAGTACCACAGGAAACTATCATTTCAAGGAGGAAGATTAAATCCATCAGCACTTTCTGATTGTAGTGCAACTAGATTAGAAAATCTGAGTGGGTGTGGTGGCATACTTCTGCAATCCCAGCACTTACAATTTAGAGGCAGGAGGATCAGAAGTTCAAGGTCCTTCTCAGATACAAAGTAAATTTGAGGCCGACCTGGACTGCATAAGATCCTGTATCATAAAGACTAAAAACAAAAACAAAACTCTATGAAAATTAAAGGACAAAAACAGCATTCTCTTGCAACTAGAAATTTTGGAAGTTTTCCGTTTTAAGGGAGTCGACAAAGCAATAATGTAGACATGTCTAAAAAAAAAATGAAGCCCTAAGTGTCACAATCAACAGAGGACTCGTAAGCCAGAAATCAGAGAATAATGCCTCACTGTAAGGAAACACGTTTATAAACATATGCAGAGACACTGTACCAGCTCGTTCTTTCAGCATAATGATTTCTGGTGTATTCCATTTGTCATAATTTCTTTCTTTTTTTTTTTGCGGTTGCACAAAATTCCAGTGGACAGATGCACCACATCTTCCTCACCCATTAGTCTGTTGGAGGTCATCTAGACTGGTTCCGTTTCTTGTAGATCACTAACAATGCAATTATAAACTGACTTTCAAGTTTCTCTATGATATGTTGATTTCTTTGGATATATGACTAAGAGGGGTAGAGTTGGCTCACACTGTGGTTTTATGGGATACTAAAGAATACCCACAATGAATTCCACAGTGACTGCCCAAATTGGCACTCTTACCAGCAGTGTTTTCTTAGAAATTACAACGTTCCAGTACTGACACATTAAAATGAAGAGATTAAGCAGAACAATTTTCTTAAACAGAAAAGAGAAATCGTCAATGAACTAACTCTTAATTTCCCATCAGAACCATGTAGTTTTCCCAAGGGGAGTGTACCACATTCCAGAAAGCAAGCATTCTCAATGATATTAAAATTGTTCCCAGAAACAGAAAAAAAGAAATAAATCCAAAAGGCAACTTTCCATATTCTTATCATAAACCAAGTACAATTTGATGCCTGATTAGTAAAAGCAGTAAAAGCTCAGAGAAAGAAATTGGGGTTCAACTTGAAGGTCAGGAAAGCAAAATAGCCAATCACTGGCTCTTACCTCCACCTCAGTCTGAAAATGGCGATCCTGCCTCTAGGAATCTCAAAATGAGAGCTGTCTCCTCCCGTTTTATAATCCTCTCCAGGGCTGGGATTAAAGGTGTGCACCACTGGGAGTAAAGGATGCACTGGCCAGTTTCCATGGCAAATAGTTGGCTACTGGGATTAATGTGTGTGTTACCACTGCCTGTAAGATCTGTAAGGGCGACGAGCAGGACTGTTTCACTCTCTGATCATCAGCCAATTATTTTTAAATAAATTGTATTTATTAAAATACAAGTGAAATATCACTACAACAATTCCAATATCTAGGTTTTGCAGTTGAGATCATAAAGTATAAATTTCATAAAGCTAACACAAAAATGACAGCTATATGCCAATACATTTGAATGTTGATGCAAATGCTGAAGAAATATTAGTAAACTTCAATCATTAGCATAGGATAAATGTAATATTATGGATGAGTAGGATTTAGTCCAAAACTACAAAAGTGATTTAATGTCAGGGAATTAATTAATTTATCGTAAAAATGCATTTGTGAGAAAGATTGCGTATCTCCATTCATGTACAAATTTATTGGAAAAAGTTGGATATCTATTCCTGGTAAAATACAAATAGGGATCACTTATACACATATTTTGGTACTTAACATAATTACTTTATTTCATAAATAAACTGGAAGATTGTTCCAAAAAAGCAAGGTCTGACACTATTTCCATTGCTACCTAATTATGCGTGTGATTTGTGCATGCTTTTGAATATAACCTTTATAATAAAATAGTAAAATCTTCTTTGTAAAACAAAGATGCACACATACATTTAAAAGAATAATTTGATGTTATTTATGTTCAGTTGCACATTTCAGATTTGTGGCTGATGGATACAAAACCAATCACAGCAAGCAAAAGAAGTACCACAGATTTGAAAGGGACAGCATGGTATATAAAATGCTCTGTGGCCTTTTATTGCTAGCTATAAAATTTTATATCAGCAGCAGTTGATACATTGCCAAAAAGAAAGGAACAAACATTCTTAAGACTTAAATATGAAACTTTGATGTGAGGTCACGAAGAATGAAAGTTAAATGAGGGTTTTAAGGAGCCTGGCACTCGTCGCCCTTATCCTTAAAAACTTGACAAATTAAAAAGTGACACTTTTCCATTCACCCATCCCAGCTTGTGGGACAAGGAAAGCATCATCATGAACATGGGAGGCAAGCAAGGCAATGACTCACAGTGAGGCTGTTTACCTGACATGGAAGCCACTGAAGTATGCACCAGTAGGAACACTTAGACCACAGTTTTGATAGACTCTGAGGGCTGGATGAGGACTATTAAGAAAGTTACTCAGGGGCCTTCGTTTTAGAGGATACTTTGCACATGTATTAGCTTTACATCTAGGAAATACAATAAACGCTCAAGGTCTGAGAGGTTTTTTCCTGTGATTCTGGTGAGGAGAATGAAAGATTAATTGTGCCTGGAGCCTGTCAACAATGAAGTGCTGTTCATGGGAGCAGTTTTTTTTTTTCCTGAGCCTTGTTCTATACCTATGGTGTAAAGAAATTTCTTGTCTCTCTGGCTCACCAAGGTGGGAGAAACCACACAACAAAAAAACACTTGAATTACTCGAAAAATTGAGTCAGAGACCCAAGCCCACTAAAAGACCAAGATTTAAACTTGAAGACTAGAAATCCTTCTCCCCTGTTTGTGCTGCCCTACCACACCAGGAGTATTCCAGTTAGCGATCAGTAGATAACAGCTGGAAGTCTTGTGAGACACACATACTCATTGACAAGCAGTGCCAACGAGCCTGGAGTGCAGTGGGAGATGAAAATGACACCAGAGCACCTGGATGACTTTGCCCCTCATAAATCCACCAAACACTAAAGCGAGCTCAACTTTAACCATAACATACGTTCTTATTCTAGAGACCCATGGAATGACATCTCAATAGCACATCTACTTCTCAGTGATGGATAACAAAAGACAAGAAAAATGAAGAGAGAAACCAGCAAACTCAGAGACAGATGTGACCTAATTAATGGAGTTACCAAACAGAAAATTTAAAATAATTTAAGGCTGACACAGTAAGAGATTTAATGGAGAATAGAGACAATATATAGAAACACATGTCAAAGAAAACAGAGATTGATGTCCTAAGGAATATTCCAGAGAAAATTCTAGAGAGATTTTTGCATGATTAAAGAGAGAATCAGTGTGTTAAAGATGGGTCAGTACGAAATTTCCAGAGTGAAATGTAGAGATAGAAAAAACTTATGAAAGGGAACAGAACATCTAAGAACTGTAAAGACCATTTTGGAAATAGAGGGAAGGGAAGAGAAGACACAAACATTCAAGAAATATCCCAGAGAATGTGGACAAGCAACTGTTTGGTGCTATATTGCTCTACTCAGATAGAAACTATACACAGGCCAGGAACAGTCCATGGTCCAGTGGCTGGGCAACCAGACACAGAGGCGTAGAACTCCACACCCTGAGAACTGTAGACCTCATGCACGGAGGTATAGACTACAGAGACTCAAGTCTATTTTTATTGTTTTTCTCGTTGTCTCCATGGGATCTTTAACTACCCTTTTATCACTGCCCCAGATCATATGTTTTCCCTGCTGCGACACCTCCAAATCTGTTGCCACCTTTGCTACCGCTACCACACTGCTGTTGCTTCCGCTACCTCCTCTTGGCGCTACCAACTTGACCCTCTCTACAAATCAAGCACAGGGAAAGCAAAAGCACAAGAAATAAACATCCTACCTAAAAAAGGGCTTCTTATTGGAAGCAATGCTGCAATATCAGGAGGCAGCTAACTCAGAAATGGTCTGCTTAGCTTGTCTTTATAGGCAGAAGGGGTTGTGGCCAGGGTGTGTGGCCAGTCAATCAGTCCTTCCTGCAAATGAAAGGCTGCCCTAAGTACTATATAGACCAGAGATTCACAACCTTCCTAAAGCTGTGACCCTTTAATACATCCTCCTGTGATGACCCTCAATCATAAAATTCTTTTTATTGCTACTTCATAACTGTAGTTTTGCTACCATTATAAATTGTAATGCAAATATCTGGTAAGCGGGATTTCTGATTTACTACTGCTGTGAAAGACTCTTTTGACCCCAACCCCAAGGGCGATGACCCACAGGTTGAGAACCACTGATGTAGCCCTTTCACTAGGCCGTGTGAGGAACTGTGTATCAATCTAGCTGGGTGAATATGATAGAGGGTTAAAGTTCACAGAGACTTGAGGCAGCAAACCAGCCTGGTGCCAGCTGCTTTACACAGCATGGTGGTGACTGTTCCTTCTGGAGTCTGAGCTTCTACAGTCAGTAGCGGCGGCTGCTATGCAGTTTCCTCAAGCGGATTTGCAGGGATGAAAACTGCTGGGCTGAGGTAGGAGCCATCCAAACAGCACTTGGTTGAGAGGCCATGTTCAAGTCAACCGTGGTTCCAGGAAACAAACTTTTAATTAGGAAGTCGAGTCACCCTGGACATCAGATCGCTTTATGGGAAAACATCAGGCTGGTGAAAAGAAAATTGCAGTTTCAGACCATGAATACCATGAACTTAAATCATGGTAGCTAGGCTCAAGAAGGTCTTTATTAATCAAACTGCGAACCATTACAATCAACACATTTTTTTGCCAATGAGAAATAAGTTCCCTTATTCCTGTGCTTAAAAATCCATGCTTCAGAATTTGACAAATTCTGTATCCCACTAGTTGTAGAAGTATTTTCTCT
The DNA here is from genome assembly GCF_018167655.1 of Microtus oregoni. Lineage (NCBI taxonomy): Eukaryota > Metazoa > Chordata > Mammalia > Rodentia > Cricetidae > Microtus > Microtus oregoni. The sequence continues at coordinate 15,116,372 of NW_024543082.1, forward strand.
GTATTAGTGAAAAGATTCAGCATGCATAAGCTGTAGTTTCTACTCTTATAATTTGGTTCAAAAATCTTTATATGAAATTTCTGTAATTTTATCCTTTTGTGTAAATAAAGATTTTTTTCAATCTCAATAGAGTGAATTAGCTACATCTAGGCTATGTGGGGTTTCATCAAGCAGCAAATTTTTATATTTTACTTATTAACAGTCTTGGCTTCTTACCAGCTATGTAATTACTCACTGGGCATTGGGCAAATAATTTTATTTTTAAGATTTACAAAACTGAGGTAAAAGAGATTGCTCAGCAGTAAAGAGCACTGGCTGCTCTGCCAGAGGACCTAGGTTCTATTCTCAATGCCTATATGAAGACTCACAACTCTTGTAACCCCAGTCTCAGGGATTCCCTTTTCTTGTTTCTGTGGGTACCAGGAACAAAACACCTGCACACTTCAAACAAACAAACAAATAAAATTTTAAAAGACTTTCAAACCTTAGCTACATTTTCTTTCCTGCCTAAAATCAGTTTCACAGGTTTCCTTTGGTCATAATTGATCAAATTATGCGTTTCAATACATAGCAGTTGCTAAACAAGTGCCAGCATACTAATATTTCTCCTGAACCTCTTCTCTGGCCTGGAAGATGTTCAGTCCTTCAGTCTGGCAGTCTCCTGTGCATGTGTCACATTGTATCTGGATTCTTGAGGAAAGTCTTTTTGCTGTGATTTTGGCTGCTTGGTTCCCTTTCTTCTAATAACCGAGCTCTCTGTGCAGAGAGATCTAAACAATTTGTTTCAGTATTTATGACACAAACTTCACGGATAGGAGCAAGTAAGAGCAAGCTGTCCAAATGTTTGTTAGGATGGGATAGCAAAGCAAGACTCTCAAATGTAAAAAGCAAACTAGGCAAGATCTTTTCGTGTGGCTCGCTCAAGTTGAAAGGGTTTGCTCCAAAGTGTGCACAGTCATTCAGCAAGAACCAAGCAGGCGGCAGCAGGTGCATACCGTGTGTTCCTCCCCTCCCCACCTCCTGCTAAATGTGGGTGCTTAAAATCTTCACTTTAAGAACCTGCAAACTGCAAGCGTCCTTGGAAGCTGTAGTAGTTAGCACTCTCAGTGGTGGGAAGAGCGTGAGTGCTTGAGGTACATGGTGGTTTCCCCCAGGAAATCCATCGCATAGTTAAGCTGACTTCAAGAGCAAGGTAATGAGGTGGCAGTTTGATTGACATCCTGAAACACCCCCCACCCCACTTCATTTCCAAACAAGATGAAAATTACCAAGCAGTTTCATCACCATAGCACCAAGAACATTTCCACCTTTCAATGTAGCAATGGTGTATGCAAAGAAAAAATGTTGCAGGACAAATGGGCACAATGTGTTTAATATCACAATACCCTCCTGATTCTGGCAAAAACCATTCAAGAGCATTTGCTGCATTTGCTGGGAATGAAATCATTGGGGAAATTTTATCTTGAAAGTCGTTCTTTCGGTTCGTTTCAACAGTGTTTCAGAAAATACCACATGAAAGTCTCCTGTGTTAGACAGGTGTGCTATGGGGATATGTAAACTAGAACCCAACAAGATAGACTTCTATAGTGAAGAGAATTGATTAAATGGGTTAGCATGGGGGACAGAATTGTCACGTAGGCAAGGTAGGAAAAGCTACGTGTTTGTTCTTTTTCTACTTTAGCTGTTCGTTTATTTGAGACAAGTTCTTGCTATGTATCCCAGGCTGGCCTGAAATGATCCTGCCAACTTGGTTTTCCTAGTGTTTGGATTACATGTATGTGGTACAACACCCAGATTTTCACCCAGTTACATTTATTTTTTTATTTCATAAAATCTCAGTTGCCTTGTTCAAAGTTTTCCATCATGTACTTGCATTTCAGCCCAGTATCATGACATTCCAAAAGGGCCCTGCATTGTCAACCTCTCCTCCTCCCATAGATGGCCACACTCACAGTAACTAGTCAGACATCCTCTACTTTATCTGTCCTTGTTGAGTCCTTCAGTGAAGTCTATCTAAATAGGCAGCGCTGACTTACAGTGTCTGCTGGGACTGAGAAGATGGAGATGAGAGTTTTAGTCCTAGGATAAGAAGCAAAAGTGTCAGCACATCACTGAGGCAATGGTTCTGGGAGACTATAGTGGTGGGCTAGAGGAAATCTCAGGATGACATCATTCTAACTTCTGAGATCTCTTAGTCATATAGTGATAACACCTGTCCTTTCAAATCATGTCCCACTGCATGCTTCCTAGAGGGTGAAGTCCCTATGTGGATGAGCACATGAACACATGAATAGATGAAAAAACAACAGAAATGTGACTTCCTCTAGAGCAGAGCTACAGTCATAGGCTTGTTCTCTAGAATAGAGAACATAGGCTTGTAATATTGCATTTTGGGGGGAAAATTTTAAACTGTAGATGAAACTAAATGATTGAATACTGTTCGGGCAACTGGCTACAGTAATTATTTTGCTAAATATAATTATGCTCACAATAAAATATGTTGTGAGCATTTCTCATGTACAGCCATGTCCCAGGCACAAAAGCTGCCAAAGATGCTGTATAAATTGGTAAGTGATTCAATAAAGCTTACCTACAAAAACAAATGACGAGGTAGATTTGGCTTATGGGTTGTAGTTTGGTAACTCTCATTCTAGAGTATAGAACAAAAGGAAAGGGGCCAGTGTTAAGATGACCAGGTAGATCCGTAATAGATGTAAGAAATTGGTATTTTATTCATAGCTTAATTGTGTAAACCTATTATGAAATATCTACTAAGAAAATATGTGACAGTATAATTTTGTTTTCAAAGCATGATGTTGGAGACTGTGTGGGGAAAGGGTCACAAGGCCCATCCCATTGGTATTAGAAGTAGAGAGGCAATTTGTAGTAAGTTGGGCAAGAAATAACAAGTCTCAGTTTGGAGGAAGTAGCAGATATGTGATATAAGTGAACTTTTAATGCAGGTCTTTTCTGTTAAGACATGGAGTTGGGAGATTTGCAAGAAAAAAAAAAGAAGCAAGATGGTCTTTAGATTTCTTCTGAGCTACAGGTAATAACACAGCTATCAAGGAATGAAAGATGGAGAAGAAACTCGAAGTTTACTTTCTGAAAGATTTTATTTTTTCAAGTCTGTAAGATGTCCTGTAAGAATACCCAAATAGCGGGGCGGTGGTGGTGCATGCCTTTAATCCCAGCACTTGGGGGGCAGAGGCAGGCGGATCTCTGTGAGTTCGAGGCCAGCCTGGTCTAAAAGAGCTAGTTCCAGGACAGAAACCAAAAGCTACGGAGAAACCTTGTCTCAAAAAAAAAAAAAAAAAAAAAAAAAAAAAAAAAAAAAAAAAAAAAAGAATACCCAAATAAAGAAGCTTGAGTTTTGTTTTGTTTTGTTTTTTTAAAAAAAAGAGGGGGGACACATTTGAAAAGCAGCAGAGCAAAGCCTGAAGTAAGCTGTGATTAATTCACGCTAGAAAAAATTTAGAGGGGATGCTCTGGAAGGATCATGACCTGCAGATGCCACATCTCACAGGCAACTGGGGACTTGCTTAAATTAACCATAAACGTCACTTTCTCCCTCCTTGGTGTAGGAAGCAGCGTACCTCTGCCGTGTGTCTCTGCTTTAGTATGTGGACTTCCAAGTGAGCATGACAGTGCAGGGGGACTGATTGCAGCAGATAAAAATAACTGGCGGAGAGAAACAGGATGTCAATTATGACCAGAAAACAATGCTGCAAACGCACGCAATGCAGGTTTCTCTTGCTGGGGTTTTGACCACATCCTAAAACTCAACACACCATGTCAGTATTTCCAGAGCTCATTTCCTTGCTGGAGCCACCTCTCTTCGACTTGAGAAAATGGAAATCATTGCTCTTTTTATTTGATTCAACTGGAGGTGGATGCTCCTAGAACACTGCTTCCAAAAGCAAGCACAGCAATAGGAAACGAGCTAATGAGCTATGGAGTAAATCACAAGCTTAGCAATGCTTCCCAGGCTACCCCACATTAGTGGGTAAAGTTTCAAGAAATACATGTTTGGCAAAATTGTTTAATAAGAAGTTGTTTTTCTGAAGCAGAAATTTTGATAAACTGGATTTACTTATGACAGAACATCTCAAGGCTAATTGGTGACAGCAATATTGCTAAGATACAATATGAAATCCCAAGACAATAGAATTTGAGTATTTTCAAATTTATTGAAAACAGATTACAAATTCGATAAACACACACATACATGTACAACACACAGCATATACCAGGTACAACAAAATCTCCAGTAGAGTCATCACCCCGCTGGATAACTTAGCTCCATTTGGATCATGTTTTGCTGTAAGCAACAGAATGTTTAAGTTTAGCTGCCTGAACAATTGGGACTTCTTTTGTTTATAAAGCAAGAAACATAAGGGTAGATTTATGGCATTACTCAACTGTTCAACAATATCAGAAAAAAATTAGAATTTCTGTTGACCTTTTCCTCTTAGTTGCTACAATGCTGCTGCCGTTGTAAGTACCACATCTGTATACAAGGAAGGGATAAAAAAGTTAGGAAAGATAAGGAGGCTGTCATCTTCATCTGCTCTTTATAGAAAGAAAAACAGTGTTTTCCAGAATACTTACAGCCAATATGGTCTTGCTTTTTTTTTTTAAACTTAAAAATAAATTTTTATTTAAAAATTTAAAAGCAATGTGTTAACTCAGGTCAAGTGAGAATAACCTCACAGGTCTCCTTGAAACACCCATGAAGAAATAAAAACTTCACATGATATCTGAGGGCAAGGCAGTTAATTTTCTTTATATAACCATCCATCCACACATAGTAAACAGATACAACAGAAAAATGATGATTTCATATTTTAATTTAAGGCACAGTTTGTTCCCACCATGCCACAATTCACAGCTCTGATGACAGCATATTGTTTATATTAAGATATCATACCTATCACTGAATAATCAAATATTTATTGTGCTCCCACACATTGATCTCAAAAGGTTAATTATATGGTCTTGCTTTTTATCTGGCATCAGATTATATGGGTCACATTAGACTACTATGCAGAGTGGAAGGACAGAGAGAGTCTTTGGGGGAATCTGAAATTAATATTCCCATATGAGGTTAGATGCTTGCCCCCTTTTTTTCACATGGGTTGGGCATATCACTGCCTCAACCAAACCAGACCATCAGAGACTCTGAATCTCCACTCTGCAACTGATGGAGTCTGCTATAATCTTCAATACACGCTAAGGCTCATATGTCAATTGTTATTCTAAAATTGTAGTAGAGACTGTAACGTAATTCCTACATCTCCCTTTAAAAAATAAAGGTCTGATGGTCCAGTTGTTGAGAAGGTTGCTTAAAGGCAGGCCTTGATTTTCAGCTCCCTAAAGGAAATAGTCAACTAGAGAGAATCATCTTGTTGACCCTTCCCCAGGGCCGCCTATGTCAGCATGGGATTGTAAAGGCCTGATAACTCTTTTCTTTTCTCCATCACGTTCTCTCTCACCAGACCCTTCATTTTTCAGCCTCCCTCACTGACATGCAAAACATGATGGCAGTAGTAGTTAAGGGACCATGTCTCTACAGTCCTGGTGGGCAGCTGGAGCTTCTGCTGAGACTGCATTGCAGCTTGGCTTCTCCCTCCTCCCAGCTAGTCCTTCTTTGCTGACCACAGATGCTCAATCTCCGTCTTTATCAAACCTCTTGTGCATGTGCGTGCATGTGTCTTCTTTTTGGAGAACACAATACTAAGAAGATAGACTAGGATGTAAAATACACTCAAAGTGTGTTCCTCTTATATTTTAGTTCTAGAAATAGTTCGGGATTTTGCATTCATTTTTAAAATAAGGATTATTAGCTGGATGTGGTGGCACACACCTTTAATCTTAGTTGGGAAGCAGAGACTGACAGGTCTCTGTGAGTTCAGGCTCCGTCTGGTCTACAAGGAAGTTCTAGGAGAGCCACAGCTACTTAATGAGAAGCTGCCAAAAACCATAAAAGCAATTACTGCAGTTAAGTCTAAGCCATATAAGAAAGATGATTCTTAAAATAGGAGTATTGGGTAAGATGGTGGACTGAAGGCTGCCTCTGTATAAGTCTGTCAAGCTGTGAATCAGAATAAGAACAAAGAGAAGGAGGAAGAGGGTGAGGAATGTGTCTCAAACAGAGGAAGGGCTTTGGAGATCCATGAAGGAAGTGAAACGCTACCAGGAAGGGCCAGATGCACAGTGCAGGGAAGAAAGCCGAACACAGCGGCATCTGCGCAGTTCCCTGGCAGGGACGGGAAACAAAATCCACCGCCAAAGCGTAATCCAGGTGAAATTGGGCATCCCTGGCCTTCAGACAAGCCCACGGTCCTCATGGTTCAGAAACACACTTCAGGGGTTGGTGAGGTCGTGACTCCTCCAGCAAGTGGGCCAGCTACAGAAAGAAATCCCACATTGTCAGGCTAACGGGACTGCGAGCGCAGTGGCTCAGGTGCGGTCTTGAGAGAAAGATCTAGGGCATGAGAACAGAGAACATCAAGTAAGATCCTTGGCCTCGCCTCCGATTGGTCTGCCTCAGTTTGTGCTTGAGTGAGGAAAGACCCAGAGAGACAGTTGTGAAGAGTAGGAAGGCTAGACACGAAGTAGCCAAATAGACAGGGGGCCAGAAGCTGGTCAGGCTAGGATGTGCAAAGAAGAGATAGCCCTGGCCTCACTGGCTGGGGACATAACCACATCAAGAAAGAATTACTCTGCACTTTGATAGTTCTGAACCCAGGGCTAGGGGATGGATACAATCTTGGGGCCACCAATCTCATTGATGACGAAAGAACCTGAGAACTCTGAGATCCCAGTATATATATGCATGATACCCAAAGAAGCGGCTCTACGGTGGTGTGATTTATACTTATCTTGAAATCATGAAACAGGTCCTCCTGGATTGATCAGTGAGGTAGTTTCTTCCCATATTCCTAATAGGCCTGAGAGACAGCCCTCTGCACAATATGGGGAGTCTTTAGAGGATGAGAGAATATGGATAGACCTCAGAATACAAAGCTATCCATGACCAGCAGAGACAAGACAACAAGGAAAAACGGGTCCTGTGATGACATCAGCCACTGTTCCAAAGAGATGCAGGAGCAACACAAACTATAGGAAGCACAAGAGACTGTAAGATCAACGACCCTCCTCCCCTCCATGTATGTAAGCAACAGACTCCAGTTCATCGACTAAGAAGAAAGCTCTTTAGCAGATGAACTACGGTGGTGCTCACTATCTTGGAGACATTCAGCAAGTCTTTTACTGGGGTGTACTTTTAAAACTATGTTTTATTTGTTATTCTTCTTTATAAATTCAATGTATTGGTTTTAGTTTCTTTTTCCTTTTTGCTCCCCACATTTCTTCTTCTTCCCTCTACATTTGCTAGTATTTTGACTTGACATTAACTGTTAAAATATTGCTATGTTTTTCGTTTGTTCCCTTATTACTTTATCTAACTATGTTTTAGAGGGTTTTTTTGGAAAAAGATTGATTTATTTATGTATATGACTGCTCTGTCTGCATGTTCCTGCACCTGCCAGAGGAAGGCATTGGATCCCCTTACAGATATGGTTGTGAACCACCATGTGGTTGCTGGGAATTGAACTCGGACAGGCGTGCAATAAGGAGAGCAGATCGCCCTACTACAATTGAATCAAAGAGGTAGGCCTTTGGTTGGCCAGGTCACTGGCACAAGGGGAGCCTGGTCCTGTCCTGAAGATCCTTCGGAGGGGTAAGAGGGTTCTTGGCCTGCAGCAGGAACCACGAAAGAGAGTGAGGGCATTTTGTAAGCGGAGCCCTTGGCCAGCAGGGAAACCTGATCCGGTTTCTAAAGGATCCATTGGATAGGATCAATAGGAGGAGATGGGCAGGCGCCAAGGCAAGAACTCACCCAATAATCCGAAAAACAACATGAAAACATCAGAACCCAATGATCTTACAACAGAAGTATTTGAACAACCTAACACAGAAGAAGTGGAAAAAATCGACTTTATGAAGATAATAGAGTCCCTTAAACAACATGTAAAAAATGCCCTTATAGAAATGGATGAGAAAAATAACAAAAAGTTTGAAGAAATGAGTAAATACGTACATGATACCCTGGGAAACCAAGAAAAAACCATCAAACAGGTAATGGAAACAGTTCAAGAATTGAAAACTGAAATGAAGGCAAAGAAGAAAATACAAACTGAGGACCAGCTGGATATGGAAAATCTAGGCCAACGAGCAGAGTCTACAGAAACAAGCATAATCAATAGAATACAAGAGCTAGAAGAAAGACTCTCAGATGCTGAGGACACCATAGAGAAAATAAACGAACAGATCAAAGAAAACAGCAAAGCCAACAAATTCTCAACACAAAACATTCAGGAACTATGGGACACAATAAAAAAACCAAACCTAAGAATATTAGGAATAGAAGAAGGAGAAGAGTCACAGCTCAAAGGCTCAGAAAATATTTTCAACAAAATTATGGAAGAAAACTTTCCCAACTTAAAGAAAGATATTCATTTAAATATTCAAGAAGCATACAGAACACCAAACAGACTGGATCAAAGAAAAACATCTCCTCGCCATATAATAATCAAAACACAAAATATACAGGTTAAAGAAAGAATATTAAGAGCTGCAAAAGAAAAAGGGCAAGTAACTTATAAAGGTAAACCGATCAGACTTACACCTGACTTCTCGATGGAAACTATGAAAGCCAGAAGGTCCTGGATAGAGGTTCTGCAGAAGCTAAGAGACCATGGATGCAAACCCAAACTACTATACCCAGCCAAGCTATCGTTCACTATCAACGGAGAAAACAAGACATTCCAGGATAAGAACAAATTTAAACAATACGTAGCCACAAATCCAGCCCTACAGAAAGTAATAGAAGGAAAATCGCAACCCAAGGAATCCAACGCTGCCAACACTGCCTACAATAACCCAGGCATCTAATGACCCTTCACGAGCACATCTCAAAGAAAGGAGACACACAATCTCTACTACCAAAAGCAATAAGAATAACCGGAGTAAACAACCACTGGTCATTAATATCACTTAATATTAATGGGCTCAATTCACCTATAAAAAGGCACAGGCTAAAAGATTGGATACGAAAACAGGATCCAACATTCTGCTGTTTGCAAGAAACACATCTCAACCACAAAGACAGGCACCTACTCAGAGTAAAGGGTTGGGAAAAGGTGTTTCAAGCAAATGGTCCTAAGAAAAAAGCAGGTGTGGCCATACTAATTTCTAACAAAACTGACTTCAAACTAAAATCAATCAGAAGAGACCGAGACGGTCACTTTATACTCATAACAGGAACAATTCATCAGGAGTACGTCTCAATCCTGAATATATACGCCCCCAATATAAAAGCACCTACTTATGTAAAAGAAATATTACTAGAACTCAAGGCAGACATCAAACTACACACACTAGTAGTAGGAGACTTCAACACACCTCTCTCTCCAAGGGACAGGTCAATCAGACAGAAACCTAATAGAGAATTAAGAGAATTATTGGAGGTAATGAAGCAAATGGACTTAACAGACATCTATAGAACATTCCACCCAAATAGGAAAGAATATACCTTCTTCTCTGCAGCTCATGGAACCTTCTCAAAAATTGACCACATACTCGGAAACAAAGGAAACCTCCACAGATACAAAAAAATATCAGTGTCCACCTGTGTCTTATCAGATCATCACGGATTAAAGTTAGAAGGCAACAACCACGCTGCCCCCAAAAAACCGACAAACTCATGGAAACTGAACAGTCAACTACTGAACCACACCTGGGTCAAGGAAGAAATCAAGAAAGAAATTAAAGTCTTCCTTGAATTTAATGAAAATAAAGGGACAACATACTCAAACCTATGGGACACAATGAAAGCAGTGCTAAGAGGAAAGTTCATAGCACTAAGTGCCCACTTAAAGAAAACGGAGAATGCATACATTGGGGACTTAAAAACACACCTGAAAGCTCTAGAAAAAAAAGAAGCAGACGCGCCCAGGAGAAGTAGAAGACTGGAAATAATAAAACTGAGGGCTGAAATCAACAAAATAGAAACACAGAAAACAGTCCAAAGAATCAATGAAACAAAAAGCTGGTTCTTGGAGAAAATCAACAAGATCGACAAACCCCTATCCAAACTAATTAAACGACAGAGAGAGAACACGCAAATAAATAAGATCAGAAATGAAAAGGGGGACATAACCACAGACACAGAGGAAATTCAGAGAATCATTAGATCTTACTACAAAAGCCTGTATGCCACAAAACTGGAAAATACAAAAGAAATGGACATTTTTTTAAATAAGTATCATATACCAAAGCTAAACCAAGACCAGGTGAATGATCTAAATAGACCGGTTTCTCTCGAAGAATTAGAAATGGTTATCAAAAATCTCCCTTCGAAAAAAAGCCCAGGACCAGATGGTTTCAATGCAGAATTCTACCAGAACTTCCAAGAAGAATTAATACCTATACTCCTTAAGGTATTTCACAATATAGAATCAGAAGAGTCATTGCCAAATTCCTTTTATGAAGCTACAGTTACCCTGATACCAAAACCACAAAAAGACCCAACCAAGAAAGAGAATTACAGACCAATCTCACTCATGAACATCGACGCAAAAATCTTCAATAAAATACTGGCAAACCGAATCCAAGAACACATAAGAAAAATTATCCATTATGATCAAGTAGGCTTCATCCCAGAGATGCAGGGCTGGTTCAACATACGCAAATCTATCAATGTAATCCACCATATAAATAAACTGAAAGAAAAAAACCATATGATCATTTCACTAGATGCGGAAAAAGCATTCGACAAAATTCAACACCCCTTTATGATAAAGGTCTTGGAGAGAATAGGGATACAAGGGTCCTACCTAAATATAATAAAAGCTATTTACAGCAAGCCAACAGCTAACATTAAATTAAACGGAGAAAAACTCAAAGCCATCCCACTAAAATCAGGAACATGACAAGGATGTCCACTCTCGCCATACCTCTTCAATATAGTGCTTGAAATTCTAGCAATAGCAATAAGACAACATAAGGAGATCAAGGGGATTCGTATTGGAAAGGAAGAAGTTAAGCTTTTGTTATTTGCAGATGATATGATAGTGTACATAAGCGACCCCAAAAATTCTACCAAAGAACTCCTACAGCTGATAAACAGCTTTAGTAACGTGGCAGGATACAAGATCAACTCCAAAAAATCAGTTGCCTTCCTATACACCAAGGATAAGGAAGCAGAGAGGGAAATCAGAGAAGCATCACCTTTCACGATAGCCACAAATAGCATAAAATACCTTGGGGTAACCCTGACCAAGGAAGTGAAAGATCTACTTGACAAGAACTTTAAGTCTTTGAAGAAAGAAATTGAAGAAGACACCAGAAAATGGAAAGACCTCCCTTGCTCTTGGATTGGGAGGACCAACATAGTAAAAATGGCAATTCTACCAAAAGCAATCTATAGATTCAATGCAATCCCCATCAAAATACCATCAAAATTCTTCACAGATCTGGAGAAGACAATAATCAACTTTATATGGAATAACAAAAAACCCAGGATAGCCAAAACAATCTTATACAATAAAGGTTTGTCTGGAGGCATTACCATCCCTGACTTCAAACTCTATTACAGAGCTACAGTATTGAAAACAGCTTGGTATTGGCATAAAAACAGAGAAGTCGACCAATGGAATCGAATAGAAGACCCTGACATTAACCCACAAACCTATGAACACCTGATCTTTGATAAAGGAGCTAAAAGTATACAATGGAAAAAAGAGAGCATCTTCAACAAATGGTGCTGGCAAAACTGGATGTCAATCTGTAGAAGAATGAAAATAGATCCATATCTATCACCATGCACAAAACTCAAATCCAAATGGATTAAAGACCTCAATATCAGTCCGAACACACTGAACCTGATAGAAGAGAAAGTGGGAAGTACTCTACAGCACATGGGCACAGGAGACCACTTCCTATGTATAACCCCAGCAGCACAGACACTAAGGGCATCATTGAATAAATGGGACTTCCTGAGGCTGAGAAGCTTCTGTAAAGCAAAGGACACTGTCACTAAGACAAAAAGACAACCCACTGACTGGGAGAAGATCTTCACCAACCCTGCAACTGACAAAGGTCTGATCTCCAAAATATATAAAGAACTCAAGAAACTAGACCGTAAAAGGCTAATCAACCCAATTATAAAATGGGGCACTGATCTGAACAGAGAATTCTCAACAGAAGAACTTCAAATGGCCAAAAGACACTTAAGGTCATGCTCAACTTCCTTAGCGATCAGGGAAATGCAAATCAAGACAACTTTAAGATACCACCTTACACCTGTCAGAATGGCTAAAATAAAAAACACCAATGATAGCCTTTGCTGGAGAGGTTGTGGAGAAAGGGGTACACTCATCCATTGCTGGTGGGAATGCAAACTTGTGCAACCACTCTGGAAAGCAGTGTTTCGGTTTCTCAGGAAATTCGGGATCAACCTACCCCTGGATCCAGCAATACCACTCTTGGGAATATACCCAAGAGAGGCCCTATCATACAACAAAAGTATATGCTCAACTATGTTCATGGCAGCATTGTTTGTAATAGCCAGAACCTGGAAACAACCTAGATGCCCTTCAACGGAAGAATGGATGAAGAAAGTATGGAATATATACATATTAGAGTATTACTCAGCAGTAAAAAATAAGGACTTCTTGAATTTTGCATACAAATGGATGGAAATAGAAAACACTATCCTGAGTGAGGTAAGCCAGACCCAAAAAGAGGAACATGGGATGTACTCACTCATATTTGGTTTCTAGCCATAAATAAAGGACATTGAGCCTATAATTCATGTTCCTAGAGAAGCTAAATAAGGTGAATCCAAAGACAAACACATAGGCATCCTCAGGAATATTAACCTTCATCAGGCGATGAAAGGAGACAGAGACAGAGACCCACACGGGAGCACCGGACAGAAATCTCAAGGTCCAAATCAGGAGCAGAAGGAGACGGAGCACGAGCAAGGAACTCAGGACCACGAGGGGTGCACCCACACACTAAGACAATGGGGATGTTCTATTGGGATCTCACCAAGGCCAGCTGGCCTAGGTCTGAAAAAGCATGGGATAAATCCGGACTAGCTGAACATAGCGGACAATGAGGAATACTGAGAATTCAAGAACAATTGCAGTGGGTTTTTGATCCTACTGCACGTACTGGCTTTGTGGGAGCCTAGGCAGTTTGAATGCTCACCTTACTAGACATGGATAGAGGTGGGCAGTCCTTGGGCTTCCCACAGGTCAGGGAACCCTGATTGCTCTTCGAGCAGATGGGGCGGGGGGACTTGATCGGGGGAGGGGGAGGGAAATGGGAAGCGGTTTTGGGGACGAGGCAGAAATCCTTAATAAATAAATAAATTAAAAAAAAATAAATAACCATTCTATTAATCATAAAAAAAAGAAAGAAAGAAAGAAAGCAAACCAGAGATACATCCCCAAAGATATAACTACTTAAATCTTGACAAACTATGAAAAAAATTACACTGGAGGCATAAAACAGTTTCTTCAACACATGGTACTTATGAAACTGGTTTTCCCCATGTAAGACCATGAAACTGGGGTCACTTCTCTGTTCCTGCACAGAAACCCACTAAAAACAGATCAAAACTTGAAGTCCTGAAAGGACTAGAGGAAAACAGTAAGAACACTTGATATCCACATAGGCAAAGATTTTCTGAAAAGTCTAACAGCACAGAGAATAGCCCACAGATTGAGATACAGTGTTAGACTCAATTCAAATCTACACAGCAGAGGAAATAACCAGTTGGATAAAGAGAAAAAAGTCATTCTCAACTCTACAGCAAACAAAGGGTTAACACCAAAGGTATATAAAGGATTATAAAAACGAAATCCCCAAGCCCAATTCATACAGCCCACAAAACAGCGAATGACTAAGCAGACAGTTCTCTGCAGAAGAAATACTAGAAAAATGTTGTGCATCCTTAGCGATCAGGAAATACAAATGTAAGCTCCCTGGTTCTAGCTTGTTCTGAGAGGCTGTTGTCAAGGGGAGAAATGCAGCTACAGTGTTCGCAACAGCAGGAAATGGGACCAGCTCAGGTGTCCATCAGTGGGTAAAAAAGAAAATGAGGTACATAAGCACTATTTAATCTCACGGTGCCATTAGGATAAATGAACTTACGACCTCTTCAGGAAAATGGATAAAACTGAGAATTATTATGTGTAGTCATATAAACAGATGAAGAAAGTGAAGAAAGACAAATATATCTTTTATATGTCTTTTCCTCTCTTTCTCTTCCTGTGTATATTTCTCTCTCTCTCTCTCTCTCTCTCTCTCTCTCTTTCTCTTTCTCTCTCTCTCACACACACCAGAACATACTCTTAAAACTGTGTTTTGCCAATGAAATTCTGTTATTTCAACATTACCAAGTGTGAAAAAAATATTTGCCATCTGCACCAACTGTTCCTAAATTGAATAAACATTTGATTTTATTTAGAAAGATTTAATTGTCTGAAATAGTTTTTAATCCAAAGCTAATTACTGCTCATCGTAAAAATTCAAACCCACTAAACATTTACATGAGAAAAATAAGTCACTCATTCTCTGAATACATGTGTACTGTTAGCCTTTGAGTGATGGCTGTCCAGACTTTTAGAGCGAACATCTATTTCTTTGCTTAGCCTCAGAGGAGCCGAAGTAACGTGCCATGTTCTGTCCTATCGACAATGCTAATGGAAGTAGTTTTTAGGGCTCTAACACTGTAATACATTGAGAGAGCATTAAGAGGATCAGGTGCAGGACTAGCCACCATACCTTCTTGTTCAGACTTCATCACGAATGACGACTATGAGTGAGGTGAGCTCTGCCTTCACGCCACTGCGATTCCTCTAGTCCTGTGCTCCTGCAAAAAACAGTGTGACTGATTAAAAAAGTGGACGTGTTAGGGAACTCGGAGCTGGTGATTTCCTGAGTTTTTTGGGACATTTCTCAGCTTCATTTCTCAATCTGGGTGTGGGTGGAACACGATCACACCTGTGATGCTGCCGTGACTAGTCATTTCTTGCAGTCTTTCTTAAAACGAAATAAATGTCTCACATGTTCATTAAAATGAACTAAGAACTCAGAAGTTGGAGACATGTTTTTGCTATCCCACAAATAATTGGGTACTATATACTGGTTGTAACAGATTCAGATAATAAAGAGTTCTATTGTCTGCCCTAGAAATCTCACACTTTCTTATTTACAATTGCTAATTTTATTTCTGTGGTTTTTATAGATCTAATAGAATTTCCTCTTCTAATTAAGTTTTGGTAATTTGCATCATTTTAGAAATTTAATTTGTCTAAATATTAGCATTGATGTATCAAGTAATAATATGTCCTTATCAATAGTTATTTCCTGTGATATATCTATCTATCTATCTATCGATAGATAGATAGATATAATATCTATCAGTTTTGTTCATCAAACAGGGCTCAGGAAACAAATCCCTGAAGAAGAAGGGGCAGAAAGATTTTAAGAGCTGGAGAGGATGAAGGCTACCAAGAAAACAATACATGGCAGACATAATAGGCCTGATTGATATGCATATGAACTCACAGAGACTGTGGCAGAATGCATAGGGCCTGCACATGGCTAAGCCAGATGGGTCCCCCAGCACTGATAGGTAGAAGTAGACATGAATTTCTATCGCTAACCAAGAAGCTGTCTTCACTCAACAACCAATTGTAATGGAAAAATTAGTTATCTCCATTGGAATCTCACCGAGTATATAAACCACACCTAAAAGCAAAGCATGTGCCGTGCCCAGAGGTGGATGATCAACACAAAATGAACTCACTATTCTCTTTGTAATTTTTTTTTTTGCTTCATGTTGCTTTGTTTGGTATTTTTTTCTTACTAGCGTTTTGTTTGCATATTGCATTTATCCATTTTTTCCATTTTTTTATGGATTGCATGTGTTTCTGTCCTTTTCACTTATCTTTTTTTTTTATAAACATTCTGGTTTAATTATTTACCTTTTTTTCCTAAAGAGAGAGAAAAAAGACATGGAATCGGGTACAGGGGAAGATAGGAATGATCTTGGAGTATATGGAAGAGGGCAAACCATGATCAGAATATATTATATGAAAAAGTATTTTCAATAAGAATATATGATAATCCCCATTTCTCATCTGTCTTGTGGCAACAGAGATAGGGGAGAAGTGCTCCCCTCTACCCATCAATTCCAGAGGCAGGTGGGAAAGATGACCTTGTGGTCATAAGATTGGGAGAGCTATCCCTGACCTCCACCAACTGCAACACTCAAGAGCAGCCCCTGCACCTCACCAAGGCAGCACAATAATGCTAATGCGGTTTAGTGCAGGTATAGGTGAGCCAGACCCACAATTGTGACCGTGGGAGAACTCTCCCCATTTCTGTCTGAAGGATCAAGCCTACAGATGACTAGGCGGAAACCCAGGGCTGTGACTTGGCCTGCCCCCAATCCACCCCATCTATGATCTGCTGGAGCACGTGAAGGAACCTGACCAGCGGACCGAAAGCTGCAGGATCTCCACAACACAGGGTGGCAGTGGGATGTCCAGGAAGAATTCTAGTGGGGGCCCAGCATCCCAACATGCAGCAGAGATCAGGGGCCTTGAACCAAACCAAGGACTCTGCGTGAACTCTTGCGGGTAGAGATGTATGGACAAAGGAGTATGTGGCGTGAGTTGTGGGTTGCACTGCAGCTTCCAGGACGAGAATTTTAATTCCTTCTCTCCCCCTCCCCATCATTTTATTTTCTTCATCTTTTTTTCTTTAATTTTGTTTTATTTGGGCGGGGCCGAGATGGAGGGCGAATGCGAAGGGATGGGCAATCAATGGGATCAAGATACATGATGTGTAAAACACATAGAATAAATAAATGTTATTAAAGAAAAAGAATATATAATAAAATGAAAATACCACCTCCAGAGTTTTCTTGTGTCATTTTGGAGACCATAGCTTTCCCAATTTCTAGCTTCTGAACTTAAAAACATAATTTCTATTTTAATTTTAATCTCTTGGTATTTTAAATATGATTATAAAATCAAAATAGTATTCTCTATTAGTCTTGTATCCTCAGTCAACCCTTGCTACACCTGCTAGTTAGTTATAATAGACTCTTTACAGGTTTCCTAGACTCTATAAGTCAACTCTACTTCTGTGTTGGCAACCCATGTCTTTGATTTCTCTTTAAAATTATCATTTAAACTAAAACCTCCCAGGACAGCATTAGTGATGGATATCTTTGGCCTCTACTGATTTTAGTGGGAAAATAGCATTTCACAATCAAGGGTGGTGTGATATGAGGGCTTCATTTTATAAGAACTGTTAATTATGTTGAAAAAATTCCCTCCTTGTTAGATTTTCCTCAGAGTTTTGTTGTTCATTAGTCTGAAATGCATGATGGGATTTTCCCAGTTATTTTTCTGTTACTATAACAGTGATCACACATTTTTTTAGTCAGTTGATCTGGCGACTTACACTGATTGGTTTTGAAATGTCAATTTTTCTTTGCGTTTCTGGAATAAACTGCCTTTGGTTACAATTATTTTCTAATATGCTGTGTTATTATAGTTGCCAAAACTCTACTAAGGGTTTTCTGTTTGTGCAGATGAGGAAGAGTTTGCCTGCAGTTTTCTTTCTTCCAATGCCCTTTAGAATTTGTAGGAAGGATAATGCTTGCTAAGCATTTCACAGCGAGCAGATGTTGTCCTAGGTAAGGTACGTGTCATGTCCAAACTTCTATTTTCATGTAATTTTGGGCTTTAGGAAACTACTGTAAAAATAATATTATATAGAGTCACACATCCTAACCACCTACTACGTAGATATTATTTTCTCACTTATTCTCTGCTGCTTTTCATTGTCATGACTCACATTTAAAACAGGGAAAATCCCAGCTATTTTCTTTGCATCCTCTATCATTTTATAGCCTCATTGGTCTATTTCTTTTCATTTATTTATTTATTTATGATTCCTGTCTCCTCCCCGCCACCGCCTCCCATTTCCCTCCCCCTCCCCCAATCAAGTCCCCCTCCCTCGTCAGCCCAAAGAGCAATCAGGGTTCCCTGCCCTGTGGGAAGTCCAAGGACCACCCACCTCCATCCAGGTCTAGTAAGGTGAGCATCCAAACTGCCTAGGCTCCCACAAAGCCAGTATGTGCAGTAAGATCAAAAACCCATTGCCATTGTTCTTGAGTTCTCAGTAGTCCTCGTTGTCTGCTATGTTCAGCGAGTCCGGTTTTATCCCAGGCTTTTTCAGACCCAGGCCAGCTGGCCTTGGTGAGTTCCCAGTAGAACATCCCCATTGTCTCAGTGTGTGGGTGCACCCCTTGCGGTCCTGAGTTCCTTGCTTGTGCTCTCTCTCCTTCTGCTCCTGATTTGGCTCATTGGTCAATTTCTATCCTTAATCTTTCTTGTTATTTTATGCAGAACCAGGTTCATTATTTAAGCCATCGCAGATATTATTCCAGACTCAATAAAATTGATCTGATGAATTTAGCTGAAAGTTTCAAGATGAACTGATATTATTTACTCTGTGGTGCTCTTGAAGAAAAGTCTGTATATAACACTATGAAGTTCATGCCTGACAAGACAGATAATGGCTATCTGAAACCAACTTTCTCCCTGAACCACCCCTTACATTTTTATGTCTTTCGAACCGTTGCCCCTCTTAGAGAGATTGTAGGCTGGTTTCTAAGGCTCCGACCTCATGACTGACATTCCCTGACTATGAGTTTGACGAGGGAAGAAAACGTGTGAAGACTGAAAGCAGAGGAGATCAGCTCAGGTTTTTGCCTGCTCATAGCATGGCCCTGCGCATTGGTTACTACAATCTGTACCTCCTGCTGTGCAGCTAGGAATCTCACAGGGCTGCCTTCACTGGTGCTCCTCTGGTGCTTCCAAGTCCAGCCTTGGCCATCAGCATATTCATTTGTTAACCCCAAAGTCTTTCACTTTCCCTTCTGCTTTTCTGTGTGATGGTTAATCCGGTCAGTTTGGCTGGATGGAACAATACCTGGGGATTGCTACAGCACACCTCTATGTGGCCTTGCTATGGTATTTCTTTTGACAAGTATGGCATGAACTCTCTGATCTAATGAATGGATTATTTCATTGCTAGATGAAAAAAATTTGTTGGGATACTGGGAAATGATAGATTATGGACAGTAGGCCTGGTTAGAAGAAGTAGGTTGGGTGCTGTAAAAGTCCTGCCCATACTGTTCTGTTCTGTTTCCTGAGAGCCAGGCTGTGAATTCCTCTGCTATTTCTTTCTTGCTATGATGGACTGAAACCATGAGTAAAATAAATCTTTCCTCCCTTAAGTTGCTATCATCCCATAGTAAAAATACAACTTACTAATGCATCCTACCTACACCTAGGCAAGTATTCTCTTCATTCAACTCGTTCAGATCTCCTTTGACTGTTAGCATTCTTCCCAGTCAGGACTCCGACTCCGACGGGTGCAACAATTCTCCATGCTTCTGCCTTTGCTCTTCCTCTCAGGAGTTCTCCCTTTAGAACTGCTGTCCCTGGAAATCCTCCGCCCCAATCATCTCTTATTTTGATCTAAATTTAATCTACTACATGTCTTATTTGGTGAAAGATCAACCAAAGAAATATCTGCTCAGTCAGCTGCTCTGAAGTTGCTACTTGATTGCAAATGTCCTAAGGCATTTGCAGTTTCAGGGCTCCTTCCTTTCATCTTAACCTTTAACCTTTTTTAATGAGGAAACTTCATATTCAGACGATAAAACTCATATTATCATACTGTCCTTCAAGTAAGCCAAGCCCTGAATGTGCAAGCAGTTCAGAAAAAAAAAAGTGCTCAAGCTAGTGTTTCCTAAAATATACTCCTTAGAACAATAGCCCTGCATAATGGTTAAAAATAAAAGGGTAGTTACTTTAATGCAACATTTTTAGAAATAATTTTATATACATCAATTGATAACTAAAGTCATTAGAAGTCCTATAGTATATAAGTATATATAAACACATACTTACAATGAGCCATTTATACTTCAAACAAAAGCAAAATTTCTCAGACTATGTAGGCTGTTTGTTTGGTCCTTTCTCCAGGGCATTGCAGAGAAGTCTCTGTAAGAGGACAAACTACGGTCTTCCTGAAAACCCGGGCATGAACTTCCCACATGTAGGAAAAGAGCCTACATCTGATATCAGATACTTTATTGCTTCTGAATCTTTGTTATCTATTTTTTTTAATCTTTCCACTTCTGCTTCCATAAGCACAAAAAGCACTTCTAAAAGACTCAAAAATTTTATGCCAAATACACATTTTTTTCACGGCTTTTACCTTGGTTTTGCTTTCCTGTCTGAATAAGTAAATTTGCCAGAGGATCTCCATCGAAATTCAATGAAGTTTAATAGAAATGTGAACTACGAATGAGGTCTAGACAGATACCATTGTAGCTCCCTAACTAGTTTTGAGTGATGTCACGATTTAAAACTGCCTGGTTGCAGGTACAGGGCGCTCTCCCTTCCTGCCTCTCCTGAAACTGTGTGCTTCCTTTCCCCGTGCTTCAGTGTAGCTGCTTGATTTGCAGTAGTAAAGAAAATTCTACAGAGTGATAAGTTCTAGTACCATAAATCAAAGCTTTTAAAATAGGAGAATTTTAATAGCTCTTAAAATTACATAGTGCTTTTTAATTTGGAACACTTCAAATTATAGATAAATGAAGTGTTGAGAGCCTTTTGGAATAGATGGATGATAGACAGACATAAATATAGAGATATGTGAATAAATGTATATGTTCCAAATAGATATAAATATTCCATACTAATAAGAAATAATTAGTTATAGAAATGATAGATGACCATTAAAATAGTCTAGACAAAGTAGGTCTGTTTCTTTACACTATGACCTAGTTTTCTATTTTTCTGCATATGAAACTTGAGTGGCAGCTGTCATTGTATGTTTTTTTATTTGTAGCAACAAAACTTCAATTTTATTGCTCTTAAAATTCTCATTTCTTGACAGGTACCCATCAAAACCTCTCCTCAAATCTTCTACATTTGTAACATGCGTGGAGTGCATCAGGGCATTTCTGCTTAGTCTAGCTATCTTTTCAATTTCGTTTTGATAACTCATCTCATTAAAATGTAGTGCAGAGTCCTCATGTTTATTTATTATTTGAGCATAGCTCATGAAGTCATAATTCAAATCTGACTGTATTCACTAATATATTTGAATATATTATATATATTCATAGACTTTCTTATTCCAGTAATGTTTCCATTAGCCATCCATTTCTTAATGAAAAGCTACCTATTTTCCTGGAAATAAAAAAAAAATCTGTGGTGCTATCTGTTGAACATTCATAGCCTTTCCTTGTGTGTTTTGCACAACTTTGTTGTACTTGCCTATTGCTTAAACCTAAGGAATGGGAAACATTGTAATACAGATCACATTTCAAATATATTGTAAACATGAAACTGAATTTTTCGTGCTTTTTTTTCTCTTTCTGAGGTCTCAGTCGTGCATCTGGGATACATATTTACTCGTTTAGGCCATTAAGTGATTCTCTGCCTGAGCTGGAGGTCATCTGCCTGTGTCCTATGTGCCTGATTTTCAGTTCCATTTAGACTTGCATATATGTACAGTCACAATTTTGAGCCTGGAAATCCTTGGGGCAGTCACAGCCACAGGTGGGTTTGGTTGTATTGCCTTCCAGTTGTTTGTGTTTCTTGGGCCAGCAATACAATTCTTGCATTTTTGCCCAAGTTATTCTTGCTGTTGACCTGTGTCCTGAAAGCCCGTTCCTGAATACTGCTGTTGTTTCTGGAATTGAAATTCATGGATGACCCAGGTGGGAGCATCTTCTTTCTTTCTCTGTTTGCTGGAGTATGTGTTCTGGTAAGGATGTGTTTACACCCAAGTCCTTAGTTCTGAGACCTTTTCCCAGTATCACCTCTATGAATCACATTACAAATGCTAGTTTGGTTAACCTGTGGGGTTCCAACTTGGATCCGTGTATTAAACCCTCCTTGTCAGTTATCTTCTTCAATGACCAACTTCTCAGGGCCACTCCACAATGGCATCCTCTCCTTTTGAATTAATGTTCCAGGATTCCATCCCTGTGTATATGTTTGGGATTCAACCCTTCAGTTGCCTCACCTCCATCCTAATGTTCCCTCTGAATGAAATCTTCTGATTCTCCATTGCTGTCTGAACTCTACATCAACTAAATACTACTATTTTCCTGAATTGTTGGGTCTATGAGCATCCAGATCTTGTCCACAGAACCTGCCATCCTCATGGTAGCTGATGAAGAAATAGTTCTCTGGCCAAATACATTTGGAAAGACTCTGATGAAGAGTAGTCAGTTTTCCTTTTTGCAGAACGAGTCATATTCAACATGTATATGCATCCATACAGGCAAAATTAAGATTTTTTTCTAAACATTCGTTTAGGAATATTGTTTCCTAAGAGCTTTTTATTTATTTATTTATTTATTTAAATAAATACTTTTAATATTTTTATTGCGCTACACTCTTTTGCCTGCTCCCCTCCCTACTTCCCCTCTTTCCTTTTTCTCTCCTGTCACCCCCACACTACCAATTTACTCAGAATATCTTGACTTTTACTCTTACCTATGTAGTTCCATGTATGTCTGTCTTAAAGTCCTCTTTGCTGTCTAGGTTCTCTGGGGTTGTGGACTGTAGGTTGGTTTTTTTGTTTGTTTGTTTATTTTATGTCAAAAAGCCACTTATATGTGAGTACATATTACATTTATATTTCTGGATCTGGGTTACCTCACTCAATATTGTTTTTTCTAGATCCATCTGTTTGCTTGCAAATTTCAAGATGTCATTATTTTTTGCTGCTGTGTAGTAATCCATTGTGTAAATGTACCACATTTTCATTATCCATTCTTCAGTTGAGGGGCATCTAGGTTGTTTCCAGGCTCCAGTTATTACAAATAATGCTGCTATGAACATAGTTGAGCACATGTCCTTATAGTATTATTGAACATCCTTTGGGTATATACCCAAAGTGGTATTGCTGGATCTTGAAGTAAATTGCTTTTTAATTTTCTGAGAAATCACCATACTGATTTCCACAGCAGCTGTACTAGTTTGCACTCCCATCAGCAATGCAGGAGTGGTCCCCTTTCCCCGCATCCTCTCCAGCATAAGTTGCCATCAGTATTTTTTTGATCTTGATCATTCTGACAGGTATAAGATGAAATCTCAGAGTCGTTTCTGATGACTAAGGATGCTGAGCATTTCTGTAAATGTCTTTCAGTCATTTTACATTCTTCTATTGAGAGTTCTCTGTTTAGGCCTGTACCTCATTTTTATTGGGTTATTTATTCTTAAAAATGATTTATTATTTTTATTATGTGTGTGTATGGGTGCACTGTGGCATGTGTGTGGGCCAGGGGACAAATATTGGGTGTAAGTTTTTCCATTGTGGATTCTAGCTGGGCAGTTCAGATGGGCAGGCTTATGGGACTAGCCGTTTTATCCACTAAACCATCTTGATGGCCCTGGAACATACTTTTAAAGTCCTTTTAAGAGTTATATTAGAGATTCTTTTACTGTTTTTTTCAGTCTTATAGAGTGGTTCAATTACTTACAATAAGTATTTTGATGGAAAGGAATAAAGTGAGCAAAAAAGTTCCTTAGTGTTTAGCCAACTCCATCCACAGAAACAAGAGCTGTAAGCATTGTACTTTGGATTCTATGGAGTTACAGTCTGTAGAAGAACAAAGAAGTTCATTCAGAGGATACCTCCCATTGTGTTACGTTTTCCATCAGTGTGATATTTATTGAAACCTAATAGGCCAAGTATAATTCTAGGTTCTGAAGTTGTAATGGCTAATTAAGCTAATTCTGTCTTATACATATGAATTTCTCAAAACATCACCTGTATCCAAATTACCAAGGATGTGGAATCCGTGAATAAGTCCATAATCAACTGAGAGCATATGGGAATGTGGCATTCACTAAACTGAGTGTTACTTCGGCAACGAAAAGCATTGGACAGGTTGTATGTGGACAAAACAGTTTTACTTTTGAAAGGGGGAGTAAAACGTTGTCTTTTATAGCAACACAGATTGGATAGGAAGGTAATTTAAATTAAATAATTAATCACACTAATTTAAATAACTCCATAACAGAAAGACAAATACACATATTTACTCTCTCTCTTTCATAGAAGGTAAAAATAGAGTTCACAGAAATAGAGGTTGGTGGTCACTGGAGGCCAGAAAAGGGAAGGGGAGGAGACAGTGTATGGTTAGATTATGAGAAGCAAGATGCATTTAGAGAAAAGAAATTAATTTGTCCTCTATATCATAGCAGCATGATTAAAGTCTCTAACAATTTATAATGTATTTAAAAATATCTCAACAAGTCCACATTGCAACACACAGAAAGGATAAATATTAGGAAATATAAAAGCTAATACCCTGGATTTTTATTATTATGCATTGTATACGTGTGCTGATTATACCATATCCCATAAATATGTGCGTATAATATGTCAGTTACATTGCTTTTTTTAAAACTGAAGAAACCATGCTAGATAATACACATACATTAATAAAGTCTTTTAAAATAAATCTTTCCATTTGTCTATGCTAGCAATTTCATATAAAAATAAAATAAAATTACCAGAGCTGCACCATGCCAAAAATCGCGATTCTGTGGCTATCCACCACAATTGCAATTGTGAGGTTATCCTCCATTGCACTGAAGTACTGCTGCAAAGCACACTTACATACAGATGTTTAAAAACTCCTGGTGCTGATGCTGGAATGACCGTAGAGCATGCTGCTGACTCTGGCTTACACAGTGTAGCTTATGCTGGCTACAGTAATGGCTGGTGAGACTAAGGCAGGCACCTGGTCCCCTGGTAGACATTTAATACTCACTAAGCCCTCAAAATTTCTTAATTCTTCTCTATCCATGAGGTCTCAAAGGATACAGCGAGCAGATGAATACACACCAGGGCTTGCTTACTATTTATTGGTCCACAAGTTTAGTAGATTTCATTTTATTTTCATGCGAACTCAGAGATGAGCAGACCCCTGGATTTTCTCAAAGAATATGGTGGATTTCACCTTGATTCATTCATACCATGCTTTAATTCTTTGTTTTTTAAATCAGACTTTATTTTTAAACCAGGTAGTGATAAAAACTCACCTTTTGGCATGCAGAAGCACACAGGGTTTTTCTTCCCACGTTTCACAACTATTTAAGTCTACTCGTTTCAGACCTAAACTCTAGACGCCTCTATCACCACATTTCCTGTTTATAACTGAACAAAGTACACACAAAAGAGTTGAAGAAACAGAGGAGAAAAAAAAGCAAGTCCTGATAAAGATATATGTTGGTGCTATGCTGTTTCTAACACAACAGAGCAACGGCGCTTAGAAAAAAGGCTGGTGGGAGAATTCTTAGGCTACCCACCTGTTTCATGGCTGCATGCGGGCTCTTCTGAAAAGAGAAGCATGTCAGGTGAGTTGCATTCTCAAGTCTTTTCTTGCTTTCACTCCTATGACCAACAGTTCATTTAGCAATTTCTAAGTCTTAACAAAGAGATATTTACTTATGGGAAAGTAAGCTGGTTAACATGGCATTTTTTTAAAAAAAAAATATACAATGATGTTTAGTATGACTGGAAAGTAGTTTGGATTGCATTAATGAGTATATTGATTATTTGCTTTTGGAAGAAAAAAATTAGGCAGTGTTTTGTAAAAACAAAGCTATCACAGTTACTGATGAATATTCACTAGCAACTGTGCCATTTGAAGGTTTATTGTTTCTACAGAATCTTTTGTTGATCGTGCATATTTACCTCTTGTCAGATTAGATAGAAAATAGGATAGAAATAATTGATTGTAACTGCCTAACAATTAGACATAGTTTCCCCCAAGGGATCAGTAGAATTGCTGATAGGCAAGGAGATGAAGACCTTTGAAAAAGCCAGTGGAAATTGTGCTGGTAGCTTGGATCATTTTCCTGGTAGGAATCCGTCAGTCATCCATTCCTCCTGCATTCTTGTTCTTCTCTTCACTTCTCTAGCAAACGTTTAGACAACACAGAGATACATATGGTGCAAAGAAAGAACACTGTTAAATAGAAAAATTATCTTTATTTCCCCTCAGTTTTCAAGATAGGGGTTTTCTATGTAGACCCAGCTGTCCTAGAACTGTCTCTATAGAGGATCAGGCTGTCCTCAAACTCAGAGATCCACCTGCCTCTGCTTCCTGGGTGCTGGAATTAAAGGCATGAGCCACCACTGCCTAAGGAAAAAATTATCTTACAAGCTAATATTTAATTACTTTAAAATGAAGAAATATTAAGTTGAATTCCCTTTAAAGTTTTACTCTTGCGCATTCTACACAGTTTGCCTTTTATAACTGAAATAATAACATGCATTAAATCATGCATCCAGCTTTACTGCCAGCTTGTAACTTAACCATTTCCTTCT
This sequence comes from Microtus oregoni, assembly GCF_018167655.1. Taxonomy (NCBI): domain Eukaryota; kingdom Metazoa; phylum Chordata; class Mammalia; order Rodentia; family Cricetidae; genus Microtus; species Microtus oregoni. Next base: position 15,142,907 of record NW_024543082.1, read on the forward strand.
TCATCAGAGCACTGCCTCACCACGTTAATTAGATGCACAGAATGATAGCCATTGCACTAATTAGGTTTGGTGTAATCCTTCATTTATTAATTTATTGTTAGGTACTTCTGTTGTATTCAGTTTTTTAATCTTATTTTAAATGGCAGGAAAATGAATAATGTGTATTGAAGGCTATTTTTCAGAAATTATATCTAGAATCAAAATTATTGAATAAGATGTTATGGATTTTTCGAGTTTCATCATTGCTAAATTGCTTCTCCAAGGCTGATGGCGATTCCCTGCTATTCTAGAGTGCTTCTTTTTACTGGTTCATCTCATTTAGCAATCTTCTTCCGCACAACATGCTAGTCCGCTGCTTCATACGTGTCACTTTGGTTACAATGAGTGTGGACAACAAACATTCTGTACAGACTTTTGAGCTGTTTGTAAAGCTGTGGTTTGTACCTTGTCTGACAATATCTTACGCCTAATTGTTATTCTGTTGGCACATTTAATATCAATACATATTGGACAATAGTGGAGCAATGGTATCACAAATTTTTACATCCAGCTTTACTGCCAGTTTGTAACAAAACCATTTCCTTCTTCATCAGAGCACTGTCTCACCACGTTAATTTTACAGTTTTTGGGAGTTCATTTTCCAGAATTTTGTCTGAAGGATTTGTAAAAATCATTTATCTGGGTAAGGCACAGGAGTTAACCTAACCCATGATAGTCATACATGCCTTCTTTTTCCTAGTTCATAAGAGAACAAAATTAAAAATAATAGCTCTACTTTAGTTAGGATCATGTAAGAAATGGACACAGCAGTTCTCTGCCCATGCTGCTGATAAGAACTTGGGAAGGGGAAGTTCAAAGGCAATGAATATGATGTTCAACTATCTCTGGAACCTACTGGTTCTTTTCTAGAAGAGATAACAGTAAGATTTCTCTATATACTTTGCCACAGGGCTGGAGTGTTGTCATAGCCAATGAAGCCTTCCCAAAACAGAGATGAAAATGTTTACCATTAAAGCATCCTAGATCTCTTTTGTTGTTGTTGTTGTTATTGTTTTGTTTTTTGAGACAGGGTTTTTCTGTAGCTTTGGAGCCTGTACTGGAACTAGCTCTTATAGACCAGGCTGACCTCAAACTCACAAAGATCTGCCTGCCTTTGCCTCCCAAGTGCTGGGATTAAAGGTATGCACCACCACCGCCCGGTCAGCATCCTAGATCTTAAAAGCAAAAATGACCTCCACCATACAAAATTAATATGAGCTAAGGGAATCTGGTGACAACATTTTCCATGTTTAAATAGATAAAATAACCATACTGATAAAATAACTAAGGCCATGCTTCCCCACTTGTATAAAATGAATATTAACCAGATCAAATAAAGAAATACATTCCTTTTGTCCATCATTTAATAAACAGTGATTCACCATTTAGTTAACACTTTGACTGCCTTTGCTGTTTGCTTTGTGGGGTTCCCACTGTCTTTGCCCACTGCAACTTCAGTTGCATGTCTGCAGAGTGACACTTCTTTAGAAACTAGGGTTGACTAGTTATGAATGGCCTCTTAAACTCAAGCATTCTTTTAAACATCCAGAGAGAGTTCCTGCCATGCAACTTCAAGTAATATTTGTCAGTAAAAAAACAAACTAATCAACAGAAAAAACACACCGTCACTTAAAGGCCACAGATATGAAAAACACATATCCACAAGTTAGTAGTTAATAACAAGTCATCATTGCACAAATTCTTACACATTTTAAATTTTGTTTAATTATCACAGTATTTTTAATTTATAGAAAATAGCATAGACCTTTACAAAACGTTCAACTCTAGTATTTGGGGGGAGTTGCAAGGTTCCACATGCCCTTGCTTATGTCTGCAGCCCTTCTAGGTTGCTTCTCTGACAATAGGCAGAGTGGGTGCACAAGATGAAGTTGCTAAGCATGGATGAGCATCGGCTTGTCTACAACAGGGAGTGGGGCCGCACTTCAACCTCAGAGCATCGGTGAAGTTTACCAATCTCATGTACAGCTTAGTTGCAAAACCAACAAAGGAATCTAGCGTCAGAGAAATCTGTAGCGTGGTCTCTTAAAAACTGCTGTCTACTTCCCAGGCCTATGTACATGTTTTTCAATCAACTTAGATAAAAACTAAGAGGAATCCTGATGCTTTAGAAAGAGGTGGGCCTGGTGCCACAAGACTGGAGTTGGGAGCTGCAGACTGACAGCTGGCTAACTGAGGATCAGTGATTTGCAAGAAGGAGGTTACACAACTTCCGGTGGCCCAGTCTTGTTCTCATTCTCAGGCTGTGTGAAAACAGGAATATCAAAGGTTGTACTGCTATTTTCTCTGTGAGCTGTATCATTCACATCTCAGATACCTTCTTTTCATGGCAGGAATTCATTCTGAAGTTGGCGGGTTTCAGATTTTGCATTAGAAACAAGTGATTTACTTGGAAACATGGAACTAATATGAAAACTCCGTTGACACTGGCATCGACGTTTCTCATAATCTTTGTTGGTGATGATGGGCCTAGGTGATGGCAGTTTGGAATGTGGACATGGTGACAACCTGCTATAATCCTCAAATCAAAACTATGCTCTGCTCAACACAGCTACCAGCACACTCAGAAAAAAAAATATGTGTCACAAGTAGACATATGGGTATTGTAATATCAATTCAATATTCTTCCAAAACATTTGGGTGCTTCAAATAAATATGAACATTTGTGAACTGCAAAAGAATGCCCACTGTTCTAATGGAGTTTATAAATCAAAGGAAGGTACCAAGAGGTACCTCCTCTTGTAACAAATCCATGTTCTTGTTCTAGACAAAGATAGCCTGAAATATGTAAAACATTATGTTTATTTATTAATAGCTTAAGTGAGAATTTCTGCATTAAAGAAGTCGGATAATAGAAAAGCATTACATTTGCTTCACCAGATCTCCTTCCGTAACATGTGAAATTATGAACTCCATATACAGTACCTGTCAATGCCTGTTGACTTTAAGAGAGATAGAGATCTTTTCTAATTGTTTTTATTGAGCTACACATATTTTATGCTCCCCTGCCTTCCTCCCCCTCCTCTTCTACCCTCTCCCGTGACACACTCCCAATTTACTCAGGAAATCTTGTCTCTTTCTCCTTCCTATGTAGAGCCATGTATGTCTCTCTTGGGGTCAAGAGGCAGAGATCTCACAATAAAATCCACTGTTAATAGCCCTTGGTGATCGAAAACTAGATAGAAATTCACATTATTTTTCTATCTTCCATTGCCTCACAAATGATTTCCTACGCCTTTGACTTTTTAGTGGTGTAAATACCCAAATTCATATTGTGCACGAATTCTTTTTTAAGTCAAGAAAAGCTATATAAATGAAGGTACAATTAACTAGTAATGCTTCTTAAACTTGCTCTTGTTCAACAAATGTTGATAGGTACTATAGGGTGCACTCTAAACTCATAGAAACTCAGAGGGATGAGGAGATATTTGCACTACAGACAGAATTACTGAAGGGGAAAGCCATAGTGAGAGAGAGAGAGAGAGAGAGAGAGAGAGAGAGAGAGAGGGGAATTTCTTACATTTAATCAACCAATCTTTGCTCTTTTGATGTGTTTGTTTTACTCTTCAGTGTGAGGGTGGGCATTGCTGGCAATCAAGAGAATGAAAAAAATGTTAAGAATGTCAAAACACAAAATAAAAAGCTTCCAAGTAAAAATCTTCTTATTTAAAGTTCAAATCTCATTAATGAAGAAAAAGTTATTGAAAAACAGAAGCATGAAGTCCTCAAGTCAGAGAGAAGTGCAGCCCATATTCAACCACTTCCCCTTCACATGTCTAAACCTTTCCCAGTATATAACAGTTTAGATTGTATCGGCAAAGTCTAGAACTGATCATGTAAAACAGTTTGTTTTATAAACAATGAAACACTCCCCAAGGGAGTGTACAGTGCGATCCAAGTTCTTACACAGTACCACTGACATAGTTCATGAACACTGTCAGAATTTTAGCATAAAATGGTGTTTGGGTTGTTTATTTGTAGCAGAAAGCAAAATTATCTTTCTGTAGCAATTAATGTATTAATATAACTCACTTCTCCTTTTAATTGGAAAATAGAAGGTGCAACTTCTATTTGAAATACAATTTTGCTTATATAACAGGATGGTTTATAACTATTTTTAGTGCAATCAAAAATAAGTGCTTTCTATTTATTTCTTTGAACTATGACTTTTATATTAGGTTTTATCTTATTTATTCACAGCATAGCAATGTATTGACTATATACAAAATAATAGAAATTGGTGGAAATGAAAGCAAACACTAAGAAGAAAAATTAACTTCAGCAATATTACAAAAATGTCGAGTGACAGGGATTCATTATTATTTTCTGTATTTGTTACTCCCCAGACGAAGCAGTATCAGAAATATATAATAGTATGAGAAGTAACCGCATAAGTCGAGGTGGAGGACAAATTAGGGATCAAAGGACACAGTTCATCAAAATGACGATTACAAAGTTGTAGAAATGTGTTTACGGAAGGCTATGTGAAAGGTCAGGGACAAGCAATATTCAGGTGCAGAGTAAGAGTGGATCATTCTTGAGATCCTTATATTTTAGATATCTTAAATAACTGTTCTGCAGTATTTTTTATAAGTACTAAATTTAGTGATGAGTTTCATATGACCATTTCTTTTTTCTTTAAACCTGTTTTCTTTTGTCCTGATAACAAAGGCAGAAAATATGGGAAACAAACCAACATAAAAAGAGCAATGGAGAATTCTAGATTTTATTTACTGACTACAACCTGAACTCCAACTCTCTGTTGCCAGTTTAGGGCATGTTGTACACGTTAATGGCTAGTCAATGGACTACACTGTCATATCCTCTTAGGAATTGGGTCCTATTGTGCAGTCAAAAGCTATCTGAGCCCATCATTTTTCTACCCATGAACAAACTCAGATATTTTCATAGTGTCAAATTTAATTTCCAAAATCAATTCTACATTCCTTGAAATGAGTACATGATCAAGATCCCAAGCCCTCTTAGAAATCTGGTACATGGCTTCTAGATTGGATTATTTCTAAAGTTCAGTTTCACCAAAAGTAAATTATCAATATATCCAGCACAACATTTGGGGCAAGTTTACAATAACTTAATTGCAAGATGTGTACTTAGAAAATGCACAGTAAATTATAGTAGACCGCATACTTGTTACGACTCTATGTAGCTGTGAGGAATAAGCTTTTTAAAATGATGGCTATTTGTCAAAAAGTAATTTGGATTGTACTCTTTCTTTAAGAATAACCAGTTATCTTAGCTGCTTGGTGAGGTGTCTGAAGGAAGAATTATGCTATGAACACATAGAAAAACATCTGGGTTTATTCCATAGGAGGGTAGGAGCTTAAGGAAAATTAACACTTTAGGTTTTTAGGTTCAAATGCTGAAAAGAGAAGAGCAGAGAGAGCAAATTCTCAGGACAGGCTTCCCAGCATTGTTAGGTATCTCACCAGGAGGTCATGTTCACAGTGAACTCTTTAGGAGGGAATGTCCTGGCCTCAGGCAGGCAAACCTTTTCTGGCCTGGTGGCTGGCCTCAGCCTAGCTCCACTTGCAAAAGTTTTCAAATTCTCTTTTCCAGACTTTTTCTGACATCCATCAAACTCCCAAAAGAAAACAGATTTTATATTTATAGAGGGCACACCTCTGAGCTTAGCCACCACTAACTGCCTATTTCAAGTTTTCTGGGAAATGAACGAATAACCACCACATTTCTTGGTAATTATAGATTCAGAGCAGATGAATATCTTTAGTTCTGGGTATTGTTGATGCCCACTTTTACCAAAGCTACAGTGGCTTCATGCATTACTGTCTCTTGCAGAGAGACATGTTTCCCAGATGCTGGGAAGTTGTGTCTTCCCTTCAATAGAATTAGAGATAAGTAGAACAGGATCTGTGGCGTCTCTTCCTGGGTTGTGGATATGTCCAGATGCCATACTTGGCCAGAACCTTTCTTTTGGCTCTCAGACCTGATATTAATTACCCTTCATTCATTTTTGTAGTTATCGAGTGAGCTGGTGGTAATTAGTGAGAAATGGCAATCTCCTGAATTCACTGCAGAAATCATAGCATACTTACCAGAGGTAAGAAGACAACATAGCAAAGAGAATACTAACATCAACAGCCAACATCTATTGCGTATTTTAATAGTTAGTTACACTGTTTTGAAAACGTCTCACCCAATCTCATAACAACAAGCATTATTATTACTTTCCTTTTACAGATGGGGAAATTAAACTATGGAGACAAAGATAAAGGAGACAGTGTCTGGCCCTTAGAAGGTTCAAATTTCAATTGGTAGTGAAATTGGTACATAGGTGATTAACAGAATGTCTGATAATGTGTAAAGAGATGAAGGAAAGTCTCTGAGAGAAGAATGTCTGTTTGAGTTAATCTATGGAGAAAGACATTTCAGGCAAAGGACAATTAACAGAGACATAAGAACATAACATGGTAGGGTATCTATTGATGTCTACAAGTATGTCATTGTAAGTGAAGTATGGTATATATGGAGAGATTAAAATAGTTAAGTCCCAAAAGATAAGAAGGAAATCTAAAGTAGAATTTTGTGGAAAGAGTTTATGATAAAGAATAAAAAGTGATATCATAGGCAGTTGAGAACATTCCAGAAGAAAAGCTTGGGGCTGAGGAAAGGGTTCAGAAGGTAAAGTACTTGTTGCTCATGAATGAGAACTTAAGTTATTATCCCAAAATCCTAGTAAAACTTGGATGTGGTGGCCTTTACCTACAATCCCAGCACTGCATGGCAGAAAGGGGAAAAACCCAGGGACTTGCTGGCCAGTCAGTTTAGCTAAAACAGTGAAATCCAGGTTCACAGAGAGACCTTGTCTCAAAAAAATAAGGTGACAAGCAAGAGAGAAAGAGCCAATTCATCCTCTGGTCATCATATCCTCCACAAGTGCAAATACACCAGTACATACATCTGTAAATATATATGCAATATGCATACACATCCATGGTAAAAAAAGCCCTCACCCACGTACTAGAGTTCAGCAGGGAGGAGAGCATCTGGGGCTAGATGGTAAGGTGATGGTTCTGCTAGGAGTGTTGGGTGATGTGGTGATGGTGAGATGGTGGGAAGTGTTGGGTGATGTGGTGGGATCCACTAAAACAAGAATGAACATGAAAACTCTGCCTACTGAGCATATGTAAACAAAGCCAGGCTGCTCAGAGAAGATAGCGGATTGTGTCTTAAAACCATGGGTGTTAAGTTATAAAAGTCCTTTACATTATATATATACAGTCTTAAAAACATTTTAAAATTATGTTTATTTATTTGTGTATGGAGGTCAGGAGACATCTTGCAGAAGGTGGCTCTCTTCTTCCACCATGTGGGCTCCATGGATCTTTCTCAATATTATGAAGTTTGGCAGCAAGCACCTTTACCCACTGAGAATCTCTCCAGGCTCAGTATTATATATTCTTCCATCTGGTTCTTTGTCTTCACAGTTTTTAACCTAAAAGCATTAAGGTGTGTAATTTTTAGCAGCCAATATTTTACCAGTATCATTAGGCTCCTCGTGGTTTTATTTTTCAAGCAGTTACCTAAACAGAAATCAGTAAATGCTAAGCATGGTAGCATACTGATGTAATCCCAGCACTAGTGAGTTCAAGGATGGCCTGAGTCACACAAAATTGTTTCAAATAAGCAAAAGCAAGTGTTTTGTCTATATAAACATCATGTTACATGCAGAATTTCTAAGCATATTTGATATAGTTAGTAGCTATTATATTATAGAATGCTCATAAATACTTGGTGGAGTTTTGTTCATGAGGAACACATCAGTTGCTCTTAATAAAATTTGGTGCTTTTAATAAAACTATTGCACAGGAAAAACATTATTAAGGCTTCTAATGTTTTTACATTTTATGAAACATAAATACTCACTTAAAGAAAAAACCCACACATTTCATTATCATCACCATTTTTTCCATTATTAATTAATTAATCCTTGAAATTATTTTATAAATAATATGTTGTCACAGAAGGGTGTCAGAAATGGCCCTCTATTCAATTGCTTGTGATGTCCTGAAGATACAGGAAAAACAGAATTAAATTAAAGAGCAAGTAATAAGTAGACAAATATTTCTGACTTCAAATAAAGTTCAAACTAGTTAAAATTGGAGCAATATATGTGTGGAATATATAATGTTCGGGGCTGGCTTAGTAGGTAAGAGTGCAAACAGGAAGAACTGAGTTCCGATCCTAGCATCCACGTTTAAGAAACAAAACAACCAAACCATTGGGTGTGGCTTCGTGTGAGTCCTGTAAAGCCAGAATTGAGACAGGAGGATGACTGGAGCTTGTTGGTGAGAAACTGTGCCTAAAAGGAGCAAGGCAAAAAATGATGGAGCGAGATACCCACAATCCCTCTAGTCTTCATGTATCCACCCACACACATTCATTCACATATGCCACATTCTCACATATACATGTAAATGACATGTAAATTATATGTATATATGAATGTGCACCTCTATATCACAAATATATTTGTAGTATACTTGATTCTTTTATCTGCATGTTTATTTAAAAATCAACGGTGCCCACTTGAATACACAAACATCTGAAGGCAACAATAAGTCAAAGAAATGGTCAGAATCTAAACATCTTATTTGAGATGCAGAAAACAGGAGAGAGGCACCAAGAAGATTTCATTGACACCCAGCTTTCTCATTTGATGCTTAAAGGCAGAAGAGGGAAGCAAAACAAATTCCTCCTCTGTTAAGTTTTTATCACTATGCTTTTTGTGTTTAGTGAAGTGATATTTTAATTTCCTAAAAGGTTCTAAAATGGTCTGACTTGGCCTCATGGTGAGAGAGTCAGGCCTCTGAAGGGCTGTGGTCTCTCTTACAGTTACTTTCACCTCCAAGCTATTTTCAGCTTGCAGTTCTAATTATATACGTGACATTTGTTCACCACAAAGGAGTTTCTCGAATGCAAGGCCTCCATTGGTTGGTTGGTTTTGTTTAGAGTTTTTGATTCTTTAGTATCAGGTGTACACTCTGGCATAGGGATACATCTAATTGTTTATATCAGAGAATTAGAAGTTACTCTTCTGGGATCAGTGTAAGGCATCGGTCATGTTGGCATGATTACCAAGATATACCAACTCTGCTCTGTTATTTTCACAGTTGCTCATCAATGTGTGGAGGTAACGATAAATCATCTTGGGTAATAGACTGGCAATAACCTACCTATCATTTTATTGCTCAGAAATAAAACGAAGAGAGAGTCCTTCATAGCAGTGAACTCTTCCCTGTCCATTATTAGGACACTCAGTAGTGAGGAAAGGTCCTTGCGGCCCCAGCTAATAAAACTGTGCTACAGTGATTGCAGAATTACTGTTTAATTCCAACAGCTGATGTGCTACAGTCCCAGGGCTGATGAAAAGGACCAAGTGATTTCCTGGAAAAAAAAGAAAAAGAAAAAAAGCACAGAAATAAAATTTTAGTATGAAGAATAAAATCTGAGAAGAGTCCACAAAATGAACATTCAGGGGTATCAGAGTAATCTTGATTTTGAACTGAGATCTTATAATCAGTCACCACTTGTCACCCTTTAATAGCCAAATTTATCTTTCATTTTATTAACACTAAAAATATGGAAGCTTGCTTTAACTACGCTGAATCTCGAGACTTATCAACACTTTGAAATCTGCAAATATCTGATGGTCGATGTTTATTAATCTTCTGGCAGATTTGCCACTCGTTACAAGTGAAGGAAATTAGGTAATTAATTCTGAGACAGCCCCTTCCTTTGAAATCCAGGCTCGCCCAGATGCCTAGCCTTTCTAGTACCTTAGCCACTCAAGTGCCGCCCTTACTGGCATGAACTGCCACACTCACCAGTGTGAACTGCCACACTCAGCTAAAGGCAGTGGTGTGGCTCGTGGCATTTGTTGAAGTCAAACATATGTGTGGTTAGCTGCTGTATCACAGACATATCTACTTTTGTTTCTAGGAAACTCTGGATGCCCCTTTTTCCTCTGGGGACTTCTAGCCTTCTTGGGCTTGGCTCTGGTTATATCGGTGATATTCAATATCTCCCACTATGTAGAGAAGCAGCGGCAACGAGGTAAGACCTTTTGGCAAACTGTTGTATGGCACCGGCTTGAAAGCAGACTCTGGCATCACTGGCAGACCTCTGGAGTAGACACTGTTATGAAATGTCATTAACAGTGTATTGTAACCATGAGAAATCCTTGCTGTAGTGTTTTTACGCTGGAGGCTCTCTTTAAGAACAAAATAACATTCAAGATGTGAGAAGAGGCTCCCAAACTTAGCTTTGTCTCTGTCTCAGGAGCGAGAGATGGAAGGACTTATTCCGGTGAGCAGGCTTTTCTAAATGAACAAATCAGGAAATGGCAGTCTTTTAAGACAGTGACAGGAGTGAGAACTTGCTCCCCAAGGCTGTGCTGAAGTTACACAGTCCTCCCAGGCTCTGGCCGCAGGACTAGAAGAGCCACAGCCTGAGCCTGGGCCTGTTACTACACGGCAGGCCTGGAACAGGTCAGTGATCTGTCACTACCGCTGTTAGCTTTGCTTTTATTAGCCAGGTGACTATTACCTACACGTGCCGTAATTAAGATGGTATAATCTGCACAGCTTGTACACAGTGGACATCTGGCATGTGCACACTGAATACATGGATCAGTGCACAATAGAACCAGAGCTCAACCGTTTCTGGGAATTGCCTTTATAATCTAAGGATAGAGCTCTAAGTGGTCAGGAAAGATTTAAAAAAAAAAAAAACAGAAGAAGAAGACAAAGAAGAAGAAAAGTGCTTTCTCCAATCTCATGAAAAGAGCTAAAACCAAGTTAGCAAACTGGAGTGAAACAGAGCGCATATGTCTAAGGAAACTGCGTGAAGCTAATGCAAATGATGATCAAATTGTGGAGTGTGTCCTTGGTCCACGTAGAAGCTTCCTAAGTGTTGATAATGCAGCATAAAACGTGGAGAAGTCATTGTGATGCAGACTTTAAAGAGTGAGAGGTACTTGAGAATGACATAGTTGGCCTCATATAGCAATCCAATATCAAAATCGGGCCTGAGTCTCCAAGAAGGACATATACTAGTTTTTTATATCTCAATGTGAATAGGTTTTATAATTTTCACTCGTGGTGCATTGTGCATTAGATTTTATTTATCAATATCCAGATCATCTCCATCATACAAATAGAAGCAGTCTCTTTGCATTTAGCTTTGCATCATAGGTTTGATCTTTTAAAAAAAAATTATACAAGCCATTATTGTCTCAGCTCTATTTTTTAAAAGTAGTGTGGTGGAGAAAAAATTGAAAATGTATAATAACAAATTGAATGTATGATGTCTTTCTTTTGATCAATGCCAGCCATTTGATTTTTAGCAGAACTTTTAAAGAAAATCAAATTTGATGTGAATTAAAATGCTCTCTGATGTTAGATTTCAGCTGTCAGATTTTGTGCAAGTAGCAACTTCTCTGAGCCTCAGTTCCCTTTTGACAGCAAACGGAAAACATGCAGACCATAAGGGTCTTGTGAGAAAAAGAAAACGTGCACATAACTTTGCACAGGGCTGAAACTTACCAGATTGGTTGTGTATCTGGTATAGTCCACATCACAGACCCCATGGACGCAATGCCTCTTGCTCTTTCTCCACAGTAATTCCTTCCTTCCTTCTTTTTTTTTCCACAGTAATTACCAAGGACATTTCGTGGGCCCCATGACTTTATTTAACTTTAGTACATTATTTCAGTCAGCATCAGTTCCCCAGTCTCTTCTGTGCCCTGGAGATCCTCTGCCCATCCTGGCTAAATCCCTGTCCCCATATTTATATTATATAACAAGTTAACAACATCCAGGGCTGTAGCAGCCACTGCTGTGTTCCTGTAAGTCCACAGTCGACTCCATGTCTGTGGGTGTTTTGACGCTTCAGTGGCTGTCAGGTCATTTTATTTGATATACACTTCTTAGGTGGAACACACTGTACAGACTGATGTGCAAAAAAGATGATGAATCTTAGAGCAGCCTCGCCGTTGCTCTCCAAGGGCCAGATGCTCTCCTTCGCCTTTCTAACTGCCCAGCCCCTCCTGGCAGCTTTCCTCCAGTGTGAATATCTACCCTCCTATCTTGTCCAATTCACAGGAACAAATAATATTTATCCTCCCCCAGAGACTACAGGTGGTAGGGATTGTCTCTGCAAACACAAGTCCTAATGCTGAGGACTTGCTTGCTCCATTTCTTTGGCAAGATGGGTTAGAGAAGACTTCTGTCACCCCAGCCAGCTTTCTCCCACGTGGTCTGCAAGTGTAATGCTCCTGCTATTGACCTCATGCCACTTTTATGTTAGCATCTTTGTGCTACTCTTTGTGGCTGAGAAATTTGCAAGATATGACTCCTCCTCGGTCAACAGTCAGTGAAGAAACTTCGGAGTTGTCTTAAATAGCTTACAAAAGGAACCCTCCTCCCAGCGGCAGCATAATATCTACACATTCAATCAGATAGACAAGACAAGCCTTGTCTTGACGCTTTTTGTAGCAGCTAGCTAGAAGCTTTGAAAATGAGTCCTCTCTCTGCTTTCCAAAACAAATCTTTATTTTTATTAAATGCTGTCCAAACCGTTAGGAGGAGTATGTTTGTTTCTTTTCCTGATAATATATTTTCCTCTTCTTCCATTAAATCCAAAGAATATTATTTATTCAACTCTTTCTCTTTGATTTGAGAGGGATAAACAAGTGTGTGATTTTGTGTGTGTTTTAGTCTTACCAGTGAACCTTCTTTTCACTAGACTGTGGCATGTTTTTGACCGAAATGAACCTGAAGAATTCAGTGTTAGTGTTTCAGCCATGTGCTGCTGTTTCTTGCTGTACCAGAGTGGGCAGAGAAAAGTAGACACCCTAAAGGGGAAACATAAAAGCAAATGTCTCTGCATCACAGCCTCTCAGATCCACACCAACCACAAGCCTTGTGTCTGCATCACAGGGGAGGGTGGGGGAACCTCACCCAGCTCTTCTCACTGACGATCTTGCACACTTTGCTGCTCTGTAGCAGAGCACAGTTTGCAGTTTGGCCACGTAGCTCTGAGATGACTAGGCAACATTTAAATCAAGCCATTTATTTTCAAATAAACTTCTGAGCCTCTGGGACAGAAAGGTCTTTGCAGGAGTCTGAGCTTGCTCACCTTCATGCTCAGCAAGAGATCATTGGCTATTAACCTGCTTAGGAAAGACTGTAAAACTAAAATTACCCAAGCAGTGATGGTCTAGCTAGTATCCAAACACACATTTGTTTTTCTAAGGTTAGTGAAGCATGTGGTGTCCTTGGATTTTCAAAGTCTTCTCTCTGTGTTTCTTCTGCAGTTGTTCTGATATATAAATATTCCATATGCATCTATTTTCATTTGTTATTTTAGAGTTTTAGCCCTCTTTCATTCTATTTAAGGACCTTGTGCTATTTTAATGCTTTTATTTTTTCTCACAAAAGTTTATTGCAATTATTCTTCTTCAATTTTATTGAGCTCTGCATATATCTCTGCTCCCCTCCCTGCCTCTGCCCTCCACTTCAACCCTCCCCCAAGGTCCCCAGGCTCTCAATTTACTTAGGAGAGCTTGTCTTTTTCTATTTCCCATGTAGATTAGATCTATGTAAGTCTCTTTTAGTGTCTTCATTGTTGTCTAGGTTCTCTGGGATTGTGGTTTGTAGGCTGGTTTTCTTTGCTTTATGTTTAAAAACCACCTATGAGTGAGTACATGTGATAATTGTCTTTCTGTGTCTGTGTTACCTAACTCAAAATAATGTTTTCAAGCTCTATCCATTTTCCTGCAAAATTCAAGATGTCGTTATTTTTTACTGGTGTGTGGTACTCCATTGTGTAAATGTACCACATTTTCCTTATCCATTCTTCTGTTGTTTCCATGATCTGGCTATGACAAAAAAAAAATGCTGCTATGAACATAGTTGAGCACATGTTCTTGTGGCATGATTGAGCATCCTTTGGATATATAACCAAGAGTGGTATTACTGGCTTTTGAGGAAGGTTGTTTCTTAATTTTCTGAGAAATCACTACACTGACATCCAAAGGGGTTGTACCAGCTTGCATTCCCACCAGCAATGCAGAAGTGTTCTCTTTTCCCCACGACTTCTCCAGCATAAGTTGTTATCACTGTTTTTGATCTTTGGCCATTCTTACAGGTGTAAGATGTAATCTCAGAGTTGTTTTGATTTGCATTTCTCTGATGACTAGGGATGTTGAGCATTTCCTTAAGTGTCTTTCAGCCATTTTAGATTCCTCTGTTGAGAGTTCTCTGTTTAGATCTGTACTCCATTTTTTTTATTGGATTATTTGTTCTTTTGATGACCAATTTCTTGAGTTCTTTCTATATTTTGGAGATCAGACCTCTGTCTGATGTGGGGTTAGTGTAGACCTTTGCCCATTCTGTAAGCTGTCATTTTGTCTTGTTGACCGTGTCCTTTGCTTTACAGAAGCTTTTTAGTTTCAGGACGTCCCATTTATTAATTGTTTCTCTCAGTGTCTGTGCTGCTGGGGTTATATTTAGGAAGTGGTCTCCTTTGCCAATGCATTCAAGTATACTTCCCACTTTCTCTTCTATAAGGTTCAGTGTGGCTGGCTTTATGTTGAGGTCTTTGATCCATTTGAACTTGAGTTTTGTGCATGGTATGGGTCTATTTTCATTCTTGTCCACTCTCTCCATATCTATTCAATATAGTTCTTGAGGTCTAGAGCAGATCACCAAAAGAAGATCAAGGGGATAAAAATCAGAAAAGAAATCAAACTCTCACTGTTTGCTGATGACATGATAGTTTACATAAGCGATCCAAAAATTCTCCGAAGGAACTTCTATGACTCATTAACACTTTCAGTAATGTAGCAGGATACAAGATTAACTCAAAAAAAGAATTAGAATCCCTCCTGTACACAGATGATAAAAGGTCTAGGAAATAAATCAGAGAAACAACACCCTTCACAATAGCCACAAATAGCATAAAATATCTCAGAGTAACTCTAACCAAACAAGTAGAAGACTTGTATGACAAGAACTTTAAATCTTTGAAGAAAGAAATTCAAAAAGACATCAGAAAGTGGAAAGATCTCACATGCTCTTGGGTGGGCAGAATTAGCAAAGTAAAAATGGCAATCTTGACAATAGCAATCTACAGTTTTGATGCAAAGCCCATCAAAATCCCAGCAAAATTCTTCACAGACCTTGAAATAATGGTACTCAATTTCATATGGAAAAGCAAAAAAAAAAAAATAGCCAAAACATTCTGTACAATAAAAGAACTTCTGGAGGCATCACAATCCCTGGCTTCAAGCTCTAATACAGAGCTATAGTACTGAAAAGAGTCTGGTATTGGCATAAGAACAGACAGGAGGACCAATGGAACTGAATAGAAGACCCAGATATCAATCCATACATCTTTGAACACCTGATTTTTGACAAAGAAGCAATTTTTTCTTTTTTATTCAGGGGATGAAACATTCTTTGGTATTTCACTACTCTAGAGTTACTCTTTCAAACATTACATGAGTATATTTTCAAGGCACCAATATTAATATCGCAATTATTTTTACCTAGATGTCCTTATATTATAAAAATATTTGCCAGTTTAAGAAAATATTTTATTGGATATCTAATTTTTTTTAATTTATTTATTTATTAAGGATTTTTGCCTCGTCCCCACAACCGCTTCCCATTTCCCTCCCCCTCCCCCGATCAAGTCCCCCCCCCCCCCATCTGCTCGAAGAGCAATCAGGGTTCCCTGACCTGTGGGAAGCCCAAGGACTGCCCACCTCTATCCAGGTCTCGTAAGGTGAGCATTCAAACTGCCTAGGCTCCCACAAAACCAGTACGTGCAGTAGGATCAAAAACCCACTGCAATTGTTCTTGAATTCTCAGTATTCCTCATTGTCCGCTATGTTCAGCTAGTCCGGATTTATCCCATGCTTTTTCAGACCTAGGCCAGCTGGCCTTGGTGAGATCCCAATAGAACATCCCCATTGTCTTAGTGTGTGGGTGCACCCCTCGTGGTCCTGAGTTCCTTGCTCGTGCTCCGTCTCCTTCTGCTCCTGATTTGGACCTTGAGATTTCTGTCCTGTGCTCCCGTGTGGGTCTCTGTCTCTGTCTCCTTTCATCGCCTGATGAAGGTTAATATTCCTGAGGATGCCTATGTGTTTGTCTTTGGATTCACCTTATTTAGCTTCTCTAGGAACATGAATTATAGGCTCAATGTCCTTTATTTATGGCTAGAAACCAAATATGAGTGAGTACATCCCATGTTCCTCTTTTTGGGTCTGGCTTACCTCACTCAGGATAGTGTTTTCTATTTCCATCCATTTGTATGCAAAATTCAAGAAGTCCTTGTTTTTTGCTGCTGAGTAATACTCTAATACGTATATATTCCATACTTTCTTCATCCATTCTTCCGTTGAAGGGCATCTAGGTTGGTATCTAATTTTTTATTCTTATTAATAAATGACATTCTTGTTTGTTTTAGTTTAATTTTGAGAACAGGTTTCATGTACATCGGGCTGGCCTCAAACTCTCTATATAGTAGAGGATGACCTTGAATTTCTGTTTCTCTTATTTTGACCTTCAAAATTCTG
Organism: Microtus oregoni; assembly: GCF_018167655.1. NCBI lineage: Eukaryota > Metazoa > Chordata > Mammalia > Rodentia > Cricetidae > Microtus > Microtus oregoni. The sequence continues at coordinate 15,159,588 of NW_024543082.1, forward strand.
GGATTAGAGACATGGACCACGACGACCAGTTCATATGGTGCTGGGGATCTGAGGGCTTCATATGTGCTAGGCAAGCAGTCTGTCAATGTAACTACTTAGCCCTATATTCTTTATTTAATTAAAAAAATATTCTTTATTTTATTCTCAATTTCTTATTATAAGCAAAAAAAATGTTCAGCTGGTGGCAGTTCCCTCTGTAAAGGTGAAATTTCCATGATTTCCTTCCAAGTTAAACTTTACTCGTGTTATTTATTTCACTTCAATAACTGAATAAGTCTATTTCAAGTTCACTCATTCATGAAGAAACTTTCCAATTTAATGACCACAAGCTGTGGCTTATATGATATGAATTTAGACCACATGATATTGATAGATAGCTTTGTCATTTTATAAAATGTCTTGACATTGTTTCAATTATTTTCCATATCCACTCCATGATGCTAGGTTTTGCTATTCTCTTCTACAGATGGACTGATAAGCATAGCTTTAGACCAATTTTCATACTGTCCCACAGCATGTGCCCTGGTACCAAATCCAATATTAGCTGATTCCTAAACACAAGTATGTTTCATGATACATCATCCTAGGTTTTATCTTCTTATGGATGTTCTTAAATTCCAAGTGCATTAGCTATTCTTATGATGTTGTAATAAAACATCATCATCAAGACAACTTCTAAAGGAAAGAGTTAGGCTTATGGTTCCAAAGAAATACAAGTCTGTCATGGTGGAAGGCATGGGACATGGCAACTCAAGCAAGAAGTTGAGAGTATGCATCCTCAAGGTCAAGGGCAAAGCAGAGACAGAGAGAGAGAGAGAGAGAGAGAGAGAGAGAGAGAGAGAGAGAATGGTTTTGAATTTTCAAAACCCATCCCCAGTGACATACTTCCTTCACTGATGCCACACCTCCCAAATCACCTCAGACAGCATGGCCAGCTGAAGACCATGTCATCAAATGCCCAAGACTTTGGGGGACATTTCTCATTCAAAGCAAGACACCAAACAAATCTGGAAAGTGGTCTTGATCTGATTATAAGCAGTTCCTTTTTCTAAATACAGAAATAAATACATGATATATCACACCTTTTCCCACTTTATAAGTAGAATTGTTGTTGTTGTTTTTTTTAAAAAAAGGCCTATTACCTTATCATACAACAAAAGTGTATGCTCTACTATGTTCATAGCAGCATTGTTTGTGATAGCCAGAACCTGGAAACAACCTAGATGCCCTTCAATGGAAGAATGGATGAAGAAAGTATGGAATATATACATATTAGAGTATTACTCAGCAGTAAGAAACAAGGACTTCTTGAATTTTGCATACAAATGGATGGAAATAGAAAACACTATCCTGAGTGAGGTAAGCCAGACCCAAAAAGAGGAACATGGGATGTACTCACTCATATTTGGTTTCTAGCCATAAACCAAGGACATTGAGCCTATAATTAGTGATCCTAGAGAAGCTAAATAAGGAGAACCCAAAGAAAAACATATAGGCATCCTCCTGAATATTAACCTTCAGCAAGCAATGAAAGGAGACAGAGACAGAGACCCACATTGGAGCACAGGACTGAATTCTCAAGGTCCAAATCAGGAGCAGAAGGAGAGAGAGCACGAGCAAGGAACTCAGGTCCGTGAGGGGTGCACCCACACACTGAGACAATGGGGATGTTCTACTGGAAACTCACCAAGACCAGCTGGCCTGGGTCTGGAAAAGCCTGGGATAAAACCAGACTCTCTGAACATAGCAGACAATGAGGACTACTGAGAACTCAAGAACAATGGCAATGGGTTTCTGATCCTACTGCACGTACTGGCTTTGTGGGAGCCTAGGCAGTTTGGATGCTCAACTTACTAGACCTGGATGGAGGTGGGGGGTTCCTTGGACTTCCCACAGGACAGGGAACCCTGATTGCTTTTCGGGCTGAGGGGGGGGGGACTTAATTGGGGGAGGGGGAGGGAAATGGGAGGCGGTGGCTGGGAAGAGACAGAAATCTTTAATAAATAAATAAATTTAAAAAAAATTAAAAAAAGGCCTATTAGAACCAATATGAACAAAAATAGAAGTAACCAAAAAAACCCAGGAGTGTTAATGGAACTTAAAGGCAGAAACTATGTCAGTGTTTCACAATGGTCAGAAACAAGGGTGACAGGAATAGAAGTCCCAGATTTTTCTCAATGTTTTCTATGTACAAAATAGTTATGCATCTAGCTCAATATTATGCCCAAGCTGTCTTGTTTTCATCTCAAATTACCAAAACAACATTTGATTGGCTCATAAAGGAAGATGTCTTTATCTGTTTGTTATATTATTACAATAAACTCCAAAGGTAGTTAACTTTTTAAAGAAAAGGGTTTTATTTAGCTTATAACTCTGGAAAGTTCAAAATCTGAACAGTTATAGCTTAGGGTCTGCCCCTTCACTATGTCAACTCCTATCAGATAGCAATGGCAAGCCTACATGTTAGATTAACTGAATACTTCTCCAGTCAGAGGACAGAGGGGAGCAGTCAGTTTTGTTTGTATTTATGACTATCTTCCAAAAATTACCCAGCAGTCACATGACAACATGCTTACTCCCTTCTCACAGCAACACTCTGAGTAATTAAAGGACTTTCCCTTAGATTACACTCTTAAAAGTTTCAGTGCACTCCATGATACTGTCATCCTGAGTAGTAAACATTGGTACAGGGACCCCTTGATACTCTCAGATCACCACCAAATCATATCCTCCCCAGTTCAATTAGTAGGAGCTGTTGTGGCTTGACCAAATTTGTTAATTTACACCAAGGCGTAGCTCCCTCAGAACATTTGGTAAAATATTTTTAAATGTGTAGACATTTCTTTTAATTTGTATATTTTTACTATGTTTCAGATAAAGTGTACAGATACTATGATGACTACATTCCAAGGTATGTAAAAATTGAATAATGCATTATGACTTTCAATTAAACAGGGAAGTAGCAAATGCTATATTGCTTATGGATTTGGCACAGAAATGTTATCACTTGATAGAAAAGAAAATGAAAAGTAAATTATAATTACATTACTCTCATCTGAAATTTGGAAGCCATAACATTATCATCTAGCTATTAATACACCAAGTCAAACAAAGAGCTGAGTGAAGAGTAAAAAGAGTCTAACCTGACATCTATAAAACTCTCATCAAAATCTGAACATATGTCTATATTATAACTAAGATGAAACTTTAAGAGTGCAGTCTAATTTTATATAGGGTTATATGACATTTCAGAAAGCAGAATAGAAAGAACTATATAAAACCTCATGAAGCTTAAGATAAGTTACAAGGCCTGATGATACAAGACATATGCCTTAATACCAGCAGTAGAGAGGGCAAGACAGAAAAGAACACAAGTTTATGGCCAACCTGGGCTACATAGTGAATTTTGAGATCAATCTGGGGTATATAGTGACTTGGTCTCAAAAAACAAACAAAACAAATAGAGAAGATACACACACACACACACACACACACACACACACACACACTTGCTTGGTGGAATGTTGCTTGATGATTTCAATCAATACTGAAATGTGATGAATTTATACTCTAAAATAATACTTAATTTCATCTCTTTAATACTTCCTGGCTTAGTTACAGAGAAAGTATATAATATATACATTTTACATTTTTGATTTTTGAGAAAGAGTCTCTGTGAATGTTCTGGAACTCACTATGTAATTTAAGCTAGCTTCAGATTCACAGAGATTTGACTGCCTCTTCCTCTCGAGTGATGGGATTAAAGACATGCACCACCAAGCCTAGTTTGTACAATATATATTTTTTTAAGTCTAGGGCATGAATCATAGTAAAGAAATTTCATTTTTCTGAATAGTATATTATAATCCAAATGTGTCATTATAGTAGATACTCTGTTTTAGGACTGAAAATCTAAATAAGGAGAATTTCTTGCAGGATTCTTCAAATCTTCCAGAATGGGGGACTGAGAAATCTCTGGAGAGCTCTCTAACTGGATAGATAGGACAGGACAGGACCAAGACAAAGGTTGAAGCTTTTGGAGTTTAGGGCCTTTTATAATAGTTTCTGCTCTATTTAAAAATATCTCTTACATATCCAAGATATGAATTCGGTAGATTCTCTGCAAACAATTTTTTGTGACTATTCTTCATACAGAAATCTTGTGTGAAATAATTTCATGCCATCAAGAATGACTTGCTAACAACAAGCATGAGAACACTCATCTCTTTTCTGATTAACTTGATTCTTGACATTTGAAGGGTAATTAAGATACACTATGCCAGGTGTGGTGGTGACACTAATTTGTATTCCCACACTAAGAAGGCAAGGCAGAAAAGTCTATTCCGAGTTTCTGGTTAGCCAGGGCTGCATAAAGTGAGCCTATTTCAAAAAAAAAAAAATGTTGGGAGCCACACCACGTGGGGCTGCCATATGTCGTGTGCTGCCTTTTTGGGGTGACTTCTGCCAGGCTCCTGACCATAGATGGTTCACATTCCAGAGTAGGGGCATGACGATTAGAAATGTTTCGTAGGAGAAACAGAGATAAGAAAGAAACTCAGAGACATAGGATAGTATCAGGAGGGCAAATAAGCTATTACTCAATGCTGAATTCCAAGTTCTGAGTTCGGAGTACGCCCGTGTTTAATTTTCTGTACATTTTTATGCTCCAATACAAAAAGGGGGGATGGCAAGACTACTTTAACATGATACAAAGGGATACTAGAATAGTTACTTACTTCAATACTTTGAGACATCAAGCCATTAATTTATGAGAAAAGCATTCTGTTGTTTAGGCAGCGAACCCATCCTAGACCAAGTTTCCTGAAGGCAGCCACTCCCTGGGTCAAACCTACTATTTCAAAGAAGGAGCAGAAGTATGCTCGAATTCCCTGACCTTTGTTCAGGGTGGAGTAGATCGACCACTATGGGCCACCTTAATGTCCAAAACACCAAGTAAACACACGCTATGTCAGTGTGTGTAGCTAGTTTTTGTCAACAACTCTGAGCAAGCTAAAAATCTCTGACTTTCAGACAAGATGGAATAGGCTCACATTTTTATCACAAGATAAAAAAGATATAGTGCTATGAAAAGTTTTGTGATTTCGTTAAAGACTAAAGTGATGGCTTTGGTATCAGTGTGAGAAGAGTTGGAAAGGAGCTCATTTGTACAATACCCATCTCAATGCACTTAGGCTTCTTTCTGTACTATACATGTGGGGAAAGGCTGGTTCTTAGGTAACAGTCATTCATTTAGCAAATAATCCCTCAAGAATAAGCACTACGCTAGAAATTTATAAACTAAGATCACTGATGCCTAAAGAGTAAACACCCCCTACACGAAGGAAAGCAGTTTATCATCATGTCGACCATCAGGCATAGGACTTTAAATGCTTCAACCCAGTGTGTCTTGAGCTACACTTTCCTAACTGCCATGTCTAGTGAAGAAGACACTAATGCACATGTGTTGCATGGAAAGAGTTTATCATTTACATTTATGCACTAAGGGACCAAAAGACCTCACATTCATCATGAAGGTTCCTAGAGGCTAAGACAGATGCTGTCTAGATGCTGCTTGAGGTGCAGCATCTCATTTGCATGTGTCTTACTTGCACTGTAGGTGAGCAAAATTAGAAATCAGCCAGCATTGACTTTTATACCCCAAAGACAACATGACAACTTTTAAGGCTGCTCCTGTCTCTATGGAGACTGAAGTCAAGCCTGGGCTTTTCCAGCCCGTTTATCTTCAGCCCATGGTTTTGCATCCTTTGTTTCTTACTCTGGTTATCCTTGAGCATTACAAATGAGACAGGAATGTTTCAATGTAACGTGGAGAACAGTCTTCCAAAATTAAACCTACAAAATAGCAAGGCATAGATCTTCCCTCAAAGATTTAATCTATTGTTTGATAAAAAATGCCTTAGAGGGGGCTGGAGAGATGGCTCAGTGGTTAAGAGCATTGCCTGCTCTTCCAAAGGTCCTGAGTTCAATTCCCGGCAACCACATGGTGGCTCACAACCATCTGTAAAGAGGTCTGGTGCCCTCTTCTGGCCTGCAGACATACACACAGACAGAATATTGTATACTTAATAGATAAATAAATAAATAAATATTTAAAAAAAAAATGCCTTAGATATCCATTGTCTATTGCAATATATCTCTATTCAGTAAAAAATTGAATATACAATGCAGACACTACCAACAAGAGGGACGTTAATTCCCAAACTTCTGAACATTTAATTAGTCCACTTTTCTTGATTATGTGGATTGAAGATAAAAAATGCTTTTGTAGGGAAGCGTTAAACACTCAGAAAAACAAAGTTACCATTATCTTAACTCACTGAAATGTAAAACCATCAACAGAAAACAAGGAGAAACCAATGTTTTTGAGGTGGGGCTAGAATTACTGCAGCCTCTTCATTTAGACAGAAGCAAACCGACGTCCATCATACTGGAATCCCTTTTCACTCTTCTCAGCTCTGCAAAATCTGCTACACTAGAGGAGAAGAAATGTTATCTCTGCCCTTCCTGTTTCCCCAAGCTCCTGTCCTTTCTGTACCAGGAGATCAAAAACATAATCAACCCAAGGACAACATAACATCCGAATTTACAGAACAGAAAGTGAAATACACACTCTGTGTTATTTATCTTTGGACCGCCTCATTTTTATTACATAAATTGTATACAATCCTCACCTCTTTTCTCTTTGTGTAACAAAGGTACATAGTGGATGTATTATGGGTTTGAGATCCAAAAAATTCAGAAATTGTGTCAATTTTAGTCATCCATTTGCAAGCTTGGTGAAATATTCAGCATCCATGAACTTGAGGGTTAACATCTGAAAACTATGGTGACATTTTAATTGCAGGGGTAATGGATAGAAACTCTGATGCTTTTTTTTTTTATTAAAAAGTGAGACATGAGGTCTAAGAAAACCCCTGTTCACCAGTTGCCTGTCTCACTCCAATTTCCAAGGTCACATAGTTTGTGATTACTTTATCTGCATAATCACACCTCAGTCTTTGGTCTTTCTCTAATAGTGTCACACATATGTCATGGAGACATGGGGGCTGCTCTTATCACAACCCTCTGTGCCTCAGTTGCCTTTCTCCTTCATGACAACATTTGGATGTTTAGAATCCCACAGAGCACAGGCTCTCTTAATTCCATCTATGTTGACTATACTAATGAAATATAAATCCTGTTCTTAGCATAGCTCATACTGACTGTCTTCTAGACCAGTTCTGCAGACTGAGAATATTTAAGATAGTAACCTCCCCGGTGTCCTTTCCTGACCCAATACCTTATAAGAATATACGAGCTGAGTCTCTTCTTTTTTCATTTTGATTAAAAATGATTTTTTTCATATAATATATCCTGAATGTGCTTCCCCTCCCCCTTCATCCCATATCCTCCCTCTCCATCAGGACCAACTTCATTTCTGCCTCTCATTAGAAAAGAGACTTCTAAGAGACAATATAAAATAGAAAGATAGAACCAACATAAAACCAACACATCAGAATAGAAAAAAAAGAAACAAGGAAAAGAGCCCCCCCGCAAAGGACGTAGGACACAGATATAGATGCAGAGACACATACTCGGGAATCCCATAAAAATATTAAAGAACTTGTTGGGGGAGAATATAATATATATAATAAAATAAAAATTAAAACATAAGACAAAATTAATAAGAAAGGTAAAGCTCTGACAAGAAGCCTCCAGTGACACTTTGAGTTCATTTTCTGTTGGCCAACTACAGATGGATGTGGTTGTTTTCTCTTTTTGACTATTTATTCTGTGCTCTTTGGGGGTCTGTAACACAGCTCCCAAATAAATCACGCACAGAGAGACTTCTTCTTGCTTATTTATGCCTGGTCTTAACTTGACTTGTTTATTGACAGCTTTTCTTAAATTATCCCAACTACCTTTGCCTCTGGATTTTTTTTTTTCCTTTTCTTACTTCTGTATATCTTACTATTCACTCTTACTCTGTGACTGGCTGGGTGGCTGAGTGGCTGGGTGGCTGGCCCCTGACATCCTCCTCTCCTTGTTCTATCTTTCTCCTCCTTCTCCCAGATTTCTCTCTGTCTGCCAGCCCCACCTATTTTTTTCCCTGCCTCGCTACTTGCCATTCAGCTCTTTATTAGACCACCAGCTGTTTTAGACAGGCAAAGAATCACAACTTCACAGAGTAAAATAAATACAGCATAAACAAAAGCATATCTTTACATCATTAAACAAATGTTCCAGAGCATAAATAAATGTAAGACACATTAAACTAATTTTACACAGCAATGGCCATGTCTCCTACTCTTAAAAGTAGTTTCACCGGTGTTACTCTCTTATAGAAAACAATTTCATTTGCAAGTGGTTATCAATTGTTTTGGGGTTGGGGATTAGGGCATGTGTCCACTACTCCTTTCAGTGCCAGGAATACATCTGGTGTAAACCCATGAAGGCCCTGTGCATGCTGCCTTAGTCTCTGTGAGTTCATCTGTGTGTTGATCCTGTTGATTTGCAGGCCTGTTCTATTGGTGTCCTCCCTCCACTTCGGCTCTTACACTCTTTCTGCCTTCTCTTCTCCCTGAGCCCTAAGGAGAGGGATTTCAAGGGAATATTCCTTTAGGGCCGAGTGTTCCAAGTTCTCTCCTTTTCTGTATAATGGTCTGCCTATAGGTCTCTGTATTCATTCCCAGCTGCTTGAAGAGGAAGCTTCTCTGATAATGATGAACAAGGCGCTGATCTATGAGTATAGTAAAATGTCACTAGGAATCATTTCATTTCTGTTCTTTTAGTAGAGCAGAAGTATTTAGTTTTATCTACTTCCCTGGGCTATCTAGTCTCAGGTTCCTGGTGACCCAAGCAGCTTAGAGTACGGGTTCCATCTCTCTGAGTGGGCCTTAAGTCAAATTCAACAGGGGTTGGTTACTCCCACAAGCTTTGTGCTGCCACTGCATTAGCACATCTTGAAGGCAGGACTCCACTGAGGATCAAATGTTTGTAGTTGTGTTGGTGTCTACATTTCTCCTTTAGTAGTGTACAAAGTACTGTCCTGTACCAAAGATGCTAGCATGTTGGGGTGAAGGCTCTGTGTAGGCACTAACTCAACTTCTCTATGTTTAATGAGTTGTGTGGGTGTTGCCTTCAGCAAAAGAGACTTGAGGTCAGTTTGTGGAGGGTGAAGGCCTATAGGCATGCCTCACATGTACTCAGGTTATCTCTAATATATCCATCCTACTGTTATAACTGTGATACAAGTCCCATGCTGTGTAACTGCAAGATAACCAGTGCTTCTTGTGAAGAGCCCGCATGTCCCCGCAAAGGTTGTTTATTATGTGTATGCACAGGGTGTCAGTACCTGTGAAAAGACCAGAAGTGAGTGCTATTGTCATCTTCCATCAGTCTCCATCATGTTTCCTGAGACAGGGTCTCCCACAGTTCTGTCCCACAGGAGTTTGCCATTTTTGCTCAACTGGCTGGTCAGTGAACCCTCTCTGTCCATCTTCTTCGGCTCCCCCGGCGCTGCTCTGGGAGGTGGGGCTACAGGCCTGCATCACTCTTCCCAGCTTTTATGAGGCTATTGGGAATCTGACCTCAGGACCTTGTGCTTCTGTGTCGGGTACTTTATCTAATAAACTATCTCATTGGTCCTCATTCTTAGTGGCTCCACATTCACCCCCCTGTATGTGACTGTTCTAGGATTCTTTCCTCATTGCATCAGAGACCATCATTTTGGCATATCTTCTGTCTTCTCTCCCTTTGGCTGGAAGCTTCTCTGTAGGCATCCCAAAGCACAAGCAGTTTGTGTCTAACCTTGCAATGACAGGCATATCAGAGAAGACCCTGAACACCGATCATGGAATGAAGATTTGGTGTTGGGCAACATGACTCTGAGAATCCAGGCACTGTCTCCCTCACCAAAGAACACTCTGCAGTTCCTTTCCTGACTCAAGCCAACAGGAAATGTTTCTGAGATTTACGTGTTTCCTCTGGATCAGGGCCTTCTCTTTGGGGCCTTCCCACTCATTCCCTGTCTAAGACATTAATGCCTGTCTCAGCGTTCTTGATGAAGAAAGTAACAGTTCAGCAATCATAACGACTTTCCTTTCTCTTCTGCTTCAATATTCTTTCTGCTTCACTTATATATTTCCCTTAATACATAAGTAGACTGTTTTGCTCATGCTTTAAAAAATAAGAAATGAGAAAATCCCAGCCTGATGTTGCATCACTGCATAGTTGCCTGTCTACTATACACCTTTTACAGCCAACCATGACAAATCCAGCTGTGTTCTGATCATATTTGCTAGCTTCCCCCTTCTCTTTGAAGTCTTTAATCTATGCCACTCAGTCTTTGGCTCTCCAGTTCACTGATTCAGCTCTTGCCAAAAGAATTAATGTATTCCATAGAGTCAAATCTTAATTTTGTTTTGCTGGCCCATCTGAAACCCTGGGAAACCTGGCACTTTCTACTTTTCACTTCGCTGGCTCTGAATTACCAAAAAACCCTTTGGTTTTGCTTCCTGTGGTGGTCTGAATAGGAATGGCCCCCATAGACTTACATGTTTGAAAGCTTGGGCCCATACGGAGTGGCACTATTAGGAGGTGAGGCCTTGTTGGAGTAGGCGTGACCTTGCTTGAGGAAGTGCTTCACTCTGCAGGAGGACTTTGAGGTCTACACTGCGGCTGGGCCTTGTGTGGCAGTCTCATTCAGCTGCCTGTGGATCGAGATGGGGAACTCTCAGCTCCTTCTCCAGCACCATGTCTGTCTGCATACTGCCATGTCCTGCCATGATGATGATGAACTAAATCTCTGAAGCTGTAAGCCAGCCCCAATTAAATGTTTTCCTTTATGATAGTTGTTATGGTCATGGTGCCTCTTCACAGAAATAAAATCCTAACTAAGCCTGGCTGCTGTAGGAAGTCTTACAGCCTGTGGTTACCCACCCACTGTGGAGTGGCCTCTTATACTATATATGCCAATGTAGAGCATGCGTCCAGCCTCTTTCCCGGCTGTGGGATTCAGTTTATGATCTCCATTAAAGCAGAGGATTCTGATTTGTGAGTCTATCCCTAAATAAGTAACTGCCTATTTCTCAATTCGGAGCTAGTGTGGGAATTCTCTTAAGCATCCTTCTTCACCTGGCGGTAGTGGCACAAACTTTTAATCCCAACACTTAGGAGACAGAGGCAGGAAGAATTCTGAGTTTGAAGCCAGCCTGGTCTACAGAGTGAGTTCCACGACAACCAGGGCTACATAAAGAAACCCTGTCTCAAAAAAACCAAACCAAACAAACAGCAGCAGCAGCAACAAACAAACAAACAAACCCTAAGACATTCCTCTTTCTATTAGCTTCTCTCTTGCTCCTTCTCCTGAACCTTAAAATACTCCTCTAGCAAAATGATTCATCCTCCAAATAATTTCACCCCCCTTTGTGGTTGTAGAAAACATTCAGATGCTAATACAACCCAAACTTAAGCATCTACCTAGTCAAAGAAATGCTTTTAAGTAAATCAAGCTAACATTTGTCAACACCAGTTTCTGACAGACCCCCAAGCCTGCTTTTTCCCCAGCCTGATAACGCCCTAACTCCTTAGAACAATTTGATTAGTTTTGCAGCAATATCCTACCTTTTTGCTTGGATGTTGGAACTCTATATTGTATTATGGAATTTGGAAGTTGAGAAAAATAAAGTAATTTTAGCATCCTTGATTTATAAGTATTAGAGCTAGAACTTATAGGATTGAAGTTCAAAGGGATCCAGTCAGAAGCAATGTTTTGTTTTGTTTTAAAGAGTAATTCAAATCTACTTACATCACAGAGCACTTGAGGTGAGTAAAGTAAACATTTTAAAGCAGTGACTGGATACGACCTAAATGAAAACTCAAAATTTGGACCATAAAAGAGGTTAAAATAATATACTTTACAATTTTGAAGTGCCATTAAATTACCTAATATCCTCTTCAGACATTCCCAGCTGAGTCTGACTTGACCCCAAACTCAGGGTATATTATTGTCTCAGTTATGAGCTCAGTTATGAATTTTTTAAAAAGCAATCACTATATGAGCTGAGTATGTAACTCAGAGGAAAGATACTTACTTAGCATGCTCAAGACCTGACATTTGATTCTCAGCATTGCCGAAGGAAAAAACAGCAATTATTGTAATCTTCCACATAAAACATTGCCAAACATTTGTTGTTGAAGTTATTACATGTCTGCAATAAGCTGGAGCTATTTGGCATTGCTAAGTAAAAACACGTTTTTTAATTTGTTTGTTAAGCAGCTGCTTCTGAATAATAGTTTATTTGAGGTGATTAATCACTTGGGACCAGCCTGCAGACACGGGGCCCGACATTATAAATCACATCTTATTTTCATTCACAGGGAATAGAGTGATATTCATTTTTTGGACATGATTTATCATTTGCAGGTTGCATCTGCTATCTCTGTGGGCTGGGAAAATGGATGGCTCGTCTTATTAAAAGCCTTCAACTTTTGCTGTAATATTTTGTGCATATCTAGAGGAAATCCATGATCAAGACAATTGGTTCAAGTATTAAGGTGTACTGGGTGGAAAGTATGCTGTAGATCAGGTCTTTCACTATTGGATAAGTGAAATGAGGGCCAACATTTGGACTTTTTAAGCCATTTTGTGTAGCCATCTTTGAACTGTTACCTGTTTAAGGAAATTTACTTAGTATTTATATATACTCTGTCTTCTTTAAGAAGTATGGGAAGTACTCAGTGTCAGTGCCTTGGGATGACTTCCTTTTTCTTTGATTGTAATTCCTTCCAACACTCTGTGACTTGCAATCTCAAAGTAAAAGGGGTTGGTCCTATTTCATAAAATTTCATTTACCAAGCGTTATATACCTCTGTCCCAACCCTGCCAATATAAAATTTAGTCAGTAGGGCCATTGTCATAGGAGTTATATCAGTAGGGCAGTCTGGTGACATTGATAAGGTATTTACTGTGACAATAGCATTATTTCCATAAAGCAGAAGAAAATTTAACAAGAACCAATACTCATGTATCCCTGGTACAGTCCCTTTGACTAGAGAGGCAGGAAACAATGGTTTTTATATGATCTTCTGGACCGTTTCCCTAAAGCCTTTAGATTATATATCTTTCTGCATGACTTCCTTAGGATATGGGTAGAGCATAGGACTTTGCAATCAAATTTACATTGTGGTCCTAGTTCTGCAATTGCTGACTGTGTTTCTGGATGCTTAACTCCTACACATTGCAGATTTCTAGAGAATGCAGTACAGGTAATCACACCCTTCTGTAGAACTGGCCCAAGGGTTGAATGAGACCTGGAAGAGTGGGAAACTCTCACAACCAGTAATTATTTCTGATCTTGCTCATAAAGCTAAGTAAGAAATTAATCTATCTGAGTCTCAGGCCTCTCCTGTCTGTAGTGTTGTCAATCTTTATATTCCATCTACCAATCTGAGTCTAAAGAATTTAATTAATCAATGTAGTTTTAAAGGACCTTTCAGAGCTGTGCTGGTAGCAAGCCAACAGGCAGAAAAGCTAATAGCACAGACAACCTGCATTCTAATCCTAAACCTGCTATTTTCTACTTTTGTGACCTTGAAATCAAGAAATCATGCATTTGTGTGTTTTATGTTTTGTATCTATAAATCAAGGCAATATAGTGCTGGCCTGTTGGAATTGCTTTGAGAATCAAAACAGCAAACAAACAAAGTAAATGAAATGTGCTTCAAAAAGTCACTAACACATCAATAATCGTGTATTATCCTTCTTCGTGAAAGAAGGGTCCCATCTTAGTTTTTAATTTGTACATACACACATGCGTAGAAACACACATAGGCACCTAAATATGCACATATACAAGCATAGACACACATATACACACACATATACACACACATATACACACACATATACACACACATATACACACGAATACATGATTCATGCTTTCACTCATTCATATATGATCCCTTCTACCATAGAAAGACTCCTATGGGTGAACAAGAGCATATGATAATTTCCTAGATATTGAAGATAGCTGAGAAATTAGTTATTAGTCAACCAATTATTACTTAGTAATTGCATTTTACTAAGTGCAAAGCAGATTTTATCTAATAAAGAAAATTATTTTTCCCTGTTACAGAGTTGATGAATATTATGTTGAAGATACTCCAATTTACGGTAATTTAGATAATATAATTCCAGGTAAGTTTTATTTTTCCATAATTAGACATGTCAAAAACACATATAAATTTACCAATAATTTGTGGTATCTCATTTTTAAAACCATTACAGTTAGGTATTCTAGAAACCATAAGTTATGTATAGTACATTGTGTAGGTTATGTGTGCAAGGGCCACACTGTAAATTGCACTGTGATTGTCAGTACAAGCCAGCAGCTCCTTCTTCTCTGGGAGCTTCATTTCTCTCCTGGAGCAACAATACATCACCACTAGAAAAGCAGAAGGTTCTATTCCCATGAATTTTGTCACTCAGAGAATTCTATAAAATAAAGTCATTTCCAGAATAGAATATGATCTACAGAAACAGTATTTGGGGACCTGTATATAGAAGCCTGTGTACCGGCTCGATTGCCAAAATCATGAACACTTTCTCCCGTTTCCTGTGGCTTAACCTGAACTCTTTAAATGGAGAACCTGGTACTAGACTGAAAGCAAGTGGGGAGAAAGCAGAACCAAGTCATCAGTAAGTGGTTGGTGCTTCTATTCTTCTCCAAGTGCTCTTCACTTGAACCTTCTCTCCACACCAAACCCTCTAAAGTCCTCAGAGCAAGCAGCTGTGATCTGATGTCACAGCTGATGAGAGAAGAGGCTTCGCTTTTCCAAACCTCCACTCTATTCACGGGCAGAGCTTCTGGGATTATTCTGCTTGCAAATCTCTGTCTCAAACGCAAAAGTTTTCTGTGATCTAACAACATCATAATGTCTACATATCCAAACCAGTATAGGATTATAAAGTTAGAGAAATGTGAATTTTCTAATGATTCAGAGATTTAACTGTCTTTCTTTCCATTATGAGCATGTTCTAACTCCTGCACACTAACAAGCCAGAAACATTATATTAAACTAATGTCCCTTCTGTTCCATATTGCAGAATTACGATCTCATCCTTCATATTTAAATTCTTATAAATTCCAATGGTCCAGTGCCCATCAGATGAGTACTTTGCAAACCCAAATATGCCAGGGTTTATTTTAAGATTTTGACCTCACATGTCCTGGATTGGCTTTAAAAATCCACTACTTAACAAGTAAACACTAGTTTTTAATGAACTAAGATTTAAGAAACACAATTCTATTGTTTTTTCCATGTTGTTTTTCAGAGAGGACAGAAAGATTACTAGGTACCTTTTGGTATAATAAATATATCTTCCTCACTGAGGCCCAGTTGGTGCGTTGTACATTCTGGCCTGATAACTAGCCACTCTAAGTAGACATGTACAGGGATGTGTTTGGGAGAATAATGACACAGAATAGGATGGTTCGCTATCATGAAGGATGTAGTGGGTACAAGTCTGTTCACTTTTAGACAGTGCACAAAAGTTTGAGATCCTTAGAATGGTATTGAACAATCTTGAGGACTTAAGACAGTCCTGTCTATCTGATGTGACTCTAGCTGATGGGGCACAAATCCCAATCTAAGTCATTTTATTCAAAATTAGAATGAGGTATTTTAAAAGATTCTGAATAAAACACATCATTCCTAGAATGAATTACAAAGCCATAATCATTGATGAATTTGGAAAGCACCATGCTTTATGTAGCATGTACAGTGACCCCCATGTAACAGATAACACAGGCAACCCTTTAACTCCATTGGATCTCTAGATCATTTTAAACAGTGGTTTAGACGAGGCTTCCACATGCTGCTGTGGTACAGAAAATCCTTTTGATATAGTCTGCATCTTGCGCTTCTTACTGTCTGTCAGTAACATTGTGGGCAAAGGGCTTCGCTGTCAGATCTGCAGGAATAGCTTGCACTTCCATAACTTCATTGTATGTCCATCTAATGTACTATTTAAATACTTCTTGAGGCTATATATTCTTAGTTAAGTATTGTCTGGATCATACATTTTATTCATGCCAGCACTTTTCATTTTTCCACGGAAATCTCCTCTACTCCCAAGAGCCAATGGATGAGGACTGCTATGAACAAATGAAAGCTCGGCCACAGAGATCTGCAAGTGACATGCAAGAAGCCACCGCATCTGCACAGGTAAAGTTTCCTGCACAAATCACATCTGGTCTAGTTCAAAGCACCTGGAAAACAAAGTGTTTTCCGAGAGACATTAGGAGCAGCCTGTAAAAAATTTTGCAGCATGACTCATGTGTCAAGTTCTGAGACTTGAGCTCTACAGGGAAATACAGAAGCAGGGGCAAAACTGAACACCAGAAGACTCAAAATTAGGTATAGTTCAAAGAACAATGGACCCTGTCTGTGCATACATGCATATATACACATATATGTATGTACAGCTGCAGATTTGCATAATGTTCTGAAAGCATCAAAACATTCAGTTAAAGCATTATTATTTTCTCTTGTATCCTCTCCCTACTGCCTAGACTAGTCATGGTGGTGATAGTTCCTGGGCTTATTTTATGTGCCCCATATGCATTCTCTGCTTAGATTCCCATGAAGGAGGCAACATTAAAATTCCCATTTATAAAAACTTGCAAAGAAAAAAAAAAACCTGTCCTGGAACTTGTCCTCAGGTGCTATTTGAGGAGACAGAATCCCAAGGTAGAGCCACCTTATATACAACAGTCTTATTCTAAAAATAGCTCACAGTTTGGAAATTTCCCATTGTGGTAGAATTTTCCTCCTTTCCGCTACATGAATTTTGTAAGATATCAGACTTCTTAACAATTTTATTAAGAAATCAAGGTGTAGTGATATTTGAGAAAAAAGTCACCACATACGCAATCTGATATTTGGTTAATTATAAAATATGCTTTCAGGGGCTAGAGAGACGGCTCGGTGGTTAAGGTACCATTAACCTTACAGTTTTACATAAGGCCTGGTTCAGTTCCTAAAATCCACACTGACTAGCCCACAATCACTGGTAACTCAAGCTCCAGGGGATCTGACAACCTGTCTGCCCTCTGCAGGCACATGCATGCGTGTGCGCACACACACACATGCACACACCCACACCCCTACACACAGACAGAGAGAGAGAAAGAAAGAGAGAGAGAGAAGTACATAGGTACATGCATACACACATATACTCTTTTTTAATTTTTTATCTGTTTTTATTTTATTTTATTTTTTTATTAAAAATGTCAGCCTCCTCCCCGCCTCCCTCTTCCCTCCCCCTCCCCCCACTCCCCACGCCTTACTCCCCTCCCCCTCCCTCTCCAGTCCAAAGAGCAGTCAGGGTTCCCTGCCCTATGGGCAGTCCAAGTTCCTCCCCTCTCCATCCAGGTCTAGGAAGGTGAGCATCCAAACAGGCTAGGCTCCCACAAAGATAGTACATGCAGTAGGATCAAAACCCCGTGCCATTGTCCTTGGCTTCTCGTCTGCCCTCATTGTTCACCATATTCAGAGAGTCCAGTTTTATCCCATGCATATACTTTTAAAACACAAATCTTTAAAGTACATTTTATTTTATTAAAGTAGGAAAAACTACATGACATAATATCTCCTATTAATCTCGTGATATTTAAAAAAAAGCCATTGAAGGAGATTAAGGTGAAATTAAATCATCTAGAAATGTAGAGACCCACTCACACCATTTTAGCTGTGAATATACCAAGAATCGTAAATACAAATTATAAGTAAACACATGGGAATTGCATAGAGTAGCTTTGTTTGAGATGTGTCTGGTTTTACTCAAGTGGAAATGATGCAAAACCATGTAACATCCTTGAGTCTGCTCTTTTATGAATTTAGAGACACTATTCTATTTCTCTTCAATTTTAATTTAAATTTATAAATTTAGTTTCACATTGGAAGTCATCTTCTCCTAATTGCTCAATTTTACTTTATCAGCATAATCATGACCTACCCTATTTGCTTCTCGAATATTCATGTACTGATGGGTCAGAGAAGCATAGGAAACCCATGATATCATGCATAGGCTGAAGGAAAAAAAATGTTTTCTGAGAAACATATGGGTCTTTTCTTTGTCCGTTAAAAGCAATGTGTGTGGTTCAGAGACTGTAACTTGAGTATCTTGGTCTACCATCAAAAATTAAGTCCTAAAAGTTCACCAGCAAACCGCACAAGAAGGTTATTTCACAAGTGTTCCATAGCCTATAAAATTTAAGAATATACACGTGTGATATTCCTTTTATTTATTTGTTGATCTTGGATCAATGCCCCGCCTCCTTACTCTATCAACAATATCTTCTCCCTTCCAAGACCATTACTAATTAGGTTCCAAACTATTTCCTCTGGGTCTTTTAGGATCTAATCACTTTAATTAATTTTCCTTTTCTTCCTGGAAATGATCATTATCATTTGTGTAGCATATGTGCAAAACAAAACAAACAAACATAACAACAAAAGTTTCCTTTGCTTCTTCTAATTTCTGAACTAAGTGGAAATTAGGTGGGTTCTTTTCATCCCCTGTAGTTTCGGTGTCTTTCTGGGGACCCACATCCCTTTACCCTTTCCTCTATGTACCCCCAATTCCCTAAACTAATCCGTCAAAGTGGAAGTCTAAAGTAAATATTTAATGTGCAGCCATGATCCTTTCTTGAGACTCATATTTTTTAAGATTTATTTATTATGTATACATGTGCAGCCATGATCCTTTCTTGAGACTCATATTTTTTTAAGATTTATTTATTATGTATACAGTGTTCTGCCTCCGTGCCAAAAGAGGGCACCAGATCTCATTAGAGATGGTTGTGAGTCACCGTGTGGTTGCTGAGGACCTCTGGAAGAGCAGCCAGTGCTGTTAACCTCTGAGCTATCTCTCAGCCCCTGGGACTCGTACATTTTTTTAACCTGGCACTGCCTGATAAAACACAGCAGTGTTGTCACTTGTTATTTGGAGTGATTTCCTATAATTGCAGAAGCCAAATTCCAATGCTTTGGTATTAAAGGGAGATTATTGCCTCAAATGATGGACAGAGATAAGAATGTACTTTGCTTTTGAGATGATTGAGTAGAGAAGCAGCCCTCATTCTGCTCATTCTCCTTCTTTCTATATGTCATCAGCAGACCCCTCAAGTGAGGCTGGGCAAGCCACTAACAGCTTGTGCATCTTTCTTTTCACTCAAAGGAAAAGATAGCTTTCTATTCTTGATAATAAATATTAACTTTAAAATGCCATCAAATATGCCCATTCTTGGGCCATTCTCTTGGACCCTATTGCCAGGGCAGTGGGAGGCATTGGGTTGCTTGGTCCAGCATTGGTCGGTTACTTGGTCTTGCTGGCCTTGTGTACAGCACTCCAAGTCTGTCAAACAGGATAGGGCAAAATTTACCGAAGAAAATAAGAGAGTTCAGCCAAGTCCCAAAAGACCAACAAATAGCCACTCCTCTGTGGCTCTCAGTGAACATCGATAGCTCTTCACCAGTCTGTCTGTTGACGCAGATGAAAGTCCTAAATGTGTGCAATCATGAATTGTCAAATTTGCTGGGACACAGAGCAGAGTCAGGGAGTACTGAGCATCAAAACAGAAAAACCTTAAAAGGCAGGACATGGAATCCAGACTTTAGTCCAGAAGAGGCTGTCCTCCCGGCATTGACCCACCTCTAGGACAGAAGGGAAGGGTAACAAATTCCATTCTGTCTTAGGTGTCAGTTGTACAAGAAGATGTGTTTTGCTTTTTTGTTACAAACCTTTAAAAATGTGAAGTAAGAGGCAGAGGAAGTATTTGTGAGTCTGTTTAAATTACTAAGTCGCCATTTATTAAGCTTATGGAAAGCACACCCTTTATTCCTCCCTACAATGTACTTTCCCTCCTAAACAAATGAAGGTACAGTTGCTCAGGAGAGTGATGGAAGGCAGTAACTGCTTGGGGTGAAAGTGAAAACAGAAGCAGGTGACAAATGGTCTGATGTGCTCGTGTAAATTTTGAATATGGGAAAGTCCAGGAAATTCATCTAAATATATTTTCCAACTCAAAAGTCATGAATTACCTGTTGGTTTGTTGCTGTTGTCTTCAACTGTCAACTTTGCAAAATCAGGTAACTGAAGACAGAAAAAAATTTCATTAGCCATGAAAACTTACAGAAATATTGAAAATTAAAGAATAGACCAACAGTGAAAAACTCACATATGTTTCTTTTCAGGTACCTGTTGAAAGTCAGATGTGCTATGCCACACTGGATCATAGCATCAAGGGGAAACGCAGAAGGCCCCGGAAGCAGAATGCTAATTTCTCAGACAGGGAGAAAGATGCACAAGTTTGTGCAATGGATACCAGCATTTCTCAGAACAATTTGGTACCAGATTTCTCATCTGATAACCAGGCAGTAGAAGAAAGTGTTCATGATGATCCTGCAAGACTGTTTGGATTGATCCGTGCCAAGAGAGAGCCTGTAGTCTAGCCGGACAATGATCTGGCTCACTGATAATGACCTTATCAGAAATGGCTAAGCGAACAAGACCCTAGTGTGACACACAAGGACCGGCAGGATGATAGTCTGCTCTTTTGTTGATGGGATGGTAGCTTCCTTTTCTCAGAGATTGTGTCTCCACACACCCAATCCAATGTATTAAAATTAGCTATATGAATTCATTAAAAAAATATCCAAGTAAGAAAAGTAAAACAATAAAATCAAGTTTGTAAGTAAAATTACTTGTTAAAAAAGTCAAAATGTATAGTAATACCTAGGAAAATTTTAAAAATCTAAAGTACATATGTGCCCTAGGACATACTGAAGGAAAGATAAGACAATATCTCAAAATATTAATCAAACATTTCCTCTTTCCTCAATATGAAATAATTAAAAATTTCAATAATTTCTAATAACTGAAAGTACATTGCTAAGAAAAGTAGAATAAATTGAGGAGTATTTTTCAAATATGTAAATAGCATAATTATTCTAAAATTGTGATAAAATAGATCCATGTTCCTTATAACAATTTCTTAAGAAGAACTTAGAAATTCTACTGCCAGGGATAATCAGTATGAATAACTTGGTGTCTGGTTTGTGGATATT
This sequence comes from Microtus oregoni, assembly GCF_018167655.1. Taxonomy (NCBI): domain Eukaryota; kingdom Metazoa; phylum Chordata; class Mammalia; order Rodentia; family Cricetidae; genus Microtus; species Microtus oregoni. The sequence goes on from NW_024543082.1 coordinate 15,180,726, forward strand.
TTATTCAACTACGACCATGTAAAAGTATTGGTTGTTACTTTTTTTTATTATTTTAACTTAAAAGTAGAGTGTCATGCATGTTATTTAAATTTTCTTCATGTATCAAGATGTTCTGGCTTTATTTCTACTGTATCTACCTATATCAAATGTTTTAGACTGTGTCTCTGGTAATGCTGGGGAGCAAACCCAGGGTCTTTACCATGAAAGGCAAGTGCTCTATCATTGAGCTTCATCCGAAGTTTTGTCCCATAATTTTAATGTTTGGATTGTAGCTCACTTATGATTAAATCAGAATTCATTTAAGTAATTTTTAAGGCTACTTAAATTAATTCAAGTTTCTATTTTATGTGCTCACAAGTGATATTTTAATGAGAACGCTCCAAGACATGTCTGGACACTTATCTAGTCTCTTCTTTGTGTTGAGTCCCTTAAAGAGAATTAAATATACTTAAAAATGCATGTTCATAGTATGAATCTCCAAAAACCAGATCTCTAGAAGATCAGAAGTTGGATCAAATATATACATACATACAGTTTAAATTCTAAAGGAATATCCCACATTGTCTCCCAAACAGTTAACTCAAAGCCTCAGCATGGGTGAAGGTGCTTAGCTGTGATCCCAGCATGCGGGAGTCTGAGGCAGGAAGAGCCCCATTAGTTCCAGGTTTTTTGGTCCTGAAAGTGAATTTCTGGTCAGCTTGGGCTAAGAGTGAAACCATGTTTCAAAACAAACAAACAAAACAAAACAAAACAACAACAACAAAAAACCCTATTATCAGGAACAAAACAATGACTATTGTCCTTCATTGAGAAAGGAGGCTTGCTGGTAGTTTATAATAAACATATTTAACTTGTTATAATATGTATTTTTAAGGGTTACTTTGACAGAAAAACTTGGAAACAACATACATTTTTTTTTCCTTTATGGTGGCGTACTGTGAATTTTCCATACATTGCATTTTTTTATAGTACTTTAAAATTTTTTAAAAGTTTTGATGAAGTTATATAGTTTTCCCTTTCCCCTTCCTTCTTCTAGAACCTTCCCATGCACCCCTTCTTGTTTTCTGCCAGGGATCTCTCTTTCTTTAATGTTGTTACATATATGTATGTGTATAATTGGAAAGCTCTACCTGTAGAAGACTGTTTCTCCTACTCTGAACAGTCCCCAGGTGCTCACAGTTCTTTGCCTAGAGTTGAGGCCCTGCAAGCTTTCGCTCCCTCCATACTGGCATGTCCATTGGCATCATCATTGTTCAGATCTTGTTTAATCAGTCATGTTGATGAGACCTCATGGGTGTTGCCTTTCTGATGTCACATGCTTTTATTTAAGATATCATTTTTTAAAATCTTTTTTTATTGAGAAAAGGAAAAAAAAAGTTTCCGCCTCCTCCCAGCCTCCCATTTCCCCTCCCCCTTCTCCCACCCTTTTCCCTCTCCCCCCCACTCCTCTCCCCCTCCCTCTCCAGTCCAAAGAGAAGTCAGGGTTCCCTGCCCTGTGGAAAGTCCAAGGTCTTCCCCTCTCCGTCCATGTCTAGGAAGGTGAACATCCAAACTGGCTAGGCTCCCACAAAGCCAGAACATGAAGTAGGATCAAAACCCCATGCCATTGTCCTTGCCTTCTTATCAGCCCTCATTGTTCGCCATGTTCAGAGAGTCCGGTTTTCTATCATATGACAAAAGCATTTGTTCAACTATGTTCATAGCAGTATTATTTGTAATAACCAGAACCTGGAAACAACCTAGATGCCAGTGTGGAATATATACACATTAGAGTAATACGCTACGGTAAAAAATAATGACTTCTCGAATTTTGCATGCAAATGGATGGAAATAGAAATCACTATCCTGAGTGAGGTAACCCAGACCCAAAAAGATGAACATGAGATGTACTCACTCATAATTGGTTTCTAGCCATAAATAAAGATCACAGAGTCTGTAATTGGTGAACCTAAAGAAGCTAAATTAGAAGGTGAACCCAAAGAATAACATATAGTTGTCCTCTTGGCTATGGGAAGTAGACAAAATTACCGGGGAGAAAATTGGGATCTTGGGGGTGGGGTGGGATGGGGGTAAGGAGAGATGGGGAGAGAAAAGTGAGAAGGGGAAGATGGGGGAGACTTGAGGAAACAGGATGATTGGGATAAAGGAAGGTTGGATTGGGGAGCACGGAAGCACAATTCTTAGTTAAGGGAGCCAGCTTAGGGCTGGCAAAAGACTTGAACCTAGAGTGGCTCCCAGGAGCCCAAGGCAATGTCCCCAGTTAGTTCCTTGGGCAGCTGAGGATAGGGAACCTGAAATAACCCTATCCTATATCAATACTGACGAATATCTTGTATATCACCATAGAACCTTCATCTGGTGATGGATGGAGATAGAGACAGAGACCCACACTGGAGCACTGGACTGAGCTTCCAAGGTCCCAATGAGGAGCAGAAGGAGGGAGAACATGAGCAAGGAAGTCAGGACCAAGAGGGGTGCACCCACTCACTGTGACAGTGGAACTAATCTATTGGGAGCTCACCAAGGCCAGCGGGACTGGGACTGAAAAAGCATGGGTTAAGATACCATTTAAAATAATAATAAGTACCTTCATAATTTTCCAAGTAGTTAGAATGTCTAGACATCTCCAGTTGCTAAGATCCATGCAGGATTCTGTCTGGCACCCCACATTTCCACTTAGAGGACTTCTTTAACTATTTTTGCTGTCCAGGCCAATGAGTGATAAAACTCCCTCGGCATACTGAGCATCTGAAAAAGCCATTGTTTAAATCTTGAGAGATATTGTCACTGGATAAAAAATTCCCAAGGTTGAGCAGACTATGCTTCTTTGAACAATCAGTACTGTTCCTTTTTTGAACACATGGATGCTATCCAAAACCTTCCTGGTATCCTTGGTTTTAACTATGTGGTTTCCTGAATCAGAGCAGCTGGATTAAAGTATAATTTTCTTCAAAGATTAAGCCATCCTTCTAGATTTGAGATGCAGAACAAGCAGCGCCTGTCTCCACCTGAACACTGTGGATGTATTCTTCAACCAATAAATATTGAATCTCGACCAGAGACTCGTTCTCCTGAATAACAACGTTGATGGGGAAATGCGCACTGGCAGACTTAATCCTGTAAAGCAAGCCCACTGTAACAATCTTGATTGTGATGTGGACATGGCTACCGATAGTCTAGGCAGCACCCAGTTCCTTTCTGCTTCCCTATCATTTGTCAACTGAGAGACTCTTGGTTTTCTTTTCAAGGGGACTCAGCTCTGCACTGATGTGATTAGAGTCTTTCTGGAGGGTTCCTCTGGGACCCTTCATGATCCCTGTGTGCCCCCTCAGAGTAATGTCAGTATTTTCTGGGACCCCGGAAGTCTAATTGTTGAGTATGTTCTCACAATAAGTATGGCCTGCTTTACAAGATAGTATTTTTATTGTGTAAAAGATACTTTGAATTTTACCTTATTTAATTATTTTAAAACTATTTTGAACACACATACAACACACACACAGATGCATATGTAATTATAAATCTAGATTCTGCACAATAAAGTATGCAGCATTTTTCTGAATCTGGTTTATCTTGTCCAATACAATTATTCTTGCAAATATCATGATTTCATTTTCCTTTGTGACAGAGAACTCCATCTGTATATGTGCCACATTTTCACTGTCCATTTTTCTGTTGATGGACAAGTAGGCTGGTTCCATTTCCTGTATACTGTGAAGAATCCAGCATCAAATATGGAGGCACAAGTATCTCTATAGCATGATGATATAGCATTATTTGAATATATTCTCCAGAGAGAAATAGTTATCTCATATGTTAGTTCCAATTTTAATCTTCTTATAACATCTATCCTGATTTCCATAATGGGTGCACAAGCTTACAGGCCTACCAGAGTAAATCTCATCTCTAGTACTTGATGTCATTTGTTTCTTTGGTGATAACCATTCCAACTGGAGTGAAATGTGTTCTCAATGCGCTTTTCATTTGCATTTTCCTCACAGGAAAGCGAGTGTTTATTGGCCATTTGTATTTCTCCTTCTGAGGACTGTCTACTCAGTTAACTGCTGCATTGTTAGCTAGATGACTTCAGTTATTTTACTTAACCTATTTGCAGTTCTTCGTGCATCCTGGATATTAATCGCTTCTCCGATATGTAGTTGGCAAAGACCATTCCGTACCCTCTTCACATACATTATTTCCTTTACCATGCAGAAACTTTTAACATCATCTACTCCCATCACTTAGTTCTTATTCCCTGTGCTAAGGAATGATGTGGGAGTGTCATATATCAATCTGTTGATTTCATTGGTTAAGTAATAAACAAACTGCTTGGGCTCATAGCTTAGAACATGGGTGGGAGGAGTGAACAGAACAGAATGCTGGGAGGAAGAGGAAGTGAGCTCAGACTTGACGGCTCTCCTCTCGGGAGCAGACGCCTCAGAGAGACGCCATGCCCCGCTCCCGGGCAGACACACGCCATGAAGCTCCGACCCAGGATGGACGTAGGCTAGAATCTTCCCGGTAAGACCGGTGCTCACAGATTATTAGAGATGGGTTGATTGGGATATCAGAATTAGCCAGTAAGGGCTAGAGCTAAAGGGCCAAATAGTGTTTAAAAGAATACAGTTTCCGTGTAATTATTTCGGGTAAAGCTAGCCGTGCAGGCAGCTGGGGTGCTGGGGATGCAGCCCTGCCGCTCCTATTACTACAAAGGAATCCTTTCCAGAGTGTTTTTGTCTATGCCTGCATCTGCAGGTGTTTTGCTTATTTTGAAGTTTCGGGTGTTACATTAAGTTCTGTGATCTACTTTGTATTTATTGTCTTATAGTGAGAGACAGATATCTATGTGTGCAAATTCAGTTTTTCCAGTTAAAGAGACTTTCTTTCTTCTATATTACATCATTAACCTTTGTCAGAAATGATGTAGCCATACCTATAAGGGTTTATTTCTGAGTCCCCTATTCAGTCTGATTATCTATATGTCTGCTTTTGTAGCAGGACCATACTGTTTGGTTACTACAGCTCTGCAATATACTCAAAGATCAGGTATTGTGATATCTCTTTCTGCTAAGAATGCCTTTGCATATTTGGGTTTTGTGCTTCCACATGAATATCAGGATTTTTTGTTGCTGTTTTTGTTGTCCTGTTCTGTAAAGATTGCCATTGAAATTTTGATGGAGATTGTGTTTCATCCATAGGACAGCTTTGGGTAATATAGCCATTTTCACAATATTAATTCTGTAAATTCTTGATAAAGGACAGTCTTTCCATTTTCTAGTGTTTTCTTCAATTTCGTTCTCTGCTGTCTTACAGTTTTTATTGTAGAGGTCTTTTAGTTGGCTACCATGGGGAACCAAGCTGATGGCAATAGCCAATGTTGTTTTAGAGTCTTCTGGGACCTCCCTAACAAGAATTTGTAGACAGACAATTTTCTCATTTACATTTTGTGGCCAGTATTTGTGTGAGTATTTGAGAAGCGTCCCTTACACCATTACTCAAACACTCTCTCCTACAACATTTTCCCCCTGCTTTTTGACCTGTTTCCTCATTTCATGGGATACCTAAGCTGCCTCCACCTCTGGGAGTATCTACAAACATGTCCTAGACAATAATGTAGAGAAACAGAGTATCCAGCTCCTTTGTTTAACATTGTCCTTCATTTCTTAATGTCCAAAGTCTTAAATTCCTCCGATTTACCTATTTTTGCTGGAGTTTATCACTTCATCCAAAAAGGACGTCAATTCTTACAAGTTATTTCATCTTGAGAAGATACCAAAAGCAGTCACATCATGTTGCTATAATTCTGTAGTTTACGTCTATTCTAGTCCAGTTCTTGGACACATTAATGAGCCATGGGTTAAAAGTCATCAGGAAATAATTAGGGGAATACTTCACCTTTGGAGGCAGGAAGAGTTTATGTTCCAAAAGGAGTATCATTATAAACGCTCCCATTTCTGCTGAAACCTACAGAGAAAAGCAAAAAGGAAATCAACAGAAGGAAAGTGACGATTTTTTAAACACTTGAGTTTTTCACTGATGTTCTCAGAGAGACTTTTCCTAGGGAAACACAATACACACATCTATTCACCCCAAATAGTGAGCCAATGATAAACCAAAGTTATGAAAGTCCATCTTGTAGAACCAGTGCATTCTTTTTAGGTTACAGCTGCATCACTGTAAAACCTATTAGAACATGGGTAAAATTTCACAGAAGCCCCAACATTTGACTTGCATGCAGCTAGATGGGTCCAGTTGCTTTTGGTATTAAATAACTTATTTCTGGTAGAACAAAGACAAGGTGGTTAGTTTAGGCACATAGTTTAAGTCTCCCTCTCTCTCTGAAGCTTTATCTTCATTTGATTAATAAGACGGGCAACTTACATAAAAAGCAGAGAAGATAAAAATTTAGAGACAGGAGAGCTAGAATGTAAATTTAGTGAAGTATGCTCTCCTACATTATTTATAATTATTTTATTCTTTATGGTGAATTGAATGAGAAATGTTCCCCATAGGATCAGATATTTGAGCCCTTGGTTCCAGTTGGTGGCACTGTTTGGGGGTAGGAGAATAATGGGACCTTTAGGAGGTGAAGCCTTGATTGGGTAAATATTCCTGAAGACAATTTCACTTGCTGGATATTTGATTACCAAAATGCTATTGATCTGCCTTAATTCACTGAAGTCCAACAGGCTATAGAAGACAAGATTCCAGCAGAAATGTTGATGATGGGAGTATCCCTCATGCAGGATGGAGAACACCAGCGGCTGGGGAGATAGCTCACGCTGTGAACTGATGGCCTAACAAATATGAAGACCTACCTACCTGAGCTCACCTCCTAGAACCACGTGAAAGAGCTGAGCACCACAGTGAATACTTATATTTCCAGGGATAGGGAGATAGAGACAAAGGTGCCCCTGCAGCTGCTGGCCAGCCTGGCTAGCCTAAGCAGCAAGCTCCAGACCAATGAGAAAATCCTATCTCAAAAACAAAGCAAGCAAAACTCAAATAACAAAATTAAAAATAAAATAAAAAACAAATAAAAACTGTGACTGGAGACATAAGAAGAACAGCACCTGAAGTTGACCTCTGGCCTCCACGCATGCGTGCGTACATGTGAATGTGCAAGCACCCATGCATACACTACAAACAAAAAGGTGGGCAGGGGACATAGGCTTTAACTGGGAGGCAAAAGCTCAAGCCTGCTGTTGGGTTTGGGAGAGGAACAGCTTGCCTTGTAGGTATGAGCATCTTCCCTGCTAAGTTTCTGTCCTCCATTCAGATTCTGAATGTTCCATTACCTTAGGAAAGAAGTAATTCTACCTCTACTATTGACATATTTTTTTGCACAATTTGCCATTCTGTGATAATGACACATTCTCAGTTGGCATAATCAGAATGTGACCAAGATTAATGCCACATATGCTGCCTTTCACTATTAATAAGTAAAATCATATTCACTCCTTTATTCATGTCTGCAAATACAAATGAAGTTTCAGACCTGATTTTTTTTCAGTGTTTTATGCTTTGTTACAGAATTTCCTGAGCCTGGGCTTAAAAAAAAAAGGAAGTCTTCACAATTAGCAAAAGGAGTCTGAGAAAACTGGAGCGATGTCCCCACTCTCCTTAACTTAGAAGATAAAGTTTTCTGCATCATGAAACATATTCAGATAGTCTGATTTGCTAAGGTTTTAAATTGAGAACGTTCACAAGAATATCAATCTTGTTTCCTGTGCAACAAGGAGACCCGTGTGAATATTCATAACCCCTGCCAGCTCCTTCCTGTCTCTCTGCTAATACAAATTTGTCCTTGGAAGTCTCAAAGACTTGCAAGACTGAAGACACTTGCCGTTCCCCCTGATAAAACCCAGGGCAGTGTGCAGTGCTCTCTGCTTATCTTACTAGACCTGGCATTATTATTATAATTAACCCGTCAGTGCTCTTAGACAATACAAATACTTGCAGTATTAGTAACTTGCACTGGAAAAGACTCTCGGCCACTTTTTTTTCTTCTTTTATAGCCATGAGGGGAAAAGTTAAAGTCCACGACTGCAGTTTCTCTTGCTTTAACAAGGAGATTGAAGATCTCATTTACTCAGAAAAAAAAAATATCTGCTTAAATCTACTTACAGGGCTTTTGAGGAGGTCAGACAAGGCTACATGTGTAGAAGTAAGCATTATCCAAAAGGAGAAATGCTGGAATTTTCAAAATGGCTTCATAAGGTATTCTTCTAGCAAATACTTCTAGAGTTTACTCTGTGGTAATTGTTATTCTACTGTCCTAGCCAGCCCAAGACCCATTTTGTCTGTCCTTCTTGCTTTCTATTAATAATAGCATCTGATTTTGCTTTTATTCCTACACAGGACCCTCCTTTCATCTTTCAAGCTATGACCCCACTGGCTCTTTTTCTCTAGCCTCATCTTTTGGGCAACATAAAAGACGACCTAAGGAGTTGGAATGGTCTCCCAAAACACACTCATAATTGAATGTCACTCAGGCTTGACAGGTGAGGGCATGAAACAGAATTAATTTGGTGTGCACAAACAAAGCCACGTAGAATTACTTAGAGCAAAGTGTCGTAGAAAAACTCACATCTTGTACATGACAATGGTAAATGAACATTTTCAGTAACAGTTTGATTTTATCTTTTCTTATTTGAATGCCAGCCTTACTTTGCAATGTACATAAAAGAAACCTGAGCATGAGAGAGGTTGGCATCTCATTCAAGAACATGTATAATAGATGTTCCTCATTACTGCAGATATTGGTGCTTAAGACTATCTTGTCTTCTTATAAACATCCTACTGAATAAGCGGGGTCTTTCCTGCTGAAATACATTCCCCCATGGTTGGGTCTTTCCTGCTGAAATACATTCCCCCATGTGCTTTGGCAATTCTGCTTGGCTTTCCAGCCTCTTGTTTTATACTGAAGCACTTGTATAAATCTTTCTTGATGGAAGAAAGGTATTGGAAAGACACACTGAGTGAACATTGAGTGTGGAATGAGAAAGGTCATTCGTTCCTATACGTGTGTTCCTATCCATGTGTTTAGAGCATTTATTAAAATTTAATTGTTTACCTATATTGCGGCAGGCACAGTCCTAGACTCTGAGTGTTAGAAGAGGAGAGAGGCACAGCCTGTGCCTGGGTTCCTTAGAGACCCATCCCTCTGAACTACTTTAGAGTGCCACAGAACCTCCTGGCCCCTCCGTAGCAGGCTCTACCAGAGCTGTATCTTTTGTGATGTGGCTACTGGGAGACTTGGTGCTTCATTTCTCAGAATTTAGAGCCCTAGGGTGAGAACAGAGTGAGGCTGGGGAAGAAAGTCAAAATTCCTGTCAACCCCGGGATTAATGCCGGGTGTGCATGGGGCACAAGCAGTAAGCGCACTAAATACTAACCAAGCATTGCATCCAAACTGACCTCGTGGATGCTGACATTGTGTCTTTATTACTTCATTGGCTGCTGTTTGCCCATATTAGCTTCACTAAAATGATGCACATTTCTGTCTTGAAATTTTTATTGGCTTCATTTTCTACCCAGGATAACTAAACAAATAAAGATAATTGGGCAAATTAAGACGAAAAAAGCCTGCTAATCCCTTGTCATTGCGTTCTCATCAACAGATAATTCATCCTAGTTCTGATGCTGCCATTTAATCTACTTCCTTTCAGTTTGGATAATGTCCTACTCTAATCAGGGGAATTACACGCCTACTCGATTATAAAGGAAGGGTCCGTAAGATAGAGGAACACAAGAACTTCAGCTATTTGCTTGTGCATTTTATTCAATAGCACCTGCATGTATGTCAGCAACAAAGGGCCCACTCTGGCTCTACTTTCAGGGGTATTCAAATGAAAGAAAATTAGATTTTGCATGTTGATCAATACTCTGTGTTCTGTACAGAAAAAGGGCCTCTGCTGAAGAAAGGTGCAAACAAAGGCTATGGTGAGATTTGAAATTCATTCTATTCCTCCAAAATTAAATTTCTCACAATAAATCATTCCACTGGGTCTCTAGGCTTTAGTAATTCAATCACGGTTTATTTATAATAGCTTCCCTCCCCCTTCATCTGTAGATTTGGGAGGGGAGGAAGAAGCCCTCCAAACAGCATAACAACAAACAGCTGTTGGTTGAACCAGAAATTTCCCAAGGAGCAAAACACGAGTAATGTTATTTTCCTCATTTTTGTGTGTTTTGAGAGCTTCTTGTCACTGAGCAATCTGTTCATGATGTCTTTTCCACGTTACATAAGAAGAAAGAGAGACTATACAATGATTTTAATCATGCTCAGCATGTTGGAAACAGTTTTCCTCTCACGATTACTAGGTAGAGAATTCCTACCAAATTCCCTATCCGCATCGGTCGTGAGCTGCTGCCTTTTCCCTGTCACAGTGGACAGCAGTTGCCCTGATGTTTTCTCCTTATTCTCAGACATGTCCAAAGAATTCAGAACAGTTCTGCAAAGAAGCTGGAAGAGCCGAGACACAAATCCAGCCATGCGAGGACTCTCCAGATCCTTGTGGCGTCCTCCAGAATGTGCTTCGAAGCAAGCAGGTGTCACTCTTCTGACAAGACGTTAAACCCCAGAGGAAAGCCTTTCCACTTGCTTTTTATTAAAATCCAGTTTCATTTTAAAAATAAAAGTTGAGACGGACATTGGTGGTGCATGCCCTTAATTCCAGCTCTTGGGAGGCATATCTGTTTGAGTTCAAGGCCCCCCTGGTCTACAAGAGCTAGTTTCAGGACAGATTCCAAAGTTACAAAGAAATCCTGTCTTGAAAAACAAACAAACAAAAAATAAAAATAAAATTTCAATTAAATCAAACCATTTCTTACTTATGTAAGATGCAAATAACAACATATTGATTCATGACTTCTTTAGGGAGCCACACCCTTTTCTAGTCAAAATGTCCAAAAGACCTGGGACCCTTTTCGTTGTGTTGAACCCCAAATCTATTTTCTGAGATACCTGCTCATTAGGATCTACACAGATATAACAGTTAAAGGAAAAATTTTATGATTTTATTTTTAAAACTGTAAAATGTTTTTTCAGTCTACAGAATTATCCAGCATATTAGAGGTGACTCCCATATTCTGTAATCCATTGCCCTGCTTGCCTGCTGCTTCTGAGAGAACTGTCCTAGACAGTTGTCCTGCAGATGTGACCATGCCTGGTTCAATGATACACTATGACTGAGTGTGGGCTTATGAAGTAATCTGTCAGGTCAAAGCCTGGTCACATCAGACGGATGTGGTACATTTACACAATGAAGTACTACACAGCAGAAAAAAATTAATGACACCTTCATCTACTCATGTAGGCTATTTACTTATGCACATTACTCTTTTTGTAAAATCAAGATACAGAAAGAAGGGTAGATTAAATCTTAGATTGATAAAGAGTGATGCTTTCACCAAGAACCATGTAAGCTGAATACATTAGAAAATGCAAAACAGTGGCAGAAGGCTAGAGCTTAGGGCCAGTGAGTAAGAATGTTTGTCGGCAAGCATGAGAACTCCAATTTAAGCCCCAGAGTCCACATAAATATTGGATGTAAAGCCCAGTCCAGGTATTCTTACTGGGATACAGAGGGCAGAGTGAGGAGAATTTCCAGAAGCCTGTGGGCCAGCTAGCCCAAGAAAAACAGCAAAAGAGACCAATCTGGTTGACTTTTTACCAAGATGACACAAACTAGAGTTATCTAAGAGGAGAGAAGGACAATTGAGACAATATCTCCATAGGATTGGCCTGTAGGTAAGCCTGTGGAGCATTTTCTTAATAAGAAATTGACGTGGGAAAGCCTAGCCCACTGTGGATAGTTCCACTTCTAGGTCATATGGTCCAGAACTATGTAAGAAAGCAAGCTGAGAAAAGCACGGTGAGCAAGGTGGAAAGCAGTGTTTCTTTATGACTTCTGCTTCAGCCCCTGCTCTTAGGTTCCTGCTCTGACTTCCTTCAAAGATGGAAACTATAAGCTGAAATAAACACATCCCCTCTCCACATTCCTTTTGGTCGTGATACTTTATCACAGCAATAGAAACATTAAGAAAACTAAGACAGACTGTTTCTCAAGTATGGTGGATGTCCAGGGACAACCCAAAAGGTTATCCTCTGATCTTCAAGGGTACATTGTGGCAGATGCACACCATTTCGTACATTTGTATATATAGACATGCTTAAAGCAAGAATATGTTAGATATGAAAGAATCAACTAGCTACATCTCCAAGATGTATTGGCAAATAAAACATTTTTTGGCATAAAAGCTATTGTAAAATCCCATTGTTACATTCACATCTGTGCACACGAACACAAAGAAAATGATAAATCAACACATGAGTCTAGAGAAGAGTCTGAAAGGATACACAACTCAGAGAATGATTGATGAACATAGGGCTTGGACAGCTCTCATTTTACATAAAATCAAGCTAAGGTAGACTTGAATATGGTGCCTTGAAGATGTTGGCTCTGGATACTTTATAGAATTCTTTCATCCCTTGTCAGTAGTCAGCTTTCTACTTAAGCCCTTTCTACTACTGCTTCAGTTTCAAAGGACTGATTTGCATGATGTCACACAAAGTGATAGCAATCCATAACCTACATTTAATAATCAATCAAGACCCTAGCATTTTAAAGCAGCATTGAATACTCTAGTATCCATTTTAGCTTCAGAGTCACCCAGTGAGGTCACCTGAGGATGTTTAGCCTACATCATAATGACTTTCCCTACTCTGGTCCCTTCACTCTCTTTTATTCCTTTTCCCTCCCCTCTCCTCCCTTCCCTTTCCTCTCCTCTCTTTCCTTCCCTTTGCTTTTCTTCTCTCCTCTTCATTTTTCTTCCACAGGTATTAATAAAGAGCTCCTGTAACAAGCATTCTGTACTGGAACTTTTGTCTCAGAATCTGACTCCTACCAAAACTGGCAGATGACAGTGATCTCTCTCATCCTCTGAAAAGCTGTATATTCTGCAAAACTACACAATAAATCAACCACATTTATGGCTGTAAATGGAGACTGCACTTTCTTTTCCTGGCCACCCGGACTTAAATAATCACACATAAACTATATTAATTACAACACTGTTTGGCCAATGGCTTAAGTGTATTCTTAGCTAGTTCTTACATCTTGAATTAACCAATTTCTATTAATCTGTGTATTACCACAAGGCTGTGACTTATCAGAGTGGCATATTACTCCTTCAGCGACTACATGGTGTCTTCTTAAACTGCACCTATTCTCTCTCTCTCTCTCTCTCTCCCTCTCTCTCTCTCCCTCTCTCTCTCTCTCCCTCTCTCTCTCTCTCTTTCTCTCTCTCCCTCTCTCTCTGTCTCTGTTCAAATTTCCCACCTAGCATCCACTAAGCCATTGACCAAAACAGCTTTATTCATTAACTATTAAAAGCAACACAATACAGAAAGACTTCATACATCATATGGTAAACAAACAAAACCACAAAATACAATGGCTGGGGAAAAGTTTAAAACCAAATATAGCAAGTTAAGATCCAGCCGACACAAACTGCAGTGAGCTCAGCCACTAGATGCATGTAGCCTTATTCCCTGACTTCTGCTTCCCCTTTCAGAATATAAGACTTCGTGGAACATGGTACCAGGAAGGACCAGCCTTGTCATAATGAACAAGAATGGGTTGCTTTCTTTTCAGTCATTTTTTGTTGCAACTCAGGAGTCACCATCAGGTAGGTATCTTCCTCTTTCTCTATCTCTTTACACCTTATCTTTTGAGACAGGTTCTCTTACCAATTCTGGAGTTTACCAGTTGGCTAGACTGACTGGCTTGTGATTTACTTATAATTTGGCTGTTGGTGGGGATGAAAACACTCACACATGTACGCGTGCACATGTGCGCGCGCGCACACACACACCACATACAGCCACTCCTGTTCATAGTTGTCCTTATAGAAATATACCTAATTTTCACATGGGCTCTGGGGATCTGAATTCCTAATCTCATGCACACGCAACAAACACTTTAACCAACGTGTAATCTCTCCAGCCTCTACCTATTTCTCTTGTAATTTTTGCTTTGTATTCCCAACTTCCTCAGACATCCTGTAATAGTGGGAACTGAAAGAGTGCAGCCACGTCCTGCACTGAGGCACTCCTGCAGGCCCTTCTTGCTAAGCTCTTCATGTGTCATTGAGATGTTCTCATCAGTGTGGTAAGGCTTATCCTGACCACTTCACAATACTAATAGAATGGAAAATCTCATTCAGGAGTCAATATAACTTTCGTGCTGCAGGGCGTAAATTCTGATTCTCATTATAAATGCAAGGCATGAAAGAGATGATACACATCATGCCAGGCTTTTCTAAAAGAACCCTTATCATGCTGTTAGCTGAACTGAGTATTAAAATGCGTATGTATGGATAATGAATAAATTTTAGAGAAATAAAAAAAAACAAGTAAAAATGATATTTTGGTACAAGCTTGGCCTTAATGGCCATAGTTCAATGTCAAGTTCCTGGGTTTCCCTTGGACACTAATCTCTGATGTCAGAACTGTCTTCCTCTGTCAATTTATTCTTGTTTTCAGGCTCATTGATATGCCATAAAATTGAATTAGCTTTCACTACTGCCACAATTTGAATGGGTGTCCTTCAAAATTTAGGTGTTGTCAATGTGACTAAGAGTGGGGCCTTTAAGACCTTAGGCCATAAGAACTGCTTTGTCGGGATGAAGGCTTCATAGAGCCTTCTACTAGTTTTTCCTTCTGCCTCCCATCCCAAGATAAAGAAATAAGATGAACAACTTTGTTATGGTTTTCTTGCTGTGAAGAAGACCGTGTCTTGGTTTTATAAAGGAAAACACTTAATTAGGGTTGGCTAATAGAGGTTTAGTCCATCATCATCATGATGGGACATGACAACAGGCAGGCAGACATGATGTTGGAGCTAAAAGTCCTACATCTTGATTGGCAGGTGACAGGAAGTGAACTTGAGAGTTACAGTAAGTAGAGCTTGAATAAATGAGACCTCAAATCCCACCCCCATACTTACACAAACAAGGTCACACCTATTCCACAAAGCTACAGCTCTTAATGTCTTCCTTTCGGGGACATATTCTTTCAAACCACCACAAAGGATCTCACCAAGTTAAATGCCACTTCCTTAATGTGGACCTCCTGGACTTCAGAACTGTCAAAGACTGAATTTGTGTTCTTTACCAGGTACCCAGTCTCTACAGGCCTGTGACAGATGCACCAAGCAGACCATCACCCACTCTTGTATTTTCCACTCATTTGGTGAAAAAAATTCATGAGGCATAAGGAGGGTTTCATTCCTTTGGGCTTTTCAAAATAACTCTCTGGTTCCCATATTTTAAAACAGGGTTAAAAGCAATCATTTGGTGCAGCAGAAAACCATGATGTCAAAAGCCTTAGATTTATTTCTTAGCTCTGCCCTTCACTGTGGGTCCTTGTGGGTGAAAGTAAATAATGGATTAATAACTAGCAAGATCAATCAATGCTCCTGTCTGTCCCACAGGAACAGCCACCATCCCATACTCCTGAAATGCCCATCTCACTAAGCATTTGAATCTCTCCAGGATTTTCCCATGCTTCTTCCCATAGCACTTAACCACAAGACAACAAATATAAAAAACTGGAAGTAGGCCTGGGGGCCAATCAGATGCGGATGAAGACATGTGTCTACCTGCTTCTGGGGTGTATTTGAAGAAGTTCTGACAGCTGGGTTTAGAGACAAGGGACAGCTTACCACTGTTCTCTGAGTTAAAGTGACTAGAGTTAGTTTCAAAGGGGGAGGAGGGCTTCTTTAGGCCGTTCTACTCTGATGAACAGTTCATTAAGTTTGAGATACCCCAGAGAATTGGGTTATGGCTTTGGTGGAAATTTAGTGTAAAATAAATAACATCCTCACTGCATTCTGGCACCCAGATGACACTTACCAAGAGAATACGTTGATTCAGCCCTGGATTCTCACTTCTCAAAATTTATACTTTAAATTTGTTGCTATCAGATCAGATTTCTGTCCTTAAGGGAATGTAGCATTTGTTTTAGATGACATAATGATTAATCTTGATTTTCAACTTGACAGAATTTAAAATGACCTAGAAGACAAACCTCTGGGCACATCCCTGAGTATACTTCTGAAAAAGGTTCATCTGAAGTGGGAATAGACCTGAATGTTGGTGGCAGCATTCCATGAGCTGGGATCCCAAAAGGAATAAAAGGAAAACTGAGTGGCATCATTTATCTCCTTCTGCTTCCTGACCATGAATACAATGTAATCTGCCCCATCCCACCGTGCTTCTCTGCCATGATGGACTGTGTCCCCCAGGGTTGTAAGCCAACTAAACTCTTCCTCCCTTATGTCGCCTTTGTCTGGTATTTTTCACAGAAAATCAAAATCAAAAGAATAAGACACAGATGGTAAACCAAGTTCTGGTTTAGTACCACTGCCCTCAAAAAGTTAGTGGATGAGGTGTAAAGCCACCACAGGGGTGCTGATTTGCACAAACCATAACTTCATCATATTGTCCACATCAAGGGACCAAAATCCTTCTGGTTTCTGTATCTTATCCAGGTGATTCTCAGACACATTAATTCCATGCGCATCTCCTGCCCCATTTTTATCTGTAGAAATGGGCTTTACTCATTCTTCTTCTCATTCTTTTACTCATTATTCATTTCTACTCCTTAGGACACTAATAACGTCATGGCTCTCATCTTCAAGGGTTCAAATCCGGAGCCTGTACTGGAGCCATCAGACGGCTACTAACTTATTCTGCAATTGTCCATTTGTATCAGACTTCATTTCATTTCAAACCAGTTTAGAGGCAATAGGGACAAAAAGATAGTTTGAGTGCAGATAATTTTTAGGAATAGATCTGTTAAGATCTCATCTCCCCTCCTCCAACCTAAAGAACTTCCTTAACAGGGGTGCCGTAGACTAGGTTTTCCTATATCTTCTCATACCTGAAGGGTAAACCATTTATGGTCTGAACTCATCAAGTCTTTTTGGTCTTGGATTTTGATAATCAAAAGTAATTTTTTGTTTGGTTTGCTGTTTGATACCAGCTGGGACTGCAAATCCCACTAACTAAATGAGATGGAATGTTCACTAACTCTATAAATAACTCTATGAATAGGATCTGTATTAATGATTGTTCATGTCAGTGTTCATACACCATCCTGCTCAGGTACCCAGGCCCATCTGACCGGGTTCTGCACCAAGAGCTCAAGCACAGGAGCAGCCTCCCTCTGTCTGATAACTCCACCCCACCTGTGGATTATTTCATTAGGAACTAGCTATAACGATTTGAAATGTGTCACTACAGAACTTCCCCGGGTGCAAAAGAATTTCCCGAGAATATTAAGCCAAAGAGAAAACAAAGCACAAAGTCATTTTATAGTGTCCCTACACTCAGGCCTCCCTCAGATACTCTTCTGCTCACCATCCTAGCCGCCCAAAGGCAGAACTCCGTACCATGGTGTCTCACAGACACTGCAGTTTTCATAATCATTGTGTTTCTGTAGTTCTTCTGTAATTGTGAGTGGGCAACCAACATTTAATCAGTAAGCCCCATCTCCCAATAAAGGGGCATGGGTCGGCGCCATATAGCCTGCCTGGGTTATTAGCACCCAGCTCCACAGGTTCCACATAGCTGCCAAACACTGTCTCAAGCTTCAGCTTACACTTTTTTCCGTCCTGGAAACTTTGCCCGTCTTTTACTTTGTTTTTGCCACAGTTTTTCTTAGCATAGGATGTATTTCTCTGTATTGCTGTCTTTTTGTCTCTGATTTGCCTGACACTATTATCCTTTAAATAACATGTTCTTGGGAGAGTTTTCCAAAGTTCCCTCACAGACTCTTTTCTCTTTTTCTAGCCACTGACTTACACTTCTTTATAGGATTGTTTATGCTCCCATTCTGTCCCTATGGCAACTGGTTGATACACAGATACGTTGTTCCATGAATGAATATGCGTATCTCTCAGTTGTGAAGCAAGACCCAAGCCTGCTATTTCTTGTTGACCTTCTCCACCCTCTTTTCCATTTCAGTTCCATGCTTCTTTTTCCACATTAATGGTAATGTCCACTTCCAGCAAACACCAGACTCAGATAGATGAGCGAATATGTGAAGTCGATTTTTGTTTTGTTTTTCTTTTTCTCCTTTTCTCCTTCAGGACCAATTATAGGCTGTGGTGATGATTTTCCTGTAGGGTCTCCCAGACCTTCTTTAATGAGCAACATGAATTTGCCAGGCATTGCTTTGTCTCAGGATTGGGGTCAGAGACTGCAAAATAAGCTTCAAAACAAACAAAAAATGTTTTTGCAAAACGCAGTGACAGTTCTTTTCTCTGTCAAATATCATTTATTCTGTTTTGTGATATTTACAGTATATTTTGATAATGTAAAACCATATCAACGGGGAATTAAAAACTCATTTTCTTATGAAATAACAAAGTAGTCAAGTTGGCTGCATGTTCTCAAAGGTTTGTGATGGCAGACTCTTCTGCCGCCCTGGTTCTCTGAGATGTGGCTGTCACAGATCCGGTGCTGTTCTAAATCCTCTTTGCCTTGCTGTTTTCCCAGTTTCAGCTTTGTGGGGTGTGTTAGTTATTCCACACACTGCTGCTACAAAATACCTGCTGAAAAACAATGTGGTGAAGGAAAGGTTTGCGTGGCTTGCATCTTGTGGCGATCATTCCATCACTGAGGGGAAAACATGCTGGTGACCAGGCAGGCATGGCATGGTGGCGGGAGGACAGGACCTGCTGTCTGGAATGTATGGGCAGTCAGGAAGTGCAGAGATAAATGTTTGTGTTCAGTGAGGTTTTTCCTTCTGTGTGTGGGCCTTGGCCCAACGTGGACGGGTGCTGTCGACATGTGGGTCTTTCTGTCTTTATTAACCTGATCTATGTAATCCCTTCCAGGCATGCTCAGAGATTTGATTGTAGATCCTGTTAAGTTGACGGCCATTACTAACCACCACACTGGATGTTGTAAAAATATTACCAGAACAGAACTTTCTTGTTTGTGGGCATCAGGAGCAGTTATATCTAAGCCGGATTTAAACAAAATCTCCACTAAACTTTCATGACTGCTGACTTTCAGTATAATATTTTCAACAATATATTTAGAAACCCCATCAAGACTGTCTTTTATGGTGTTTAATGCTGAGAAGAGATACCATGGCCACAGCAACTCTTATAAAGGAAAACATTTAATTGGGGTTGTCTTGCAGGTTCAGAGGTTTAGTCCATTATCTTCATGGCAATGTGTAGGTAGACATGGTGCTGGAGAAGGAGCAGAGAGTTCTACATCTTGATTCTCAGGCAGCAGAAATAACTGTGAACCACAATGGGAATAGCTTGAGCATAGGCGATCTCAAAGCCCATCCCCACAGTGACATGCTTCCTCCAGTAAGGCCACATCTACTCTGGCAAGGCTATGCCTCCTAACAGTGCCACTGCCTTTGACCAAACACTCAAACAAATGAGTCAGTGAGGGCCATACCTGTTCTAGTCATCGCAAAGACTAAATATCCAGGGACTATTATTTATTCTGACCAGAACAAATATTATCAGGAAAATATTATTAGACATTCTGGTAATACAACTGTATATTATAAACTTATTATTTTGACCACAAAAGAAGTGAAACTAAAAACAAAAGCATTTAGGGTAATAACTGTTTGGACATGGACAGGTCCCTCTTCAACCAGCTCTTCCACAGCTATAATCAAAGTTGATAATGCTAAGCTTACAGCTTGAAGTCATCATAATTTATTTGAAATTGACAAAAGCACATAAATGAGGCAGATATTTTATTTATAGACATTTAACTTAGAACATAATGCACATTGCCAAGAATCCACAGACAAGTATGAATGTCGAACATTCTTCAGCAAATGGCTCAGTTATAGCTGAAAAGGCATAAAATTGCCATTAAAGATTGGTCACTTTATTCTTTTCTAATACAGCATTTGGAGGAAATAGCTTTCCTGATGATTTATAATGTTCTTAATTAGAAAATATGAAACTTATTATAAGATATGACAATTTGTTCAGTAATAATTTTAAAAGGATTCTATTGAAAACAAAATAATTTTGTGTTTGGGTGGAATGTTCTATAGATGTGTATTAAACTCATTTGAGTCATAGCTTCTGTTAATTCCTTTATTTCTCTCTTAAGATTCTGTATGGCAGTCCTGTTCAGTAGTAAGAGTGGGGTGTTGGGATCTCCCACTATTAGTGTGTGAGGTTTGAAAGAAAACAAAATAATTTGACTCCAAAACATTATTTTGACACTTTAGATTTTTTTAAGTTTGATTTTAATCAAACCATGAATATTGAGGGCCTGAGTCTTAAATCCTTTTTTGGAGGTTGGTTCTTTAGTTTCGTGTGGGGTCAGTTAAAGCACAAAGTAAGCCAGGGCCTCAGGAAGAAAGTGAGCTGTTGGCAGTTACGCAGAAAGGGAAAGCTGGAAGGATACTAATCAGCTGACTAGGAAGTAGAATTATTGTATGGAAACGCTGCAGTGTTCCTCCTTGTTCTTTGCTCAGAAATTCTATTTTGAACAAAATGTGGTCTGTACATTATCAGTGAGTGTCCAATCACTGAAATTACTGTCTATACACATTAATCTCAGTTCTACTTAAAGTTAAGAAAAAGATATTTTTTCTTAGTAGGACAAGACTGTCCATTAAAAACACACTGTTCGATTCCTCCTTTGAAAAACATCTAGAACTTTATTCTACAATGTTTTAGAAACAAGTGGTTTCATCAAATTACAGTCATTCCAGATCATCCTTTTTTTCTGTCTGTCTGTCTGTCTATTCATCCATCTATCTACCTCTCATTTAAATATATCTATCTATATTTTAATCTATCTATCTCTATCTATCATCTACCTATTATGTTTATCGTCTATATATCCATCTACCTACCTATTATCTACTATCTATCTCTATCTTTCAATTTATCTATCTCTATCTACCTATCATCTACCTATCATGTCTATCATCTACCTATTCTTCTATCTATCATCTATCTATACACCTCTCTGTCTGTGTATGTATTGTGTTGGGGTTGAGGGTCAGCGAGCAACTTTGCAAGAACCAATTCTCTCATCCACCATATGTGTTCCAGGAATCTAATTAAGGCAATCAAACTTGGTAAGCAGGTTTACCCTTAAGCCACATTCGTATACCTCTGATAGGTCTTTGAGTGCTGGGATTACAGGCATATGCCACCACAATCATCCTCATTCTTCATTAAATATTCTATTTTGATATAATTGAAGATTCCCATAAACTAAGGAGTCATAGAAATGCAATAATCCTTTACCTAACTTCTCTAATGGTAACCACAATCAGTCTACAGTATACTGAGAAGATAGGTGTGCTGTTGATACTGATATTAAACCAATCAAGACCACTGCCCTTGCCATCACCACACACACCTCATGCTGTTCCTTTACTCACACTCAATTTCCTATTTTTTCTGCCTTTTCCTTAATCCCTGGCAAACTCTAGACCGTTCTCCATGTCTGATGTGGGATTCCCCTCTGTATGCTGTGATTACCATCAATGAATAAAGAAATAGTTTTGGACCTATAGCAGGGCAGAACAGAGAAAGGTGGGGAAAAGTAAACTGAATGCTGGGAAGAAGAAGGTGGAGTGAGGAGAAGCCATGGAGCCACCACTGGAGACAGACACAGCTGGAACCTTACTGGTAGGCCACTGTTCTCATGTTAAAATATAAAATAATGGAAATGGGTTAAGTTAAGGTATAAAAGCTATCCAATAATAAATTAGACCTAATAGGCCAAGCAGTGATTTAATTAATAGTTTCTGTGTGGTTATTTCCAGAGTCTGGGCAGCCAGGAAACAAACAAGTGGCCTCCAACCTATAATTTTAACATTTGAAGGACATTATATAAATAAAACCACAAATGTTTAACCATTTGTAACTTTATTTTAAAACTCAGAATGATTCCTTAGAGATTATTGCACACATCAGTAGTTGGTTTTAAAGGAGTTCCCACAGCAGGTTTTAATGCCTGTGTAGTGTTTCATAAAGTGAATCTACCACAGTTTGCTCCTTCATTCAAGCAGAATCATTCAAAGACATCCATGTTTTTCCAATTTTTTGTTATTTATAAATAGTGGGGCTATGAAATCCCATGAAGTCATTGCTTAGTGATAAGGTAATTGCGTGCTTAGGGTTATTTCATTTGTTTTGTTTCTATTGGTATAGGAGCTGGAAACCGGGACTTGTGCATACCAGGCAAGGCTCTACCATTGAGACACATCCATACCCCTTGTTAAAGAGTACATAGGTCTTAGTTAATTTCCTAAAGTGGCCTCCAGCTTACTAGGTACCTCAGGGTGGCCCCCTAGTTCATGAACCTACTGCCTCAACTTCCCCAATTCTGTAATTACAGGCATGTGCCACCATGACTAGAGACATACTGAAGGGTTTCATTGTTGCTGCTCTTTCTGGTGTTGTCGTTGTTGCTATTGTTTTCTTCTATCTTATTTTCTAAAGAAACTTCCCTCCTGCTTTCCATATGGGCACTCACATTCCCACTGCATCACACCCATCAGGGATCCAGTATCTCCGCAGCCCTGCTGCTCTCATTCTTTTCCATTCCAGCCATTTCCATGGCCATGCAACTTCTTCATCTGGTTTTGAATTTTCATTTCCTGGCATGTGATGACATTGACTGCTTTGTTCATCTTGTCTAGTGATGTGCTCTGTTCATGTCTTTGCCCAGGTCTCTGTTTGGAAATATGTTGAGTTTTACTGTTTTTTTTAATGTTTACATA
This sequence comes from Microtus oregoni, assembly GCF_018167655.1. Taxonomy (NCBI): domain Eukaryota; kingdom Metazoa; phylum Chordata; class Mammalia; order Rodentia; family Cricetidae; genus Microtus; species Microtus oregoni. Next base: position 15,203,536 of record NW_024543082.1, read on the forward strand.
GTATAACACTAAACAAATTAAACCAGTCACAAAAACACAAATACTGCAGAGCTTCCTTAAGTATGAAATGCAAAAATATCAATTCTATGAAAACATAATTACAAGCTTGTTGTTAAAAACTCCGTGGTGGAGTGGGTTGCACAGATATTGGTTAAAGGGTAGGAACTTTGTTATAATATGAATGAATTCTTAAGCTCTATTTTGCAGCATATGATTGTAGTTAATAATACAGCATTCTGTGGTGAAAATGGCTAGCAGTTGATCTTATGACTATGTAAAGTGATAGATACTTAATTAACTTGAATGTGATTATCATTTAATAATGTATTTGTGCATCGAATCATCATAATACATAATTCAAATATTTACCATTTTTATTTGTATATGTACAAATATTAGCCAACAATTCCAGGAAATAACTTCTACAGCACATTATATCACACAGTTGAAAATATTTTTCTAATAATGCTTAAAAGTTACCTAGGTTCTGCAAGCTTTTTTCTTCTGTTGTGTTTAGTGTAAGGTCCATTGCCTCTGCCCACCATTGCCTGGCCCATTATCACAGATGAGAAACGAGGCCCCAGATTGTGTAACTCCAGTGACATGAGCCATTTCTATCTGATGACTTCCTACCCCTGCCCCTTTCAAGAATGAGAACTCATCTCACGTGTGAGACACCCATTCTTAAGATGTAGGTGAGGTCAATGGTTCTCAGCGGTCTGCCTCCAGCTTCAGAATATACCCAAAGTTAAGTAGGGTGGATATGTGGGCAAAGCTATCTGTGCCATCTGTCCTGCTGACCACAGTGACTTGTGCAGCCAAGGCCCAGCAGGACAAGCAATCTTCCTTCAGCTTCAGTGCAGGAGAGGTGGGGAAAGGGGGGGGGTCTCTTCTTTTTAAATGAAGAATTGAATGTATTAGACTCATTTGTACCTCAGGGAAGACTTGGAAGAAAATATGGTCAATATGCAGGGAGGCATATAGAGTTTGGAGATCCAGAGAGGTACAATATCATCTCTTGCATGAGTCCTGGTGTCTAGCTGTCAACACACCGTTATATAAGTGAGTAGATCTTTTTTTCATTTCTCCTTAACGTTGTTTTGAGCTCCATGCTGTCAAGCACTCCACTTAAATGCATTCCTGTCCTGGAGTTCTGAGCTGGTAGAAGTACAGCCACCAATGAATTCTGCAAAACTGGGAAAATTCCCATGAGTTTCATTTCTACAGCAGATCATTTTATTGTCAAAAAGGATATTCCAAACACGGCACATGTATCAGAATAAATCCCAACCCTGATCAGTGTTACTCACTCGTTAGTGCTGACTGGGCAGGAGTGCACTCCTGGAACTTAGCACTGGGCCGTGTAGGCAGCACTTTGTTGCTGCAGTGTTCATCTTTCATGACTAGTTCTCTCAAGCTAATCGACGATCCAGTGGAGTTCTAGCAGAAAATCCCAGAAGCAATTTTGTGGAAATTGACAAATTGATTTTACATTGTCTATAGAAACACGAAGGATCAGGACTAGCCAAGATAATCATGATGAAGATGCAAATGCCAGATGCCAAGACCAATTATGACAATAATCATGTGTGAAACAGCGATGTGGAGCAAGCTAAGGAGACAGTAAAAGCTAAACAAAGTGCTCACTCTTTCATTTAACATTTAAAACTAATGTTAGACTTACGGAAACTGAACAACTGATATGAAGAATTTCTTACATCTGCTTTCCCACTTCCTCCAATGTCAAATCTTATTTTTAACATTAAATTTGACATGTAAAATTATTATTATGTTTTAATTTGTGTTGTTTGTCTAATGTCCATGGCCTTGAAGATCAGTTTTATTTTTTTTCTTTGTAAATTTTCTGCCCTTTTGATCTTTGAAGTATTGGTATTTTGCTGACAAATCTGCCTATGCCTTTATGGTTAATTGTACTAATCGTACACTGGCTTAAGTTCAATTTAATCGTGTTATAATTTTTTCTCAGAACAAATTTTACATGCAAATTTAGTCAGATAATTTATATAAATACACCAGCAAAACACTTAAATGGAGTAATTATGCAACATTGCTGGCATAGGAATTTAGTTTTGTGACAGATTAAAACACACACACACGTACACACACTCAAGTCAATGATTCTCCTTCATATTAATGAATGAGTTTCTTATCTTTATTCTTTATTTGATGGTAACAAGTCATTCCTTTTTAGTTTCGTTTATTCAATTATGTGTGTTTGTGTGTACATATGTGTGTACATAAACACGCATATGGGTGTAGGTGCCCACAGAAGCCAGAAGCCAAAAGTCTGGCTCAGATATCCCCAAATTAAAGACAGCTCTGAGCCTCTGACACAACAGCGAGTCCTGGGAATCAAATCTGAGTCTTCTGCAAGTAAAATAAGAATTAAAAAAAAAAAAGCTTTTACTTTGGGACATCGTGGAACTAACCATACAGGGACTCATGGAAAAAGAAAAGACATGATCACAGAATGATGTTAATATGACAGCATCAGTGGCTGCCCGCTAATGTTGAAGCTGAGGTTCTGGGAGTTTGACATGATCCAGGGGCTGAAAGAACAGATTAGTATTTCTCTCCTCTTCCTCATCTTCTCCTTCAACAGAATCCACACCAACCTCCTTATAATCCTTTTCTAGGGCAGCCATGTCTTCACGGGCATTAGAGAACTCCCCCTCCTCCATACCCTCAGCCACATACCAGTACACAAAGGCATGTGTAGCATACATCAGATCAAACTTGTGATCTAGGCGAGCCCAGGCCTCAGCAATGGCTGTGAAGTTACTCAGCAAGCAAACAGGTCTCTGAACCTTGGCTAGGTCTCCACCAGGTACCACAGTGGGAGACTGGTAATTAATGCCAACCTTAAAGCAGTAGGACACCAGTCTACAAACTGGATGCTGCACTTGGTCTTGTTGGTGGCAAGGGCAACACTGACATCTTTGGGAACCACATCACCATGCTACAGCAGGCAGCAAGCCATGTATTTACCATGCTGAAGGTCACATTTCACCATCTGGTTGGCTGGCTCGAAGCAGGCATTGGTGATCTTTGCTACAGAAAGCTGCTCATTGTAGGCTTTTTCAGCATTGATGACAGAGGCATAGGTGGCCAGAGGAAGGTGGATGTGAGGGTAGGGCACCAGGTTGGTCTGGAATTCTGTCAGGTCAACATTCAGGGCTCCATCAAATCTGAGAGAGCAGCAACGGAAGACCCAATGTGACTAACAAGACAGTTAAGGTTAGTGTAGGTGGGGTGCTCAATATCAAGGTTTCTACAAGAGATGTCATAGATGACCTAATTGTCTACCATGATGACAAAATCAGAGTCCTCCATGGTGGTGTGGGTGGTGAGGATGGAATTGTAGGGCTCAACCACAGTGGTGGAAACTTGGGGGTTGGGTAGATGGAGAACTCCAGCTTGGACTTCTTTCCGTAATCAACAGAGAGCCTCTTCATCAGCAGGGAGATGAACCCAGAGCCAGTACCCCTGCCAAAGCTGTGGAAAAACAAGAAGTCCTGAAGGCCTGGGTACTGGTCTGCCAGTTTGCGAATTCTATTGGAGACAAGGTCAATGACCTTCTTGACAAATGGTGTAGTGGCCATGGGCATCATTATTAGCAGCATCTTCCTTGCCTATGATGAGCTGTTCAGGATGGAAGAGCTGGCGGTAGGTACCAGTGCAAACTCATCAATAACTGTGGTTTCCTGGTCTACGAACACTGCCTGGGGCACAGGCTTGTCAGCATCTGTCTCACTGAAGATGAAGAAGACATCTCCTCCCTCAATTGTCTTGTCACTTGGCATCTGTCCATCAGGTCAGATGCCATGTTCCAGGAAGTAGAGTTCCCAGTAGGCATTGTCCGTCTGGACATCAACCTGGCCAACATGGATGGAGATGCACTCACGCATAGTAGCTACAGTGAGGTTAGAAGGCGAGGTGACAGAGCAGCCCCCAGGTCCCGGTTACTGTTCCTGACAGCTAAGAGTCGAGGTAAGTAACTCAATGAGGCCACAATAAATACTCTTAACCTTTGAAGCATCTCTCCAGCCTTACCATTCTATTTTTAAGAATAGATTGTGATTTGATTTCTTTAAATAGTCAGAGATCATCTGCAGTCAAGTTATGTGACCAGACAAAAAAAGTGACATTTTGGTGAGAAAATGCATCATCAAAACAGCAAAAAGAGCATCTTGGATGATAATATAACATGATGACTTTCTTATGTGATAAAAAACTGTTTAAAAGCCAATTTAGAAATCATTTTAAGTAGCAGTACTAGTTGGATTATTTGGGGTTCTCTGGAAATTAGTTTGAAGGATAATAGAAAAATATTTTTGCCGTTCAGACTTGTGTGACATAATGAGGGGACAGATGGCAGGAAATTGGGATCCCGGAGAAGAGCAAGAGGATCTGTTTCGCTCTGTCATTTTGTCAATGTGTGATCATAGGCAAGTTTTGCTTATCATATATCTGGTGAGTATCTACTGTGTGGCAGATGGAAAGTGCTGGAGGTACCTTGATAAACAGAAATGCAAGAATTCTATAGAAAGAAGTGGAGATGCATAATTAAGGAACAAGCACACGGAATGATGTAAGGATGGGGCACAATGAACATAGAGTAGAAGAATGCAAAAGCTGTGCTCTTATTTTACTTATTCATCCTTAAGTTAAATTAAACTGATGGAGTACATAAATATGGCACCAAGTTGTGTTGTGAGGTGTGTTTAAGGTGTATAATGTTTATTTTTATTATTTATTTATATTTATTTATTAAAGATTTCTGTCTCCTCCCCGCCACTGCCTCCCACTTCCCTCCCCCTCCCCCAATCAACTCCCCCTCCCTCATCAGCCCGAAGAGCAGTCAGGGTTCCCTGTCCTGTAGGAATTCCAAGGACCTCCCACCTCCTTCCAGGTCTAGTAAGGTGAGCATCCAAACAGCCTAGGCTTCCTAGTCTCATGGCTCCTTTCCAGGGTTTTGACTGTTACCCACATTGTAATGTTACCCACATTATTCCCATGTTGATGCATATAGTTAACAGAACCTAGGATCTGTGATTCAGAGAGAACATGTGATGTTGGTCTTTCTAAGCTTGAGTTACCTCACTTAATAAAATGTTAAGTTTTCTGCAAATTACACAATCTTGTTTTTCTTTATGGCTGAATAAAAATTTCATTGTATATATGCTTGACATTTTCTTTATCCATTCACCAGTTGGTGGACTTCCAGGCTTCCTCACTATTGTGAGAGCAATATTAACCGTGCATGTGCAAGCACCTCTGAGACAGGATGCTGACTCCCTTGGATACACACTCACAGGCGGTATCATTGGGGAAAGTGGTAATTCTACTTTCACCTATTTAAATAATTTCATTAGCTTTCAGTTTTATACCACTTAATATAATATTGTCTATAGGTTTTCCCTATATAGCCTTTATTGTGTGATGGTATAATCCTTCTATTCCTAACTTCTTTGGAACTTTTCTCATGAAGGTACATGAACTTTGTTTGTCAAACGACTTTTCTGCATCTATAGAGATGGCTTAGTGATTTCTTTATTTAATTTTATTCATGTAATTTATTTCCTTTATTAATTTGTGAACATTATATTAACCTTGCATCCCTGAAAAAAAAAACCAAGTTGTTTAGGTGTATGAGCTTCTTAATGTGATTTTGAACTTGACTTTTCAGTTTTGGTTGATAATTTATATCTATCAGAGAGATTATTCTGCAGTTTTCTTTTTTGTTGTATATTTATGAAGTTTGGGTATCAAGGTGTATCAAGGATATACTGGGCTTGTAGAATGAGTTTGATACTGTTCGTTGTTTTTCAATTTCTTAGAATCGGATCTTCCTTGAAATCTGGTAGAATTCTGCAGCAAATTCATTAAGCCCTAGGCTTTTCCTCATGGAAGACTTAATTACTGCTTCAGCCTCGTTGCTTGTCATGGCTCTGCTTATATTGCTTCTATCCTCTGGATTTCTATCTTCAGAAAGTCATATGCGTTTAAGAATGTATCCATTTCTTCCAGATTTTCTAACATGTTGAAACATTTAAGCTATTTAGAATTATTATTTATAGACAGAAAGTGTATTGCCTAATATATTTCAATATTATGATGCTATTAGCCACAAACCATGATGAAATTCCAAGTGGTTATGATCACCCCAACATTTTCTTATATGTCTATTTTCCATCCAAACTCTTGCTTTCAGACCTAGGCAAATGCAGTTCTTTACCTGTTTTTATGAGTTTTCTCTAAAAAAAAAATCCACTTAAATTTTAAATCTTTACATCTAGTTCCCTGTTCTCTATGTAAGGATTTGAAATTCACAAGTCTTAAACAACATATTTATAATCTCTTTCTCTTCATAGATACAATTTTATTCATTTGTAATTTATAGGAGTAATCTCTTTTTGATAAATTCCTCTAATGTTCTTCATGTTTGTGAATTATATTGTTAGGAAAATTAATTTGGAGGTTTTGGTGTGGTATATATTTATATTCCATTGATTGAAATATAGTAGTAGAATTTTAGGCTTATATGTTAAATATATGTAATCTATATATGATTTAAAAAAAAGAAACAGAAAGTTTTTCAAAGTATTTTCTTCGTTCCCTTTGAATCTGTTCTGACATGCCCTTTTCATTTCCAATTCTATTAATTTAAATCTTCTGTTTTTCTTTTTCTTTATTCTATTGTTCCTTTTTAAAATTAATACTTTCACTATTTCATACCTATCTATAGACTCCCCTCTCCATCTCTCTCTTTTTTTCTTTTCATTGTAATTTTCAAATTTGTTAATCTTTTCATAGAACCCAAGATTATGAGTATGGCTTTGTCATACATTTGAAGCTAAAAATACATTTTTTTAATATCTCTCTCTCTCTCTTTCTCTTTCTCTCACTCACTTCTTTTTTTTTATTTGGAGTCAGTGCCTCACTCTCTAGGCCAGGTTGGTTTTAAACTAAGGCAACCCTCCCTCCTCAACCTCTCTAATGTTTTAATTTTAGATGTCTACCAACATGCTTGTCTCTAACTTTGTTCTTTTATGTAAGATATCATCAGCTGTTTATGTTTTGTTGGGGGCGGTGGAAGGACAGGGGTGTTCTAGCTAATTTTCTAATTGTCTTTCTTGTTTCTATAATGAACGCCATTGGTACTTTGAGGTAGATAATATTGAATCTTTAGATTCTGTCAATAGTGCTGACATTTTACCTTTATGGAGTCTACTAGTCTGTTAATGTTTATATTACCTCCATCTTTTGCCTATTCAATTTCTTTCATCAGTGTTTTATAACTTCTTCTAATCTAATTTCTCCTGGGTAGTCTATCTCTCTTTGTAGCTTTGTAGCTGTGCTTGGTTTCTTGGTTTCTCTTCCAGATAACTCACTAGTTTCCTATGGCAACACTGCTGGTTTTATATGTTGGCTTTGTGTCTGGCAAAGTTGGTGCATTTATTAGTTCTACTAGAGTTTGGTGGAAATCTTGGGGTTTCCTGAGTAGAGATCATCTCGCCTGCAGTGAAGGTTTGACATCACCTTGTTAACTTAAAAGTCTTGTTTCTTTCTCTTACCTGATAGTTCAAGTTTTAACTCCAAAATGATAGTGAATGCTGTAGTAAAAGTGAGGACTTTTGTCTTGTTCTAGATCTTAGGAATCCTTCCATTTTCCTCATTCAACTTGATGCTAGTTTTTACTTATTACAGATAGGTCCCACCTAGAGGCATATCCCTTCTACATCAGAATTCTCAACATCTTAAAACATTATTTTATTAATATTAGTTTGTAGGAAAGTCCAATTCCAGGCATCTACCACGTAGACCAAGTTTAGAGAACAACTCTGGGGAGTCACTTTTCTCTCTGGCCACTATGGGTTCTGGGGATAAGACTCAAGTCATCAAGTTCACACAGCAAGTACTCTTACAAGATGAGCATTGCCAACATTTTTTTCCCAAAAGATGATTTGCTATATCCACAGAATGAAGAAGAAAATCCACATAATCATCTTAAAATATACATGCAAACTATTTGAATAAAAGCATACTTTTAAATGTGTGGTTAAGAAAAACCCCACTCTTAGGGTCCTCCTTGTTGTCTATCTTCTCTGAGATTGTGAATTGTAGACTGGTTTTTCTTTGCTTTATGTCTAAAAGTCACTTATGAGTGAGTATATACGATATTTGTCTTTCTGGGTCTAGGTTACCTCACTCAATATGATGTTTTCTAGATCCATCCATTTGCCCACAAATTTCTTTTTATTTATTTATTTATTTGTTTGTTTGTTTGTTTATTTATTTAAGATTTCTGCCTCCTCCCCGCCACCGCCTCCCATTTCCCTCCCCCTCCCCCATCAAGTCCCCCTTCCTCATCAGCCCAAAGAGCAATCAGGGTTCCCTGACCTGTGGGAAGTCCAAGGACCGCCCACCTCCATCCAGGTCTAGTAAGGTGAGCATCCAAACAGCCTAGGCTCCCACAAAGCCAGTACGTGCAGTAGGATCAGAAACCCATTGCCATTGTTCTTGAGTTCTCAGTTGTCCTCATTGTCCGCTATGTTCAGTGAATCCGACAACAATGAGGACCCTAAGAGAGATAAACATGGATCTAATCTACATGGGAAAAAAAAAGACAAGATTTCCTGAGTAAATTGGGAGCATGGGGACCTTGGGAGAGGGTTGGAGTGGGGAGGGGAGAGGAAGGGAAAGAAGCAGAGAAAAATATACAGCTCAATAAAATCAATAAAAAGTTAAAAAAAGAAAAACCCACTAATGTGACAACTGATCAAAAGCTTGAAGAGGATGAGAGATAAAGTCATGCTTCCATCTCGAGAAACACATCCTATGAAGAAATAGATAAATAAATCATTCAATAAATAAATGATAAGCTAAGTCTTTTGGAAAGACTTGTGCCCAGGATATTGTAGAAATGAGATCATATGATAATGGTAAGAATTAGTGGTCTGTACACCCATGCTGGAAGAGAAGCCAAGAGTGGCATCCTGTTCAAAGATTTTTTTCCTAAAAGTGAGGGAGGACTTATTACCACTTGAAGAGCACAGGGAGCAAATTAAATGTGTGGGCAAGTGATAGCTTGGAGGTTGTTGACATTTAAAATGTTTTGTATATTCAGAGATCCCAGTTATCAGGCTATTGTTTCCTCAGAGCTCACTAGAGACCAGTGAAAATGGCTCAAAACAAGAGATTAAAGTGTCCAGGACAAGTCTACAGATGGCTTACTGCCCAAATGAGGAAGTGTTCCTTGGGAGGCACCCATAGCTTCATCGACTTGAGAACTCAAAGATTCTAATATTTATAGATATGATGTTTGCTAAGAACGCAATGACAGCCTGCCAAGTCCCTGCTGATGGAAACATGCTATCTCATGTCACCCTTACAGTAATTGCATAAGCATTTTAATCTGACTTCATCAATATGGAAGCTTAGATATATTTTTTTGCCAAAAATAAGTTAATAGAGTCATACATGTAGGGATAAATGCAAACAAATGCATCTGCAATTTTTTCCTCTATCTTACAAAGGAAATATTCATGACTCCATGGTCTCAATGTCCTTAAAAGGTCAATGCCAAGAAATAGAGTGTGGATGTACTCTGGTCATTTCCATGGCAACCAAAGGATGGGGTTCTCACAAAGAACGTGTGGTGGTCAAGCATTGGAATCACATTGCATATTCGGGCGATGCATTTTCTCTTTTATTGTGGAAAAGATTTCCAGGTGACTTCAGTGTAGACAGCCTGTCGCTTACTTAGCATTCCATACACAATAGAGAGCAAAGCAGAGTTATGTATAGGAATAGCAACCAGCAGCTTCAGGTACAGAGCTCTTAAGTAGCAAAAACTCATTGACCACAAGAGTCTAAAACAATGAAATAAGTTTCTGGGAATCTCTAAAGAAGAAGGGGTAGAAAGAGAGTATTTTCCAAACACAACAGGGCAGGTGCACACATGAGCTCATAGCAGCATTCAGGAGACCTGTACAAGGTAAATCCAAAAGTGCCCCAGCATAGAGTGGAAGTAGGCATGAAGCCCCACTCCTAGGCAAGAAGCTAGTCCCAAATGATACCTGCTCGGAGAGGGAAGATCCATTTTCCTTAATGGAGTGACATTGGGTATATCAGCTGCACTCCAGGGCAGGTTTATGCTCAGGAGTAGTTGACCAACACAAATCAGACTGCATGTCTTTTCTTTTTCCTTTGGTTTTTAAAAAAGAAAAAGAACATGAAATTGGGTAAGTAAGAAGTAGGAAAGGATCTGGGAAGAGTTAGGGGATGGAAAGGATATGTTACAAATATAATTTTTTTGAAACTCATAAAGAATAGATAAACAAATGAAAATTAATTAGTTAATTAAAAATTTAAAGGATTCTAAAAACAAACAAACAGCAAAAACCAAACTAACAAAGAAACAGAAAAACCAACCAAATGAAACCCAATACTGTGGCTTTGCAATTTCATTCAAACATGAACAAATTATTGTTCTTGAATTTGCATTATACTTTACACTGTGAATGTCCCATTGAGTCAAACTATTGGACCATCAGAAGAGGAGGAATCTCAGAGATTATCGTTTTACTCAAGAAACAAGAAGACCAAGACTCAGGCTCAAAGGTCAGAAGAACCCAGACCTGGGCTCAGCCCAGTTCTCTCTCCACAGAGCAATTCTACCGTCCTACGTACTTTCCCCAGTGTTGTCAGTCACCTTACTGAGGAAGTTTTCTGACTGGTGGTTTAATTTGAGCATCTAGTTTTGTCTAGTTACGAGCTGTCCCCAGGAACAAACTCTGAGTATTGAAAAATCTATTCCCTGTCCACTGGGTTTTAATGACTTAGATTTCCCTAGCAAGCATAAAGCCTTAGCTTGGTTTTATTTTTTTTTTTTAATAATTTTTTTTAATTAAGAAAAGAAGAAAAAAAACATAAACAAAAAACAAGTTTCCACCTCCTCCCAGCCTTCCATTTCCCTCCCCCTCCTCCCACCCTTCTACCCCTCCCCCCACTCCTCTCCCCCTCCCTCTCCAGTCCACAGAGCAGTCCAGGTTCCCTGCCCTGTGGTAAGTCCTAGGTCCTCCCCCCTCCGTCCATATCTAGGAAGGTGAACATCCAAACTGGCTAGGCTTCCACAAAGCCAGCACATTAAGTAGGATCAAAACCCCGTGCCATTGTCCTTGGCGTCTCATCAGCCCTCATTGTTCGCCATGTTCAGAGAGTCCGGTTTCATCCCATGCTTTTTCGGTCACAGTCCAGCTGGCCTTGGTGAGCTCCCAGTAGATCAGCTCCACTGTCTCAGTGGGTGGGTGCACGCCTCGTGGTCCCGACTTCTTTGCTCATGTTCTCCCTCCTTCTGCTCCTCATTGGGACCTTGGGAGCTCAGTCCAGTGCTCCAGTGTGGGTCTCTGTCTCTGTCTCCATCCATCACCAGATGAAGGTTCTATGATGATATGCAAGATATTCGTCAGTATTGATCTCGGATAGGGTCATTTCAGGTTCCCAATCCTCAGCTACCCAAGGAACTAACTGGGAACCTCATGTTGGGCACTTGGGAGCCCCTCTAGGGTCAAATCTCTTGCTCACCCTAAAGTGGTTCCCTTAACTAAGAATTGTGGTTCCATGCTCCCCTATCCACCTTTCCTTTATCCCAATTCTCCTGATTCCCCCAATCCCCCCTCCTTCCCTTCTACCTTTTCTCTCCCCATCTCCCCTTACCCCCATCCCACCCCACCCCCAAGATCCTAATTTTCTCCCCGGCAATTGGGTCTACTTCCCTTAGCCAAGAGGATAACTATATGTTTTTCCTTGGGTTCACCTTCTTACTTAGCTTCTTTAGGTTCACCTATTGTAGACTCCGTGGCCCTAATTTATGGCTAGAAACCAATTATGAGCGAGTACATCCCATGTTCATCTTTTTGGGTCTGGGACACCTCACTCAGGATAGTGTTTTCTATAAAAATATGGAACGCTTCACGAATTTGCGTGTCATCCTTGCGCAGGGGCCATGCTAATCTTCTCTGTATCGTTCCAATTTTAGTATATGTGCTGCCGAAGCGAGCACCTTAGCTTGGTTTTAAATGTCAGGGCTTTCCTGTATTTCATTTTCACTTTTAAAGGTTATTCTAATATAAGTTTGGGGAGACGAAAGCCACTTCTTCCAGCCCTCATGTTATTTCTCTAATGTACTACGTAGTTCTTTAAATGACTGGTTTTCAGCCATGAGATCTATTTTACACAAAGCATATTTTTTCTCAAATATTTCTCCAATTACTTTTATTCCAATTCATTTTGGAAAGAAAAATGAATGTACCCCTGGCACTACCTTAACCACTTTCTGTTTCCTACCTGCAGTTGATAACACTCTGGGTTTGGAATGCTCTTTGTTGGTTCTGGGAGGAGTCAAGCCTTAACTGTGGGGCAGCTGGTTACCAGTCAGTGACCTGGGTGGAGAAGACATTGAATCACTGCTTGTCCTGGTCTTAGGCTAACTGCCTCTTCATTCCTGACAACTCTCCTCCTTTATTTCTCCGCCTATTGGACCAATGAACCAGGCTTCCTGTATATCTTCACCTCTATAGAAACTTCAGGGAAACAATTATTGTTTTTTGTAAGTGTCATTTTCATAAAACAAATGTTATCAGATCCCTTAATATCATCATTTTCATTTTTCTCCTTTTCAAGTATGATCTCCTTTGAAGGCACCAATGAACTATGGTAATAAGATAAGCAAATGCATTGAAAAATATAGGTTCTTATTGAGTAGTGATGTGCATTTAATTGGGTCACTGCTCTTTGATAAATGGAGGTCAGAGGGTAATTAAGGGCACTTTGGACTCTCATACACCAGGAACCCTTCATACACATGGAAGCTCTTGGGAAGCTGCTATTCAAGAACCAAAAAAAAAAAAAAAAAAAAAAAAAGAAAAAAAAAGGCATCTCTTAGAGTTCTAGTTAAGCTCCAATCACATTGGATAAACATTAAGTCACTGGGCAGTAGGCTCTGCTTAATGCTTATAATCTGAAAAAAAATACTTTAAAACATGTGTACTGTTTTGAAAATGAAAAGCTGTCTACTTTGAATCATGTGTTTGAGCACTTGATTCAAAGCTGTTGGTGTTTGATGTGGGATGACCCTCTGTATTCTGTGAATACCACTGGTTAATAACGAAGTTGTTTGGGGCTTGTGATAGGGCAAAGTAGAGCTAGGCAGGGAAAACTAAACCAAATGCTGGGAGAAAAGCCGAGTCAGAGAGATGCCATGTAGCTGCCGCTAAGAATAGATGAGCCTGAACCTTGTTGGTAAGCACATGGAGATACACAGATTAATAGAAATGGGTTAAATTAAGAAGTAAGAATTAGCCAATAAAAAGCAAGATCTTATAGGCCAAGCAGTTATTTAACTACACAGTTCCTGCATGGTTATTTCGAGTCTGGGCAGCCAGGAACAAACAAGCAGTCTCCTACAACAGATGCTATTATGGAAGGTTGTGCAAGCTTGTGGAAGCAGAGCCTCTCTGGAGGAAATGAGTCACTATGGGGAGGGCCTACTTCCTGTCTGGTCTCTGCATCCCATATTGCAATCACAGTAGGATCAGTGGCCTCCTGTTCCTGCTGTTGTGCTTTCTCTGCCATGATGGTCTGCATCCTGTCAAACTGTAAGCCTTTTCTTCCTTAGCGGCTTCCTGCCAGCATCTGGTCACAACAAGAACACAATTAACAGATCCTGGATCATGAAAGCGGCATGAAATCACATGGAGATCAGGGCTGTTTCCTGAGACTCTGTATCCCCAAAGCTAAATTGCAGACAGCATGGGGCAGTGCGGCTGAGGTCGGAACATAGAGAAGTGGGGTGGTGTCTGGGGGTGGGAGGGGTGGAATGGGGGTGCGGATTTATAAGAGATGCAGAGTTGGGGGAGGTGCAATCGTGTTCTAATCATGAACTAGCTTAATTTTTGTATCTATAAATTCAAACTTATCTTCATAGGCCTGCTCTCATGAAAAGTTAAGAAATGCATGTAATTTGTGGGTTTGGTTTTGTGTTGTTTTGGTTTGGGTTTTTTGTTGTTTTTTGTTTTTTGGGTTTTTTTTTTTTTTTTTTTTTTTTTTTTTTTTTTTTTTTGACAAAAACAAGTTCTAGGAACTTTTCTTTGTCCTTACTCAGCAGAACAGTTTCTAGGAAGCCAGCTGAGGAGTTCTCTGTGCACTCTATGGGCCCTCCTCACTGATAGCATGAAGCTATCCTTTGTGATGGACAGTGAGTGCCCCTTTGCCTCTCCACAGATGCTTCTAATCAGTTTAGGAGATGTAGACCTCGAGTGAACCTTCGGTACTGCACACTAAATAGACTTCAGAAACCCAAGGGGTGGCACCTAAGAAAACCTGGAAAGGAATCTCAGTGAACTTTGTAAGCCAGTCATGATTCCAAGGGAAGAGGTGCTGAGGAGATCTAGGATGGATCCTGGAACCAAGAAAGCACCAGACCCCAGGGTTTGGCATGCAAGGTGGACAGAAGGCTGGGAGTGAAGCAGGCTTAGATGCTGCTAGCCTGTAGCTCTGGGTAGCCATAGGATTCTGTTGAACCTACTTGATCACCCCCACCCCACTACAGGGCAAACTCTCATTCTTAGCCTGTGAGGCTGACCTGGGAGCACCTGACCACCTTTCTCCTTTGCTAGGTATCCTCTACCCAACTCAGCCCACCACAGGAGTGCTAGAAGGAACCTCAGCAGCAGGCAGACGGGTGTGACTCCTGCCCACGTTATTTCAGCAGCCCAGCAACAATAGCTGAGTCCATCTTTTGCCCCTTTAGCTCTGTGGCCCGCTGTCTTCTTGCTAAAGATAAAATCAGCTACTTTAACATCACCTGAAACATTGTGTTTACAAATCTCTGGGATTCATGGAATCCTAGACAATTTGATACACTCTGTCATTTGACAACGCAGAAACTTTCTGTGATTGTTTGTTTTTCTTGCTGATATTCTCACTCTTATAATAGCATTTCCCTTTTACCTTCCAGTGCCAGGGTGCACACAGTCCAATAGGTAGTCTGCATTTTACAACGAAGTAGAAGAATTTCATCTTATGGTTACAGTGATTTTCCTCAAGTTATTTTACCTGTAATTATTTCATATCGATATTATTTATTATGTAGTATGGACATTATAGGAGACTTTTGCAGAATATTTCATAAAAGAAAATCTCTAAAATATTTCTATTCCTTATAGTTCATTTTTACTATCCTTTATCTCTCATTTAAACCTCCATCCTCACCTCTATCTGCATTGATATTAGTTAAGTAGAAGAGACAGGCAAGTCCCGTCTCTTCAGTTTCCCCAAGTGGGGTGCTCTAGCTCTCATTTGAATATGAAAGCATAATCAGGAAGCCTTTGACACAAAGATGGTTTGCCTGTGGTCTTGGAAGCCTCTGAGGTGTTGCCATAGGAAAGCATTCATTGACAGACATGCTAATGGGCCTGCTTAAGACAGAGGATGCAAATCTTAAAAAGTTCTAATGTGTCAAGAAATTCCATTCATTATTTCATTTTGGAGGGAAAAGATATGAAAGATGAAATGTCAATGCTATAATATCAGGAGCATTTAAAATGTCAAATGCTTGTTGATGCACAGCCTGCCTGTCTGCTCTTCTGCTCAAACCTCCAACTGGTATAGTAATTCTAAGTGACTGGAATTTACAGATGCCCATGGAGCCAGGAACCAACAAACAAACATTGGGCAAAAGTATGCTCAATCCAAGAATGTTGAACACTGGAGACTCAGCTCAGATAATGCATTTGTACTTCAAGACGCAGATTATGTGTGCAAGAAAACATGCATGCAAGCCCTGTTGTGAACCTTTAGGTATAGAGATATGCTTTCAATTTAATGATCATGTTGTATTCTACAGAGACCTACATAATGCAAGAACCAAAAAACAATGGTACATCTGTGAAAAATCTTAGTGGAAGCTATGAATGCTGCATTTAGAGTACCATTTCAATTATGATAAAAACTGAAGCTAACAGCTGGTGCTTGGGAAAGGCCTCCTGTCTACTTTACTGCATGTGACATGCTCACTAAGAGCTGGGGAGGGTATCTCTCAGCTACTTCAGTTCCACTGTCCAGACTGTCCTGGATAAGATGTTTGTAGCAGTCAGCAGTCAGCAGTCTGGCTGTCTCCCATTGCAGTAGAGGCGGAAGCGCTTGGAGACAGTCTCAAGCCCATCTTGGTCTTTCCCCAGGAAATTTATAAACCTTCCAATGCCAGTTCTGCCTGAAAGTAACCAAAGAGCTGTTAGCACCCACTCTGCTCATGGATGCGCAAGGCATTTTCACCAGTAGCTCTCACAGTTTAACCCTCTCATCCCTACCAGACACTAAGATACAGATAGTTGATGATCTTCATATGAAGAGTCATGCAATGTATGCCAGGAAAAGTAGAGACAAAGAACACAACGTACATTTATGTTTGGTTGGCTGCAGTGGGTGATATGCCCAATGCGATATCCCTTTACATCTCTTCTCAATACAGGCTATGTGCCCTCTGTTTCGGAAGATATGACCCAGTCATGGACATAAGAGACTATATATTTAAAATGAAACTATTACTGTGTGTGTGAAGTATGTAGACAGCATGTGTAGTGGTCAGAGGATATCTTTGTAGAGTTGGTTCTCTCCAGCTCTCTCTTTTATGTGTGTTCTGTGGATCGAATTTACCTTACCAATACTGAGGAGCACAAGTATATGTCCCCAGGCCTGGAGGTTTTTTGTTTGTTTGTTTTTGTTTTGTGAGTGATGAAGATAAAACTCAGGTCTTTATGGCTCTACAGTCAACACAGTCAGCATTTTGCCCACTGAGGAACCTCCCCCTTGTGCAGATTATTATTTTTTATTGATTTTCATCTTCTTTTCTGTTTTTTAACCTCAAAATTTACCATAATTCTGTTATTATATAATGTATAAACTCCATGTTTACACACAACCCCCATCCATAGAATACTGCCTTTTCAGTTTGAATTGAAGATACAGATTGTTTGATTAAGAACGATGCTTGTGTTCTAACTGAGGTTTATAGGTACAGATCTCAGACCCAAGGAAACTGTACACACTGGGGTTTGTAACCAGGTACAAGATCATCCCAAGACAAGTCAAGCCATTCAGTCACTAGGGAGCATGCACGGAGCAGAAAGCGAGAAGGAAATGAAGTCAGACGCTGCTCAGTAGCTCCTCAGTCCTCATGACAAATAATGGTTTAGGCGAAGCTACAGTCAACAGCAGGAACACTGCCAATGAGAGGTTGGGGAAAGTTGTGTGTTAGGGAGGTTGAAGCGGGTGACACAGGAGATCTTGTATTAGCTTACCCCGGCCCTCCCGCACAGGGAAGTCACAGCTGGTAAACTCTCAACCATAGACGTTCAAATTCCTAGCCACTCATCATGAATGGAAGAGGAATGAGAGCAGAAACCGGGCTGTTAGATTCTATTGTGGCTACTGGATCAGGAAGTGCATCAGCGTTGGCTCTGGCAAATGCTATGATGGAGAAGAATGGGCTAGTCACCACCTTAGCTGAAAACCAACACAGGCAACAGACACAGAACAGAAGCAAAGACATGGAATTCCTCAGTTCTGCTGTCTATTTCCTCAGCGCCCTTCTGATCTCTGAAATCACCATTTTTTCATGTGACTAAATCATGAAATATTTTTCACTGGAAAGTATTGTGCAGCTGTCAACTTTTGTCTACAACAACTTCAAGTCACGATTGCCGAGCTGTCTTCTGAGGCTTCCTTACTGTTTCCCCCTGGCAGCACACTCCAGTTTTTCATTTATTCATCAAATGTATTTTAAACTGTAGGGTTAAACTACAGCACAGTGAAGGACCGTAACCACACAGACACTCAGAAAGCACCGGAACTGCTTCCTTTGGTCTCCTATTCATTCACCTCATGTCCCACTTTGTTCTCTGTGGCTGCAACAAGCACCCTGCTCGGGGAGGCAAGTCTTTACTTCATCTTCCAGGTCACAATCCATCACCAAGGCAAGTAGGGGCAGGGATTCAAGCAATAGCAACAACTGGGGAGGGAAGCTGCTTACTGGCCTGCTCCCTTGCTTCTGCTCAGCCAGTTTTCTTATGGCTAGGGGTAGTATTGCCCATGGTGGTGTGTCCTCTCAAACCAGTTAGGAATTAAAAAAGGGAAATGTCCATCAGACAAGCATAGAGGTCAATCAGATTGAAGCAATCCTCCAGTTGAGACTCCTTCAGATAACTCTGGACTGTATCAAGCCGGTAGCGAAAGCTAACCAGGAGAACTTTCTTCCTAAGCCTTCTGTATTTGACTATGAAGAGAGTCCCACACAATTGAAAAGGGTGGTTTCCTGAGGGCCCTCCGAGGTCACTTGTGCAGATCCGGAAGCTTCAGTCCAAGAGTCACCCAGTGTAGACAGCTGGGGTTGTAGCTCAGCTTCTAGAGTTCTTACCTAGCGTACAGGAAGTGCTGGGCTCAACTCCAAGTACCATGTAAATGAGACATGGTGGCACGTACCTAGGGACGCGGAGACGGGAGAATCAGAATTCAAGGTCGCTCTAGGGTTCCAACGTAGCAACAGCTTAGAGCCATGCCATGAGGCTGGGGGAGGCAGAACTCATTTAGGAGCCTCCCTGGGGACTCTAACCCCGGGGCCGCAACACAGCAACAGCCACAGCTCCGCGCCATGCCATAAGGCTGGTTGGGGCAGGTCTCAACAAAGTGCCACCTGACACCCATGGCACCAGGCAATCAGACACCACTGTGGTGAGCGGGTACAGGGTGGGGAGGTAGAAGAGAGGTGGAGCACTTCATGGGCTAGGGAGAGAGGCAGATCTGAAGAGGCGATGGTGGTGAGGAACAGGCTACTCACCTGCGTCCGGGGTCATTTCTGGGCCTGAGCTACTGCCAAGGGCCAATCTTGGTACCAAACCCTGAAGCTGCTGAGGCATCAGGTGATGTCTGTGGCTCATATTGCCACTGTAGAGGCCTGAGGTCTGGGCAGACACCTTGAGCCAGGTTGGCGACCAAGGACCCTGCTGCCATGGGGGCTGGGCCTATCTAAATGACCAGAACCTGGTGACATCTGAACCGGAGCCATGGCCTAGGATCATGTCTGGGTCTGTGGTCCTGCCATAGCCTGGGTCCGTGTTGATGTTCATGGCCCATGTTGCCACCAGAGGCCACCAGCATGTCCGGGGTCTAGGCCACAACCTGTGGTTATGTGTGTGTGCAGGGGCTGTGCTGCTGCAGGGGCCATGTTGATCTGAGTGGACGTCTCTGTTATCGGGAACCATGCTGTTGTCCAGGCCAGGGTTGCTACCAAAGGACTTGTCTGGGTCCGTGACTCTACAGCAGTCTGGTTTTGAGTTGGTGTCTGTGGGCCCCTTTACTACCAAGGAACGTGCAGATGCCTGGGGTCTGGTCAGGCATCTGAGACTAAGGACTCGTGGCAATGGGCACTTAAAGAGAAGATGAAAGGACTGAAGAGAAAACTGTGGGACTCAGTGCTCACACTACAGCTTCCATGAGGAGATTCTTTTTCATTTTGTTTTGTTGTTGCTGTTATGTTTAGTTTGGGTTTTAATTTTTTCTTTAAATTTTGGTTTGTTTTGGAGGACAGGTTACAAGGGCAGAGGGAAGATGGGGTGGGTGTGGGGACATATAGAGATGGGCAGGATCAGAAGACACAACGTAAAATCCAAAAATAATCAATAAAAGTTTTTTCTTTTAATTTCGTCATTCCTGATATGCAATGAATTTGAAACCAACCTCACAAAGTGAGGCACTGACTTAAAAAGGGGGAGGAACGAGAAGAAAAGAAGGGAGGGAGGGAGGGAGGGAGGGAGGGAGGGAATGAAGAACAAGAGAGAAAGAGAGGCAAGAGATATCCGAGCTGGAGATCGCTGGGCTCAGGAGGACTCACAGTACCTACTAAATGCTTATTTCTTTTATACATGAAGACACAGTTCCATATATGACATAATTTAAGAATTCATTTACTTTTATATGCAGAAATATACATATGCATACAATTGGTATCTACCTTGTTGAACCTTCTGAGGGAGCCACGAATTCCAAGGGATTTCTAGGTCTAGCTGAATGATGGGAAACAGGGCAGCCACCCATGACCACCCATTTCAGTTCTTGCTTTGCAGTCCGGTGGCCTTATCGATATTCTTGGATCATACATTTTTCCCATCAGCATCTTAGCCTTATATGACAAAAACAAAACAAAACAAAAAACGAAAACAAAACATACGCTCCCGAAAGCTCGTGCCCACGTTAGCTCTTAAGAAATCACCTGAGTGTGCAAAGAAAGCTTTTGTTTCCAGTTACAATATTGCTTCGTCAGAACTTTAGGAAAACATGCTGCGACTGGGAAATCAGCGAAGACAGGATGCAGGAAGAGCCAGGAGAAGAGTGCCATGTGGACAGTGTGGTGAAGATTTCAAGTTAATACCACTCTTGGGAATATACGCAGGAGATGCCCTATCATACAACAAAAGTATATGCTCAACTATGTTCATAGCAGCATTGTTTGTAATAGCCAGAACCTGGAAACAACCTAGATGCCCTTCAATGGAAGAATGGATGAAGAAAGTATGGAATATATACATATTAGAGTATTATTCAGCAGTAAGAAACAAGGACTTCTTGAATTTTGCATACAAATGGATGGAAATAGAAAACACTATCCTGAGTGAGGTAAGCCAGACACAAAAAGAGGAACATGGGATGTACTCACTCATATTTGGTTTCTAGCCATAAATAAAGGACATTGAGCCTATAATTCGCGATCCTAGAGAAGCTAAATAAGAAGGAGAACCCAAAGAAAAACAAATAGGCATCCTCCTGAATATTAACCTTCATCAGGTGATGAAAGGAGACAGAGACCCACATTGGAGCACTGGACAGAAATCTCAAGGTCCAAATCAGGAGCAGAAGGAGAGAGAGCACGAGCAAGGAACTCAGGACCGCAAGGGGTGCACCCACACACTGAGACAATGGGGATGTTCTATTGGGAACTCACCAAGGCCAGCTGACCTGGGTCTGAAAAAGCCTGGGATAAAACCGGACTCACTGAACGTAGCAGACAATGAGGACTACTGAGAACTCAAGAACAATGGCAATGGGTTTTTGATCCTACTGCACGTACTGGCTTTGTGGGAACCTAGGCAATTTGGATGCTCACCTTACTAGACCTGGATGGAGGTAGGAGGTCCTTGGACTTCCCACAGGGCAGGGAACCCAGATTGCTCTTTGGGCTGACGAGGGAGGGGGACTTGATCGGGGAAGGGGGAGGGAAATGGGAGGCGGTGGCGGGGAGGAGGCAGAAATCGTTAATAAATAAATAATAAAAAATAAATAAATAATAAAAAGTTAAAAATTTAAAAAAAGACTTTAGTTTTACACGTATCCGCAAGATGGCGCTCTAAGCACGAATAGCATCTTGGAGCGCTGGCCACAGCTGCTCCTTCTCTGGGGAATCCCCATTCCTTCTCTCTGCTGCTTCACAGACTCCTGGTTTGATTCATTCTGACCTTGATGGTTTTTCACATTTTTTCCTGTCTGAAGTACTAGTCTTTCTTGTTAGTCATCCAAAGAAATGCTTTCCTTTGTATTCTGTCCTTATTTTCTTGTACCTAGGATCTTTGTTCATTCAGGACTAAAGAAATGTTCAGAGTTCAGTAACACCTGCTGCTCTTCAGCGTGTGGGGGGGGAGGGCGAGGGGGGGCAGATTCAATTCCCAGCACCCACGTGGCAGCTCCCGACGGACTGTAACTCCAGTAACACCAGGCACACAAGTTTCCTACCTTGACATACAAGCAGGGAAAACGCCCGTGCACATGAAATCAAGCAGCAGTAAAATACCTGCTCAGTAACCTCACCCACTTCCATTTCCTCCCTGGCTTCTCTTCATTTTCACCACGTTTTCAGCGAGGTAACCTTCTTTCCTCAGCAATTTGGCTTCTTGATAAACTGGTCCAGAGACTTTCTGCTTTTGGTGTGTGTGTGTGTTTATGTGTGTGTGTGTGTGTGTGTGTGTGTGTGTGTGCGCGTGCGCGTGCACGGTGTTTGTGCGTGTGTGTAATTTCTAAAATAGTCTTCTAGGTGTTCTTCCACTGCATATATCATCTTATAAATATTTGATTCTATATTCCTTCTCGAAGTAGCTTATAACTGTGTGACGCCTTCTAGTTACTTGTCTCTCAGTTATAGAATACCACCTGCTGTGCACCAGGACGAGGAACTCCCAGGCACTGCAGCAGCTGGACATTGTCCTGCTGGCACAGTGTCCTCCCTTTGTCTGCTTCCGGAGAATTGCCCCTACCCGCACAAATCTTAGGTATTCCACTTGACTTCCTATCATGGTGGCCATTAGATAATCCCTGGTTACTCTCTGGCACAAAGCACATGTTAGTCACTTTTTTTTTTTTTTTTTTTTTTGCTTCTTTTGCAATTTACAACCAAGTTGGAACTTCTCTGTATGTTCTTGAAGAATTTGTGGCAGAGGATGGGAGAATTTACCTTTGTTATAATAGTGCTTATGTTTGGTTTCAAAATTAATTAGTTTAACATAAGCTAACGGCTTGTGTGTTTGCCACTTTGCCGTTGCTGTGAACAGAATACCTAGGCAATATACTGATGAGAAGTTCCTCTGGACTTGACAGAGCCAATCACAGCAGGGAAGGCGCTGCACCAGGACCACTCCTGTCTGTAACAACGGGAGGCTGCTGGCTCACATCTCTGCCGAGTAGGAAGCACACATGGAAATGCCAGAGCTTTGCTGGTCTTTTTTCCTTTTTATTCAGCTAAAGACCCAAGCCCAGGGCTGGTGTCACCTGCATTAAAGGTCTGTCTTCCCTCTTCAGTTAGACACTGTCTCTGGAAATGCCCTCGCAAACACTCACAATGTGTTTCTAAATCCAGTCAAGTTACCAGCTAAAAACAACATGCTTTCTGCTTTATTCTGAGAAATGTGTGTGTGTGTGTAGAGTTTTACTACTGTGATTGAGCATCATTTTTTACTGACATGGATGTTTTCATAAAGACTATAGTAAACGATCACTAGAAACTATATTCGAGGGCCAACAAGATGGCTCAGAAGGTAAAGGTGATTTTGTCCAGTATGTTGCCCTGATTTTGATCTCCAGGACCAACATGATAGAACAGGGGAAGAAAAGGTGGTGGTGGCACAGATCTTTAATCCTAACTCAGGAGGCAGAAACAGGCGGATCTCTGTGAGTTTGAGGCAAACCCGTCTACAGAGTGAGTTCCAGGACAGGACCCAAAATTACAGAGAAATTCTGTCTTGAAAAACCAAAAAAACAAACAAACAAGAGAGAGAACAGACTTCCACAACCTCATACTCCTAATGAAAATTGCATAGTAAATTTCACACACACACACACTTCATAGGATTCTGATTCTTGGTGAAAAATACATAATAACTTACACACACCCCTCAGAAGATCCTGTGAAAGATACATAGTAACTTACATACGCAAAAAGAGAGAGACTAAAGTAAATGTAAAAAAAAAAAGATAAAGAAAAAGGGAACTGTTTAAAAACAAAGAATAAAACCCTGTATTTGAGGTCTATGTGCTTCAGCTTGTACAGCTGTGACCAGAGGGTTTCCCCTGCAGCAGTCTCCCTGTTCTGTTTCACTACTGTCAAGCACTGGCCCAGTCAATCCTCTTATAGTGTCTATTTATGCAAATATTGATCTCTCTACATCTTTATTACTTTCTCGCTTTGATCCTATGTTTCACTGGGCTGTGTCTAACCAACAGAAATTGTTTTAACATTGTTTATTGACATCAGTAAAGGTCCACCATTCTAGGCTGAATACAAATCCCTGCCTCTAACATTCCATAGACTTGTATGTTTGAACAGTTGGTCCCCAGGTCACAGCACTGTACTGTGAGATGATGAAATCTTTGGGACATGGAGGCTCGGCAGTGGATGGGGGTTGAAAGCTGCCACCCTAAAATCTACTGTGCCTTCCTCACCATGATGGGAAGATAGATCCTGGAACTATGAGCCAGAATAAAGCCTTCCTCCCTTGAGTTGCTTATGTTGGGCATTTTATCATAGCAACAAGGACAGTAAGTAATGTATTACTTAACTTTCCACAAGGTAATACAAGCCCTTCTAATGATTTCCCATTTAAAGCAAGCTCTTCACTCTTAATTCTACATATGAAGAACTTAGTGGTTTATTCCAATTCTAATATATACATAAATGTGTATATGTCTACATGCATAATTTTATGTGTGTACTGTTTATGTTATTTTTTTAAACTAAAGGAAATAAATAATACACGCAGTTCTATAGTGTTTTTAAGGAACTGTAATACATGTGCTCTTGTCATATTCTTCCAGTTCAGATACCCCATTTCTTAACCTCAGCTTTAGTCTGAATATAATTTTTATTATGTAATCACTTTAATTTTTTTAAAAAATTAGTTATATGGGTGTGTGCACGTGAATTGTGGGTGCCCAGCGGCCAGAGGCTCTAGATTTCCCAGGTACTAATATCACAAGTGGTTGTGAGCCATCCAATGTGGGGGCTGGAAACCAAATATGGTTCCTCTGCAAAAGCACTTTGTGTTTTAACTGCTGAGCCATCTTTCCAGCCCCGAGTCACTTTTCTTTTCAAGCCAGACCTCTCTGTTTTAGAGGCTCTTCTAACAGCACACCTCAGTTTACTGGCTCCTTATCTTTACCCCTGTGGAATTACCCTAGATGGCAAACAAGACATCCTGCCTCAATTGCTTGCTTTCTCCTTCACATTATGTGTGTCTTCAAACTGTTGGAGGAACTTTCCTTTGACGATTGCTTCCCCCCAAAAAGGACAAAGTCCTCACACTTCTTCAAGGTATGTAACTTTCCCATCCCTTCTCCCTCAGCACCACAGACACTAGCACACATCTTGCTTTGACTTCTTGAGAGTTGTTGTGCAGACTACCGTGTAGATTGTCTAAAATACGTGCATGCCCAACTTCCTCACAGAACACCTATCCCCTCACATTAACATTCCAGAACGTTCTGGCCTCTCTGCACCAATCTCTGACACCTTTGAGATCAAAAGGAAAGACAAAATAGAACAAAACCGACCGACCTTTTACCTCTGGGATGGCGCCACTTTCGGCTGTTTATTCCAAATGAGGTTTTCGCTTGCAATGCCAGTGAGTGCTATGACTCCCTATGAGCTGACGTTGGCCAAGGAGATCCCAGAGGCTCCAAACACAAGCTGTTGCCATTGCACATGGCTGCCCACCAGAATTAGATCTCAAAACCCAACACCACATCACACACTTTGGACACAGGACACAGTAAATTCTAGATGGACCTGAGCTGGGAGCTACATGTCTGCTGACTAGCATTTATGATGTTGGAATGTGATATGCAAGTTGTCAAACCAGAGGAAGCATCACTGGTCTTCCGCAGCTGGGGACATTGCATGCTATCAGACCAACCTGCCAGACAATATATGCCTACGGGTTAGTCAATATTATAACTCTTTTCGTGATAGCCAGGTGCTCTCTGATTAATTTGAGACCTATTCCATGGGAAGAAATTTATGTCTGGTACTATAGATATAGCTGGTGTCTGGGGAGGTCACAGGCCCTAGAGGAGAAACCTGCTCCCTTTGTTTTGCTGAACGGACATGTCAGACTGCCTTCGAAGTATTTTATGTATACTCTCCAGTTAGCGCTGCTCTCAGACTTAGATTCAGAAAACTTTCTTCTCAGTGGGTGATGGTGAATGCTAAACTCACAACTCATAAAGTGATGGGAATAAGTGACTGGAGAGTGCTTAGCCCTAAATGCAGCACCTGTACCACACCCACTAAGGCCCAATGAACATGGAGGGACAAAAACATTGCAAGAGCTAGAGGCTGGAGAGGAGTGCTGGGAAATGCTGTAATCTGGACAGGAACATGGCTAAGTCATGAGCACACAGTAGTTGTGGCTGCACAAGGTCAGCGCACACTCACACCTCCACCATATCTGCACACACACGCCTCCACCAATTCTGCACACACACACACACACACACACACACACACACACCTCCACCATATCTGCACACACACACCTCAATCATATCTGCACACACACGCACCTCCACCATATCTGCACACACACACACACCTCCACCATATCTGCACACACTCACACCTCCACCATATCTGCACACACTCACACCTCCACCATATCTGCACACACACACACCTCCACCATATCTGCATACACACACCTCCACCATATCTGCACACACACACCTCCACCATATCTGCACACACACACCTCCACCATATCTGCATACACACACACCTCCACCATATCTGCACACACACACACCTCCACCATATCTGCACACACTCACACCTCCACCATATCTGCACACACACACACCTCCACCATATCTGCACACACACACCTCCACCATATCTGCACACACACACCTCCACCATATCTGCACACACACACCTCCACCATATCTGCACACACACACACCTCCACCATATCTGCACACACACACACCTCTACCATATCTTCACACACACACCTCCACCATATCTGCACATACACACCTCCACCATATCTGCACACACACACTCACACCTCCACCATATCTGCACACACACACGCTCACACCTCCACCATATCTGCACACACACACTCACACCTCCACCATATCTGCACACACTCACACCTCCACCATATCTGCACACACACACACCTCCACCATATCTGCATACACACACCTCCACCATATCTGCACACACACACCTCCACCATATCTGCACACACACACACCTCCACCATATCTACACACACACACACCTCCACCATATCTGCACACACACACCTCCACCATATCTGCACACACACACCTCCACCATATCTGCACACACACACACCTCTACCATATCTTCACACACACACCTCCACCATATCTGCACATACACACCTCCACCATATCTGCACACACACACACACACACACACCTCCACCATATCTGCACACACACACCTCCACCATATCTTCACACACACACTCACACCTCCACCATATCTGCATACACACACACCTCCACCATATCTTCACACACACACACCTCCACCATATCTGCACACACACACACACCTCCACCATATCTGCACACACACACACCTCCACCATATCTGCACACACTCACACCTCCACCATATCTGCACACACACACCTCCACCATATCTGCATACACACACACACTCACACCTCCGCCATATCTGCACACACACACACCTCCACCATATCCGCGCGCGCGCACACACACACACACACACACACACACACACAGGAAGGCAGGAAAGAAACTACGTGGGAAGAAGGGGTCATCAAAAATAGAAGAGAGATAAGTGAGAGCAACGGGAGTAAATATTACAACACAATGTATATATCTTTCAAATTGTCAAAAAAATCTATTTTTTATTATTTTACGTTTATTTTCCTTTATGTATGTGAGCACTTTGAGTGCAGGTATGTCTCTGCTTCAAAATGTATGCCCCATGCTCTGGAGATCATAAGAGGGAATTAGAGCTGGAATTATGAATGATTGTGACCTACTACGTGGTGCTGAAAGCCAAACCTGGATCTGGATCTTCTACATGAAAATCAAATGCTCTTGAATGCTAAGCTATCTTTCTAGCCCAATTTGGGGGAAAAATTGCATCTCTGTCAAACTCTCTACTCTTCACTTCCCAAGTCCTTTTCCAGCTCGCTCAGCCTCCTTCACAGGTCTGCAGAGGCTGACCCAGCTTCATGCAGGATTTCACACACACACACACACACACACACACACACACACACGGGGTGGGGGGAGAATAGAGGGAGGGAGGGAGAGAGAGAGAGAGAGAGAGTTTCATTCTCTTCCCCAGGGATTCAGGCTGGAAAGAGGCAAATCTCTGATTCATCTGTTTCTCTGGGAACGAAGTTTTCCACATTTGTCTTTTCTCAGCGATGGCTTCATTTGAACTTCCTCTCAGCCTCCTTTCCACCCCATTCTGGTGCACAGAGCTGTCACCTTGAGTAGCACAAGCTCCACACAAGAACACAGTCATCTACTGTCCTCTTGTGCCCATAGGAAGAAGTGACCCATGATGGGCAGGTTGAGTCTGTGGGAGAAATTACTTTGGATTGATGACAACCACAACTAGAATTCCCCCGTTTCTTCAACTTTTTCTTTCACCTCTGCTGTTAGAGTCTGCTTTTTAGAATGCCAAATTTTCCAGTTTTTAAGGACCTTTTGTGGTTGTGCTTTCTCAATCTGAAATAAAATATTTACTTATCCTTTTACCGGTACCAAACCCACTTGATATAAACAGTCTCACTTCTCGTGGTCTGTGCCTTTTCTCTCCATTTCATCTCTACACATGAAATGCATCCCTTTCTTTAGCAGTTATAGTTCTACGTAATTTGCTAATCTAGTCTTGATTCAATTTTGATCATTAATATTTTTCCAGAAAATTGTCCATTTCCTTTAAGTTTTCCAATTTTGTGGAGTACAAGTGTTCAAAATATTACCTGATGATTCCCTGGATTTCCTCCATGTCTGTTGTTGTGTCCCCCATTTTGTTTCTGATTTTGTTAATTTGGACATTTTTTTCTCTATCTTTTGGTTAATTTGGATAAAGCTTTGTCTATTTTGTTGATTTTCTCAAAGAACCAACTTCTGGGCTCATTGATTCTTTGTATTGTTTTTTTTCTGTTTGCTTCTATTTTGTTGATTTCAACTCCCAATTTGATTATTTCCTCCCTTCTAGTCCTCCTGGAAGAGTTTGCTTCTTTTTGTTCCAGAGTTTTCAGGTGTTCTGGAAAGAATATTTAACAAATGGTGGTGGCATAACTGGATATCAACATGTAGAAGAATGGAAATAGACCCATATCTACCACCATGCACAAAACTCAAATCCAAATGGATCAAAGACCTGAACATAAAACCAAACAAAACCAAACACACTGAACCTCATAAAAGAGAAAGAGGTTAGTACACTTGAATGCATTGGCACAGAAGACCACTTCCTAAATATAACCCCAGTAGCACAAACACTGAGAGAAATAATTAATAAATAAAACCTCCTGAAACTGAAAAGCTTCTGTAAAACAAAGGACACGGTCAACAAGACAAAATGGCAGCCTACAGATGGTAAAGGATCTTCACCAACCACATATCAGACAGAGAATGATCTCCAAAATATACAAAGAACTCAAGAAATTGGTTATCAAAAAAACAAAAATCCAGTAAAAAAAAAAATAGGGTCTCAGCAATAGTGAGTATTTCTTTTCCAAGAATACAGGGTATCACATCATTTATTTAATTCCTTTATTTCTTTTTATTCAATATTTCTAAAAATAATGGTCTTTTATGCATGCATATCCTTATATTTTTTTTATTTAAGATCTGCTCCTAACTCCTCCCCCTCCCTCCTGTTGGGTTCCTTTCTATTCTTAAATAGTCTGCCTTTGTTTTCACATCACACATGTGCATGTACACACACACAAACACACACTCAAGCATATATCATACACAAAACACACATACAGACACAAACACAGACACACACATACACACACACACACACAGCTAGACACCACATATAAGTAAGAACTTGTGATAGGAGTTCTTTGTTTCTGACCTCTATTATCCTCCCTCATTCTCCCCTTTGTCCCTCATTTCGGTCTCTTTCACCCATCACATAGTCTTTTCTACTTTCATATCAATATTTAAACTTCTTTGCTGGTTTCTTCAACTGTCTACTGACCATTCAAACTATGTCTTCAAAACAGGACATCTGTACCACACCACCTCCCTGGGGGATCAGGCACCATTGTAGAAGACATGGCAGAAAGAATCTTAAGAGTCAGAAGATTGGGAGGAGCACAGAAGAGCAGTGTCTGCATGACATGTCAGGACCACTGGACTCAAGTACTCATAGCCACTATGGTTGTTTGCACAACCTCAACCCAGGCAACATCCTAGCCTGGAGGAGGTGCTCACAGACCCAGACCTGTGGAGTTATTGCCAGTCAGTGGCTACTGGCATAGGAAGAGTTAGTTTTCTTTATGAGTGTGGCCTCTGGTCACTAACCACATTCTAATAGATTGTCCATACCCTTGGATATATGGGCAGCACAAATTGGACCAGGAATATTACAAATGTGGGAGGGGACTTGAAGCTAGGAAGAGCTTGAGTCAAGTAGGAGTTAAGGAATGGAGTGGGTGATAAAAAATCAAAATATATGTGTATGCAATTCTCAAAGACTAGTATATTTTTAAGCATAGTATCAATATCCACATACATTGCTAGAATAATTCTTTGATAGTTTTCATCCTGAGTTTAATATTTTTATAAGTATTTTATTTGAGGGTACAAATGCAAATGCTACTGTTTTTCATTTCAGATATCCATTTATTGCTGGTATAGAGGAAATGATTGACTTTTGTATACTAACTTTGAATCTTACAATGCTGACATAAACGCCTCGTGATTTCTTATTTCCAGGAGATTCTGTTCTTTTGTTCTTTTGGATTTTCTATATACACAATCATGTCCCTTGAAAGCCAAGGCAATATGAGTGCTTCCTTCTCAGTTTGTGCCTTCTATTCTATATTCTTGTCTAGAAGCACGAACTGTGATGTCAGTGTGATGGTGAGAAACAGTCGTGGGGAAGCATCCTGGCCTTGCTCCTGATCTCTGTGAGAATGCTTCTCTTTTCCCTGCTACTATTAACAGATGCTTGCTGTTGCTTTAACGAGATAATCTGTCTCAAACTGAGATAAAGTGCCTTTTAGGAAAAAGTTGATTACTTCTTAATCCAAAGAAACACTGGAACACTATAACAGGGCTGAGTCCTGACCACTGAGCTCCCTGGTGCTTGTCTGATCAGTACTTCTGAATCAATACTGCTCAGTACTTCTCAAGGGGAAGACTGGGCACCGGTTGTTAATAGTAGACACATGTCAAGTGTCTCATTGTTTTTCATTGTTTTTGTTTTTGTTTGTTTTCAGATGAGGTCTCATACTTGGATGGCTGCAGCCAACCTTGAGTATTTCTCCTTCTGCCTCTCCCTGCCAAATTCTGGGCTTACAGGTAGATACCGTCACACCTGGGAAAAGTATATAGTGCTGCATCCCTCTTAGAGAACCCAGTCACTATTTTGAACTTACAGTCCTAAGATTAGTGTGTTTCCTTTAAACACATAATTTAAATATAAATCAAAAATATGAGGCTCTTTGTCTATGAAGATTTTGTCCTATTATTCAATCTCAGGAAAACTGTATAAGGGTTGAGTGCTTAGGTGGTCCCCCTTCACCTTTGTAAAAGGGATAAAACATTCCTGCGGAAACAAATAACTTCATTACTATTAGCCTCATATTTCAAACTCTGCACAAAACTGCTCAGCTACAAGAAAGCTTCAGAAAGGCAGCCAGCTCCGTGTAGCATGAAGCTCATGTCTTTGCTATTTTCTCATCTAGATGCAGCTCAAGAAAACAAGCTGCCTGCTGTGTTCTCTGTGAAACACTTGTGATGCCGGTACCTGTTTACTCAGCAGGTGAAACATAAAGTGTCCTTCCTCCTAGACAATACAGGCTTTAAATGTATTGGTTTTAAATGCCGTGGCTTCGTTTTGGGTCTCAAGCTTTTGTGAACAACCCTGAGTCTGCACGATGAGCCATGGAGAAATGTACAGTCTTTCTGAGGAGGAAAGCCTGTTTGTGTGATACTTTGTTTTTGCTGTCAGAAACAACATAAGAAACCATTCCAAAAAACAGTTTGCCACAGCTGACATTTGATCGCTATGCTTTATGACTTAGGTCTCTTTATTCCATCAATAACTTTAATGTAAGAAATTATTTCTGCTGATGGATAGGAAGTCTGGCTAAATGGGTCTCTCAAAGGAATTGGTGCACAGGTATAAAGCACAACACTTTCTTTTTAAATGCCTCCTCTTCGTTTGCTTTTCCTACTGCTGACTGCCGCTTCACCTGCTTAACCTCCCGCAGAGCTGTTTAAGACAAAGAATAAATGCTGTGAGAGACTTGAAATCCACTTACCATGAATTGAGACATCCTATGTTTAACTCTGGCAGGACATGTCTCACGACCATCTTTAAGGAGTCAGTCTAATGATTTGTGGGGAAGAAGCAAGGCAGACATCCTTCAAAGAGGGATGCAGCTGCCGCTAGACACTCTTCCTGAGCCTTTCAGACTGATCAACTGTGCCCTGGGCAGTTACTGAGTGAATTTTTACTAGATGATCCCAGAAGCCCCACCCCCTCCAAACCCGGTTTATTTGTGGCGTGATCTTCCAGAGCATCTTTATAAACCATTTATTTTTGACGATGTCTCACTCTGATGTGTGAGCTCTGCTTTAATGATCACATCTTTTCATGCATGACGACATCGTGTCGGTTATATTAGCGATACTGTCCTTAGAACATTTGGTATTTTATTATTAAGTAGAATGGCTTGGTGATCTTAACATCTGCCACCAGTCCAGGCTCCAGACACCCTGGGCAAGACTAAGCAGGAGATGAGTGTAAATGTTTTCCATGGGATAATTTCTAAATGACCAACTTGGTTGATTTTCACCCAAAGCTGATTCGAGGTAAGGAGACCTTTGAGTTTGAAACAGCCCCTCTTCTCTTAAGCCCTCCTCCAACTCTGCATCCTGCCCTGTAATCAGACAGTTTTGTTGCTAAGCTCTTCTTTCCTACAGTCCTCTATTAAAATTTGTAAACAAAACAAAACAAAAACAAAAAAATGTGGATGACGTGGAGAATGTATTTCAATAGCTCGTGTTAGCACTGTAGAAGGTTAGAGGCAAAAATTCAGAGAAGAAAAGCTGGTGACTGTTCTCACCTTCCAAGAAGAGAAGAAGTTTCTTTGAGAACCAGTTCACAAAGACTTTAGCATCTTCTTGAATAGCATTTTTCCAAGTCCCTTCTTTGCTTTTGACCTGAAAGGAAGGCGTCCTGCTTTCTGCATCTAGCCTCGAGCATCCAGCAGCCTGAATCCTCACAGCTGTTTCTCATCCCCTTCCCCACTCTGACCTCATGACCCAGACTTCCCCCAACACATAGCTTTTGCTGCTTGCTCTTTTGTTTCAAACTCCACAAAGAGAAATCCTTGTGGATCTCCAACAGAATCCATATTGACATATTTCCCAAATACTTTTTCAATATAGCTACATGTAACGTCTTTGGGAACTGACTCTATAATAAATTAGAAGCAGTGTTAAAATGTAGCAGCTCATATGGCCTCAGCATTGTGAAATTTCTGTACCTTAACAATAAATGGAAACTTAAGGAAAAAAAACTTAGTCTGAACTGGACTAGCAATTCTTCCAGAGTTTAACACTGGGACTCCAACAAGGGGGACCCGTCAGAAGGCTGTGAGGGCTGATGACCCAAGCCAGCAAGTTTATGAGTATCACAACTTCTGATATCCCCTCAAATGAGGTCATTAGACAGAAGTTTAGGAGGAGCTCAGAGCAGCTGGAGTTTCTCTAGCTTCTGGTTTGCAAGATACATGCTGGTATATTAAGCAAAGCATTTCACATCTCAGTGTTTGCAACATCTGACCCCAGTTTTACAGGTAAACTGTTGAACTCCAGGCCCTGGCCTCAGCCCCCGACCCCCAGAACCCTGGTCAATCCATTGTTGACCTTGCCACATATGATTTTAGCAGGAAGCAAAAGAACAGTGAGCCTTGCTCCATCCACAGGACCCTAAAGGGCCTTTGGCCCTACCTAGCCTCAGAATTAATTCATATACATCAAGGGCAAGAGAAGAAAATAAACATCACTGGGAAGTTAAGTTGCCTGCAGATGGAACTATGAAAAATAAAATAGTCTAATGTTTCTGTGGGGTAATCCAAGAAAACATTATTAATCCTGTGCTTCTTTACCTGAACTATAGGAACTCCTGTGTTATATAGAGGAAGATGTCTGAGGTTTACGGCCTAAGACTAAGGGAAGCTCACTAACTCCCTCAATAAGAACCATGTAGAGGTAAATAATTTAAAGAACAACAAATTCCTATATCTACCATAAAAGAAAAAAAATCAAAGCCATTCAATACAGTCCAAGAGACTCATTGTAACACCCTCTCCATGTTAAGCCATGTATATCCCAAGATTTGGGGAACTTTTATCATCTTTTTACATTTTCAAGTGAGTTTTTAATTGTGATGTATTTATTTGAGAATTTACAGGATTAAGTCTAATTAGAAAAGTTATAACTCACATTCCATCCAAGAATAGTGATACAGACATAAGAAGATAGTCTAAGAAAAATTATTTTAAAAATATTGAATGATCTTTACTAGCAAGTGTGAGTTTAGGGAACCCATGGTTTGTATAGAGTGAAGAAATGACCACTCTGAAATACGGTTGAGGAGGTTTTTACTGTTGATATGAGGAAGAGTACAGTTAGAGACATCTGGAAGAGATGGCGAGGAGAGAAAGTAGCAGACTGACCTGGGACACGAGAGGAGGTGGGCAAGCAAGAGACTAAAGAAAAGAGGAGAGGGAGGAGAGAGAGGCCAAAGAGGAGAGAAAGTCAAGGGAAGGGACAAGAAGAGAACAGAAAGGCTGGATTATATAGGAGTGAGAAGCTGGAGGAAGGGAAGCCCATGAGCTGGAGAAGTTTAGGGTAGAGGCTCCATGAGAAGAGCAGGGAGGAGTCAGTTACTGAGTGAGCCTGGAGGCCAGCATGCACTTCGGTATGCTAAGAGGCACCACAGCTAACATTTGTCCTGATTTGGACCTGACAGCTTTCATAGGGCTGGAGGTGCAGCTCTCGTGTACAGCACACGAGAACCTGGCTGAGTCTTCAATACCCAGGAATGAAGCAATCCGAGGATTTCTCTACAACCGTCTCCTTCTTCCATCTGCTTCTCCGCAAGGACCTCCCCCCTGCGTGTTTCGGCAATTTCCACAGCTCCTTCGCACCACATATCATATGAGAGTACCTCATTCGTTTACCCCGGAGCTCATTCTAGGAAACCCCTGGAGAGGAAAGCTTTAGAGCACGCACATTCGATATAATTTTAATCCCAACATGTCTACAGATTTATTTATCACGACGTTAGGACAGCATGTGTTCCAGGAGGAGTTAAACAAGAGATCAGTGTGTGGAAACATGATAGATTCACAGGGGACAGTCAGGCTTCATTTTGTGGAAGTGTTGGAAAAATAAAGAAAAAAAAATACAGGCATATGGATTTGTTTTTTTAATGATCTCTAAAACATATGGAAGCTATAAGCACATGTTTTATATCTATAAAGAACATATAAGCATATATGTTTACACTTTCCCTTCTGCCATAAGGAACATAAGACTTTATAAGCATAATATAATTTTTAAAAGTGAGAACAAGGTCCTAGAGATCTGTCCAATTGAAAACGCAAAGGTGTGCCATAGGGTCTCCAGGTGGTATTTGTGACCTGCGATAGTCATGACCATTTAAGCAGAAGGTAAGTGATAAAGCTCTCTTGCACATAAAAATAAGTATTTCATCTATTTCAGTAGTTAAGAGACACCATAACTTTTTTTAAAAAAGAAAAACTCCATGTCTCCAGGATATGCTCGTCAACTCCATTTATTATCTCTAATTCTCTTGTTATGACAGATCACCTTATTGTTCTTCTTTTAGAGTGCAGAATTCACTTTCAGAGAAGTTAAATAAAGGAGCTAAAGTAACAAAGCTGAAATGCAGGCGGCTACACCATTTAAGCCCAGTCAGCCTTGCTTGAAGGGCTTTGTTCTTTGTGGCATCCAGTATTGTCCTCAGAACTGGCTACTGTTTGAATCCTCTTTTTAAGAGGGCACAAATATGACTTGATGGGACACATTTGATGCAGTGTGCTGTGCTAGGTTTCTGGTGTGAGCTATTTGTGAGAAGAAAGGGCTATATAAAGAGAGGTAGGTTGGGCAACAAGCAAGATAGCTTGGTGGCTTGGTGGTTAAAGGCACTTAGCACCAAGTCTGAGGACCTAAGTTCATTGCAATGGAGCCAACACTTACAGACTGTCCTCTGACCTCTGCTTGCTCACTATGGCATGTGAGCACTCCACGCATACACACACACACACACACACACACACACACACACACACACACACACAATTAACCTGGGCTGGGTACACTATGCTACTTAGTTTCAGGAAGACTTTGAAAGCAAAGCAGTGGTTCCAGGGAGCTCTCCCACACGCCACCCTGGTGTCATCTGGCTTCACTGGGGGTGCTCATTCTCATTTTCTCCATTTGCCCCCTGCCTTGCATGAGCATTTAGTTTGTCGTTTGCAGCATATTCAGCCTTGTACTTGTCTGATCATTGACTTAGCCTTGAGCACCCACCAACTAGAATTTCTCCAATTAAATGTTCCCATCTATTTTTCTATGACCTGGTATGTCTCTGCTGGTCCCAGCTATTCCTCTATGATCTGGTGTGTCTCCCCTGGTCCTAGCTACTCTTCTATGACCTGATGTGTCTCCACTGGTCCCAGCTACTCTTCTATGTATGACCTGGTGAGTCTTTGATGGTCTCAGCTACTCCTCTATGATCTGGTGTGTCTCCGCTGGTCCCAGCTACTCCTCTAAGACCTGTTGTATCTCTGCTGGTCCCAGCTACTCTTCTATGTATGACCTGGTGAGTCTTTGATGGTCTCAGCTACTCTTCTATGATCTGGTGTGTCTTTGCTGGTCCCAGCTACTCCTCTATTACCCAGTGTGTCTCTGCTGGCCCAGTCTCACTGGTTGGGGTCATAGTCTTCACCTCAATCTTTGGCTGGGACTCCACAATCACCATTTGGTGCATAGTCTGTTCTTGATTTTGCTCACCATCCTCTTCCCTCTCCAGGGCCATTCACTTGTATGGAAGGCTAAAAGAATCCTATTTTGCACCCTGTGAAATTTCACTGTGGAGATCACCCAATGTGTCCATGATGGTCCCACCATTGCTGTCCATCTGTCTCTTTGCCCGAGACTCCTAAAATAGATGCTGAAATGGTAATATATTTTGATGCTGTAGCTATGAAAAATTTTAAATTAGTAATATTATCGAAGGAACAGAATTTCCAATCTAAAAATATTTCTTCATTTTCAGATAGCAAACACTCTAAACTAGTATTAGCAGTAATTGTACTACAGTGTTCACAGTGACTGATAACTCTCCTGCTATGGAGCACTCAAGGTCTATAGGAGGCTAGGTATTGTGCTTTGCACATATGAGGCCATTTGATCTATTGATCAAGAATTATGACATCTTGTAATCTAGCAAAATTAAGTTCAAGGAAGCTGGGAGCAAAGCTCCGTAGTAGAACTATTGCTTAATGTGCACAGAGCTTTGGGTTCAATTTCCAGTTCCCACATAAGACAATAACGAAACAAACATTGGCCTTTCTTTGTGTTGTTGTTATAGTAACTAATGACAAATCCTGCTTAGTCTCTTGACTCTCTAGCTCAGGAAGCTAAAATGTCCACTTCTAGCACAAATTCACCAAACTTTCAATCCCCTAAAAGCCATTTCTTCCCACAGCACCAACCGTGTTCATCTCTACGAGTCTGTGCAAAGGTCCTGAAATTTCACTCTAACCTGAAGGTATTCAGACATTTTCTTTCTTTTGTAGATGACACAGCTTAGTGACATTTCACTAGCTGTGATGGTTCAGTACAAACCAGAGGGGTTGAAACATCTCCCCGAGTGCCTGAGAGTGGTTATGCCAATGATCAGGAGAAACTCAAAGGGAGTGGCTAGGAGCCAAGTGCAATGATACACATGCGTGAAAAATGTCACAGTGAAGCCCATCATTTTGTATGCTAACTACAAATTATTTTTAAATTTTTGACAAATAAAGATGCCCAGGTGACTTGTTTATGCACATCCTATGACACAACAGCAATTGCCAGTGACAAGGAGCTCACATTTGGAAATGTCAAAGAAAGAAGGAAAAAACAAAACAAGGGCCACCCTAATCATGTCAAATACACACTAATCCCCCTTGTGAAATTAAAAAGTTCTGGAAGAGAGATGTGTTCAGGGTCACCCACGGATGCCAGTATTAAGAGAAGCAAGATTGCTGCCGTGCCCGAGGAGAGTCACCTCAGTAAGATGAGAATGCACTGCTGTCTTGGGAAATTGATTTGATAATGTGATCTTTATGCAGATCAGACATGGCTGCTCTTGACTTGACCATGACTATACACAGTTCAGGGGTTCTGAGACAAAGGGTTTCCCTTGTTTCCCAGACAAGCGCTTGATGATGGATGGGTTTCCTTGACATCGGGAAGCCCTGACCAGAACACAGCCAGCTCAGGAGCAGTCTGCTGGCAGTCTATGATCTTGGGAAAGGAGACACCAGAGTCCAAGTCTGATCACTTCTGAATGAGCTACATTCTAAAGAGCATAGACTGTAATGGCAGCAACTTTTTACACAAAACTATCTCTGGTATCAAACCTATTTGCTATTTCAAACATCTGTCTCCTAAAATCCATAGCAGATGACATTTTAAAAAAAAGCTGTGAATTAATTCAGCCAGTCTGTTCCTTTAAAGTGTCTTATTTCCATCATAATAATCCTAGATCCTTATCCACTGATGAGCAAGAAGGGTGACCCAAGGACATAGGAAATACAGAATGAATGATGGGATGGATATCCTTCCAGCTTTAAGGCTATGTTTCCTCTAGGTCTGGGTGATGATTACTACTGTCAACTTGACATTACCTAGAATCACCCTAGAGATCAGCCATCGGGCATGCTCATGAAAGATTATCACGTCAAAGACAAGACTTTGGGCATGCTCACGAAAGATCATCTAAGTTAGCTTTAATTGAGGTGGTGCTGGGCCAAAATTATCTCAGGGCCTGTACCTCAAGGTCTGTAGGACAGAGAAAAGTCTGGCTCGAGTTTGAGGGAACCGAGTGAGGATGAGACAGCGGAAACTAGGTAGACAACTTTCCAGCCCGAGGGAGAGCTTGGTTGTCTCTCATTGCTGGAGGTACTCCCTCAGCACATATCTATATAAGCTGAAGCTCACAGTAATAAACTGAGCTCCTGCTTTGACTTGACACCCTATTGTGTTTGATTGTCCTGCTTCGTGGGGCTGCAGAAGGGGTGCATAGTGCACTCATCTTTCCCTGGGGAATAAGGAGGCTAAGGAGGCCTAGCAAGGTGGGAAGGCCAACTACAAATATTGGCGGCATCATTCCAAGGTGCGGGGTTCTGGACTGAATAAAAAAAAAGTGAACTGAGTAAGCAGAAGCATTCACTCTAAACTTCTTTAAAAAAATATGTATTTTATTTTTTTTTAAAAAGAAAACAAACTATCCTTTTTCATTATGGATACCAATCCAAGTTCCCACTCCCTCCTCTCTTCCCATTCCCTCCACTTAGTCCCTCCACACACTCAATCCCCCCATCCACCCTACCGAGAGGGTAAGGCACATTGTTTTGGGGAAGGTCCAAGACCCTCCGTACTATATCTAGGCTTCTTGACTATAGATGTAATGCGACCAGTTACTTAAACTTCTGCCCCCATAACCCTCAAAATATGAGCCAAAATAAACCTTTCTTTTCTTAATTTCATTTTGTCATGTATTTTGTCATGGTAACAAGGAAAGTACCTGAGACAGTCTGAAAGTAAAATGACTTTCTGAATTAGATTATTTGCCTTTATTTATTTATTTATTTCTATTGTTTATCTACCATCCAACCATCCATCCCAATCTATCTATCTATCTATCTATCTATCTATCTATCTATCTATCTATCTATCTCCAGAATCCCCTTTGACATCTTCCTCAGCTCTTTAGAGGTAGGAAATAGTCTTAGAACCAATCTTTTACCACTTCGTCTGGTATTTGTAAGGTAATGGTGGTACCATACTGGCCTGTTCATCCAAGCAACCTGGATAGTTTTTTTTAAAAAAAAAAAAATCAAAGCTTTTTCTCAAGTCAGTTGTTCTGAAGTGGAAAGTATGTCCTAGAATATGTGGTCAGAATTAAGCAGCATAGCTTCAATAAATTTTGTTTCAATATTTGCATTATAAAGGTTTTCATTTTAGTGTATATTGTTTTTATAGGAAAAATTCTGTCAAAGCCCCAATCAGAATGTTAACAACTGATGTTATATATGAAAATTCTTTATAAATTGTAAGATTCTAGGCAAATACGGTGTTTTGTAGATACCTACAGATAGCTGAGAGTTCCCATGCCAGGGGTTCTGAAGAAAGGAGTCTTGATCTTTACCCCGAAGACTGTGGCGAATCAGTCTGTGATTCATAGTGGGTGGTTGTTTTCAGGGATTGCATTTTATGAAGAGAAATAGTAATTGTGGTCACCATATAGACCAAACAATGCCACAGAGTACTGTAGATGGCAGGGTACCCAGGGGTTGATATTTATTAGCAACTGTGATACAGGACGAGAGCAAGTTGCCTGCTTTCACCTTTCCAGGGCTCCTATACAACGGCCACTAAGGAAGGCAGATAATCAAAGGTCACTTCTGAATTTCAAATACAGCTGAGACTCCCACGCATGCATCTGGGCTTAGACTGAGGTGACAGTCAAAACTCTAAGCTGATTCTCATTTCATTAGTTTCATCCTGTGACTGGCAACCATCCCAAACTGAAAATGTCATCCAAAATAACACAAGAGAGCATGGGGATAGGTGAAAGCTGAGGAGCATCCTTTCCTTGGGGGAATACAGGTCAGCCTGACAGGAAGCAAGGTTCTCAGCACATCAGTTAGACCTGACATGCTGAGGTCGGTCATCTGCATTCTGTATATACACTTTTTATTCAAAGATCATTCACCGG
Organism: Microtus oregoni; assembly: GCF_018167655.1. Lineage (NCBI taxonomy): Eukaryota > Metazoa > Chordata > Mammalia > Rodentia > Cricetidae > Microtus > Microtus oregoni. Next base: position 15,244,460 of record NW_024543082.1, read on the forward strand.
CATGACATCACATGAGCTCAATGATAATGTAGTTGACATAGGTCGTGTTGTCCCAGTTTTGGAAATAAAGAATCTGAGATGCAGAGAAGTTAATGGCATTGTTCAAAATTACACACAGCAAGTAAAGGTCAGAACTAGGACAGCAGCCTAGAAATCCTAAGTCCTCTCAAGGTCTTGCTTCCATTGTCCCCTTATCGGGCTGTGACTTATCTTAGGAAGAAGTATATCATAGGATTTATTCTAAAATAGAAAGGAGTCAAGTATGGGATACATGCTAGTAATCCGAGTACCCTGGAGCTTGAGGCAGGAGGATTGCTGAGCCTTCACACCACATATCCAAGTCCCCTTACCTGTCACTTTGCTACTGTCAAGCTGTTTTCTTTCTGCAGGCTACATGCCCACACATCTTAGTGTTCACCCATTATCTCACTCCTAATTCACTGAGTTTGCATACAATTTCTAATGTAAAACGACCTGAGAATTGGTTTATCTTGTCTGGTTAAACTGTAGCTCTACTTGTCTTTTTAGTCTTGGAACCACACATTCAAGAAAGCCATCTATTCATCTCAGTAAAACTTCGGAAGGTCAACCTGTTGGTGGTGGTACATGCCTGTAATCCAAGCACCCAGGAACTGAGATCAGAACATTGCCATGAGTTCAAGGCCATCCCAGGCTACAGAGTAAGCTCCAGGCCAGCCTGGAGCTATTGAGTAGGACCTTGTCTCAAACATACATACACATGCATGCATGTGCAAAAAACTAACAGCAAAACCAAGTAAACCTCTCAAAGCCTAATAATAATTCTATGAGACAAGGAAGTTAAACTCATACAGCTTCATTTCTTTGCCCTCTCCCCCCAGTTCCTGAGTCCTAATTAGTCTGTTTTACCCCTCCATGTTTGCCCATGAAACATAGTCTTGTTCCTCTCTTCATATATGTGGTGAAATTTAGACAGTCTCTGATCTGCCTGAAGACCCAGTGATGATACTCTAGACAACACCATGTGCAGAGGGTATCATAAATCTGGGGGGTCAAAGGCTGAATCTCTGTTCTAAGACTTTCTAGGCAGTCACTGCTCACATCTCAGGATGCTGAGCAGCTCCAGAATGTGATGCAAATCCAGTCCTATGTAACCCAGTTGCCTGTGTCAGGATGCCTGCAGTAGATGCCCTCAGTTAATGTCCAGCATCAAATCCTGTCTATCCTCCCCCACACCCACGCTCTCTCACAACGTGGACTCTGACGTGAGCTGCTCTTTTTTACCTCTTTTGGTAAAGATGCAATACTGCACCAGTTCAAGGTGCAACACCTAGAATCAGTGCATTCACTTTCCAATTCTGCTATGGAATTTTAGGCATTATATAGTCTCTCTGTGCTTCGGATTCCTCACATGTAAAAGGAAAATCGCAAAAATAGAGCTCATTCTGCCATGTGATTAAGAAGAGTCTATGAGATAATAAATGAATATAAAATGCCAAATCCATTTACTGGCATAGAATTATTGAGTGTTAGCTTTTGTTAGTTATTGACTTCTTTAACGATCTGAAAGTGCCGTGCCTTCTCCAGAAAGCTCCGTGACTTAGCCTGTGTTGCCTCTTCTGATTCTAGCAATGTGTCATGGACAGCACGGTCCTACTGGTGGCTTACATTACAACTTCATTGTTCTTTTTGCCTTTTCATCTGGACATAAACTTTTCTCCATAAACACATTATAAATTGCTTAACAGCACAGAGAGTCATGTCTACCTGATCTAATGCCACTTGATGTCCCCTAAATAATGGGTAGGATTTTCCTACCATTTCCTGCCTTACCTGGGTAAAACCGAACTGTTCACCCAGCCATCTTTCCCACCTAGACCAGCCTATAGAGTGAGATACTAGACAATCGGTCATATTGATAGACATAGTTTAAAAGAATGAAATCAAGAGGTCCATCTCTGCTTTCTTACTTGTTGGCCTATACAGTTTAGAACTCAGAGGATAAATATTACACTATTAAAAAAGACTTACAAGAGTACATCCAGGCAAATTTTCTGGATTCTCTTGTTTACTCCTAAACCAGATAAAGATTACACTTGTTGGGGAGGTATGAACTATAACTGTGGCAACACATTTTGATTTAAAAAAAAAAGTTTCTTACATTCTCAGAAACTGGACTTCTGCTGGACCACACAACCAGAGTTAATACTACACATTGAGGTCACTTAAGAATTAGGACTGCTATTCTATTGAGAACTCAGATTCTATGTTTAAATTGGCTTTAAGAGAACAATGTAACAACCAACCACACTTACCCTGGATTTCCCATGTAACCAACATTTACAACCTAAGCTACTGTGTAGCTGGATTCATAAATTATGTACTCTTCCATGCCCCTGTCCCAGAACAATGCCTGCGGGTTCTGATAATCATTTGCTGGAAGCAGACAAAACAGAAATTGAAAGCAATCTTTTAAAATGATATCTACCATAAATTTTGAACATAACATTTGGATATTGCTTAATAAACAGTGGTGTTTTAGTACTGTCTGTTATCTTGATTACTTGGCTCTAGTGACTTAATCCCTCAGAACGCTCTGTTAAAGATTTTCTATACAGTATGTCATTCTGTCCTCACCTAGTGCTTTCTGTGATTCTCAATAAAGACAGAGCGAAACTCTTTGTAAGGGACAGAAGTAAGCACAAGCAGACAGACATACAGGGAAAGGGACAGACTCATGTGATAGCCTTCAGGTAAGCATAGATTCAAACTCACACAACAGGCAGACACAGGACAAAAGACACAGGAAGTGCAAAGTAGAGAATTTAAATCACTCTTAGTTAAAGGACACGAAGGGGCGGTGCCTTGATTTTTTTTCTTAATGCAACATGGAGGTGTGATTGGTGACTCAGAGTTAATCAAAAATGTGTTAATCTATGCATAAGGCAAGGATAAGAAGGTTCCTAAACATCAACACACTCAGGTCTTCCAAAGGAAATTGTCTGTGGGTCCTGCTCAGTGACGCCCGCAGTAGGCCTGAGGTGTGGCTGTCAAGGCTGTTGCAGTAAAACAGGTTCTGAAGTCTTTGGGATGATGGGACAAGTTAATTGTGCAATGTGCAGACATGTCAGGCCTTCATTAAGTACCCCATGGTCCTGCTATATGAAGACTCATATGGTGGCAGGAGAAGGGCATTAAACACCATGTTTGGCAGCTGTAAGAGCAGAGGCGCCTGTGATTCACTGCTGGGGTAGAAACACACATGTTTCCCTGTAGCCAGCCACACTTGGCAGAAAGAGTGTAAGGCCTATCTATCCAGCCAAACAGCTTTCTCAAAGGGTTTCCACATCTCAGTTTAGTGAAGTTGTAAGGCTCTGATCTGCGAGGCTCACAGACCTGCGAGTGAACCAGGAAATGAGAGGAGACGGAGCTTATTAAGCACAAGTGTAGACAGACGCTTGTAACCCTATTAATGTCCTGAAGTTTAGGACAGCTGGGGATTATGTGCACTCTAAAAAATGGTAGGGATTTCTTTCAGACAAGGTCTCCTCTAAAAGGAAACAAGGAAGGAGTCAGGGAAGTTCAGGCACCTGTCAGCCCTGCGTGTCATCCTGATACAGATGAAGGTCTGCCGGGAATGGCCATAGGATGTCTGCTGTACTCCATTCCTGTGGACACTCTAAGCTCAGCTAGCATGTACTCAACAGGAGCACACTGACGCCTTCCAAAGAAAAGCATCTGTGGATCCTGCTCAGTGATGCCCCCTGCAGACCTCAAGTGTGGTTGCCAAGGTTACTGCAGTAAAATAGGTCCCATAGTTTTTGTGATGGTAGAATTTGTTAATCATACAATATACTCACATGTCGAACAGACATCAAGTACTCCAAAAGTAGTTGTTTTATTAAGGTATAATTGACGAATGAGAATTGTCGATTATATAGGGCTGGTGAGACACCTCAGGCAGGAAAGGTGCTAGCCACCAAACCTGTTGACTTGAGTTTAAACTGTGACCCACGAGGCAAAGAGAGAAACAACTTCTGCAGGTTGTAAGACCTCCACAAGCAGGCTGTGGTGTGCATGTACCCACACATATACATAGGCATTGAATACATATAATTTACAATTTTCAAAAAGAATTGTAATGGTATAGTCTACATATAAAGTATTACATACAAATATATATATACATATATATAAAATGATTAAATAAAGTAACATATATCGCCTCACAAACATCACTTACCTGATCTCGAATATACACTGAGTGAGGTAAGCCAGACCCAAAAAAGAGGAACATGGGATGTACTCACGCATATTTGGTTTCTAGCCATAAATAAAGGACATTGAGCCTATAATTAGTGATCCTAGAGAAGCTAAATAAGAAGGAGAACCCAAAGAAAAACATATAGGCATCCTCCTGAATTTTAACCTTCATCAGACGATGAAAGGAGACAGAGATAGAGACCCACATTGGAGCACCGGACAGAAATCTCAAGGTCCAAATTAGGAGCAGAAGGAGAGAGAGCACAAGCAAGGAACTCAGGACCAAGAGGGGTGCACCCACACACTGAGACAATGGGGATGTTCTATCGGGAACTCACCAAGGCCAGCTGGCCTGGGTCTGAAAAAGCCTGGGATAGAACCGGACTTGCTGAACACAGCGGACAACGAGGACTACTGAGAACTCAAGAACAATGGCAATGGGTTTTTGATCCTACTGCACGTACTGGCTTTGTAGGAGCCTAGGCAGTTTGGATGCTCAACTTACTAGACCTGGATGGAGGTGGGTGGTCCTTGGACTTCCCACAGGGCAGGGAACCCTGATTGCTCTTTGGGCTGATGAGGGAGGGGGACTTGATGGGGGAGGGGGAGGGAAATGGGAGGCGGTGGCGGGGAAGAGACAGAAATCTTAAATAAATAAATAAATAAATAAATAAATAAGAATAGTAACCATAGTTACCATTCTGTAACTATTGTCTTTCGGGTCTTCCACCTCCATCCTAAGCCCTGGCAGCTGCAATGTACTAATTCAACTTACGTTAGCCCTCACACATAAATGAAATTTTTTGGTAGTGAAACTTCTGTCCTTTGTTTGTCTTATTCAAAACACTATGCTCTGGGCTCATCCATGTTATCTCAAGCTTTGAGATTTCCTCTCTATTTTAAGGCTGAGGCTGTTCCTTTCTGCTCGTGTGCATCGTTTCTTTAATCCCCCCCGGACACAAGTTTATTCCATATTTTATCTACTCCAGAGTACACTTCTCATCAGCATGGCGATTGCATGCTTCTGGTAAACACCCGGAAATGAGATGTCTGGATTCTGCAATAACCCTATTTTCAAGTTTTTGAGAGACTGCTATACTGTTTACCACAGTGCTGCACTAACTTACATTCTCACCAGTATACAATGGGTTCCATTTTTTCCAAATCTTAAATATGCGAAATATACATGAAGTTCAAAAGGGAGGCCCAATGCATGTGCAAGAAGCTAAAGGAACTGTTATAAATGTTAGTCTCTAAACTTCAAGATGTATTTGCTTTTACTTTAAATACTATTCTGATAGACTTGCTTAGCTTCAGTACAATGTTTTGCCAGCAATTTGAATAAGCAGGAATTCATGAAGTGCATTTTGAATGATACCTTTCCAGGACACTTAAGAACACCACAACATAGTTCCATAGAAATCCTAAGTTCCCAGAAATAATGGACAGCTGATTGTATATGGATTTACCTAAATAAACATATGCCTTTTTATTTCTCTGTGTCAAATAACATAACATTTGTGAGTGTCACTTGATAATGGGTAATCCTTCCTATTTTATAACCCTGTTTGACACTGACATACCCCAGGGCATTTATGACTGTCCTGACTGCTTAAGAGCACGTGTTTTATAAGCAAACCTAAAATCCCCATGGTTAAGTCATGAATAGCAATGAAATTTTCAAGCCTCTTGAACCAAGCCCAGCCATCCTGCGACGGACACTGGAAAGAGCTCAGTCATCAATGGCATGCATGCCCAGCCATCATCTTTTCCTGCTTCCTCACAAACAGCCTTCATTTAGACAGCAGATCCTTGTTCCTGCCCAGCCTGCTTCTTCACACATTGTTCCTGCTCTTACACTTTCACACTCATTAAGCCGATAACAACATTGTTAGCATGGGACGCGACATCCACACCTCTGACACAGCACTGAACAGCTTGGTGATCTCATCATCTAATCTCAGGTGCTCTGTGAGAGCCCGGATGCTGCCTGCTGGCTATAGCAACAGCCTTCTGCTCTGCAATTCTGTCACTTAGAGCAGGTACAGAGGAATAGTAGCAGCTGGGGGGGGGGGGGGGGGACCAGGACGTGAGAGATACATATCTAGTCAGAGGAAACAGAGACATGCCAATGGGTGTATCTATCTGGAAACTACACTGGGGCTAAGGATAGAAGCAGAAGGTGCCTCTTTTTTCACTGATTCAGGCTTGCAGCCACCTGAAGTCAAGTGTATAAAGAAGATCCCACAGTGCTATGTGAGCAGCCTTTAACTCATGCTTGATAATGAAACCCGGAAGACAGGAAAGCCCTCTAGGAAACAGATGCTGACTTCACATGACTTTAACTATTCCTAGTTCTTGAGTTTCTGAGTTCCTTCAGGTCACCTGACTCTTGGCTTTGGAAAATGATCAGAAGTGCGAGCTGAATTCTATATATCCTAATGACAGCCTATCACTTCTAACTTTATTCAGTTACTGTCTCTTTTTTATCACTGACATAGCCTTCAAAACTTACTGAATTTTCTGTTAGTGGTGTCTCCTCACCATACCCCTTTCTTTGATTCAATTCGGCATCTGTACATTTTTAATTATATGCATCTCTGTAGGTAAGATAGCACACAAGGAAAAAACAGGCAGAACTTGAGCCTCTGATGTCATGTTGTTTCTTCTTTGGTCTTAGTTTTCTTGGTTTGTATCCTTCTTAGATTTGTTTCTCTTTTTCTTGAAATCATTAGGTATTTTGTCAATTCTCAAGAATGAGTAACTAGCCAAACAGCAATCTTTATAAACTAAAATGTATCCCAATTAAAAACTAAATTGTTTTATTTTTGCTAAATTGTTTAGATTAAAAAGGGGGAATGTAAAGTGTTCTGCCTTTTTTGAGACTGGACAACACATGAGCTGATTTGTATTGATTGTATTTGCCAATGTAGCTATAATCACACTTAAAAGCAAATTTCTACAATTTGCCTTTTGGTTAAAATGTCACCAATGCATTACATACTTTGCAAATAGTCTTTGTAAATCAATTTGCACTTATTAGATTTATTTAAACGATAGCATTAGAATTCCATGCCGAGATTTAATTTGGTTTAAAATAACTCTCTACATGCAGAGCATTTCCAAGGGTGGAGAGGCGATTTCCCAATTGTTTTCATGTCACCAATGCTAAATGTATTTAAATGACTGACTCACCTACAAGCTGTGGGTTGTGTGAAGGCTGGTGTGGTTAGCAGAGCATAGGTTTTACCTGAGGTTAATAAGCCGTAAATGAGGGAAAGCAAAGAATTAAAGCCAAATGAAAACCAAAGGGTCATGGTGAAGGCATTATAAACTTGAACTTGTTGATTGGCCTTTGTTTCAGACCTTACAGACCCAAAATTCATTGATTTCATGCAGTATTCACAGGCTAGGCAGGTATTGCATCTTAAATGTTCTGGGCCATTCACAGGTCTCTTTGCAGGAGTTGATGTCTGATCATGAGCCACGAATTTGTTGACCCCCAATATGATTCTTAGAACACAGCCTTTTGCTCAGGTTGGTTTCTACATAAATTATCTCTCAATTTAGTCCGTCACTCTTCACTACAAAGTAAGGTAACACAATCTGTTGTTTTGGATAAGAACAGCTCCTGCAGATTCATGTATTTGGAGGTGTGGTCCCAAGTTAGTAGAACTATTTGAGAAGGATTAGGAGGTGTGGTCCTGAGGGAGGATGGATACTAACTGGAAGTAGGCTTTTGAAATTTCAAAAGACTTTCACCATTCCCAGTGTGTGATGGACTAAGATGTAAGGTCTCAAACTGTTCCTGCCACCATGATTTTGCTCTACCAGCATGGACTCTAATCCTCTGAAACTATAATCCTAACTAAACTTTCTTTTGTAAGTTACTTTGGTCATGGTGCTTTGTCAAAGCAATAGAAAAGCAAGGAAGACTCTTGTGTTCTCAGAAAGTGACTCTAAACCTCTTACAGCTACAGGCTAAATAAGATGCAGAAGCTAGTGAGATACTATACAGTTTTAAGAAAAAAAATCTCTTCCCACTAACGGAAGATACTGTGCTTACAGCTGTGTAGAGGTAGTTTGCTTGTGAAAGTCAGAGGGAATATTTTATTGAGCGTATTTTATATAGTGTCATTGGCTATACCATATTTCTACAGTTTTGAGTGACACAAATGGACCTAGTAGAGAAAACTTGTACTGAGTAGAGGAAGATACTGTCATTTCTGTTTTACAGATGGGGAAACTGAGATGAGAATCTAAGTAATGTTTCAGTGAAGTTAGCAGTGGTAGGATAAACTCTTTCTGGTTGCTCCTGTACACACATGAGGTTTAAACTTTTCTACCACTTACTAACTCCACAGAAGCATCATTGCCCTGACAAAATATTTGACAAAACTAGCATAAGGAATAAAGGGTCTGCTTTGGCTCATGGTTTGGAGGGGGCACAGTTCAACGTGCTAGAGAACAACCAGGCAGCAGAGGCCTATGAGTGTTCTTGTTCAGCTGGCTGCATCTGTTCTGGTTCAGTCAACTTGGGATCCTACTCTAGGGTGGTGCCACCAACATTCAAGGCAGGTCTTTCTTCAGTTAAACCTCTCTAATAGATAGTATCTACTTTGGCAAACTCAGAGGTGTCTTTGCTAGGTGGTTTCAAATATAGTCAAGATGACAATGAAGATTAAACATCAAAAGTTCCCTTAACCAAAAAAAATTACTTTCTGATATTTGACAACTAAACAGACTCACCAGTGATTGATAAAACACATCAATGTAGAATCTTAGTAGGAAAACTGGCAGGAGCAGGCCTCTTGAGAAGACTAAACAACAGCTTACGACACAAATCAGATGACAGCTTCTCACTATGGGCCCCTCACATGTTCCAAATGCTGTAGGAGGCACACCACATAAATGAAGACACAATTCCACAAACGAGTGTTTAACACTTTCTTGTGCTTTCCAAAGTCGCAGACATTTCTAATCAAACAAAGTAACTGTGAGTAAAGTGTAAAACCCTTCTGTACATACATACACATGTAAAAATCCAATCCTTATACAGTACAATATGTGCATATCATGCTTACAAGGACTATCCTTTTACTCTACCTAAATAATGAAATTAGCATAAAAGCATATCAAAATCCAATTAAAGCAAGATTTAAACTTAGGGGACAGTTTCTTTTTCTCTAGAGCTCAGAGGAAAGCAGACAGCTCTAGAAAAGACTGCTGATACAATGAGAAGAGTTAGGAAACCGCACAAGGGAAACCATGAGTGGCAAATCAGTCCCTGTCTCAAAACACACAAACCTTTGAAGAGCTGGACTAAATTTTACAATAGCAATAAGAAGGGAATGTTCTCTAAAAGGCTTCTCCGACTTCCTTATCAGCAGTTTTAAAAAGAAACAACTTTCCTGACTTTTGAGGCATCCTTTCACGGTTCTGTATCTTTTGCTTGCCCTGACTCTAGAGCTTTTTCATTTAAGGTGGTCAGATGATCTTCTTTAAGCAAAGCTTCTAAGTAAGCATCAATCTGCTCGACGCCTCCCGCTGGACCACCCTGAAAGAAAGAAGCCACAGTCACTCCAGTGGGAGAAGCTCAGCTGTTATCCCTGACATCCTGGCAGCCTCCCACAGACATCTTGGTGAGTCATGTGGTTACAGCCCCACATCACATCTGATTGATGCTCTTAACCTTTGCAAATGTTTTCTCATTTAATCTCATTTTATGCCCACAAGTGGATAAGGATTTGAATAATGTTTTCTTCTTCAGTGGAAGTCAGGATTTTCCACTTTCAAGAACTGGCTGAAGTGTTGTTGTTGACAGAGGCACAAATACAATTACTATAATGTGAAACTATTTAGCATTCATTATCTTTTTGCTCTCTGATGATGTAGCTTTTTAATCATTTACCAGATCATCAAAATTAAGAGGGGTTCCTCTTCTGGCAGTATACTAAAAATTAAAAGGAAGTATTTTCTGTCTCATTTTGTACTTGATATAGAAGGAATTCCTATAAAAGCTAAAGATGAATATATCATAGAAAACAAACTCCCACTTCAGAATGTTTACAACCTTGACAGAAACCCATGCAGTCTGGATTCAAGTCCATGTTCACCCTAGTATGTAGTGATATATGGTGAATTTCCCTACCACCTTTATGGACAAAGCAATTCCCAGTCCTCCAGGTTCTCTATAGGGTCTCAGTTCTGCCTCTTCACACCGCACTGGTCAGGACGACCTATCTCACAACTGATATCTAAGGCCAAATTGCCATACACCACTTGAACTCATTGTTGGCTTAGATTTCTCCATTTATTTCCAGAATCCAGAGAAAGCCTTACAACCTTCTCTACCATATTTAAATTTTTGATATAGCCAAGATTTCTATGTGCTACATAGAAGCTGGACCACTTACAGGCCTGGAGGGATGTGGGAAAGGGGCATGATATACTTGAAAGACAATGCTTTTATAAAACGAGTCACTATATACAGTGAACATATGCCAATAAGAGGAGCTGGACCAATCCTCATTACTTCAATTCATCATGGAAGCATACAAACAAAACTGTCAATAATTCACATTTATGGTGTCTCTTCATTTTTGTTTTGTTTTAACTTCTCCCTCTGGAATTAAGAGGATTGATTTTTATTTATATATGAAGATAAAACTGCATTGAAATATCTCATTTTCTAAAAAGTTGGAAATTTTTGCCTACTGGACACATGGCATTGAGAAGCTGATTGGTAGAACTCTAGAATTACCTAGGAAGCAGGTCTTTGGGCATGCCCGTGGAGGATTGCCTTGACTGTTAAATGAGGTGGGCAGACTCTCTCACTGTGAGTCTGGGAGAGTAAGTGGATAATGGGACCTAAGCAACAACATGCATTTATTGCTTTCTGCTCTTGACTGTGGACTCAATGTGACCCAGCTTCAAGCTCCTGTGCCTTGACTTCCATGATGCACTCCATCCTTGCAGTGCAAACCAAACACACTCCTCTCTTCACAGCTCATTTCATCCAAGTATTTTATCACAGCAAAGGAAAAAAGACACGAAGACAACCAGCAACTAATAGCTCAAGCAGATTCTAGAAGTAGAGAAATATTTAAATGGTCTAATCTACGTTTTAAAAGCTAATTGACCTCTGATTGAATATGGTTATCCAGACCAGATTGCTGTTCAGTGTAGCAGCAGCAGCCCTACCCATCACAGATATAGACAGACACTCTACTGAAAGTATTGTCAGTAACTAACTAACTAACTAACAGACTTTCGGGATCCTAGATTTCTAGCCTGGAGAAGTGGGTCTTTATGAAAGGGCATAGATTAGTGGTCTAGCTCGGTGATGTGGGCCTGACTCCTCTCTTCGGAGAACTCAGCATACTGCCTCTCTGTCATAGTGTTAGTGTCTGAACTCCCCTCAGAGCCTCACCATTGTGTTGTCTGCTGCCTACCTGTCTGTCCCCCAACAATCTATCACAGCAATGCTCCTGGGCTCTTGAGCCCTGATCTGAATCCTCCCAGACTTTAGTAGCATAATTAGCAGCAGGGACTTCGTTAAGCTGTTTACCTAAGGGGAGTGAGCTAAGCGCACTGGAGAGAAACCCAGACAGAAACCCCAGCCATCCCTACCCCTCACACCCCACTCACCAGCTGAAGCTTCTGCAGCAGCAATGCCAGCTTTGCACGAAGGTCATTGAGTTTACCCTCGGTCCTTTTCCTTTTCAGCTCACACTGCTCCAGAAAAACTTCATTAAGTATCCCTCTTCTGTTTGACTCATAGATGATGGACTGCATTTTTCTCTTGAGTCTTTTCTCATATTGGACCATGTAGATATTCTGTATCTGAGAATGTTTTTTAAAGAACACTCAGTATATATTTTTGTTGTTGTTGTCGTTTTTTGAGACAGAGTTTCTCTGTGTAACAGTCCTAGTTGTCCTGGAACTTTGTAGACCAGCCTGGCCTCGAACTCACAGAGATCTGCCTGCTTCTGCCTCCCCACTGCTGCGATTAAAGGCGTTCACCACCACCGCCCAGCCTTAGTATACTTTTTAATATGTTATTATTTTTCTCAGGATATCTCAAGGCAATTTCACAGTCCAACCCTGCATACACTGACTAAGAATCAACTCTGATACTTGAACTTACTCTCACGAAGAGGGGGGAAAACATAATAATGTGGACATAATTATAGGAAGAGGAGAGAGACACAGGGCAGTAAGTTTAATGACCCTGGCTTTGAAATCAAGAAGAAACCCTGTGGAGGCTGAGTTTGTTCTCTCATCAGTGGAATAAAGACATCTCAGCCACCAGCACCTCGTAGGCACTGACAGATGGCCAGCTGCACGGAGTGCCTGGGTGATGATGTGGTATTCTAACTCAAGTCTGTCATGTCCAGAGGACAGGGGCTGCGGAACAAGGAATTTCGCTCTCACAAAAAAAACAAAAACAAAACAAAACAAAACAAAAAAACCTAATGTAAAGAGTATTGAAAGGGTTTCAAATTCCCTCAAGGATTTAGGGTCTGGGCTGTTTTCCAAGATGGCATGCTGGGCCTTCAGGCCCCTCTTCCACTTCAGAACAGTATGACTTGTATCAACATTTCAAGAGGACCAGGGGAAATTCTGAGAAAACAGACAAGGGCCAAACCCATTTGGATGACCATTTACGTTTCTATGTTAAGATTTCTGTGTTCTAGCACTGGCTGGGTGACAAGGAACTGCACTGGGGTCTCCTTCATGGTCTACGCCTCACCTCTTGCCCTTCACTCTCACTCACAACCGTTCCTGTGAGCAGAGCCCCCCCACCCCATCTCTGACACCTGCTAACCACGCTGATCTCATGACTTTCTCCTCTATAACACCAAATGTTCAAAACCTTACCTGCCCAGAGCTCTGTCTGGTAAACACTTCCTAATAACTTCCTAAGCAAAGGCATTGAAGTCAATTATGAGGATGCAAAGATGTGGAAGGCAGACTTTGCCATCCAGCAGGTTTCAGTTGGCAGCACGAGGTAGTGCAATCGTGCAAGAATTCTACTGTGAGGACCAGCTCTGTGCCACCAACTGGGAGAGGTGTCGCAGTGGGGAGGGGGTGTGATCCTATTAAATTAAAAACTTTATGCTTTGCCAGGGCAGGAAAGTGGAATTAGCCTAGGTGACAATTAACAGATGAGTCGTTAATAAAGTTATATGCTGATATACAACAGAATTTATATGGCTGGGAAGAAAACTGAAAGTATGAAATTTACAGGAAAATGGATGGGAACTAACAAGCATTGCACTGAGGTGACGTGGGCTCAGAAAGACAAACACATCATGTTTTCTCTTACCTTATGAATATCCAGGTTGGAGCAAATACTGGTAAAGACGACAAACAGGAAAGGGGTTATGGGAAAGGGGAAGAAAGGGGGGGTGGGATAAGGAAGGAGGTGGAGAAGACAGTGGAATGAAGAAGTGGAAATCCTGGGGGAAGGGATTATATGTGCAGGAAGGAGACTTCGAACAAAGCATGGGAGAATCAACCAATGGTGAGAAATCCTATGAAACTTGGTACACTGTAAGCTGCTTTAATCAACCAGTAAATTAAAACCTCGACTGATAGCGCTGTGACTCGGCTTATGTAGATAACTTTCCTCTGAATACCTGTCTTTCTCAACAAGTTGCCTGAGAAGAGTCTCTGAGAATGTTCCACACTGGCAAGCAGCGGTCATATGTGTATGCACGTAGCAGGCAGAAGAGGAAGCAGATTATAAGACTTGTTGATTGTTATGTAACTGATCTTAGATTAGTTTCTTTTTAGAAGCTTCAACTGCCTGGGAGCTTCTTTATTTTGTTGTGATTCCATGACCATTTGTGTTTCAGTCTAGTGTTTCAAAGATTTGGAGAATATATTTATTAAAAATTCAGAATTTTCTATTTCTTCTTTAGACTCAAGTCCCACCCTGCCTCATAAGCTGTAATTGTGGGAACTTTTGCCTTTTCAAATTCAAAAGGATGTTGCTCTGTGACATCTCATATGCTACACATTAATCTAAGTCTTGATAAGGACTGGAAAATTTGATTTCCCTTCAAACCTAACATTTGAAAACGTATATTATTTCCTCTCTGGAACATAGGGTCATTTAGATTTCAGGATATAAATGGCTGCATGGAAAGGAAGCTTACCTTGTTGAAACACGTTTTGAGGTTTTCGTTTGTACTCTCTGGGCATTGCTCCAGCTGTTTTCATAACAATAACAGAAAAGGACATTAGCTTTACATGGTGATCTGTCTGGAATATGGTTAGAACATTGATGTTTCTAGTATAGAAAAGCATCCGAGCTTAGAACCAGTCAACATTGGTTCTAGGGATGCTTTAAGTGTGGCCTAATTAAGTTGAGTCATTGAACGAAACCAACTTGACTTTACTATTTTCTTTAAAGAACTAAGGAAGCTTACATAAATAATAAACACAATGGTGTTTAACAATCTACAGATAAGACAAATTAATGCTAAGGGAAATGAAATGACAAAAGGCAATGTGAAGAAGGTGTGTTTTGTGTGGAAAGAGACTGGGAGTTACTTGCATATTGAACACGATGACAGTTAAGAGATTAGATGACATCACCTTGAAATGGCATTTCGCCGAGAAAGCAATGGGGACCAGGAAGAGGCCCTTAGACGTGGTAACATTCAGAATTCAAATGGAAAGTAGTTACTGTAAAGATGATGAGGGAAGAGTAGGGAGGAAAGCAAAGAGCAAGGATGTGAGAAGCTTATGGCCATGGAGGCGTCAGGGAGGAAGGAGGAAACTGGATTGAAGTTCCCTGGGAAGTCAGGTAAGAAAATAACTATTGCATTTGTCAGCCCAGAGACCACTGGTGACCCTGACAGGAAAGAACTCAATTAAGTGATACAGTGGAAGTCCACGAGAGAAGCTGAGTTGAGAGAAGAAAATAAAGAAACAATAATTCCAGAATAGAGCATTAAAGATGCCACTCAGGACCAACCGGCTACCTGACACCTCTATCCTATTAGTAGCACACGCTCTTTTCACTGAGAGCCTTTCCTTGTGTAGATGTCCATCCAACAATCAATACTGACCATGGTGATAGAGAATTGCCCTCCAGACTCCTGTCTGGGAAATCTACTCTATTCCTGGCCTGGAACATGGACTTCTCACTCACCACCGCCTGTCACAGGCAGGATACTAAGCTCACTGGATTTGGACCAAGGCCTGTGTGAGACTCACCCTCTGTATCTGAGGTAGCTGGCCCATGTTTTCTTTCCCATCTTATAAGGCACTGTCTCCAAGAGGAGCTCTGATGAATGCACTGTCTTCGTCCTTCCCGTGACGGTTAGAAAGAGTAGAACTCTGAGCACCTGATATGGCTGATCTATGAGAACCTAAACTCTGTGTCTCAATACAGGGGGTGAGATCAGAAACCATGTTTTGTGGGAGAAAGTGGGGGTAGCTGGAAGGAGAATGGACTCCATGGGCTCACGTTTGGTCCTTGGTGGAACTATTGGGAGGACTAGGGGGTGCATCCTTGTTGGTGGAGATGGGTCACTGGGGATGGACTTTAGTGCCAGGCTCAGCTGCCTTTGCCTTGTACTTGTGGATCAGGATGGAAACCGTCAGTTACCGCTCTAACATCCTACTCGCCTGCCTGCTTCCACGCTCTCCACCATGATGGTCATGAACGGTAACCCCCAATAAACTCTTTCTTCTATGAGCTGTCTGGTCATGATGTCTTATCACAGAAATAGAAAAGTAACTAAGACAAGACGGAAGTTTTTCCAAGCAGCTGTCTCAGTCTGTGAGATTGTCTCTGCCTTACTCTGCCTGTAATCACAATGCCTTATCACATACTTGGTATGGGACCTCTGTCTCCATCCACCGAAAGCCTTCCTAAGCCTCGTCAGTGTAATACTCTGGGCTTTTCTTCATTGAAGATTGAATTCACTCATTTCTGAGACTTACCTTGGGATTTGTTATGAGTTCTTCCACAGATGTGCACTCGAATTCTGATGATAGCTGAAACTCAGGAACAAAATACAGAAGAATCTCCCTAGGAAGACAATCATAACAGAAACAGAAGTACACCCAGAGCAGAGAGTGCCTGCCCATCAGAACACAGTTTGTCTCTTAGGTGTTTAACTTCCTGGCAAAGGCAGATGTTGGTTCCTATCAAATATTTTGTTTTCATCATTGACATCAAAGTGTTCTTCAGAAAACAGACTGGGGTTAGGGACTTGGGTGTGGTTTTGCAACAGCAAAGAGCTTCCCAGTACTGGCCATGGTCTGAGTCTTGGCTGTATCTATATTAACCTTGACTGTGGTTCTGCTCTGCAGTTTTTTAAGATACTCTCATTAGAATAATCAAGTAAAGGAAACACTTTTATTTTTATACTACTTTTTTAAACCATACATTTTATTTTATAATTTATTTAAAAATTAGAAGTTTGTTAAAAGAATAAAGGAGAAAAAGAGAATAGGAAGGGAGGAGAAACAACAGAAAAGAAGGAAAAAAAGAAAAAAGAAGGGGCTGGGTAGAGGGCTTAGTGGGTAAAAAGAGAAGTATGGGTCTGGTGTTCAGATCCCCTGTACCCACATAACTGCCAGGAATACATGGTGCCCCACTGAATTTTAATGTTCCAGAAGCACCTGCACACACGCACACACACACACACACACAAACACACACAACAAACACGTAAACACAGATACATAAAGGTACACATACCACAGATACATTCTCACCGAGAAGGGTTGGGGGAGGGAGGAGATGAGGAGAAGTAGAGTGACAGAGACAGAAACAGAAGAAATACTTTAAAAGATACACAATACCTAGAAATCTGCAACTACCCATTCCAGGAAAGCCCTGCACCTGTGAGTGTTCTTTTCTATAGAAAACTCAACACTGAAAGCCTCCAGGAGGAAAATAACTGCCACAGGGCTACTGACTTTCTTCATCAACCACCAAGAACACAGGAGCTTCACTATCCAAGGCTACTCCCTTCATTAGGGCCTGCAGAACAACTCGAACAATTCACACCGACCCAATGTAGTGGCATGGCTTTTAATCCTAACACTTGGAAAACTAAAGCAGGGAGACTGACTTAAAGATCATTTAGAGTTGCACAGTGAGACCATGTCTCAAAGAACAACAACAAAGAAATCACATATGGATGTTAGTCTTCCCAGACAGTGGGGTCCCTTATCAGAAAATACTTCATTTGTCAGAAGGCATTGGGTTTTTCTGGGATTAACTGGACTCACGATATGTAATTCATTCCTAGGAAAACATGGTCTCTAGACATGCCCGCCAGCATGTGCAGTGTTTTCTTTCTGAGGCGCTCCCTGTGTTCAACCTTTTGTGCCCACCTAAAGTAAGTTGCCTGCTAAATAGCTCCTCCCTTGGAAATTTTGTCCCTCAAAACTGACTCAAGAGGCAGGCGATGCTGCAATCTTCAGTTTCCAAACTGCGTATGCTCAGACCTCATTTTTCTGCAAAATTAATTCAACCTCAAAAAGTCAAACCTTCGGGCATACAGACAGAATATTGTATACATAATAAATAAATAAATAAATATTTAAAAAAAAAAAAAGTCAAACACCAAGTGGGGGAGGGGAAGGTTACAAAAATTCTTATGTGTAAGATCTAATTTTAACTATTTAACTATTCTTAAAACTTCCTGAAGCTATTGGCATGGGCTCATTTCTCCTATGGTACTCTTTCAGGATGCTTTTTGTTCCAAGGGATAACCTCTCTCCTCAGCCTCACCAATTTCAAGTTTCTTTCTTGCAGACACAATCAGCTGTAATCCATGAGAGACCCCAAAAGGGGGTGGGCCTGGAAACACTCTAGGAATCGGTGCTCATTACGATGACTGTGAGCACTGATAAGTCTACATGTTCTCTAGGGAGATAGTTTCTGGGAAGGCTTACTATTCCAGTGGTACCTAACAACAGAAGTGGATGCACTTTAAAGACTTGGTACCCTCAATCAAACTGTCCCCTTTTGATCACAAGTAATTCATTACAATTAACAGTACCAGTGTTATACTTACATGAAGAAAAACGGCTAGCCAAGTGAAAAATAAGAAAGATGTGGAATTTGAAAAGGATGCTTACCCAGCTGGAAAAGACAGTTAAGTAACAGTGCATCCAAACTCAGCTACAGCACACTCAGGCAGGTCTCCCCTGGGGTGCTGATAACAATACCCACCTATCCATGGTTTTAATGCTAATAGTTCTTGGATGATATCTAAAATATTATAAAGGCACAAACATGATAGTTACTGTTATCAAGAAAATCTGATTTATTTCAGCAAAGGCCAATCACTGATTTTGTGATCCTATCCACACATTTTGAATGATCTTTGCATATTTATTTAGATATGTACAAGTACACACACCTATATCAATATATATATAAATGTAACTGGTTACATATTACCAAGTCTAAGTCACCAGCTGATATACTCAAATCTTAATTTCATTAAAGAACCAGGCTAAATCTATGGCCACCTAACTGCAAAGCTGAGGATGAAAAATAAATGCTTCTCTATAAAATGCTAGCAAAGAGTAGAGAACTATCAGAGAATGCCATCCTCCAGACATTCTGCTGACAGGCAGGACAGTGTGATGCTGACATCCATCCATCCATCCATCCATCCATCCATCCATCCAAGGCACTCGACCAGTGACCTTCATTATCTTATAACATCTCCACATAACTCGTCCACAGATGAGTGTGTCCTATTTCTGTCTCCTTTCTAGATGACTGCAGGTTTGCCAGCTCAGGCACAGTGGGTGCCTAGCATGAGCTATGAGGGAGGTATGGCTAGGACCTTACTGCCCCATCAACTATTTGTCCCATGGCAGAGAACAAAGTGCCCTTCAACTCCCTGGGGCAGGACCTCTGTTAGGCCTGACTCCTGAAGGAAAGCTTGGGCAGACTCCACGTCCGAGAAGACACAACCCTTCAGCCCCACTGCTGCCACAGAGGCTCCATACAGCTGTATGACTGAGTCTGTGTCCAGAGTGGATCTCTGCCTCCTTTCCCACATAGGATAGCACCTGAACCCTAGCACGGGGCTTTTTTCCTTTCTCTTTCCTTCTATTGTCTACTCTTTGAGAACTCTCTTCTTTAAGGGGATTCAGTTTCTAAGAAAATTAAGGCCTTATGGGGCATATCACTCCAGGCAGGATAGATTTTGTGGTCTTCCTAGCTCAAGGCCCCTCATCTCACTTAACAAATCTTTAAACCTAGCAAAATCAATGATGCCACTGAATGCATGGAACTCCTGCTCCTAGCCCTGCCCTCCACTATGCCAGCTCTCTGAGTAAACACTTCTGAACTCAGTCTTCCATGGTATTGATGGTAAAGGCCTCTCCGGTATCAGTCCCTGTTCTGAGAAACCTGCAAACATCACTCCTTCCCCATCTCTCCTTTAGGAGTTGAGCTTAAGCCCCCTGACTTCCTCCAGTGACCACATCTACAAACATTAACATTCAACTGACCAAAAAGGGAAACTGTACCTTCTGTAAGTTCCTTATCCAAAACCACAAAAATAGATGTTTTAAAGGCTGTGGGAATGCCACGCATGTCTTTGTGAGTAGAAAAGAGGTTATGAAATTCAATAAAACTTTTTTATTACATTTGAAGGAAGAATACCGTGTGTATGTCCATCCATCACACTGCTGGGCCACATAAAAATAGGCAGTTAGTGACCACAGCATCTTCCAAGGGACTATTAACCTGTGGTGTATCTAACCGAATATGGTTAGGGAGAAAGGTCATAAAATTATTCCACTGACTGTATTTTTAAAATCCCCAATTGATAGAAGATCAAAATCAAACAAAACAGTGTTTGTTGCTGCTTACTTCAAACATTCAACAAAGCATGTGGAAAAGTTTGTGATTTTGTTTACCTTAACTTAGACATTAGCTTCCTTGCTGTTTCTTTGATAGATGGGCTTTGAGATGGCATCAGTGGCGACAGCTGACGATCACCATTCACAGAGCTGACTTTGTGTCCAGAGTATGGATGTAAGTCTTCCATTTGCACCCCGGGCAAGCTGGTACTTATGATGTCAAGAAGAACCACATTAAATTACAGCCATTTCAGAACCAGTCACACACAGCACATGAAAAGTCAATACACAGCAAACCATGGCACAGGCATCAGTATCACGCTCAGAGTTCTCACCAAAGTCTAATACAGTAATAACAATTTATTTTCATACATTGCTTCAAAGTTTTAGGATAGCACCAATGAACAAAATTGGTGACAATTCATTAATTATTTAGAACTGTTTTTGAGACAGTGTCTTATGTAGCTCAGGCTGGCCTTGAACTCAAAATATAGCCCAAATAGTCTTGAACACCTGATCATCTTGACCACTTCCCAAGGATTACGGGTGTATACTACCACACCAACATCACCTTGGTCCGTGACAATTTATTCATAACTACAGTCATACACCATTCATCTCTTCTCTGCAGGAAGAGACATAAGTTCAATTTGACCCTTGCAACGATGCATGACAATAAAACACAAACCAGTCAAAGGTGGCAAGAGAAACAGCTAGTGAAGATCTGAGGGAAGAATGTTCTAGGGAACAGTAATGATCTTGATGTGTCTATCAGTCGGTGTGAGAATGCATAAAAGGCTGTGGTATGGCAGAAGACCAAAGCTTTGGCTATGTCTAAACAACAGCACAAGACACCAGAGGTGGTAGAGTGGGGGGGGGGGGGGTGAAGACAGACAGAGGTAAAATGGGTCCAGAGGGCAGAATAGAGAGTTTTACTTTCAAGTAGCAAGAAACATATGTTAATCCTTTCACAATAACATCTATAAATACCAACCTCAACTTTGGAGAGTTTTCTGTGATTAAGAAGGCCTTTAAAAACTGGGGAACAGTTTATATGGCGAGGACTGTGCCTCTACCGTCAACTATTCTTTGGCATTAATTATACTGTCTTACTTCAGCTGTCCATTGTAAGAGGAAGACGTTATATAAACTAATGCTTAATCATCTGGTAAAGAATAGGTGCACAATGCCCTAATGCTCACTAATTAAAACCTCCTTTATATGGAAGTTTTATTAAGGATTTTTAAAAAAAAAAAGCATTTTAAGATTGCTGGAAATTCTTTCTGGTGTTGGGAGTGAGGGTGAAATATTTTAGGCTAGAGCCCAGAAGAGCTTTTCGTCTATCCAATGTTCACAGGGATGGAGACATTGCTCAGTGGTATAGCACCTACCTAGCATCCATAAGCACTACGGGAAACAACTAACTACCAGGCCTTTCTCACATTATTATACCGAGGATTAAATAAAACGCATAACTAGTTTAGTTCAGTACTGAGTATTAAGTGCTCAGTAAGCAGTATCTAATAATCATTGTTATTAAGATCATCTTTCTCACTGGTACTGTCAGATTTGATCATTTTTTCCATTAAGGTTGCTTTAGTTGGATTATAGTTCTAACGTTCATTTTACACTAAGTCAGCAATATTTTGTTTGTTTGGTTGGCCCATTGAATGGTTTGGTTTGGGGTTTTTGTACGCGTTGAGATAAGGTTTCTCTGTGTAGCCCTGGCTGTCTTAGAACTGGCTCTTAGATCAGGCTGGCCTTAAATTCAAGAGATCTGCCTGCCTCTACCTCCCAGGTGTTAACCACCACCTAGCCTGGGTCAACGGCATCAAAAATGAACTTCAAGAACTTTAGAAGTCATACACACACACACACACACACACACAAACACTTTGTATTTCTGCATAAATTCTAGTTTCTGGGACTATCTTAAGTTTCAACTCACATCTTAACAAATATTTCTGTATTGAAGTCATTTATCAAAACGTGTGGAAACAGCACCAGTGGAAAAATGTATCATTTATTCAAATAAATAAAGTACCCACTACAGACAGGCACCTTCCTGACCACTGGAGACAGACACAGGGACGAAAAGGCAGGGTATATTTCTATAGAATTAGATTTATTTCTAGGGAAAAGAGAGGAAACAAACAAGCTGAAACAGAAATGGTAAGGGTATTTGTTTAGCAAATAACTTCGGATGCTGAAGGGACAGTCTTATCACCTGGTCGCTGCAGCAGAGGCAGTGGACACCCACATCTGCCTAGGAGAGTCAGGGAGAACCCAAGGAAGAGAACGCTGATCTGAGACCTAACTGTAACGGGAGGGCAGGGAAGATGGTACGCGGCGGAGTGGCAGAAGGCATGTAAGTATCCAAGTACAGGAAGTTGTGTGGCCGAAGAGAGAAGGACGTCTAAATTATAAGCAATGCAGAACCTCTGGGGAACAGAGTGGAGGCAAAAAAGAAGAGCCCAGTAAAGGCAACTTACACCACAGAGGCATTCCAAGGTCACCTTCAAACAGGGCTATGGAAGGCTTCTGCGTAGCCAGGCAGAGCTGGACATGCATACTGGAATAATGGCAAAAAAGCTCTACTTTAATGCAAAGGGCTACAATTCAAAGAGTGCAGGATGTGGGGTCAGCAAAACACCCGAATGCCCCAAGGAAGCTAAGGTGAATGCAGGAAGCCGAAGTGCCTGTTTTCTCGAAAAAAGCCTTTTACCCCACTACGTATATCAACAATATCTAGCTGATTTTCTAAATGGCAGAATTCTCTTGTTAAGAAAACTCCGGGATTATAATAATTATGGGTATATTTGGCAATAAGCTAATGAACTACCCAGAAAAATATTAAGCCTGTGATTTCACACTCTTACCCTGTATGTGTGTGCCTCTCACTTCTTGGTGGCAGTACAGTAATTTGAGTTGGTTATCTATTGTGAACAGGAAGTGAAGCCTGCTCCCTTCCATTATTCCCAGACCCTCACACAAGAAATGAAAAGCTTTGCAGAAAAGGAGAATTTCTTATCCTTTCAGCTCCCTATTGTAAAATTTGGTGTCATTCTTAATTGCCTTTGTTGCTATTATTTTCTTTCTTCTTCTCGTTACACATTGATAATTACTTTTTCAGGAGCATAATTACACGCGCTTGGAATCCGTATGATAATAGTATACACACCTTTCCCGGTGAGGCGCTGAAGGCTTTCTTTTCATTACCAGAGTATCATCACACAGCTCTTGTTTTTCTTCAAAAGAACATAGACAAAATTATTCTGAATGGCACACAATAAACTGTACCAAAAAAAAAGCTAGCTCATTAACTACCTGTGTAGAATTTGGGTACGTATTAAACATCCATTTCTAAATTATGCCCATTTAAAGGCAATTTATAACATATTCTTAAGGTAATTTATAATCAATTTAATGATGCATATATAAATGTATAGAATAATTTAAGAGTATCTGCAGCCTCTGTTCTGGTTTTTTTTTTTTTTTTTTTTTACTATGTTTGTTACAAGTGTCTGGATACGTGATACAGTCTGCTCAAACTCCATGCTTGCTCTACCTTCCTCTACGAGGACTCACCTTTTCCCCTCTCACATCCCACTCCCCCGATTCAGGTTCAGAGAGATCGGATGAGTCTGGACGAAACCTGACCCTCCAGGAGAGAGCTGGATGAAACCTGAGCCTCCAGGAGAGAGCTGACCTTTAAAGCCTGCAGTTTCTAGATCTGCTCTCTCTGCAATCCTCAGAATTATAGTTTCAGAGATATAAGTGGTTTGTCCGGAGTCCACAATTTCTGTATGGAACTGGAGCCCATGGACTGGTGGAGTGTGCTTCTAAAGGCTAGCTCTGTAATTCTTGGTTAGGACTAACCCCGATACTTTGTGTCGCAGAATTAACCACTGCCATCTACCAAAGGCCTTATAGAACAAGAGAGCAACAGGGGAAGGTTTACATGGTGGGAAATGCTGAGGACCCACGGAGTTTCCTCAAGGAAAACTTAAAGGAAAACAATGGACTGACAGGTTCTCTAAGTGCATGATTGGCAGCCCTCACGTTGCTTGCTGACTTGTATTCAAAGTAAAACAATTTAGCAACAGTCAACTGGTGCATAATTATAACCATTGGAAACATTTCACAATTCATTCTTGCCAAACCTAGAATGAGTATTTGAAATTAAATATGAATTTTAAAATCAAAATTATATTAGTAGCTTTTTCCATCACAAATTGGAACCATACTTGATGACAAAGTAATAGTTGGAAACATCTATGAAAACTGGCATTAAAATTAAAATGTTGCCTTTAAAATTAAGAGATTACTACCCCAAAAGTCCTGACTGTAGAATTAAAAAATCATGTTAATTAAGATGAAAAAGGAAAACTGTGGTTTCTTAGGGCCTCACTGAGGAGCTCAAAGGGAAAGTGGTGAATACACAGCTGACAGATCACCTAGGCAACAGAGGTCTGGGGGCAGGGAGGAGAGGTTACTGAGGAAAATGACCGCAAAATAAATGATGGTGTGGATGGGAAAAAAAGTGCTAGGAATAACAAAGTCGGGTATATAACTGAGGATCACCAAGGAGACTAAGAAGAACTCTGAAATTTAGCTGTGTGGTGGTGCACGCCTTGTGTTCCATCCTCAAGAGGCAAATAGAACTCTGCAAATCTGAGGCTAGCCTGGTTTCACAGCTCCAGACCAGCCAGGAGACTCTGTCTCACACAAGACAAAACAAAAACAAACGAAACAACAAAAAGCAAGAACAATGGTCATGCCAGTGAAAGTGTGTGTGTGCGTGTGTAGTTTAGCCCCAATGTGTAGTACTAGGGGCGCGGTGCTGTGTCCCCAGCACCCCGGCTGCCCGCTCGGCTAGCTTATGCCCGAAATAACAATACACAAACTGTATTCATTTAATTACTGCTTGGCCCTTTAGCCCTAGCCCTTACTGGCTAATTCTGTTATTCCGATCAACCCATCTCTAATAATCGGTGAGCACCGGTCTTACCAGGAAAGGTTCAGCATGTCTAACCTGGCGGCTTGCTTCATGGCGTGTGTCTGCCCAGGAGCGCAGCATGGTGTCTCTCTCTGGCGTCTGCTGCTGAGAGCAGAGCTTTCGAGTCTCTGACCTCACTTCCTCTTCCTCCCAGCGTCCTGTTCTGTTTACTCCTCCCACCTATCCTCTAACCAATTAAATGGGCCAGGGCAGTGCCTTTATTAGCCAATGACCTTCCTCCATCATTTCCCCTTTTTTCGGTTTAAACAAAAAAAAGGCTTTAACATAGCAAAAATACATATAACAAAACAGTTATAAAGTAAAAGTTACAATAATCTTTATCATAACTAAGGAAAACTATAACTATAACTAACTATTCTTAACTCCATCAAAGACTCCAGAAAGATATAATATTACCTAAGTAAACAAGAACTAAGAAACTTCAAACTCTAGAAATGACAAAGACATCTCGCTGCCTGGACAGTCACCCAAAGTTCTTTTGTACCGTTGGGGCATCCATCTTCAGCCTTCAGGCCCATGGTATCCAGCAGACATTTCCATAAAGCAGGAAAATTCAAAGTCACTTCAGTCACTATCTGTTGTGTCCTACAGAATGTCTCGCAGACTCTTTCATGAATCAGGAACCCCGAAAGATCATCTCACCTTAGGCAAGTTCAGTAGTCCCCTCTCTGCGGGTTCTCTGTGTCCAGTTTATGCAATAGTCCAGGCAAGAGCAGTTTCTTGCCCAAATGGCTATCAAACTCCATAAGGTGCCTCTTCGATGCCCATCATACTCTTGAAGTACATTGGTGCTGCCAGGAGCAGAGTGTCTCATTGTCATGAAAAGTCCTCAGTTATTAAAACATTAAATGTCCTATTCTGTAATCTTTGAAAGACATGAAGAATGTCTATCTAAAATATATCTCTATATATCTAGAAAATCTAACTAACATGACTACAAGCTTTACTATTATCGATGATCATCTATTAACAACCTATATTTCTTAATTATACAGTACATATTTAAATGAACTACACAATCACAATACCTTAATCAAAATCAGAAACACTTATACATATAACAAAATTGACCTTAAATCTCTGTCAATAAAGCAAAATCTATACTAATGTAAATTATTCATACCTATATCATATCCCCCTTTAAATGTAAAAGAACATTTATAAACATTTTTTGGGAATATGGGCGCAGTTATTTCTCTCCAAACTGCTTCCTGCTGAATGGGGGCGTCGTTAATTAGGTCTTTCATGGTATAACCTGTGTGCTAGTTTCATCTCAGTTGGCAGTTGAGCGAAGCAATTTTCTGAAGGCGTGCACAGGAACCATTCAGGAGGACGTGGTCCATCATACCAAATCGGAATAGAAGAAATGAACAGCGTCTCATCCTCTGTGAAAACAAAATAAGAAACTTCTTTCCAAAGTATCATATCCTTAGATCCAAATTCATAATATCTATGTTGGATTAGTTCAGCAGTATTTATAAATAAATATCTTTTAGTAGCTTTTGCTCTTTCCTCAGCATTCAAACAATTTAAAGAGAGCATAATAGCATACAGTATCAAAATTCTCTGTGTATTTTCCATTTTTGTGCAGCTGTGTTTTAACCTCTATTTTGTTTATTTTTACTTTTAACTCTTTGCTTTTTGAGACAGGTTCTCTGTATCTTTGATCTGAAGTAACTCTGTAGACCAGGCTGTCTTTGAACTCTCAGAGATCTGCCTGTCTCTGCCTCCCAGGCATTCGGGATTAAAGGTGTACACTGCTACACCTAGAACTCACAGAGATCTGTTTGTCTCTGCCTTCTAGGCACTGGGATTAAAGGCGTGTGTTACCACACACAACAACTCTCTTCCTTTTTTTTTGTTTTTTACTTTAAGAACTTCAACTTTTAGTCTGCATATATTTTTAACACACTTTAAACCATTTAAAAATTTTCTTTGTCTTTGAATCTCTCTTTACTGTATATCTCTCTTTTTCTGACCACATGAGTCTTTAATTTACCAAGCAATATCAGTAGGATTAAAGGCGTGGCTTTGCCAGCTAGATCCAGTCCATTCCTTAGCTTTCCAGCCTCATGGCTGAGGTACTGGCTGTAGCCATGTTTACTGCAACAACTGTATGGCATTTCAAGGTCCCTGCCAGCAAGTGAGCTACAACAGACAACACTCAAGTCCTCTCTCTCGGTAGCCGGCCCTCCTGCCTCAAACAGTCAGAGTTTGCCCTGGCAGGATGGCCCAGAAAGCCGGCATTTTTAAACGGTGCAGCTTTTTTCCTGCTACGGCTGAAAACCGAAAAGCATGCGTTCAGCTTTTCATCAACACCGTTTAAGTGTTTCGTGGCAGGACCTCTTAATGAGCTGCAGGCTTTGCAGCTAAAGCTGAGTCAGGAAGCCTCTCTTAGATGAGGCGCTTGCTTGCCTCTGGCAAGCAGAGTAGACCCGAGAAATTGCTGCTACCAAGAAACCAGGCACAATGCTTTCATTTTGTTCTAGAATTACTTCCCAAGCTGTCTCAGGCTTTATGTGAAAGCAGTTGTCCACGTGGGCGCCATATGTAGTACTAGGGGCGCGGTGCTGTGTCCCCAGCACCCCGGCTGCCCGCTCGGCTAGCTTATGCCCGAAATAACAATACACAAACTGTATTCATTTAATTACTGCTTGGCCCTTTAGCCCTAGCCCTTACTGGCTAATTCTGTTATTCCGATCAACCCATCTCTAATAATCGGTGAGCACCGGTCTTACCAGGAAAGGTTCAGCATGTCTAACCTGGCGGCTTGCTTCATGGCGTGTGTCTGCCCAGGAGCGCAGCATGGTGTCTCTCTCTGGCGTCTGCTGCTGAGAGCAGAGCTTTCGAGTCTCTGACCTCACTTCCTCTTCCTCCCAGCGTCCTGTTCTGTTTACTCCTCCCACCTATCCTCTAACCAATAAAATGGGCCAGGGCAGTGCCTTTATTAGCCAATGACCTTCCTCCATCACCAATGACGGACTATTAAAATAGAGAATGCATAACGACAGCCTTCCATGAGAGAAGCATTGTGATGATGACGACTGACTACTAAGAATTGCCTTGAACACTGTTAGATGACAACTTTCTGTTGTAAGTTCAAATCTCCGCTGAAATGTACTACATCCCATGCACAGAAAATAAGCAATGAAGAGACTTATTGAGATGTTTTTCGGGGTTCTCAGAGAAATCATAAATGCAGGACAGGGGTTAAAAGACTGAAACTGGGGAAAACATTAAAATTTTAAACTAGACTTTGAAAATTATAGACCTGATGTTAATCCTTGGTAAAATTCCAAAGAGAACTCAGCATGGCCTGGCTCAAGCCCGTGAGAGTTGAAGACAGCGTGTCAGTGTAGGGCATACTCTTCCCAGCCAGGTGACTCTCTGCTCTGTCAAAAGCAAATTCTCTTTCCACCCTTTCCCCTTCTTCTAGAACAACAGTTTATTTAAGTTCAAACTGCTGAAAACCTTCCGACCCCTGTCCGGGCAGTGAAAGAAGGTCACCCTGAAAAGAGCATCACCTCTCCAGCCATCTACTTCCGCCTACCTGTCTTTGCGAGAGGCACTTCTGCTCCTTCTTGTTTCAATGAGTCCTTGGCACTGGGTTTACTCCAAACCTGAAGAAAAAAAAAAGGTTTTCATTTTAAGCTGTGTGAAAACGATGGCCAGAGTCCAGCAATGGCTGGCAAAGCAGCAGCCCTGTCGGAGAAGGGAGGCCATGAGGTGCCAGCACAAAACTAGGCACGAGTTTCCAAGGTAGCGCCTGGTCCCTGGAGACAGCTACACTGGTGCGCCCTCCCAGAACAACTGTCTTTGCAATGGCATGCTCACTCCTGTTATATCCAGAGGGTGTTTTCTAAAAGTCCTACTTCCTTCCGAAATTGATCTTGTACATGGTGGTAACAGTGCCTCCAGCAAATGAGTCAAGCATTTGATTCACCAGGGAAAAATGGGAAGCCCGTGTAGTTTGGACAAGGGTCATCACACACAACGGAGGCAGAGTAGGACCTTAACATCATTGCAAGAAAAATGGGGGGAGGTTGACTGATGGTGGGGTGTGGCCCGTCTTTAATTCTAGCGCACCGCTAGTACACCGGAAGCAGAGGTAGGCATATCTCATACTCAAACATGTATGAGTTTGAGGTGGGGGGCGGGGGGAACACTCCTTATATTTATAAACCATGCCCCTCATCACACTGGGAATTCTCCAGGGTCCCTTTTACAGGGCTCAGTGGAATCAAACTCAGGTCTCACTTCCAGAAGACAGTTCCGTAGATGAGACGAGGGACATGGGGAAGAGATAAATGAGTATGTCCTTCGGAGGAGGGGCAACAGAACGATGTGTATATCTATCTTGTAAATCTTGTCAAGGTAGGAAAGTAACTAGTTAAAAGATTAATGACTTAAGAAAATGAGACAGCAGAGACAAAGCAAAGTTCCTCTCTGTCCCTGTTGAGATCATACTGTGACACGTGCTGTATGGCCTGCAGACAGCTTGTTCTCTGAAGCCTCTTCACAGTGAGTTTCCTTTGTGCGCCTCACCAACACACACCTGCTCACCAAACACCGTGAGGACAGGATGTCAAGCTGCCTCTTCCCCACTTCAGGCAAACAAAGGCAGATTTGCACGCAACACTTTGGAAGCCGCACTGTCTGGACGCAGGTTAAACAGGCACACCTGTAGCCTAGCAACTGCGGGACTACAGCTGTCCATCACTTCCCTTCTCTATCTCATTCAAACAGAGAGAAGAGCTTCTCAGGTAGGGGCAAACAGTTGTTTTCAGCTACTGTGGTCCATTTAAAATGCGTCTGAATCCTCTTGTGGAAATCTTCAAAGTGACTTTCAGATGTAAACCTTTCTATATTTCTGACATCATATAAAAGTAATGGTTTTCTCTGACGGATAAGGAAAAGCTACGTGATATCAAGTGTCTCTGGGTTTAGACTGGACAGCTTTTGAGCAGGTCACAAATAGCACAGTATATGGTCACAACAGTTAACCATGACTGTTAAGACACGCTTAGGAGAATTTTGCATGCCTTCAGTTACCAGTGCTTTATTCAAATGTGCGATGATCCTGTGAGTGTGTTTTGATTGACAAGACCTTGTCCAATGGAAGTATCCGAGCTGAGCAAAACTGGCATTATTCGCAGCAAAGAGTACTTCCTGTTATTGCTCCCAACACAGACCCAACACGTTTATGTTTTCATTCTGTTAGCATTATTTTAGGAGCACAGCAGTGTTAGGGTTGTCTCCATCAGACACCCATTTGCCCTCCGACACCCATTTTGTTTGTTTGTTTATTCATTTTGGTTTCTAGAGACAGTTTCTGCTCTGTATAGCTCAGGCTGGCCTTGAACTCAGAGATCTGCCTGCCTCTGCCTCCTGTATGCTGGAACTAAAGGCATATGCTGCCATGCCTGGCTTATTTTCCTTATTCTTAAGATTTAAAGTATAGAAAAGAGTTTTTAATAAATCTCTTGTCTACTTTTTCGAAGTAACATTCTAGACATCTGTATCGGTAAGAAATTACTATCCCTCACAATAAAGTTATGTTTAGAGGAGCTGAATTTGCTCGGGGTAAGACAAGACATTTCGTCTTTTTAACATTTTCATATCTTCTTTAATCTCTGGTCCTTGGTTTGCACTCTGAACTTTGGGAATATCTGCTAAGATTTTTACTTAAACTGTATGACCGACAGCACCTCCCCAAGAGTAAATGAGATTATTCTTCAGTCTTGGCATGAGTTTAAAAGTACCCGAGCTTGAATTATGTCAGCAACGACCAGGGTGGGACTTCCGAGTACTCCAAAGGATGAATGGATCAGCATAATTCTGTGGCCAGCCTTGCCCGGCTGGAATAAACTCATTCTAAATAGACACGCTCGTCCCCTTCATTGGCTGTGATACTACAGAATGACTGGACCCCAAGAAACCTCCCTGATTATACACATGAATAGGAAAACTACACACGAAAAGAAAAGTACCACAACAACTCTTTCTCAACATCCAAAATACCATAGGAAAAGGAGGGCGGAGGTAGTAGGGCCTGCCCCAACCCATTAAGAGAAACCTACTTCCCCCTTTCACAAGAATAGAATCTGATGTCCACTCTCGCCATCCCTCTTCAATATAGTGCTTGAAGTTCTAGCAATAGCAATAAGACAACATAATGGGATCAAGGGGATTCCAATTGGGAAGGAAGAAGTTAAACTTTCGTTATTTGCAGATGATATGATAGTGTACATAAGCGACCCCCAAAACTCCACCAAAGAACTTATACAGCTGATAAACAGATTTAGTAATGTGGCAGGATACAAGATCAACTCCAAAAACTCAGTCGCCCTCTTATACACAAAGGATATGGAAGCAGAGAGGGAAATCAGAGAAGCTTCACCATTCACGATAGCCACAAACAGCATTAAATATCTTGGGGTAAATCTAACCAAGGAAGTGAAAGATCTATTTGACAAGAACTTTAAGGCATTGAAGAAAGAAATTGAAGAGGATGCCAAAAAATGGATGGACCTCCCTTGCTCTTGGATTGGGAGGATCAACATAGTAAAAATGGCAATTCTACCTAAGGCAATTTATAGATTCAATGCAATCCCCATCAAGATCCCATCAAAATTCTTCACAGATGTTGAGAGGACAATAATCAACTTTATATGGAAAAACAAAAAACCCAGGATAGCCAAAACAATCCTATACAATAAAGGATCTTCTGGAGGCATTACCATCCCTGACTTCAAACTCTATTACAGAGCTACAGTAATGAAAACAGTGTGGTACTGGCATAAAAACAGAGAAGTCGACCAATGGAATCGTATAGAAGACCCGGATTTTATCCCACAAACCTATGAACACCTCATTTTCGATAAAGGAGCTAAAAGTATACAATGGAAGAAAGAAAGCATCTTCAACAAATGGTGCTGGCACAACTGGATGTCAACGGGTAGAAGAATGAAAATAGACCCATATCTCTCACCGTGCACAAAACTCAAGTCCAAATGGATTAAAGACCTCAATATCAGCCCGAACACACTGAACCTGATAGAAGAGAAAGTGGGAAATACCCTACAACAGATGGGCACAGGAGATCGCTTCCTATGTATAACCCCAGAAGCACAGACATTAAGGGCAACATTGAATAAATGGGACCTACTTAAACTGAGAAGCTTCTGTAAAGCAAAGGACATTGTCACTAAGACACAAAGGCAACCTACTGACTGGGAGAAGATCTTCACCAACCCCGCAACAGACAAAGGTCTGATCTCCAAAATATATAGAGAACTCAAGAAACTAGACTTTAAAATGCTAATTAACCCAATTAAAAAATGGGGCACTGAACTGAACAGAGAATTCTCAACAGAAGTTCAAATGGCTAAAAGACACTTAAGGTCGTGCTCAACTTCCTTAGCAATCAGGGAAATGCAAATCAAAACAACTTTGAGATATCATCTGACACCTGTCAGAATGGCTAAAGTCAAAAACACCAAGGATAACCTTTGCTGGAGAGGCTGTGGAGGAAGGGGTACCCTCATCCATTGCTGGTGGGAATGCAATCTTGAGCAACCACTGTGGAAGTCAGTGTTTCGGTTTCTCAGGAAATTCGGGATCAACTTACCCCTGGACCCAGCAATACCTCTCCTGGGAATATACCCAAGAGATGCTCTATCATATGACAAAAGCATTTGTTCAAATATGTTCATAGCAGTATTATTTGTAATAGCCAGAACCTGGAAAAAACTTAGATGTCCTTCAATGGAAGAATGGATGAAGAAAGTATGGAATATATACACGCTAGAGTACTACGCTGCGGCAAAAAACAATGACTTCTCGAATTTTGCATGCAAATGGATGGAAATAGAAAACACTATCCTGAGTGAGGTGTCCCGGACCCAAAAAGATGAACATGGGATGTACTCACTCATAATTGGTTTCTAGCCATAAATAAGGGCCACGGAGTCTACAATAGGTGAACCTAAAGAAGCTAAGTAAGAAGGTGAACCCAAGGAAAAACATATAGTTATCCTCTTGGCTAAGGGAAGTAGACCAAATTGCCGGGGAGAAAATGGGATCTTGGGGGTGGGGTGGGATGGGGGTAAGGGGTGATGGGGAGAGAAAAGGTAGAAGGGAAGGAGGGGGGACTTGGGGAAACAGGATGATTGGGATAAAGGAAAGGTGGATAGGGGAGCACGGAACCACATTCTTTGTTAAGGGAGCCACTTTAGGGTGGGCAAGAGACTTGACCCTAGAGGGGCTCCCTAGTGCCCAAGTGGGCAGCTGAGGATTGGGAACCTGAAATGACCCTATCCTAGAGCAATACTGACGAATATCTTGCATATCATCATAGAATCTTCATCTGGTGATGGATAGAGATAGAGACAGAGACCCACACTGGAGCACTGGACTGAGCTCCCAAGGTCCCAATGAGGAGCAGAAGGAGGGAGAACATGAGCAAAGAAGTTGGGACCACGAGGCGTGCACCCACCCACTGAGACAGTGGAGCTGATCTACTGGGAGCTCACCAAGGCCAGCTGGACTGTGACCGAAAAAGCATGGGATAAAACCGGACTCTCTGAACATGGCGAACAATGAGGGCTGATGAGACACCAAGGACAATGGCACGGGGTTTTGATCCTACTTAATGTGCTGGCTTTGTGGGAGCCTAGCCAGTTTGGATGTTCACCTTCCTAGATATGGACGGAGGGGGGAGGACCTAGGACTTACCACAGGGCAGGGAACCCTGACTGCTCTGTGGACTGGAGAGGGAGGGGGAGAGGAGTGGGGGGAGGGGGAGAAGGGTGGGAGGAGGGGGAGAAGGGTGGGAGGAGGGGGAGGAAATGGGAGGCTGGGAGGAGGAAAAAAAAAGAATAGAATCTGAATTTTATTGCTCAGGTCTAGGGTGGCAACTTGACACTGCAATCTACTCTGGTAATGGTAACCTCACCTGCTGTTGTCCCCTCCCATAGTGCATTGTTTATCATTTTTATTGGTTAGCTTGACTATTCTCTAATCTTTAAGGAAAACAAAATAAAAACAAATAAGAACAGCAAAAACAAAACTCTAACAAGTCCATTCCTTCTTTTTATCTTATCCTAAGCATATCTGTCCTGACATTGGGCATTTTTGTCCATAGTTTGAAGACTCCCATTCCTCCACCAAACTATCAAAGATTTAAAGAATAAAAAAGTTTGCTTTAGTTAACTTGACCATGATGATCTTTCTCTTTAAATCTTTGATAGTAACATTTCAGGCCCAGTTTCCCAATGCAACTGAGATTTGTGTTTCTCTATTTAATAATAATAGCCCCTGTGCAATAGAACTCCCGCCCCCAAAAAAGCTGTTTAGGTAGAAGCCCTACTGCCTTCCATATATACCCAAAAAGGGGGCCCCATTCCAAATGCCTCCTTTGAGAAAGTCCACTAAAAGTCAGCCCCTCCCTGAGGATGACATACAGGCTACATAAAACTTGGTAGCCATATTTGCTATGTGATTACTCCCCTGCCTTTCCAAGTGTCATCCAGGAGTTGCTTTACTTTTCTCAGATTAAACCTGGAATTACTAATTCGGCCAGATCTGATTTATTACATCCATTGTGGCACTACTATTGGAAGACTTAAACTTATAAAAAGCCAGTCATCAAATGGCAGCCACACCAAATGGTAGACAAGAACCTGAAACTGTCTAAAAGAACCCAAAAGCAAACAGAAAAACAAAGTCTGTGGTAGACTGATAAAGGAGAAATTTACCAAGGGCCAAACTTTCTTGAGACTACAAAACAAAGTCCGTAAGTATGTGCTTTGTTCTACTTGAACAAGGAGAGGTAAAAAGCAGCAGAGGTGGGTTAGGTGAGAGGATAGGTAGAGGATCCTTTCCTCTTTAATAATCAACCTAAAAGAGGCAATTAGGCGAAAAGTAGTGGGGCATGCTTTTCCAGCATGCCACTTAGCAGAGGCAGGCAAATATGGACGAGTTCTGGACCAGCCTGGTCTAAAGCCACACAGTAAAGGCTTGTCTCCAAAAACAAAAACAAACAACAAAAAAGAATGGAGTATAAAAGAACAAAAATCAAATTAATAGTTAAAGAGTAGAAAATAGAAAAAGGAGATTTATTCAATGTGGCTACATTATGAAGGGGAACAAAGTGATCTGGTGGCACCCTAAGTCCATCTCTAGGGTCCTGACATAAGGCTCAGCTTAAAAACAGAAGGCAGGAAATGTAACTATAGTCTAGCAAGTCCCTGCCTACCACTGTCACAGCTTCCCGTCTTTCCTTTTATATTTTAAATCTTTCTCCATGAGAACAGTTCCTCCAGGGGATTCACCCAGGGTTTTACCCACTTCCTCTCTCTGCAGATTTCTAGGGAAATTCAAATTTTCTGGAGTCCATTGTTTCTGATGGCCTACAGAGAAGCCAGTATCTCTCCAGAAAGTGTTTATTCCTGCCATGCAGGCCAGTGACAATATCAGCTGATCACTTTGTAAAGTCTCTGTGTAAAAACACCGAGTCAGGAGTAAGAGCGGACAGGGTAGGGTACCACAGGCTGTGCAGTGCCTGTTGCTAGGAAACTCGGGAAGTGGAAGGCATCATTTTATCTGTTTTTTTTTTCTTCTTTTCTTTTGTGCCTTTGCCCCCACTGGGTACGTATAATTGTCAAGGACTTAAAAAGGCACTGGACAAGAAGATGCCCTTCTGCCAAATTCAACATGCCATTTTTCCTCTTTGCAGTTAATGGCTTTTGTTATAGACCCCTCCTCTTCACACATTTATTTTTCCACTGAAGTTGAGTTCATAATGTGGCTCAAGCCCTGGTGTGGTGTGAAGTTCAAAAGCCTGCCTTTTGCAACCTATTTCATGCAACATGAGAACGCTCCTCAATAAATAAAAAGCCAAATACTCAATATCACGTGATATAAATTCTGAGACAAAAAAGAACGGTGAGAAAGAAGAATATAGGGCCCTACATAATCTGACCCAGCGGATCCGTATTCTCTGTCCCTTTCCCTCCACTTCTCATTTGTGGCCCTCTCCCCACCAATATTCCTGCCACCCTCTGCTCTCAAGGGTCATTGGCTTGCATCTGGGGACTTGTTTGTTCCTCCTGCATCCATCCTTTCTTCTAGCACCCACTCGCTGCCACCATCCTTGAGCATCCTACCTAAAATAACAGCTCACACTGGCACACCCAACCAAGATGAGCCTATCCTGCTCCCGCCTCATTTTCTCCTGAGCATTTAACAGCACCTGCCATTCAACATATTCACTCGTCCAGCTATGTACCATCAGATCCTGGCCCCACATATCAGGTCCAAAGGGAACCCCAGTTCCCCCCGAAGCAGTGAACAACCCCAAAATGACAGTCTTAACCCAGCTCAAGCGGCACTACAGAAGGATTGCCGGCAAACACTCTCCTACAAAATTACGCAGGAACCTGGAAAATGAGTTTTCTGTCTGCCAATAAAAGCCCCTCCTTTGTTTTCCCTCGCCTACAGATTCCCCACTCACGTGTGTGTGTTGTGTATGTCAAAGTCCACGCTAGCATTCTGGTCCCTCTCATCCCCTGCTCTACCCTAAGCTCTTGGGCTGCTTCAGTTCACAGCTTCTCTACTCCCCAGAGACTCGTTCTACTCTCTTTATGACTTTTCCTGCTCCTGCCTCTCTCACCCCAAGATAGCCTTGGCAGTTTGGAATAAACTTGTCCTCTTCCACCCACAAAGTTCAGTTCAGCAATTTCTTTACTGTGCCCTTTCTTACACCACAGTCACCTTCACAACGGCAAGGAGTGAGCATTGTCACAAAACTGTCTTCTCTGCTCAATCCCCAGTAGCTAGGTCAATAACTAACAACACACAAAACTTTGAAAAGACGTGTGTGCTGTTCGATAGTTGTGGTAGGAACGGTGTGTGAAACGAAGTTCGGGAATCAGATCCAAGAAGGAAAGCTTGGATTTACACTGTTTTCTTCTTCTCTTTCCTTTTTTATCACAGGACTTTCATTACATGACATTATGTCCCATTCTTACATTATTGTTGAATTAGTATTTAGTAGAGTGTTAGAAGACATGAAAGGAACGGAGGGCAGGCGTTGAGAACTCCAAAGATGCTAGCTCCGGGCATCTAGGGCTCTAGGGCCACAGTAAAGATACTGAATGTTGTCTAAGAATGAGGAGCTGTCAGAAAAGTCAGGACAGGAAGAGTGCTTCACGTGACCTATAGTTCAAATGGGACACTCGGAGTTTCAGACTGCGAATGCCAAGAGGACTATTGAGATTGTTAATGCGGCTTCTGTAGGTGCTCTAGAAGAGATGGTGTTGGCCAGAGTGGTCACTGTGGAGGCAGCAAAAAAGTCTGACTCAACAGGACTGGTTGTGTGCTGAATGCAGGGTCTAAAAGGTGAGGCACCGAGGAAGAGCCCAAGCATCTTCCACCTGTCATTGCGTGGTGGTGACACTTCTGAAGTTAAAGGAACATGAATATCCTCTTGGAATTCCTTCGTTCCTGTACATTCTGTCTCAACTCTCCCTGGGTGAGTTATTCTTAGGCTCTACCCTCAGTCTCTTGATGTACCGATTTCAGCTGCAGAGGGACAGGCTGCCTTGTCTTATGTGGACATCATCACTGCCTGCCTTTCATACTTGCTCTGGATATTTCCATCTTGTCTGATTCAAAGGAAACTCTTAATTCCCCAAGCCCCCAAAGGCAGTCTATATATGCGAAAAGAGCTGAAGCTGGACTGTAGGATTCCTGGTGGTTAGAAAAAACCAGAATTCCTTGGGAACTTATGAAACTGGCTCCCATTTGCCAAAGCAGTCATGTCCCTTACCTCTGGAAGAAGGAAGATATGGCCCTCCAGTGACATATACCTGGGGCTGCATACAAAAGCCCATGGAGCCTTTGACTCCCTCAGTTTCTACTCACAGGTACTTGTTACAAATTTTGAAATGTATAACAAGCCTCCTGGCCCTTGTCTCCCCACAGCTACTCACCCTCCTTTTAGCCTGTTATTCTCTGATGGGGGAGAATCTTCTGTTTTGTGTTAATTTCATTGGTTAAATAAAGAGACTGCCTTGGCCCTTTAATAGGACAGAAAATTAGGTAGGCGGAGTAGACAGAACAAAATTCTGGGAGAAAGAAAGCCGAGTCAGGCAGTCGCCATGATTCTCCCACCCGACACAGATGCAGGTTAAGATCTTTCCTGGTAAGCCACACCTCGTTATTAAATATGGGTTAAAGCAAGATGTGAGAATTA
Source organism: Microtus oregoni (assembly GCF_018167655.1). Lineage (NCBI taxonomy): Eukaryota > Metazoa > Chordata > Mammalia > Rodentia > Cricetidae > Microtus > Microtus oregoni. The sequence goes on from NW_024543082.1 coordinate 15,282,844, forward strand.
GCCAATAAGAGGCTGGAACTAATGGGCCAGGCAGTGTTTAAAAGAATACAGTTTCCGTGTCATTATTTCCGGTAAAGCTAGCCAAGTGGCAGGAAGTGGCCCGCCGCTCCTATTACTACAGTTCTCTACAGTCCTGGCACTTTCTTACTCCCCCTGCACCATCACCATTTTTCTCTCCTGCGTCCCTAGCCCTGGCCATGATCAGTCCACTTCTGTCTCTGCTCTAGACTCTTCCAGACACCTCTGTCTGTTCTCTCTCATAGACACAGTAAAAGCCATAACCATACCATGGAGCAACCACATTGGCAGCTTCTTTACTGTACCCCTCACCTACACAACTGACCCCACATTTAATACAAATATCTTACTGATACCTCAGTGCTATAGTGGCCACCAAGCAGATTCCTTGGGTCATCTGTTTCCTGCCTCATGTATGGCATCCATTTGTCTCAACACTACTTTTATTATTAGTCGTTCATACTCTTTACCACAGTGTGCAATTTTTCTCTCTAACATTTTTTATGTCATCTTCTTCCTTATATTATTTTCAGGCAGTGAGATTTTACTTGAATTTTAATTTGTTTTGTCTACGTTTTGTTAACTTTTATTTTGAATTTAGTCATTATCACTGTCTGATAAGGTTTTGGAAACAAAATCTCCACGATTAACAAAAACACAACGAAGACTTCCTACAGGATCTGCCTCCTGAACATTTCAAGCATAAAGTCTTTGACTTCCCAAACCCTTCTCCATGGGATTCTGAGCTAATAAGTCATATTTCACTTTTTTTTTTTTTGTAGAGAACATTTCTGTTATAACCTAAGGTCCAGCCAGGAATTTCCTAGAAAGACCACAGAAAGTCCTGTTTAGACAACTTTGCCCACACAAAGCTTCCACGAGCAATGCCCCCTCACTTTTCCTCTCTGAAAATTGGTAACCAGTATAAAAGACAAATATGTCTTGCTCCTCCAACATGTCTTTACCATTTCTTCAGCATAGTTGTTCTTCCTTCTTCTCAACAGCTACTGTGAACATATACTACCGCTACTGCTATTTGTGGTCAAGCAACTATGATGCAACTTTGACTTGGAAAACACCAGACCATGCGGCAGCCTTAATTCATTATTATTATTATTATTATTATTATTTATTATCATTCATATACTTTCAATTCTTGCCATTATATTTCAAAGCAGAACTCACAGTTTGGTTTAAACTCCCCACCCCCAAATCTAAGACTGCTAAAAAATACTGAGAATTGTATTAAGAAATAATGGAAATACTTCTACTTAGCAAAAGTATAAATCAATTTAAAATTGACACTAAACATCTCCTTCACAGGTACCCAGCTGTGGTAACAGAAGTGTGTTGTGTCATCCCTGTCTGGCATTTTCCCCTTTTAGCCTTCTGGTTTGCAGTTCCAGGATTTACAGCCTCTGGGGTCACCCCCACCCACCTTAGCCCATATTCTCTCTATAGAATTTTGCTTCCTCTGCTTCCTTCTAGATTATCCAAAGAAGACTGAATCTCGCTCCTTCCAAATTACACAAGGTAGCTTTAATAGATACCTTTCATTTGACACAGAATTATCTTCATTTCATCATAACCAATTATGCCATTCACTCCTGTATCAACCATGACAGCTGGTGATATTATTCTTACTTTACTTACTAAATGCAAGCCACTGCAGGTCTAGATTTGACAAAACCGACAAGCAGTGTGTGGGTCAGAATTGGAAACTGCATCTTCTCTTAGGCCACAGAATGTCACCTTCCCAAAATGCAATGCTCCTCATGGGATATGGGTAAGTGTGTGTCTTAATTTTCCCATTTCTTTAGGGCTATGGTTATCCACTTTATTTGCTGTTCTGGCATGACACGGCTTAGCAACTCACCTTCATGAGTGACCCTGGCTGCTGACAGTGCACGCATAGGTCCCCACTGCTTAGCTGCAGTCTAAGTCACCTATGAGGTTCTCCTTTGAGTGTTTCACATTCACCCTGTGGCTGTCTGCACACTCTGCTGTGTGCTGATGGATGATTCAGGGGAGGTGGAGTGTAGAATAATTGTCCTTGAAGCCCTTGGGCATCGCTGGACTGTTTCTCATGAAAGGGTTCTCAAGGAATGGTTTGGTACTCTTAGAAACCCCAGTCCTTTGCAGGGTTGCAGGAAGACAAACAGAAAGGTTGGTTAAGAAATGGTTTTCTTCACCAGAAAGTGGAAAGATCTCCCATGCTCTTGGGTAGGTAGAATTAACATAGTAAAAATGGCAATTTTGGCGCAGAGGCGGAGCGGCGCGGCGGCCAGACGCGGTGGCCAGACGGAGCAACACCACATACAGGAAGAGGCTTTCGGGGACCAGCACAGCGGCAGACCCAAGCAGCGGGGACAGGCGTGCAATAAGGAGAGCAGTTCGCCCTACTACAATTGAATCAAAGAGGTAGGCTTTTGGTTGGCCAGGTCACTGGCACAAGGGGAGCCTGGTCCTGTCCTGAAGATCCTTCGGAGGGGTGAGAGGGTTCTTGGCCTGCAGCAGGAACCACGAAAGAGAGTGAGGGCATTTTGTAAGCGGAGCCCTTGGCCAGCAGGGAAACCTGATCCGGTTTTTAAAGGACCCATTGGATAGGATCAATAGGAGGAAATGGGCAGGCGCCAAGGCAAGAATTCACCCAATAATCCGAAAAACAACATGAAAACATCAGAACCCAATGATCTTACAACAGAAGTATTTGAACAACCTAACACAGAAGAAGTGGAAAAAATCGACTTTATGAAGATAATAGAGTCCCTTAAACAACATGTAAAAAATGCCCTTATAGAAATGGATGAGAAGTATAACAAAAAGTTTGAAGAAATGAGTAAATACGTACATGATACCCTGGGAAACCAAGAAAAAACCATCAAGCAGGTAATGGAAACAGTTCAAGAATTGAAAACTGAAATGAAGGCAAAGAAGAAAATACAAACTGAGGACCAGCTGGATATGGAAAATCTAGGCCAACGAGCAGAGTCTACAGAAACAAGCATAATCAATAGAATACAAGAGCTAGAAGAAAGACTCTCAGATGCTGAGGACACCATAGAGAAAATAAACGAACAGATCAAAGAAAACAGCAAAGCCAACAAATTCTCAACACAAAACATTCAGGAACTATGGGACACAATAAAAAAACCAAACCTAAGAATAATAGGAATAGAAGAAGGAGAAGAGTCACAGCTCAAAGGCCCAGAAAATATTTTCAACAAAATTATGGAAGAAAACTTTCCCAACTTAAAGAAAGATATTCATTTAAATATTCAAGAAGCATACAGAACACCAAACAGACTGGATCAAAGAAAAACATCTCCTCGCCATATAATAATCAAAACACAAAATATACAGGTTAAAGAAAGAATATTAAGAGCTGCAAAAGAAAAAGGGCAAGTAACTTATAAAGGTAAACCGATCAGACTTACACCTGACTTCTCGATGGAAACTATGAAAGCCAGAAGGTCCTGGATAGAGGTTCTGCAGAAGCTAAGAGACCATGGATGCAAACCCAAACTACTATACCCAGCCAAGCTATCGTTCATTATCAATGGAGAAAACAAGACATTCCAGGATAAGAACAAATTTAAACAATACGTAGCCACAAATCCAGCACTACAGAAAGTAATAGAAGGAAAATCGCAACCCAAGGAATCCAACACTGCCAACACTGCCTACAATAACCCAGGCATCTAATGACCCTTCACGAGCACATCTCAAAGAAGGGAGACACACAATCTCTACTACCAAAAGCAATAAGAATAACCGGAGTAAACAACCACTGGTCATTAATATCACTTAATATTAATGGGCTCAATTCACCTATAAAAAGGCACAGGCTAAAAGATTGGATACGAAAACAGGATCCAACATTCTGCTGTTTGCAAGAAACACATCTCAACCACAAAGACAGGCACCTACTCAGAGTAAAGGGTTGGGAAAAGGTGTTTCAAGCAAATGGTCCTATGAAAAAAGCAGGTGTGGCCCTACTAATTTCTAACAAAACTGACTTCAAACTAAAATCAATCAGAAGAGACCGAGACGGTCACTTTATACTCATAACAGGAACAATTCATCAGGAGGACGTCTCAATCCTGAATATATACGCCCCCAATATAAAAGCACCTACTTATGTAAAAGAAATATTACTAGAACTCAAGGCAGACATCAAACCACACACACTAGTAGTAGGAGACTTCAACACACCTCTCTCTCCAAGGGACAGGTCAATCAGACAGAAACCTAATAGAGAATTAAGAGAATTATTGGAGGTAATGAAGCAAATGGACTTAACAGACATCTATAGAACATTCCACCCAAATAGGAAAGAATATACCTTCTTCTCTGCAGCTCATGGAACCTTCTCAAAAATTGACCACATACTCGGAAACAAAGGAAACCTCCACAGATACAAAAAAATATCAGTGTCCACCTGTGTCTTATCAGATCATCACGGATTAAAGTTAGAAGGCAACAACCACGCTGCCCCCAAAAAACCGACAAACTCATGGAAACTGAACAGTCAACTACTGAACCACACCTGGGTCAAGGAAGAAATCAAGAAAGAAATTAAAGTCTTCCTTGAATTTAATGAAAATAAAGGGACAACATACTCAAACCTATGGGACACAATGAAAGCAGTGCTAAGAGGAAAGTTCATAGCACTAAGTGCCCACTTAAAGAAAACGGAGAATGCATACATTGGGGACTTAAAAACACACCTGAAAGCTCTAGAAAAAAAAGAAGCAGACGCGCCCAGGAGAAGTAGAAGACTGGAAATAATAAAACTGAGGGCTGAAATCAACAAAATAGAAACACAGAAAACAGTCCAAAGAATCAATGAAACAAAAAGCTGGTTCTTGGAGAAAATCAACAAGATCGACAAACCCCTATCCAAACTAATTAAACGACAGAGAGAGAACACGCAAATAAATAAGATCAGAAATGAAAAGGGGGACATAACCACAGACACAGAGGAAATTCAGAGAATCATTAGATCTTACTACAAAAGCCTGTATGCCACAAAACTGGAAAATACAAAAGAAATGGACATTTTTTTAAATAAGTATCATATACCAAAGCTAAACCAAGACCAGGTGAATGATCTAAATAGACCGGTTTCTCGCGAAGAATTAGAAATGGTTATCAAAAATCTCCCTTCGAAAAAAAGCCCAGGACCAGATGGTTTCAATGCAGAATTCTACCAGAACTTCCAAGAAGAACTAATACCTATACTCCTTAATGTATTTCACAATATAGAATCAGAAGAGTCATTGCCAAATTCCTTTTATGAAGCTACAGTTACCCTGATACCAAAACCACAAAAAGACCCAACCAAGAAAGAGAATTACAGACCGATCTCACTCATGAACATCGACGCAAAAATTTTCAATAAAATACTGGCAAACCGAATCCAAGAACACATAAGAAAAATTATCCATTATGATCAAGTAGGCTTCATCCCAGAGATGCAGGGCTGGTTCAACATACGCAAATCTATCAATGTAATCCACCATATAAATAAACTGAAAGAAAAAAACCATATGATCATTTCACTAGATGCTGAAAAAGCATTCGACAAAATTCAACACCCCTTTATGATAAAGGTCTTGGAGAGAATAGGGATACAAGGGTCCTACCTAAATATAATAAAAGCTATTTACAGCAAGCCAACAGCTAACATTAAATTAAACGGAGAAAAACTCAAAGCCATCCCACTAAAATCAGGAACACGACAAGGATGTCCACTCTCTCCATACCTCTTCAATATAGTGCTTGAAATTCTAGCAATAGCAATAAGACAACATAAGGAGATCAAGGGGATTCGTATTGGAAAGGAAGAAGTTAAGCTTTCGTTATTTGCAGATGATATGATAGTGTACATAAGCGACCCCAAAAATTCTACCAAAGAACTCCTACAGCTGATAAACAGCTTTAGTAATGTGGCAGGATACAAGATCAACTCCAAAAAATCAGTTGCGTTCCTATACACTAAGGATAAGGAAGCAGAGAGGGAAATCAGAGAAGCATCACCTTTCACGATAGCCACAAATAGCATAAAATACCTTGGGGTAACCCTGACCAAGGAAGTGAAAGATCTACTTGACAAGAACTATAAGTCTTTGAAGAAAGAAATTGAAGAAGACACCAGAAAATGGAAAGACCTCCCTTGCTCTTGGATTGGGAGGATCAACATAGTAAAAATGGCAATTCTACCAAAAGCAATCTATAGATTCAATGCAATCCCCATCAAAATCCCATCAAAATTCTTCACAGATCTGGAGAAGACAATAATTAACTTTATATGGAAAAACAAAAAACCCAGGATAGCCAAAACAATCTTATACAATAAAGGATTGTCTGGAGGCATTACCATCCCTGACTTCAAACTCTATTACAGAGCTACAGTATTGAAAACAGCTTGGTATTGGCATAAAAACAGAGAAGTCGACCAATGGAATCGAATAGAAGACCCTGACATTAACCCACAAACCTATGAACACCTGATCTTCGATAAAGGAGCTAAAAGTATACAATGGAAAAAAGAGAGCATCTTCAACAAATGGTGCTGGCAAAACTGGATGTCAATCTGTAGAAGAATGAAAATAGATCCATATCTATCACCATGCACAAAACTCAAATCCAAATGGATTAAAGACCTCAATATCAGTCCGAACACACTGAACCTGATAGAGGAGAAAGTGGGAAGTACTCTACAGCAAATGGGCACAGGAGACCACTTCCTATGTATAACCCCAGCAGCACAGACACTAAGGGCATCATTGAATAAATGGGACTTCCTGAGGCTGAGAAGCTTCTGTAAAGCAAAGGACACTGTCACTAAGACAAAAAGACAACCCACTGACTGGGAGAAGATCTTCACCAACCCTGCAACTGACAAAGGTTTGATCTCCAAAATATATAAAGAACTCAAGAAACTAGACCGTAAAAGGCTAATCAACCCAATTATAAAATGGGGCACTGAGCTGAACAGAGAATTCTCAACAGAAGAAGTTCAAATGGCCAAAAGATACTTAAGGTCATGCTCAACTTCCTTAGCGATCAGGGAAATGCAAATCAAGACAACTTTAAGATACCACCTTACACCTGTCAGAATGGCTAAAATAAAAAACACCAATGATAGCCTTTGCTGGAGAGGTTGTGGAGAAAGGGGTACAATCACCCATTGCTGGTGGGAATGCAAACTTGTGCAACCACTCTGGAAAGCAGTGTTTCGGTTTCTCAGGAAATTCGGGATCAACCTACCCCTGGATCCAGCAATACCACTCTTGGGAATATACCCAAGAGAGGCCCTATCATACAACAAAAGTATATGCTCAACTATGTTCATGGCAGCATTGTTTGTAATAGCCAGAACCTGGAAACAACCTAGATGCCCTTCAATGGAAGAATGGATGAAGAAAGTATGGAATATATACATATTAGAGTATTACTCAGCAGTAAAAAACAAGGACTTCTTGAATTTTGCATACAAATGGATGGAAATAGAAAACACTATCCTGAGTGAGGTAAGCCAGACCCAAAAGGAGGAACATGGGATGTACTCACTCATATTTGGTTTCTAGCCATAAATAAAGGACATTGAGCTTATAATTCATGTTCCTAGAGAAGCTAAATAAGGCGAATCCAAAGACAAACACATAGGCATCCTCAGGAATATTAACCTTCATCAGGCGATGAAAGGAGACAGAGACAGAGACCCACACGGGAGCACCGGACAGAAATCTCAAGGTCCAAATCAGGAGCAGAAGGAGACGGAGCACGAGCAAGGAACTCAGGACCACAAGGGGTGCACCCACACACTAAGACAATGGGGATGTTCTATTGGGATCTCACCAAGGCCAGCTGGCCTAGGTCTGAAAAAGCATGGGATAAATCCGGACTAGCTGAACATAGCGGACAATGAGGAATACTGAGAATTCAAGAACAATTGCAGTGGGTTTTTGATCCTACTGCACGTACTGGCTTTGGGGGAGCCTAGGCAGTTTGAATGCTCACCTTACTAGACCTGGATAGAGGTGGGCAGTCCTTGGGCTTCCCACAGGTCAGGGAACCCTGATTGCTCTTCGAGCAGATGAGGGAGGGGGACTTGATCGGGGGGAGGGGGAGGGAAATGGGAAGCGGTTGTGGGGACGAGGCAGAAATCCTTAATAAATAAATAAATTTAAAAACTGAAAAAAAACAAAAAAAACAAAAAAAAATGGCAATTTTACTTAAAGCAATCTACAGGTTCGGTACAACGCCCATAAAAATCCCAGCAAAATTCTTCACATACCTCAAAAGAACAGCACTCAATTTCATATGGAAAAGAAAAAAAAACAGAATAGCCAAAACAATCCTGAACAATAAATCACATCTCTGACTTCAAACTCTACTACAGAGCTACAGTACTGAAAAGAGCCTGGTTTTGGCATAAAAACAGACAGGAGGACCAATGGAACCAAATCAAAGACCCAGATATTAATCCACACACCTACAAACACCTGATTTTTGTCAAAGAAGCAAAAAATATCAAATGGAAAAAAGAAAGCATATTTAACAGATGGTGCTGGCACAACTGGATATTAACATGTAGGAGAATGAAAGTAGATCCATATCTTATCATCCACCATGCACAAAACTCAAATCCAAATGGATCAAAGACCTCAACATAAAGCCAGCCACACTGAACCTCATAGAACAGAAAGTGGGAAATACACTTGAACACATTGGCACAGGAGACCAGTTCCAACATATAACCCCAGTAGCACAGACACTAAGAGAAATAATTAATAAATGGGACCTCCTGAAACTGAGAAGCTTCTGTAAATCAAAGGACATGGTCAACAAGATAAAACAACAGCCAACAGAATGGGAAAAATCTTCACTAAACCTACATCAGATAGTGAACTGATCTCCAAAATATACAAAGAACTCAAGAAATTGGTCATCAAAAGAACAAATAATCCAATTAAAAAAAATGGAGTACAAACCTAAACAAAAAACTCTCAACAGAGGAATCTTAAATGACTGAAAGACACTTAAGGAAATGTTCAACATCCTTAGCCATCAGAGAAATGCAAATCAAAACAACTCTGAGATTCCATCTTACACCTGTAAAAATGCCCATGATCAAAAACACTGATGACAACTTATGCTGGAGAGGATGTGGGGTAGAGGGTACATTCCTGCATTGCTGGTGGGAGTGCAAGCTGGTACAGCCCCTTTGAATATCAGTATGGCGATTTCTCAGAAAATTAGGAAACAACCTTCCTCAAGACCCAGCAATACCACTTTTGGGTATATACACAAAAAAATGCTCAACTGTTTCACAAGGACATGTGCTCAACTGCTAGTCTTCTCAAGCCTCCTTATTCCCCTCTCCCATTCCCACAGCCCCACAATGACAATCGTTCTGCTGCTACAGGACAATCAGATGCGGTAGGGAGTTGAGTCAAAGCAGAAACTCATTTAATGGCATCAGGGAGGAGATTATATAGGGTTGTGATAGGGTAGAGAAGATTGAGATGGGTTGAGGCAGAGTAAGGAACAAGGGCCAATAATATTCTGCCATGCTAGTGGTGGCTGGGCAGAGGCAGGTCTAGGTCGGGATGTGCTGAGTCACTCACATGCAGAAGTCATGGCCAAAAACAGGTCTCCAAACTCGAGCTAGACTCAGGAAGTTACACTATGCCTCACACCTGGGCCTCATGAGGCCCAACATTCAACTATATTCATAGCAGCATTGTTTGTCATAGCCAGAACCTGGAAACAACCTAAATGCCTCTCAACAAAAGAACGGATAAGGAAAATGTGGTACATTTACACAATGGAGTACTACACAGAAAAAAAAAAATAATGACATCTTGAAATTTGCAGGCAAATGGATGGAGCTAAAAAACATCATATTGAGTGAGATAATCCAGACCCAGAAAGACAATCATCATATGTACTCAACTCATAAGTGGTTTTTAAACAAAAATCAAAGAAAACCAGCCTACAAATCATAATCCCAGAGAACCTAGACAGCAATGAGGACCCTAAGAGAGACATATATGGATTTAATCTACATGGGAAGTAGAAAAAGACAAGATCTCCTGAGTAAATTGGGAGCATGGAACCATGGGAGAGGGCTGAAAGGGAGGGGAGCAGAGAAAAATGTATAGCTCAATAAATTATTTAAAAAAAATGGTCCTCTTTTGAAATGAAGGTAACTTCAATATTCTAAAATCTTGTTATCATAGCATTCAGTGTATATGACTGCAATACCGATGAGATTCCTTAGGAAAACTTATTATGACTCAGAACTGGATTCACTCAGGGGGAATACAGCAGAGTTAGGGATTAATCAGGCAGGGTCTTTGCTAGTCTTTTTCTCTTTATCAGATTTGGAGGTCAGTTACCTTTTAGACTCATCATATAACACTGATGGCCGAAATTTAGTTGCAATTGTTTTGGGTTGTCCTTTACATTGGATTTAAACCAACATAAACCAAGTCTAGACTGACAACTTGTCGGCTCACCTAGTGCTCTTCGGTTTTTACATAAAAGCTCTGTCACTGATCCTAGACATTCAGACAGCCCTGGTGCCTTCAGGGAGCTGGAAGTAATCCCTAATAGAATGACTAAAAATACAGAGCAAATCAGGTGTCCTTGTGAGACTTGGCTTGGCTCTAACACAGAGAGATACCTCTATCCTCTTGTTCCTTTATCTGCAGATCCTTCTTGGGCCCCAAACTGTGTTGAACTCTATTTTGAATACACGGGTGGTTACATCTTCCCAAACATCTAAAGGCTCCATTGACTCTTAAAACATTTCAGGAAGAATGATCTGTCCATGAAGCTTTTGAAGATGTGGACAGAATCTGTTGACACAACTCCTAAGTTTGGAAATGCTTGAGACAGAAAACAGGTCAGAATATCAAGTATTCATCAAAAAAGATGGCAAAGCATGCACTTTGAACACAGATGATAAAACCATATGCCATTCTGCCCTCAAGACCTGGTCCACAGAGGGAGATGTATCCATAGAGGACAAGAGAGTTAAAAACAAGTCTGATCAAAAGGTCTGTGTGAGGGACTGAAAGAGAGGACTCAGCATCAAGGGAATTTATTGCCTTTTATGGCAGTCACATGGCAGCTCACCACCACCTGTGACTGTAGTATCAAGGCATCTGATGCCCCTTCTGACATCCACTGACTCCTGCATACATATGGTGCACATACATAACACAAAGGAACGCACACACTCACAATCTATCTAAAAGAATCTCAGCACAATTCACATTAGCTGTGAAGACTGCTGACTTAGGGATGGTTTTTTCAAGGTTGTATAATGTCTCATTAATTGAAATCTAAAGTATCCGTGTGTAACCATGGTATAGAGATATTTGCTCATGGTTTAGTAAACTACGTTTACCTCATACATTTAGACTAGTAGCTGAAAATTAATACAGATCAAAACAGATAAAAGGAAATAACAAACACTGACTCCTACTAGAATCTGGATTTTTCTTCATGAAGTTGGATTATGTAGCCCAGAAAGGTGAATTAAGGTATGCATACGCATATTCAAAGTTTGCACTTCTGTCTCCCTTACTTGAGTTTCAGAGAAATTATTCTCACTCGAATTTGGAGATTTTCAAATTGAGCTTTCTTCAAATTTATCATTTGCTTTTGTAACCATCTGTTGGAGTTGACAACTTTGTTATGCCACTGGCATTAAGCAAAGAGCCTTTAGGGAGGAGAGTTTGCAGTTGCTTCATATATTTCATCCTGTGACATGACTTGAAGGAACACTTAACTCTTGGATAGGCTGCTTGCTATTCTCTTCCCATTTCTTCCTCTTATTTGTATTGCTTCTATTATGCATGGTGCATCAATAGCTACTCAGACTGCCTCATTTTTGAGTGCAGCAGTGGGGCATGGAGGTACTGATAAAACCAGGTCCAGTCCCAGTTCTTAGGTATGGACCCAAGTCCCAAATTTCTGGCTGGAGTCTGGAGTCTAATTGCCAGTTTATCACAGACCAGTGTTCAAGAGTTTTTCTTAAATTTAGCCAAGTCCTTGGCTGAGATGTAAGATGCTGAGCAGTAACAGGGGAAATACAATAGTGTTTACACAGACACTGATCCTATTGACAAAAATTGGCATGCTTATAAGAGATGCAATGAAAGAGCTTTTCTTTGTCTCCCAACTAGGAGGAAATGGGACCTATTGGAACTTTACACATAAGTTTGGAAATGTTTGAGACAGAAGAAAGGTCAGAATACCAAGCATTCATCCTTGGATACGACAAAACAATGGATTTTCTGGAGTCCAAAGGTAAGACAATACTAGGTCATGGGGAATGGTAGAGGTAAATCTATGGCTGCAATCATATTTCAAAACAAATCCTCAAACAAACAAACAAAACCAAAAACAAAACAAAACAAAAAAAGACTCCCTTCTTCGTAGAACTGACTGAGAAGAGGGGCTGCCCAGAGAGCAACGCTCTTACAGGCGTCTATAAAATGACCCTAATACAACTTTTTGAATACAAAAAGAGACAAGCACTGAGGGGAAAAAAGTACACTGTTCAGGCCATATGTAGGAAGGACAAGGAGAGAAATAAGTTTGAGATTTATACTATTCTGATCAAGGAATCAGTGCTGGATTAAACTTGTTTTAAGACTTATTGTTATTTGTGTGTATGAGCATGCTGCATGTGTGTGCCCATGGAGGCCAGAAGAGGGCGTCAGATTCCCCTGGAGCTGGAGTTTTGGGCGGCTCACAATGAACACAGCTTGGAATTAGATTTTCATTCTCTACAGGAGCTCCAAGTGCTCTTGACTGCTAAGTCATCCCTCCAGTCGCACGGGTTGGTCATTACAAGTTTTTAACTGGCATATATGTACTTGTACTTACCTATAAGTAGAGCACTGAAGTTTAATACATGTATATAATGTGGAATGGAACATCATGGCAATTAGCACCTTCCATCTCCTCAAATACTCTGGGTTGGTAACCTCTGAACTCTTTTGCAGTTATTTTAAATTATAGCATGAGTAGTTGTTGTGGACTACCGGTCCCTTCTGCATTATACACCCTAAGAGCATTTCTCCTTTCGGATATGTGTTTTAGCAGCCATTATTCACACCTTTTCTATCCTTCTGCCCTTCCTGCCCTGTACTGATATCTATGTTGTTAACTTTTTTAGCTTGAGAAATGAGTGAGGACGTGTAAGGTTATTATTTGGGACCTGGTGTGTGTTTCATATAATTTAATGTTTCAGTTCTATGCATGTTGATACCAATGGCAAGATTTCATCTTGGTGTGTGTGTGTGTGTGTGTGTGTGTGTGTGTGTGTGTTTAGTTATATAACTACATTACAGATAGTTTTACATGGTTTTGGCTCTTAAAGTCGAGTCAAGACTCTGGCCTATATATTTTCATCTCTACAACTCTGAAAGCCATCTAGCCCAAAATTCTTCCATGTCAACAAATATACTGAATGAGCATTTCCTGGAATCCTCAAGTTTCAGTGAAGAAGTTTGGCATATCTCAGATGATCTAAGTGGAAGAGGCTGATGTGACAACTGATTAGTTACCACAGTTAGTGATGATAGATGAAAGAAAATGTCACAAAGAGCCTTTCAAGAAGAAGGAGCTGTCGTTGGACAGCTGGGGCTCAGTGTGGCCACCTCCTGCAGTGTGACTATGAGAGACCTTTTATTGTCCTCATCTGTGAAGCGAGAATGAAAAGACTCCTCCTCGGGCTATCAAGGTTAGATGAAGTGACACAGGGGAAGAACATCCATCAGATTTCATCCTGGCCACACAGATAAGGAAACTGATTCAGGTAAAACACTCAGATGCACTCACACTGAGATCTACCACCCACACGCCTTGGTGCGCGAGCGCGCGCACATACACACACACACACACACACACACACACACACACACACACACACCAGAATGTGAGAACAGTTCATCTTTACAGGGACAAAGATGATAAATTTGGATCACACTAGTTTCCCTAAGTTGTTGGACAATGATTCCCATGCTAAACAGAATTGTCGAGAATAATGAAAAAAGTTTGGTGAACTTTGGATGAAGGGTCCTACACCGATCTGACTGGGAGGCTAACTAGTGCATATGGAAGAAGATCAAGATGCTTTGTGGAAAATTTTTCATTTCATTATCTTCAAGGCAGTCTTTTAGTGTCTAGAAAGTGTTTTAAGCTTACTGAGTCCCAGTTGGAAACTTCCACAGTTCTGAATGATGTGCAAGGTCGAACAAAGAACACGTTCATTGCATGGTCTCAGAAAATGAATGGCCTCCAATGGCTGAGAGGCCAAGCAAAAATTAACGTCAAAACTCAAAAAGTGCTGTGGCAGTGGTGACAGTCTACACAGCCCGAAGCCGAAGCCTCTGCAAACAAGGCAATGAGCCCAAGACCTTGGGCGCATGTTCCACGTGACACATAGAGAGCATAAGAGAAGGAGTACAATGAAAATCCCTCCTCAGGTCAGGGCCACGCCCAACAGTAGATGACCAACACTGAACAGACTCACATCACCTCTGTAAGTTCCTTGTCTCACAACGTTGTGGCTGAGCTTTTTCTAACCTTACAGATCCTTTGCGTAGACATCATGGCTTCTGCTTTTATGTTTTTAAGGGATTCCTTTGTGTGCAAATGTGTGTGTCTCTACATATACCTGTGTTCCCATGCTTTTAATTTGGTTCTTTTTCTCCTGTTGGTTTGTTTAGTCCTATTCTAGTTTCTCTGTGTTTTGTCTTATTATTCCTTAGATGTCTGTTTCCTAACTAGAGAGAGAAAGGGTGTGGACCTAGATGGGAGGGGAGGGACAGGGAGGAGTTGGGAGGCAGGAACTATAATCAGAAAAGATTGTGTGGGGGAAAATCCATTTTCAATTAAAAGAAAGAAAAAATATTTCAGGACAGGAAAAAGGCAGAACTGGGGATAATAGACGATACTGTTAGGATACTGAGATGCAGCCGCGAGGAGATTTGGGAGAAAACATGATTCCATGGCTGAAATAATAAGCAACAGTGAAATCACAAGGGGAAATGAGGGGCAAATGATGCTATCAGTGTTTTGTTTGAACTTAGACAACTGTCAATACAAGAGCCAGTGAGGTGGACAAAGTCAGAAAGGAGGAAAATGGAGTGCCCAAATATGAACACGCATCTTTTCTAAAGGCAGGTGAATACTATTATCCACACAGCCAAGGAAAAGTATGCTAATCAGAATGAAATTGTTCCCCAGACAACATGAAACCAGTACAGTACAGCATAGCCAAGCATGAGGTAAGGACTCTCTGGGTGAGCAGAACATACCACATATCTGAGTCTATTATACATGTGAATAAGGCCCTAGGTCCACACTCAACTAAGCTCACCAAAATAATAAATAGTAACATGGTAGGTGAAGGGTAGGTTTCTGTTGTCGTAGTTAACTTTTCTTCCTTAAGCAACAACTTCTTCTACCACTGTTGGCACTGACTACTTTCGCCCTTTACAGTCAACAAGCAGAGCATCCAAATAAAACAGGCATAAACATTTGTGTCCGCATATGTGTGTGCATGTGTGTGTACACACACACGGGCACACACACATACCACATTCACACACACATACACACATACCACATTCACACACACACATACCACATTCACACACATACACACCACATTCACACACACACACCACATTCACACATGTTCATAATAATCAAAAGATAACTGTGAAGGATCTTAGGTGTTAAAAATCTTTTTGTTTTTTACTTAAAGAAAGTGCGGGAAGATAAGTGTTCATAGGTAATTATTTCCTAGTTCAATTATTCCACCTATGGCCAAACAGAAATTAATGTTCATCTTGCTTAGATGTATTGTGTAAATTAATTAGTTACATGATTTGGAAACAAATACCCTGCTAGGATCACAGCATCACACATTAAACACCTACCACGCCCACACCCATGAAACAGCAGAACTTGACAAACAGACCACACAAACACATCGCAGCTAATTTGTGAATAAGCACTTACTAAAAGCTTGTACCAGGTTTAGAAAGGCGACGGTGTAACAGCTCCATGACAAGCTGATAAAGACGTTGATGTCTCTGCAAAACAAGCGGTGACCCCTAACAGTCACAGGTGCAGCTGTGTCAAACGGAGCGTCACAGAGCTCCGTGGTTAAAACACTGCTCGGAGTCCTTTTTCAGCTTCCTTTTCAGCTTCTGCCTCTTTTCTAACTTTGAAAATTCTTTAGTGTTTACTTGCTAGATGGACTGGATTTTGGTAAACTTTATCACTGATGTTAAGGGGTTTGTTTTGTTTTGATTATTTATTTTGTTTTTTCCTGCCTCCCATATATAAGTTACTCTTTGTCAATGTGATTTCTTTCTCTTTTCTAATGACTTATATCAGTTGCAATATGTTTGAGGAGATGCCTCGAAGTAGCAGGGACTAGACACAAATAGAAGAAAATAGACTGGTCAGGGTGATCATAGCTCAGGGTGGAAAGGGGACAGATGGGTATTGATGGAGTTCCACTTGAAATTTTCCGTATTTTTTTCTAAATAAAAGCTTCCTATATTCCTGTTGTGTGCCTTGCTTCAATAATGTTCTCATGAAGAGACGTAAAGTCAGATGAAATATGTTCCCCTCTGGACCAAGTAAAATTTAAACAATTCATGAATATAAAGGGATGCCATATAGCATATGGGCAGTGTCTTTAACAAGGCTTCACAGGTAGAGTCAATGGCTTGGCCAGTTCTTCTTGTTCAGAATCAATCCTGAACAACACGGGATTGCCACATTTGGCTCAGTGAAGATAAAGAGATTCCACAGTTGCCAAGATACATAGCTGTTACATACCAAGTGTCAGAAGAACGATGCATTACCCAGTGGAGTGAGTGGGAAGCATGCTCGTGTTTCCCAAAGAGCCACCTAATTTCAGTCAATTCAAAATTCTACTTTATAAACTCATTTCTATTTGCTATTCCTGGGGGTGTCACAAAGTCACAATCCAAGAATAATTTTGTGGTTTTGAAGAAACAAAGGTCACAAGACTCTTTTCTTGGGGTTTTCTCATATAAATGAGAGTTCTCCTCATATAATTAAATTTTTAATCATGTTCTGACACACAGGTATGCAAACACACAAACACACAGGTACACACCCACATGAACGGTCCTCCTGCATACACACTGCTTATTCTGTCAATAAGAGGATGTGAATGCTCAGGTATACATGGGACATATAAATAATAACTTTTCACAATGCATAGGGACTATTATAGAAGAGTGGTAAGAGGGATTCCAGGCGTCAGAGTGAGTCTTCACCAAAGAAATTTTTGCCAGACAGGAGAGGACAGTTACACACATGGATTTCCAATGGATAAGCCTTCATGCAGAAGACTTATAAAAGATCAAATTAGCAAAATCACATTGTAGATGTAAAAGGGACTCAAGAAGTTCCACCTTATCTGAAGACCTAATGGCTATTGATGGCTAATGTGAATTAAAATTATTTTTCTCCAGTAATAAGGCTTTTGCAAGGCTAACCATGCTCTAGTGTACGGTTGTACAGCCAATGTGCACACAGTCACACAAATTAAACTCGGTGGGAATTACAAAAACATGATTTCATGTGGGAAAATGGTGGGGAGAGAGTGGATAAATTGAAGGGGAAATAATGGTATAGCAGGGGAAAATATATTCATATATGAATACTAAATAAACAAGATGTAAATACACAAAAACAAAATTATACTTTAGAGACTAATGTAACTTAGTGGTCCCTAGCACCACAAAATAGACAGACAAACAAACAGTAAATAAATAATAAGGACCAAAATATCAAGAGAGAATTAAGAGAGAATTAAAATTTCTGACAAGAGACCATATTTAAAATTGCATATGATTTTGATTGGGACACGGGGCTCTGAAATGCTTTTCAAATTATATGTATAGTGTTTACACATTTATAAATACAACAAAGTTCTCTCAGACTGGTAGCTAAAGAAAAGGATCATGGGCTAGAGTTTAGTTATATATTAACTACTTCACGCAGCCAGAGGTAACAGCTAATGGCTCTGGGACATGCCCCCTCATCATGTGACCGAGCTGTATGTTTCAGCTACCCAGATCTAAAGAGCCTTCAATGCTGTGACTAGGAAAGTGTCTTAAGGTGCCATTCCTCAGCGAGGCTAGTCTTACCAGGATTACGGCTGGATTGCTACTGCCAGTTTGAACGTCAGTGGATGCTTTGCATCTCTGCGTGAGGTTTTCACTCTGCCTCTTTTTCATTTCCCATGAAGAGACCTAAAATAGTAACAAAAATTGTGCAATAATTGGAATCAACCAATGGAATAGATTAAGCCACTTGAAGCATTTCTTAGAGACTGTTTAACTGCAGGGTAATTCAGGAAAAACTCAACTGATCCTTGCATCAAAAATATATGATTGTTCAGGTATGGTAACCCAGCACCTAGAAGGCAGAGGCAGAAGGATCACAAGCCATGGACGATATAAATACACAGACTATGGGGGGAAAAGGCAATAAGAAATGCAAAGAAATAAATCATTCAAGCAAGTACATGTAAAGATCAACTAACAACGCATAGCAATTTTATAGAAAAGGATAATTACCTTTGTTCTAAATACTCATGAAGAATTTAATGAACTCCTGATTTGTCTACCCCATGTTTGGTTTCCATAAATACAATGTCTTTCAAAATCAAAATAATTTAGTTTTCAAGAGTTGAGTTTTCATGCTGCCTCAATTTGATGATGTTCCATCTGTCAATGAGTCCCAATTGGATTTTTGCCCCCTTCATCCCCCAGCAGCGAGTCTTCCCCATATCATTCCTACTGCCTCTAAGTTTGGTTAAGTCAAAGAGCATTTTTCAGACCTATAGAATTTAGCTTTCTTGCCCAGCTCTTTTTGAATCTCCTTATTCCCCACTTGACTTTAATGATGAAAACCATTCCTAGTTTCTCTTCTTATAGGAGTAGCAAGTCCTTCAGTCTGTACAAGCACTGTCCCAGCCTTAACTGTCTGCCTTCTTCTCATGTACTTTTCACCCCCACTCACCCCCACGCACACTCAAATGTGTCGGCACTTCACAAGCTCATGAGTCCTTTTCAGACCTCAACCCTAAACCTAGGCTCACCCATGTGCCTCCTGTTCTTGGCAAGGAAACTCCAGTTCCAGGGGATTGATACCTTCACACAGACAATTGCCATATCTCTCTGCTCATATCATCAAGATGGAACTACCTCCACCACCATCATTCTGGACCACACTTTAATGATTTCTCCTCTGGAGCAGCCTCTAAACTTCTTGGCTCACACTGACTCTATTAAGCATAAACATGGAACAGAATCCATGCACCAGTTACCAGTCCCAGACAGGGACTTCTACCCATTCCGTCCTGGTATTGATATCAGTACACAATGTAGGCAACCACTGGATAGAACACTGCTCTACTTAAATAAAGAGAAAGAGCAAAACCAGCCTCAGTACTCTGCACCCCTCCCCCATGGCGGCATGTGTCTCCAGCAGCCAATGCAAAGAAACAAAGTGCATGGCCTTGATTTGGCAGAAGAATCCCACATCTTCCCAGAGGTCAGACTGAGCAGTGGCATTAACCAGATGCTGTGGGACATGGGACACATGATAAGCAAAACAAAGCAGTGGGTCTCCCACTTGGGAGATGAACCCTGCATCTGTCTACAGCTCTATGGGCTTCTTATCTCTTGGACCATTTTCATGTGGCCAAAGAGATAACATAATCTGAGACTTCTCTATCCAACTTTCTAACTGTTCTTCTATACTAGGCCAGACTAAGCCTTTCTGAAAGACAATCTGGACACACAACTTTCCTATGTGAAAAAAAACTCTACTAGGTCCTTGTTGCTTTTAGGATAATGCAACCCCTTCCTCAAGCCTTCCAGGACTTCACGTGGTTACAATTCCTATAAAGGCCATCCTCCTGCTCCTTTCTGCAACTCCGCGTCACCATTGCTTGTCCACTTAAAATTCTTTGGGTTCATTTGTGGGCCAAATGCTCAGCCTCTGCCATTACCAATTTAATTGACTGTTATCCTAAAAACAGGGACATTTTCCCCCTGGAAAGACATCTTCTAATTCTTAATTCAATTATTGTAAGCACTGGTGCTCTTGGGTCACAAACAGCTGCCAATACAGAATTTGAAGAGGAGGCTGAGCAGTTAGGAATCCTCACTGCTCACATCCAGGAGCAGAGATTGGTCCCCAGCACACATATGCAATGGTTCACAATGGCCCATAGCACCAGTTTCAGGGCATCTGACATCTTCTTCTAGACCCCGTGGGTCCCCACCCCCATAAGGTACACATCTACACAAGTACACATGCACATGAATAGATGTAAAAAATAAAACTTTTAAAATGTTGCAAACCACAAGCTAGGTAGAGTAGCATCTAAATCTACTTCCAGCTATTCGGAGGCTGAAGAGGGAGAGAAGCCTGGGAAACATAGGAAAACTCTCTCTCTGAACAATAGGGGGATAAAACGTAAGCAACAGCCACAGTTGGCAGTTCGCATGTGTCTGTCAAAGCATTAAATGGTTTTATAGTAAGCTTGATGAGGGAGGAGTCCCATGTGTACATATGCTGAAACGTCCACAATAAGATTATACAGAACAGATGGACACAAACACGGGCTTAAATACTATGTAAAACTATAGAAGGGTTTGTATACATATAAACAGTAGGTAAATACATTTATTTCATGTTAGCTTTACATACATGTACATTTAAGTTAAACTCTATATTTAAGATCTAAAATACATGGCTTTAACATCACAAATGTAAGGTCTCTTCCCAGCCAGGCATTCTTTGGGATAGCATCACTTGGCTGAATTCTCCACATTGTGCTGATATTAGCAATCTAACTTTTCTTCCAAAATAGAGAATTCGGGGGAAAAATAGAAACTGGGACTCTATCCAGCAAACACAGGTTGCAATGTACATCCCATAATTAGAGTGAGCTAAAAATGTGAAAATAGAGCCAAACCTTTACCAGATGCTATTTCCAGAACAAGGAAATTATTAAGCATTTTGTGAATAAAGAGGGCAAAAAAGAAAAAGCAGAAAAACCTGCCTGGGATGGCTCCACGACCTTGATGTTTACTGACTGAGCTGGCACACAACTCCGCTGCTGGGGCTGCACTTTCGCCTTCACAGTCCTCTTCAGAATCCTAGTCTTGCAGACAAACACCACGTCCGAGTCCGGATCCTCCAGGCTTCTTTTTTGACCTCTTTGGCTGGACAAACACTGGACAGATGATGGAGGAGTGCCTTGTATTAGGTCTACCACCGCAGACCCAACTCTCCCAAGTTTGGATTTTTCCTTAATTGAAAACAAGAAGATATAATTTTATGAAATGGAGTTGAATTATTTATGATGAGTTACCATTTTCTCTATAACACTGAACTGTATTTTTATAGCATACATGTAATTTGATTATATTCGCCACCTATTTCTGGCCTCCAATTTCTCCCAGATTTCCCCAATCCATGCTGTAGTGCTTTGAATGAGAATGGTCCACATAGGCTCATGTACTTAAGCTTTCAAAAGCCCACAGCATTTCCAGTTAGCATGGTTTTTCACACACTCATGCTTGATCCCTCCTCCCCCCTCTTTTCCTTCACTCCTTCTTATGAATCAGATATAAGTTCCTAGCTACAATTACAGCCAAGCCTCCCTGACTATTGCAATGCCCCTCTCCCGGTGATGAAAGTCATGGACTGTACTATCCTTGGGAACTGTGAACTCCTAAGTTTAATGGTTTCTTTTCCAAGATGCCTTGGTCATGGTGTTCTGTCACATCCGTAGGAAAGTAACTAAGACATGTTCTCTTTCTAATTTCCTTAAATCCTTGAGTTCAACTAACGCTGCCTATGTGCACATGAGTGTGGTACTTTCCACAGGAACACATCCATACCTCTGAAGGAAAATGGCTCTCCTTCCACTACCAGTCATCTGCTGCTACAAGTACCTCAGGGTGGGGCTAGGGAGTGGATGTGTTCCTCCCTCATCCATGGTAGAATGCTGACTGACTTGATCTTGGGCAGGACATGGACGTAACCACAGCTCCTTGAGTTCATGCGAATGATGCCCCTGCCATGTCCAGAAGACACAGAACCACACAGGATCTCTCTCATCTCTCACACTTACAATCTTTCTGCCACCTCCTCTGTGATGTGCTCTGAGCCTTGTGGGGCAGAGGATAATAGAGATGTCAGTTGGGGACTGAGGACATCATAGAAGCTCATTCTCTGCTCTTCGACAGCTTGTGAGGCTCAGGGTTATCAGTCATACCTCGTCCAAAGATCAAAGGTTTTGGATAGCCGCTTTCGCAAGTGTATATGTCAGTAATAGTTCACTCAAAAGCAGACTCAGGAAGAGCTGCTGAGGTGGGCTGAAGGCAGGGACATGACACACTTATGTTTTTTCCCTGGTGCATGAAAGATGAGGTAAGCTCCCATTCCCAGGCCAATCCCACATCTCCCATTCTGCACCCTGCTCCTGCTGACTACTTTTTCAACCTGTGAAGGACATGCATGGTAGGAGTATTAGACAGAGTGTGTGCACCTCCTAGCTAGGGTCTAGCCTGTTTACTAGAATCCAAAAAGAACTAGGAGGTCTGGGGGTAGGCAGAAGATGGGTGGTGTTCTAGCATTTTTATGTTTCCTGCAGGTGACTGATGGGCTGTCACTCAGGAGAACCAAATTTAATACAAATAGAACATACCCCTCCTGTGCCTGATTCTGCAGTTCAGCTATGTAGTGAGTTAGGTACATTCCTATGAAAGAAGGGGTGGGGCTATGAGCTCATGTGCACTCCAACTTATTACTAGGTTCAAAAGTTTTAGCTCCTATGTGAAGTACAGAAAATGCAAGCAATGACAACACAAACTAAAGGGACACACTGGAAGCAAATGTTTCAATATTTAAAGCAACTATGAAGACATATCAAGATATAAAATATACACATCTATATCTATTAAGACCTATGAGAGTTGAGGGCAGGGCAGAAGGCAACTGAGAATGCCTGGGTTTGGATTTCCAGCATCCATATAAAAAACCTGGTGCAGGGCTGCACACATGTAACCTCTGGGGAGAGAGAAATGGGTGAATCCTTAGGCCTGTTGACCAGACGATTAGCTAAGTCAGTAAACCACAAGTGTAGTGAAAGTCCTTGTCTCAGATAATAATGTAGGAGTGGTTCTTCAAGACACATGACGTCAACTTTTGACCCCATGTACATGCATGTGCACCTCACACAAACAGGGACACTTATACATATCCATGCACACACACATAAAATGGGAATAATTGAAATGTGGAGTTTCCTACATATTCCTGTGTCTAATATGCTGAGGAGTTCTGACGCCTCACAACGATTGCTTTTTAAAGCTGCCTGGATGATTCAAAAGTCCTCTACATTTCATTTTATGTTGTTGTAGTGCATCTATGAAGAGGGGCATGCATAAAACCTCCCACGCACCTGCCTGGCAGGCTTCAAGTTGGTAGACGAGGCTAGTTTTGAACTTATGCCAATGCTCCTGTGATGTGGGATTCCTCTCTGTATGCTGTGATTACCATTAATAAATAAAGGAACTGTTTTGGGCCTATAGCAGAGCTACAGGAGAACAGATCTAAGTGGAGCAAACTAAGCTGAATGCTGGGAGGAAAAAGGTGGAGTCAGAGAGAAGCTATGTAGCCCTGCTGGAGACAGACACCAGAACTTTAGCTGGTAAGCCACAGCCATATGGCGATACACAGATTAACAGAAATGGGTTAAATTAAGATGTAAGAGTTAGCCAATAAGAAGCTAGAGCTATGATAGCTCTTCGGGCTAATGAGGGAAGGGGACTTGATTGAAGGAGGGAGAGGGAAATGGGAGGCAGTGGCAGGGAGGAGGCAGCAATCATAAATAAATAAATAAATAGATGTGAAAGCTTAAATGAAATAAACCCTTTTCTCCCCAAATAAACCTTTTCCTTCCTTTGAAAAAAAAGAAGAAGAAGCTAGAGCTAATAATGGGCCAAGCAGTAATTTAATTAATATAGTTTCTGTGTGATTATTTCGATTCTGGGCGGCCGGGATGAACAAGTGGCACTCTAACAACACTCCTGAACTTAAGGTGCTCCTCTTGCCTCTGCCATCCTAATGCAGACATTGCAGGTGTGAGTTATGTGGGACCCTAAATTTTAAACCTTATATAGTGGAAAATTGAGAAATAAAGCATTATAGGATAGTTATCAAGCTTTAAAAAACAAGAAAGTGTTTGTCATGCAAACACAAGGACTTGAATCCATCTTAAAAAGTTGGGTACAGTGACACACTGATAACCCCAGCTTTAGCGAGTGGAGACCAGTGGATCCCTTCTTCTGGGAGACAACATTGATAGCTGTCCCCTGGTCACCACCAGCATGTACACACTCATGAAAGCATGCCTACACATACATGTACACCCATCCACGTGCACACACATACATATTCAAGAATTAGAATCAGAATTAAACTATTTTTAGGTAACTATACCTCCACAGACTAAACCACTGTCTTTCTCATAGAAACTATGGGGGAAAATATTTTTAAGAATTGGAATTGTCATATCCAACCAGTAAGATAATGGAAGATTTAAATATTATTTATGCTTTATTTCCTAAGTTTTGCTAATAGATATGTGTCAGTCTAGAGAGAAAAGAGTGTTACCTAACACCTATTAGTGCTTCATTCTGTGACTGATGAAGCTTGCATGAGAAATCTAACACAAATGGCTGGATATTACTATATGTGCTTACTTAAAATATTTCTGAGATTTTCAAAAGTTTTGTTTTTATTTTATGTGTCTGTAATGCCTCATCTGCTTTTTGTACACTACATGCATGCAGTATCTATAGAGGCTAAGAGATGGTGTCAGATCCCGTGAAACTGGGGACACAGATGGCTGTGATCCACTATGTGGGTACTTGAGGCTGGATTTGTAAGAGAGCCAGTGCTCTTAACCGTTGAGCCATCTCTCTGGATCCTGACTCCTATTTTAATTACTCACCTTGGGTGCTGTAGAAAGGCAGGAGGACTTGAACTCAGAAATTCTATTCATTGCGATAAGCTGAGGCTTCTGTGGGAAGAAAATAATTAAAGCAAATTTAATGACTTAAAAAATCCTTCAGTTGGCATATTACAGAAATTCAGTATTCTTCCTTTCTTAAAGAAGCATCTAGATCACACTCCTTACCCATAAACCTTCAGTTCTGTGGCACAGTTGTTCTTACAATGGTATCTGAATGGTGGAAAAGCATCCAAAGCTTTAGTAAGCACTGCAAACTAATGTCTTATGAGCAACTTCAAGACCAAACCCTGTCTGCGTCCAGCCTCTGCATCCCATAGTCTCCTGCCTCTCCTCTATGAAAACTCAGCTCTCTGTCTGCAGAGCTTGGGGGCATCCTGGCCTGAGGCATCATTCCCTCTTGCTGGGAGCACTGGGCTGAGGTTTGGTGAATTGGTGAGAGTGAAGTGTCTTTTACCATGTCTCTTACCTTTGAGATGTCATCTTATGCCCAGCACCCAGCAGCTTCCCGTATCCCCAGACAGGCTATGGAGACAGGAGCACCTTTGACACTACAGCTTTTGCAGTTGCTTTTAGCTACTGTTTTTGTTGCTGCTATTTTATTCTGAGATGGGGGGGGGGGGGTCCCACTATGTAGGTCTGACTGCCTGACCTGGAACTCATTGTCCTGGCATTCAGATAGCTCTTGGCAAGTACCTTCAAGGTAACCCTTCCAAATCTGAATCTGTTCTGTTCACAGCACTTCCTCCAGGGATCTCTCTTAATTGGTGGATCATTAGTACAGACGCACAGGTTAGAGGTTCTAAACATTGCTGGCTCACAAACCTCCTCTACTCCACATCAAGGAACAAGCTATGTGAATTTCCCCATCCTTATGCATGGAATTCTGCCTTAACTATCGAGGGTGGGGACTGGTAGCATCATTTTAGTCTTCTTTAAGTGGTTCTGATATGCATGTATGATGGAGAAGCACTAGCCTAAAAGGCGGTACCATTGCTGAGTCTCTGGTACCTGGCCTGGCATAGGGACTTTCAATTTAGATTGAGTAAGTGCAAACTCACCACACTCACATGGTTTATAATGTTTCCTAATGTCTACCCTAATCTTGACCACTTCCCATCTGTCTCTTGCCTCTGTGACTCAATGTTCCTACCTGTTTACACGGCCCCCTTTTTTATTGTTGCACCACTAGACAAGCCACGTCTTTGGCCTGGATGGTCCTGTTCAATATTGTCTTTCTGATAAATCCTACTCATCCTTCAAGTCTCAGTGCTAAAAGCACCCATTCCAACTGCTAAATCCTGGTCTCGAGGGAAGAACCATTTGCTATTTTTTGGCTCACACAACACTGTGGATAAAGAGATTTGTGCTTTTTAATGTGTTCTTGTTTTAAAGCTACAAAGTAAAAAGAGCTACACTGGTTCATTCTCTAATCTACATGGGAAGTAGAAAAAGACAAGATTTCTTGAGTAAATTGGGAGCATGGGGATAATGGAAGAGGGGAGAAGGGGAGGGGATAGGAAGGAATGGAAGTAGAGAAAATATATATAGCTCTATAAAAACAATTAAACAATAAAATAAAATAAGAAAAAGAAAGTTGGGAGGATGTAGAAAACAATCAAAAAGGAAATAAAATTACCATTTGGAGGGAAAAAAAGCCATAGTTATGAGTTAGGTTTTCCAAGACAGCTCTTGGTCAGAGTGTCTCCATAGGAAAAGTAGAGTAGAAGGTGAGATTCCAGCAAGTTCTTCATAAGCAGAGCCTCTTTTTTTCATACCCACAAAAACCACTGCTCTGTCACTCCTAACTTCTTAAGTTCTTTCACAAGCATCCCATGTATCCTATTCCCACGAACTGGCGTGTGTCCAGCAGGGTTGCAGGCATCCTCCCACCACTGGAAACAATGACTATCATTGCTTTTCCTTCTCCACATTCGCCCTTCTCTGCAGCTGCATATCTGCTGATCCTTCTGACCCACTCTTGCTGGGGTCTAGGCAACTGCTTTTTCTTTCTTCCATTGAAGCTCCTGTTTCATATTGGCTCTTCCAAGCTACCCCTAGAAATATCTGAAAGAATCTCCTGGCTTCATGGAGTTTACATCTTTGTCCTCTGTATGCCTTGTTCTTCCAGGACTTCCAGAAAAGGGTAGAAAAGATGTGTATTGACAGCCATGTTTGCACGCAAAGTCCACCATGATGCTACCTATCTATGTGGTTGTATCACACTGTCTTACAGTTACCTGTCAATGATGCATTGCAATAGACTGGACTTTCACATTTGTTTCTGTTATATAGGGCACAGAGTGTGATGCTTAGAGAAAGAGTTGCCCATTGTAGGGTAAACTGATGGAGCTACAGTGTACTGCCTATCTTTCTATGGTTGAAACACTGTCAGGGGTCTACTCTGAATTCACAGTTTGACAGATTCTGTCATCAATGCTGGATACTATCACACCTTGCAAGTGCTTTCTACCTTGCCATGGACATTCATTTCCAGCAAGTGTTAGCAACCCTTTATAATGGGACTGATTCCTGACATGGCAAAACGGACCAAGTGTAGCCTGGCTATAATATATGACTCAATTACATTATTTGAGTTTACAACATTTTTAATAATAACTTAAAGATAACTGTTCTCTGCCTTACAGTTTTATTGTAATGGGATCGGACCTAAATTACTAACCATCTTGCTAAATAAGAATTGTGAGCGAATGGACATTTTATGAGTCCTGTAAATTCTGCTCTTTTGTTTCGGCTTCAGAGTTATTTCTACAAAAGGAGAAGAGACACAGAGAAGCACGGCAGAATTTCCAGTTGCATTTTGAATTTTAAAAAAAGCATTAATAATTATGGCCAAACAGAACATTTTGAAGTCATCATGAAGCCGATAGAAGATGCTATACTAGCTTCAAGGAATAAAATGAAGTTAAGTAAGTAGTTGGTGGCACAAAGGAGGAGGAGCGGCTAAAGTGAATGCCTTCCTTGCTCACTTCTGTACAGAGCAAGCCTGAACACAGCTGGCTACTGCTTCCTGCCTAAAGGTGCATGATATGGATTAGGGAATTTGGAGCTGTATTCTTCCCTCCTGAGTTCTACTCACATCCTTCGTGAATCCTAACCACATACTTTTACTTTCTAATTCCAGGGATGTCTTCATGTCAGCCGTTTGCACTAGTAATTTCATGCCAAAAAAAAAAAAAATGTCCAGCTGTGAAATTCTTTACTCTTCCTTAGACTTGATAGCTTTAATTGTGTCCAGAGTATCTCTGGCGCTGTGGCTGTCAATTAAAACTTTTCCCCCTTCATCTCCCCATCGCTTGACTCTCTAATTCTAATAAGAGAAGTCTATCCCCTGGGTTGTGCTCTGCCCCACCCCTCCTGATGGTCCGCAGCCCTGAGTCCTCAGGTCACTCATGATTCTCCTTAGGATCACTATAAACTCTGAATTTCTTAATTTTCCTTTCCAGATGAGGGTTTAGTCTCTCAGATGAAAACAGGGGAGCAGAATAGTTCAACAGTTCAGAAATTTCAGACGCCCCGAGACTGTTGATTTCATACCCCTAGCGGATACGTGATTCTCATCATAGGTCAATTGTATCATTTGTCACTAATTGACCCTTGTTCCCAACCACACGAGTCTGTTCTTCAGAGCATCTGAACACAGTGCCCTTCTCTGTCATCATATGGCCCCAATTCCTCTTCAGAGAAGACAAAATTAAGGTTATTAGTGTATGTGAAGCCCTCAAAGGCTCTCTTCATGCTTGGGAAACACACAGCTCCTCCTCCTTCGACTGAAAGCCCCCTCCCCCTTGTCCTCACATTCTCCCTTTGTCTCCTGTGTGTTCTGTTCATCAGCCCGACTTCACATCCCTCTCTGTGCTAAGGATCTTCAATTTCATTGGCTTTCTTTTTTAATAGTTAAAAAATATTGTCAAATCTCTCCCAACCACAAATTTACCACATATATACCTACAGAACCTCTGTGTGATTACGTAGGCATGTGCCTACCTTTATCCATTTTATATACATTTATTGGATTTCTTTACATTGTACTCACCACTTCTCCTCAACCTACCTGACCCCCATCTAGAATTTTTCTTGAAAACCCAAATGCAACAGAATTAAAGGGACAAAGCCAAAACCAAACAATAAAAGAGGAGGAAGTTTGCTAAAGAACTAAGATAGAGTAGATAGATTCCATCAGTTTCCTTTCTGAAACAACCATAGAAAAGATACAGACATATAATTGGTGCACTACAGAATCTGCACATGCTAATCACACTAAGTGAAGTTTGTCCTTTGGTTCTAATTAGAAACAGCATTCCCACTAACCGGCAATCGGCTTGCAGCATCAGCGTGCAGGTTGCCCTATTATTTTTAAATATCTTTAAAAATCATATATATTCATTTTTAATTTGAAGAACAGATTTTTCCCATCTTTGATTGCACTTTAATAAAACTGAACTCTGTCGGCACAGCTAATCCACTTCCAATTCTGCCTCTGTTACCTAGTGAATAGCTGTTTCCTAATGACAGCATCTTTTGATGCTCATCATCTTTTCAGACTTCAAAAAAAGAACAGTGATAGAAATCTTACAAATAAAGGTATTTATTTTTACATCTTTGTTATAGGCTCTACCAGCAAGATGATTGCATTTCTCTTACAAGTTCAGAGTCTTGTAACCCACAATGGAATCAGGAAGACCCGGCTCAGCTGGGTTATCTGTGGAAGCAGAAAACAGAGGAACCCTCCCAGGAAGAAAGAAAGGGGTGAACATTTGTGATGGACACAGCCTGAAATGGAGTTTCCAAGACTCTGATGGGAGAGACTTTTGTTTTGTGGACCTAGTGTACATTCCCTCCTGTGTGTGTGTGCATGTGTGTGTGTGTGTGTGCATGTGTATTGTGCATGTGCATGTGTGTATGTGTGTGCATGTGTATATGTGTGTGCATGTGTGTATGTGTGCATGAGTGCATGTGTATGCATGTGTATGTGTGTGTGTTGATGGTGCGTGGCACTGTAGAGAAAAACATGTTCATGTTTCTATAGCGACTTCTGACTAAATGTACTAAACTTGAGATCTGGAAGAAAGCAGCATACCATGGAATCCCATTTGCGACTGATCATTAGTGAGCATCTGAAGAAACTTCTCTGTCGAAGCTGTGGGATCTCTGGAGAGTGTGTTTGAATTTGAAAGGACATCTTTGTAGCAAAAAGATAATTGGATATTTTTCTCATATATATTTCTAATTTCCGTCTCCTCTCCTTAAGGTCTTAGCTTCCCTCAGAGAGCTTTGCTTGCATTCCAAACAGACCAAAATTCTCACCACTGCTTGCTGCTTCCTTTTCCTACTTAAAAAGCTGCTAATAAGGTCCCGCTTGTGTGCTGTCACAGCCTCTGTGAGCTCATGTGGAGATCAGCCCTAGTGTGTCTGGATGACATTGTTTCTTCGGAGTCATCTGCCACCTCTGGCTCTTCCAATCTTTCTGTCTCCTGCCTCCTCTTCCAAATCACTGAGCCTTGAGTGGACGGGTTTGATGAAGACATCCCATTTAGGGCTGAGTGCTCTAAAGTCTCTCTGTACATTTTCCAGTTGTGGGTCGCTCTGTGTTAATTGCCATCTGCTGCAAGAAGAAGCTTCTCTGATAAGGGATGAACAAGGCACTGATCCACGGGTATAGCACTGTGTCATTAGGAGTTAATTTTCTCCACTGGAGTGTCACTAGGTGTATTAGCTATGCACTCCAGGACAGGCCCTGTGCCTGTAGTTAGCAAACACAAAACAGACTCCGTATTTGCTTTGTGCTGTTGGTTTGTTTTGGTACAGTTTTTCTTGCTGTTGCTTTTGTCTTGTAGTTGTTGTTTGTTTTGATGTTTGCTTTTATTTTTTTTTCTTTTTAGAGATAGAGAAAGAACAGGAAGTTGGGTGGGTAGGGAGCTGGAAGGAGTTGGGGGAGGGAGAAAATAATAATGTATGTAAAAAAATTAGTAACTGAAAAAAAAAAACACTCAAAAATCCCAAGTGATCAGCTTGTCTTCCAAATCTGCCTAGAACCGACAGAGTCCTCAAATAAAAATCACTATTAGCTCTGAATTTCCCAGTTACTCCTATGTAAGTGAGGTCACTCCATCCCTGCACTGCTAGGCCCTGAGGTGGAAGCAGCTCCTCTCCATATCCTGTGTAGGAGGTTGGAACTGGTCAGGGAAGATGGGCTAAAGGGTTCAGTGCCCCCTCTGGCAAAGTCCCAGATACAGAACTAGAGACAGATCCAGTCTGAGTTGTTCTGAGACTACAGAGCCTTAGGATAGACTATAGATCAAGAAAACACAGGCGTCAAAGTTTCAACAAGGATTAACAAGCCAGTGGTACTACATGTAAAAACAAGTTCAAAGTCGACACAGTAAGAAAATTCAGATCCTTGAACTGAATTCAAGATGTAGAATCAGGCTCTGTATTAGAAGATAGATTAAAGCCAAACAAGATGAAAAACAGGATCCCAGCTCCCCAGGAATGACACAGAGTCACTCTGCACAGAGTTGTAGGCTCTGAGGCCTGGCCTTCCCTTACAGAGGAGCAAGAAGGAGCCTGCTTTGGAAGGAGGCCAAATACCTGCATCTTACCTAGCTCAGCCAGGGAACAGGCTCGCAAGTACAATCAGGATGCCAGGGAGCTGCTGACAGTCCTTGATTAGCCTGTATATTAATTGAGAACTCATGATACATATGGTTCAGGTGCTTAAGGAGGGTTTGTAGGGCAGAGATCAAACAGGTACGTACGTAAGCATTAGAATCTAAATCAGTATTGTCTCCCATTAAATTATTTCTGGCCACACACCCGAACCTCTTCTCTCATCCTTACTGAGGTGGATAGGAATGACAGGCACACAAGAAGAGGAATGGAACACAGCATGTCTGCATGCAACTGTCACAGCTATGTCTGTCCTCTAGAAAGGGACATAATCCTCTCTGGAGTTAAAGTCATCTTGGTCTTCAGTATCATTATTTGATCACATCTGGAAAGCCCTGCAGCATATGACAATAGGTAACTTGCCTCAGTCCCAACCTCCTGGGAAAAGGTTGGGTAGTTTATGAATCCGGAAGTTGGGCATATCCTGGGTTTTGTGAACGCATGCCATCACACAAGGCTGCTACCTTCTCTCCAGCCACTGATCCTCTCTGGGTTTCTTTAGCAAACTCAAACTACTGTTCTGGCAGAAGGTTTAACACCTGCTTCTTAAGACAATTTGGCGGGTCAATTCAAACTGGAGAGAGAGGACCTCCGTCCCATGGCAATCTGCGTGCACAACAGTGAGCCAGGCATGGTAGTGAGAAGTGCTCCAAGACAGAGAGAGCCCACTGTGCCCGCCTGCAGGGGGCTTCTGGACGAGCTCGTCATAAGCAGTTCTTCTAACCTCTTGTTATTATGCAAGAACTCAGGGCCACAAAGGTGAAGGCATCATTCATTTTCCGTCTTAGAAAGTCACGCGACAGCACAGGGAAATGAGATCTTTCTTTGTAGCCAGAGTAAGAAAGGAAAATATTTCATCTACAAGGAGTATAATAGCCTCTTGCAAGACAAGGGTCTTTGGGTACTATAAATTTTAGAACATAGATATTTATGTAAGGGGAATGGAAAGCACTCGTGATAAATCAATATACTTTCTAAGGCATCTGTCAATGTAGTGACACCGATTTGAAA
Organism: Microtus oregoni; assembly: GCF_018167655.1. Lineage (NCBI taxonomy): Eukaryota > Metazoa > Chordata > Mammalia > Rodentia > Cricetidae > Microtus > Microtus oregoni. The sequence goes on from NW_024543082.1 coordinate 15,315,710, forward strand.
TCAGCATCCCACACAATAAATGGCACATTAGAGAAGATTAAATTCTTGATGGGAAAATGTGTTCACGGTCTCCATTACCAAGTTCTCTGCAGATATTTCATTCTAACTTCAAAAACACAGCTAAAACTTCCTCCCGCCGCCTTTGCTCAACATTTACAGCGACAACGACAACGACCAACACGGGAACTGCCAGATTATTTAAGGCCATTTTCTTTTTGTCAGTGTCCATACAAGCTCTGTGAAAGAATAGAAAGATATTGCTGCCTTTCCTTTTCAGGAGGCATGGAATTCCATCAGGACAGTCCATTTAGTGGGAAGGCTATCAACATGCCAGATGGAATCCAGATGTGAACTCCTTACTTCGGTATACATCATTCCACTTTGACCAAGGGCAAGTCAAGTTTGGTCTCCGGTCATAGAGGATACAGAAGTTGGAGAGTTTCACCTGTGTTAGGCGCCTCAGCCTTACCAAATGAAAACATTGAGTTATTCATTCTGCCCTCCACATCATTTAGTAGATACTTATCACTCAAAAGATCAGATCCTTGGTGTGGCTGGGAATGTGGGCAAGAGTAAATGAGATGAGCCTTTTCTTTTAAAAAGCCCATAGCCCAATGAAGGAAATGGATCTGCTAAGTGTCTGCAATGGCAGGGAGAAGGTGAAAGTATGCCGTAAGAAAGACATGCTATGGACAGGGACCAGAAGGAGAGAAAGGTTCTTTTACAGGGCAGTAGTGGGCAGCGATTTCGCACAGGGTTGGGCATTAGTCTGAGACCACACAGGACTAGAGAAGGGGAAAAGGCCACTGCAGAGGAAAACAGCAGGAGCCAAGGTTCTCAGTGCACTGTGGACATGAGGAGCATGTGGAAAATGCAGGGCAGAATAAGGTAGAGTGGGGAAACGATGTCACGAAGGGAGGTGCAGACTACGGGAAGCCTTGGCTGTGGCTAACAAATTCCTATTCATCACAAAGCCTAGAGGATACATAAGCAAGAGAACAGCACTGCACAAACACGCAAATTCCCAGCATCCACATGGCAGCTCACGACCATCTGCATTCCAGTTCCAGAACATCCAATGTCCTCTTCTGATCTCCATGAGTACCGAGTGCAAGTTATGCAGACATCCATGCAGGCAAACCCCACACACTTATCCAATAAAAATAAATGATAATGCTTGAAAGTAAAAGCTAAACATACAGGAGGTTAGTTTAGAGCATGAAACTATGATTCATCCTTTAATGGCTGGGGGTATTTTAATCCAGTCCCCCCAAAAGCCTGAATCAAATGTAACTAAAACTAAATTCTGAGTCATCCTTGGAGGGAATATAGACATTTCAGGTGCAAGTTCAAACTAAGGGAGGTGAAAACTGGAAGCTTAGAAACTCCTAAATTGCACAGAATTTGATTTCATTTGTCAATGGTATTAAAATTATTACCTCGGTATATTAGAAAATAGAAAAACAATTATCCAGTTGTCAAGCAGCAGCAGTCAAGCAATCAAGTGACGTGTAACTAATAAAATGCTTCTCTTGGCCAGCAGGTGGCGCTTGACACTCAGTATAGAAAGCGGGTAAAGGGAGAATAAAGCCTACACTGAAGTTGGGCACAAATTCCTCTTTCATCTGTTCAGACCAAAGATTTCAGAAGTTTGCTCTGGCCACACAATTTATAACCAGGGTTTTGGCTGGTCGACACTGGTTATCAATTACATGATCTCTTTATTCCATAAAAATGTACCATCAAGGGTGACAGAGCGTGAGCTGGCCTTTCTTTTCAGCTTTACTGAACTTAGGAGTTTCTTTTACCAAATATAATTTGTAACATACTACTCTGTTGCCCTGTAAATGTTTGGGCATCCTTTTCTTCTGCAGCTTCGTTTTTACCCCTGTGAACAAAATTGGTGCATATATATATATATATATATATATGAAAATCCCAATGTCACCATTTAAAGGTTCCTGACTCGATTGATTATTTGACTTGAACTTCACTCTCTTCCTCTTATAATGGGTTCCAGTAGCTGGAATGTCGTGGGAAGTGTGTGCAACCACGTGGGGCTGCGGTGTCGGTATGAGCTATGCCTTTCACACTGGAGACGTTAGGATGCCCAAATATTCTGACTGACTTTGGGTGCTCTCACAACATGGGTGGCCTGTGTGGGTGCTGCTAGAGGTAAGAGACAGTCACTCTACACGCAGGTAGGGTGTGTACTACACACGAGTAGGGTGTGTACAAGGTGGGAGAGAAGCCATAGCTGCTGTGTTTGGAGAGGAGCAGAAGTATGAACACTACTCTCTCGGTCGTATGTGATATAAAGCCAAGAACTACAGAACTTGAGACCAGCATGACCTTGGATCTAGTGTGGTGCTTAGCATTGGCTGTCAAGTCAGCAGGATCCCCAATCACCTCTACGAGACAATCTTCCAGCGACGAATTAATTACTTTAATAAAGTGAGCCTCTAGTTTGGATGATTCCGGTTGGGTCTAACCTGAAAGCCTCTTTCTTGTCATCTGTCTTCTAACTAGAAGATACTTTACCAGCTGTCAAGGACTGGCAATGACTAGTCCTACCTTGATGCAACACCCATGAGCCACAACAATGACCAGCATGGCAGGATATCCCTAAATGTGCAAAAAGAGGTACACACATGGTGGTAGCCCACAACTGTCTAACTGTATTCAAGATCCATTCTGCAGAAGAAGAAAATCATTCCTGATACTGGACAAGGAGTCATCATATCTTGGCTAGTGACGTCATGAACCTTAGCAAAGAAACTTGCCAGACCAACGTCCTTACAACATTCTAAATCTTGGCCAAATATACCCATAGACAAGTGTTTCGACCAGCCCTCATCAGAAGCCTCTCCTTCCAACAAATGGAGACCACCACAGGAAACCACAACTGGACATGATGCAGAGATCGAGGGACTGTGGGGAGCCTTGAATCCCCTGAGATAATGGATGGTGTCCATGAACTGTACACCAAATATACTTTTCTTCCTTAAATTGCTTTTGGTCATGGTATCATAGCAACAGAGAATTAACCAAGATACCTAGTTACCTTCTTCATTTTCCACATCAAACTTTCAGCTACTGTTGATGCTAGAATACAGAGATGAAGAGCTAAGTGTGTGCAAATGATAATGAGGCTGTAGTCCACACCCCCAGAGAAGTTAGAACCCTCTGTCAGAAACAGCTAGAAGCAGGTGCAGAGATCCACAACCAACCACTGGGCTGAGCTCCCAGAGTACAATCAAAGTGAGGGAGGAGCAATAATATGAACAAACAGATCAAGACCATGAAGGGAAAACGCACAGAATCAGCTGGCCCAAGCTAGTGGGAGATCACTGCCTCTGGATTAGCTACTGGGGAACTTGCATAAAACCAAACTAGGCTCCCTAATATAAGTGACAATGGTGTGGCTTGGGCAGTATATGGGGCCACTGGCAGTGTGACAAAGACCTAACTCTAATGCATGAACTGACTTCGTGGAGCCCATTCTTTATGGAGAGACACCTTGCTCAGCCTAGGCACATGGGCAGGGAGCTTGGTCCTGGCTCAACGAAGTGACAGAATTGAACCCAGGGAAGATTTACCCTCTCTGGGGAATAGTTGGGGGTAGGAGGGAGTGGGAGGAGAGGAAGGAGGGGGAACTGGGATTAGTATGTAATTGATCACTGATGTGGGATTCCCCTCTGTATGCTGTAAATATCATTGGTTAATAAAGGAACTTCTTTGGGCCTATTGCAGAGCTATAGAGGAACAGAGCTAGATGGGGAAAACTAAACTGAATGCTGGGAGAAAGGAGGTGGAGTCAGAGAGAAGACATGTAGCCCCACCAGAGAAAGATGCCGAAACTTTACCAGGTAAGCCACTGCCATGTGGCAATACACATATTAATGGAAATGGGTTAAATTAATATGTAAGAGCTAGCCAATAAGAAGTAGAGATACATCCATTGCTGGTGGGAATGCAAACTTGTGCAACCACTTTGGAAATCAGTGTGCCGGTTTCTCAGGAAATTCAGGATCAACCTACTCCTGGACCCAGCAATACCACTCTTGGGAATATACCCAAGGCATGTCCTATCATACAACAAAAGTATATGCTCAACTATGTTCATAGCAGCATTGTTTGTAATAGCCAGAACCTGGAAACAACCTAGATGCCCTTCAATGGAAGAATGAATGAAGAAAGTATGGAATATATACATATTAGAGTACTACTCAGCAGTAAAAAACAAGGACTTCTTGAATTTTGCATGCAAATGGACGGAAATAGAAAACACTATCCTGAGTGAGGTAAGCCAGACCCAAAAAGAGGAACATGGGATGTATTCACTCATATTTGGATTCTAGCCATAAATAAAGGACATTGAGCCTATAATTCATGATCCTAGAGAAGCTAAATAAGAAGGTGAACCCAAAGAAAGACATATAGTCATCCTCCTGGAGATTAACTTTATTCGGGCAATGAAAGTAGACAGAGACAGAGACCCAAATTGGAACACCTGACTGAAATCCCAAGGTCTAAATCAAAAGCAGAAGGAGAGAGAGCATGAGCAAGGAACTCAGGACCGTGAGGGGTGCACCCACATACTGAGACATTGGGGATGATCTATCGGGAACTCAACAAGGTCAGCTGGACTGGGTCTGAAAAAGCATAGGATAAAACCGGACTCGCTGAACATAGCAGACAATGAGGACTGCTGAGAAGTCAAGAACAATGGCAATGGGTTTTGATCCTACTGCACATACTGGCTTTGTAGGAGCCTAGGCAATTTGGATGCTTACCTTACTAGACCTGGAAGCAGGTGGGAGGTCCTTGGACTTCCCACAAGGCAGGGAACCCGGACTGCTCTTCGGGCTGATGAGGGAAGGGGACTTGATTGGGGGAGGGGGAGGGACATGGGAGGTGGTAGAGGGGAGGAGGCAGAAATCTTTAATAAATAAATAAATAAAAAGCTAAGAATCAAGTAGCTAATAAAGATATTCAAGTATTAATGAAAAAAATTGACCTGGAGCTAATGAGTCCTTAGATTTGTTATATTTAATAAGACAAATTTGGATTTTGATGCAGCTAAAAACTATCAAAGCTATTCTGGACCTATTTAAATAGGTCATCCCATCTTAGTCATCCTCTACTCCTTTTTAAGGAGATATTGTGGCTATAGGGGCATGTGTATTGTAAGGCATTATCTGCTTTCCTATGATTATCTAGTTATTTGTGAACACTCTCGATGGAAAGTTGGCTCAGGGGTGTACAACATCTAGCTACATACTGTCCCTTAAGCCTTTATAAAGAGATTATGGTAGTCAATGATGGGTAAGATCTTTTTCCCTCCAGTAAATCTAAGACAGGATGTGCATGATGGACTGTATGTACTGATGATACATAAGTCTGGAAGGTGGAAGAGAACAACCTAAGCCAGGCACAGTCATCTGTCATGTAACAGAATCTTAGGCTTTAATAAATAAATTTATAAAGGAGGAATATGTCAGAGCCCATGGATGTGGATCATCTGTTCCACATCTTGACTAGAGATCAGAGAGTACAGGCTTATTCCTGCTCATTCAAGGTTATTACAGGAACTTGGACTAGGGTGAGGTCACTGCATATCCTGCCTAAACAACAGAAGACTTAAATCAGGATATGGTCACTTGGTGTTTTAGGTATAGAAAAGGTAATTGCTCTGTTTGTTCTTTGTATCGTGGTAAAGAAGTCTTTTGCCTCCCCCCTTTTGAATTGGGATATATAAAGCATATGATAAATAAATGCAGGCTGACTCAGTATTCGCTGAAAAAAAAAACAAAAAACAAAAAAAGAAGTAGAGATAATGGGCCAAGGAGTGGTTTAAATAATATAGTTTCTGTGTGATTACTTCTGGCTGAGCCCCAGGAACCAACAAGCGGCCTCCTTCCAACAGGCCACTGCTAATGAGAGGCTAGTGGGAGGAACAAGGAGGTGGGTAAGCATAATTACATGGTTTATACTTTATGACAGGCTGATGTAAGAAGACAGACAAATGAGTACTAGATATGAAACATGCTGAATCATGATAATAAATTAGCCTGTTCTTGATTTTTTGGCAGTATTCAGCCTTCACCCGAATGTAGCTTATCTTGATACTGAGTGGAGCCCATGCTGCTTCTCTGACCTCCCCATCCCCATATCTATGGACCCTTGTATGTGAAAGAGTTATTCTAAGACAGTGGCTCTCAACCTTCCTGACACTGTGACCCTTTAATACAGTTCCTCATGTTATGGTGACCTCCAGCCACAAAATTATTTTTGTTGCTCCTTCATAACTATGATTTTCTACTGTTATGAATCATAATATAAATATCTGATATACAGGATATCTGATATTCAACCCCCAAAAAGCCATGACCTAGGGATTGAGAACCATTGTCCTAAGGGCAATCAAGAAGGCAACTTCATACTGTTTGCTGCATGGCTTTCAGTCTTCCTTCTGACCCTAGGTAGACATCACCAAAGGAGAGTTATTGAATCCATGTTACTTTCATGGATTAATTTTTAAAAAGGAGAATTGAGGTGGTCTTTCAAAATTCTTCTATTCAGTGATTCCCATGTTTTTCAAAAGAATTTTGATATTCTGAAAACACAGCTACATCACACAAAAACTGAGTTTGCTTTTCACAGTTATCTGAGCTTCCCCATGAGGAATCAGAGCAAGGCTCATTGCCAAGTCTTCCTTTGTGCCATTCTTGCCTCAAATGCTCTGATGTCCTTCAATTTACTCTAAGTAGACTTCAGGATAGAAGTTCAAGGCCACTTCCCTTACGACAGGTACTTATTCTAAAATGTCCCTGAGGCTTTCTCAGAATAAACTTCCACACCATTCCAGGTGTGATCAGGCATTGCTGAATTAATGATGGATGTCTTATTGTGGTTGGCAATTTGAAAATCCTCATTAGATTTGGTAATTAAAGAGACAATTTGGTAACTGGAGACACGGTTTATTTACTGTTGCAACCATGACTTGTTGAGTGCTCAGCATCCACCAGGCACTGACTTAGATAATATTGAGTCATGGTAGGCATAGTTGAGACTTTCCCTGCTTTCAAGAACCTTACATTCTCATATTCCAGTTACTCTGAACTTTCTACATGGTCTAACCTTGGACATCCCCAAAAGCAAACATTCAAAAGTCAATGACAATTAGAAACTAACCAGCTGTCTGTAACTGGGTAATTGACTAGCACTGAATCCTTGAAAGTATATTATGATTCTAGGACTGTTTTCCCATGCAGATTTTTGTAGAAACTTTCCTTTCAGTAAAGGAAAAAGACAGTGAAGATTCTTATAGTCTTTGAATAAGATTCCACAAGTGATGCTAAATTGCTCTTAGAATTGAAACAAACTGAATCTAAAATCCTCATTTAATTTGTGTGTGGGGGGAGGGGGAACAAACTATCAAGAAAGAGAGAATAAGCAGAATGGATGTTTCCCATTTGTTGACTTCATCAGCTTCTGTTAAAATCTCCATCTCAATGATAAATAACAAAATCTGACTTTAAACAAACAGTAAGCTAATTAAGACTTGTGAATGGCACTATCAAATATCCAATTGTCAATAGTGACCTCTAAGGAAGGAAAATAATATATTCAGAGATGGTCAAAAGATAAAATCAACTCCAATGTGTTGATATCTTTCCAAAGCTTCAAGAAGTGAGAGAAACTGAGAAATGACTTTAAAAAGAAGAGATATTTCAGAACAGAAACATCAGTATTTATCTATTTCCTCTTAGTTAAAATAACCACAGACTCTGATAGCTTTACTTCTGGCTCCTTTTATCACACCCAAGACTAGAGGCTTTATAAATGAAATAGAACAGCAAGGTGTGCTTGAGCAGCAGGCAATGCTTCAGGATGTGTTGCTTCAGTAATCCTCAGTATCATTCCCAAACTGACCAAGATGCCAAACTAAAGGGGGAGGCCAGTCATGTTAGCACCTCAACTGGGGTCCTACCCGCACTGTAGATCTCTAGCAAAGTGGGAAGGTGGGAAGAGAAAATTAAACATTTGATTATAAGAAACCAAAACTGATCTATGTTGGATTGAATCCCACCCCATCAATGGATTTTCCATTCTAATGAGTCTTTTCTTTTTATTGTTGTTGTTGTTTTCTGGCACCCACAGATGAATCAATAATTCTGAATATTTACTGTCAACCTTCTCAAATGCTGCTGGAGAAAACTAACTACATAAAGCTTAAAATGCTAAACTTGGGTGCTGAGTCTACAAGCAGAGCTATCACTCTTAGTTAAGAAAATAGGGTTGGGGGTGACTCAGTGGGTCGTGCACATGCTACATGAGTGTGAAGACTCATGGTGCAGTGTCACATGTCTGTAATCCTCATGCTCCTGTGTGAGATGGGAAGCGAGAATGGGAGATGTCCAGAGGTTCTCAGGCAGCCAGCCTGGCAAACGTGGCTTTGAATGACAGAAAGACCCTGCCTCAAACAAGACAGAAAGTGACAACCGACAACCAACACCCAAGCTTGTCGCCTGACCTTCACATGTACTTGAGTGTACACACATGCGTGTGTGCGCACATACACAGACACACTTACACTCACTCACTCACACTGAAGCGGGCAAACAATGTGAAAAATGAAGACAAAAATAAATGAGAGGAGAGATGGAGAAAGGAGTAACAAAGAAGGAGAGAAAGCTAAGAGTGAGAGAGGCGGGAAATGATCGAAATACATCACATGTATTACAGAAATGTCATGAAAATCCCCTTACTTTGGACAGTTGATGTATGCTAATAAAAATAAAAGTCATGGGATTTTTCTGTATGTCACAGTTCTTTCACTGAAATTCTTATAATTACCTATTTATCCATAGTAATGCTTATTCTTACTGAGTTCTCTTGACAATAAAAAATGCCTTTGATATTCTGTGTTAATAGGCTAGAGTTGTCTAAAAAAAAACACTCTTTACCTAAAATGTCCACCCCCAGCAAAGAAGCCTGGTGATGCAGGGGGCAGGGAAGGAGTGTAGCCTAATTTTCGAAGTTGTGCACATGTGGCTCCCTGTCTTGAACACCTGATCTTAAACAAGCGCAGAACTGTAAAGCAGAAATGAATACCTTATTCCCGGCATGCCTTAGTACATTTGCAGATATTTTTATTGAACCCCCCTTACTCCATGTTTGCCTTCAAAATAATTCTTAGATGCAAAAGTAGCAAAAGAGAAATACAAAAAAGCCATGTACATTTTATCTGAGAAACCATATTGGTTGATGTGTATGTAAGATATCAGCAGATCAGGAGCAATTGCTAAATTTGGAAGGGTAACAGCTCACCTGGGTCTGTGCTTCCGCTAGCCTGTTCTGGTACCTCTGCACAGACTCTTGCAGTTGCTTCTCTTTCTCGTCTTTTGATGGTGGTCTTCTGTTCATGGTGCCCAGTGGGATAGAAGGCAGGTGCTCTGGCTGATTACAGCTTCACAATCAACAAAAAACAGATTAGCATCAGAAGAAAGGGTAAGGTATAAGCTGACTGTAAAGGATGATTTACTTCGCAAAAGTGTTATATTTTCTCTTATACACACAAAATTCAAATATAAAGCAGGGTTATATGACTTTGGGGGAACAATCTGTCATCTTAAATTTCCAGTTGGCATGGGAAAGAGCTACGGAAAAAGGGGGGGGGGCACATGTGTTTATGAGGAAGGGAAAATACAAATTATTTTGCTGATGGCCCACTTATCCTAAATTATATAAAACAAATATTTTTTATAAAAAAAATGTTTCAATTATCTCAATACTAATAAACATTTCTTCACCATGGGCCCCAAATTAGGTTTCAAAATCCTGTGTCTGTCCAAAAGATAACAATTCTGTGTCTGAGACACATGGATCTTGTTTGGAATCACTCAGAGACAGTGACCATCATGCCATGTAGTGTTCAGGGACAGCTCTGGGGTCATAGAGGCTTGCACAGAGGTCACTAGATAGCCAGAGCAACCCGTACTCACACATCTTTCCCAAATGACCTGTTCTCAACGGCCTAGTACTTGGCAATCATCCTGGCTCCGAGTTTTGTGTATTTTACAGCCATGAACAATTCTCATCATAGTTACAAAAAATAACTAAGCCTTTATTTTGGAAAGCTTGGGGCCATTTTGCTTTAATTTTTTAAAATGCTATAACTGTTCTAGAGAGCTGAATCCATCAATTTTTTTAAAAAAGTGAAATTGTCTAGTTTGTCTTGGTATCAGCACTAGATGCAGAGAGGAAGGAGCTGAACTCTTTGAGTGCAATTCTGATTTGAGGCATGGCTCTGTGCAATAGCAGTATGGAATGCAGATGTCAACTTTTTGGGTCTCTTCTAGGTTATGAAGTTTTCTGCTATTCAGACAAAGAAGCAGGGGAGAGTTGCATCCCATCAGTAAAAGAGGAGGGGACAAACTTGCAGAAAATTTTTGTGTACTGGGCTTGGAAAGGGAGGAGGCTAGCAATGGGGAGTGCCTCCTATCACTGGAAACAGGGAAGAAAATATAAGACAGATGGAAACTGCCAGCTCTGTTTTTTAAGACTGCGAGTTATGTATTTTTCTTGCCCCCTACTAACAGAGAGAAAGTGAAGAACTACCATCAAATTCAAGCAAGCTGTGAAAAAGCACTTAATCCTACCTTCATGTGGTATTGGCTATTATTGTTATTTTCAAAGAAAGGTACTGCATAAACAAATCCAAAGGATGGCTACTGTATCTATAGCGACTGCCAACATGAACTCGAAGACATCTGTGGGGCAGTACCAGCACAGTGCTCTGTTTCTTGTGAGAAAAGAACCTTAAAGCCATGTGAAGTTTTCATTCGGAACAAAGAAAATTAAATCTTTTATTGCAATGAAGTGCATCCAACTGTCATCCTTCAAAGATTTTTGGTCATAAATTTTAAAATGCAGTACAACCTCTATGTATTCTGCATCCTTTCCACAATTCGGGGGTTTCGGGTTCAGTCAAATAGCAGGCATCAGTTTTGTCCTGCTGGGGTTTGGTGATCCCTGAATTCAATACGGATGAATGCATATCATGAATAAAATGGGAGTGTGCTGGTAGCTATTTCTCAGCGACTGTGACAAAAATGTCATTTCCCTCTGTGATCAAACTGGAAAACAAACAAGACTTCAGTAGCCTCAACAAGACTATCTCCGCCCATCTTCCCTTACCAAAAAAAAAAAAAAAAAAAAAGACTATCTCCGTTTTACCTTGTCACGGCTGCTGGCCTTGAATGCTACCATGTGTATGATGGTTTGAATTATTAAATGTATGTAGATAAACTGGGTTCCCTGGAATGTATAGGATGTTTTGTGTCTGACTCTTGGTTTTAGGTTCACCTTGAAGTGGGAATCCCTAGCATGTCACTCAAGAATGCTGAGTATCTGAGATTTCTCCTCTTAGAAATGGGATGAGTTCCCGGGGCCTTTGTAAAAATAAAATGGCGTAATGTATAAATCCTATAGAAGAGAAAGCATGATGTTTCTGTGTCAAGTTCAATTTTTTACACAGACCATTGTTCATGCAAATGCCACCCACTGGCATTGACTTTGAGGGCAACAAGGAAGCAGCTTTGGACTTCCAGCTGTGTTCTCTTGACATACAGACAATGGCATGTCTCATCTCAAGACTCAGCTCGTGCACTCACAGAGTGCATACACAACCATTTCACTTTATTTAGATGAATTTATTTTATATGCTTCTATCTAAACTTAACAGGGCATATATCTCTGGGCATATGTCAAGCCCCATTCTTCAGGAAGGCAGGCCCACTCACCAAAGCTGGATCAGAGGACTCAGTGAGATCACGTGACAGAGACCTAGTCTCCACTAGGAGTCATCCTATCTACACCACTGATCTTCAGTTCCCCATGCAGGAAGGGCCCACTCTCAATTAGATGCTTTTACAGCTTGCTAAGCCTCCTGCTGCTGTTTTATGCATATTTTATTATAATCTTTTCAGTGGAAATGAAATACAGATGGTCAATATTGTGTCAGCGTGTTTAAAGGTTCAGAGGCTTCAGGAAACTATAAATAGAAGCACTTTCTGGAGTTTAGATTTTCAAGGTCCATCAGTTTTCTGTCAAAACAACTAAATTTGTTTTACCACCCCTTGCAAGTGGTATTATCTGGATGAGTGAAAGGGACAAAGTTAATGTAGTCCTCAAGACGATTCTGCAATGCTCTGAGAGGCATCACTAGTTGCTAAGGGAAGAGGGCATGAGCATGACAGTTTAGGGTTGCCGGGAAACTGGAAGTAAAGAAAGCTGTGATGAACAGCTTCCCAAGCCTCTGGGTTTTGTTTTCAGAGCTGGATAAAAATGCTTCAACAAGAATTATGACCCTAGTGTCACTATTAGCAATAGCGGTCCTCTTACCCATCGGCCCTAAAGAGTTAGAGACCTTTGTATAGAAGCAATGCTGGGGTGAGGATGCCCCTGTTAAAAAGGAAGATTAACTGTTTTTCCCTAGGGAAAGACTATTAGTCTAAACGGGCTTGTAAGAACATTGACAGCCATCAATATTTAATCAGCCCTTTTTCCCATTTAGTCTGAAATTCTTCCTCCGGCAGAGAAAGTGATGAAATCGATATATGACTTAAATAGTGAAAAAGAACACGTGGCCTAAGAGTGTAGTGCCCCTGGATGTACCCTCTCAAGAACACTCTGGTAAGATCAGGTTGTGTGCCCTGTGAATGACTGGGAAGACAGAGTCAGGAGGCCAAGGCTTCCTGCCAGGGAAGGGTGGAGCTGCATACACCCCAGGACCTGAGTTTTCTTACAGCAGATCTCCTTTAAAAGACAGAAAAATACACTAAGAAAACAATATTCTCATAGGTAGCAAGGAGCTAAAGAAGGGTTTAAAGAGAAACTGGCTTCTAAGCTAAAATCTTGCTACAGCTAACATGTGCAAGGCTTGTAAGGTACACCTTGGAAATTCTACACTGATAAGGTATTATTCAAAAACTCATCCACAGTACCTGTTTTCCAGGTTGTTGGGATTATTAGCACAAATCCACATGTCAGGGAATTCTTTCTCGTAATTAGAATGGGAAGGCAGGACTCTCCATTTGAGACAAAGATCTGACCATCAGGAGAAAAACATGAAATAAGTGAATGCATCATTAAAAAACAACAGCAACAAAAACAAGTTGGTTCTGAGATGCCCAAAGTAGTAACGCGTTCACCACACATCCCATGCCTGCTGGCATGGCTATTCCAGGCTTCTGTGAGCTATGTGAGAAGCTTGTCAAGAAATGTGCAGACACCATCACTGCTGCAGCTCCCTCCAAGTTAGATGCTATTCCTTTGAAGCAAAGGAAACTTGCTAAATCTCATTTTCCTTTCCTCTAAGAAGAATTCCAATGACCTGACTCTTATATTTCCAGCCTAATCCATTCTGCTCCACTTTCCATGATCAACCGTGCTAAGAAGGAAATGAAGATCTGTAAGTCATTCACACCTTGCCTTCTTCCGTCCATAGGGTCCCCTTATTCCACAATCCACTCTGATTTCTTTGTGTGTTTTCCCTTACAATTCTTCCTTTCTTTAAGATCCAAGGCACACTGCTGTCTTTAGGCTAAAGCCAAGTTTAATCCTGCATTTCCTCTTGACACAGAGGTAAACAATTTGTGCACTTCTGAAGTAGAAGCAGTTTGCAGAGCTGAGGAGCACCTGAACCACTTCCTACAGCCCATGGATCTTGGGAGAATGACTTAATTTCTGTGTCAGTACAAACATCTGTAAAATATAAGATTTCTACCAGCATTTATATAAAGAGGAACTAAGGATAAAATGGCTTCCCAGTATTAATGATGATGAAAATAAACACAGAGAAATACTTTCTTGATCACTTAGCAAACTTGACACTTATTATATTCACAACTTTATGATGTAACTATAAGCACCAGTCTCATTTTCTCAAGAAGAGATTAATTCTCAGAGTGATACAGTGACTGCCCCCATCCCATAGACCCCTTCACCACTGGAGACTATATTTTAAGTACTTGGCGGGTATCAAAGATATATTCATTATTGGCCATTAAAATTGTCAGCTGGCAGGCTGTCATCAGTTACCTCAGTCATACTTTCTAAATATGTTCTATATGTTCCTTATATTGAACTGCACTGCCACGTATTAGTTCAGGCGTTTACATCTGTCCCTTAGGTCTTCTATTACAAGGAACTCTACCATCATTGGTTTGACCTCCCCTCTGTTCTGGTCCTGCACCACGTCATCCTTCATGGAGTTGCCTTCCTTCAAGTCACTCATCAATTCCCCTGAACCACTCCCAGAAGAAGACATGGGAGGTACTCTGCTGGCACCCATCTGTCTCCCCTGCTGAACTGCTGGGGAAGAAAGCACATTGTCTTCCATCCCAAGCCTTCCATACAGTGGCTTGAAATCATACCCAGTGCTCCGCGACTCTGTGCTGCTATCCTTCTACCGGGAATTTCCCAATACCCCACTGCTTATCAAAGTGAAAACTAGGCCTAGAATTCCAGACCTCATAAAGGCATTTATCCAAGAAACTGCTTCTGGCTTTCATCATTTGGTCATCCTCCACTTATTCTGTTATTAGATTACAGAATCCCTGTTAGTCTTAGACGAGTATTACATACAGTAGGAAAGTGGCTGCTTCTAGTCCTCCATCACAAATATTTCAAATAAGGTGCATCTCTGAGATTGACCCTCTTTCCCTGGGCCTTACCTCCACTCAACTTTGTCATAACGACTATCCCATATCTCTGTCGTGAAATCTCTCCTCCATTTCTGCACCCCATTTTTTTTCACTGCAGGTTCAAAGAACTCTGCATCCAACCCTTCCCTAGCCTGACTCGTCCTCTACGGTACTTACTTTAAACTCTTGCCTTGACAGAAACCTCCTTAGAAAGAAACACCATGTTTTATCCTCTTGTCTTTTCATCACCATGACTTGAACATTTAGGAAATCACGACTATCCGGCAGCGTGGCATTCAGCACTCACCACACTGTAGGATGAATGGGATAGCCATGGCTTGTCTTCTTCGGCACAAGAGAGACTCTACAGACCTGTCCATGTCTTTGCTGTGTTGGTATTTGAACTCATCCCAAAACACTGTTAAATTTCTATTACCTGAAGGAAAGAAAACAGACAACATATAATACAAATGTTGCAAGTCAACACAGTCAAGGTGATTAACTCAGGGAGCTTAGATGTAAGCACATATACAATATGGTTTCAGCTGTGTAGGAACCAATGAATAAATAAGAGATTGATGTGTTGGTTATCGCCAAGTCGGGTCTTTAGAGATTAAAATATGTTTGCTGATTTATCTGCTCTTGCATTTTCAAATCATGGGCAGTAAACGGGCACCATTTTTAACAATGAAAATAAAGACAATAGCAGTTATAAAAAGTTACATCTTTATTGTTGCAATAAAATACAGTGACATTTAAAGTATTATTCTTAAATATTCCCAGGAAGAGCTGTGCTAATTATACTGTAAAGGGCACTTTTAAAATGACTGCCAGAAGTATTTATTACTCCTATCACACAGCTAGAGTTGTCTTGAATCCTTATATCATCTCTGGTTCTGGTTTCTTCCTGGACTGCTTTATGTTCCTCCCTAACCCTGAGTTCTATTCCCTCCTTGTTTGGAAAGAGTTTTCATCTCAGGAGACCACTTTTGTGTTCTTATCCTTTGATCTAGGGATTGTACAGCTGTGAAAACATTACAGCATTATTAGAAGAGCAAAAATTTGGAAATCATATAAACGCCTATGGAGAACTGCTAAACTCCATTCTCAAACTGTGGTAGAACCCTAAGCACCTTGAAGAAGAGGGAGAAAGAGCTAAACGTAGGGTCTTACCAGGTTGTAAAAGCACAACTTAAAAAAAAGGGATACAAGGCAACACCAGATAATGTTTTAATGTTTTTATAAGTTATAAAATTTGTAAACATATATCAGGTTGGACATACTTTTCTCAAAGTATGGAGAAGAAAGTTTTGTTTTTATTTTTTCCTCTGAGATTGTTTTTTTTTTATTTTTTTAATTAGATTTAAAAAAAAATACCAATCCAAGTTCACACTCCCTCTAATCTCCCCATTCCCACCATACATCCTCCCACCCCATCCCCATCCAATCCTCAGAGAAGGTAAGGCACATCGCTTTGTGGAAGGCCATAGTCCCTCCCTACTATATCTAGGCTGAGCAAGGTATACATCCTAAGAGAATAGGATCCTCAAAAGCCAGTACATGCAGTATGGATAAATCAGTCTGCCCTAGCCATGCAACTGTCAACCACATTCAGAGGAACAATACCACTCTTGGGCATATACCCAAAAGATTTTCAATCATACTACAAAAGCATTTGTTTAGCTATGTCCATAGCAGCATTATTTGTAAAAGCCAGAACCTGGAAACAACCTAGATGCCCCTCAACTGAAGAATGGATAAAAAAAATATGGCACATTTACATATTAGAGTACTACTCAGTGGGAAAAAAAAAACAAAAAACAATGACATATTGAATTCTGCATGCAAATGGATGGAATTAGAAAACACTATCCTGGGTGAGGTAACCCAGACCCAAAGAGATATGAACATAGTATGTACTCACTTATAAGTGGATACTAGCCATAAACAAAGAACATTGAGCCTATAGTTCGTGATCCTAGAGAAGCTAGGTAATAAGGTATACCCAAAGAAAAACATATATAGATCCACCTGGAAATTGGAAATAAACAAGATTGTCTGACAAAATTGGGAGTATGAGGGTGGGGGAGAAAGGAGGGCAGAAATGGAAGAGAAAGGGAGAAGGGGAGAGTTGAGGAGAACCTGAGAGAATGGGATAGTTGAGATGGAGGAAAGACAGAGATGGGAGCAAGGAAAGAAATATCTTGGTTGAGGGAGACATTATAGGGTTAGCAGAAGCCTGGCTCTAGAGAAATTCCCAGGAATACACAAGGATGAGCCTGGCTAGGACCCTAAGAATTAGAGGAGAGGGAGCCCAATCTTGACTTGCCCTGTGGTCAGATTGATGACTATCTTAACTATGACCAAACAACCTTCATCCAGCAACTGATGGAAATAGAGGTAGAGACCCTCATCAGAGCACTGAACTAAGCTCCCAGAGTCCATTTGAAGAGTGGGAGGAATGAGAATACGAGCAAAGAGGGCAAGACCTTGATGGGTTCACCAATGAAACAGTTTATCTGAGCTAATAGGGTCTCACCAACTGCATCCAGACTGGGAAGGAAAGTTTTGCTTTTAAAAAATTAAAGGTTTATTTTTTATGAGTATGGGTTTTTGTTTGCACATACATTTGTGTACCATGTGTACCTGGTAGAGGTACCTATAAAGGCAAAAGATGTCAAGCCACCTGTAACTATAGAATTACAGGTGGTGGATCTCTGCACCAGGAGAGCCATCATTGGGGTGAATTTCTGACCCACGGCAGCAGCCCGGGACACGGAACTCAGAAGTTCCACATCCCCCTCTATACTTCCTGGGCTTCCTATAGGGCCTATACTCCCTGCATACTGCCTTTCTCTTCCTTATCCCACCCAGCTTGCATCCAGAACCCTCCCCCCTTCTGCCTCCCTTCCCACTTCGGGCACATAACATCACCCAGTTCAGCCTGTCTGGGCGCTGGAGCCAAATCATGAGGGCAAAAAGGCGGGCTGGAGCTCCTTTGTTTCAACAGCCTGCCTGCAGCAAGCAAGGTAGGCACTTTGTTTACGAGCTATCCAACCAGCACAGGGATCTGATCTCGGCACCAAGAGAGACATCACTGGAGCACCAGGAGAGCCATCACTTGGGGGTGCCATCACTGGGAAGGCACATCAGTAGGCAAGGAGACCTGATCCTGTAAAAGAAGATCCATAGGGGAGCATTCGGAGGAAGAGATGGGCAGGTGCCAATGCAAGAATTCACCCAACAATCTGAAAAGCAACATGAAACCACCAGAACCCAGAGACCTCACAACAGGAGGACATGAATACCTTAATCAAGAAGAAGTAGAAAAAATTGGCTTTATGAAAGTGATTGACGCCCTTAAACAGCATGTAAAAAATGCCCTTATAGAAATGGATGAGAAGTATAACAGAAAGTTTGAAGAATTGAAGAAATCAGTGAATGATACCCTGGGAAACCAAGGAAAAACAATCAAACAGAAAATGGAAACAGTTCAAGACTTGAAAACTGAAATGGAGGCAAAGAAGAAAACACAAACAGAGGGCCGGCTGGACATGGAAAATCTAGCTAAACGATAGAGACTATAGAAACAAGCATAACCAACAGGATATAAGAGATAGAAGAAAGAATCTAAGATTCTGAAGATACCATAGAGAAAATGAATGCCCTGATCAAAGAAAACAGCAAGTCCAACAAACTCTCATCACAAAACTTTCAGGAAATATGGGACACAATAAAAAGACCAAACCTAAGAATAATAGGAGTAGAAGAAGGAGAAGAAGTGCAGTTCAATGGTCCAGAAAATATATTTAATAAAATTATAGAAGAAAACTTTACCAACCTAAAGAAATATATACCTATGAAGGTTCAAGAAGCATATAGAACACCGAATAGGCTGGATCAAAAAAGAACATCCCCTCGCCATATAATTATCAAAACACAAAGCATACAGAATAAGGAAAGAATATTAAGAGCTGCAAAGGAAAAAGGCCAAGTTACGTATAAAGGTAAACCTATCAGACTTACACCTGACTTCTCTATGGAAACCATGAAAGAAAGAAGGTCCTGGACAGATGTACTTCAGAAACTAAGAGACCATGGATGCAAGCCCAGACTACTATACCCAGCCAAGCTTTCATTCACTATAAATGGAGAAAACAAAATTTTCCAGGATAAAAACAAATTTAACCAATACGTAGTCACAAATCCAGCCTTACAGGAAGTAATAGAAGGAAAATCACTAACCAAGGAGTCCAACAATGACCACAATAACTCAGACATCTAGAGACCCTTCACCAGCACAACTCAAAGAAGGGAAAACACACAAACTCTACTGTTAAAAAAGTGACCGGAGTTAACAACCACTGGTCATTAATATCACTTAATGTCAATGGACTCAACTTACCTATAAAAAGGCACAGGCTAAGAGATTGGATACGAAAACAGGATCCAACATTCTCCTGTTTACAAGAAAAACACCTCAACCACAAAGTCAGGCACCTACTCAGAGTAAAGGGTTGGGAAAAGGCTTATCAAGCAAATGGACCTAAGAAACAAGCAGGTGTGGCCATACGAATTTCTAACAAAGTTGACTTCAAATTTAAATCAATCAGAAGAGATGGAGAGGGACATTTTATGCTCATAACAGGAACAATTCATCAGGATGAAGTCTCAATCCTGAATATCTATGCTCCTAATATAAAAGCACCCACTTATGTAAAAGAAACATTACTAAAACTCAAGGCAGCCAATCAAACGGCACACACTAATAGTAGGAGACTTCAATACTCCTCTCTCAATAATGGACAGGTCAATTAGACAGAAACCTAACAGAGAAATTAGAGAATTAATGGAGGTAATGAATCAATTGGAGTTAACAGACATCTATAGAATATTCCACTGAAATAGGAAAGAATATACCTTCTTCTCTGCAGCTCATGGAACCTTCTCGAAAATTGACCACATACTCGGTAACAAAGCAAACTTCCACAGTTACAAAAAAAAAAATAGTAACCACCTGTGTCTTATCTGATCACCATGGATTAAAGTTAGAATTCAACAAATCCAGAAAGCCGACAAACTCATGGAAACTGAACAGTCAACTACTGAACCATACCTGGATTAAGGAAGAAATAAAGAAAGAAATTAAAGTCTTCCTTGAATTCAATGAAAATAAAGAAACAACATACTCAAACTTATGGGATACTATGAAAGCAATGATAAGAGGAAAGTTCATAGCACTAAGTGCCCACTTAAAGAAAACAGAGAAAGCACACATTGGAGACTTAACTGCCCACCTGAAAGCTCTAGAAAAAAAAAGAAGCAGACTCACCTAGGAGGAGTAGAAGACTGGAAATAATCAAACTGAGGGCTGAAATCAACAAAATAGAAACAGAAAACAATCCAAAGAATCAATGAAACAAAAAGCTGGTTCCTGGAGAAAATCAACAAGATTGATAAACCCCTATCCAAACTAATCAAAGAGCAGAGAGAGAATATACAAATTAATAAGATCAGAAATGAAAAGGGGGACATAACCACAGACACAGAGGAAATTCAGAGAATCATTAGATCTTACTACAAAAGCCTGTATGCCACAAAACTGGAAAATGCAAAAGAAATGGACATTTTTTTAGATAAATACCATATACCAAAGTTAAACCAGGACCAGGTGAACAATCTAAATAGGCCTGTTAGTCTCAAAGAATTAGAAGCTGTTATCAAAAACCTCCCTACCAAAAAAAGCCCAGGACCAGATGGTTTCAATGCAGAATTCTACCAGAACTTCCAAGAAGACCTAATACTTATACTCCTTAATGTATTTCACAATATAGAAAGAGAAGAGTCATTGCCAAATTCCTTTTATGAAGCTACAGTTACTCTGATACCAAAACCACACAAAGATTCAACCAAGAAAGAGAATTACAGGCCAATCTCACTCATGAACATTGACGCAAAAATCCTCAACAAAATACTGGCAAACCCAATCCAAGAACACATTAGAAAAATTATCCATTATGATCAAGTAGTCTTCATTCCAGAGATGCAGGGCTGGTTCAACATACGAAAATCTATCAATGTAATCCATTATATAAATAAACTGAAAGAAAAAACACCATATGATTATTTCATTAGATGCTGAAAAAGCATTTGACAAAATTCAAAATCCCTTTATGATAAAAGTCTTGGAGAGATTAGGGATACAAGGGTCATACCTAAATATAATAAAAGCTATTTACAGCAAGCCGACAGCTAATATCAAATTAAACGGAGAGAAACTCAAAGCCATCCCACTGAAATCAGGAACACGACAAGGCTGTCCACTCTCTCCATACCTCTTCAATATAGTGCTTGAAGTTTTAGCAACAGCAATAAGACAACATAAGGGGATCAAGGGGATTCGAATTGGAAAGGAAGTAGTTAAACTTTTGTTATTTGCAGATGATATGATAGTGTACATAAGCGACCCCAAAAACTCCACCAAAGAACTCCTACAGCTGATAAACACCTTTAGTAATGTGGCAGGATACAAGATCAACTCCAAAAAATCAGTCGCCCTCTTATACACAAAAGATATGGAAGCAGAGAGGGAAATCAGAGAAGCATCACCTTTCACGATAGCCACAAACAACATAAAATATCTTGGGGTAACTCTAACCAAGGAAGTGAAAGATCTATTTGACAAGAACTTTAAAGCATTGAAGAAAGAAATTGAAGAGGATACCAGAAAATGGAAGGATCTCCCTTGCACTTGAATTGGGAGGATCAACATAGTAAAAATGGCAATTCTACCAAAGGCAATTTATAGATTCAATGGAATCCCCATCAAGGTCCCATCAAAATTTTTCACAGATCTTGAGAGGACAATAATCAACTTCATATGGAAAAACAAAAAACCCAGGATAGCCAAAACAATCTTATACAATAAAGGATCTTCTGGAGGCATTACCATCCCTGACTTCAAACTCTATTACAGTGCTACTGTAATGAAAACAGTGTGGTACTGGCATAAAAACAGAGAAGTCGACCAATCGAATTGTATAGAAGACCCAGTTTTTAACCCACAATCCTATGAACACCTCATTTTCTATAAAGGAGCTAAAAGTATACAATGGAAGCATCTTCAACAAATGGTGCTGGCACTACTGGATGTCAACCTGTAGAAGAATGAAAATAGACCCATATCTATCACCATGCACAAAACTCAAGTCCAAATGGATCAAAGACCTTAATATCAATCTGAACAAACTGAACCTGATAGAAGAGAAAGTGGGAAGTACCCTACAACATAAGGGCACAGGAGATGGCTTCCTATGTATAACCCCAGCAGCACAGACATTAAGGGCAACATTGAATAAATGGGACCTACTGAAACCGAGAAGCTTCTATAAAGCAAAGGACACTGTCACTAAGACAAAAAGGCAACCTACTGACTGGGAGAAGATCTTCACCAACCCCGCAACAGACAAAGGTCTGATCTCCAAAATATATAGAGAACTCAAGAAACTAGACTGTAAAAAGCTAATTAACCCAATTAAAAAATGGGGCACTGATCTGAACAGAGAATTCTCAACAGAAGAAGTTCAAATGGCCAAAAGACACTTAAGGTCATGCTCAACTTCCTTAGCGATCAGGGAAATGCAAATCAAGACAACTTTAAGATACCATCTTACACTTGTCAGAATGGCTAAAATCAAAAACACCAATGATAGCCTTTGCTGGAGAGGTTGTGGAAGAAGGGGTACACTCATCCATTGCTGGTGGGAATGCAAACTTGTGCAACCACTTTGGAAATCAGTGTTTCGGTTTCTCAGGAAATTCGGGATCAACCTACCCCTGGACCCAGCAATACCACTCTTGGGAATATACCCATGAGATGCCCTATCATATGACAAAAGAATTTGTTCAACTATGTTCATAGCAGCTTTATTTGTAATAGCCAGAACCTGGAAACAACCTAGATGTCCTTCAATGGAAGAATGGATGAAGAAAGTGTGGAATATATACACATTAGTGTACTATGCTGTGGTAAAAAACAATGACTTTTCGAATTTTGCATGCAAATGGATGGAAATAAAAAACACTATCTTGAGTGAGGTAACCCAGACCCAAAAAGATGAACATGAGATGTACTCACTCATAATTGGTTTCTAGCCATAAATAAAGGTCAATGAGTCTATAATTTGATATCCTAAAGAAGCTAAATAAGAAGGTGAACCCAAAGAAAAACATATAGCTATCTTCCTGGTTATTGGAAGTAGACAAGATTGCCGGGCAAAAAATTGGGATCTTGATGGTGGGGTGGGAGGGGGGTAAGGGGAGATGGGGAGAGAAAAGTGAGAAGGGGAGGATGGGGGGAACTTGGGGAAAAAGGAGGATTGGGATAAAGGAAGGTTGGATAGGTGAGCAGGGAATCACATAACTTAATTAAGGGAGCCATCTTAGGGTTGTCAAGAGAATTGAACCTAGAGAGGTTCCCAGGTGCCCAGGGCGATGTCCCCAGTTAGCTCCTTGGGCAGCTGAGGATAGGGAACCTGAAATGACTTTATCCTATAGCCACACTGATGAATATCTTGCATATCACCATAGAACCTTCATCTGGCGATGGATGGAGATAGAGACAGAGACCCACACTGGAGCACCGGACTGAGCTTCCAATGTCCCAATGAGGAGCAGAAGGAGGGAGAAGATGAGTAAGGAAGTCAGGAACACAAGGGATTCACCCACCCATGGAGACAGTGGGGCTGATCTATTGGGAGCTCACCAAGGCCAGCTGGACTGTGACTGAAAAAGCATGGGATAAAACCGGACTCTCTGAATATGGCGGACAATAAGGGCTGCTGAGAAGTCAAGGACAATGGCACTGGGTTTTGATCCTACTTTATGTTCTGGCTTTGTGGGAGCCTAGCCAGTTTGGGTGTTCACCTTCCTAGACCAGATTGAAGGGGAGCTATATCCCCAGTAGCCCTGTTATGTGGTCTTAGTCCACCTCATTCTCCAATTCTCAAGCTTCCAAAGCACTACTCTCTTGTATTTGAAGTAGCTCATAAAAGTTTGTTTCTCTGATTTTCATATTAACTATTTTATCTTTGTTATCTCAGGGGTGTTCTATAGATTTAAATGACATAGAGTACTGTAGTAGTCTGGATGAAAATGACCCCCAAAGACTCAAAGGGAGCAGCATTATTGAAGATGTGGCCTTGTTGGAGGAAGTGTGGGCACTGGAGACGAAGTGTGTCACTGTGAGGAGGAAGGGGGGGGCTTTGATGTTTCAGAAACTCAAGTCAGGCCTAATGGCTTACTGACTCTTCCTGCTGCCTTCAGATCTGGATGTAGAACTCTAGTTACCTCTCCAGTGCCATGTCTACCTGCTTTCTTTCATGCTTGCCACCATGACAATAATAGAATAAACCTCTGAACTGTAGGCCAGTCCCAATTATATTTTTTCCTTCATATCAGTTGTTGTGGTCATGGTGTCTCTTCACAGCAATAAAAACCCTAAGACAAGTATATTCTGACTGTGATACATATTATTTACAAAGTTTTGGGCAAGCAGCAAGTTTTCTTATCCATCAAGTGCATGCTGGGCAGTAGACAAAGGTGCTTGGTGCCAAGTCTGGCAATGTGAGTTTGTCCCTAGGATGCACACAAGAGAGCCACATCCTCTATACGTGTGTCCCTAGACATAAGATAAATAAATGCAATAAAAATAATAAGACTACAATTACAAAAAGTAAATGATGACAGTAACTTGCCCTCTAGGATTAATATAAAGATGAAATGTGAGACACATTAAAACAAGAATGAAAAGATTCTGGGAAGAGAGAGAGGAGGGTGCTCTCAAACCTGTCTTACCATAGAGACAGAAACATCATTGGCAGAGTCTTGAGTGTAACTATTTTGCAACATTGGAGCCTATCAGGATTGCAAAGTCAGTTCAGCTCCTAACTGGTGGTCCTTCCCCAACCTATACTCCTTATCCTGTGATGGACAGCTGTACTGATGTCCGTGGAACAGAGGGTGCACACATTGAAAACTGGAGAGTAACAAAAACACCCCGCTTTCCCATTATCTCTGCTTAGGATCTGAAGAGGCCAAGGATGCAGTAGGGCCGCTGATGTCACACATCTCCGTAGCTTACAATGACTTCCAGGAGATCTGAGGAACTGCTACCTTTTTCTTCAAAAACCCTTCTCTGTTCCATGTTCTTTCCTTTTGGAGCTATGTCTGGCAAGCTAGACTTAAAAACAACAATGTGTACAAGACAAATATAAGTGACCAGAAGGTGACAAAAGATCAGAAATGCCTGAGAAGACTTACATTTACACCTTAGGCTGATCCTCCACACAAAGACCTTTCCTACAACAAATCCAACACGAAACATAAGACCAGCAAAGGTGAGAACCATGTCCAGAGTTACAATGCCAGCAGATTCCAAAACAGTTTTCAAGATCAACATCAGCAGGCATACAAAACAAATGGAAAACTAAACCAACAGAAGCCATCCACAGAAAACATCTACAAAGACTTTAGAGAAACTTCTAAAGAGGGAGGAAAGTCAAGAAATGATGTAGGTGGGTCTTCTTTCTATGTGTTAACTTCATTGATTAATAAAGAAAACTGCTTGGCCTGATAGGTCAGAACATAGGTGGGTGGAGCAGACAGAAGAGAATGCTGGGAAGAAGGGAAGTGAGGCACATGCCATAGCTCTCCTCTCTGAGAGAGACGCCATCAAGCCAGCCATCAGGTCAGACACGCTGAATATTTCCCGGTAAGCCACCACCTCATGGTGCTACAAAGATTATTAGAAATGGGTTAATCAAGATGTGAGAGTGAGCCAATAAGAGGCTACAGATAACAGGCCAGGCAGTGTTTAAATGAATACAGTTTGTGTGTTGCTATTTCGGGTGTAAAGCTAACCATGCGGGAGCCGAGCAGGATGAAAGCAGACCTGCTCGCCTCTTTTCTGCAAAGAAAATGATGTAAAACAAAATGAAAGTACCAGAGAAACATAGATAATTCTACTTACCTGAGGAGAAGAAAGAAAAATGACCCAAAGAAAGGGAACAGAGCCTAAGAGACCAGGATAACACACCAAGTGGGCCAACACACAGGCCATCAAAGCTCTAGAAGGATGGGCGGCTAGGAAGATGACTCAGCTGGCAAAGCAACGGCTATGCAGGCGTGGGCATCTGAGTACAGATCCTCCATACTCACTTACATGTGACAGAACATGCCTATGGTCAGCACTGAGGAGGCAGAGACAAGATCGCTGGGTGGCGATGGCTAAACAGTTTAGCCCAATCAGTGAGCACCAGGGTCAGTGAAAGACTGCTGTGACAAAGACTAAAGCGAAGGGTCCTGAGGAAGAGACCGGGTGTCACCCTCACGCCTCCGACTGCATGCTCACAAACATGGCACTTACCTGCTCACTCATACTACAGAGAGAGAGTAAGCTCCAGAAAAAGGAAAAACATAAACAAAGATCATATAAATAAATAATAACTGACTTTTCCTATATGTGATTAAAGGCATGAACAAAAATATCATATACTAGAACCTTAAGAACCTCTAGGTAGTACAAACATATAACAATACTCATTATAATCATGGTGTTCAAAGACAAAGATAGGAGTAAAAGCCATGCTGAGTGGTAGAGGCTGTTAGTTGTAGTGTGTGTGTGCATGTAGTATGTGTGTACATATATGTGTGTGTGTGTATATATATAAATATAAATTGTAAATAGATTTGTTTTCATGCAGTATAATCTGATTACAGTTTTCCCTCCCCCAACTCCTCCCAGATCCTTCCCATCTCCCCACACACCTAACCCCATGCCCTTTCTTTCTCTCTTTAGAAAACAATCATGCAAACAAAATAAACAAATAAGTCAGAATTTTAAAAAAGAAAAAGCAGAAAGACACATACACACAGAGTAATATTACAGAAGTAAAGCTGCTATATATTCAAAGTAAACTGCTGTAACTTTAGTGTATTAAATATGATGTACACAAAGCAAATGGCTAAAGAACATATGTGACAGAAATTAGGAACGGAATGGCAGGAACAGCAGCGCATGCCCATAATCCCAGAGCCCTGAAGGTGGAGGCAGCGTTACAAGTCTGAGGCCAGCCTGGGCTGCATAATGAGACCTCGTGCAGAAAAAAATTAAAGAGAAAGGAATATAAATGTGTCATTACAATTATTAGGCAGACACAATGGAAGAAAGTAAAACAAGAAAAAAGGAACAAATACAAAGTTGTAAGGCATCCAGAAGACAATCAGCACAATGACCAAAGCCCCTCTTTATTAGAAATTACTTTTGTGTAAACAGAATGTAGGCTCCATTCAAAAGACACACATTAGAACGAATTAAAAATATGATTTCCATAAGTGCTGTCTAAATGCAAATTAGATGCAAATGAGACCATCAAGAAAGATATCTCCTTTGATACCGAGATGGAAAATGGTTACAAAGAAAAGTACAAAAAAAAGGATATTTCCTGCAACACCAAAAAAAAAAAACTACACCAAAATAGAAGAAGCATGGCTCTGAAAACATTAAACAAAACAAATTTAAAAGCAAAACAGGTCACAAGAGACAATGAAGAATCTTATATGTTAATAAAAGACTCAAAAGAGCAAGATGATCAAACAATCACAGACAGATGCGCCTGACTATAAGCTGAAGCCAAACAGGAAGAAAACTGGTGAAGTTCTAAAAACACTTTTATAAGAGACAAGTACTTTACTCTTAACACAGTTTTTATGCTACTTAAGATCAGTTTTAGACAGAAATAAGTATATAGAAGTTTATTCATTTCATCTGGGTTTTCCAATTCGTTGGTGTACGGTTGTTCATAACAGTCTAATGGGGCTTTGTGTTTTTATAGCACTGGCTTTAGCGTTCCATTCTTTCTTTCTTTTCTTGGGGCCTTCTCCTTTTTTCTTGCTCTAAATAAACACTTGCCTGTATATTATTTATTAAAACCCACTTTTAGCCGGGCGGTGGTGGCGCACGCCTTTAATCCCAGCACTCGGGAGGCAGAGGCAGGCAGATCTCTGTGAGTTCGAGGCCAGCCTGGTCTACAAGAGCTAACCCACTTTTAAAGGGCAAATAGAAAATGAATAAACAAAAACAGAAATATATACTGTAATGAATTAACCGTATACTATAATGAATTAACTTTAAGACGAAGTTCCAAGAGCTTTAAGAAGATAGAGCAGTAGGTAGCCATGTTCGTGCCACTGTTCTGTAAGAGCAGCAAGAACCAGGGGCCATGATCACTTCACCGGCGCCGGTGCAACAGATTGAGATAGAAATGCCTTGAGAAATCGCAAGGGAGGGACTGAAAGCATCTCAGGAAGAGACAGCGGCGAAGTTGTCCTCCTGTCCACATGTGTGAGTTCATAACTAAGGCCGTATAGCATATATGGCAGCAACCTAGAAGGCTGAGGAAGCCTGCAGGGGTAGTTGCCTCCCTGTGCCTTGCCAGAGGAATTTCCAGCCTCTAACGCTGCTGGGAAACAACTTTCTGCTGTCGCCCCCTACAGGACGTTTTTATGGCAGTCAGAGCTAATGACTGCCAGTCCCTGTAACCCCAGACATGCAGTAGCCCCTGGTTCCCTCACCAGCGAAGAAATTCAGGTAGCACAATGCAGTTATTCTTCTCTGCTCCCCTTTGCCTCTGCAGTCAGTGGTCTCGCATACATCACGGGAATACAGTTTAAATAATATGGCTTAGAGCTGGGTGTGAGTCCTCCCACCTATAATTCTAGCACTCTACCTGCTGAGGCAGGAGGATTTCTATTTGTTCAAAGATAGCCTAAACCACATAGTGAACTTCAGGTGAGCCTAGATTAAAATGTGTGACCTTGTCTCAAAACAAACAAACAAACAAACTAGCCCATAAATAATGAAAAATACGTAAATAAATAAATACTAACAGAGCAGGGATAAAGTTCTGTGGAACAGCACTTGCTAGCAAGAAAAAGGCCTTAGGTCCAATCTAGTATCTGCTGCCACTTCAGCAAACTTCTTTTCTGTAACCTTTCCAAGGGCTTCCCTTAGTACCAAGAATAAAATGCAAACTCTGTAGTCAGAATGTTCAGAGTAGCCAGGTGGTGGTGGTGCACACCTTTAATCCCAGCACAGCAGATCTCTGAGTTAGAGGTCAATCTGTTCTAGAGAGTGAGTTCTAGGACAGCCATGGCTATGCAGAGAAACCCTGTCTAGAAAGCAACAATGACAACAAAAGAACTCCCAGGGTTTCTTTTGCCTTCCATCTTCCGTTCTAAATTCCTCCCACTCCTCTTCGCTGCTGGCCTACTACACTTTAGCTATCCTCAACACAACGAACCTTTCCAAACTCAGGAAAGAGATTAAAATACGTGTGGTATACATAGCATGTTCTCTGACTATGATAAAAATAAAATTCCATATCGTTTTAAAAACAAAACAAGCAAAGCCCCACTAAGTGGAATTGTGGTGTGACTGGTGTTCCTGGGACTCAGAAGTCTGGAAGCACCCCTCCCTGCTTCTCCTCTTCCCCTCTCTCATGGTCCCCATGCTCCAAATTTACTCAGGAAATCTTGTCTTTTTCTATGTCCCATGTATCCATGTATGTCTCTCTTAGGGTTCTCATTGTTATCTAGGTTCTCTGGGACTGTGATTTGTAGGCTGGTTTTCTTTGTTTTATGTTTAAAAACCACTTATGAGTGAGTACATATGATAATTGTCTTTCTGGGTTACCTCACTCAATATGACGTTTTCTAGCTCCATCCATTTGCCTGTAAATTTCAAGATGTCATTAATTTTTTTTCTGCTGTGTAGTACTCCATTGTGTAAATGTACCATATTTTCCTTATCCATTCTTTGGTCAAGGGGAATTTAGGTTGTTTCCAGGTTCTGGCTAGGACAAACAATGCTGCTGTGAACATAATTGAATACATATCCTTGTGGCACAACTGAGCAACCAAAAGTGCTACTGCTGTGTCTTGAGGAAGGTTGTTTCCTACTTTTCTGAGAAATCGCCATATTGATATCCAAAGGGGCTGTATCAGCTTGACCTCCCATTAGCAATGCAGGAGTGTTTGAACAGCGCACTATTAAACACTGTCCTCATTTGGTTTCTGTTGCTATGATGAAACACTGACTGGAGTGGTTTGAAAGAAAATGGCTCCCAAAGGGAGTGCCACGATTAGGAGGTATGGCTTTGTTAGAGTAAGTGTGGTCTTGCTGGTGGAAATTCTGTAGGGGTTAGCATTGAGGTCTCATACATGATCAAGATATCTCCCAGGGTCTACAGACCACTTCCTGCTGCCTGCAAGATGTAGAATTCACAGATACCATGTCTGCCTGTGTGCTGCCATACTCTCACCGTGATGACAATGGCCTAAATCTCTGAAACTCTAAGAAAGATACCACAATGAAATGGTTTCCTTTGTAAGAGTTGCTGTGGTCATGGTGTTTTTCCACAGCAATGGAAACCCCAAATAAGACACTGACCAAAAGCAACTTTAGGAGGACAGTGTTAATTTAGCGTCCACTTCTACGCCATAGTTCATCACTGAGGTAAATCAGGGCAGGAACTGAATCAGAACCACTGAGGAATGCTGCTTACTGGTTTGTTCCCCATGGCTTGTTCGATTTATTTTCTTATACAATCCGAAACCACCTGTCCAGGGATGACACCGTCCACAGTCAGCTATGACCATCAATCATTAATCAAGTATGCCTCAGAAACTTGATTATGGACCAGTCCAATGGAGGCAGTTCTTCAAGTGAGGGTCTTTCTTCTTAGAAGACTAACGTGTATGAAGTTGACAAACAAAAATAACAGAAAGACCCAATGAATCAAAGAAGAAATAATGAAGAAATTAGAAAATAGTTATCAACAAATGAAAACAAAAAATGCAATATACCAGGATTTCTGACAAGATCAAAGCAATGTTGTGAAAGAAATTATATCTATAAGGGATCATAAAAAATGATTATCTTACCAGGTGGTGATGATACACACCTTTAATTCCAGCACTCAGGGAGGCAGAGACAGACAGATCTCTGTGAGTTTGAGGTCAGTCTGGTGTACAGAGTGAGTTCCAGGACAGCCAGAGATACACGGAGAAACCTTATCTCAAAAAAAAAAAAAATGATGGTCTTACTAGGTGGTAGTGGTGCATACCTTTAATCTCAGCCCTCTGGACTGGAGGCAGAGGCAGGTGGAACTCTGTGAGTTCAAGGCAAGCCTGGTCTACAGAGCAAGTTCCAGGGCAGTCAGAGCTATGTAAAGAAATCTTGTCTCAGGAAAAAATAAATAAATAGACCAAACAAACAAACAAACGATGATTTAAAGTGGAAACCCAAACTTAATAATAAAAACTAGGGGAATAAGGGTCAACTCAACCTAAAGTTGGCAGAAAGAAGTAAAGTTCAGATAAAAGATGAACTAAATAAAAAAGAACATCAATAAAATTTTTGTTCTCAAAAAATTTAAATGACTGATAAACATTTGAAAGATGAACTGAAAAGAGATTCGACTCACTAAAATAATGAAATGGACATGACTACCAATTCTACAGAAAATAAAAGGATACAACTATGAGCAATGACATAGAGGAACTGGAACTGTACAGGTAATGACCAAATCCCCCAAAAGGCAAATTTTACCAAGAAGAAACCAGGAGGAAAGAGAACAAGTTGAACAGACTGACAATGAGTAAGGAATCTGAATCTGTAGTGAAAATCATGTCCTGGGGCGGGTGCTTGCATGCCCTGGGGCGGGCGCTTTCACACCCTGGAGCAGGTGCTTGCCTTTAGGTTTCTTTTCCTGTCGCTGTGGTAAAATACTCAACAAAAGCAACGTTAGGGAGAGAGGGTTTGTTTCAGCCCAGAGTTGAAGGTCAATAGGGCAGAGACAGCAAGGCAGCAGGGGCTTGAAATAGCCAGTCCCATCATCTGCACACTGAAGATTCTAGAGCAGGGAATGCATGCCTTCATGCAGCATTCTGTGTCTCCCTAGGGAGTCTAGGTTCCCATGCCCAGAGACAGGTCCCATGCACAATTAACAGAGGTCTTCCGCATCAATTAAAGTCATAAAGGTAACATCCCACAGGCATGACCAGAGGTACATCTCCCAAGTGTTGCTAGGTTCTCTCAAGCTGAAAATAGACATTGACATCAGATTTATTCAAAGAAAAGCTAACATGAAATCTTCTCAAACTTTCTTAAAGAAAAAACAACAGAAATCCTGAAGAGGCAGAAACACTCATTTGTAAACTCGTTCTATGAAGGAGGCATTTCCCTGATGCCAATTCTATAACAAAGTCCTACAAAGAAAGGAAATTACAAGTCAACATTCCCCTAACATAGATGCAAAGATTCTCAATAACATACCAACAAACTGAATTCAACTGTGTATTAAAAAGAATATATTTCTTTTAAGTCAAATACTGGGTGTTCTAACTAGAATCATTAGGCAAGAAAAAGAATAAAGGTATTCAAATGGAAAGAGCAAGGTAAAATTGACTCTATATCTGATATAAGCTTACTATCTAGAATATACTACACATGCTGAAAACCTGTTAGAATAAGTAAACAAACTGAACAAAGTATAACAGAAGAAAATAATCACTGTCCACAAATTGATTAAACTTTTATAAACAAAAAGCAATCCAAAAAGAAGGCTAATAAACTATTTAATTGATAATAAACAGCATCAAAAAGAGTAAAATATTTAGGAACTAACAGTGAAATATGAAAACCTTTTAAACAAAAGCTATCAAACATTTATAAAGAATTTGAATAAGATATAAGTAGAGAGATGCATAATATTTACATAATGTGAAATTTATGATTAATTCCAATGTTCTCCCAAAATCTATATATTATTTAACCCAGTCCCTATAGAAATGCCAGTGTCCTCTTTTCCTAAATAGAAAAATCCATCTAGTCAAAAGAATCCCGAAAGAGAATAAAGTTGGAGAAATCATGCTTTCTAACCTCAAGCCTTTCTCTAACATGGAGTAATCTAAATTCTATATATTACACCATGGACATGAGGATATACATGTAACAAAACCACATCCAAACACTCACATAGATGACCAAATTATTCCTGGAAAAAGTGCAAAATTGTTCAATGGGAAGAAAACAATCTTTTGAATAAATTGTGCTAAGTAAACCAAAATCTACATATAATAGAATGACCCTGGGCTCTGAACATCACACAGAAAAAGGAACTCAACATAGACTTACTGTCTAAATGTAAGGTGTAAAATGATGACGCACTAAGCTGAAA
This sequence comes from Microtus oregoni, assembly GCF_018167655.1. Classification (NCBI taxonomy): domain Eukaryota; kingdom Metazoa; phylum Chordata; class Mammalia; order Rodentia; family Cricetidae; genus Microtus; species Microtus oregoni. Next base: position 15,348,723 of record NW_024543082.1, read on the forward strand.
CTGCAAGAGAAAACTTCACAGCATCAGACTTGGCTCCAATATCTTAGACATAACACAAAGCTATTGACAAGAAAATAAAAAGTAGACAAAATGGACTTCGTGAAAATGGTTTCTCAGAAACACTTTCAGCAAGGTCAAAGAGAAGTCAGCAGAACACAAGAAGATGTTTGTGAACCATGTATCCGACAACAGACTAAAATCTCTATTATAGAGAAAACTCAAACCTAAAAACTCAACAGAAATCAAACCCAGCTCAAAAAAAGACAAAGGAGCAGGGCATGGTGGTTTACTTCTGTGATGTTGACACCTAGGATACTGAAGCTGGAGGGTCACTAGGAATTCCAGGCTAGCCTGGGCTCCATAGTTTCAAGCCAATGCGGGCTACTCAGTGAGAGCCGTTCTCAAATAGTAAATGGGAGAAGTGCACTTAGACATTTCGAAGAAGGCATATGAATGGCCAATGAACACATTAAAGGAATAAAAAGTCTTGGTCGTCAAGGGAATGCCAATCAAAATCATGAGATAATGACTAAGACTCCACCCCACCCATTAGGGAGGCAATCTAGCAAAACAAATTTAAAAAAACCAAATGTTAGAGAAGATGTGGAAAAATTCGAACCCTATGCACTGTAGGCAGAATAGAAAGTGGTAGATAGCACAAGACACACAGAAAAAATACATGATGTCTTCTTTAAAACCCAATACAATTATCAAATGACCCAGAAATTGTACTTTCGGACATATAGGGAAATGAAGGTCCAAGCCATCATGCTGAGATATATCTCCCATCTGCTAGAATAAATATCACCGAGAAAGTGGATGATAGCCAGTGCATACTTTTAAATTCAGGAAGCAGAGACAGGTAGATCAGAGTGAGGTGAAAGCCAGCCTAGTCTACACACTAAGTTCCGGTCAGTGATGGCTACACAGTGAGAATTTGTCTTTTTTCAAGTAAAAGACAACAAATATTTATGCGACAGTGTAAAAAGAAGGAAACTTCATACATTGTTGGTGGGGAGTGCACACTTGCATAGCCAATATAGAAAATAAAAGGTGGCTCAAAAATTAGAAATAGAACTACAACATGATTTTAAATCTCACTTCAGAGTGTGTGCATGTGTGTGGATGTGTGGATGTGGATGTGTGTGTGTGTGTGTGTGTGTGTGTGTGTGTGTGTATGAAATAAATTCACTATGCTGAGTACCCATTTCTATTCCCACATTCATTACATCATTATTCCCCAAACAGGTATGCCATGGAATCAACCTAACTGTCCACTGACGAACGAGTCATTTAAAATACATAGTAAATATACACATTTGGTACTTGTAAAAAGAAGTAAATCATGGATTTGCAACAGCATCAATGCACTTGGAGAGCATTAAATTAAGACAAATAAGCCAGGCACAGAAAGACAGACGTCATATGGTCTCGCTCACATCTACAAGATTTGAGATCTACACGAATTGAGTCCATGGGAACAAAGAGTAGAATAATGGTTGTCAGAGGCTTGGGGCGAAGTTGGGAAGATGTTGGTCAAAGGGCACAAAACTTCAGTCATGAGGAATATGTTCAGGAGGTCCACTGCACACCATGTTGGCCATCATTAGTAACAAATGATTGAGAAAGACTTTGCACAACTGTCTTCAGCAGCATCATTCACAACAGATTGGGGTAGCGAGACCCAAGTGTCTACAGACAAAGGCATAAGCAAAATATACTACATACATAACATGGACTAGCAGTCAGTGATAAAGAAGGAAGGACATTCTGACCATGCTTCAACATACATGAACCTTGATGATACAGTTAAGTAAAAGAAAGAAGTCCCAACGGACAAATGCTGTACAATTGGCTTCATGTTGGATACTGTGCCAAACTCGCAGAAAGAGAGTAGTAGCGGGATGAGGGGGTGGAAATGAGTTATTGCTTCATGACAGCTGACTTTCAGTTTTAAAATATCAGGCGTGTTTGGCAAACAGATGGCAGCGACAGCTACACAGTATTATGTACTGAATGATATCGGCTTGTACAGAAAAATGGTAAAGATGGTAAATGTTGTTAATTATTTTACCACAGTAAAGGGGGGGATAGGAAAGAGACTTACAGACGTACATGTTGCAGTTGTACTGCATCTGTCACCTCTCTAAATGCCACTTTCCCATAACCACCAATCTTATAGGAAAGTTATGCTTGGTATCTCAGCATTGTTTCGCATGCAGCTTATTCAGTGTGCAGGTTAGTGTTCTGCAGCAATGCTACTCAACAGGGCTTCAGCATGCATCTTAGTTTTCTGCAGCAATGCTACCCAGCATGGCTTCAGCATGCAGCTTAGTGTTCTGCAGCAATGCCACCTGTAGTAATAAGGGCGGTGGTTTTAGCCTGCAGCTTAGTGTTCTGCAGCAATGCTACCCAGCATGGTTTTAGCATGCAGCCTAGAGTTCTGCAGCAATGTTACTCAGCATGGTTTTAGCATGCAGCTTAGTTCTGCAGCAATGCTACTGCCGCCGCTCCTGACGAGACACCTTATTAACCTGCTAGAGATGAAAGAGAGGTGAAGTGATGACAGTCTGCCAGAAAACATTAACTGAGACAGGTGACGCAACACAGCTAACTTGAAAGATGCATGTCCATGGTGATCTTCAACATACATCCTACAAGAGCGGGAAATCCAGGAGGTTAAGGGTCCAGCACACAGGCGCCAGGCTGGGTGATATTCTCCTCACAGCTCTGCGATCACACCACCCTTCTGCATTTCACAGCTCATTCTCTCTCACTTTCTGCCTCCTCCTCCACTGATGGTGAAATCTTAGAAGATACTGTCTGTGCAAAGTATCGTGACTGCAGTACCTGAAATACAGAGCTGAATGGTTTCAGTTTTTTAAATGTCTACCTGATTTATTCAGATTATTGAATATATAACTATCCAACTGAAGTCCACCTTCCTTAAACGTTTTCTTAGGGATTGCATAATACTTAATTTATTTATTACATAAATGCAAACTGTATAATTACTTCTTAAAGGCTGAAATGGAAATTTCGGTTGTCCATCCATGTGAAGACTGGGTCAAATAAAAGACACAGAAATATACACAGCTGATAGAGACCAGTGAGATGGCTCAGCAGTGAAAGAGCTTGTGTTTGATCCCTGTGACTCATGTTGTGGAAAGAGAGAACAGGCGCCAGAAATTTGTCTCTGGCCCTCGTCTGTGGCCTGGCCTGGCCTATACAAACACAAGGAAGAGATCAAGGCAAAGGTATCAAGGGGATTTCTGCGGGCTTAGAAACAGTTCCCGCTAACTCCTGGTACAGGCTCAACGATTTTTCATTGCGCAAAAGCCACTCCAACCGAACAATGTAAGAAGGCCAGAAAGACAGCAGGAATCGGAAGCACATCTCAGCTTCTGTCTTCTTTAATGTCTCCCACAGTCCTCAGGGATTTATACAACCATTCTGATGTCTGTCTCTTCAAAGTCCACGTATACCGAAGTGATCGTGGTGGATGATGTTAAAAAAGTGCATATGGATGGACATTTCCAAACTGTATCTGCAGAAAGCAGGCTCAGAGTTTGCCCTCATAAAAGTTCTTGTCACCAGGTGGTGGTGGTGCACACCTTTAATCCCAGCATTCAGGAGGCAGAGGAAGGTGGATCTCTGTTGGTTCAAGGCCAGCCTGGTCTACAGAGCGAGTTTCCTGACAGCCAAGGCTACACTGAGAAACCCTATCTTGAAAAACAAAAAGCAAAACAAATAAAATCCCAAAAACAAAGAAAAGTTGTCTAACCTAGTCTGATAAGAAACAAAATCAGTAATAGTGATACTTCAAAGTCTTAGGTAGGCCTTCACAAATGGAGTGGGGTACAAAAATGGATATTTAAATACATGACTTACTAACTTATATTTATGCTTGTGTATCTTAATGAAAGTGTTAAATTTTTCCCTTTGCATGTAACTCAGAGGCTAAAAGTGAAATTTCAGAAAGTAAAAAGTAATTCATTTTTCAAAATACATTTAATATATTTCCACCCACCGATGAAATAAATCATGCTGATAAACCACAAAGGATTACAAAATTATTATTACTTTAGCATCTGTAAACTAGACTGATTTAAAACTTCCATTTACTTCTGTGAGGAGCAAAAGGTCACAACTAACATCCAGAATTATAACAGAACATATAACTGGAGACTTCTGTTTGAAGACTCCACAAGTTCATTACATTAACAGAATAATCTAGAATTAATGCACACAGAATTAAAGTCTCACTCTCAATAACAGAGACCTGTGAGAAAAACTCTGAAAAGTAAATTTACTGTTAGATATGTAGGGAATATATTATTCAGAACTATTCCAAAAGCCAAAAATGTAATGCTTACATTTTTACTTTTCAGGAGTCTTTTAAAACCTGCAAAAATATATTGAAAAAAAAGTCAAGCTCCAGTAACTAAAAGACCTGTTCATACAGTTAGATTTTTGTCTATAAAAATAAAAGAAATGGGGGAAGGAGACAAGAAAATATAACTGGGATAAATGTGTTTGAAACATAGTATGTACATGCATGAAAACGTCAGCATGAAACCATTATCAGATATAGTTAATACATGTTAATGAAAATATCAAAAATAGGAGAAATACAGTGACCTTCTGGACATCAGCTTCATAGACAGCACATTCACATCCAGGGCATCAGCTGACCCAGGAGAGAAGCGTGTCAATCAAAAGCAGCCTTTCTTTACCTGCACCCTCCCTTACCAACTGCTAATAATCACTGCTCCACTGGTTGACGCTACTGATGTCAATTCTCTTTACCGGCCCATCTCAATATATGAGAGAACGTACACTTGTCTACTTCTGACTTATTTAACTTAGACTTTCCTTTGATTCTATCATGTTTCTAAAACTTACAGGATTTCATTCTTTTTTATGGCTGAATAACACTCAGGTGTGCTTTCTTACTGTGTTGTAAAGTCCAGTCATCCATTGGACAGCACCTAGGTTGCTCATCTTAGCTACAGTGAATAGTGCCATGAACAGCGTGGAAGTGTCTCTTTGAATGTTGATTTCATTTCCTTGGGGTGAATAGCCAGAAACAGGATAGCAGGGTCTGATAGTGGATCTGTTTTTAGTCTCTAAAGGCTCTTCACAAGGCTCGTCACAACGGTTGAACTAAGTCTCATCACCTTGGCCAAGGAGAGTTCCTTTGCTCTCCACAATCTCATCAGCATTCATTACCTCATTGCTTCGACAGCAGTCATTCTAACGGTGTGCTGACCTTGTTGTAGTTCTTGGTAGCATTTCCCTCATACTATTACACTGGATTTTTTTTGTGTGTTTGTTGGTCACTTTATTTCTCCATTTGAGATCTGTTTATTCCACTCATTGGTCCATTTCATTTGGATCTTTTCATTGTTGTTGCTGTTTAAAGGTTTTTTTATACATTGAACATTAATCCTTTGTTCATGGAGTAGCTGCAAATGTTTTCTTTCATTCTATATGTGGCCCCGCACTTTGGATCCATAGGTGTGCTTGTTAGACAGAATTCTAATCATATAATATTGGTTTACTGTGCTTTGAAGTTGATGTCAGAAAATCACTACCTATACCAATGTCTTCAAGTTTTCCTCATGTAGTTTTCACAATTTCAAGTCTGGATTTTAGGTCTTTGATTTATTTTAAGTTGATCTGTGTTCAGCATGAGAGCTCAAGATCCCATTTGAGATATACAGATATCCAGCTGTCTCAGTCTTATTTTAATGAGTGATTTTACATTTAATTTCTTGAACTTCATATATATGTTTGAAAATCTGCACTACAAAAACAAAAAAAGAAAAGAAAACCGGCTCTATTTACATATGCTGTGTCTAAAGACATCTGAAGCTGAGTGGCTTCAATGGTTGCTTTCCTTATAGATCCCTGGGCATCTTGGTCCCAGTTGGCATCTGTAACATTCTGTTTAAAGGGGATAGAAGGGGAAATGCTAGATGCTTCATTAGAACAAACCTTCAAAAGCATCACAGAGAAAAAAAGTATGTTTCTCCTCTCCCTAGAAAGAAATTACTTTTCCCTTCTTTTTAGGATATATTTCTAATCTGTATTGTCACCACTTTTCTTTGGATTCATTCACTTCCCTAATTGTCTCTATAATATGTAAATCAAAAGTACACATATGTAATCTAGACATGATGACACAGATCCATAACTCCCAGTGTTCATACATCCAAAGCAAGAATATCCTGACTTCAAGGCCAGTCTGGGCTATATTAGCCCTGCTTCGAAACAGCAGAAGCAGCACCAAACTCCTAGATACAACAATTGTATTAGTTACTTCTAGTTTCTGTGATAAAACACCATGACCCAACATAGCTTATAGAAGAAAGAATTCATTTTGATTTATGGTTCCAGAGCATCCATAACGGGAACGGGCAGTCAGGGCAAGAAACTGAGAGATGGCATCTCAACCACACCAAGGAAACGAAGAGAACAAGAACTCAAAGTAAGGTGAGGCTAAAAGCTCTCAAAGCCCACCCCTACTGATGTACTTCCTCTAGCAAGGGAATGAATCTTTTAAAGGTACCATAACCTGTCCCACACAGCACTACAAACCAGGCACTAAGTATGGAATTCCCTGGACATACAAGGACATTTCTCATGACAACAGCCACAGCGTGCTAAGGCATCTTAGCATCCTATTTTCTTGCCATGGGCCTTCTCAAACTATACCTGTCTTTCTTCTTGCTACTTGGGAGGTTATTTTTCGAGTAGGATTCTCTTAATATTAATCAGAATACAGGACACCTGATAAGTGATTTAATAACCTTAAAAGGTTCCCTTACCAAACTAAAAATAATGAAGTCTTGAATTTAATCAACTATACTATTCTGGTCTTCCAGTAAGCAGGCTGGTTGTGAACTCACAGGCTACCTGCCTCAGTTTTTGGAGTGCTGGTATTATAGGATATGCCACCATGCTCAGCTACATGAATCTAATTTAATTTTTTGTTGATACAAATAAATTCTTACTGAACTTGGTTTTTTTCACCTGACTAGAGTAATTAGTATTTTTAAGTAAAGATTTTGTGCTGTATATTTAAGGTACAATAGAGTACGATGTGGTGTGCTATAAGTCAATACCATAAAGGCTGCTTTGGTGAAACAGATAAAAACAGCTAGTATCTCACGTAGACATCCTGTCATTTCCGACATTTTTAAAGCTTTATTTTGTAGCAAAAGCAGCTGAAACCTACTCACATAACATGACAAAAAAAAAAAAAGATTACCAGCTTAATTTTGGTGCCTACAGTCCTTACAATGAATGCTAGATCTGTGACTGTGTCAAGTCAAAGTCCTTAACTACAACTTGACCTTCGTTATTACAGTGAGCATTAACTAGCAGGCTGATAAACACAGTTTTGAGGACTTGAACTGGGTGCGACAGTGAAAAATTAGACTTAAAAATAAAACTGTATTAAATTCTAGGCAAAACAAGGAGCCAGCATCCTACTGCTTGTGTTTTCAAATAAGTGAGATCCTCAGAGTAGTTTGTGAGAGGTCATTTATATCATTGAAGAAATTTTAAAAGACTTCATTTATCATAACACAAATTCTGTTGGTGGCGATGACTCCAGCCACTGGACAAAAGCTGTGCAGGGGTGAGAGCTAAAAGTGTGAGCTTTGGTTTTGTCTTTCGTTGTTGTTCAGCTGGCTAGTTGGGATCTTTCTGTTTGTGTTCCCAGCAGAAGTCACTCAGGTGGACTCCTGAGCTGCTGTGTTATTCGCTGGGAGCAGAAGTGGAGTTAGTAATTTTAAACAGAGCAGGCATTCTATTTAGCCGGTCAGCCAGCATGGCCCTGTCGAGGGATTTTGATTATCTCCAAGTCCTCTCACACTGTGCTTTCATTCACAGCAATCTTTAGCAGGAGAAAGTTCTGTTACTTCTCTGTCAAATGGTAAAACTAAGGCGCACCTGATAGGAAGTTAGCTTTTTCTTTTTTACTGGCTTTAAAAAATTTGTATGCATCCATCACCAGATGAAGGTTCTATGATGATATGCAAGATATTCGTCAGTATTGCTCTCGGATAGGGTCATTTCAGGTTCCCAATCCTCAGCTACCCAAGGAACTAACTGGGAACCTCATGTTGGGCACTTGGGAGCCCCTCTAGGGTCAAATCTCTTGCTCACCCTAAAGTGGTTCCCTTAACTAAGAATTGTGGTTCCGTGCTCCCCTATCCACCTTTCCTTTATCCCAATTCTCCTGATTCCCCAAATCCCCCCTCCTTCCCTTCTACCTTTTCTCTCCCCATCTCCCCTTACCCCCATCCCACCCCACCCCCAAGATCCTAATTTTCTCCCCGGCAATTGGGTCTACTTCCCTTAGCCAAGAGGATAACTATATGTTTTTCCTTGGGTTCACCTTCTTACTTAGCTTCTTTAGGTTCACCTATTGTAGACTCCGTGGCCCTAATTTATGGCTAGAAACCAATTATGAGCGAGTACATCCCATGGGAGGCTGGGAGGAGGTGGAAACTTGTTTTTTGTTTATGTTTTTTTTTCTTCTTTTCTTAATAAAAAAAATTATTAAAAAAAAGAAAAGGATATCAAACTAGAATTGCATATTCAGCGCAAATTTCTTCAAAAAGAATGGTATTTTCAAATATAATTATGAGTTCTGGGCTAGAGAGATAGATAGCTTAGAGGTTAAGAGCATTGGCTGCTCTTCCAGAGGTCCTGAGTTCAATTCCCAGCAACAACATAGTTGCTCACAACCATCTATAATGAGATCTAGTGTCTTATTCAGACATGCAGGCATATATACATAGTAAACAAACAAACAAACAAACAGTCTTTACAAAAAGTATGAGTCCCACAAAAACAAAAAAAAAATTTTGTATGCAGTCTAAATTGTTCATATTCTTTACCCTTGCCCAAATCCTCCTAGATCCCCTGCTCCTTACTATTCACCTAACTTCATGTTCTTTTGTTTCTCTCTCAAAGCAAGCAAAGAATAATAATAATTTAAAAAAAAAAAAACAAGTCAAACCAAACCAACCAAATAAAAAAGCACACAAAAGACAAGCAGTCTAGTTCGTGTTGACCAACTATTCCTGAGCATAGCACCTGACCTGGAGTGTGACTGACATAGAGAAACTGAGTTTCCCTTTCCCCACAGGTGTCAATGGCAAATAGGTACTTGCTAGCGTAGGACCTTGTGTCCACTTCCCCTTCTTGCTGGGATTTTGTCTGCTTTGAGCCTATGCAGGTCTGTGTGCGCTGTCCCCTGAGTCCATATGTGTATCATCACTGTTCAGTCTAGAAGATGCTGTTTCCTTGGAGTCATCCGTCACTCTGGCTCTTACAATCTTTTCACCTCCTCTTCTACATAGAGCCCTGAGCTACAAGATAGGTTTGATGAAGACATTCTATTTGGAGCTTAGTACTTTAAGGTACTTTAAGACACTGTCTGAACACTGTCTGGTTGTGGGTCCCTGTGTTAACCACCATCTATGGAGGGCTGAGCAAGACACAGATCTGTGAGTATATAAATATACAATTGGAAGTTATTTTATTGCTATGCTCATTTAGTAGAATAATAGGAATAGGTTTTCCCCTAGAGTCATGGCCTATTTAGTCTCAGGTTCTACTTTAGCACTGTCAAACATGGGTTCCACCTCATGGAGTGGGCCTTGAATCTACTTTTTAAAGTAGCTGGTTACTAACATAATATTTACTGCTGCTATTATGCAATATATCTTTCAGACCGGTCACAGAGGTTACAGAGTTTGTAGCTGAGGAATATTAGTGATTATTTTTCTCCTCCAGTAGTTTGCAGAATACCTCCCAGAACCATGAATGCTAATCGGTATGGGTAAAGCTTCGAATGGGCACCAGCTCTATTTTTCCATGTTCCATGATACAAATAAAAGACCATCTTCAGCAATAGGGTGTTACCATTAGGTTGTGGGGCCTTTTGTAGTGGTAATATAGCCTATAATATTTCATGGTGTCTATAGGACCCCTTTGGCCAACAACCCAACAAGAAATAATCTATTCCTCATATTGAGGATTTTATTTGGTAGCATAAGACTGGGAACTGTCTTCACCACTAGACAGTGACTCCATCTAAATCAGTAAATTTTTTCTTGGTAGAATTATTACAGTTAATAAAATATAAAATATTGTAGAATTAGAATATGTATTGGAATTCTATAATTTTATGTGATTTAAGATTAATCATCCACTACTAGTATCTTTTGGGGGTGTTTTCGCAGGGAGGTTCAAGACAGGGTTTCTCTGTGTGGCTTTGGAGACTGCACTGGCGTTGACTCTGTATACCAGGCTGGCCCCAAACTCAAAGAAATCTGCCTGCCTCTGTCTCCTACGTGCTTGAATTAAAGCATGTGCCACCACAGCCCAGCCACTACTATTCCTCCACGCTTCTCAATAGAAGACAGAGTCTAATGTATGCCAAGTTGACTGAAAATGACCTTGAACTTCCTGATTTTCTTGCCTCTACTCAAAAGTGCTAAAACTGCAGATGTGAGCCATCATACCTGGTTTAGGCAATGCAAGGGATTGAAACCAGGGCTCTTTTTCTACGGTACTCTATTGACTGAGCCACATGTCCCCAAAAAGAGCCCTCTTAACAAAGAAAAACACATCTAAGTCACATTTGATTGGGCTACAGTCCGTAGAATGCTCCTTTACAAAACTAAAGCAAACCCAGGATAGAAAAGCATATCAAACAGGAACACCAGGATCAAATTCTATACTCTGTAAAAATCGTAAGACCACAGAATCAGTTCTACCTGCAAACAAACTTCAAGGATAAATAAAGAGGTAGAAACAAGTGTAAAAAGGGGGAAGAGTCCTAAGGATTATGTCAAGATAAGAAATTATTTATAAGTATGAATAGTATGTTAGGTAATTTATCATACTGTGGAAATGCTGACAAATGTTACTATGGTACCTGCACTGTGGTTTTAAAGGGCACTAACTTTCAGAAATGCATGCTAAAGTACTCACGGATGTAAGTACAGAATTTCCTGAATTATGCCTTTCACAATCCATGTGCTGGAAGAAATGAAAGTAGAGTTGAAATCAATTTCCCCACAAGCTGATCACTGCCAAGGCTAAATGAGAGCTTTATGGAGCTTCCATGTTTTTCCTTGGCCTCCCATAGCAGCTGAGACTCCCAGATTAGCTGGCCAAACAACACACTCTCATTCCCTTCTGAGGTGCCCCCCTTATTTGCAGAAGGCCACTCCCTTGATGCATTGGTCCATGGCTTTGATGTGCACCTGTCCTTGTGGCCTCTGCTCTTTCTTGCAGATGACCACCTTCTGGTGTCTTCCTCCACAGTCTACTCTTTTACTGTGTCTGTCCCTAGGGTCTCTCTTGTGTGACTAAATATCCTCTTACAAGGACGCTGGGCCAGTTGAAATAGAGTCCACACTAACAATTCCATCTTAATCTAAGTATTTCTTTAAAGGATGTATCTTCAAAAAGAGTCACACCCTCACATATTAGGACTAAGGCTTCAAAATGGGACTTTCAGAGGGACACACCTCAAACCACAACAGTATGATAAAAATATTCACAAAATATAGTATTTAGATACAGCATTTAAAATCAAAACAAATGTATAAATCTCATAGATTCATAAAGTAAAATTAAAAGATATGGATTGTTCTTGGCTTAGATCTTAAACTTGTCTCGTGTTTTCACCTTTTTGTTTACACACACTTGTCTCTAGAAGGATGAAGCAGTCTGTTTTCCTTGTAGTGAGGTTCCAACATCTGAGAAACTAAATTGCATCCACAGGGAAAGGAAATCTTGTGATGCAGTAGACAGCTTTACTCAGGAGAACATTATCCATCTTTTAAAAATATATTGACTCTAAACATATTAAGTTTAATTTAATTTAAATTAAGCAGAAATCTAGAAATAGATGTGATTTACTAACAAACTAGTTAGGAAAACTTGTAATTGAAGCCAGTGCCCTACATATCTATGTCTACTTCAATGGAGACCATTATTCAAGGCCCTAATGCTTTTTTTTCTCCATCTTATGCAACAGGATTCACATGAAACCATATAGAATATTCACTTTCCACAAATATTGTACGATAATACTCCATCTGTAAGTCAGCAATGACTTGGGGCAAGTAAGGTCATAAAATTTGAAGTGAGGACATGCACAATTGTACAGTAGGGACTAAAAAAACCGGCTTTCCGAAAGATTAAAGTATAGCTAAGTCTGGCTTTAGATAAACTCACATTAAATTTTTTGTTGAATTTTTTAGTTAGCAATAAATATTCCAAGGGTCACTAGTGGGCTTACGAAGAGTTTATGCACTATCAAGCTACACTGAAACCAAAACAAGCACTCCAAAGGAAGTGATGATCCTATGTCAGTCAAGCTTTCTGTGCTTCCTCTGGAACATTTTCTTCCAGGTGATACTTCACCGTGTAAGCACCAGAATGACAGAGCAACCGAGTTCTGCCCACGTGAACAATAACCGCGGATTGGAGCTGTTAGTAAAGGCTAAACAAGGCTAAAGAGAGACGTGAGCTGCCTTCAAGGATCTTAGCAGCTCACAGCTGGAAAGACTTTGAGCCTATTCCCCACAGCTTATGCGGATAGAGCCAGGGTAGCCTGTCCACTCTTATTTGTCCTTCAGAAATAATCACTTCCTCCGGGAAACATGTCCTAGCCCAAAGGCTGGAGCTTGTCAGATACTGGCTGCGGCTTCCCTTTTCATTCTTCTCTACTAGACAACAATTCTGTTTCTAACTGTCTGTCAGAGCAGGTTAGCTCTGTGCCTTAGTCCGTCTGGGTTGCATAGACTGGGTGACTTACAAGACATGGAAATTTGCTTCTCCTAGCGCTGAAGGCTGCGAAGTCCAAGAACAATGCCCTGACAGGCGTGTAGCCATGGGCTCCCCTCCTGGCCCAGGAATGTGCCTTCTCTCTCTACCCTCACTTGCTCCTTTGTTATATTAATCACAAATATGGGGCGTCTGCTCTCAGGACACTAGCACTTCCCAAAGTGCTCTCCTCCCAATCCCATCCTCCCAAGGGGTCCGGGTTTCAACTTACTACTGTGGGGTAGACACAATATTCAGAACACAGCAATCTATTACTAGATTTGAAGATACTAGACAAGAGTAGACCACATTTGATTTTGACTGGTCAGTTCTAGAACACTAGTACCTACCATAGCAGACTGAATGAAAATAAACATGAGAAAGTGAAAAATTCTGAAGACATTTAGAAAGACTTTGATGCTGAGATTCCCAGGCAGCCTGGAGAGGTGGCGCGTGTGCTTCTGTGTAGGCCATGTCTCAGGGCTGAGTAGCAGTGAGGCTAGGGGATGGAGGAGACTTGACTAAATGTTGGGGTTTTTTATTACATTCCTGAGAATGTACTGAATTTTGTTGGGAAAGATTATGTTTATTACATCATAGATTTCATTTTAGTAATTGGTTCCATTCTGATCGGTTTATAGAGTTAATAACATATTTCTATATGATAGATTACATGCGACCTCAAATGTCATTTGATGTTTCACCCGGGATTCCTATCTTCTTCTCTCCCTACTCCTCAAAGCTGAAGAACAGCAATAGAGTTGTTGGGATACAGAAGACTTCAGGAAACAGTTGTCAACAGTGAGGTGAGGTCAGCCTTGGTTAGCACTGTTTCTGATATCCTTAGGATCCACTGTGCAAAAGTAAATGCAGAATTGGCAAACGACACAAAGTCATTCCCTCTGCATTTCTCTTTCTGCTGATTTGAATTTTTCACAAGGGTCCAATTTTCCATAGGAACAGATCAGATTTACAGCAAATACAAAGATTGCATCTTTTATTTATAAGGAAAAAAATCCTAAAACCTCTCAAATACTTTTCATTAAAACAGCGTGCCCTGTTGTACTGGCTCTAAGAGTATTAGTCAAGCATTACATGACTTTTGCTATTCTGGCGAAGGTCGGTGTGCTCATAAGTTAATGAAACTATCGGGCCAGACCTTGCTGACGGAATTCCAGTTTTCAGTGAAATTTAGAGGACTTGGTAATATAGAAACCACTGTCCATGTTTGCTACTCTGCTTCTGGTCTGTCTTCCTTCTGAATTCTTTTCTTTCTTCTAAAAGTATCCTCCATCCTTAAATTGATTTATAGGCAATTATAGAATTAGAAAAACAATGTTATTAACTAATATTAAAAGAAACAGAGATAGATAAATTATTTTGAATCATATTACATCACTTGAGAGGATTTTGAAGGAAAGTGGGGGAGGTAGATAGGATAAGGACAGGGAATAACAAAATTGATGAGGAGAGGTGGCAAGTGACAGCAAGACAGGAGAACAGGACTGCTGACAGTGCACACACACACACACACACACACACACACACACGCACCAGGCCAAGGGATGGAGCAAGCTCCATGCACAACAGGACCATGACACGCCAAGCATGTTATGGAGATAGCTCTACGACCTTTCAATGTATGCTAGCTCTTTGTGGGAACTTCATTCCTTACTACAAGGCTAGGAGGCCAAGCTCTGCATTACTGAGAGGATATGAAGAGAACAGGAGCCCCACAATTTCAAATGCTCACTGCTTTCATTCTGTATATGTCCACACTTGAAAACCAAGGAGCATGTGCTTAACTTCTATTTCACTTTATTTATGCTTATGATTGCACTAATATTTATAACTTTCTATGCTTTCTACAGCTTTAAGTAGAACCTGTAATCCCCCTGACTAGTGTAACTTCAAATATGCCTTTGAGGGGGAGATGTATAAGGTATGGATGCTGCTGGTCCATAGACCACAGCATAGATAGACGATGACACGAACATGCTTGGTTGGGCACTAGTCTGCTCTACTGTCCTATGAATTCCTGCATTTTCCCTCTGTTTCACTGGTGAGGAATTTCCAGGTGCAATTGCAGTGAGTACACAAGAAGAGAAAACACTCTAAAAATTAGAAAACCCTCTACTTCAAGGAGAATAATAATAACTTCTTAAGTTGCCCAAGGGTAGACTATTTTTGATAGCCTTGTATTATATATACCTCAAGTCAATCATTGAACAGATTCACAGTAGCTAATGTTCCTTTCTATAAGTGAAGTGCTATGTCTGCCCAAATTACAAAGTATTTGTTTCATTAATGCATAGGATAGCAAGTCACTGTTCAAATATCTCTGGGAAGTGAGGTGATAACAGATGAAATTTTCCAGATAACTGGTGTGTACCTTTAATTTTCCAAACATTTATGTTTAATTGAAATGTTTTCAGTATTAGCATTCTCAGCAAATATTAGATCTACAGAATACCATTTGACTTATCTAGAGTCACACTCATTGATATTTTTTATTCAACAGTATGGGATGGCAAGAGATTCTCAGGTCCATACGGAACTGTGTGCTCCCAGACAATGGAGCCTCGCAAGACCCTCTAAAGGTTCTCGATCTCTTGGGAGCCATCTTCTGCCTCTCTCTGATCAGCCACCACAGCACACTATTGATTGCCCTCCTCTTGCAATTTATAGTCTGATTTTATGTGCATGTGTGCCTCTATGTGTGTGTGCATGTACGTGCATACATGTGTGTGTGAGAGAGAGAGACAAAGAGAGAGAGAAAGAGACATACAGACAGATAAACACACACAGAGGGGGAGAGAGAGAGAGGAAGGAAGAAAGGAAGGAAGGAAGGAAGGAAGGAAGGAAGGAAGGAAGGAAGGAAGGTCTCACTATGTAGCTCTGGGTGGTAGAGCAAGTTGGACTAATTTTCAAAGAGGTTCACTTGCCGCTGACACCCAAGTGCTCAGACTAAAGGTATGTGCCATGATGACCACCTGATGCTTTGTTTTTCATATGATACTCTGGGAAAGATTATAAAACTGGCTCCTTTTTCACTTCTATTTACTTAGACTTCATACTGCCAAGAATGGAATTCATAGCTAAACAAGGGCTTCATCACTGAGCCACAACCCCAATCTTCCTCTTATGTTTTCAAAGCAGCAGCCCCCTTTCAGGGTTTTGGATTACTGGTTACTTGAATCAATAGAATCTTTTCAAGACAAATGCACAGGTTTGAGTCCTCTTAAAGTACCCCTTTCAGTGGCCATGGAATACTCACTGATCCCGGTGTCCTTACAGTACTGGACCAAGTACTGTCCCATGACTTTTAGTAGACGGTTGTATTCTTGGACATTGAGGAATTCTTGTTTATTATGGGATGGTTCCATGATCTCCAAGGGAACGTTGACAATTCCAATCACACCTGCACCAAGTCTGGGGGAGTAAATACATGTATGAACTTTGTAAAATCTGGCTAAAGAAGAAGAAAAGGCAAACATGTACTTGTCACTTGCAACCAAATCTTCCACAGATAAAATCAATTGCCTTTGTGTGGACCATACCAAAGTTATTAGGCTATCTTAAATATATTTAATTATTCATGGTGATTTTCTGGGGGGCGGGGGTTGTATCCTATAGTGCCATTTCAGTATGCCATTGATTTATTGCCAATACTCTTTCCAACCTGGGGAATCTTATGCCTTTACAGAGAGAATCACTTTCTTTTTCCCCATTTCATCTGCTACGTATCTCACAATTGCAGTGGTCTTTGGGGGTGTCCACTGAGTTCTACTAAGGAAAGATAACAGGCCCAGAGGGTGATGACAGGTATCTGATTATTAACCTGATGTGCAAAGGTTTCTGGGTTCTCTTCTGCTTTTCTAGGACCACAGGATATACATTCACTTGGGCTATTTTGATTCTTGACATCACCAGATTTTGGGTAAAACCCACTGCTCTTGCAATAGCATTCCTCACACCGTCCCAAATTGAGGCCCCCGTCTGCTTTGTGCTTCACTACTGTCTTCCTCTCCCTCTCCCTTTATTGCTCATTTTGCAAGTCTAATCTGTGTCTCACACATATGGCCTACGTGACTTCCTTGTTTCGTTTCCTGCCCTTTTCTCACAACACACCTTTACTCATGGATCCAAGGATCCATTCATGCAGTCATTCAAAGTCAGCACCTGAGCCTGTTCCAGAAACTAGGAACTTAGACAAGAGCAAGAAAGATGAGGCCTCTGTCTCTCATTCACTGCAGAATGGCAATCATGGCAGTAGTAAGTAGATAAATGGGCACAGTTATTTCTCATGGTGATAAGTGGCTTTAGGAAAATAAAGTGAAAAGTAGCAGTGGGTGTGACCATAGGGCCCAGTTTCACTTAGGTAATCAAGGAAGAGACTTCAGCACTCATGTCTGAACAACATCCCAAGGTGAACAGTTGAAAGATCTAAAGACAGGAGGTTTAATAATACCAATTGCTAAGGTAGCTAATCAAATCTTATGCAAAAAAACCAACTAAGTTGAATTTTTTAAAAATCATTTTACAAGGCCGGGCGGTGGTGGCGCACGCCTTTAATCCCAGCACTCGGGAGGCAGAGGCAGGCGGATCTCTGTGAGTTCGAGACCAGCCTGGTCTACAAGAGCTAGTTCCAGGACAGGCTCCAAAACCACAGAGAAACCCTGTCTCAAAAAAAAAAAATCATTTTACAAATAAAAAAAAAGAACTAACTATCCCAACTTGCAGATCACACAACCTTGTGCTTCAAAGACCCTAAAGAGTCTACTGAAAATTCTTAGGCCTCAAAAATCCTTTTCAGCAATGTCCCAAGATACAAAGTTCACCATACAAAAAAATCAATAGCTTGAGTTTGTATCTTCTTATCTTTTAATACTTTATTGGCACATGTTAATTATGCATGATAATGACTTAATAGCTTTTTAAAATGCCAGTTATGGGGAAGGGAATCCAATTCACAGAATCAAAACAATTAGAATAAACCTAAGCCAGGAAATAAAAGACTTCTACAATGAAGTCTTTGAGACACTGAAGAAAAAAACATAGGGAAAATCTCCCATGTTCATGGATAGGAATAATCAATATTTTGAAAACAGGTGTATTACAAAATACATAGATGCACCAAACAAGAAAAAAATAATAAAATTCAAATTGAAGCACAAAATATTTTTCCAAATAACTAAAGCAATCCTTAGGGGGAAAGACAGTGTAAGAAGATCCCAATGCTGCAGGCATTATAGAGCCATACTCAAGAGCAATAGCACAGAAAATATACCTGTGGAACAATAGAATAGAATGAAGGACCCAGAAACAAGCTTACACAATTGCAGATCTCTAACTTATGGCAAAGCTGTCAAAACTGTATGCTGTAGAAAGACTAGTGCTCTGAATATTGGATTTTCACACATAGAAGAGTGAAATTAGATCCATATCTCCCACCTTGACCATTAAAAATGGGTCAAAGATCATATTGTAAGACCTGAAACTTTCCCACTGCTAAAGAAAAACACCTCAAAATATAAGCATGGAAGTTGATTTTTCTAATAGGGGTTCCAATAGCATGGGGAACAATCCTAAGATTATAAATGGGTTTATAAAATTAAAAAGCTTTTGCATAGCAAAAGCAACAATCACAACAGTATGAAGAAATCACATACATCGCAGAAGAAATATTTATTAGTTACATATCAGATGGGGATTAATATCCAGGACCTATAACTTCAAAAACTAAATGCCATAAAACAAAATCATATCATCAATAATTGGATGAATGAACTAAAAAGGATAATTCTGAAAAGAATAAAGTCACATAACCAATATATATTTTAAAAGGAATTCAGCATCACTAACCATCAGGGAAAATAGAAATTAAAACTGCTTTGGAATTTTGTCTTACCCTAGTAAGAATGGCCATCACCAAGAAAATGAAGGCAACAAACGCTGATGAAGATGTGGACAAAGAAGAACCCTATCCACTGCTGGTAAAAATGCAAGCTTATGCAGTCATAAGGGAATTCGGTACAGAGGTTCTTCATGAAACAGAAGGCAGAGATATCACATGACCCAGCTCTCTCATTCTTGAGCATCTACCTGAAAGTCTCTGTCACCATATCTCAGGGATATATATATATATATATATATATATATATATATATATATATATATACTACTATACCAGTCAATAGGAGTCAGCCTAGCCATCCATCAATAGATGAATGGATAAAGAAAACGGGGTTCATATAGGAAGCAAAATCTTACTCAGCCATAAGGAAAAATGAAAATATGACATGAGAAGGAAAATTCACAAAACTGGAAAACATTATGCTGAAAGAAATGACAGGCTGTGAATGACAAATAGAGCCTATATTCTCTATTTTTTAAAGTTTAGATTTATATGTACAGTTGTGTGCATATGAATGTATCTATTGGTCATAGAACTCAAAAAAAGGACCATGAGAGGGAAGGAAAAGTTCTTAAGAAAAGTGTGAAATAAAACGTGTAAAGAGCTGAAGAGATAGCTCAGCGGTTAAGAACAAGTACTGCTCTTGCAGAGGACCCGAGTTTGATTCCCAGCACTTGCATTCAGGTCACTCACAACTGCTTGTGATGTCTCTGCCCTCCAAAGGCATCTGTATTCATATGACACACTGAAACCTAATAAACGTCAATCTAAAATAAAAAAGAAAGAGAACATGTGCTGGAATGCATGTGATCAGAACATAGAAAGGCAGACTCACTAGGTGGGGGTGGGAGGGAAGAAAGGGAATTAGCTGGAAGGGTAAGAGAGCTTTGAAGGGCATGGGGGAAAGGAATGCCACACATATGAAGATGCCATGATGAAACTGGTCACTTTGTATGCTATCCTTAAAACTGAATAACAACAAAATATTGTTCTCACTGGTGGTGCACAACTTTAAAGGGCACTCATGCTCCTCAACAAAAGATGGTCACCCTTGACCTTTATGTCTGCAGGGCTTAGTCCAACCCTACAGGCACAAGAAAATGCAACCCGCTTTTGCCCGAGCAATGAATGAAGAGCTAGTTCCCTGAGCATGAGACTGAAAGAAGACCAAAGCCCCCCACCCCCACCCACTCACTCCACCCCTCTCAGACATCATGTCTGAATCTGTTCTTTTCCACCATGTCTCTATCTTTTGTCCTTTTGGTTGTGAGACTGGCCTTTAATAGCTGGACCATCTCTCCCTTTCTCTATGATGTCTTTGTAAGATTCCACATAACTGTCAAAGCAGTTCATGGTAATTTAGCACCAGAATACATTAATCTAGAATCTAAACAGACTGGAGGTGTTTGCTAATAAATATCATGCAGGTAACCGGCAAGAGCTGCAAAATCTGTAATAGGCTTCCTTACAAGGTAAGAGCTTGGTTCCCCACCCCCTGTTAATATTTCTTTAATTTCTATTTTTTTTTAATTGGTAAAATATTGGACATTTGAAAAGATGATATAAGGGATTGAAAGACATAAGGAAAAGCATTAGAAACAATATTTTTCTAAAAATGTGATTTTCTTCTGAGACCAGCATACAGCCTCATGTTATTATAAGTTAGGCAGATTAATTCCATGAGAGGAAAGCTGAGAGGCAAACGGGACTCGTATTGTGATGAATCTAGCACCACAGACAGAAGTGGACTGTGGGCTCCCTGCACTGCCTTTGACTCAAGAAAGAAGTTTACTTACAAGGACTTCATTTTCAGCTGGGGACCAACCTTCTCGTGCATTTTAATCAGCCGGTTATTACTGTAAATGAACATTCCAGCTTGGTTCTGGTCTTCTATGTGCACTCCGAAGAACAAGGAGAGTATTCTTGCTTTCCTCAATGCCCTAGAATTGTATTTACAAAGGCAGTTAAAAGTGCTCTATCAAAGCAAAATATAAAATTTATACAAGTGCCTGATAATAAAACTCCGAAGACAGACATCAAAAGAATGATCTATAACATGACAGATATTTTGCAAAAACCTGGTGGATATAGCTATGGGAGAAACAGCACCATGTATTGGACACTGATTCAAATCATCCACCTCTTTCCAAAGAACACTGCCCCCAGCCCTCCAGGCTGTTGCTATCTAACTGGTGCTGTAGCTGTATCAGGACATCTGTTTCCACATAATGGGGAACACATCCGGCTGGAGGCCATGACCGTGGGTCCACTCTCGTACTTCTCTGGCTATGAAATGAGCTCTGTCGTCAGAAGCAATACAGTGTGGAATACCATGATGATGAATAGTGCATTCTGTAAGTCCATGGATGGTGGTTTTGGCATAAGCATTGTGTGCAGGAAAGGCAAATTTATAAGCAGAATACTCCACTAAGGACAAATTGCCCTTTTCATAGAGGGAGTCCTTCAATGTCAACTTGCCACCACATGGCTGTCTGGTCACTCTGGAGAATGGTGACATATCTGATGCTCAGTGCTTGACTCTGATGTTGACTTTGTTCATAGGTCCACTGGTTAATGACAGGGGTGACTAGGGAAAGAGGTTGATTGACCACAGAACAGATAATTGTGTATACTTGATTACTAAACTCCTCAGCTAGCTGACATCATCTTTTGATGAGCATTTACATGGGGCACAAATATCTTCATATCCTACACTCATTTGCAGAGATCCATCCACATACATCTTTCCCAGATATCTCCCACCAATTGTCTAATCAAGTTCTGTTCAAGTCCCTGTCCATCCACTGACCTACAGCATGAAAATCAATGAAGAGATTGTCCGTTTACCTTCCAAACAAAATAGATGACCATGTGTACTGCCCAAAGTTTTGCCCACTGTGAAGATTTCCCTTCACCAGTGTCTTTCAGAGGTGTTTCAAAAAGGGGCTGTAATGCTGCAGCTGTCTACCTCTGGGTGGAGTCTTCAGAACGTGCATAATCAGCAGTCAACTAGGCCCTGTCTTCTCTTCCTCAGTCAACTGATCACAGGACATAGTCCTTGCAGCTATAGCTGCATGCCTGGGAGGCTGCAGCACTCACAGGAGCAGAAACCATAGGCATTTGGGCAGTTTCTTCATGTAACCCGTCTGTGCCTTCAGGACCCAGTCTGGCGGATCACATATTTGATATTCTATTGCTGCTGTGAAAGTCCTACTTTATGGCTCAGTGGGTCAGATAATACCCAGATCATGATGGGCAGCTCAAGTTCCATGGCAATTTGGTGGCCCACTCTCAGACTTGCAGTTTTCACTAAGGTCTGATAGCAGGCAAGGAGCTGGCATCCCCTCACCCTTTTTCATCTTATGACGTTAGCGATGGGCATGTCTTCTGAGACTTTCCATAGTGGAGGATTAGAGTGACATAGCATACCCATTCTAATGTTGCCATTTCCCTGAGTCTTCAAATCCTTTCATCAGTACTAAGCGAAGAGTTATTGCGCATCTCCAACTCATTTTCCATAGGCCATCTTTTGACAAAGTTTCCAGTTAGTTAGTCAAACTTTTGACAACTATTTTTAACTGTGTAAAAATAGTTTTCCATAGTAAACCTAGGAGCTCCACACAATGAGCCCACACCAAAGAATTCAGCCTGATCCAGCTTTATATTCCTTCCAACGTTACCCCCACCCCTAAATTCTTTTCCCACGCATTCCCCAGACTTCTGTTTAAATGAATTAGTAAACTCATCTAGCTCTTCAGGAATGTAGTGGCATTTCAATTGTATTTTAATAAATAAAGCTTTCCTGAACATCAGAGAGTAAGACAGCCCCACTGGACAGTGTTATAAGCAGTGGTAACACACACCTTTAAGCCCAGTAGCCACACTAGTTGCCATAAAAAACCAAATGGTTCATATCTCTAATCACAGTGGTGCATGCCTTTAATCCAGCCCTAGAGAGGATTATAAAATGGGAGGAGACAAATTCTCAGTCTCACTCTGACATTCCTGGAAGCAGGATCTCCATTTCGGACTGCGGTTGAGGTAAGAGTTAGTGGCTGGTTGCTTTGCTTTTCAGATCTTCAAGTTAAAGCCCAATTTCTCTGAGTTTTTATTGATCGTGATTGACAGCGGTGTATGTAGTGCACCCCCACATGGTCTACACTTTCTACCTCCGCTCGAGGAGCCTTAAGTCTGGTTATGGATCTAGAGCAACTATTTGTGGGGCTGGAGGGACATTTGTGTTGTCTTGCCTGACATCTCCTTCAAAGAAAGTCACTGCTAGTTTAAAAGATTAATTTCCCTTGTCAAAGGTATAAAAGGCAATATTTCAGGGGTGCGGTTACATATTCTGCTGAGAGTGGAGAGACTATTTCCTTGGATGAAATAAATCCTTGAAAATCTGAAGATTCGAAGTTCTCAGTCTCAGTAAATCTTTCCACACATCTCTATCACAAGTTACAGGATCCCATTTTTCACCAATTAATGTCCTTACTTTAACCACTGACACCCTCTGAAGCTAAGACTTAAATGTTCACTGTAATTCAGCCAGTCTTCTCACTGACTTCTCACAACTTGAGATCTGTGGCTGCTGGAGAGACGATTCTCTCTTCCAGGACACACATAGAAACCTTTAAACTGTTAACGCACATCTGGAGCTGGTCTTTGTTACCACTGAATTTATTGTTGTTCTTCACCATATTCTAAGATGAGAGAAGTTGATTGATTTTAGCATGGAACTCATTTTTTCCTTTGTCAATTTACCCAGAGATGCCAGGAGCAACTGACCAGAATCATTATTTCCCTTGCTTTTCCACAAATTATCAAAAGTTTCATAAACAGAGTCACTAAATCCATTGCCTGTTACAACTGGTGAATCAGGATAATCAAATGCATTTATTTCCTTAACTTCATAAAATAGTTCACCTACATGGGCTGTCACTGCTCCCTGAGCTCCTAGAAGGGGCTTCAGTAACTGTAGGAGTTGGCCAATTAGAAAGCCTGCTCCAGATACTTTAAAAAAAAAAATCTATCCTTATACTTCTGGTTCTCTAAAAACACTCCTGGCAAGAGTGTGGTAGTTGTTTGATCCACAAGACTGGATGTCTCAACTGGTCTTCAGTATACATCAAACTCCCGAAGAAATAGGCTCTACAGGACATTATTAGAAAGTTCCAGCTAGCTTGGAACTCATTGTGTATAGTTTAATGAATAGTATTCATATTGAACTTTTGAAACAAATTCTGGTAAATATTTTATTCTATATTATTGATTGGCTCATTATTCAAAGCATGACAGCTTTCTATACAAGAGTGACTTGCAAACAATTGTCTTCATATTTTCTTGTATTTGAAGAGACTGAAAGTGGTGGAAATTTTACACTGCTTACATGCTTTTGGATTGTTTTCTTTCATTCAATCACTATGAAATCAATAACAATCTTTTCTTGATATCATTCTATTTTAGAAATATTTTAACTATTTTAATTTCACTATTAATTTATTATTAAAAATAAATTTGTAAATTGAAAAAAAACAAAAAAAAAGAAATAGGCTCTAAAGCAAGTGAAAGAATGGACTTGCCAGTGAGAGCAGAAAAAAGAAAGCAAAGAGGGCAAGCTTCCTTCTTCCATGTCCTTCATATAGGCTGACAGCAGGAGGTGTGGCTTATATTAAAGGGGGAATCTTTCCACCTCAAAAGATCTGGATTAAAAGTGTATCTTCCCAGTTCACATAATTTAATGAAGAAAAATTCCCATACAGGTGTACATTTACGTTTTAGTGAGTTCCAGATGTAATCCAGTTGACAACATAAAATAGCCATCATAACAGAAGTATTGAAAAATGATAACGTGGCTCTTAAAAAAAAGTTACTGACATGGCTTGTGTTTCCCACTTGCAGTGTGTTCTCAAATTCCCAAATAACTTACTCAGACTAAACGGTGCCAACAATGTATCTCTAGCTTACCGTCTAACATTTGTCAAAGCTCAGAAGCTAAATGATGGAGTGAATGACGTGGTAACGGATAGACTAGGCACTACTTGTTCTTGTTTCTTTGTTTGATTTCATTTTTTATTATACTTCATATTTTTGTGGCTAAAACAGAAACTGAGAAATAGCAGAATGTGATACAGACAGCCATGGGACGGGGAGGCTGCTGGAGCTGTGCAAACCACCTGGCTGTGAGACAGGGGTTTGGCTCATGTTCATAGTAACCGGGCAACCAAGAGCAACTTGAACACTGTGTCGCACCTGCTACATGGGAAAATGTCTGCCCAGACACGGGGTATGGTAAAGACCAAGACAGGATTTTAGAAATGAATTTGGAATGGCTAGAGGTATAACAAATCATCCTTTCTCAGCCCCAAGTGACAACAAATGGGGTCTTTCCTCTGTTCTTACAGGTTGATCTGCTGACGTCCGTTAATGTATTACGTGATGACATATTACGTAAGGTAATATATAGATCAAAGCCTCTCTCGAAAGCCTTAACTATGTGATCCCAATTCTGCAACAAATGATGCCGACTGACAGTGTGAGTCTCTCGGAACAGAGCCTTAGACGATGTGACATCATCATTCTGCAGTAAGGGACATGCTGGTTGCCCACAGAGTTAGAAAGCACAGGTGGGGGAGTGAACATCTTTAACCCTGGCATTGAGGAATCAGAGGCTAGTGGATCTCTGTGATTCTGAGGTCAAACTAGTCCACATAGTGAATTCTAGGCCAGCCATGGCTACACAGTGAGACCCTCTCTAAAACAAAATGAGAAAACAGCCTTTGTGTGACATGACGCCATTACATCGCATGCTAACTTTAAAAATAAGCAACCCAATCAAACCGTTCAAGGCACCTGCTGTTTTTGTCAGTACAGGTTAATTTTAATACATTCCACTATGGCTAGAAACAAGTTATCGACAAAGGTTTTCTTTCTGCAAACTAGAAATCTTAGTTTTCAATAGAAATTTCTAAGAAACTTAGATAATTCTGGTAAATGCGTAGCATCTTAAATTTACTTCTGATATCTGCATAATTAACATTTAAGCTTAAATTTAAAGTTGTAAATATATGACCACAACGATGCTGAAAACTAATCACTGTTCCCTACGAAGAAGGTTCTTGAAGCTGTCAGTTCTCAAAGTCTGATTTGGTTTGTGCAGCAGTACTTTTTTGCTATAAGTCAAACTTACAAATGAAAATAGTGGGGTTTTTTTATAGTTTTGCCATGTTTATTTTAAATACCTATAAGTGACACTTTCCTTCAAGTTTTGTTTCCCATTTTAAATTTTAAGTTCTCTAAAGCAGTAGTTCTCAACCTGTGGGTCGTGACCCATTTGAAGATCGAATGGCCTTTCACAGGGTTGTCTAAGACCATCAGAAAACACAAATATTTCCGTTGCAATTTATTACAGCAGCAAAATTAAAGTTATGTAGCGGCAGCAGAACTAATTTTATGATTGGGGGACATCACAACATGAGGACTTATGTTAAAGGGCGGCAGCATTGGGAAGGCTGAGAGCCACTGCTGTAGAGAGAGGTAAGGACAGATGGCAGAGGCACAGTGGAGGTGTTGCCTGCTTGTGTCTCTTTACATACACATCTTCATGAAGTCTAAACTGTCAAATTCTGAGAGTGTTTCTGGTTTGTCTCCAACATTATATAGACACAAATGTGTATGTCAATAAAAAACATCAGCTGTGTTTTACAATGTGTGTCTTGGCTGGGGAAGCGTCATCCTATTAAGATTTACTCTTATAATCCATCACACATTAAGAGAGAGAAACTGTCATCATAACTCGAAATCTGCTCACTTAGAAATAAGAACTTGACCCAGCACTGGAGGGCCTCACAGACAGAAAGCCATAAGCCTTACCTCTGTTTCTGTTGAAGGTTCTTATGCTTTGTTTCCACATCATCCCCAGCTTTCTGTAATCCATCCTAGAGAAGGATATTTTAGTTGAGAAGAAGCATAGGGACACTGAATTGATGCAAACTGAGCTAACACCCTGTTACCTCTAGGCTCTGGAGCAGTAGGGACAGCTCATCTTCTCTAACGCAGTTCACACGGTAGGAACTCCACAGACACACAGTAATAGACTACAGTCCAGTACTTCCAGAATCCACACTAAGCCCACCTCTATTATTTTCTTTGCACACATTCTAAGATCCCTCTGCCTTCATTTTACTCCATATGTGGTAGAAGGGTTTTGACACAAACCCTTGAAACACATGAAAACTTGAGTAAGTTATTCAGTGCATATAGACCCTGACTTTTGTCTGAGGGAACAGGAATCCTGGAGTTTGCAGTCACTAAGGTATATTGGTGGTGGGGGGGGGGGCGGAGTAGTAATAACTTTTGTTAGTATTCCTCCTAATATGTCTCCTCCTTATCAAATTCTGAACACACAGTTCCCGAATGTTCCCTTTATAGGTTCCTCAGGTTTTTTTCTTTTTTAGAGTGTTCAAAAGTCATTCGAAAGTCTGTCTTTCTTTTAATCTGATACAGTGGCTTTCTCCCCACTTATCTCTAGTATGCTTCCATTCCCTCTAATTGAGGCTGCAAAAGAAGAGTTTGCTATTACTGTTCTCATAGATAAGAATAGGCTTTTATGGAGACTTGTTGGGAAGAGACATCAGTAGGAGACAGAGGGCAATGGAGGTGAATGGAATCAAAAGGCATTACATGCGTGCATGTAAATGTTACAAGGAGACTCGTTATCATATAAAACATGTACTAATAAATACTTTTTTAAAAAGAATTGATTGACATCCCTGCCTTTAATCGCAGCACTTGGGAGGCAGAGGCAGGCAGATCTCCATAGGTTTGGAGGCAGCCTGGTCTACAGAACTAGTTCTAGGACAGCCAGGGCTACACAAAGAAACCCTGTCTCAAAAAAACAAAAACACAAAACCCCAAAATAAACATTTAAAGAGCTTCACTCATGGCATATGACTGACGATACCTCTTGATGATGGCACTATCAGTGGCTGTATCACTGACAGAACACCACTTTCGCTATCTCTCAAGTTAGAGAGGGGGAGGCTGGGTTAAGTGCAAAGGATTTCATATTAAGCTGCTTGGGAGCTTGTAAGAGGTCAGCAGTTCAGGTTTCTCCACTTCGGTGTCTTCTCTACACTAGAGTAACAAGGACTCTTCAGAGCTACAAAGCAAGCTGGTAAAAAGACAACCTACCCTACCAGGCAGAGCACTCACCCAACACAGGGCGGAGGTACAAGGACAGGAGCAAGACCCTGGCCCATGAGACTCCATTTCTCTCGGCTCCCATATAGAGAACTCAAAGGGCACTGATGCTTTTAGAAACAACATTTTAAAAAGCTTAAAATACAATAAAATAAAAATAATATAGGTTTTTGTTCCTTAAAAATGAAAGCAAGAGAGGCTGGAGAGATGGCTCAGTGGTTAAGAGCATTGCCTGCTCTTCCAAAGATCCTGAGTTCAATTCCCGGCAACCACACGGTGGCTCACAACCACCTGTAATGAGGTCTGGTGCCCTCTTCTGGCCTGCAGACATACACACAGACAGAATATTGTATACATAATAAATAAATAAATGTTTTAAAAAATGAAAGCAAGAATGTAGAAATCTTGAGAAAGCCATGAGTTTGCTTTGCTTGGAGCTCTAGCACACAACAGCCTCTCTTCACCCCATCTGCATGACGAAACGGCTGGAGACTTTATTAGACAGATGCCTGGCTTGTAGAGTTAAGGCCACACCATTGCACAGATTTATTTAATCTGTAGAAGAGGTGATAGAGAAAGTTAAAGGCAGTGATTGCTCCTCCCATTCCTGTTCATCTCTTTACATGAAAGCAAATCCCTGCAGCGCCTCATGAATCACCACAGTGGATGCATTGCACCAAGGTTTTGGTCAAAGAAGACTTGCAGTGCATATCTTGCAGCAATATTCTTTTTTTTCTGTTAGCTGCAGTATGCTATAATTAATAATTATAGTTCTTTATAATGAGCCTTCCTCGTGAGCATATTACATGGATTACAGAGATTGTTTATGAACTCTGCAAGACGACTCACAAGAAAAGAGTGTTGTAAGCTGGAAGCACTGTGATTAATATTCATAATTATGATCTATGATTCCTAGCACTGGGAAGAAGGATTGCTTATTAGCCCTCTTCTTGCTTTCCCCATTTATCTGGGTCCATGGAGAGCTATAATTTGAATAGACATTTCTGAGGATGCTTCCTAGGCTAGACATTTGCCTGCTTTATATTATTTTTCTTTTTCTTGTATTGCTTTCCTTTTCAGTTTAAACAAATAGACGGTAAAGTTCTTTTGCCCTGCTCGAAATTCACCCCCAATTCTGTTCATTTTTGCTCACCTCAGCCTTCCCTCTTCTCTCCTGTCTCTGCGCCCCCCTCATCCGTTTACCTGTGCTAAAACTCCCATCATCTTTGGAACCTGTCTGTATTTGAGTTTAGAAAGTACGAGGTCAGAGACAAGGGTGCCCGGGGGAGGGGGGGAGAGATCAAGTGCTGTTCCTCGCCACTAGCTTTGTGTGTGTCGTGCCTTTTCAGAGGACGGAGAAATTCTGTTGGGCTGGTGTACTTTGACTTGCAGTTCTTTCAAGTTGAGTTCCGCTGGAAACGGAAGCACAACAGTTAGTTATAACACAGAGAGACTCTTCCAAGCCATCTCTAAGCACATGTTTTCTATACTTGTAACCATGACCACCATGGATGGCACAGAGACCACAACCTGAAAACCATGTGGTCCTCTCAGAGATCTTACTCATTTTAACTCTTCTATTTGAGGCAGATGAAAGATGCTGTTGTGGGTTTGAAGCCTGCTGAGCTGGGTTTGAATCCCAACCACCAACATAGAAAGCGGAGAGAGATTGCATGTTTATACAACCCCAACATTGTGGGGTAGAGACAAGCAGATCCAGAAAGCTCACTGGCCAGCAAGCCAAGTCCAAATGGAAGGGTGAATGTACTTCCCAAATAGAGGCAATGTTCATCTTTAACATAAGCTGACACAGCATCATAGCATCCAGAGTTTCTAATCAATTAATTCCTAATATGTTGGGAATTGTGCTGGCTGGCTTTATGTCAAAAAGGCACAAGCTATAGTTACCTGAGATGGGGGAAGCTCAATTGAGAAAATGCCTCTAGAGGATCAGCCTTCAATAAAGCCTTTAGGGTATTTTCTAAATCAGGGGATGATGTGGAAAAACTATTCCATTGTGAGCAGGACCATTCTGGTTTTCTGAGTTATATAAGAAAGCAATTTGAGCAACCCCTTGGAGCAAGCTGGTAAGCATGACTCACCAGAGCCTCTGCATCAGTTCCTGCCTATAGCTTTCTTCCCTAGTTGAGTTCCTGCCCTCACTGCTTTTGATGAAGAACTGTTACATGGAGAAGTGGAGGGAATAAACCCTTTCTTCCCAAAGTTGCATTTGGTGTTTCATCATAGCAATATTAGCTCTAACTAGTACAGGAATCATACTTAAGATACTAAATTATAGTTCAGTGTGATGGCTTAGCAGGTAAAGGTACCTGCCACAAACCTAAACAATCTGAATAGAATCTCCAGAACCTGCGTCATTGAAGGAAAGAACTGACTCCTAGAAGTTGTTCTCTGACCTACACACACACACACACAGACACATATACATATGTGTGCATACACACATACATACACACACGCATGCACACACAAGGGTTGGCAGGTAAATGTAAGAAGGATATTAAATTATATCATAATTAAACCAGAGATGGAGAGTGCACTTTAGGTTCTAGAGATAAGAGCTACATTTGACTGACAATCACAGTACCCCCAATACCCAGAGCAGGCTTTTCCTGAGAATGGGTGCTCAATTAACATTTGCTAAGTGGATGAACTCTAGTGATTTGGACATAGAAATCCATGTACCCATTTTTGCTGCCTCTTCTGCCTCTTTAGCTTCAGTTTTAAACTTCCCTTTGAAAGAAGATGTAGCATACCGGTACTTTCTGGAAAGAGGAAAAGAACATGATCAAGTCAGATTAGCATTTCAAAGTACATTAATAAGAGAATATTCTTTAGTAAGACTATATACTCCAGAGATGAGCAGTTGTTAAGAAAGAAATGTTCATTGAGCAAGTTCCACCCAGCTGGTGCATTAGCAGACTTTATATCTATGAAAACTCACTTGCCTTTTAATGCGTGGTAATTTTACTTCAGGAAACTACAAGTCAAGAATGAGATAAAAAAAAATCTCTTCCCACACATGTGTTCACTTATACATGTAAAACAGAAGAACTCTCAAAAAGGAAAGACAAGATCACCCAGCTGCTCCATTGTCAAAGTTTCTGGTTAATATACACAGCCCTCACTCGGATCATCACTGACACTTGAGAAATGGCTTCTCCCAGTTCCCAAGCAATTATCTCTGCCTGACGTGCTCAGAAAAACACATAAAAGGTCATTTGACCTACTAAAAGTCTAACTTTCTTCTGTATTTATGAAGTAGCCTATTTTTAAGTTCAATTGTTTCAGAACAGCAAGCTGATTCTAGAATAATCAAGGAAAAAGAAATTGATATATATACCTATGAACCTATGAAGTCAAGGAAAGCAAAATCAGAGTGGGGGCACCTTCCCAACAGCTGTTGATCAAAGAAGCTCCTCAGCAGAATATAGGCATTTGCTCCTGCCATTGATTGACCACAAGAACAAGCTTCTAAGACCCTGGTGTTAAAGATGGCACATGCTTTAGTCATGGGACATTGAGAAAGCAAGCTGGAACTGTTCTGGAAGCTTCCTCCCTGCTGGCTAGCCTTGAATGTGCTGGAAGGGGCTAAGCAGGCCTCTTGGAAGAATTATCATCAATAGTCACACAGCTGTGGACTCAAGCCAGGCAAGATGAGCCCACTTGTGCAATAGTGGCGAGTCTGTTAGGGGAGTGACTAGCTGCTTTCTTACTGGGCTTGGTGACTGCTCCATGGGACAGAATTCACATCCAGTAGCATAAACCTGGCCGAAAGCCTACAGCTTGGGGCAGTGATCGGCCCTAATGGGAAAGCTGTTGTTGTTATTTTGCTAAATGATCACGAAGCGCCTGTCAAACTGTCTTCTAAATAGCTATGTTTATGCTCACAGGATAGTGATACTGTCTGCTTTGGCCAGAGAAGCTTTTCTGCAGTGGTCAGCAGAGACTGCAGAAACTCATAGCTTGTCAAAGCACAGAGAATAAATAACTCTGAGTGACAAGACACAAATAGCCCATCTATGACACTATCTCCAAGACTCAGGGAACAGTGCAGAGAAATCAGAAAGACTGTTAAGTACAAAAGAAGCTGGGTGGAGGAAAAGCACGCGGCTACCTTCTGAGCATGGCACGGCTGCTGCGCTCTTGAATGCAAGCAGCTGTGCGTAATTGCTAAGATCTGCACAAGATCCTATTGTGGAAGTAGGAGGGGCTCACGGGGATACACCCCTCTTTGAGGATTTCTACCCAGTTAAGAGGTGATAGAGCTGGATAGTTGTCAATGTTGACATGAGTCATGGTCCTTTGAAAGAGGGAACTTCAACGGAGAAAAATCCTCCTTCAGAATGGCCTAGGAGCATGGCTGCACTATACATTCTAGTTAGTGATTGATGTGGGAGGGCCCAGCACACTGTGGGTGGGGCCACCCCGGGCAGTGCTCTGGTTAATGTAAGAAAGCAAGCTGAGTAAGACAGTAAACAGCCTTCCTCCCTGGCCTCTGCTTCAGTTCCTGCCTCCAGGTTCCTGCACCGACTTCCCTTCATGGTGCACTGGAAGTATGACATGAAACAAACCCTTTCTTCCCCACGGTCACGCTGTTTATCATGGCAATAGCGGAGAAAACTAGAACAAAAAAATCTGTTTTCATCAATGGGACAAACAAGTTCTCACCCATGGTCCTGTAAACAACCCTAATGAAATTCACTCACACACAGACGCATGCACACACGTATGCACACATGCACGTACACAGACACAAAGGTAAGGCGAATTGCTTGGGAGGAGAAAGGGGATTAACAGAGGGCAAGAGAAAGCAATAAAGATTGGAATAAATCACGTTCATGTATGAAGATGTCATAATGAAATCCATTGCATTACAAATAACACATGCTAATAAAAAAAACTCAAGAAGAAAAACTTTGTGTAATAGGTCACCTTGATGTGGCTAAAGTTACAGGCATTTAGAGAGAATCCTTGGAACCTGACTCTTATATTTTGGTTTGAATCATCATAGAAGGAAACAGTCTAACATAGTGAGGCTTGAGAAAGCCCGGAGCACTACAGGTCTCACTCCATGCTTTTGCTTTGTACTGCCATTGACTCGGGAGCTCACCAGTCACTCAACATCTCGCTTACAAAGGCGTGTGACAACTAATTGTAAGTGTCAGCATGACTGCACTATGAGCTGCCCAGGGAGCTGGTAAAGGGTCCTTCTGAGTGGATCTGGGAATGTGTTCTTGGAGGACATGCCCATCTGAAGGGTAAGCCAGCAAGGACAATCATTGTTTGTCTTTGCCTTAAGCGTGCATTGCACTAAGTGTGCATTGTCCCAAGTGTGTACCAGGTGGTCAACCTATAGCCCACGGACCAGACTGAGAGCCACTGGCTTCTTCCAAGACAGCCTCACATCTATGTCACCATTTTTGAGAGTTTTTAAATTAAAGGGAAAAAAAGAATATGTACTTACTAACATGCTTCCTACAGAAGGAGGCTAACAACCTGTTGGCAACACTCAATAAATTATGGTCTCATCTAGAAAGGCTTTTATAGATTCTGACTTTTAAAAGTTTTTTTTTTTAAGATTTGTTTTTATTTTTATTTACTGGTATGTGCCCCTGTATATGTCGCATGTCTGTGGGTGCCTGCAGAGACCCAAAGAGGATATCAGATTTCTGGAAGTTAGTTAACTTGTTGTGAGCCTCCCACCAAGGGTGGTAGGTAGGAGCTGAAGTCCGGTCCTCTGGAACGGCAGCTATGTCCCACTGAGCAGACTCTCCAGTCCTATACACGAACTTTAAACAATGTAAGAAATAATGCAAATTCTTCAGGTGATTGCTGATACAAACAGGTCATAACACAATTAAATGGCTGGAAGCTGAAGTCTGTTTACAGTTTATTGATGATTATCTTCCATTATCGAAACAGATGCAGTCCAGACACAGGACGCAGCAGCTTCATGATCAAATGCTGAACTGGCCTTCCTGGAGTCTTTCTGCCTTGGTCCAGGTCAGTCTGTACCCCTTATAGGAGTGGAAAGTTGAGTCAGCCACATTTGCAGCAGCTGAATAACCGCAAAGGTATAAAAGCTATCATGCTATCAATGGTAGCTCAGGGCCGTTACAGGAAGTGAAATTTTAACACATCTAAAAGAACTTAAAGCAATCATCTTTGTTTATGTTTATATATATAAACATTGTATATGTTCACAGTATGTGTTTTTATAGTCTAAACTCTCTAGTGTGTGTTTTAGAGAAGATTGCTTTCCTTTTCATAATGTGGAAAAACTTGTAAAATTTGATGCGTGACTAACAGGAAAAAGCAAATATTTTAAAAGTAACTAAATGCTCGGATGGTGTGCTTGCTAGCTTTATTGTCACCTTGACACAAGGTAGTCATCTGAGGGGGGAATCTTCAGGAAGAAAATGTCTCCTGAAGATTGGGCAAGTTGGCCTGTAGGCATTTGCTCAATTAGTGGCTGCTCAACCCATGGTGAGTGGTTCCACGGTGCCAACCTTGGGTTAGTAATCCTGGGTACTGCAAGAAAGCAGGCTGAGCAAGTCATGAAGAGCTAGCAGTAACAGCACCTCTCCATGGCTTCTGCATCAGTTCCTGCCTCCAGGTTCCTACCCTGCTTGAGTTCCTGTCCTGACTTCACCCAGTGATGGATGGTTACCTGGATTTCTAAATGAAACAATCCCTGTCCTCCCCAACTTGCTTTTGGTCATGGTGTGTTTTCTTAGCGACAGAAACTCAAGACAGACTGGCTGTGTGACTCAGTAAGAGAATGCTTACTTAGAACAACCAAAGACCTGGGATCTTGCTCTAGCACAACCAAAACAAAAGACACAGCAACAGCAAAAACAAATGCCATCCCGTACGCTTCCACTGCAATGGTTCAGTTGGCATTTATTCTAAGATCTAACTTTGTAGCTCTCGTTGCTAACTTCCATGTCCACTTTGAGAGAAGCTAAGATTGGCCACTGAGAAGAAACACCTCTAAAATCTAAGGTGAAGTTCTAATCAGTCTGTTCCTTTGATTTTCTTTTACACTTATATAGCTCATTCAAATTATAACCTCGGTGTAGTGCAAATTAGTCTCTACTACACTCAGTGAACAGCAAACCTAAGTTTGGAGGCATACAATTATTGGTGACCATATCCTGAAATTATCATTTGTTTTTAAAAATCATGTTCTAATCATATACTTTATCAGGTTTGAATCATTCATTTTAGGTTAAATTAAATTTTAGAATAAAAATGAAATTAAGGGGATATTGTTTAAACAATGAAGCAATTTTTCAAAGAATGTGAATTAAGCTATTCAAGCATTTTTTTTGTATGAACTAAAGGTGGCACTAGAGGTGTCAACTCTGCATTACTGCTCAATTTACAATAATAGGCTGAAAATTGAGTGAAATAATCCCAGACGATCTGCATGCTGGTCTACAACTTCAACTTTCGAATTGTTTGAGACAATTTAAACACACTCTGTGTGTGCATCTCTAAAATATTAAAGTAGCAAAACTGATCGATCTCATAAACACAAAAATAAGTGCTCAAATCTCCGCTGCAGAAATGGAAGCCTCCAGCATGCTGGTACTTCTTTACGCATCCCTCCACTCCCTGCTAATGAAACCTCAGAGGAAAAGAGATGGAGTAAAGCATCCACTGGAGAAGGAATGGACTTCCCTAGCTCTTCGTTTCTTAGTCCTTCATCTGAGGCCACAGAATGAGTATAGGCCCTGGGCCAGGCCTCTTAGCTCAGTGGCTAGAGTTGTCTAACCTCTACCTATCTGCCTGCCCCTCAAGGGTGAGGTGAAGGCAAGGCAGCTGTAAGGGCTCCCTTGACTTGATTCTTCGAATATCTTCGTAAAAAGCAGTAATGGGGAAAGGTCAGATATGCATCCCTTCACTGTGGAAACAGCCCAATGGCATCATGTTCGACTAGCTCTGTCTTCTGCTCAGGCATCCCAGGTCTGTCTCCCAGAATTGTATCAACTGCATGGCAGCCTTCCATGTTTGCATCCAGCAGCATGTTCTCCCCTCCATCCTCAGGCCTACCAATGGTCTTGTCCAGAGAGCTATTTTCCATGAAAGAGATGTAATGGAGTGGCATGTGTCACACTAAAAGGATCTGATTCTGGATGTCTTTCTACAGTCATGGTTGACTGGAGCTATGACTGTCATGTTCTACAGCTAAGTTCCATAACCTCATTTAGCAACCATATCATCCTATGAAATAAAACCAACACTCTGGGGCAATTACAGTACCTAATCACTTGTTCATGTAAATCACTATCAGTTTTATGTTTACATACAGTTTTAAAAATCTAAAGGCTGGTCTATCAGTTATTTACCTCATATTTGCTCCCTGAACTTCATCTCTTCACACCTTGTTTCTGGCACTGCTTCTATGATCTGTCTCCACTAGAGCAGGGTCAACTATGAATTTGAGAAGCATTCACATGAGCTGGCGAGATGGTTCAGTGGTTAAGAGTAGTGGTTATTCTTCCAGAAGGTCCTGAAGTCAATTCCCAGCAATCATATGGTGGCTCACAACCATCTACTGTAACATGAGCAGGGCCAGGTTTGTTGGGGTTTCTGCCCTGCCCAGTTCCCACAGCTGGCAATCCCCAAAAAAAATCACACAGAGATCTCTATATGTTATAAAACTGGTTGGCCCATTAGCTCTGGCTTCTTATTAGCTCTTCTAGCTTATATTAACCCATTGTTCTTATCTATGTTAGCCACATGGTTCAGTACCTTTCTCAGCAAGGCAGCTCACATCTTGCTTCTTTGGAGTCTGGGCAGGAGTGGGAGGAATCAACTTCCACCTTCCCAGAATTTTCCTGTTCTCATTGCATCATTTTTAGTTCCTGTCTGGTTTTCCTGCCTATACTTCCTGTCTGGCCAATCAGCGTTTATTTAAAACATAATTGACAGAATACAGACAATTCTCCCACACCAATCTACAATCAGATCTGGTGAAAATACTGGCGAGATTATGTTGAAGGAAAGAGGCTTGTGACACCAGCACATAAGAATGTGTGACTGTCACTTCAGAAGGTGAGTGCAAACATATACATAAGAACCACAATTGGTCAACAAAAGTAATTCAGATTATAAAAGTTTGCTTACTCAAATTACTCAGAAAATGGAAACAAATCCACTTTCAAATGGTTTGAACATTTTTCTTAACCAAACTCACTAAAAGGAATAATTTGAAAAGAGTAGCTGATTGATCCAGGAGACCCTTGGTACCTCCCACAAGAATGAGACTGATGGAAAGGAAACATGTCTGATATTTACTAGGGAATGAACAGCCTGACACGGTCTCACTCTGTGCACACTTTACTTTTAAAAGATGATCTTCAGTATAAACAGATATCAAAATTAAAGCTCGTGAGAAATCCATTGCTGTTTAATGAGGGCACAGAATCAAAGTGGTCTGTACTTTTTAAATTACATCTCTACGAGGAATTTGAAAGCCCCAGGCTAGACGCTGACTTTTCAAGACACCATGACAACATAATAGATGGTGAAGGTCTTTTATCAAAAGTTAATGTGATGTAGGTGAAGGAGCAACAAATTTGGACTGATTTAAAAAAAAAAAAAACAGAGTCAGAAGATTTGCGCTTTGTGCAGATCTCTAACACCGATGATGATTTCAACCAAACAAAACCCCAAAGAAGCACTGCAGAAAATAAAATAGTTAAAAATGTATATATTTACCCAGTATACAAGCACTGTTTCTCCCAGTGGATGGCAAGCTCCTTAAGTGAGAATTATTCCTCTTTGTTACCACCCCAGTCTGACCCACGATTATGCTAATCTCTTGTACGAATTAATGAACACCCAGAAAACACAGCAA
This sequence comes from Microtus oregoni, assembly GCF_018167655.1. Classification (NCBI taxonomy): domain Eukaryota; kingdom Metazoa; phylum Chordata; class Mammalia; order Rodentia; family Cricetidae; genus Microtus; species Microtus oregoni. The sequence continues at coordinate 15,386,594 of NW_024543082.1, forward strand.
AAGAAAAGACCAATGTTACTGCATGAAGAGTTGAGCAAGACTGATTCTATATCATGAAAAGTCAAGTTAACTTTTACATTAAAGTATATCAAATAAGGAGCTGGAGAAATAACTAAGCATCTCTGGTTCAATTCCTAGTACTCCAACTTTAGTTCCATTGATCCAAGGCCCTCTTATGACCTCAGTGGATCCTGCGGGCAAGTAGTACATAGACATACATGAGGGCAAAAATACCCATGCACATAAAATAATAAAATAAAAATAACAAAAATAAGACTATATATATATATATATATATATATGTACATATATATGTGATAAATGGACCAGGTATTTTATATCTGCTCATTCTATATGAATACCATGCATAAATGATAGAGATACTGTGTTATAGTCTGGAGACTGTGTCATCAGCCATAGTGTACAGGCAACATCATGACACTTGTGTCACCATTAAGTGGTAAAAATCCTATGGTAACACTATCATATAAGCTCATCCTGAAGAACATTATTATATGTAACGATACTGCATGAAGCCTAATCGTTCAAATATGCTATGCAAACAGAAAACACATCCAACTGTGTTCTCGGCATGGAAACCATCACAACTAACACCCTAGAGTGAAAAAGTAATTCCTATTAAGGGTCCTTATCAAACTTAGTGTGCTTCCCTGCAGTGTTTAGTCTTTCCTGAGAGCACTGTGAAATACCTACCACCAGTCGCTGTCTTCCTCTTGAGAATGTGAGGAGTTCTATCAATTGTACATGTAAAATCCCCAAGAAAATAATAAAAAAGAAGCATGTTACCTGGGTTTGTAGAGGGAGTAACATAAGTGCTTTGTCTGAACTCTTTTGGCTTGAATAAATATTCTCATTCGAGGATCAAAATACAGAACAGCTGTGTAGGCCCGGAAAGACCGTCTCTCTGGAAGTCTGAAATAGAGAATGCCAAAGGTCACAGAGTAGAAGGGACACTTCTCTCCAAAAAGGAAAAATAATCAAATGTTCTCCTACTAAGCTCTGTCTTGGTTATTCTTCTGTTGTGATAAAAACACTATGACCAAGGCAACTTACATAAGGAAGAGGTTACAGAGGGATAAGGGCCCACTATAGCAGGGCAGCATGGCACCAAGCAGCAGACGGGTTGGCTGGAGTAGCAGATAAGATCTTACATCTCAATACCACAAACAGAAAACAGAGAGAGAGAGAGCTAACTGGGAAATGCCTGGGCTTTTGAAACCTCAAAGTTCACAGTCCCAATGACACAGCTCCTCCAAAAAGGCCACACCTCCTTCTTCTTTTCAAACAGCTCTACCAACTGGGCACAGCATATTCAAACACATGAGTCTATGGGTTCATTCTCATTCATATAACCTGTATGTTCTCAGAAACTTTGTTCTAGAACTAATGATGCTGCCAACAGAACCAAATCTTAAAACACTGCATTAAGTCTCTAAACAGAGGGCAAACATAGATAACATGCTTTGTTTAGAACTAAAATTTGTTGGCAACTAATCAATTCTAAGATGGAAAATATACTTTACATTAACTGGCCCTGCCAGTGACCCAGAAGAACAAAGTCAAGCAAATGTAATATTCCTGCTCAAACATAAGACTCATGCGAACAGAGACGCGCAGAGGCGGAGCAGCGCGGCGGCCAGACGCGGCGGCGGAGCGGCGCGGCGGCCAGACGCGGCGGCGGAGCGGCGCGGCGGCCAGACGCGGCGGCGGAGCGGCGCGGCGGCCAGACGCGGCGGCGGAGCGGCGCGGCGGCCAGACGCGGCGGCGGAGCGGCGCGGCGGCCAGACGCGGCGGCGGAGCGGCGCGGCGGCCAGACGCGGCGGAGCGGCGCGGCGGCCAGACAGGAAGAGGCTTTCGGGGACCAGCGCAGCTGCAGACCCAAGCGGCAGGGACAGGCGTGCAATAAGGAGAGCAGTTCGCCCTACTACAATTGAATCAAAGAGGTAGGCTTTTGGTGGGCCAGGTCACTGGCACAAGGGGAGCCTGGTCCTGTCCTGAAGATCCTTCGGAGGGGTGAGAGGGTTCTTGGCCTGCAGCAGGAACCACGAAAGAGAGTGAGGGCATTTTGTAAGCGGAGCCCTTGGCCAGCAGGGAAACCTGATCCGGTTTTTAAAGGACCCATTGGATAGGATCAATAGGAGGAAATGGGCAGGCGCCAAGGCAAGAATTCACCCAATAATCCGAAAAACAACATGAAAACATCAGAACCCAATGATCTTACAACAGAAGTATTTGAACAACCTAACACAGAAGAAGTGGAAAAAATCGACTTTATGAAGATAATAGAGTCCCTTAAACAACATGTAAAAAATGCCCTTATAGAAATGGATGAGAAGTATAACAAAAAGTTTGAAGAAATGAGTAAATATGTACATGATACCCTGGGAAACCAAGAAAAAACCATCAAGCAGGTAATGGAAACAGTTCAAGAATTGAAAACTGAAATGAAGGCAAAGAAGAAAATACAAACTGAGGACCAGCTGGATATGGAAAATCTAGGCCAACAAGCAGAGTCTACAGAAACAAGCATAATCAATAGAATACAAGAGCTAGAAGAAAGACTCTCAGATGCTGAGGACACCATAGAGAAAATAAACGAACAGATCAAAGAAAACAGCAAAGCCAACAAATTCTCAACACAAAACATTCAGGAACTATGGGACACAATAAAAAAACCAAACCTAAGAATAATAGGAATAGAAGAAGGAGAAGAGTCACACCTCAAAGGCCCAGAAAATATTTTCAACAAAATTATGGAAGAAAACTTTCCCAACTTAAAGAAAGATATTCATTTAAATATTCAAGAAGCATACAGAACACCAAACAGACTGGATCAAAGAAAAACATCTCCTCGCCATATAATAATCAAAACACAAAATATACAGGTTAAAGAAAGAATATTAAGAGCTGCAAAAGAAAAAGGGCAAGTAACTTATAAAGGTAAACCGATCAGACTTACACCTGACTTCTCGATGGAAACTATGAAAGCCAGAAGGTCCTGGATAGAGGTTCTGCAGAAGCTAAGAGACCATGGATGCAAACCCAAACTACTATACCCAGCCAAGCTATCGTTCATTATCAATGGAGAAAACAAGACATTCCAGGATAAGAACAAATTTAAACAATACGTAGCCACAAATCCAGCCCTACAGAAAGTAATAGAAGGAAAATCGCAACCCAAGGAATCCAACACTGCCAACACTGCCTATAATAACCCAGGCATCTAATGACCCTTCACGAGCACATCTCAAAGAAGGGAGACACACAATCTCTACTACCAAAAGCAATAAGAATAACCGGAGTAAACAACCACTGGTCATTAATATCACTTAATATTAATGGGCTCAATTCACCTATAAAAAGGCACAGGCTAAAAGATTGGATACGAAAACAGGATCCAACATTCTGCTGTTTGCAAGAAACACATCTCAACCACAAAGACAGGCACCTACTCAGAGTAAAGGGTTGGGAAAAGGTCTTTCAAGCAAATGGTCCTAAGAAAAAAGCAGGTGTGGCCATACTAATTTCTAACAAAACTGACTTCAAACTAAAATCAATCAGAAGAGACCGAGACGGTCACTTTATACTCATAACAGGAACAATTCATCAGGAGGACGTCTCAATCCTGAATATATACGCCCCCAATATAAAAGCACCTACTTATGTAAAAGAAATATTACTAGAACTCAAGGCAGACATCAAACCACACACACTAGTAGTAGGAGACTTCAACACACCTCTCTCTCCAAGGGACAGGTCAATCAGACAGAAACCTAATAGAGAATTAAGAGAATTATTGGAGGTAATGAAGCAAATGGACTTAACAGACATCTATAGAACATTCCACCCAAATAGGAAAGAATATACCTTCTTCTCTGCAGCTCATGGAACCTTCTCAAAAATTGATCACATACTTGGTAACAAAGGAAACCTCCACAGATATAAAAAAATATCAGTGTCCACCTGTGTCTTATCAGATCATCACGGATTAAAGTTAGAAGGCAACAACCACGCTGCCCCCAAAAAACCGACAAACTCATGGAAACTGAACAGTCAACTACTGAACCACACCTGGGTCAAGGAAGAAATCAAGAAAGAAATTAAAGTCTTCCTTGAATTTAATGAAAATAAAGGGACAACATACTCAAACCTATGGGACACAATGAAAGCAGTGCTAAGAGGAAAGTTCATAGCACTAAGTGCCCACTTAAAGAAAACGGAGAATGCATACATTGGGGACTTAAAAACACACCTGAAAGCTCTAGAAAAAAAAGAAGCAGACGCGCCCAGGAGAAGTAGAAGACTGGAAATAATAAAACTGAGGGCTGAAATCAACAAAATAGAAACACAGAAAACAGTCCAAAGAATCAATGAAACAAAAAGCTGGTTCTTGGAGAAAATCAACAAGATCGACAAACCCCTATCCAAACTAATTAAACGACAGAGAGAGAACACGCAAATAAATAAGATCAGAAATGAAAAGGGGGACATAACCACAGACACAGAGGAAATTCAGAGAATCATTAGATCTTACTACAAAAGCCTGTATGCCACAAAACTGGAAAATACAAAAGAAATGGACATTTTTTTAAATAAGTATCATATACCAAAGCTAAACCAAGACCAGGTGAATGATCTAAATAGACCGGTTTCTCGCGAAGAATTAGAAATGGTTATCAAAAATCTCCCTTCGAAAAAAAGCCCAGGACCAGATGGTTTCAATGCAGAATTCTACCAGAACTTCCAAGAAGAACTAATACCTATACTCCTTAATGTATTTCACAATATAGAATCAGAAGAGTCATTGCCAAATTCCTTTTATGAAGCTACAGTTACCCTGATACCAAAACCACAAAAAGACCCAACCAAGAAAGAGAATTACAGACCGATCTCACTCATGAACATCGACGCAAAAATCTTCAATAAAATACTGGCAAACCGAATCCAAGAACACATAAGAAAAATTATCCATTATGATCAAGTAGGCTTCATCCCAGAGATGCAGGGCTGGTTCAACATACGCAAATCTATCAATGTAATCCACCATATAAATAAACTGAAAGAAAAAAACCATATGATCATTTCACTAGATGCGGAAAAAGCATTCGACAAAATTCAACACCCCTTTATGATAAAGGTCTTAGAGAGAATAGGGATACAAGGGTCCTACCTAAATATAATAAAAGCTATTTACAGCAAGCCAACAGCTAACATTAAATTAAACGGAGAAAAACTCAAAGCCATCCCACTAAAATCAGGAACACGACAAGGATGTCCACTCTCTCCATACCTCTTCAATATAGTGCTTGAAATTCTAGCAATAGCAATAAGACAACATAAGGAGATCAAGGGGATTCGTATTGGAAAGGAAGAAGTCAAGCTTTCATTATTTGCAGATGATATGATAGTGTACATAAGCGACCCCAAAAATTCTACCAAAGAACTCCTACAGCTGATAAACAGCTTTAGTAATGTGGCAGGATACAAGATCAACTCCAAAAAATCAGTTGCGTTCCTATACACTAAGGATAAGGAAGCAGAGAGGGAAATCAGAGAAGCATCACCTTTCACGATAGCCACAAATAGCATAAAATACCTTGGGGTAACCCTGACCAAGGAAGTGAAAGATCTACTTGACAAGAACTATAAGTCTTTGAAGAAAGAAATTGAAGAAGACACCAGAAAATGGAAAGACCTCCCTTGCTCTTGGATTGGGAGGATCAACATAGTAAAAATGGCAATTCTACCAAAAGCAATCTATAGATTCAATGCAATCCCCATCAAAATCCCATCAAAATTCTTCACAGATCTGGAGAAGACAATAATTAACTTTATATGGAAAAACAAAAAACCCAGGATAGCCAAAACAATCTTATACAATAAAGGATTGTCTGGAGGCATTACCATCCCTGACTTCAAACTCTATTACAGAGCTACAGTATTGAAAACAGCTTGGTATTGGCATAAAAACAGAGAAGTCGACCAATGGAATCGAATAGAAGACCCTGACATTAACCCACAAACCTATGAACACCTGATCTTCGATAAAGGAGCTAAAAGTATACAATGGAAAAAAGAGAGCATCTTCAACAAATGGTGCTGGCAAAACTGGATGTCAATCTGTAGAAGAATGAAAATAGATCCATATCTATCACCATGCACAAAACTCAAATCCAAATGGATTAAAGACCTCAATATCAGTCCGAACACACTGAACCTGATAGAAGAGAAAGTGGGAAGTACTCTACAGCAAATGGGCACAGGAGACCACTTCCTATGTATAACCCCAGCAGCACAGACACTAAGGGCATCATTGAATAAATGGGACTTCCTGAGGCTGAGAAGCTTCTGTAAAGCAAAGGACACTGTCACTAAGACAAAAAGACAACCCACTGACTGGGAGAAGATCTTCACCAACCCTGCAACTGACAAAGGTTTGATCTCCAAAATATATAAAGAACTCAAGAAACTAGACCGTAAAAGGCTAATCAACCCAATTATAAAATGGGGCACTGATCTGAACAGAGAATTCTCAACAGAAGAAGTTCAAATGGCCAAAAGACACTTAAGGTCATGCTCAACTTCCTTAGCGATCAGGGAAATGCAAATCAAGACAACTTTAAGATACCACCTTACACCTGTCAGAATGGCTAAAATAAAAAACACCAATGATAGCCTTTGCTGGAGAGGTTGTGGAGAAAGGGGTACAATCACCCATTGCTGGTGGGAATGCAAACTTGTGCAACCACTCTGGAAAGCAGTGTTTCGGTTGCTCAGGAAATTCGGGATCAACCTACCCCTGGATCCAGCAATACCACTCTTGGGAATATACCCAAGAGAGGCCCTATCATACAACAAAAGTATATGCTCAACTATGTTCATGGCAGCATTGTTTGTAATAGCCAGAACCTGGAAACAACCTAGATGCCCTTCAACGGAAGAATGGATGAAGAAAATATGGAATATATACATATTAGAGTATTACTCAGCAGTAAAAAACAAGGACTTCTTGAATTTTGCATACAAATGGATGGAAATAGAAAACACTATCCTGAGTGAGGTAAGCCAGACCCAAAAAGAGGAACATGGGATGTACTCACTCATATTTGGTTTCTAGCCATAAATAAAGGACATTGAGCTTATAATTCATGTTCCTAGAGAAGCTAAATAAGGCGAATCCAAAGACAAACACATAGGCATCCTCAGGAATATTAACCTTCATCAGGCGATGAAAGGAGACAGAGACAGAGACCCACACGGGAGCACCGGACAGAAATCTCAAGGTCCAAATCAGGAGCAGAAGGAGACGGAGCACGAGCAAGGAACTCAGGACCACAAGGGGTGCACCCACACACTAAGACAATGGGGATGTTCTATTGGGATCTCACCAAGGCCAGCTGGCCTACGTCTGAAAAAGCATGGGATAAATCCGGACTAGCTGAACATAGCGGACAATGAGGAATACTGAGAATTCAAGAACAATTGCAGTGGGTTTTTGATCCTACTGCACGTACTGGCTTTGTGGGAGCCTAGGCAGTTTGAATGCTCACCGTACGAGACCTGGATAGAGGTGGGCAGTCCTTGGGCTTCCCACAGGTCAGGGAACCCTGATTGCTCTTCGAGCAGATGAGGGAGGGGGACTTGATCGGGGGGAGGGGGAGGGAAATGGGAAGCGGTTGTGGGGACGAGGCAGAAATCCTTAATAAATAAATAAATTTAAAAAATAAAAAAAAAAAAAAAAAAGACTCATGCGAACAAAAGGAGATTTCTGCTAAGTAGTTGTAAACAGAGAAATACAATGAAAAAAAAAGTCTCATTTTCAGAATTATGAAAGGGACATAAAAAACAAAACTCCCCTTGTACAAGTATTAAAGTAAGTACTCCTGGTCAGCTGAGAGGAGACTTCTAACAGCATGGGTAAGGGAAGAGAAATAGAAAAATAAAGGACAGAAAGACAACAAAGCAGGGATAAAAACAACATCAGCGGCCTGAGGAAAACTCCTGCGGTAGTGCTGCTGGCCGGCTTCTAGGACACTGTGCCTGCCAGCAGACCTTAAATATTAAAGTCCACTGGTGAGCTGTACATATTCTCCAATTAGACAAGAAACACAGGACAAAAGCAAGCCGACCAGGGTTGGAGGTGGTATTCTGTGCTTCTAAACTGCAGGGAAGACTCCAAGGTTAAAGAGAGAGTAGGGAGCCATTCTCCTGGTCCAGACGAAGACACAGATGATGAGATGGAGCTATGAGTCTATCTGGAGGCTCTGCTCAGCAGGTCCTCAGTCCAAGGGCAGAACTCCAAGGACCTCTGGAAACTGAAGGTGAGCCCTAAGTAACCCAAGGCTTTTCTGGTAAGATATAATTTTCTTTGGATACCATCTGAAGTTCAATAAAAGACAGGGAATTTCTTTCAGTTGTTCAAATTTTCTGACATGCATTATGCCAGAGGACCTAGTATGTGGTGGTCATGCCATAAATATCAATGCACTTTTTAATTTATTTTTGAGTTAGCATACAAAATAATGGCTTTCTTTATTACAGCATTTCCGTGCATCTATATCATCACTAATGCAATTTTAATGTAGCAAGAGAAGCTATGTGTATTACTGTATTGCACTATGATAATGCAGTTTCACTGAGCTCCCCAGAGGTTAGACAATTGAGCATCTCTCCACTTAATCATGAAAAGAAAAACAGTAGTTCCTGTGATGCTATAAACATTCCATGGTATCCCGCCGCTGTTGAAACCCTTCTGAACTGTGTGATTTGCAATTGCCCAGAAGCTGGGAACTCCTGATTTCTACACACCTCAAACTGGACACATCATTGTCATTTGAAGGCTAAAGTCAGGAGTAATTCAGAAAGATGCCGGACTTTGACCAGTGACAGAGTGTTTGCCAAGCATGCACAAAGTCCTTGGGTCAGTTCTCCATAGAGCAGAAATAGCAGCATCATGTAGAACAGAATTTGAGAACTAGAGAAGTATGGTGAGAATTGGAAGTGGTTAAAGAAGTTCTGGTATACACAGATACCCCTCACTTTCCACACACACACACACACACACACACACACACACACACAAATATTATATATAAACAAAGCAAAAAGTAATACTTCTGTTTGTTTGGGCCCAGAATTGTAAACACGAGTTTCCATCCACCTGGTCCCAAAACACTGACTCTGAGTTATAAAAGCCTTGCCAGTAGCTTAGGCTTGTTACTAGCTAACTCTTAACACTTAAATTAACCTATATTTCTATTTATGCTTTGTCACATGGCTCATGGCTTATTACCTCATTTTCTACACATCATGTTTGCTCAGTGGTGGGCTGGTGGCTTCTCTCACTCTGTCCTCCTTCTTCCCATCATTCTCAGTTTGGCTTTTCCTCCAAACTTCCAGTCTAGCTACCAATGAGAGTAATACATTTTCATGGTGTAGAAAAGGTTTGTTCCACAGCAAAGGGTGACTTTTTATTTTCATTTTTTTAAAGACAGAGTCTCTACATAGTCCTGGGGCTCACTCTGTAAACCAGGCTGTCCTCTGTCCCACAGAGATCCTCTTGCCTCTGCCTCCTGCATGTTAGGATTAAACGTATGCACCACCACTCCAGTCCTTAGGATGATTTTGGTTCTGCAATCTTCTTGCCTGGGCCTTAGGAATGGGATTACAGACATGTTACTATTCCTAGAACATACTTCTACCTGCTGATTCTGCATTTATTTTTAATTTAGATTTATATTTATACTTATTAATTCAATAAATATAGTTAAATATCCACACCATGCCTGTCAGGGGACATTGAGACCTCCCGTCTCTGAGACAACCCGCTGGAAGGACTCATAACATATTTATCACAGGCTGTAATGAGGATGCACATAGGTGTGGAGAGGAAAGTGAGGGGGTCTGGAGCGATTCATTTACCAGCTTTCTTACACTTTTTTCCCCATTTGCATCAGTTCTTCATTGCTATGATCAGATAGCTAACAGAAATAACTTAAAAGAGGAAGGATTTATTTGGGCTCCTCTTTCCTGAGATGTCACTCCATTGTCACGTGATCCTAAACACCTAGGAAGGGCATCATGGTGGCAGGAATGTGTCGCTTTTTACTTCATGGCCGATCAGGTAGCAGAGAGCTCAAAAGGACAAGGCCTACATAACAGGTCTCCAAGAACCCTTCATAATCACCTACTTCCTCCAGTGAGGCTTCATTTCCTAGAGCCTCCACAACCTCCCAAAATACTTCTTTGTGCTGGAAACCGATGATTCGATACATGAGCCTTCTGGGAACAGTGTCCCAAGCATAACAGTTCCCTTTCATGAAGGTTCACACAGCACCATCGTCCCCAGCTATGTGAATGCAGCATATATGCATGGTGTCCCATCTGAGGGAAATGCCTGGAAGACTCAGCATACAAGGTCCGGCTTTATAGGGATCTAGAGGCACAAGCACCTCTGACCTATGGTGTGTCCAAGTTCCAGAGTGCCAGAGTTGCGTTCCTGGTAGAAGTCATTATCCCAGCTTCATTTCTGAGAAAGATCCCGACAAAAGGCAACTTAATGAAAATAGAAGTTTTTCTACTTATAATTCCTGGTTAGTTTATCATTTCGGGAAAGTCATGGCAGAAATAAAGTTTTGCATCCACTATTTAGATCAAAGTGAGACTATAATGCATGAATCTTTGCTTGCCTGCTTCCTCTCCACTCGTTTTTTACTCTCTTTATTCTTCAGGACTCTCTGCCTAGGGAATGGTACTACCCACAATGAGCTGGGTCTTCCTACACCAGCTATGAATCAAGACAGTCCTCCCCAGACAAGTATCCAGGTCAACCAGATAAAGATAATTCTGAATTAAGACACTTCCCCTGGTGAATCCAGTTTGTCACAAGGTAGCAGTTAAAACTGACCAGCACAATCTGGTTGCTTGCACAGTCTAGCCATAGCAAGGCCACTTGATCAGTTCAATGAAAGGTTTCTACCAGTGCTGGGAACTTAAGTTACCAGAAGCCAGTCATAGGCTAACCTTACAAGCCAGCTCTTCTGAGGATCAGGACAGCCTTTTCTCTTTTCTAGTCTCATGTTTTCCTCAGATACTGTTTGTGACAAGCAGAACAGTAATATTTAGTCATTTTTGAAGTCTGCAGTATAAAGAAAACAGGGCTAAATACAGGACACAAATATTTTCATGTCCTGGGTCAGTTAACCCTGTAGCTTCACCTCTTCCCAGCTTGTATAGCCATTTAGAACTCCTCTCAGTTCCCAAACCTGGCTCACACCATCTCATCTCCAGCCCATGGATATTCCATTCCCGCTCACTCTTACCTATCTCCTTTAGACCTCTCCAGAGGCATCCTTGAAATCTCACTTCCTTTGAAATCCATCCTCACCTGCAGTGTGGGAAGACCCTCACCTCTGTCCTTCCCTCCTTCTGTACCTCCTGTCTCATCAACTGACACTTAGAATTGTTACTGCCTGTGCAGTTGTCTCTCCATCAGGCTGTGAAGTCCATGAGGCTGGTGACCTCATCCACTAGATAAATGTGTGTTGTATGAACGAATGATCACTCATGGCTTCTCTTGCTTAATTCAGAATGAGCAGGAGAGCATTCCCTTTGTGACGAGGTCTTTTCATAACTCATCTTTGGTGGTGATACTATTAAAATAAAGCCACACACTAGAGGGGCTGACATACAAATGCCCGGTAGTCAGGATGTCTTCAGAAGACAAAGGACTGCTCTGTTGCTCTCCATTTGCAAGGACCTGCTTTGCATATATCTTCAAGGGCTTTGCTTGTCTCATTTCTGCACAAATGTTCTTCCTTTCTGTCTGTCCCCTCATGCTTTGCCAGGGGAGTCCCTATCTCTAACACTGTGTATTTTCCTTTTTTTTCATTTTCTATTTAATTGAGTCTGATAAGAAACTGAAAAGAGCCACTCTCCCCATTCCTGCCCTCCCCACATAGAGTCATGTGACAAAGGGAGTTTAAAGGGAAGATTATTTCAAGACTGAACCTGCTGCTGAGTCTGGGGAATACAGGGGGTGAGGGAGAAGATTAGCATCAAAATTTTTCTCTTGAAAATAATTTCTCTTTTAGACTTGAGACTGTCTGCGATTTGACTTCTGTTGGCTGAGTATGGTTGTCCAAGAGTAATAAGCAAAAGAGAAGGGCATGAATTTGAAGGTGAGCTGCTGCGGCCAGGTCTCACCTTTATATACTGATTCAGAACCCCTGGGACTAGAGTTTGAGAACACGGGCTCTTTAAGGCTACCCCCAGATTCCTTCTCTCCATGAAGTTTGGAAGTCACTGCCTGGTAGACCTAGCTGGCAGGTTATACATAAGGGAAAGGACCATGAGAGAGGAGAATGGACTCACAGGTGTTTAGAAGTAGAACATCAGCTGAGAAGGCTAACACAGATATAGATAGCCACATAGGAAACCAGACAGCAAACTCCCTTCCAGGCTGCCAACTGAGCTACCCCTGTGCTATAATCTCAATGGCTCCATTAAAACATAAAGTTCATTGGGTGGCATTAAGAAGTATGACACCATGGTATCTATAAGAAACAACTAGGTTATCCTAAATCCATTCATTTATTCATATATCAATGAGTTAATAGGCTAATGGCTATCTCTAGAGTGGATTTGCTATAAAAACACTTTTGGTTGTGAATCTCTCATCCTGTGGTATCATCTGATGTTTCAGGATACAGAAGAGAGAGCACAATAGAAAAAGGATCTTTACCAGAAATGGGCCCAAGATCTTAGATCTCCATTTTCCAGAACCTATTCTGAATAAGCAACACAGCCTTATGTATTCTGTTAGAGCAATGAAAAATAGACTAAGATCCCTCATGTAGTCCATGCCTAGGACATGGACTCTAAATTCCAGGTACAACACTAAATTAATTAAGTCGTTTTGCAGTACCTCAGAGCTGCCTTCTGTTATGTATAAAATAGTTATATATCACGCCGGAATTGTGTTTCTATAAAATCTCAGACAAGCTGTCATACTTGACATGAGCAAAGTCTATATTATCATGAACACAAAAAAACTCCATGAATATTTGTAGCTAGTGCAAATTCTGAACTTTGAACAGACTTAGCAAATTTAATGTTAGGGTAGATTATACCTAAGAGAAATGTCAACTGCAAGAGGTAGTTTCATAGAAAAGTCCTAAGCTCCACGGGGTAACGACAGTGTTTCTCTTGAGATCACTGCAGGGTGGTGGGCAGCCTATTTAGACAATCTGGAGCTGGTGCTGTGATTTGTTTCAGCCAGCCTAGTTAAGATGTAAAAAGAGTCATTATGGAACGCTGCCCAATGATTGTCAATTTAAAAACCGTTGGCAACTTTGTTGCACCTAATTTCCAAACATGACAGAGGACAACATTACCACTCTATTTGCCTGCATTATGTCGTCAATCTGGAAGTTCTTTTGTTTGAATGGAGTTCTTCAGTGGCCTGACAGCCTCAGCCATAGTAGGTTCTTAGGATGAGGCCAGGCTTTATAAAGACAATCAGTTCCACAAGATTTTTCTTCTTCTCTTAGGGTCAGTTCTTTTACCCAGTGCCCTCCCTATTTGGGACATTTAACTTACAATGTCTATAAAATACTAAGTTATTGAAGGCAATATCTGCACAAAAAATCCATGTGTAAAACAGAGTGCTGCAATAGATCGTGTGATCAAAACAAGCATTAGGAAAGGGTGGCTCAGAGGTGACCAGACTTTCAGAGTTTGAAATGGAAGAGAATGCAATGGTAGCCAAGTTCCTCTCACATTCTGATCTAGATCCCCAGTGATGGTCAGGGAGGGAAAGCAGCTACCACTAAGGCTCCTGCCTTCCTACCACAACATCTACCATATCCATAGAGAATTAAGCAGACAATGGCACTCCCATTACTCACTTAAATCCAATTCATTTGTTGCCTGCATGTACCAGACACTGGCTTAATTTCCTATCATAGAAACTAACTTCACTAGAGCAAATGCCAGAAAGAAGTGCCGTGGGGCAACTGGAATGCAAGCGGGAAAGTAAAAGGTGCTGGGATTTTCCACAGATCAGTGCTGTGTGTATTTTACCTCCACAGCATTCATATAGACCAGATGCTGTGTCATCTTGTTTTAGACATAAGAACTCAGAAGTTAGAACTACAGACAACTTGTCGCCAGATCAATAGCTCTCCCGGACCACCAATGGACACATAAACTCACATCTCTTCAACTTGTGCATACAGACCTGGATTTAATGATCTGGTGGCCCCCTTTTCTAATCCTGTCTATCACTGTACATAGAACAAATTACACAGCCTTAGGCAGCCAATGGCTCCAAGACATCCAATTAACCCTAATGTCTCTACTAGCAGGCCAGGCCATTAGGTCGAGGAATAGTTTTTTGAAAGACAGAGACATAAAATCAGGTTGTCAGAGTGTGGATATATATTTCTTTCTTGGTGCAATGCACAGAAGACTATTCGTGAGACTTGAAAGCCTAGGAGTTAGGCTAGCCTGATAGATCCAGACATCCAAATTTTGCATCCTGATGTGGGAGTGATTTCTTATTAATAAAAAAAAAACTGCCTAGGCCCATTTGATAGGCCAACCCTTAGGTAGGTGGAGAAAACAGAACAGAATGCTGGGAGACAGAAGCTGAGTTAGGGAGTCGCCATGGTTCTCCCGCTCCAGACAGACGCAGGTTAAGATCTTCCCTGGTAAGCCTCCTCGTGGGCTACACAGATTATTAGAAATGGGTTAGATCAATATGTAAGAGCTAGCCAATAATAGGCTGGAACTAATGGGTCGAACAGTGTTTAAAAGAATACAGTTTCCATGTAATTATTTCGGGTACAGCTAGCTGGCGGCCGGGAGCTGGGGCCGCAGGAAACTGCTGCTCCTATTACAACAGCATCCAACTACAGAACAACCTAGCTTTCTCTCAGAGAATGATAGAAAACCTGAAGATGTTTCGGTTTGTTTTATTTTAAATGTTTCAAGAGTGGTCTGTTGCCTATTTAGGCAGCATGGGACAGGTTTAGAGGACCAGGGGTAGATGTTGAGAGACCAGGTGACAGTAGGAGATGTGCTGAAATAATGCAAGCTAGACATGATTCGGGGTGTGCATGATTAATTGGGTGCATGTGAATCTTTTTTGAGAGTGGAACCTGTATGAATTAACCTCTTATTAAGAATAAGGCACAGATATCACCCACAGATTATATATAGTTGGCATTAGGAAAGGTCTGACAACACCGCTACACAGTAGGAGCACCTGCTGCTGGGCAGTGGTACTAAATATTAATAAAAGGCTCACTTAAATTGTGTAAGTCTGAAACATACATTACTTACTACTCAGAAGCAATAGATAGCAAACATTCGGAAGTCATAAAAACCTAGACTTGGCCAGACATGTCGCAAAGGGTTCTAACTGCTCTCAGAAGTTGCAACGCTAGGAACAAGATTTGTGTAACCAAACGACATCTCAAAATAAAAAAAAAATTAAGGAGCAAAAATAATAAACTAGACATAATCTAAACTGACACATACTAAAAACCAAGAGATATATTTCAAGGCTCAAGTTGCAAAGGTAGGCATGGTAGCATATGCCTAGCACCCAGCACTCACTCACTCATGTGACGGCTAGTATTCTCCTAACTGGACACAAACCAGAGTCATCTGAGAGGAGGGAACCTGAGCTGAAAGAAGGCCTCCATAAAACAGGCCTGAAAGCAAGCCTGTGGGGAAGTTTCTTGACTGAAGATCTATGTGGTAGGGCACAGGTCATTGTGGGTAGTGTTAGCCCTAAATAGGTCTTCCGGGGGTATATAAGAAGGCAGAAGAGCAGGCCACGAGGAGCAAGCCAGGAAACAGTACTTCTCCATGGCCTCTGCTTCAGCTTCTTTCTCCAGGTTCCCACCCTGCCTTGAGTTTCTGCTCTACTGTCTTTGAATAGACTATGGTGTGGGAATGTAAGCTGAAATAAACCCTTTCCCAAATTGCTTTTAGTCATGATTTTACCACAACAATGGAAACCTTAAGACAACTATGGAGACTGAGAAAGGATGATCTTGTGTTCATGATCTTGTGCTCAAAGCCAGTCTAGGTTATAGAGTGAGACTCTGTTTCAAGAGAAAAAAAATTCTCAAGTTGCTGAATAACTTCTACAGTAGAGGGGAAGCTGAGAGAGCTGATTTGAGAAAGAAGAAACACTTTTATATTACCTAATATATTTAGACATATTTAATTTTTGAACAAGTTATATCTGTATATTAACTGAAACAAGTCCTTCCATTCCCATCCCACCTTCTGCCTCATGGTTAAAGGCCCTGAGAGAGGTGAAAAGGAGAAGGCTGTATAACAGACAGTGAAAAAATTTCATGCTCCGATGCAGGCTTCAGTGGCATTTCCTATTTCTACTTCAAATGCTAACGACAGAACTGCAGCCCCATGCTCATCCTCTCATATAGTGCAATGGAAAACATCTGGACTGTGAGCCTGTAATTCCATACCTGTTAACTACACAGAACTTAGTATGAAGGGTACTGAAACAGAACCACAGCGCTGTAGCTCTGGCAGGTGACAATTCACACCAACCACACACTTGGGAGCAGTGGGCATCTGATGCAGGTAAACCTGCATCCTCCATGCACTACCTGGGCATCTTCCACATACTTAGTCCTTTTTCCCCGTCAATG
The DNA here is from genome assembly GCF_018167655.1 of Microtus oregoni. Lineage (NCBI taxonomy): Eukaryota > Metazoa > Chordata > Mammalia > Rodentia > Cricetidae > Microtus > Microtus oregoni. The sequence goes on from NW_024543082.1 coordinate 15,403,306, forward strand.
CAGTGTCTTTGGAAATGACATTAAGTTTTAATTATCTCGAGACCAAAGGCTACTAGCAATTACCAAGGAGAAGAAGATGAGACTTATTAAACAAAGACTTGCTTTGCACAAATGGAGAATTTCAGAGAAGAAAAAAACCACGTGTGCACTCTAGAGAGGAAAGAGGAGTCTACAAAGATGGTTTGAGATATGGAACTTGGTCCAGGCTTCCAAAAATGACCCCAATATTAATTAATGAATTTAGTCCAAACCAGCAGATATATTTTAATTTCTGTTCTTTAATAGTCTTGGCACAATCTTCCCTTTTATCTAACTCTTGACTTCTTTCTTTTGAATTTTTATAGAGCAGCCTGGGCTACATGAGATTCTATCTCAAACAAAAAAAAATGAAAGAAAGGATATAATGTGGAAAGCCTGTTCTCTGAGTCTAGTATAAGGTTAAAAGTTTAAGATTTCACAATTCTACAAAAAATATTATTTTCAAAATCAGCCAGATTTCTAAAACTGAAAATTATATAGTTCCAAGATTTGACACTTAATGTGGACAGATATAGAAATCTGTCCTGCAGCTAAAATGGGATATAATAATAAGCACAGAGAAAGAGATGCAAATGAATAGTTATGCTGTCGACCACTTGTTCTCCAAAGCGGGACGTAAACTGCACTTAGTAGGATATTTTTCGGAAGCCGTAAGTGATGGCTTGGGAGGAGACCTTCATGACTGTTCTTCTAGCCTGTTGAGTGTGGCATTTGCTGTTAACTGCAAGAGCCTTCTGAGTACTCCACGACCTCTAAAGCTTTGTGGCAAACACTTTTAACAAATTAAAACTACATATTCTTTAAATTAAAAGGATTCTGAGGGCGTTAGAAAAACAGAAAGCCAAAGTCAACATGAAGCCCAAGTAACTACATCTTAGAGGAGGAGACAGCAACCTCCCAGCCAAAGAGCGAGTACTCTTGTCTGTTCTCGGTACCACCACTAAGGTCCACCTCCCAAGACAATGGATCATCGCATCCTGGGTACTTCCATACTTCATAAAATCCTATTCTTATCTTAGAAAAGACAAGCTCCTCGGGATTGAGCTATGAAAAATATTGCTCAAAAAAGAGAAAAAATTCATACAAAATTTAAAACTCTATCAATTTCCCTACACGAAACCATATGGTGTCCTAAGTTGATCCATTTTCTTTATTTATTTTGTAATTAACTACATAAATGCCTTGAGAAGCTTCAGGCATCGTTAGACAATCTGGAGACAACGAGAACTTTCTCCCTAAACTTCGGCTGACAAATTATTCCTCTAATAATGTATTGTTTTCTGACATTAATGTTGAAATGCCAAGGCATTCTGACAGATAACTATTTGAAAATTTGTATTCAAAGCTTTTAAATAGCATGAAATATCAGTTTGGAATCAAATGCTAAACAGAAGGGCAAGGGCAGCGGGAAGTAGGGAGAGTGTAATGGAGGTGCTGGTAACAACTCTGGCCTCGGTCCTGATATTGGCATATTAATGCTAGCAATGGGGTTCCCAGCACTACAGCAATTAGACTGGATACATTTTTCCCTAAATGAACAAAATCCTCCCTATTTGTGCTTATTCAGAACTCCACGTGTTAGAAATTGAGAAAAAAATATACAATGGAAAAATTACAAAAGACAATCCAAAAGTCAATGATCAAACATTAAGCTAAAGGAGAATTTCTGAGTTTCACTTTGAAAGCAAAGGAAAAGATGCTCTTTGCTAAGGGTTGGTGTGTTTACATGAATCACAAGGCCTCTTACTACTGCTACCGGACACCGCTTCAAACCCCTGTGTGCTGTCTATGGAGAACACACTCTGGAGTCACAGGCTTTGTATGGAAAGAAAGAACAGAAAATAACACATGGGTATTTTTCATACTGAGACTGAAACTGTATTATTTGGGATAAACTGGATTAAACAGAACTGCTAAATGTGCATTTCTGTGTCTCTTTTCACTTTGCACAGCTAGCAAGAAATTTAAGTTTAGATTAGGCAACAATAATACATAAATGGAATTGTAGTAAATTATTTTGTTTTTTTAAAAGATTCATTTCATGCTAGGCTCGTGAGGAGTGTGTGTGTGTGTGTGTGTGTGTGTGTGTGTGTGTGTGTATGCTCATGTGCCTGGAGAAGTCAAAAGAAGCATTGGATTCCCTAGAGCTAAAGTTAGCCACAGTTGTGAGCTGGCCAAGTAGGGTGTAGGGAATCAAACTCAGGTCCTCTGGAAGAGCAGCAAGCCTTCTTAACCACTAAGTCATCTCTCTCCTGTCCCTTAAATAGCTTTCAAAGTCTCTTCTAGTCTCAAGTCTGACACTAAGAAGGTGCATACCCCAGTTAGCAAGCCTTGGTTAAGTTACTTTACAGCAACCTTGCTCTCTTAGAGACTTTCTTTTTCACATGTACCTTCTCTCAGAACCTTCTCGTTCAGATTCCCTTAGCCCTTAGTGGACTAGAATGATTATGTGAGTTGACTTGTTTTATGTAAAGGGAAGTTCATACAAGGGTACGGGCATCATGGGCAGACGAGCTCCTAACTGCCTTCTCATCATATTCTTTTCATTCGGGGCTATGTTCTCTGTTCCCCCCTACTCTATTTGCAGAGTACCCATTCTCGTCCATCTGTGGTAACAATGAACTCTGATATTTGTTTTGATATATGTGAAACAGGAGTGAACGATAAAGGAACTTCATAAGTCTTATTATCTGAAGATCCCAAATATTCTGGCATTCCATGTTGTCTGCAAAACATCTGGAAAGTATTATTTTCCAGCCTTGGTATCCAGAGAGTCCGAATATGATGGTCTTTATGAGGCCTAAGGTCATGTACTTAAGAAACTGCCCAGGTCATTGGAAGGTTCAAACATGGTTTGGGGATCACATGTCTTGCCTAATTTCCTTTTGTACTGGGTGTAAAATGAATTGTCACTGTGGTAAGGTAAGGGGCCTCAGGCCTGCAGCTGGGATGCAGTGCTACCAGCCCCAGCCCACTATCAGGAAATGATGTTCTTTGAGCACACATTACTCACTCCTCCAGAGCCTCGGCCATCAGTATATCTTCTTTGTCAGTTTTAACATCCAACTCTGGTTCTCCACTAAGCAAAAGTTTCATGTTATAAATAATCAGCAAAGTTCCTGGAAGGAAAAAAAAATAGGAAATATTGACTTGTCAGTACTTCAAGTGCTCTAAATCCTAGGCATGTCTAATCACTTCATCTGTAGAATTCAGTCTACTCTAGAGCAAATTTCCTGTTTCGATTCAGCAAGATATGTTTGGATAAAATGCAAGCTCTGCCTTATGGAAAATTATACTCCTGTCTGTGTCTGCTGCATTTCCATAATATGCTGCTCTTAATACTATTCAATCCACTATCAGTCTTTCAAACTTTGGCAGACTTTTTATAATTTGCATTATGACAATTGCTAAGAGCCTGAGCCAAGGTTGTAATATAGGTGAAGCTCTCATTGGTGAAACTGAATCCAATGCATATGAGAAAAAAATTAGTTTAAAACATATCACTGAGTATTGCTTTTAGTTTATAGAGCAGGCGCTGACAAACTATTCTGAAAAAAAAAAAAGCCAATTGGTAAATAGTTTAGGCTTTGCAGAACATATTTCCGCTGTCATAGCTACTCAGAACTAATCTTGGTCACTATGACACAAAAACAGCTAGAGAGAAATGTGTGCAATTGTGTTCCAATAAAATTTTATTTATAAGTACAAAGCACAGGGAAAACCAAGTAGGCTGCCTGCAGATCTTCTCTTCTCCCTGTTTCCCTAGATCCACCCCCCCCCAGTCTCATCCCCATTCTGCAGCAGAACACCTATGGCCTTCCCTGCCGACTCCCCTCATTCCCATCTCCTGTAAATCCCACAGAGCTTCCCCTTCTAACCTAACCTCCTTCCACCCACTCATTGCTTTTTTTTTTTCAGCAGGCACCTCCAGCTATCCAGTGGCCAGTCCTGCCAGGGCATCAAGTAGGCTGACAGCAGATCTACATTTCTCCTTCTGCTCCTCCAGATGCCAGAGCCCCAGCTCTTTAACAGGACACCTGCGGTCGTCTCCCCTCCCTCTCTGGCCCCATCCCTAAGGGACCACACAGACCTTCTTCTCAAACCTCCCCCCCCCCTCGACCCCCAAGTCATCCCAGTATCCCAGCCTCCAACACTAGCAGCAAAACATTGGGAACAAACCAGCTGAGCAGGCCAGGGAAATAGACCCACAGAAAATATCCTACCAGGCAGCACACAGCCACTATACTCTCTTAAAGTCCAGGAAGGAAGCAGAAATCAAGGAACAAAACACACACCCAATAGAGACAAAATTAGATTCAGATATCAAAGACCAAACCTATAGTCATCCCAATCACAGATGCTAAGATGTCAGCATAAAAATACAAACAGCCAGGACAGTATGCCTCCACTGGAGCTCAGCTATCCTACCATAGCAGGCATGGATTACTCCAGCACAGCTGAAGCCCAAGCAAAAGACCTAAAACAGCCTGTAAAAGAGAACTTGATAAGTCCCTAAGGAAAACACCAACAAACGGTGTGAGGAAGTGGATAAATGCCATGAAGAAGTCCAGGAAAATATAAACAGTGCAAAGAAAGGAATAAAATTGTAAGACCTGAAGATGGAGGTGGATGAATGAATGAAAAAAATGAAAACTGCAGTAATTGTGGAAATGAAAAACTTGGGAACTCGAGGAGAACTACAGAGGCAAGCTTCACCATGATATGGAAGAAAGAATCTCGGGTGTTGAAGATATGATAGAAAACAATGGATACACTGGTCAAAGAAAATGTTAAATCTAAAAATTTCAAAACATCCAGGAAATCTGGGACACTATGAAAAGGCCAAATCTAAAAATAAGAGAAAGAAGAAAATTTTCCTAATTTGAGGGCATGCCTATAAAGGTACAAGAAACAAACAGAATACCTAATAGATTGGACCAGAAAAGAAATTACCCTGTCCACATTATAATCAAAACACTGAATGTACAGAGCAAAGGAAGAATATTAAAAGCTGCAAAGGAAAAAGATCAAGTAACACATAAAGACAAACCTATTAGAATTACATCAGACTTCTCAATAAAAACTCTAAAAGCCAGAAGGGCCTCGACAGACTTGTCACAGACTCTAAGAGACCACATTTGCCAGCCTAGACTACTATACACTACAAAACTCTCAATCACCATAGATGGAGAAAATAAAATATTTCACGATAAAACCAAAGTTAAGCAATATTTATCTACAAACCTAGTCCTACAAAAGGTGCTAGGAGGAAAGCTCTAACCTAAGGAGGTTAACTCCAACCATAAAAACATAGGGAAATAAATAATCCCAGACCATCAAAATCAAAAGAAAGGAAATACACACACAATTAACACCACTACCATCACCAACAATAACAACATTAAAATAACAGGAATCAACAATTATTAATATCTCTCAATACAAATGGTCTCAATTCCCCAATCAAAAGACACAGACTAACAGAATGGATGTGTAGAAAGGACACACTGCTTTTGCTTCATCCGATAATCATATCTCAACATCAAAAACAGACATTGCCTCAAGGAAGGAAAGGATGGAGGGAGAGAGGGAGGGAGGGAGGGAGGGAGGAAAGAATGAAGGAAGAAAGAAGCAGGATAGCTAAAACAGTCTTGAACAATAAAAGAACTCTGGGATGCTGGATGGTGGTGCACGCCTTTAATCCCAGCACTTAGGAGGCAGAGGCAGGTGAACCTGTGAGTTTGAGGCCAGCCTGGTCTACAGACCTAGTTCCAAAACAGCTAGGGCTGTTACATAGAGAAAAGCTGTCTTGAACAATCAAAGAGAGAGAGAGAGAGAGAGAGAGAGAGAGAGAGAGAAAAGAAATGTGGAAGGTCTCATCATTTCTTATTTCAAATTATACTACACAGCTATGCCAAAAAAAAAGCAGAATGAATGGAATCAAACTGAAGATCCAAACATAAAGCCATTACACACCTATGAACACCTGGTTTTTTGACAAAGAAGCTAGAAATATACACTGGAAAGAAGACAGCACCTTCAACAAATGGTCAAACAATAACAAAGAAGACCAATACAATGACTCCTAATGATATTCTTCTATACTCATAGGTTGGTACCTTACTCATCCATCATGAGAGAAGCTTCTTCCTGCAACTTCATACATCATGTCAAGTTTGGTCTGTGGCTACGACTTGCTCACTCCTGCTCCAAGGAATGGTTAACTAAAACTGTACAGTCTATTCACAAAACTAGTTACAATATGAAGACAAATGTGGTTTTTCAGAGAAATTAAAAAGGGAAACTAATTATACTTCCTTCGTTACAGAGAACAGCATATGGGCTAAGAACAAGAACTCTGCAGTCAAAATGAAAACTTCGTTGTCAAAATGCTCATATCTAAATACTGGATAGACTACTGAATAGTGTGGTCACCTCAGGTCTCTCACCTCTGTGTGGTTTCACATCTGCCCACGACCTGTACTCACACACAAAGACAGAAAAATGGGATGGGACAAGTTGGGAAGAAGGAAGCCCACAAGAGTATAAGGGTTATAAGAGGTTATGTGGGAATGAGGATGATCACAATACCGTGTGTACACATATGAAATTAACAAAACCATCATTTGTCTAACCAACTGAATGGACCTAGTAAGAATAACAAAATAAGCAAAAATAAAAACCACTATACTAATATTTATATGAGAACTTAATAATTAGAAGTCCTCTGAGAGATTAAATGGCCATTAATATATATAAATACTGCTTGTTTTCTTGCATTTGTAGAACATAGATTTAAAATTACACTTTTGTGTGCATATACAAGTATTTATGTATGTCGAGGGGCACAAGCTTAAGAAGGAAATCATGACAGGGGAGGAAGAGATCTTAAGGGAGAGGAGAAAACAGAAAGTGGAGTGAAGTCTAATAATAAAAAATTGTAAGAGGAGACTCACTCAGGGAAGGAAAGGGGCCGGAATGAGCAGGGAGGGGCCATGAAAGAGAGAAATGATGAGAAGCAGGCATAAAATACAACTGAAGATACCATAAAAGCCACTGCTTCAAGCCTAACCTAAAACAAAAAGATTATAATATTTATATTAATATATAAATAATAACTTAATTGCCACTGTTTTTCTTCTCAATGACAGAGGGAAAGAATCAACAACATCTTTCAACTACAAAGCCACAGGTTATAGAAGGTATCTCGGAGATAAAGCAGGCCAACTTGGAAATGAAATTACAAAAATCTTGCTTAAATATATAGTAATGGAAGCATTGCTGAGAGTAGGACACATACAGCTTCCTCTAAAGCAGACTTCTAAGTTTCGAGAGACAAAAATGGAGACTGTCTAGAGAAGACAGACTAACACAAGGAAATTCCTATAGCTAGTGTGGTCTAGATGCTAAAGACAATGGAGGCTGAAAGCAATGAGGAAAGGATCTGTCCATCTGGGAGAAGGGCGATGAAGCTCTGCTTCCCCCACACAAACATGAGGGCAATTATTGCATCTGATGCTAAGCTAACTTTTTTTTTTTCTGAGACAGGGTTTCTCTATACAGGGTTTTGGGGCTTGTCCTGAAACAAGCTCTTGTAGACCATGCTGGCCTCAAACTCACAGAGATCGACCTGCCTCTGCCTCCTGAGTGCTGGGATTAAAGATGTAAACCACCAGCGCCCGGCCCCTGCTGCTAACTCTTAACAATGTAGCAACACACAAACTAAGAACCTGCAATTGATGGCTAACTCTGCTATGAAGTACAAGGCTGAGGAGCCCTGCAGGCACAAACTTCAGCATCCTCTGCTCACTCAGAAGCTGAAGCCTGAACCTTTGGACTTGTGTCAAGGATTTACAGTAAGTCATATCTGGGTTCTCTTAAGATAAAACCCATATGGATAGAATGAACAGTTACCTTGTGTAAAACTATACCTGAGATCATTGATAGAAAAAAATACAAAAATAAATGCTTCCATTAAAATTTTACTTTTGCTGACTTACCACATCTCCCATAGATCATATCAAATTGTTCCATCAATTTAGCTTCGGTCTTGAATGGGGAGTATTTATAAATGATGGATAACTCTGTGAAGAACTTCTGGGGGTCCTCTGTGACACTCTCTCTTGTTCTTGTTGACCATGAAGGTATTGGAACTACGACCTGGTTTTGTACAACACAACCATTTGTTATGAAACACACACACACAAAGATTCCTTTGTTTGATCCCATTTCATTCTCTTCTTCTTCCAAATCACAAAACACCAAGTTAAAAGTTTATCTTTCTTCTGAAGCTTAGATTTACAAGGAAGAGACAAACAATGAATATGTATACTCAGAATTTTGTTTTTAAAGATTCCATTGTCAGGGCTGCTGCAACGGCTCAGTGCATATGAGCATTTGTCACCAAATGTTGAGTTCCATTTCTGGAATAACACACATGGTGGAGGAGAAGAACCAGTTCCCACAAGGTGTCCTCCGACCTCCACTCGCACACCATGGCACAAAAGGCCCTCTCTCTCTCTCTCTCTCTCTCTCTCTCTCTCTCACACACACACACACACACACACACACACATACACACACACTCTCTGACTCTGTGTGTATGTCTCTCTCTTTCTCTCTCACAACACACAAACACACTCACACACACACAGAAATAAAAATAAATGAAAATAAGAAGGGTTTCCCTCAATAAAACAGCTGGTTAGATTATAGCACTCACAGCTGCCAAGTCCCACCCACAATCTCAGAGCTTTCAATAGGTTGCCCTTTGAAGTGTTCAGCATGACTAGGCATAGAAACCCTTTGATATGACAGAGAACATAAAGTTCAGTGGACAGGGGTGGGGGCGGGGGGGGACTATCTGGGAGGAGCTTAGATGAGGGGAATGAATATGATTAAAATATATTGTGGGAAATTCTCACCGAATAAAACTTTTCAAAGCCTCTAGTATAACAAATAGAAACCAAGTTTTAAAAAAAAAAAATCTGTGGAAACAGAAGCCATTTGAGGAAGATAAAAACTTCAAGGAGAAAAAAAAACATTGTTAAAATCTTCAGAGTAAGGTAGGTAAATGTATGTAAACCCTTTACTCAGGAAGTAAAGGCAAGAGGGTCACAAGTTCAAACACAATCTTGGCAATTTAATGGGATCCTAAATTAAGATATTTTTTAAAATTTATGCCAAAGATGAACCCAGAGAGACAGACATGTTGTGTTCTCACTCATAAGTGGATGTTAGCCGTAAAATGAAGGGTAAGAATGCCACAATCCACAAACCCAGAGAGGCTAGGTAACAAGGAGGGCCCGGGGGCAGAGGATGCATGGAGCTCCCTGGGAAGGGGAAATAGAAGACCTCCCCTAGGTGAACTGAGAGGAGGTAGGGATGCGAACTTGAGGGACTGAAATGGATGGAAGGGGAGAGTACTGAGAGAGATGACTGGAAAGCAGGACATTTGGGGGTCAGATAGAAAGCCAGTGCAAGGGAAACTCCCACGATCTACAAGGATAACCCCAGCTAAGACTCCTAGGAATAGAGGATACACAGCCTGACATGTCCATGCCTTGTGATCAGATTGGTGACTACCCCAACTGTCATCAAAAAGCCTTTATCCAGCAACTGATGGAAACAGATGCAGAGACTCACTGCCAAACATTAGGCTGTGCTAAGAAAAACCTACTGAAGAGAGGAAAAAAGATTGTAGAAGCAAGAAGGGTCAAGAACATCACAAGAAAATCCATAGAATCAACTAATCTGGGCTAATAGGAGCTCCTAGAGTCTAAACTGACAACCAGGGAGTTTCTCTGGGACCAACTTAGGCCCTCTGCAGATATGTCACAGTTGTGTAACTTGGTCTACTTGTGGGACTCCTAACAATGGGAGCAGGACCATCCCTAACACTTTGACTGGCTCTTGGGAACCTAGTCTTCATATTGGATTGTCTTGCCCAGCCTAAGTACAAGGGGAGGTGCTTAGTCTTATCAAAACTTGATATGCCATGCTTTGTTGATACCCATGGGAGGCCTGCCCCTTTCTGAACAGAAAGAGAGGAGGAGTGGGTTGGGGGTGGGGTAGAGAGGAGGGAGAGGAATGAGAGGTGGGAAGAGAAACTGTGGCTGGAATATAAAGTAAACAAATCAATTAAATTTAAGAAAAATTAAGCTAAGGATATATCTCAATGATAGAGCATTTGCCTAAAATGTCTGAGGCCCTGGATTCATTTTCTAGTGTGTATAAAAATAAAAAATAACAAAAAATAATTCAAATGACATAAATACAATTTTTCAGCTATAATAGAAAATACTATGTCTTTGAAATAAAAAACTGCATCATTTTTTAAAAAAGAACCAATGAACAAATAAGAAACACTTCTTGGGAATTGAGAATATAACTGAGGGGAGGGGGGAATGACATAAACAAATTAGAAGATAAATATTGAGAACATCCCAGAAAACAAAGCAAAAATTGAAGATAGAAAATATGAGAGAAAAGTTAGTGGAAAATATATTTTTTAATTTACAAATCTACGTGTTGAAAACAGAAGCTGTAAAAGGAGACAAAAGAGAATATGAATTGAAAAAAACCACCACCCAGAAGTGAGACATATGGGTTTCCAGAAGGGAAAGATGCTACTGTGCCCATCACAATGGCTGCCAATAAACCACCCAGGGAATACTCTGACTTCACAACTAGGGATAAAGAAGGTTCTCTCAGTGGGAGGGAGAAAGAGAAAAAAGAATAATCGCATTTAAGACCACAGAACAAAGTTAAATGGCTTCAGATTTTTCAGTCAATGTACAAGAAAGGTGATGACAGAGCTAAGCCTTCCAAAACTTGAAGAAGGATGAGGTCTAGCTCAGAAAGGACACCAAGCCAAACTGTGACCAAGTGTGGAAGCAGGATTGAAAGATGTTTGTGCACAGAAAGTCTCAGTTGATTTCCAACTCAGGACTCAAGTAAAGAGCGAGCATGCTACACACACACACACACACACACACACACACACACACACACACGGGGGGGGGGGGAGATTAGGGTCTGAGAACATAGAAGGCTGAGCACATTACCAGTGACAGCAGTAAGCAAACACAACACTAAGTAATGTTCATTCTAGATAAGGCAAAGGTACATCAGAGAAAAGCAATCATGAAATAGTTGATGGCATACTCCAAGGTGATGTGGCGTGACCTTAGAATGTAAAGCCTGGACACGGGCACAGCCTGATTTTTGATAGAGAACTTTTGAGCTGTGTCTGTGTGCAAAAATAGAGGAAAGAAATTACGTAAGTCCTCTTGCACAGTGGAAGGTTCAGAGAGAATGCCTGAATATCCGCATGGCAGCAATACAGTGAGGCATCTTAAAGATCATCTGTAGGAAAAGAGCCAAAAAACCCACACATTTGGAAGAGGAACCCTCTGCGAATGTGCACATAGTAAATGATTGTGTGTGTGTGTGTGTGTAATGTCCTCTGTGTGTGTGGCGGGAAGGGGCCATTCAAGGTCCTCTTTGCCTAAAGGCTGTCGCTGTGGTTCAGAACCAATCCCTGCAGCAGGCTCACACTGACACGCTGTTCCGACCCCACACCCATCTCCACGGACCAGCCTGCCCAAATGCAAGTCATATTGTTTCCAAAAGTTCCCCACTGGCCACTCGAGGCTCTCCAATCTCTCCCGCCAATCTGCTGCTTTTTGCCAGTTTGCTATTAACAGCCACACATACTCATTGAGCAAGATTCTTTTACAACATGCCAGTTTTGTCATCTAACCAATTTCCACGTGTGTGACTACCTTGTGATGAGGCCGAAAATGTTTTAATGGTGACAGGGTCTTCAAGCTGTTGCGTTGGTATTTTTTTCCTTCCACGGAATCTAATCATTGCTGAGGGCCTAGTTGTTTGCCATATGCGTATGGTGCATTGAAGTACACTTGACATTCAAATAGAACTCGAGCCTTATAAATCAATAAGATGTTTGAAGTCCAGCTAAGGGAGCTTAAAATCTGTGGTCACCAGAATTGGAAATTTCAGTCTACTTTGCATCCAGTTACTTTATGGAATGTGTTCTAAGCCTTTGACCTCGACAGTCTATTTACTTACAAAGTGATAAACTGTGCACGACACAAATGGTGTCAAGGTCTCAGGAGGCATCCCCAAGAAATATTACCATGCCAAAGACAGATTCTTATTCCGGGAAATGTGGGCACAAGGAGCACAAAATTAAGTTCTCCAAAAAGCCCTCCAGTGACCCCAGAGTGCACAGACACCTTCTGTCCATTCCTCAAACATATGCCCAGATTTCTAAGTCATAATCTGCAAGAAGTTATAGCAGACATCGCCTCATGAGAGGGTAAATGGAAGCTGCACAGTTGCCATGGAAATGGAAAGAAAGTGCCATCTCTTACCTCAGTGAGACCTTCTTTTTCACAGAAAGTCTGAGAAAAGAACAGGCAGGTCATGGTCTCTTCCTTCTTTGTGAAAAGAATAAAGTCTTTGCCAATCCTCATGGACCCGCTGTATTAAAAATAAGAGCACAGTGATTTACATAAGACACCAATAAAGAAGAAACAAGGGGCATGATTTTGTTTACTGTAACAGGTTGTTCTTTTCGATAACCCATCTGCTTGACTCATTCCCAGGAGTGCACAAGTACTATGTGACTTCTCAAAGCACAGCAGATGAATTTGAGAAGATCCAGCCCTATGACTGTGCTTGGGATAAAGCTTCTGAGAGAAGCTCCAGCTAAGGCTCAAAAGAACAATTTCTGGGCCCTGGAAGGAGCCACACACGCCTCATTTACACTGAGGCAAACTAAAGAAAACTGCAGATACCACACCAATGCTCAAATATGCTTTGAAAAACAATAGAACGTAAAGAGGCAATGACACTGGGCTGCTCTGGGATGCCTGGGAGAGAACCCACTTATTCTACACAAGGAATTCTTTAATGTAAAGATCTGAGTCGGTTATGGATATAAAGATTCCAAAGCAAGTTTAGATGCTCAGTAAAACAAAACTTCAGCTGGCTGTGCCTGCTTGTAAGATTTCTTCAATATTGTTTTCAGTATCAGCAAATTATTTCTATTTTAAGGGGGAACAATTCTCACCTCTTAAGCCCATTGCCATATTGTCCAATGAACTTCAAGGTTGATAACCGTTTCTTGGATGTTCCAAAGTAAATGATGTCTGGGACTTCATCTGAAATCGACAGAAATCTTAAGGCAGTTAGGAATGATCTGTTATGAGTATTGAGTTCAGCTGTCAGAAGTTCACCCATTTCTCAGAACGTTAGGACAAGTCCATAGCTTTTGAGACAGACCACTGGCAAGGATTAGTGTTAAGACCCAGAATCATAGAAAAAGATCCTCATGGTAATGTAATGAAGGTCTGACAGACATAGCTGTGTGACCTTAAGTACAGTTTAAAACTGTTAGCCTTCACTTCATTGCTTTTAAGAGGAATGTGCTAACACCACAGTTATGATAAAGAAATGAAACGAGCAGATGTATCTATAAAATGCTTGGCATGCTATCTGAAGGATAAGTGTTAATGTAAATGTCTCAGTTGTCTACAAGACACTAGCCTTCTCCTGGGGTTGCTTAGGGTTAGGGTTCAGGTGACATTGAAGACAGAGGGATTTCCCTGCTGCTGCTCCCTGGGGAGGAAGGAGATTCAGACCTGTAGATTCACTGTTCTCATCTCTCTATTCCAGATCCTGGGAAGGAAACCTCTGAACTTCAGAATATGAAATCTCCCAATTATAAATTCTCTTCCTACTAACCTGCCAAGTACAGCTTAACGTTATGGGGGGGAGGGGACCTTGGGCCTATGTGGGCACAGACATGCTATAGTTCAGCATCAATCGAGTGAGATATTTAAAGGCCACTCCAGGATATTAGTCTGGAGCTAAGGATATTTGGCCACATATTCTCATAAGCTAGTAGGCCACAGGTGAAGTGTCCATGATGAGATTAACCAGTATTTATTGACAGTTTCCTATGTATTAGGAATGTTATACACTCCACATGCACTTGCTACTTTACATTTACACTTACAGGAAGACATTAAGATCTGTATTAGTGAAGTGGTAGGGAAAAGTCGAGGAAATACGAGATCATGTCCGAGAGGACTAAGTGACGTGACAGAGAACCAACGAAGTCAGTCCTTCAGATACAACAGTTAGGAAATGGCACTGAGGGTCCAGCCAGGTATGGCTGGAGTTCAAGAAAGTGGCTACTCCAAGAAAAGTCCCAAAAGGTAGGTGGGGCCAAGAGTAAGACACCTCATGAGACACTGACAGAGAAGGAAGGGGGTCCGAGCCTTACGCTGAAGCACTGGGCACTCACTGAGTCTTCAGCCAGAGAATGACAGGAGCATTTGCAATGAAGTCCTTATCACAGGAAATAACACTATCCCTGCACAGTATTAGAACTGTGATAGCTTGTGTTAACTTTAAAGACACAAGCTGATCTAAATTGTGAGTTCCAACCAGTCGGAACTACATGATGAAACTGTCTCAAAAGAAAAACAAAAAGAAACCAAAGATAAAGTCATGCAACATAGTGCAGACACATTTGGTATGGAGACTGTGGAAGATGGGAGAAAGAAACATCCTGGCACCACTACGGTCTTCTTCTATGGGACAGGAGGGTTCTGGCTCACTTGAGTCCACAGATAAGTTGTATTTTCAGTCACATATGATAAATTTTTTCTAACGTATTACTTAATTTCCAACTGTCTTAGTAAGGATTTCAATTGCTCTACTAAAACACCATAACCAAAAGCAACTTGGGGTGGGGCTTTATTTTGCCTACACTTCCACATCAATCCATCATCAAAGAAAAGGAGGACAGGAACTCAAGGCAGGAACCTAAAGGCGGGAGCTGTAACAGAGGCCTTGGGGGAATGCTTGAGACTGACTTGCTTACCCTGCTTTCTTCTACTATCTACAACCACCCGCCTATGGGTGGCAGCATTCCCAGTGGTCCAGGAACTCCCAAATCAGACATTAATCAAGAAAACGTCCTATAAAAATATCCACAGGCAGTGTTATGGTGGCATTCTCTCAATTAAGTTCCCTCTTCCCTGATATGTCTAGGCCTGTGTCAAGCTAACAAAAACCAACCAGCACACTAAGGATATACACCATTCTCTGTTCTCTTATGCAGAACCCAGATCTAAACACATGCATAATACACATGTATATTACATCAGAGTGGGTGAGGTAAAATACAGAGGGAGAAAAGGACCAACTTGAGGGAGAAAGGTAAATAACTGGGGATGATGAGAGGTAAAGCGTACACACACAATGATATATATACATGAATGAAAATGTCATTAAGAAATGCACTAACGTGTATGTTTACTAAATAAGTCAGTGAAAGAATAAACATAATAAAACAATCCTCTTTAAAAGAGCTTTTCTTGCCGAGTGGTGGTGGCGCACGCCTTTAATCCCAGCACTCTGGAGGCAGAGGCAGGCGGATCTCTGTGAGTTCAAGGCCAGCCTGGTCTACAAAGGGAGTTCCAGGACAGGCTCCAAAGCTACAGAGAAACACTGTTTCGAAAAAAAAAATAAAAATAAAAATAAAAGAGCTTTTCTTTCAACAATACTGTTTTTTCTCCTATGTACAAATGCTCCTTGATTCCCACTACAGAGTTACACATATCCCAATTAACCCAGGATAAATTGAAAATATCAAAAGGAGAATGTGTGTGGGTCGGTGGGGCATTTTCTAAACTAGCCCATTGGCTACGGGAAGTAAGCGGTGACACCAAAGCTACAAAGGGACGTTAACTGCTTCACGTATGCCCGCAGCTTCTCTGCAAACCATGGCCGCCCTTTCCTCATGTGTGTGCCCAGTCTGCTTGGAATTCATCACCACTTTCTAAGCAGAGTGATCAGAACCCTAGCTGAAGACACCTAAAGCATTATAAGAAGTCCAGTTTAGATTCAAAACAACCCATGGTCAGGATCAGAAGACGTATCTTTTCATTTGCCCAGAGTCTTCCCTGTACACCCACGAGGTGTCAACTGAGGCTACCCTTAGATGCACAAAGATAAACCCTGAGATCTATTATGGATGTATTTGCTATGATGGGAACATTCCGTCAAAGCAACTAACCCTCTGAAACAAGAGGAGGAAAATACCCGCAAACTGCTAAAAACAAGGAGAAACAACCTCTCTCTCAAGGTTATGCAGAAAATTAATAATAGCCTAAAGGCATTGGCAATTGCCTCAGGGCTCCTGCAACTAACAGGTAAAAGAGGAGCAACAAAAGAGTCTCAGATTCTATTCAGTTACTATTTGTAGTCTGTTCATTCCCAGGTGCTTTTGTCTTACAAGCAGAATGATTTGTCTTTCATGTGCTTTGACTATAGCATGTACAGTCATTGTGCGTCTTGGTTTAGATGGATAAAAAGAATTTATTTTGCCTGCTAGAATATTTAACCCTAAAATATTCCAAAACAAGTTGTCCAACATGTATTTCCCTTAATTGCTCCATATCTCTGTTTGGAATAGATAGTTCAATTTATTTTTATTTATTTTGTGGGCTTGCAGGCTGCCTCCTTCCACCGCCAGTTAGGTACCTGGATAATTAACTTACCAGGACTCATGCCACATCCGTCATCCAGGAAACACAACATGAATCCTCCCTGCAGTGTTTCATTCTCCACTGTAAGGGAAAGCAGTTAGTCTTAATAAATATTGGGCTTAATGTGTTCATCCGAAAATCACGCTGCTCCCATAATTATTCGTCCTCCTCCATGGCAGGCATGGAGCCCCAGGTATGAAATAGAGATGGGCTGGGAAGGGAGTCTGGGCTATGGCTTCCTCAGAAACTGCAGGGTGAAAACCATC
Organism: Microtus oregoni; assembly: GCF_018167655.1. Taxonomy (NCBI): domain Eukaryota; kingdom Metazoa; phylum Chordata; class Mammalia; order Rodentia; family Cricetidae; genus Microtus; species Microtus oregoni. The sequence continues at coordinate 15,420,200 of NW_024543082.1, forward strand.
ACATAGCAAAAAGGATTTAAATTAACACGCAACCTCTGCAGGTGAGTAAATTATGCATACAGCAGGACAGGCCCTGCTTGGAACCTGGATTGATCCTTACATTCAGGTAGTAATTTTCCCAGAGGAGGAGGGGGAGTGATAACCACGAGAAGTGACCCCAGGATCTCTCTGTCTTCTTGCTCTTCCCTTATGCCCTTCCAAGACTGCAGTAATTCTAAAATAAATCTGAGCCCTTCTTAATAAAATTCATCAGGCTCCCTTCTAAGTAGTTAATCCCTCTGAGAGCCTTTGGTGAGTGTTTCTTCACAACAGCAAATATCTGTTTCTGGAAACGGTTGAGTCACTAGAAGTCAATTTTGATGATGAAGAGAGCCATTAAATTACATAATCTAAGCTACAGGTTAAAATGTTAAAGGGCTGACCAAAACTAATGAATCTAATTTCAGCCTGCAGTCTGTAAACCAGTTCTGAAACTAATTTCAACAGCTGGATGTGAGTACTAACACATTGCCTTTTTAAATAATAGTGCTATTGATGCGTAACATATGGACAATAAATAAAATATGCTTAAAGTATATAATTTGACTAATGCTTATGTATTTGTAAAAACATCACAATCCAAGCAAAAAACACACCCAGCACCTCAAATACTTCCTCCTGACCTTCTGTAATCCCTCCCCCTTCCACACCTGATCACCCTGACCTAGTCCTCAGACAATCATTGACATGTCTTCTGTTGTCATGAATTACATTTTTTAGCATATAAATCAACCTATGTATTCAAAGTTCAATTAGAACTCACATTTAAAATTGAGGCGATGCTCAAGGTAGCCAATGTAAAAATATCTAAAAGATGCACCTAGTTGTATTAGCCCACTTTTGTGACTATAACAAAATGCTTGAGGCTGGATAATTTGTGAGGGGAAAAATAATTATTCATTTCATGATTATGCAGGCCTAAGAGCACAGTGCCATTTTCTGCTCAGCTCTGTGAGGGCTTCATGGTACACCAAACGCCAGTACAAAGACTGAATGCAAGAGCATGCCAAACAGAGTGACCAAACGGCAAGACAGGTGACCAGAAGCCCAGAGTCAAACTTCATGACAACCTACATACAACAACATTAATGTCTTTGGAGGATGAAATCTCCAATGCTCTAATCACCCCCCCACTAGGGATCAAAGTCCCAACATCTCTCAATGTCACCCACTGATGACTAAGTGTCTAAGACAGGAGCATTCAGAGGACAAACCACATTTAAACCATAAACTATCTGGGGAGGGTCCTGGTAATGTGACCTCATACTCATGATAACAGCTGTTCTTCCTTGCTCTTTGTCCATCCAGGACTAAGAAGTGCATGGCCCAGGACGTGACTGAGCCTTAGCAGCTCTCAGTAGCCACCGCTAAATCTGAAGATTTTAAAATATAATAACTCACGGGAGAACCCAGAAGACATGATACAAACAGTTTAGAAAGACCATGATTCCCAAGACAGACACACTACAGATATATAGTACCAAGGGCTTAGGGGTGAGCAGATGTGACCTCAAAATCTAGGCATCCCTACTACCCACACAGAGATAGCCTTACCTCACTCTCCTAAAGCAGTCAGTCCGGGGCTAGAGAGGTGTCTCGGTAGTTAAGAGCACATAGTGTTCTTGCAGAGGACCTGTGTCTTGGTCCCAGCACCCCCATCAGGAAACCCACAGTTGTCCATAATTCTAGCTCTAGGGGAACCCAACATTCATTTCCATATTCTGCGGGTGCCTTCACTCACATGCGCAAACCCACACGCAGAGAGACGTGCATACAAACGCAATTTAAAAACAATAAAAATAAGTCTTTCTTTAAAAGCTATGGGGCTCAAGTTCCTATCACCTAATAATCATGTATTTCCCAAAGCAAACACCATTATCATTTCCACAAAACTTAATCCTTTCTGCAGTGTTTGCTGTTTGCACTGGACTTTGGCCAAGTCAGCACTTCAGGACTACTGAGTTTCCACTCCTCCCCGACCTGGACACGGGTCCTCAGCATCCTGGTCTTCTTCTCACGGGGATTAGCTGACTCTATTCTGATGTATTGATTTCACTTCGACAGTCACTATCTCTTTTCTGGGAGACAGCAACAGCTCCCTAACTTCCTCCCTTAATCACAATATGCAGCCCAACTTTAGCCCGCTGCACACATCACTCCTGCTAAAATCCTGCCCTGACTTCCCAGAGCTCTCAAGAAAAAATCCAAATGAACTATAGAAATGATCCCTGAATCTTCGAGCTGATGAGAGAGGGGGACTTGATCGGGGGAGGGGGAGGGAAATGGGAGGCGGTGGCGGGGAGGAGGCAGAAATCCTTAAATAAATAAATAAATTTAAAAAAGAAAAAGAAAAAAATCCAAGCCACAGGGCAAGTCACGCTTCTCTGTCATGGCTTAGTTTTCCAACTTCAACCTTCATCATCTCCTCAATTGACCACAATGCCAGACAAATATGTTCCCTGAAGTAATCTTGAATATCTCCTAAGTGAATTATGACATATTCCCCTGCCCTTGTCTGATCCACCAGCTGGCATTGACTCTCCTTTCGGAAAACTTGGTGTAAGGTTTTTTTCTAAGAGTGTCATAAGGTACCTGAATGGTCTCTTTCTATGGTGTTTTTTTCCCCACTGTGATCATCTAACCCTGGTGTTGGACCTGCAAGTGCATTTACTCTCTCAAAAGACTACAAACTATATCCGAATATTATGTCTCAGCGACAGAGACTCATATTTTCATTTATTTCTCAAACTTTTCATAATTTGAATAGGAAGACTGAAGAGAGTATCATTTATTATGCCTTGGGGTTTCAACATCTACCTATCTCATGGACCCTAAGCACTCATCTTAACACATTCAGAAAAGAGAAGTGATCTGAGACACCTTTTGCACAGAGATGGAATCACATTATGTATGGACAATATTCTCTCCCGTGTGATCAAAACTAACAGAAGGTTGCGTGTGTTGGTGTAGAAAGGCAGCATTAACTGCATCACAGAAACTAATGTCGTTAGCATCATAATCTACCAAGACTTACTAATAAGTGCACAAAACGCTGAGGGACCACAAATGGAGGCAATAAAGAAAATACAGTGGGTCTGTGGTTGTAACACTTAGATAATTATCTGTACTACATATCCACTTATGCATTTTAAACTATGGGAAGAAAAAAGTGATGTATGCTTAATCATGAACAACGATTACGTTAACGCGACTTTTAAAAGAAAACTGCTTTCCATGGCCAAATTCACGGCTCCAAATCACTCAAATGTTTCCACAGGACTCTAGAAGAGATCATTTTGTAAATGGGCCTTCGGGTAAGTGAGCAATTTGACCCTCGGAGTATGCATTTCTCAATCTGGCTCCCCACAGGGACACTGTTCGTGAAGCACTTAGATTACATTAAAAATCTATAGAATGTGGTGTGATTTGATGAAATAGAATAAAAGTAAAGTAGCTATAGGCTTTTCTTTAGAAAGAAAAACAAGAAAGGAAATGTGTGCTCACCTGAAAACACATCAAGTCGCAAAGCCCCAGCATCTCTGGAAACAATGCAAAAATAACATTACTTCACAGAAAAAAAATGTGCCTTAAAAATAACATTAATCCCAATAGCTTATGCAAGGTGTAACCTATTATCAGATATCAAACAATACAAAAGTCATAAATCACTTAAGATCAATTTCTAAGACGGTTCACTGTACATTTATATAGAAAGAAATGCCATCACCCATAATTTGGGATTATTACAAAAGCTATGACTTAGTAACTTAAAAGACTAGCGATGAAATTTAGTGGTAGTTATTTTTTTAAAAAGGTTCAAAAATGAGTATAAATATAGTGTTTATATTTTAAAGACTTCCTGGAGAATAATACAGAACCATAGAATGATTTTCATGATATATCCCAATTCAAAAACTGAAAATTCAGAAAAGGAAAATTACTGTCATTTGTACCATGTGACCATATATTTAAAGGATATATATATATATATATATATATATATATGTGTGTGTGTGTGTGTGTGTGTACATGAGTTCCTTTGCAATGGTGGAGGTGGAGCCCCATATGTACTGGGAAAATACTTTACCCATCCCTTAAAAAGTTAATAAAGGATTTCTCTAGACTGCAAGTAGGCAAACTATTGACTACGGATGAAGTCTGACTCACCAACTGTCTTATAAATAAAGCTTTATTAGAACACAATCGTACTTGTTCATATTAGTACTGGCTATGGTTTTCTTAGCCCTACGTTGGCGGAACAGTCATTTCAGCGGAGACTGGACAGCCTTCAGAGACAAACAGATTTATTTTCTGACCTTTCACAGAGAAGAGTTCTGATTCCTGCTCTATGAGATGCAATTACCAGTGATTTTTCTGCTCTTTCTTTTTTCCCCTTATTTTCTCAGTTTTTAAAATACATAGCTATTTCTTATATTTCAAGATTTATAGAAGTAAAAAAAAAAAACATTAGGCAAAGGAGGAAGGGCCCCAAGATTCTGGCTTCCATATTGGGAGTGAGAGAAGAGACACAGACCATGAGGTCTTAGCTGATAAGGAAGAATGCGTGCTAAGGAAGAGAGAGTCTGTGAGGAAGGAGGGGGCTAGGAAACCTGTGCAGATGCTCTTGTCTACACACATAGTCAAAGAGGAGACTGAGTACTGTAGCTGGTATAACTAGTGATGGAAAACCATGTCCCTCCCAAAATATCTATCAGTCTCAAACCATAAACGACACCAAATAAACTGAGAGGCAGCACACTGCATTCACTCTGCTAGCCTGGTGGAGAGCTGCTTTTGCTTTTTCCTGGAGCTAAACATACTTTAAAGGTACCGTTATATAGAAATTCTGCAAGAATCCCTGCCCTTTTTTAGGGATTTCCTACCCATGAAACACACACTGAATGGAATATTGAGTTTTGAAAAGTCTCTGCTATTCCTTGACTACAATCCGGTATGCAGGTACCAATGTTTCCACTATACCATTGTGCCTTTTACTAAGAACCGTGGACACATTAGGTGCTCAGTAAATGCCATGGTACTGAAGTCAAAAGTTTGCTGGGTTTGTTGTTTGGTGTTGCCTTTTTGTGTGTTAAATATCTAATACAGGGCCAGGCACATGAGAACAAATATTCTACCACTGAGTCTCCCAGCAGAAATGGAAGACTTTTAAAGAAACAGTTTTGTTTATAGAGGATGCCCACTAGGTATTTTATATAGTTTCTGCCTCTGCAGATGTCCTCTTTGGATCATCATTGCACTAGGACATCTCCAGCAGTCCCTTCCTATGTTACTGCCCTTCCTCCCTCCTTATACAATATTCTTTTATGATATGTAAATCCTACTCTTTACACACACAGGAAATCACCGACATCTTGAACATAATGTAAAATAATTTATTAGAGTAACAGGGAAGCATACAAAAACCTTCAGAAGGCTGATGGGGAATCGTAAATAAAATGTTAAAAGTATATTTTCTTTTGATGGAAAATGCAGCATCTAAGCAAGGGTGGAAAACAAAAGTGTCTGCCAAAGCCAGGGGGAAAAGGCCAGTGTGGGATGTCTGGGGCAGAAGGGAATAAAGCAAGGCTGAAGGAACAGCCAGCCCCGAGAAGATACTTGCCACCACTGTTCTCTATCCACTGAGCCCCAGAGGAATGGGATCTAAAAAGCCCCACTACTGTAGATGACCTGGACCTTTCTTTTTAATTCTGGTCTTCCTTCTCTTGATTCTATTCAGAAAGAGAGAGAGAGAGAGAGAGAGAGAGAGAGAGAGAGAGATTGCGCATGTCCACATGTGGTGCATGGTGGGTGTGCAAGCGCATGTTACATGTGTTCGGGCAAGTGAAGTTTGGAGGAAACCTCAGATGCCATCTTCATCAACAATATACATCTCTTTCAAAAAAAAAAAAACTTATCACCAATTAGGCTAGACTGGAGGAATCCTGCTGTTTCCTCCTCCTCTTTAGCATGGGAATTACAACCGCACCTTGGAACCAAGCATTGTTATGTGGACTCTGGAATCCTCTTGCTCGCAAGGCAAGTCCTATTACTGAACACGTTCCCTGCACCCCTGGCCAGCTGCCTATTGCTACTTGGACCTTCTTATCTTCCTTTTCTTTCTAGATTCTGCAAACTTTCAGACATGGGCTGGAAGTGGCCACACCATGGTGTTGGAGGTTCACCAAGGCAACTCTGAACTGTTTTCAGTCAGAATCTAGTGGGGTGGGGTCTCTTTGTAGGGGCATCAGCCACGAGAAATTACAGAGAAGCCAACCATGGTGATTCTTGGTCCTGGCCCCATCCCTCTTAACTCCTGACTTGAATTCAGTGCCCCTTGGCTGAAGAACAGATTGTTACTTTCTTATTTTGCTTTCTACCTTAGAGAGAGAAAGTGCTAGCAGATTTTCCCCTTTGGTGCTGGGAGGAATTCTCAGGTAGCTGGCTAATTACTGCTCTCTGTGTGTGCTCTCGGAAAGACCATCTTATTTCTAAGGTTCAAAATGAGAGACAAAACTCAAGAAGCTGATATGTTATCAGCTAGTGACAGGGAATTTAGCTACCCCATTAAGAGTCTCCATCTGACAACATTAGGCTGTGTCTTGGGTAGACTTTGCCACAGAGAAGGTAAAAGCAATTTTTCGTTAATAGAAGAATAGAAATATAATCAAGTCAGTATTCAACTAAGCTGAGAAAATGGAGACCTGAGCTAGGTGCGCTGGTGTGTTTCCACAATCCCAACACGGAGACAAGAAAATCATGAATTTGAAGCCAATCTGGACTCTACAGGAAGCTTGGGGCAGCATGGGATGCATAACAAGACCTTGTCTCCATGACAGCATAGACTATGGGTGCTGGAGTGACCAGCGGAACCTTCCAAATCAGCACCTCACATCCATAATGACCTCACGCCACTGGAACCAGGGCTCAGCATAAGTTGATTTCAAACATAAATAGATTATATTTGTTTCTTGAAATTCCCTCCATCTTTGTTCAGAGACAGCTTACCTTGCATTGTCCAGCAGCTCAGCCAGTGCTCCAAAGAGGAAACTGTGAGTTGTGCTGATGGGGAAAGAAAAGGAGAAGAGAAAGGTGAGGCAGGTGTGTAAGCAGAGTAAGGTTTAAGATATAGGCAAATGTTCTTCCAGCACTTGGAGGGCTAAAGGGTGATCTGTGGGTGAACTCAGGCTCCCTTCAGGGTAAGGAGCTTGCTTTGCATTTCCCTACGTGGACATTTCACACATCAACATTAGCACACCATTAGGGGAAACCTAGCTTGCAAGTTTCTCTTTATGTGTAGATTTGGTTCCCCACACCCACACTGGCTGCTCTAAGTGCCAGTAATTCTAGTTCCAAAGGGGTCTGACACCCTTTTCTGACCTCCCTGGACAAACAAAAGACACAAGTTCAAAATATATATATATATATATATATATATATATATATATATATATTGGTTTTCTGAGACCGGGTTTTTCTGTGTAGCCCTGGTTGTGCCAAAGCTCAATCTGTAGACCAGGATGATCTTGAACTCAGAGATGCACCTGATTCTGCCTCCTGAATGCTGAGGTTAAAGGCGTGTGCCACCACACCTGGCTATTTATAGTATCTTGGGAGTTAAAATTTAGTATATAAGCAACCTGAGGAAATCACAGTAATTCCAGACAAACATTATAATACTACACTATGCCACTGGCTCTTCAAAGTGTAAAATTTCTGACCCAAACTGCCATGAGAATTTCTGTGCTAGTTAATTCAAGAGAATTTTGTAAGTGTTTGACATGTTCCCCCACAGAACCTTTTTGGAATTCAAGTCATGATTGAATTCATGACGGAGGTCATGGGGTACAAAGAACACACAGGAAGCACATGAAGACAAAGCCAGCCTTCCAGACCTTGGGCAGGGCTACCTTCACAGTAGAACAAAGAGTGCCTGCAAGGGAGAGGCAGATGGTCACCAAAGACACTCCTCCATCTAACCCCAGAAGATGAGAACTCACCAAAGACACTCCTCACCGGTGATGCCTCATCTGACCCTGGAAGATGAGAACTCTATGCTTTAAAGGGCCAGAGTGGAAACTCTCCAGATGGGCAAAGATCTCAAAGCAGAGAAGAGTGACAGAGACCACACTAGACATTTGATGGATACAGAGACCAGGCTAAAGTGACGATATGTCTGAGTCATAGGGAATTCCTGCTGCAGCAAAGAAGGGCTTGTACAAGCCTGTATGCAAGTGGCTAACACCAAAGTATGTTCTCATGAATGGCCTTTCTCTCTGGTTCATTTTGCAAAAGCCCAGCCTGGAAGCTTAGAAAATACAGGCTTAGGAGGAGCTGGGGTTGGAAGCACAACACCAGTTAGGAGGTTATGTGGGGGTGGTGCAGATGAGAGATGATGCGGCTTGGGCCGAAGGCAACGGCAGCAAGGATGAAAAGAAGAGTTGCGTGCCTTTGAGAAAGCATGTGCTTGACTGTAGGGCTGGTTCTAGGATGTGTAGACTGGATATTGAGCGTAAAAAAAAAAACAGAACTTGAGAGGCTGTGTCAGGAGGATTTCAAGTTTGAGACCACTCTGAGTTCCACAGCAAAATCCTATTTCAAAAAGCAAGCAAAAATATTTTAGTCCCGTTTTTATGGATGGAGATCTACCAGGGAGTTGAGAAGATGCCATCAGTCTGTTGCAGAATTGGGGTGGCATCGTGCTGTCATTATCTTTGTCATTCTGTCAACCAGCTGAAAACTGAGCTGCGGTCGTTGGTATCTCGGGGTAGGGTGTGGGAAAGTCGAGCTGGGACTTACAACAGCAACCACAAACTGAACACAACGAAGGTGGGGTGCTCCTCCACCATAAAACTCAGTCTCTGTAGCTCTGGCTCACACTTCTTGAACTTACTCCAAACTGTTTCATTCGTCCTTAAGCTACTGGACCGGTCCATTCTCCACGGCAGATAAATATCTGCTTGATATCACCTACTCTCTGCTACCTTAGAAGCACGCAGACTGTCCTACAGAACACAGCTGCCCTTCCCGGCTTTCTCAATACCTCCATCCCATTCAAACATGTTCCAGCCATCATATCAGTCAATACTTTCAGGAAATACAAATGACTAAGTAATTTCTAAACACCAAACACCCCATATGAATTGCATAACACTCTCTGCGGCCCTGTGCCGAACTTGAAGTGACAAATGACACAAAAACAAACAAACAAAAAAAAACCCCGCAGTCTCTTGCCCCTGCAGTCTGACTGCAGTAGCCTTCCCTCACCCATGGTTTGGCTCTCTCTGGGTTTTATTACCCGTAGTTTCACTCCAGAAAATATTAATTGGAAACTCCCAGGAGTGCGTTAACCGTAACTTAAGTAGGGAACCAATCTAAGTCTCATCATGACCTTGCTTTGCTCCATTTCATCGTGGTGTGTGGTTGTAACTAGTCTATATTATTGCTCCCTACCTCCTTCATCAACTGTATGGCAAACACATATGCATTGGAGGAGCTAAAGATATAGCAACATATACAGGCTTTTATCTTCATCTGTAGTTCCATAGCACCCCGATGTCTAAACATGCACTTGGGGAAGCTGTCAATAGCCATAGTTAAGAATGGACTATACTATTTCTTTCCAATGTTTCATTTTGTGTGTAAAGGTGTTTTGATGCATGAACATCTGCATACCACAGTGCATGCCTGGTGCTTCGGAAGTTTGGAAGGTGGTGTTTGGAGTTACAGAGGGTTGTGAGCCGTCCAGTGGAGGCTTTACATTGAACCCAGGTCCTCTAGAGATGCAGCCAGTCCTCCCAATTGCTGAGTCATCTCTCTAGCCAGACTGTACCGTTTCAATTAGCAGTTAGTAAGAGGGTGCCAAAGAAATCTGACCCTGGCAGAAAAGAGAAACTAGCCGAATATTGTCCACACATGGGAACTACTCTGTAAAGCAACATGGCTATTTACAGTGTCTCCCAGAGCATTGGAACAAGAACAGAAAAGATGGGTAGGTGGTTCTAATCTGCTGGCCAACATTTAAATAGACTTATTAAGTGATAAAGGTGGGGCCATCTTTCCACTTGGTTTTAACTGAACGATTCAGTCCTCAGGAATAGCGTTATTACTTTCCCTGAAAGAACTACACGCAGTATAAATACATTCTTAAATCTGTCCTACTAAGTTCATTAGGCTTTTGTTTTCCAATTGAATATGAAAAACTACCCCATTCCGACCCCTCCTGGACTCACGAGTTTGCGTGGATGAAATCCAGATGTAGCTTAGCCCTCTGCAGTGAGGCATATTTGCTCATTTTCTCAAACACGACCTGTGGACACCAGAAGACACTGACGCCTGGTAGGAAACTGTATGCCCACACCCACGCCTACGCCCACGCCCACGCCCACGCACTGGCTCACTTGCAGAACAAGAGCTCGAGAGAGAGACGCATGCGCCGTCTGGAGTCCTCAGCATGAAGCCAACCTTGTGCTATGGTTCCTCTCTGGGAGGGTCTTGGTTTGGTTTGGTTTGGTTTGGTTATTTTGAGACAGAGTTTCATTTCATGGTCCTGAGTATTCTGGAACTATGAACACCAGGTTGACCTCAAACTCACAGAGATCCACTTGCCTCTATCTCCTAAGTGCTGGAATTAAAGGCCTGTGCCACCATGCTAGCTAGGCCTTCCTGGGAGGTTCTTGATTACTGCTAGTCTGCATCTAGCTTGGTTTCTTTTCAGATTGGAAATGGATCAGAACTGAGAACTCTCACCCTTGTCCCCTCCCTTCCTCTTTACTTCCCTCCCCCAAATCTGGTTGTGAACATGGATACAAGGCATGAGACCTAGGAAAGTAAAATCGTCTCTTCTTGCTTGAATGGCCCACTTGCACTCTTGGGTGTCTTGGGTATAAGTATGTTTTCTACATTGCGAGAAGGAGAAGCAAACAAAGGAGAGAACAGGTGACAGCGGAATTTAGACTGGCTGCAGTGTGCAGGCCTGGCCCTCTGTGTTAGCAGCTCTTGCCACCTGGAGGAATAGCAAACATATTCTGTTTGTCACACCTGCAAGCAGCTATTTGACGTGCTGGCCTGTGTCCAAATTCTGTCAGCATACTCAACAGAGCACTGAATTCTGAATCACCAAAACCCAAGAGGAAGCAGCAGCATTTGTCAAGGGCACTGGAGAGACAGGGATAGGCTAGGAGGTGACTGGACCTCTGACCTCTGTAATGTAGTCAGACTGATTCAAAGGCTAAGGCTATTCGGCTTGAAGACTAACATGGTTCAGTTCTACTTGGCAAACATTCCGTACCCTGTTCTCCGAGTCAGAAAGACAAGTCTATTGAGCAGAGAGTCTGAAGTAGGTGTTTTGTGATTTCGAAGTGTCATGCGGGCAATGAAGACCTCAGAAAATAGAAGCAAAAATGGTAAATGTGTAGCAGCCACCCTGCTTAGAAGGAAGGAATTCTTTTCAGCCGCTGCATTTATAGGAATCCGGGGAGGAAGCGAGCATTTGAATTGCAACCCAGAGGAACACGATGCTCCGCGTTAATTTGAAGACTGGAAGTGAACGTAAACATCTCAAGTCATTTCTCCTGATTACATTTTTGTGTTTGCGGTGGCTGGCGTGGCTGGTGCTGTCCCAATAGCCACATTTTCTTTACTGAGCAACCTAAATTATCTTCCCAAATTTTTCTTCAGTAGAACCTCACAGATGATATTTTACTTTCGGTTTTATGAGATAGAAAAGCTCAGCGAGCCTCTTCCAGATTTGTTTTACAGTTCCAATTTTCAACTGCTGTCTCAAAGAAACTTGCTTGAGGGGAGGGGGGCACCGGAGCCACTAGGCTGTAATTAGTAAAGGCTGTAATATCTACTGGCGGAAAGGATACAATTATCACAGAATCGGTCCTTCTAATAATCGAAAGCAGAGCCTTCTTGCCATCAGTGGCCAGCCCTAAGCACCAGGCAGTACTGGAGAATGTAGAGAGTGGAGATGGGCTGGGCATGTGGATCTGTTAGGTTATGCTAATTAAGAAGCCTGGAGTTACAGTACACCACCCCAAAAACCCCTCCTCCTCCCTCAGTGCAGCCCTGTTCATAACCCTTGCACCGTATAAGCTAAGTCTCCTGTTCTTCCAGAAATACACAGGACATTCCTTGTTTTGCTTATTTCCCTCAACCCTGCTTCAAGATGCATTTTCACATCATTTCATGCTGTTAACACCCACATAACGGCAGGGAGAGGAGATGAAGAGAGTTGATTCTCTTATGGCTGATCCTGATTTTCAGGAGAATTGCTTCAGCTCTCCCTCACTAAACATTTTAGGTTTGTAAATACACATGCTATACAAAAGTCTCTCTCTTTCTCTTTAATAAGTCCAGATGACCCAGCACTTCATTACTTCTAGGGACATATTTAAACTCAGAATTAAGTTGATAAACTTGAACGTTTGGATTGGCATCTAGTTGACAATCTAGAAGTTTGAATTGGTATCCAGAAACGACTGCCATATCGTAAGAACTGCAAATACTATTATCAGCATATTCTAATAAACACGGAAGGTGACTGCTATAAAGCTGATAACGTGTGAAAGGGCCAGTGACCCCCCTCCCCACTGAGACAAGTCCTGTGACCCTGAAAACAATGGATAGCTCTCTTGCCAAGTTCCTCACTGTGCCTTCATCTCTCCCAGTTTACCCCATGTCTGTCAATGATGTCATCACATCAGTCCTGAATGTAACCAGCAATCACAACCATGATACAGTGACAAACGCCTCCGGGCAATGTGGGAAAATAAGAGGCCTGGAGCTTTGCCAAGCATAACAAGGCTATCAGGGTTGAAGCCACAGTGCTTGCTGTGAAGACGTCAGTCCAAGAGCTCTTCTCAACGCTTCTCTCCATCCCAAAACTGAAAACTTGCTTGGGTGGGCATCCTTGTCACTAGAGATTTTCCCTGGGCCAGGCATGAATGACACAGAAGCAGAAAGAGCACTAATTTCTCAGATGGCCTTTGCCCTCCTGGTTAAAGCTGGCTCCAGCTCCCTTCTTTGAGGAAACCAAGCATAACACCTGGATCTTTGGGTATCTTTGCATCCATGATTGAAATGTTGGGGAGAGAGACATGAAAGTTCCCCAACTCTGGACACTTGCCAGCAGTCGCTCATCTCTAGGGTTCTGTCCATCCTTACTCAGTTAATTGAATTTTTTAGTGTGTGTGTGTGTGTGTGTGTGTGTGTGCGCGCGCGCACGCAAAGGTGCCCGTGGAAGCCAGAAGAGGGCATCAGATCCCCTGAAGCTGGAGTTACAGTGTTGTGAGCCACCCAGTACCCTCTTAAACCATTTCTTCAGCCCCAGTAATTGAATTTTCCTGTACACATATCCAAGACTACTCCTAAGTGACTTTCAGAAGGTACTGGGATCACACTTTCTTACTCCACTGGACAACAGCAGCAGAGTGTCTGTTACTTGGAGGGTTACTTCAGGCTTTCCCTTCAGCTTATGCTCAGTGTGCGTGATGGGTCAGTGGATATTAAAGACAGAAGCAGACATCAGCACACAAGGATAGCAGAGACAAGATGTGAGGGGCCAGAACTGAGCAGTCCTACTTATCAGAGTGAAGCTCAAACAGGACAGATCAGGCTGCCAGGGAAGGACGAGGCGTGAGGAGAGCAGCGTGTGCACTGGGGTGATGCTCCTGTGAATTGTGAAACTTAGTTTGGAGACACTATGGGCTCATTATGCAAATCAGACATTTCTTTCAGGAGAGTTTGTTCGTTACAACAATATAAAAATCAAGTCACTTTGTTTGTACTTTCAAAGGCATACAATAGAGACGAGCTGTATCTCTGTAGGCGTTAGAAACCATCCCACTTACTCACAGTACGAAAAGTATATTCAGGGAAATAACTGTTCGTAAAATGCAAGGAAGGATAGCGGGGTCTAAGCGAAGGGTCGCCACTGGGCAAGTAAATTCCATCTCATGACTACAAAGCTACAGAGTGGAAGACATCATAACAGCTGTCTGTAGATACCTATGAGCATGGCCTCCGGCTTGCCAGATGCAGAGGTTGGCCGCTGCCTTCCAAAGCTCACCTCCCGTGTTCAGTATCCAGGAACTGGGGGTGGGAGGGGCAGAGTAAAAGGAAAGAAATATTTGATTTCTGACCTCAGCTCCCATGGCAACAGAATTAGTGATACCTCCTCTTCCCCACCTTCCGTTCACATCTTGAGCTTTAAAGGCATCTGTGGTGGTTTGGATGAAAACTGTCCCCGGATGGTCTCACAGGTATTTGTGTACTTGATCCCCATTTGGGGAAACTGTTTGGGAAGACTATGGAACTGTTAGGAGATACAACATTTCTGGAGAAAGTGCGTAACTGGAGGAGCTCCTGAGGATTGCCCCACTTCCAGTGTGTGCTCCTTGTGTGTAGTTGAAGACGTGGTCCCTTGGCTTCCTGCTCTGCTTTTGGTCATGCTGTTTTATCCCAGCAGGATAAGAATAACTGATACAGCATATAAGCATCCCTTCTCATTTCCCTATCTGTCTAAGAAGGTTTTTAAGCATCAGTTAGGGACCAAAGATGTTATGGGCCCTCTGGGGAAGAAGTCAAGTCTCTAACACATGAGCCTAGCAAAGATCAAAGAAGTCTTGAAATTTTTAAATTAGAACAGCACCATGAAATATAAGTTTACACTTAAAAAATAATAATAAGCTTATACTTTAAAAGAAAAAATAGGTAGCGGTGGCACACACCTTTAATCTCAACTCAGGAGGCAGAGACAGGCAAATTTCCGCGAGTTTGAGGCCAGCCTGATCTATAGAGCAAACTCCAGAATAGGCAGGGCTACACAGACAAACTGTCTCTAAAAACTGGGGGGAGATGCACTTATGAGTTAAAAAGAATAGGGATGAGCATTTTAGGCAGAGGAGTCATTTGAGGTGAAATTTCTGGCCATTCAGTAAGAAGTTTATATCCAAAGTGCGATATGTGCAGTAAGACAGCCAGAGTGGTACGACGGTTGAGAGACTTGGGGAATGGAGCAGCTATCAGGTCCTGGCAGGTCCAGATGCCCAGCTAAGATTTTAAATAGGACAAGACAGGGGAAACACGTGTGCACAGACCAATTTTGCTCTTCTCAGGTATGATAGAAGCAGAAAAGGAAACAGGAACTAATGTCATTCCATGTTTTAGCTTTTCTCTTCTATGGATATGGCCTTGTTGCTAGCAGCATTGGGCAAGTCACACACACACACACACACACACACACACACAATTATCAGGTTCAGAGATTAGGAAAGAATGAGTTCATTTTGGGACATGATAAAATTTGTCATTAAGCAGTACATCCAAATGGAGTGAAATTGCCAATGCAGTTAAAATAAATGTACTCTTCTTCTGACTTTAATGGAAATAGATTACAGGTTGTCAGTCTTTTCAATGAAATATAATTCTGTTTTTTTTTTTTGAAAATGTTAGTGAAGTCCCATTGAGCCCAAGACCTTCTGAAATCAAAAGCTAGAAAACCAGAGGAAATTGAAGAAGTGAGTTAATAATAGTAGGGAAGGAAAGCCATTATTTTGTTAATTAAAAATATATACATATATATGTATATGCTGATAAAAGATACAAGAGGATAGGGGAAGGTAGGTAGACATGGAAGTACAAATTTTGTAGATATAATTTAATATTTCAAAATTTTCCAAGATGAGCATCAAGAATATTTTCAGAATTGGAGATATAGCTCAGTGGTAGAATATTTGTTTAGCATATGTGGGACAATGAGTTCCACCCCCTGATGTGGGACAATGTTCTTGTATATTATAAAAATTTGTCACTAGTACTAGTTTAATGAAACACTGTTTGGTCAGTAGCCAGGAAGGAAGTATAAGCGGGGGACCCAGAGAATTCTGGGAAGAAGAAAGGCAAAGACTCAGTCACAAGCCAGATGCAGAGGAAACAAGATGAGAATGCCTTACTGAGAAAAGGTACCAAGCCATGTGGCTAAACATTGACTAGAATTATGGTTTAATTTAAGTTGTAAGAGCTAGCTAATAATAATCCTGAGCTAATAAGCTGAACAGTTTATAATTAATATAAGCCTCTGTGTGGTTTTTGGGGGGATTGAACAGCTATGGGACTGGACAGAAGAGAAACTTCCATCTACAATCCCCCACCCCCCACACATAGTAAAAGAAAAAAAGGGGACAGAAGGCAACCACTAACCTGCCAAACAACCTGGGCAGGGTGGGTCCCACTACAATGAACATGTATGCAGTGGAAAGATGGGAAAGGAAGCGTATCTGCTAGTGTGCTGTGAAGAGAAGCAAAACTGAAGATGGTATGGCTGGTGGTAAGGAACAGGCTGATGTGGTTGGCCTACACAGCCACCTGGGGTCATGTGTTGTTCCAGCCTGTGCTGCTGCTGAGGGCCATGTCTGGGTCTGTAGTCCTGCCGTAGCTAAGGTCTGTGATGATGTCCTTGGTCCATGTTACCACTGAGGGTCATAGGAGAGCTGTCCCTGGTGGCCTGGGCACTAGAGAGCTGGTTCTTTCCAGGAAGAACTGGGCCCAGCATCGTGGGTATGGGACAGCTGTCCCTGAAATCCTTTATGTTGCTGCAAATATTGCCCTTGCCCTTGATGAACCCCACAATGGAAGAACTGGCCCTGATCTTGGAAGAGCTGGACTCACCCTTAACCAACCATTCAAAACAGCAAGCCATCAGGCACAGGAGAATTGGCCTTGATCCTGGTCTGAGGGGGTCAGTCCTGTTGAAGGCCCAGACTGACCAACTCAGTTCCTACCCAGGCCCACATCTAATGTTTTGAGTTGGCCCAACCCAGCATGTACCCCATCTATGGCCTGCTAGATCTTGTGAAGGAACTGTCGCTATAGCACCATAGCCACGGGATCTCCATGACTCAGGGCAACAGCAGGATATCAGAGAGAAGTTTTGGTTAGGGTCAAGTATAGATGGTGTACCCAAAGTCAAAGGTCTTGAACCAGAACCATAATTCATGACATTGAACATTTGCAGGTAAATCTGTTTGTCAAAAGGGAGACTGTATGACACACCACAGTTTCCAAGGCCACTAGACAATTGAATATGTGATGGGGAGGTGGGGAAATGGAGAAGCTAAGTGTCTTTTTCTTTTTTTATTATTTTTCTTTTATTTTCTTCTGGGGAGGATGCTACAAGGAGAGAGGTCAGGCATGGAAGGACTGGGAAATGAGTGGAATTGGGGTACATGATGTAAAATTCCCTAAGAATCAATAAAATAATATTCTAATAAAAATTAATAGGAATAATAATAAAAGTCTACTATGCCAATAAAAAGAAAAGAAAAGAATTCTGTGTAGAACCTTCATTCAACTACAGTGTCTAGCTCTGAAGTGAAGCAGTATACCAACTTCATGAGTCTCTAAGATTCAGGCACAAGCCTGGATCTGCAAAGACAATACAGGAGTTTCTATAATTCCATTTCCTGGAGTTGTTTCCCTTGGAAATAATGCAAGGGGGTGTGTGCAAATTTTATTCAAAGTCACAGCAATTTTAGCAAACTGTTTTAAAAACCAGTGCAAGCAGTCAACTTTGGGCCACAATGATGTGAGATTCCATTCTGTATGCTTTGAATATGTTTCATTATGGTTAATAAAGAAGCTGCTTTGGTCCTATCACAGGGCAGAATAGAGTAAGACGGGAATTCCAAGCAGAGTTAGAGGAGAAAGTAGGCAAAATCAGTGAGAAGCCATGTAACCACTGTAGGAGACAGATATTGAATGCTGGACAGAACTTAACTGGTAGGCCACAACCATGTGGTGATACACAGATTAATAGAAATAAGTTAATTTAAGATATAAGAGCTAGCCAATAACGACTGTGAGCTAATAGGTCAAGCAATGTTGTAATAATACAGTTTCTGTGTGATTATTCTAGTCTGGGTGGCCAGGAACAAACAAGCAGTCTTTGACCACACCACTATTAGCATGCAAAATTATCAAACAAGAGTTCTGAGCTTTGGAGCCCTCTGTAATGAACATCTTTTTAAACGTTCAAAGGTGGAGAAAAGACTCACACATGTACGGGAGACTGGTACCTTGGCCTTTGAGCTCAGCACTTTCCAACAACACATGATGAGTCACTGGCCATTGCAAAGGAGAAGTAAGCACATTTTTTTTTCCCTACTGTGATAAAAAGTACCATCTCTTGAGATGCCTTTTCTAACTCAAATTTCAGAGCTCTGAAATGAATCAAATTGTCTCGGATGCTCTCCAAGGGATCATTTTCAGTCTGGGGACCTCACTTACCCATAATTGCACTATCTGCCTGTCATATGCCACAACAATATCCAGAAGCTGCCTGCTGTAAGACATTCAAAGAAACTACTTTCATAACATTGATTTGCTTGCTATCTGAATGGTTTCTTTTTTTTTTTACTGTTTTCATATCTCTCCAATATCAAAGTACTAGACCTCTACTTCTTGAAAAAAATAAAGGATTTTGCCGTAAAAATGCTGCAGAGTGTTTATATGGTGCCTAGGCTGACAACACTTTGAGAATAGTTCTTGTTGGCTTTATTATATTGTTGAGCTATAATTATCTTTGATCCACCATAATTTTCACATGGTAACAAAGCAATGAAAAGAAACATACAACATGCAGAAATAAAAGGAGCCTGTTCCATGATATCAGAGGTCCTAGTCCCTCAGCCTTATGCTCCAACATCTTTTGATATGAGGCGAAAATTTCTTCAACAAGCCTTAAAATCTCTCATTTCACAGCTGAGAGAAACGGTAGTGTGTAGCAGAAGAGAGTTGACCAGGGTACTGAACATTGCTGCACTTGGTTTTAAGGTTCCAAATTGGAGCATGTACCCAGTTCTGCACTTCTTGCTCAGAGGGCCTGTCTGGACAGCTCCGGCTTATATGGGGTCTGAAGGCCTGCGCAGAAGGCTTCCTCTGAGATCATATCTCAATATTATGGTCAACAATGGAATATTTCTAACTCTCCCACTGAAAAACATAAAAAACTATTGGAAAATACTGAGTTCAAAAACAAAAGCAAAAATGGAGATGATGGAGAACAAAACTAACAGGACATAAGAGCTGGAGAGGTGGCTCAGCAGTCAAGAGCACTGGCCGCTCTTCCAGAGGACCTAGGTTGATTCACATTACCCACATAGCAGCTAACAACTGTCTGTAAGTCCAGTTCCAGGGCACTGAACACCCATAGCAAAACACCAATGCACATCAAATTTATATTAAAAAGATATATTTTTTAAAAACTAACAGGACATGAGACAGAGATCATGTATAAGGACTGAGAGTCCATAACATTACTTGACCCTCCAAATTCTTTTCCCAAACCATACAGTTCTTTTTAAAAGATTTATTTTTATTTATGTGTGTGTGTGTGCACACATGTGCTAGTGGGTGCACACAGAAGTCAGAAGATGTTGGATTACCCCTGGCACTGGGGCTACAGGCAAACATCATCTAGTGTGAGTGCTGGAGAAAGAACTCTGGTTCCCTCTCAGCCACCGAGCCAGCTTTCCAGACTCCAGATCATCAGTCCCGCTGCAAAGTGGGGAGGCCAAGGGTAAGAAGTGAGTCTACTTATCCTGTTTGTTTTCTCATTTGCATCATTCTCTACAAAGCCTAGCCTCAGCTCTCTTTTTGAGGGGATGCCTATCTCTAAGGCCCTGCTTGTCTTTCCTATTCCCAGAAGTGCCTCTGTGCTTTTATCAGTTAGCACGAAATAAATAAGCTGACTTCTTGCTTCTGTTCAGACCATCACTCCCTCTCAAAGTACTCCACCCTATTAATGTACCCACCATCTCCACAACAATGGGTGTAGGTGTCACCATACTTAAGATAACATTTCCTTTCTTGTTAATGCTTGCATGTCTGTGGGTGTGCATGTAATGCTTACATGCAGAGGACTGAAGGTGACATCCAGTGTCTTTTTTTTTTTTTTTTGGTTTTTCAAGACAGGGTTTCTCTGTGGTTTTGGAGCCTGTCCTGGAACTAGCTCTTGTAGACCAGGCTGATCTCGAACTCACAGAGATCCGCCTGCCTCTGCCTCCCGAGTGCTGCGATTGAAGGCGTGCGCCACCACCACTCGGCCAGTGTCTTTCTTGATTGCTCTTTATTTGTTGAGTCTGGATCGCTGATTGATCTGAATTCAGGCCTCTCTAGTTAGCCAACTCACTTCAGGGGTCCCCTGTTTCTGTCTACTGCAGGCTTAGATTACAGATGACCTCCCCTAGATGCTAAGCTTTCTGTGTGGGTTCTGGGGACCCAAACGTCCTCATACTTGCACAACAAATACTTGTCTACTGAGCTATCTCCTAAGGCCCCATTCGTTTTTGCTGATACCTAATCCATACTAGTAAAACTCTCCTTATGAATACTAATTATTTTCAACTCCTACAGGTAGTCATCCTCCTGACCCAGAAACTAGTATACCCAGATATACCAAGTAGTTCACTGCTCTGGACTCATTAAGCTGGCATGTACTTTTTATTACATTTTATCCATTTAGTTCAAAACTTTCTTCAATAAACTGGACATGATAACTGCCTATAATTTCAGTACTTAAGAGACCAATAGAGGATTGTTATGAGTTTGAAGCTAGCCTAGGGTACAAATCTAGACTATATAGAAACAAAAGGGGGGGGGTGTTCATGATCAAATAGCACGTAGTTGATCTTATAACTATCCTATCTTCTGTCTTCCACCTTTTCTTGGTACATGGAACAAACGCAACTTTACCATATTCTTGCCTGTGTACCTGTATCTAACTAGACCACACAGTGGCTTTATGTAATTGTAATGTTGCTTATTTCTGGATTCCCATTTCTTTTTCTCATTCTCCTATACAAAACTAACATTCCACACTCGACTCCACTGAAAACTTTTTATTTATACTATCATAATTCTCATCTGCAATAATCAAACAATTGGTGTTTCCTGGCAGGCTCTCTGATGGTAGCAGAAGGCGCCCCTCTGACATAAAGGATACTGTGGCACTAAAAGGGCCTGGAGCCATCAGTAATCCATTAAAAGTTACAATTCTAAATGTCCCTTGCAGGTATTCTCTGTTTGGGGATTATTATAATTTCAAGAGCCATGTAATATGGACTAAATTTGATTTTTCTGACTCCAAATGGTAAGTTTCTGTCTGGATTGAGAAATGTGTTAAAACTGATAACAAAAAAATGAATGTAATGATACATTTAATCCTTATTCCATGGACAGGAATTGAATCAAATAATCTGGCTTTAGGGACCACACACACACACACACACACACACACTCACACTCACTCACTCACACACACACATACACACACACAGTTGTGGCTCCTGAGCAAACTCCTAAGGGTAAAGCACCCCGGGCGACACCCCCAGCTCACCAGGGCCCATTTGTGCCTGCTTTGTCTTATCTTCGTTCCACCAAAAAGAACATCCTGACTGGTTGGCCAACAGAGATAACTAAAATCCTACATTGACTTTGAAACCTGTTGACAGTGGACAGAGACCGAGATAATTTAACCACCTTGGTTAGATTAAAGAAAGAAACTGAATTAGAAAAGTTAAAGGGGAAGATGGTGGAACTGTGCTTGTCTTTCTCACCACTCTGTTCCAGCCACGAAGGAACAGCAACCTAACCACAAAAACCCACTGTGCCACAGCCCGCTGCAGCATGGCCACTGGACGGTGCCGTCACCTCCTGAACACTCTCAGTTATTACGTGGCAGTGACAGCGGAGAGGAGCTGAACTACCCGCATTTGAAGCTTACAGACCAGAATTGAGACCAGAAGGAAGTTTTAACCTTGGTTCTTATCTGCTGAAGGAAGGAATTCAGCCAAGACAAACGACTAAAACAGGGTTTAGCAAAGTAAAACACTGAATACTACAAAGCCCGGGGCCGGCTGACCCACAAGAGTTTTGGATGTGAAACTCTAAGACTTTTTTCTGAGTATTTATGAGCTAAGTGGCATATTCTAGGGAGGTAAGGTGACCTCTCCAGTCCCCTCCCAAACCGTGGGGGACTGATCTCCCTTTTAGGGTACTTCTATGATCATTTTGGAAAAGGTCAGAAGTGATCCTAAGCACGGTACAAATGATATTACAGAGCGGCTGGGTGTCTTTGAGGACACAGACCTTGTTCGTCTGCATGTGTGTCAATTTGGAAAGCGCCTGGTGCCCCTTTGCTTCTACACAATGTGAGGAACCTGAGCACAGCTGGGATGGTTAACTACAAAAGGGCATTGTTACTGTCGGGAGACACCGTTACCGAAATTCACCTAGGGTTTTCTTGATCCCGCACATATAATTCTTTGCCAGGTCTCAAAGTGTCCCTTCAAAATTCATACATCAAGTAGGGCATTGAGGCATACAGCTATTATCCTGGCACTCAGGAGGCCAATACAGGAGGCCCATGAAAGTTTGAGGATAGCCTGATCTCCATAGATCCGGGTTAGCCGGAGTTCCATAGTGAGACCTATCTCAAAAAGAACAGAAAAAAAATGTCATAGGTTGAACCCTAAAGCATAACTCCAATACTCAGAATGTAGCTGTATTTGATGAGAGAGCTTCTAATGAGGCAATTATTTGATAATGGGATTGTTAGAATGGGCTCTGATCCAAACAGACCCATTCCCTTTAGGAAGAGGTCGTTAGAACACAGACAGACATCAGGGGTACATACATCTGTGCACAGAGAAAACCACCGCATGAAGAGACAGCAGGAGAGGGGCCAACACGATCTCAGAGGAGACAAAGCTTACTGACACAATGGTCCTAGACTGGGTTGTCTGGCACTGTGAGGAACACATTTCTGCTTTTTCAACCACACAATCTTTGGCATTTCACTAGGGCAGCCATGGAACATTAATAACTGCCCAAGAGTCATAAGTAAGAATCAATAGAAAGTGATTTCTGCCCTTTTTTATGCTCCCCTCTCTGCTTTTGAAATAGTGTGTTTCTGCATACCCTGGGCTGGCTTCTAACTAGGGTTTCTTCTACCTCAAGAGTGCAAGAACTGTAGGAATGACTCACCAAGCCAGGCTTCCTTTTAACTTCCTCTGTCTTCTCACCAGTTGGGAATTCTCAGTTTGCTTCCTCCAACCCTTCTCTCAGCTTGAGCATCTGACTTTGATGCGGCTATTCCATATCCCTCGGTTGTACCTTATGTATCCCATCTATTCCATGGGGAAATTCAAGCAACACTTTCAATCATTTAAAGCTCTGTCTTTCCCTGGAGAATCCAAACATTGTCCCTACATGTATGAAGCCAGAACTCGTGCACTTAGTTATTTTAGCCTAAGTCGTCACGCTGTTGCTGTTGATGGCTCAACAACAGGCTGCTGGGGGAAAGGGGCCATCATAAAGGGACAGCAGGTCATCATAAAATGACAGCAGAGCCCTTACTTTAAATCTATCCACCATTATCAAGTTTATCGTGTGAGATTACCAGAGCCATGGGAGGAAATTGCCTCCCCACAGAACTAATACTAATTCCCAAGGGGATCCTGCAGAGAAAATCTGGTCCTATTCACTTCTACCCTGAATCTCCAGCGATGTTTTCTGTGCTTTTGGCTTAGTGAAGCTTGAATGACTCAGCAAATGACAGGCTGTGATTTGATAGTGAGCCAAACGAACAGCAACTCTCGATAGTTCTGTGCTCTGTGTGAACTACATAGCACATTGCTGCTGCTCAATAAATGTCACAACTGTCAGCTATCAATTATTCAGTGTGTAATGAGGAAAACGCCTTAGAAGGCATCACCTCAAAACTTGAGAAGCTGTAGAATTTCAACGCCATATCGCAGAACAGCTTGCCTCTTTGCCTTCAACTGCAAAACTGTATACATGTGTATTAATGGCACATCTTTAAATTGCTCTAATTTGTTTATAGTGGCAATTGACAGAAAGTCACCAAGTTATTAAACATCAGCAGTAGGGAACTCTTTCCCCCACTCTTTATGTTCTTTGTATTGTTTTAAGGTAGTGTCATGAGTTAGGAAACTGTTCAGTGGGTTAAAGAACTTGCAACACAAACCAGAACCCGTGAGAGGAGAGAACCAACTCCTGAATTTGTGCTCTGACCTCCAGGAGTGCATAAAAACCCACACCTCCACATACAAATTTTTTTCACAGATAATAATAATTAATAATAATGACAACAATAATGTTAATTAATTAAAAATGTTAAAATACCATGTCTTTAATGCAGGATGTCCTCATATTTGTTGAGTTGTTTTGCCTACCCTCAAATTCACCATTCTCCTGTCTCAACCTCCCAAGAGTTGGAATTTTACATGTGGACAACCATGCTCAGCTAGCAAGAATTTTATTGTTGTTTTAAGTGTGTGTGTGTGTGTGTGTGTGTGTGTGTGTGTGTGTGTGTGTAAGCAGAAGATTTTTTTTTAATTCCACCAGCAGACAGATCACAAATACTATTATGAATACCGCAGGGCATGCCCTGCTATTATGTACGGCACACTTGATCCCTCTGATCCAATATGTTTATCTTGGGCTTTTCTTCCCTGCAATCCTCTCCCAGCCTTCCAACAGATTCATTTTGCCTTCATGGAAACACGAAATTAAGCACAATTCCCTCAGATGTCTATGAAAGTGTCTTCTTCTGCTCTGGGGCTGGTTTTCATGGCCTTGTGTAACTCTAGCATTTGAAACAAATGCATGTGAAATACTTCTAGGACAGGTAGGTTTTGAAAATTACATAAAACATAGGGAAAACACATGAAATAATTGTTGAATGAATTAATTCCAACTACATGATCAGACGATTTGATCCCCACTTCCTGTACTTCTATACTCAGTTTGCTGCATACAAGTTGGCATAGAAAACTGGATGTGGTGATGCACGCCTTTAACCCTGGCACTGGTGAGGCAGAGGCAGGTGGATCTCTGTGAGTCTGAGGTCTAGTCTACAGAGCAAGTTCTAGGACAATTGGGGCTACACAGAGAGGGAACCCTGTCTTGAAAAAGCAAAAATTGAATTAAAAAATAAATTTAAAAAACAACTTAGTAGGTAAATGGGGAATAAAGAAGAAAAAGATCCCGGACACAGAGTCTCAAGGATGACTCCTCCCTTCTCCTCAGATCAGTTAGGGTCAAAACAGTTTCTCAAAGACAGTGCGTGACTTACATCTCCTAAGGGAGGCTCACTATGCAAGTTGGTAAAGTCATTTCCAAGTGCTATTAACCTTAGGCCTCCCTGGCTGCAACAAATATTTAACTCTGTGTCAAGCATAGCAAAAACGAATACAAGGTCAGAATACATCTCTCCAAGATTATAGCTAATTTCTTCCAGTTAATCCCATTCCCACTTTTAGCATATGGTTGGGTTTTGCCCCACTATTGTGAAGGCAGCAATGAAATCCAGATGGATGGTTTGAGGTGAGGATACAGTGTACTTTAATGGAGGAAAAGGACTAGAGAGAAACAGTGTCACCCCACCCATTCATCACAATTCAGATTGTGAAGAAGATGGAAAAAATCCACTTTCGGAGACAAAAGCATATTCTATATGGTAATGCAATATTAATTTCCATATTAAGCAGGGGAACCTGAATCTGAGAGTGTACCTCATCCAAGAGCTGCTCTGCATGTAACAAGGCTTTACAGAAATGCTATTCATTTGTTGCTGTGTCATTTTCTGCCTAAATGTCAGCCAGTAATTCCAGGAGTGATGGGAAAGGCCCTCAGAAGGAACCCACACATAGCCAGGTGCTTCTTCCTGGACCCTAGATTAGGCACCTTTCCCCTCCAAGAGCCTCAACTAACTTCACAGAAATGAGCCTCAACAGCAGCTGCTTTTCCAGAGATCAACTACAGTTCAAAGTTCAGTGCGATGTTCAATAAGGTTCCCATCTTCTTGAACACAGGCTGTATCTCACCTTTCACTGATGCTGAAACGGTTGAATCACATCCGTCTGGGCCATGCCCTTTACTCAATACTAGAACTTTGTAAAGGACTGCTGTCTTCTTCAAGGTTCTGTAGTCTGTGGAGTCTGATGCCATAGGCACCTCTACAGCCTGTGGAGTCTGATAGCATTTGTGGCTCTGCAGTCTGTTGTAGCATGAATAGTAAAAACCCAGAGACAGAAATTGGGATTCAACTCGAAAACCAAAAAGCAAAGTAGCCAATCCACTAGAGAAGTCTTACCTCTACTAAAACTGGACAACTGCAAACTAAACAGACTAATGATGTGGGAATCCCCTCTGAAGGCTGTGAATACCAGTGATTAATAAAGAAACTGTCTTAGGCCTGCACAGGGCAGAATATAGGTAGGCAGGGAAAACTACACTGAATGCTGGGAGAAGGAAGGCAGAATCAGGGAGAAGCCATGGAGCCACTGCCAGAGACAGACATGCTAAAATTTTGCTGGTAAACCACAGCCTGGTGGCGGTACACAGATTAATGGAGATGGGTTAATTTAGAATATAAGAGTTAGCCAGAAATACATTTAAGCTATTGGCCAAGAAGCACTGTAAATAATATAGTTTCTATGTGATTATTTTGGGAGTCTGGGCAGCTGGGAAATGAACAAGCGGCCTCCTTACAACAGACTAAGCCTCTCTCTCCTCTCATTTTATATTCCTGCTAGTGCTGGGATTAAGGGTGTATGACTCCCTAGTACTGGGATTAAAGGAATAGGCCACCACCACCTGGATTTGTTTCTGCATTGATCTTGTGTAGCCCAGGGTGGTCTTGAACTCTGAGATCCATCTGACTCTGTCTCCCAAATTCTGGGGTTAAATGTGTGTGTCACCAATGCCTGATCTCTAGTGGCTTTAGCTTTGCCTCTAGTCTTCAGGCAAGACTTATTTATCAAAATACAAATAATATACCACTACAGTCTGTGGAGTCTGCTGGCATTGGTGGCTCTGCAGTCTGTGGAGTCTGATGGCGTTGGTGGCTCTGCAGTCTGTGAGTCTGATGGAGTTGGTGGCTCTGCAGTCTGTGAGTCTGATGGAGTTGGTGGCTCTGCAGTTTGTGATTCTGATGGAGTTGGTGGCTCTGCAGTCTGTGGAGTCTGATGGTGTTGGTGGCTCTGCAGTCTGTGAGTCTGATGGTGTTGGTGGCTCTGCAGTCTGTGAGTCTGATGGAGTTGGTGGCTCTGCAGTCTGTGAGTCTGATGGAGTTGGTGGCTCTGCAGTTTGTGATTCTGATGGAGTTGGTGGCTCTGCAGTCTGTGGAGTCTGATGGTGTTGGTGGCTCTGCAGTCTGTGAGTCTGATGGTGTTGGTGGCTCTGCAGTCTGTGAGTCTGATGGAGTTGGTGGCTCTGCAGTCTGTGAGTCTGATGGAGTTGGTGGCTCTGCAGTCTGTGGAGTCTGATGGCGTTGGTGGCTCTGCAGTCTGTGGAGTCTGATGGAGTTGGCGGCTCTGCAGTCTGTGGAGTCTGATGGCGTTGGTGGCTCTGCAGTCTGTGAGTCTGATGGTGTTGGTGGCTCTGCAGTCTGTGAGTCTGATGGAGTTGGTGGCTCTGCAGTCTGTGATTCTGATGGAGTAGGTGGCTCTGCAGTCTGTGGAGTCTGATGGTGTTGGTGGCTCTGCAGTCTGTGAGTCTGATGGTGTTAGTGGCTCTGCAGTCTGTGAGTCTGATGGAGTTGGCGGCTCTGCAGTCTGTGAGTCTGATGGTGTTGGTGGCTCTGCAGTCTGTGGAGTCTGATGGCGTTGGTGGCTCTGCAGTCTGTGGAGTCTGATGGCATTGGTGGCTCTGCAGTCTGTGGAGTCTGATGGCGTTGGTGGCTCTGCAGTCTGTGGAGTCTGATGGAGTTGGTGGCTCTGCAGTCTGTGAGTCTGATGGCGTTGGTGGCTCTGCAGTCTGTGGAGTCTGATGGCGTTGGTGGCATGACTCAGGACATCCACCAATTTATCTTCTTCCATGAGAGAGGAAACTTTTCTCTCCTTTGTTATCCCTCTTTTTACAAAAAAAGAATAAAATCATTTTGATATATTGGATGTGATTTCACCCTCTTCTCCTCTTACATTTACATGTCATTGTTATGCAAGAGACTCTTGGAACTAATGGGCTCTCCTATCTTATAAAAGTAGCTAATTCCAAGTGGGAAACTTCAGTCATAAACAGCCCAGAGATGGGCTTCATTAATCCATGCTATTTTCTTATTTTTTCCCAAAGATAAATGTTTCAATTTTATTTCAAAGAGCATTTCAGTTTCTCTAGAAACTGAAATTAAGCTTGCCAATTTTCATGGATTCTAGCTTCTTTCATTGATAGTTCACAAGAGAAGAAAAGCTCTGGAGAAAAGCATTTGAAAACCCAAGCCTCAACAATAAACCAGAAGTGCTTACTACATGATGCCTGTCTTATGCAGCCAGCTGGAGAAGGCTGCAAACTGACAGACCTGTCCTGGAAAATTCAGACTGGATCTAAGGAGTTTAATTAAATTTGAATCAATTGATTCCATTAACTTCGTTAATGCTTAGAGAGGACTGTTGCCTAGCACTGAGACACCCCGGGAAGCATGAGATGCAGCAAAGTCCTTCAGAAGGTTTGACATTTATTTGGGAATATCACAATTCAGGAAAGCCTGGCCTGAGGACTGCAGGGAGGCAGATATTAGAAAGAGGAGCCCTGTCACACTTGCTTCTCAAGGAAGGCTTCACTTACAAGTGTTGAAATAGGAGCGGCGGGGCTGCGTCCCCAGCATCCTGGCCGCCTGGCTAGCTTATACCCCGAAATAATTACACGGACACTGTATTCTTTTAAACACTGCTTGGCCCATTTCTATCTAGCCTCTTCTAGGCTAATTCTCACATATTAATTTAGCCCATTTTTAATCATCTGTGTGTACCACCCCAAGGTGCGCTTACCGGGAAGATTCTAGCCTATGTCCATCCTGGTTCGGAGCTTCATCGCGTGTGTCTGCCCAGGAGAGGAGAGGATGGCGTCTCTGTCTGAGGCGTCTTACCTCACTTCCTCTTCCTCCCAGCATTCTGTTCTGTTTACTCCACCCACCTATGTTCTAAGCTATGAGCCCAAGCAGTTTGTTTATTACTTAACCAATGAAATCAACAGATTGATATAACACTCCCACATCATAAAAGAAGGACACTATTTTCTGACCCATAAAGGAATCTGTATTCTATCTATGCTACTTCTATGAAACTGAGTTTGTGCTCAGGCCACGTTTGTAACTGGGACTGCAATCTCCCGGTTTGACATATTTCCCTGCTCCTGCCTGTGTGTTTGATCCTGAATCTCTGAACACTTCTCGGATATGCTAGGGAACATGCATGGGCCTGAATTTACCCTTCAGTAGAAGGATGATATACTTCCTACATTCCACCCGATAGAGAAGAAAAACAACTTTTTCTATAAGAATAATAAAAGAGGCAGAGCAACCCCACCCCATCCCTCTTCAACATAAGTGTCTTTTTTTTAAGTTCATAAACTGAAAAATTATGAAAGTGGTAGGAGAGTAAGATATAATTTCTCTTTTCATCCTATAACTTTAATGTCAAGTATTTTCCTAAGATTCCAGAATACAGCACACAACTAAAAACCTTACCTCTCCTCAGCATCAAGGTAAAGGAGGTCAATAGAGTTTGGAGGTGGAGACTGTACCTTGTAACTGGAGTGTAGATGGACACCTGGGATGTGTGGTGTAGACGGAGACCTGGGAAGTGGGGTGTAGATGGACACCTGGGAGGTGGGGTGTAGATGGACACCTGGGAGGTGGGGTGTAGATAGACACCTGGGAGGTGGGGTGTAGATGGACACCTGGGAGGTGTGGTGTAGATGGACACCTGGGAGGTGGGGTGTAGATGGACACCTGGGAGGTGGGGTGTAGATGGACACCTGGGAGGTGGGTATAGATGGACACCTGGGAGGTGGGTATAGATGGACACCTGGGAGCTGGGGGTGTAGATGGACACCTGGGAGGTGGTGTGTAGATGGACACCTGGGAGGTGGGGTGTAGATGGACACCTGGGAGGTGGGTGTAGATGGACACCTGGGAGGTGGGGGTGTAGATGGACACCTGGGAGGTGGGGGTGTAGATGGACACCTGGGAGGTGGGAGTGTAGATGGACACCTGGGAGGCGGGGGTATAGATGGACACCTGGGAGGTGGGTGTAGATGGACACCTGGGTGGTGTGGTGTAGATGGACACCTGGGAGGTGTGGTGTAGATGGACACCTGGGAAGTGGGGTGTAGATGGACACCTGGGAGGTGTGGTGTAGATGGACACCTGGGAGGTGGGGTGTAGATGGACACCTGGGAGGTGGGGTGTAGATGGACACCTGGGAGGTGGGGTGTAGATGGACACCTGGGAGGTGGGTATAGATGGACACCTGGGAAGTGGTGTGTAGATGGACACCTGGGAGGTGGGAGTGTAGATGGACACCTGGGAGGCAGGGGTATAGATGGACACCTGGGAGGTGTGGTGTAGATGGACACCTGGGAGGTGGGTGTAGATGGACACCTGGGAGGTGGGAGTGTAGATGGACACCTGGGAGGTGGGGGTATAGATGGACACCTGGGAGGTGTGGTGTAGATGGACACCTGGGATGGGCTTCCAAGTTCACCATTACTCTCTTCAAATCTAGTTCTTTCAAGTCTTGCATCCGCAAGTTAATGAAGACACAATTGCAGCCAGGGATCCAGGGATTCAGATGCCCTGCCCAAACCAGACGGCCATCAGTGAGTCATGTTCACCGCTATTACATCTTTATATGTGCTCCAGATTGCAACTCTTGGTGATACTGGGTAACGGATGTGTGATTTACCATTCAGAACAAGTTGTTTCAGATGATGAATTCACTCAGCTAGCTGTTCATCACACCAGGAGAAAAACAGTTGTTGGAGACAAGAAAGTGGGGTGCTGGTTTTACTACTACATTCTTTTGTTGGAAACAGATACTACAGTGCAGCCAGATGCCTTGTTCTTAATGAAGCTTTCTTTGGAGATGTGTAGATTTGCACACACTTGTAAAAAATAACCCAGAGAAGCCCGAAGCTTTTCCCCATAGAAGCATCTTGCATAAGTAGAGTACAATCTGACGTGCAGAAGGATTTAACCTGTTGTCTCACAGGTCTCTCTGGTTCTGCATGGGCTCATTTGTGTCTGATGAGCAGTCAGGTCCCTTTAATTTGATCACAATTTTATGTTCATATCCTCACCACAGG
This sequence comes from Microtus oregoni, assembly GCF_018167655.1. Taxonomy (NCBI): domain Eukaryota; kingdom Metazoa; phylum Chordata; class Mammalia; order Rodentia; family Cricetidae; genus Microtus; species Microtus oregoni. The sequence continues at coordinate 15,451,409 of NW_024543082.1, forward strand.
CCAGATACAGAGGCGATCTACCAACACACTTCCCATTTGTGATCCACTTTAGCCTCCTTCTTCCTCTTTATTCCTGATCTCTCAAAACCACTATTCTGTTTTGAATATCCATAACTTTTCCGTTTTCATGAAGATTAAACAAATGAACCATAAAAGATGTAACCATTTTACTGCCACTGAATTCCCTGCCATTCCCATTCACTCAGCTGCTCTATCGACAAATGATACTTTTTACTGGCAGTAGAAAACCATGATACATATGTACTCCAACCTGACATTCAGTATTGAATAGCATCTGGTTTGTTTCATGGCTCTGCTTCGTCCTAATAAAGTGTTGTGGACATCAGCACCGCATCTCTGAGATACATGTCCAGTAGTGAAATTGTTGGGGTTACATGATTATTATGTGCTGTGACTTTTAAGACATTGCCAACCTGTTTTCTGAAATAATTGTCCCTTTTAAAATATTTCTGCTGGGCAGTGGTGGTGCACACCTTTAATCCCAGAACTCAGGAGACAGAGGCAAGCAAATCTTCGTGAGTTCGAGGCCAGCCTGGTCTACAAGAGCTAGTTCTAGGACAGGCTCCAAAGCTACAGAGAAACCCTGTCTCGAAAAATAAAAACAAAAACAAACAGCAACAAAAATAACAAAAATTCCGCCAAGTATGGATAAGTGATCTTGGTTTCCTATCTTTTTTTTTTTTGATATATTATATAAGTGCCCTGGGATTGTTAAATCAGTAAATAAATAAACCATATGTGTAAGTACAGCCTGTAAAGTCAGATCAAGGAGTCCAAAGGTAAAAAGGCATATAAAAATGCTACGTCAAGCAAGGGCCTCTCCCTAACATCTTTCAGGCATTCAGGTACAACACTGTAAATGCTTTATACGCCTGGAAAAAATATCTAGTGTACCTTAAAGTTTTATCTGGGGTAGACTAAAACAAATACATCTTTTTCTTTCTAAAACAGGATCATGGCCTATAAATTGCTTCAAGCAGCTGTATGCTCCACCTTGCTAATAATAGGTAAGAGTGGCTTTCCTTGTTTGTCATGTCTTTTACAACTGTCAGGGTGGTAAATCCTTCTGACTTTGTAAAGATAGGAGAAAACATGTCTCCTCTGTGGTGCTCCAAAGGGAGCCAAGGAAGTGTGTCCTGCTGTGGGTTTGAAACTGTCAATGTGGTGAGTGTGTTGTTGCTTTATTCCCAATTATACGTTAACCTAGAAATGTGCTGGTTTGATTGTCTCTTCCTAAGACGCGTTCTGGCACCCATGAACATAGGAAACATTAAAGCATCTTTTCTAAATTGTGATCCTCACACAGTAGCAGTGCAAGGCGACGTCGACGTACTTTGGAAGCATGAATCCCTAAACCTCTCTGAGCTCCCTCTTTTAGAGACGGGTGGAGGAAGGCACCAGAGTCCAGGTGATTCGCTGCCAAACTGACCCAGGGAATTTGTAACCTATATCAGACTTGAACTGAATGCTCATTTGTTTTCCTTGTAACCAAATCTGAAAATATGGGGGCTAATAGTTAAGCCTATATGATTTATAAATATTTCTGATAAAGATCCTTAATTCTGAATAAATTCATTTCTTTCAAAAGTTTAAGACTTATGCAAAATAATATTTTTACACCAAGTTCCTCCCATAGACAGAAGCAACACTTTGTGTGTGTCTATGTATATACTTAGCCATTAATTCATAATCTCTGAGACGCAAACACAGCTCCCTGCAGGACAATTGATTTGACTAGCCTTGCTTTAACCAAAAAGAAAATGAAGTTGCATAACTAAGGCTCCAGAGAAAAGCAATCTGAGTCCTGGAAATAAGACGAGAGAATTATTTCCTGTCCTGGGCCAGCTCTTTAGACCTCAAGCCTGTTCTATTTGCAAGCTGCTGAAGCTCCCATCTTTAGAATTACGCTCGTTCATGGCACTAATGGCTAGTTTACCTGACATCTTCCAAATTTGGCAGCTCTGGGAAGCGAGGTGTGGAGTCAACTCTCTCTACTTCTGCCTCAGTTCATGAAAGAACAAAGCCTTTTCTCCTGTGCTGTGGAACAATCTTTGTACACTGTAAATATGTATTCACTTATTGTTAATAAAAAGCTGATTGCCTGATGGCTAAACAGGATGTTTAGGACTAGGAAGAAGGAGAGCGAAGTCAGAGGAGTTGCCAATCAAAGGAAGCAGGCCACGGAGGAGGTAAAAGCCATGAGCCTCGGGGCAGCACACAGAGGAATAGAAATGGGTTAGTTTAAGTTATAAGAGCTAGCTAAAAGCAAGGCTCAGCTATTGGCCAAACATTTATAATTAATATTAAGTCTCTGTGATTATTTGGGAAGCAGCTGGCAGGACAAGGTGATTGGCGATCTAGAAAAAAAAAAAAAACACTCCACCTACACACCTGTATTTCCCAGGAGCCCTTCCTATCATGAAATAAATAAATTATTTGAAGGTTTATTTTTATCATTTACACAGGTTTCTTCACAGCAAATTAGCTATGTAACAAATGACTTCTCACCTGAAACCTGACTGAAGGTGGGTAGGGAGAAAGCCCCATTATCCATTTTCAAAAATGATGGCAAACTTCACTGGTCATTAAACTCAGAAACAGAGTTCCCAAAGTATCTTACTGATTCTGCTTTCAGTGTAGTAACGCAGACACTCCCTGGATAGGGAATTACAAGTATAAGTGCCACCGTTTGACTTTAAAAAAAATTAATACCTCCTTTGAATATGTAGGCCAAAAACTGCCTTCTCCTAAACTAAAACCAGTAAATACTAACTCCGCCATCTAAATTCCTTTTTTGCATCAGGGACTTGAGTAGTTCAAGTCTCCTGATCACTCTGAAAATTAGTTCCATGTCCCCATTTCATCACAAGGAAACTGGGAAGTTTGAGAGGTGATGTGAGAAAACTGCACAGCCAGTCCAGGTGGGAAAATCACACGGCTAATCCCAAGTGAGCAAACCGCACAGCTAGTTCAGATGAGCAAACCGTATAGCCAGTACAGGTGAGCAGACCGCACAGCTAGTCCCAGGTGAGCAAACCGTATAGCCAGTACAGGTGAGCAGACCACACAGCCAGTCCAGGTGAGCAGACCGCACAGCTAGTCCCAGGTGGGCAGACCGCACAGCTAGTCCCGGGTGGACAAACCGCACAGCTAGTCCCAGGTGAGCAGACCGCACAGCCAGTCCAGGTGGGCAAACCGCACAGCTAGTTCCAGGTGAGCAGACCGCACAGCCAGTCCAGGTGGGCAGACCGCACAGCCAGTCCAGGTGGGCAAACCGCACAGCTAGTCCCAGGTGGGCAGACCGCACAGCTAGTCCCAGGTGGGCAAACCGCACAGCCAGTCCCAGTTGGGATGCTGCAGCCATCTCACATTGGGTGCGAGAGCAACCCCTTCATCCTGCTACATTCCTCGTTCATTGCAGCACTGCAGTCAGGGTTGAGATGGGCATCAGAACACAGGCAAGACCTTGTCCTAGAGAACCAGACCCCTAAGTTGGCCACTGGTTCCTCATCAAACGAACGGCAGTCGGTAAGCTGGGGACCATATCTAAGAAGGTAACAGGCCTCAGACAGCAGCTTTTCCAGGCAGTTCTTCATTCTAGCACTACTCAGAGTAGTGCTAAATTCAACATGTATCTATCTCTACAGAGCATCTATTATCAAACATGAGGAGTGAGCATGGGCTCTATGGCCATACCACCCTGAACGCACCAGATCTTGTCTGATTTTGAAAGCTAAGCAGGCTCAGGCCTGATTAGTACATGCATGGGAGACCTCCTAGGAATACCAGTTACTCTGGCAGAAAGAAAAAAGAGTAAATACGGTAACCGGGCTATAGCTCAGGTGGTGGAGTGTCTATGTAGTATGCCCTGAAGCCCTGGATTCAGTTCCAGCACTGATCACTCTGAAAATTAGTTCCGTGTCCCCATTTCATCACAAGGAAACTGGGAAGTTTGAGAAGTGATGTGAGAAAACTGCCCAGCCAGTCCAGGTGGGAAAACCACATGGCTAATCCCAGGTGAGCAAACCGCACAGCTAGTCCAGATGAGCAAACCGTACAGCCAGTACAGGTGAGCAGACCGCACAGCTAGTCCCAGGTAGTGTAGTTCATGCCTGTAATCCCAGCACTTAAAAAAAAAAGATCAAAAGAAGTTCAGAGTCATCTTTGGCTACAGAGTGAGCTGTGGCCAGCCTGGTCTGCAAGGAACTCTATGGAAGATTCATGTATTCAAAATGCATTTCCCTGGTAAGACACTCTTTGAACATTATTAAGGACTAAACGGAGTAGGGAGTGGTTGTGCATATCTGCCATCCCAGCATTCATGAGACAGAGACAAGAGGATCATGAGCAGGGGGCTAACCTAGGCTACATGATAGACCCTGTCTGAAACAAAACAATCAGTGCGAGAGTATTTGGTCGATGATTCTGGTTGTTTCTAATTTGCTTCCTCATAGTTTTCACTGCTGTCTGCTAAAATAAAAATCAGATTTCTTTCCCTTAGCATTTATGACTTTCTGTTTTGATTTGACAGCTGGGGTTAACCCACGTGTGAAACAGCTTGGAGGTTCATGTCCATGTTGTTGACCTGTGATCATGTCTGTCCATAAAGTACAAGGATGTCTGCTAGCTGTAGAAGGGAGAAAAATCGAACCCGTTTGGCCTGTTTGTCTCTGGCCGTTCCAGTTCTCACTCACCAGTTAGTAAGCCTTGACAATCTGCCTCAAAAGACTTTCCATCTTTTTATTTTATTTTTTTTTTTGAGACGAGGTTTCTTTTTGTAGCTTTAGAGCCTGTCCTGAAACTTGCTATGTAGACCAGGTTGGCCTTAAACTCACAGAGATCCACCTGTCTCTGCCTCCGGAGTACTGGGATTAAAGGAGTGCACCACCACCGCCCAGAAAGACTTTCTATTTATATATAATATATATAGACAAGGGCCTTTAGGCTCACACTTTCTTCTTTAGGACCTTGTCTGTGCCATTAGTCCCTCTCTGCCAGCCTTCTTTCTGGCCATAGGAGTGACTCAATGCAGCAACCCCTGAAAGGCTCTAATTCTTTGAAGAGTTGGTATTTACTGGTACAATTTTTATTTTATGAGATTTTATTATTATAACCTTACCTGCATAACTGTATTTAAGAATGAGTAAGGTAGTGTTGTCTTACGTGGCTCAGAATGGCCTGGAATTCTCTGGGAAGCTCAGTAGATCTGCCTGTGGCCTCAGCCTTCCAAGTAAGTAAAGCTGTGGACCTGCACTGGTGTAGGCTTGGCTGATACTCTTAAGGGCATGCACAGTGACAACAAATATCAGTGACAGGAAATAACTTAATCAGAGAAAAAAGAGTGTCCTTGCTGGAGATCAGATTCATTAGGTAGTTGGGTTGGTATTAAGAAACTGTTTCCCTGTTCTTGTGGCACCAGTTGTTGTGACCCTGGAAATATGGAATCCATCAGCACATATCCAGGTAGTGGTGCTGGCATCACTGACCTATTGTATGAAATGCCACCTCGTAAGGGTTTTCAACTTTCCTGCCCATGTGATTAAAAACTAGTGAAACTTTTGCCACTCCCAAGACATATCCAAGAAACTGCAGTATGTCTACCTGCATATGAGTGTCACTTGGTGTGTGCCAACAGCTGAAACAGACTTCAGCTAAACTCAGGCGGTGCTAGCTTGCAAAAATCTTCACATATGTCTATAATACCAGCTATGAGCAGCCTGTGATGGGGGCATAGCAGTGAATTTGAGGCCATCGTGGGCTACACCAGCAATTCTCAGGTCAGGAGAGTGGAAGTTTCTCACCTAAAGGTTCAGATGGGAAGAATCCTGTTAAATATTTCAACACACCAAAATTGGAAACCCAGTCCATAATTTAGTCTACCTTTCTGTTTTCCCAGCTCCCTTCTTCCCACCCTTGGTGTCCCCACCACACCCTTTCTGGCGCTGTTCCTCCATCCCACAGTTTGTCACCTTTTATGACTCTCTATCGTTTGTTGTCTCTCCTTTCCTTCAGTTTTCCCTTTGATCCCGTCTGACTCTTTCTCTGTTTTTTTAAATTATTTTTTTCCTTTTGAGATGGGGTCTCATGAATCCCAAGTTAACAGCCCCCAACACACACACACACACACACACACACACACACACGAACACACACACATGCACACATTTTGTTTTCCAAGAGCTGAGATTACAGGCATATGAAACAGTCACCAAGCAGGCCCTCTTGTTAGCTTCTTGAGACAAACTTTCACTCTTTAGGCCAGACTGGCCTCAAAATGTTAGTCTTCCTGCCCCAGCCTTCTTGCTGCCAGGATTAGAGGCACACATGAGCATGTCAGGATGGTTTCTTCCCCTTTTCTTCTAATCTCCTTTTTCTTCACTTTTTCTCTTGTAGCCCAAATCACGTCACTTTTCTCATATTCATTTACCCTTTTCTTCCCCACCGCTGCTCCATTTTTATCTGACTTGGCAGAAAATGAGAGCATTTGTTATACTAAATAAAGTCTTCTATCCCAATTAAACAAATGTTTAATTGGTGGCCAAATTTAAGAGTGAGAAGGGAAGGAAATAAGTGGTCTTATTACCTTTAAGAAGAAAAGAACTTAGCAGGGCAGTGATGGTGTACACCTTTGATCCCAGCATGTGGGAAGCAGAGACAGGAGGATCTCTGAGTTTGAGACTTCCCTGGTCAGTGAGATCTGGGACAGCCAGGGATACCCAGAGAAACTTTGTCTCTAAAAGACAAACAAGCAGAAAACAAGAAAAGGAAGAGAGGAAGGAAGGAAGGAAGGAAGGAAGGAAGGAAGGAAGGAGGGAGGGAAAAGAAAGGAAGAAAGAGAGAGAGAAAAGAAGGAAGGAAGGAAGGAAGGAAGGAAGGAAGGAAGGAAGGAAGGAAAGAATTAACACTAGGCACAGTGGCCTATGCCTGTAATACCAACACTAAAAGGCAAGGTGGGGACATAGCCAAGAATTGAGGCCATCTTGGGCTACAAAGCAAGATCCTGTCTCAAAGGAGAAAAAAAACAAAAGAGAGAAATAGAAATAGAAAACTTAACAGAGAATATCTGATCTCTGTCCCTACATTCATAGAAAGTTCATATTTTTAACATTATAGATATATTTGTATTTTATTTTCACATCGTCCTCTTTTATAGTTACTTCTTTGGGATCATTTCTACTTTATCACAATGCATCTTAGGGATTGTGTAACTCAGCCTCCCTTGACAACAGAAAGGAGGCATAGGGGATGTGGCTCCATGAAGCAGACAGTCACCAGCAGGGACAGCATGGGGCTCTTGTGCCTGGTGACTGAAGAGCTCTTCAGCCTGAAGTCTCTGTCCTTCTTGAGAGGGTATTGGAGAATTTTTAGGTAGAACATCAGCAGAACATATTAATTGTGACTAACAGGAAGTGAGAGAAGAATGGGCTATAAAGAGTTGACAAGGGAGACATAATTTTATGGCTTATAAAGATTTTAAGGAAGGTGTTAACCTGGCTAGAATTAACTACATTCAGAAAACCAAAACACAAAATACCCTTTTGAAAATCAACAAAGCAATGAAACTCAGGGTTTAATTTCTAGGATCCAGAAATATTGAATGAACCCACAAACTCAAAACCCTGTTCTTGCTTTCACGAACTTTCAAGGTTGGTCAGGCAAAATGGAAAAGGGAGGAGAAATTTCTCAAGCAGAGAGGGTAATAGCATGCTCCTCTATAGTGCTTAGATTTTATTTCCAGCCTGCCGCGAACTTCTGATGTGACCTTGAGTGACTCATTTCATCCCCTAGTGTCAATTTTCCCATTTGTAATGCCAGATAATAAATAACACTTGCTGCCTCTTGCTCCTGGGTGATGTTATTATCACCATCAATTAATATTTATTGGCTGCCTATTGGACCCGTTATGCTGAGGTGGGTGATTTGCCCAGGGAAGAAAGAGAGGGTTGTATCTGTAAAACATTTTCCATGAAGAAAAAGAGAGCAGAGTTCCAAAGATAGGTTATTAAAGCCTAAAATAGCAATGACATATATTTTAAATCACACTTCTCTACTTGGGCTTAGGTAATTGCTCCTTGCTTCTCAGAGGTTGTACTAGGGTAATTGTGCCTTTAGAATACATGTTGAACTTCTTGATGAGCCTACGTAACACGATGAAGCAACTACACTTTCTTCTACCTGGAAATTATAACCTAAGCACCATTATTTTGCAATACTACAATTTATTGGTAATATTTGGTCCCCTTTGCATATCAACTCATTTTGTTTAGAAAAACATCTTTTGAAACAGGATTATAAGGCCCAGGGTATGTAACATCTTGACTTAATCCCTTTCCTTCAGGAAGAACAAAAGAGAAATCTGAGAACCCCACCCCACAAGCACCTCTTAACTAAACCAAAACGCCAGTGCTGGTTTGTTCAAACTATACATGAACAAACCCTTCTGAGTTTCTTCAAATCTTTGGTGACTTCCCATCTTCACTGTCATTATCAATCACCTGACAATTAGAAGCCTCTCACCTTGCGTCCTATGATCTGCTCTCTCCTTTTTCCATCTGCCTCTCCACACCACTGACAAAGCAGAGTCGTGCACGGGAAGAGAAGTGAGGCATATTTATCCAATGTTATTCAGACTCACAAAGGAATGTATACCGGCCCTTCACAGTACAGGATGACCACGGATGCATTTTTCTAAGAGAGAGAAGGCAGGAATATTGGATGACTCCACTTAGTCAAGGTACCTGGAATGCATCTTCAGTAAGATAAGAAGGAGAACAGCAGTTACCAGAAACTGGGAGAGGATGGGTAGGGAGCCACCGCTAAAGCATTCCAAGGTTCTGTCTAAGATGAGGACATGGTTCTGGAAATTGACAGAGGTGATGGTTACAAAACATACGAATGAGCTTAATGCCACTGAATCTCAAAAATAGTTAGCATGATTGTGCTAGCACATACCTCTAATCACTATTCTTGGGAAGGAGAGGCAAGCAGATCTCTGTGAGTTTGAGGCTAGCCTGGTCTACATAATGAATTCCAAGCCAGCCAGGGATACATAGTGAGACTTTTCTTTAAAAAAAAAAAAGAAAATGGTTGTTATTTTTATCAAAATGAAAATGACTAAAAGCAAATTGACCTTTTGTTTTCTTGTTCAGAAATGATCTTAAATCATTTACAAAATAAAACCCAAATTTCTTAGTGTTGCATTAAACACCTCTTGGGCTCCAGGTTCAATTCACTATTCAATACTGTCTAAACACGTTTACACTTTTTCCCCCCTTTTTGCTAAATGAAATAAAGCATGAATACTGGAGGAGTCCACTGAGTAGGGGTGCCTGGAATGCATCTTCAATAAGTTAGGAAGGAGGAGAGTGGTTACCAGAAACTGGAAGAGGGTGCATTGGGAGTCATTGCTAAAGCAAGTCTACTGTCTAAACACACCTATTCCTTCCCACCACATTGGCAAAGTTGGGGTGGCTGAACATGGTCTTGGTTGAATATCCTTTTCCTTTCAACTTCAAAAGCATGTTTTTGTCTTCTGCTATCTTTTCCTAGCTATTGAGACCTACAATGCCTGCTGACAATGTCGGGTTCTCTAGTAGGTCTCCAAATTAATTATATCCTTAAAGTTGATCAAGATGATATGTGCCTACATTCACAATACAGCAGAGGTTGGGGGAGAAGGATTGATGTGTTGATAAGAGTTTGAGGCCAGCCTTAGGCACTACCAGACTAACCACAGTTACATAGCAAGACCTTGTCTAAAAATGAAATGAAATAAAATAAAATATGCCTAATAAATAGTTGCACACACTATAAATGGTCTGATCCCAATGTGCCTTCTCCAAGTTACCCATTAACTATGAATTGCCACATGGTACAGGCTTTTCTTTGCATGCAAGCAGAGGTTATGGGCTGGGGTTATCTTTTGATTATATAACCAAGCAATGACAATTAGCAGAATAAGGATGAAAGATGAGGAAGTGAAGGTCTTAGGGCACAAAATTCGCATTCCTCTGGGAATATGTCCTTTGATATGTACTTAGAGCCCTCCCGCTCTTGACTATAGATCTACCCTTGTGAGCAACAGTTCTCCTTGACCTTAGCAAGTGCCTACTGTGGCATTTATCTACTATGTAACCAATTGCCTCAAACTGTAACAGCTTAAAATAATAAGCATTTCTTATTTGCGTTTCAGGGTCAGGAGTTTGTGAGCAGCTTAGGGCCTTGATTCTGGCTCGAGTGTTTTATTTTTTATTTGTTTGTTTGTCTTGCCAGAATGCTACATTAAAGAGATGTGTGGCCATTGCAGTCATCTTAGGGCCTGGGAAGAGGATCAGCTTCCCAGGTGGCTGTGTGCACAAGTTGGGAAGCTTTATTTCCTTGATCTTTGGGCCTCTGCCTTGGGGCTGTTTGCAATCATAGCATCTACCCTCTCTTAGAGCAAGTGAGTCAATAAAGAACTCAGCAGAAGGCACACAGTAGCCCCAGAAGAATTGCATGCCATCATTTTAACAGTATTCTGGGCTACACGGAACAGCCTTATAAGCTGAAAGAGGGGAACGTACAGGGATATGAACACTGGAAGGCAGAGGGGTGTGGGAGCCGTGGGAGAGGCTTCCACAGATACCTCCACTTGGATTACATGAAATCAGGTTAGCTACATTAGGATAGTATTACTCTGGCACCTGTCACTAGAATGTTCTGAAATTAAGTATTAACAGTTACGACTCTTCCTTCTTTCTACTTATTGCTAGCTACTGTTTTCAGACATAGGCTTTGTAGATTCCCATCAAACCCTTGTCCACACATCATTCCTCCAAACTGGAAGCTCCAGCCTCTTCTGCCACCCTTCTGAACTAATCTTTTCTTCCTAAATAACCACGGAAACAGCTGTTTGTGCCCAATGCCCCGTCCTCGTGAACGGTGTAAGTGGACCACATGCTGTCTCATTCTGCTGTGTCTCATTGACCTTTGACCCCAACTAACAAGCAAGCCTTGTGGGAGAGAGAGGTCACAAACATTGACTGGTTGAATACAGTGAGCTTCTATCTATTAACTTATGCAACCCTTATAACAACTCGGTATGACTTCTTACTAGAGGCCTTTACCCACAATAAAACTGGAGCTTAGAATATTAAGTAATTTCTGCAGAAAAGCAGGATAGTTAGAATTGCAATCCAGGCTCTGCGGCTCCCATGCATGTACATGCCCCATGACGCTGTGATACTTTGCCCTCCACCTGTGGATTATAACGGTGACACTGCAGAGGTCACAAAGGGCCTGCCGTATCCCTAAGGACATAGTTTTCCCAGAGTTTTAACAGTATTCCTAGTTGCACAAACACCAGAGCTGTGCCTGTTTGAGAGAAAACACGGGCGTGTGTTGCATTGTCCTAAAAGGCTCTGTGCCCTTGGTCTGATTGCAGAAGTAACAGGAGCCCCATTTTTGATGGAGGACCCAGCAAACCAGTTCCTACATCTGAAAAGACAAGTAGTACACTTGCAAGATTTCTGGAACCCAGACCACTACCCAGATGGGAGGGGGATTACACTGGCTGATGAGGTACTGGTATTTGATACAAGTGGCCCTTTGCGATCAACTTTCTAAGCTGGCATTGTATCTGCTGGCACTCTGATGCCACAAGCCTTCCCTTACGCTTTCCTTTTCAGCTTCTCTGAGCTGAGATTTTGCTCCCTCCCCATGAAGAGGTTTTTATCTGATAAATGCACATTTTGCTTAGAGATCAAACTCAAATGTACTTTCCTCTCTGGTGTCTTCCTGTTGATTCCAAAAGGACATCTGTGCTTCCTCCTCCCTCCCCTTTGCATTCTGTTTATATGTGCACAGTTCTCAAAATATCACATGGGGGTTATTAGTTTCATCTATCCAACTTCACTCAATTACAAAAGAAAGACGCATGTCTTATCCATCCAGGTAATTATTCTTTGGATTTGCTCAATGACTGTTACACAGTCAAGGCTTAATGTGTTATTGAATGTTTGGGTAGGTGAATAAGTGAACTGACCGATATTGATTGATGGTCTGATTGATCGATCAATCGATTCATTGATTGAAGCCAAATTTAGTCTACTCTCAGATGTTTAGTGACGAGTTTTCCTCTGTGATCATCATTGTGCCTTTGATATCTCTTCATTTGCTTATCTTTTGTGTATTTTCCTATTCATTTGATTCCCATGCCAAGATAAATAAGAATCAGCATGCATTAGGCAGTTGTCTCTCACGTTTATTTTTCTGATAGAAGAAAACAATGAAACTCTGAACCCAGTGAAATTGCTAAATTACCCGAGAATGCCTGTTACCCACGATTCCCCTTTTACAATTTAGCAACTTCAAAACATAAGGCTATGGCAAATTATTGACCTTCCCTCCCTCCCCTCCCTTTCTTCCTTCCTTCCTGCCTCCTTTTTTCTTTTTTTCCCTTCCTTCCTTCCTTCCCTCCCTCTTTCCCTCTCTCCCTCCCTCCCTCCTTCTCTTCCCTTCCCTTTCCCTTCCTTCCTTCCTTCCGTCCTTCCTTCCTTCCTTCCCCAGGCCATCACTGTCACCAGGCACGAGAGCATTATAAAAACATTAAAAAGGGAAATGTCCTTGTCTTCAGATAGCCCCAAATTCTAGCCCAGCTCTGCAGAGTGAATCCCTAACTGGTCTAACAGTATCACTTGCTTCTGCTTAGCAGCGGCTGATGGAAACCACCAGCCAGATAATGCACCTATTTTTCTGCTCATTTTTCTCCAAATTACATCCTTTACAATTATTAAAACAAGACATTGCTTATTTGGCAAATGAAATAATTACATAGGCTTGATAGACTGTACCTTCTTTATGGCATGTGGGAATTTTCAGGTGCAGTCCTGCCTGAACCACAGAGCAATTCTGCAATCAACAAATAGATTCTGTAATGTAGCAAGACTGCCACGTTGATTCAAAGTGTCTCCCAGAAATCCTGTAACACATCTGAGTGTTTGAAAAAACAGATAAGCACAAGTGTTAGGTAGCGAGAGAAACCAGTGCAACTCAGGTCCCACCTGCTCGGAGTTCCTGACTTGTTTGTTTCCTTTGCAGGCTTGGGAAGTTTGGACTGTTTTGAAAGCAAGTGTACATCGCTATTTTGACAAGAACACATTGGCCTTTGACATATCTGCTGCCCAGTAAATGTGCTTGAGTGGTGAAAGAGAAAGAACATAATATGGGATTCTCCTTTGTATGCTGTGAATACAATTGGTTAATTAATAAAGAAAACTGACTTGGCCTGATAGGGCAAAAGAATAGAGGTAGGCGGGGAAAAAGAAACTGAATGCTGGGAGAAAGGAGGACAGAGTCAGAGAGATGCCATGTGGCCCTGCTGGAGACAGACAAATGCCAGAACTTTGGCCAGTAAGCCACAGCCACACGGCGATACACAGATTAATAGAAATGAGTTAAATTAATATGTAAGAGTTAGCCAGTAAGAAACTAGAGCTAATGGGCCAAGCAATGATTTAATTAATACAGTTTCTGTGTGATTATTTTGGTTCTGGGTGGTGGGGACGAGCAAGCCACCCCTTACTACAAGAACATACATGCTAGGAGTTAGCAGGATGGTGTGCCCAAACCCCAGGCTTGGAGAAACAGGCACAGATTCAATGTAGCCTTTGCTACATTATTATGTCTATCTTGTGGAAATGTTGAAAGCAGTAATTATGAAAACCCTTGCAGACACCTGGAATTGGAAGTTCTCCATAAACTCCCAGGCTTGAGATAAAAACTAAAGCAAAAGCATTTACTCAAATGGGGGCGGGGGCAGCTATTCTGAGAGATGGAATACAAAATCAAAATAACAGTGCCATTAAAACATTCAATGCGTGGCTATGGGTTTTGTTGCCTCTTCTTTGAGGGAGTTTGTTCATTTTTATGTATGAATTTGAAGTGTAGTCCCCTTAAACAGAGCTGGCGCCTGCCCCCTTTTTTCTAATGCTTTCCACTTTCTGAAGCCATTCTACTTTTATTTATCTTACTGATTTTAGATTAGCATACATGGTAATGAATTTCAGCCACGGCACCTCCATACAAATGTTTCCCTATACCTGTTCCCATCATTCCCATCCCTTGAACTCCCTCTTGCCTCCTCCTGTTAGTCTCCTTTCTACTTCTTATCACATGTACCGCATTCCCCTCTCTGCTTCACCTCGCATCCAAGATTTCTGCCTACTCTATCTGATCCTCTTTCTAGCATCACACACACACACACACACACACACACACACACACACAATTTTAAATCTAGTTTCTACATAGAGGCGAAAGCACCCAATTCTTTGTCTTTCCAGTCTGGTTTGTTTCTTTTAACTTAATGATTTCCAGTTCTATGCATTTTCCTGAAAATGTCATTATTTTGTGCAGCTCTGTGAAATTCCATTTTGTATTTGTACCACGTTTTCTTTACCCATTCACCTGTTCATGCTTTTAAAACTTTTTCCATCAAAGGCATCTTGCTGAGGGCAGTAGCAAATATAATATTGACTGACATTAGTGGTTAAGAACCTACTAGAAGCCACTCATTTTTGGAAGTCCTGGAAAGTGTGCAAATTTGGTTCTCTGCTCCCAAACATTTATGTTCGTTTAAGTAAGAAATGACAGTTTAACATACTTGCTGAGGATGTTATTAATCTTTCTCAATGGTGCAGAAAATTTGACACAAGAGAAAAGTGAACTGCTTTTTCTCTTATGACCTCGAGTGCATCACTGGAAGACACTACAGCCAATTGCTGAGATTGTGTCCCCAAATCATAGATAAGTAAGATGGTTGTCACCAGAAGTCAGTTTGTCTCCATATTCTTAGGTCAGTTGTTTCCTGGGACTGTTTCTTTTAGATTTTCCAGGTTAATTGATCCTCTGAGGGCTATAGTTGGTCTTCTGATCTAACAGCCATCCTAAGCAGTTGCTGAGTGGCAAGTAAATCAGAACATCCAGATGCCAGGAAGCTACATGGTAAGACTTTCCCCAGGTGTGGAGGACAAAGGGAGCTGCTCACTGCCGCCCACACCTGACCACAACCCGCCCATGGCGTGAGTGCAGGCATCCTCTGTGAGAAACCCGAGGCTGATTTGTCAGTTACTATGGCAACTGATGTACCTTTTCAGTGCACACAACAGAATGAGGCTCAAGGCAAAGCTGTGTGGTAAAATCCTTTCCTATCATTAGCAAGGTGTAGGCATGGATCTCATTCCCCAGCAACACAGAGAAAGAAAAACTGAACAGACAAACAGACTAAGCAAAGAACTCAAATGTTTTTTAGTTTTACTATAGATAATAAATTTATAATTGCCCATGAGCATATCTTCAGTGTTTTAATACTTCTATTCTTCAATGAGTTTAATGGAAACTTATAAAATTCTAGGGTATTAAAGTTCTCTTGAAAACCAAAACCAATAGAATGGATGTGAGTGTGGTTTTGTTTGTTTATTTTGTTTTAAGGAATTAGCTTCTGTAATTAAGGAGGCTAGCAAGAACAAAAGCACAAGGAGGAGCTGGTAAAATGGGAGAAGAGCGGAGCCAGAGATGCGGTGCAGATGTAAGACTGTGCTGACAGAATTCCCTGTAGGTCAGAGAGGCCTGTCTATTCACCATCTTTGACTGGATGAAGCCCGCCATCTTATAGATGGTAGTCCGTATTAGTTAAATTTCGGTGATTTCAACGTAAAATTCACCCCAAGATCCTCTCCCAAGAATATCCAGAAAATGGTTCACCCTCATATCTAGGCACTGTCACTCACTCAAGTTAATACATAAAATTAACCATTACAGCCTATCATTTGGAGCCTGCACACAAGACGTTTGCTTGCACAGCTGTGGTAGTGGAGGAAGCGGGAAGGACTCTAAGTCCCTCATTTTGTTTGGTGGGGGCTGAATGAACTTCAGATGGCCAAGGAGGTGAAAGTGCGGGTTAGCTGCCAGATAACTGGGACTTAGACAACACCAACAATCAGCTCTGCAGTTAGACTGCCGTCAAGCAGGCCTGCTGAGATTTCTTACCCAAATGCAATGTCGTGAGAAGCAATTTTGGAAACTTAGAGGGCAACAGAAAATAAATAAGCAAAACGAAATAAAAGCAGCCTAAGCTGAATAAAAATAATTTTCCTAGCAATCTAACAGACAACTGTGTCAGAGCCAAGTAGGAAGTGAGGTGTGTCCCGATTTTTAGGCAGGATGTCAGAAACACCCAGGTACAACATCTGTAGTGCCTACCTAAAAAGTAACTTAGGGTGGCACCTTTCAGAATTCAGGTCTCAGGCCGCTGAGTGCCCTGAGAAGTTATTATCTGTCAGAGTCTATTTTATGGATTATTTTCAAGGTGACATGTGAGATGACACAAGAGATATTTTTGAGCCTTCTGTTCGTTTTCTGACAGAATTTTATAAATACCATGTATAACTTGCATGAGGACAAGCAGGGAGGGTCAGCAACTAAGAACCTGGTTGTCAGGCTGGGTGGTGGTGGCTCAAGTCTTTAATCCCAGCACTTGGGAGGCCGAGGCAGGCTGATCTCTGTGAGTTCAAGGTCTACAGAGTGAGTTCCAGGATAGTCAGGACCTTTTTCACAAAGAAAACCTGTCTCGAATAAAAAAAAAAAAAAAAAAAAAAAAAAAAAAACAAGTACCAAAAAGAACCTGGTTGTCACTTGCTCACTGTGGCCTCTGTGGTGGCAATAATGATGTTATATATTGTGCTGTTCAGACTGTAACTATTGCAGCCATTGAATTCTTCTGAAGTAGGAGATGTCCATACTAAGGTCTTCGGGGAGTCATGTCTACTTGATCTTCTCATACAATTAATTAAAGAAGCCTGCTATTTCAGTAGAAGTGACTGGGTGTGACAGCCCCTACTAAATCCCTAGAGTCTTCTGCCCAAACGAGAGGCTCACCAGACTTCCTTTTATTAAGGACCCAGCAATCTCCCTATGCTTCTTCACATTTTCTGTAGGGCAAGTAAACAAACAAGCCAAAGGTCAGGCTGACCCTTAATGGTGTCTTGGATTTCCGTCCTCTAAAATTCCTGTCTGCCTGAGTCACACTGTCTCTGATTGGATGTTCCAAGGTCCAAACAGTTCAAGAGAGCAATTCCACATCTTCCATTAATGATATGAGAAGCAAGTTCCCCGGTTAGTTATTATATAATGTGTTCAAAACTTGTTTTCTTTAAAGGGTTTTGACGGGTGAATCATAAAGAAATAATATTTATGGCTGTATAGATTTTTGCTATGTATTATACCAACCAATGTATAGAATCTAGCTTCTTAAATAAAAATTAAGGTTTCAATAGTCAGTGTACGGCTATAATACTCATGGATCTGAGTCCCAGGCCACCTGCAGAAATATTTGGTCTCTTTTTTCAGAATAGTTTTTATTTGGCAATTTTATACATATGTACAATGTATCTTGATCATATCCTTACTCAACTTCCTTCCAACTACCCTTACACCCCTCAATATGTACCCCTCTCCCCTTTATATCTTATTGCATTTTTAACGACTCACTGAATCCAGTTAGTGCTGCTTTCATGAACATGGACAGTGTACCAGTGTCCACATTCCAGAAGAAAAATGATTCCCTCTCCTAAAACCACCAATTGCCAGTACCTTCTCAGCTAGAAGTGGAGCCTCTGAGGCCTTCCCCCATCCATGTTGGAATTATTAACTAGGATTCAGGTTCTTGCATTCCACAGTGAAGAATTAACCCATGGGCACATAGTTAGAAATAGGAATGGGGGAGTGGATAATAGTAGATGAAGAAACCATAACTGGTCAAAGCAGAGAGACAAAGTGTGAGAGGAATTCTCAGTCATAAATGGGACATATAGGGGGCTGGAGAGATGGCTCAGAGGTTAAGAGCATTGCCTGCTCTTCCAAAGGTCCTGAGTTCAATTCCCGGCAACCACATGGTGGCTCACAACCATCTGTGATGAGGTCTGGTGCCCTCTTCTGGCCTGCAGGCATACACACAGACAGAATATTGTATACATAATAAATCAATAAATATTTTTAAAAAATAAATAAATAAATAAATAAATGGGACATATATACACACATATACCCCAAGACTCAGGATTCATCTCAGAAGACAGGGTGCAAAGAGTGTGGGGGCCAGAGATAAGAGAGTATCGAGCTGAAATAGTGTCTTCTGGACAGGACCGCTGTGCTCAGGAACTTGCTGCAACTGAGTTTGCCTGCACAAGACTGAAGCAACATAAAGACAGCGATATCCACCATTGATGGGGAGAGGCACATGAGGTCCCACCCTAGCTGAGAGGCTATTGGCAGTCGGTGGCTTCTGGAGAGGGAGAATCAGTTTTCTGTAGAGGTGTGGCCTCTGGTAGGTGCCCCTGCTCCAGTTGATATTCAAACATTCAAGCTCATTTGGGCAGCTTGAACTGGACTCCATGGGTTACAAAGGAAAACAAATGTAGAGGATACAAATTTGGGAAGGAGAGGTGAGGCATCTTGGAGAAATTAGAGGTAGTGAGTGAGCGATAATGATCAAAATACAATGCACACACCTATGAAATTCTTAAAGAAGAGATAAGTCTTTTAATTTTAAAAAGATAAGAAGGGAGCTGGAGGGGTAACTCAGTGGTTAAGTGCATATGCTGATCTTCTAAAGGTTCTGTGTTAAATTCACAGCAACCACATGGTGGCTCCCAACCACCTATAGTGGGAACTGATGCCCTCTTCTGGCAGGCATTGAAACAGAGCTCTCATAGATGTAAGTAAAAAGGGAAAGAAGGAAGAAATGGAAGAAGAAGAAAGGAAGAGGGCAAAAGAGAGGGGAGGGGAAGAAAAGGAAAGCATCCTGAAAATAAGAATGAACTAAAAAACTAAGGGTAAAGTCTCCAATTGTCCTACGACACAAGGCTGGTGGCCCTTTCTAGAGTATTTACATAGAACCAGCTCCTCTTGTTTGCATATTGTGAATTTTTCTTGTGCACGCTCTGTTTATTGCAAGAAACCTGGGTGAGTAGGGGCTTCTGGTCTTTCTCTGCCAATTTGTTTCTTTTATCTATTAAACTTCATATAGCTTTTCTGGTCTCTGCTGACCTGCCACATTGCTAACTAGTAATTAAGGCTGTCTAGGCTTGAACCACAGCTTAACCACCACTATCTATAAAATCTCATACATGAGCGGTTGCCTCTCTGTGCCTCAGGTTACTCAAGCCACCCAGAAATGTCTTAGTTTGTTCATTATTGGAAATAAATGACTTGCCACAAATAGGCATTGAGAAAAGTATTTGCCCTTAACTGAGCATTCAGCTATTATTACTAACTTTCCACAGCTCACATGGAAATCCACCCTCTTTCCACTTGCTCATGCGTGGAATTCTGTTTTCTGCTTCTCGGCACTCCCTGTTCTCTGATACTTTTCCTTTTTCATTTTGCTTTTTCAAGACAGGGTTTCTCTGTGTAGCCATGGCTGTCTTGGAACTCACTCTGTAAACCAGGTTGGTCTCAAACTCAGAGATCCTCCTGCCTCTGCCCCGCAAGTGCTATGATTAAAGGTGTGCATCCCCACACCTGGTGTGGAGGTTCTTTTTCTGTTGTTTCATCTATTCCTGTAGATGGGCTGTCTACTGTACCTCACTTTTGAGTCATTTGCTCACTCCTATAGCAAACAGCATTGCCTGCTTTGTCCGGCTCAGACACAGTGAAGATCTAAAGAAGACCGAGTCACCTCCCTTCTCCAGAGAGTCATGGATTCAGTAAAACAGACAATCCTGCACTTGTTTACATGAGTGAAAATCAAAGCAGCTCCAGTTAGTAATGTTGGTTCACAGAAACAATTTCTCTGCTGGAGGACATGAGAGGCTTCACTGAGGAAGAAGCCAAAGACTAAGGTACCAAAGGACATGTCACAGATACACAGATTCAACGCAATGCCCATTAAAATCCCAGCAAAATTCTTCTAAGACCTCAGAAGAACAGTACTTAACTTCATATGGAAAAGCAAAAAACCCAGGATAGCCAAAACAGTCCTGAACAATAAAAAAACTTCTGTAGGCAACATAATTCCTGACTTCAAACTCTATTACAGATCTACTGTACTGAAAACAGCCTGGTATTGGAATAAGAACAGACAGGAGGACCAATGGGACTGAATAGAAGACCCAGATATCAATCCACACATCTTCGAACACCTGATTTTTGACAAGGAAGCAAAAAATATCAAATGGAAAAAAGAAAAAATATTTAACAAGTGGTGCTGGCATAACTGGATATCAACATGTAGAAGAATGAAAATAGACCTATATCTATCACCATGCACAAAACTCAAATCCAAATGGATCAAAGACTTCAACATAAAGCCAACCACACTGAACCTTTTAGAAGAGAAAGTGGGAAGTACATTTGAATGCATTGGCACAGGGAACCACTTCCTAAATATAACCCCAGCAGCACAGACACTGAGAGAAACAATTAATAAATGGGACCTCCTGAAACTGAAAAGCTTCTGTAAAGCAAAGGACATGGTCAACAAAACAAAACAACAGCCTACAGAATGGGAAAAGATCTTCACTAACCCCACATCAGACAGAGGTCTGATCTCCAAAATATACAAAGAACTCAAGAAATTTGACACCAAAAAAGTCACATAATCCAACAAAAAAAAAAATGGAGTACAAACCTAAACAGAGAACTCTCAACAGAGGAATCTAAAATGGCTGAAAGACACTTAAGGAATGTTCAACATCCTCAGTCATCAGAGAAATGCAAATCAAAACAACTCTGAGATTCCATCTTACACCTGAAAGAATGGCCAAGATCAAAAACACTGATGACAATTTATGCTGGAGAGGTTGTGGGAAAAGGGAACACTCTTGCATTGCTAGTGGGTATGCAAGCTGGTACAACCCCTTTGGATGTCAGTGTAGCAATTTCTCAGAAAATTAGGAAACAACCCTCCTCAAGACCCAGTAATACTACTTTTGGGTATATATCCAAAGGATGCTCAATCGTGCCACAGGGGCATGTGCTCAACTATGTTCATCGCAGCTTTGTTTGTCATAGCCAGAACCTGGAAACAACCTAAAAGCCCCTGAAATGAAGAATGGATAAGGAAATTGTAGTACGTTTACACAATGGAATACTACACAGCAGAAAAATTAACAGCATCTTGAATTTTGCAGGAAAATGGATGTAGCTAGGAAAAAAACAACAAAAAATGTTTTTAAATGCCATAGTCAAGGCTAATATTTTGTGTGCTAATTTTAGAAAAATAAATATTTTTAAATGATGTCTGATTTTTGGTTTTTTTTATTTTATTTTTTTTATTTAATTTATTTATTTATTAAAGATTTCTGCCTCCTCCCCGCCACCGCCTCCCATTTCCCTCCCCCTCCCCCGATCAAGTCCTCCTCCCTCATCAGCTCAAAGAGCAATCAGGACCAAGGACCACCCACCTCCATCCAGGTCTAGTAAGGTGAGCATCCAAACTGCCTTGGCTCCCCCAAAGCCAGTACGTGCAGTAGGATCAAAAACCCATTGCTGGGGCTGGAGAGATGGCTCAGAGGTTAAGAGCATTGCCTGCTCTTCCAAAGGTCCTGAGTTCAATTCCCGGCAACCACATGGTGGCTCACAACCATCTGTAATGGGGTCTGGTGCCCTCTTCTGGCCTGCAGACATACACACAGACATAATATTGCATACACAATAAATTAATAAATAAATATTAAAAAAAAAAAACCCATTGCCATTGTTCTTGAGTTCTCAGTAGTCCTCATTGTCGATGTCTGATTTTTGAATGAAAAAATTTTAAAAAGCACCACTCTGAACTGTAAAACTGCAGCAGTACAGGTATTTATCTACTTTTTAGAAAATATTGAGAGTAAAGTGAGCATGCTCCCAATTTCCCCAAGATGACCAAACTGATGTCTTTTGTTCATGTTTACTTAATAATGGATCCTCCTTTTGTTCTCAAAAGTATCCCAGGGAAAAGAGAATTGGCATCTTTTTAACAATTTTGAGACATGGTGCCACTCTGTAATAAGAAATGACCAAGGGTTTACTCGGTGACCCAGTGTCTCAGTTAGGGTTTCTGTTGCTATGAAGAGAAACCATGACCGTGGCAACTCTTATAAAGGAAAGCATTTATTTGGGAGTGGCTTACAGTTTCAAAAAATTAGTCCACTGCCATCATGGTGGGACGTGGTGTTGGAGAAAGAGCTAAGAGCTTTGCATCTTCATCCACAGGGAAGAAGTGAACTGCTGCACAGAACATGGCTTGAGCATATATTAATCTTTGAAGCCTGCTACCACAGTGACCCGCACCTACTCCAACAAGACCACGCCTCCTAATAGTGCCACTCTTTTGGGGAGCCATTTTCTTTCAAATCCCCAACCCAGATTGGCCAAGAATTTACTATATAGCTGGTCTTGGGCCTGGAAATCATTAGGTAGTTCAGGTCAACATTGACCTTTAGACAGACTTCCTGCCTTAGTCCCCTGAGTGCTAGGATTGCAAGTATGTGCCACCACATCTGGCCTTAATGGTTGTATTTAAATAAAAACATACTTCATTTCACCATTTTAAAGCCACACAAAAATCACAAGAAAGACAATTTTCTCTTTTCTAGTTTTTAGAGGAGAAAAAACGGAACAGAGAATATGAAATATTCTCAAGTCCATACAATTTCTACACTGGCAGAACGTACAGCCAAATCTTGCTTCTACAACCAAAGTTGTGGAGACAAGACCCCACCCCCAGCTTTCATGAATACTATGCCCCTACAACTTCTCAGTAGATTGACTGAGAGGGGTTATCATGACCCCAATCTTCTCCTCAATTTCCCATTTCCACAACTATGCACTAGTTTGGCTATTTGAGAATGACAGAATTTTTATTTTATCTGGGTATGCCAGAAAATTGGTTCTCAAGGAAGGAAAAAAAAAAAGTGTTTCTTCCTAGAGTTTTTTGACTGCATAGAATAAAACTCCAATGATGGGCAATTTCAAGCTACACATGCATTATTTCTGAAATCCAAGTTGGAACAATAAATGAATAGGGAACCCTGGTTTGAGCTGGTTTCTAGCCCACAACTGGTTCTGGCAAACTACTTTGGTGGCAACAAGTTCAAGTCTCTATCTGGCTCTCTTAAAGCTCACCCAACGTCTCATGCCATTTTATTACCCAATACCCCCAGCTAGTCAATCTCTTTAGCTACTAAGACTATACCCTGCTACTTTGTGCTTTAACTAAATTGGATACCTTTATGTTTTAAAACCCTTCTTTTGTGCTACCCAACTCAAAAAGTCACACATGCACACATATATATGTTTTCTGATACCCACATAGGTCAGAAGAGAGCACCAGAATCCTTGGAACTGGAGTTGCAGATGGTTATGGGTCACCATGTGGGTGCTGGCAATCAAACTCCAGTCTTCTGCAAGAACTAATTCTCTGATGCGGTGAGCAGTCTCTCCAGTTCATTACCCAACTTTTCATAAACAAATTAAAACTTTATTCCTCCATAAAATTTCTTTGAACAGCTAAACATACCAGTCACGTCTCTTTTCTAAACTCATAGAAAATACTAAAGAATGGTATTTAATCTTAGCGATTGTGGTATTAATTATCCGAAATGTGCTCATAAGGTGTTGAAAAGTACAGGATCAGTGGTTTTCAACCTTCCTAATGCTGCAACCCTTTAATACAGTTCGTCATGCTGTATTAACCACTAACCATAAATTTAATTTCATTTCTACTTCATAACTGTAATTTTGCAACAGTTGTAAATTCTAATGTAAATATATGTGTTTTCTGGTGGTCTTAGGTGACCCCTATAAAAGGGTCATTTGACTCCCCAAAGAGGTCATGACCCACAAGAACCTGGAATAGAGACCTGGATTTTTCAATGGGCCATTGATATCACAAGCAGTTAGCAGAAAATTGCCTAAGTGTTCTGAAGCTGGGTTTCCTCATTTGCAAAATGAAAGTAACGGACTTGTGATTCCACAGTCTATTTTCCATTCTTAAATTTCATTGTCCCATGAGAAATGAACCTTTTGTAAACACAAATCACAGAAGCTAGTCTCATTTTTAAATATCAGTGTTTCAATAAGCAAATGTCACAACAAGATTATTAGTTTTTTAAAGATATGCTAATAGATAAAAACAACATGGAAGTTTTAAAACAAGTGGTTAAATGAAAATTAAACACAATTATTTTTGCCTAGTTTTTTAAAATTCATGATTCAAAGGCTGAAGAGCATATAAAAAGGCATAACAAGAACTCCTTTTACATGAAAGTTTATGGTTTTTAATGCTTCCAATGAAGTATTTTTTTATATGCTCATACGTTCCAGGTCCAAAAGCAGCCACCAAGAAGAGCATGATTTGAGGAATCTTTTTATGCAGCTTTATAAGAATTACATGATACACCAGGTGGTGGTGGCACATGCCTTTAATCCCGGCACTTGGGAGGCAGAGTCAGGAAGATCTCTGTGAGTTTGAGACCAGCCTAGTTTACAGAGCAAACTTCAGGACAGGTTCCAAAGCTACGTAGAGAAGCCCTGTCTTGAAAAAAAAAAGTAGAAAGAAAGAAGAAAAAGAATGCATGATACAGGGCCAGTGAGATGTCTCAGTGACTACAAGTGCTTAATTGCAAGTCTAATGACATGAGTTCAATCCCAGGAACACGCTGTGGAAGAGGAAAGCAGACTCCTGGAAGTTGTCTTTTGACCCCCACATGTGTGTACATACAATAATATTAATAAATTCTTTTTAAATTTTAAAAAGAATTACATGATGTGGTGATTTTCAATTTGATATTTTATGGGCAAGTCAAGCTATACTCTTAGGATGTTATTAAGACCTACAGTCCTCCCCTTTGTATCTTTCTAGAGATTCCAAAGGGGTGTGTCTCCCTGTCCTCTCTCAGTTCCATCTATCTTTGATCTTTTTAGAACTTAGTATTTATTTTCTCCTTGCTCCCATGAATCCAGTCTGTAGTGATTAGCCGTGTGCAATCCTTTTTGCATATTGTGGCATAGTGTTCTAGAATTCAGTTTCTCAAGTAAAGACAAGCAGAATAGCTCAAGATGATATTGTGTGCAAATTTTTATGCTGTTCTTTTCCAGCATGATTGTGATAAAAATAAAAAAAAATGGACAGGTTACAAATGGTGTTAGATCATCTGTTTCCTTAAAAATCACAGTGCAATTGGAGAGTTGCACAATCAGCTTGTTTGAAATGCAAAACTTCAAGTCTCATCTTAGACTTGCTAAATCAGACTCTGTGTATTACTGAATCTCTGAGTTGTTTGCTTATCTGCAAGATGCCACTTCAAACCAAGTGACAGTCCACCTGCACTGGATGCTGTAACCACAGGTGCTCCCTGTTTCATAAGGCAGCTCTTCTATTTCTTTTTAAATGTCCAACTCACCATTATTTTTAATCTTTGAATACATTATTTCAAATATATGATATCTATGTGTACTCACACATGTGTATTCACATGTGAGTGCACACACTAACTTGTCAAAATGGGCACGTAGAGTTAAGAGACTCTACAGGCTCTCCTACTCAGTGCTGTGCACAAGCGGCTAAGTGCACTGTGAGCAGCTGGTCATTCTCTTGTTTCCTCCTCCCATTTAACTACAGAAGCACCAGGAATAGATACAACTTTGCACGGTCTTATGGGTTCATTTCTTTGTCAGAAAAACACTGACCAAAAGCAACTTCAGAAAGAAAGGATTTAATTTGATTTATAGCTCAAAATAGAGTCCAGCATGATGGGGAAGGTATAGCAATAGAAGCCTGGAGCTGGCCTGGCAATCCGAAAGCAGAGAAATTACATTTCATCATTTCATTAGCACAGAGGAAAATAAGATGGAGAGAGGTAGGGAGGAAGGGAGGAATGGAGGGAGGAAGAGAAAGAGAGAGAGAGAGAGAGAGAGAGAGAGAGAGAGAATATGAACAGGAAATGATTGGGTCTGGCTTTAAAACCCATACCCAGTGATGTATTTGCCCTTGCAGGTCTCTCTATTCACTAAATAGTGGTGCTCTCCAAACAGCACCATCAACTGGGGAACAATATTGAAAGCCTTGAGCTAATAGGATATGTGGTGGTTTGTGTTTTAGAATATTCCTTTACACTGTGTGAAGATATGTCACTGTAATAGGTTTAATAAAAAAATCTAAATGACCAATAGCTAGACAGGATTTTCCAGACAGAGAGAATGCTGGGAAGAAGGAGGTGGAGTCATGAGGTATGCCAAGAGACAGAGAACAAGCAAGATATGCAGAAGGAGAGGTAACAAGCCTTGAGCCACAGGAGAGAACACAGATTAATAGAAATGGGTTAATTTAAGGTATAAGAACTAGTTTTGAACAAGCCTAAGCTCTTGGTCAAGCTTTCATGATTAATAAGAAGTCCCTGTGTGGTCATTTGGGAGCTGGCATGGAGGACAGAGAAAGATTCACTACACGTTTAAATAGGAATGATCCCCAGAGGCTCATATATTTAAATGTATGGTCATTAGGGAGTGGAGGTTCTTGACATGAATTAGGAGGTGTAGTCTTGATGGAAGAAGTATGTCACTGGGGGTAGGCTTTGAGGTTTCAAAGGTTTAAGACAGACCCAGTGTCTCTCTTCTTGCTTCCTGAGGATCTGGATGTAAAACTCTCTTGTCCTTCTCCAGCATATGTCTGCCTGCATACCACATGCTCCCTACCATGAGGATAAAGGACTAAACCTCTGAAACTATAAGCATGCTCCCTAAATATAAGAACTGCAATGGTGTCGTGTTGCTCTTTGTGGTGTTGTGGGTGTTCTTACCTTGTCTACTCATCTTTTCCTCTAATTGGTGTGGTTGGCGCTGTCTGGGACTCTGGGGATTAATCTTGGTGGATCCAAGGCTCAGATGGTTGTTCCTCATGGTACAGTCAGTGCCACGGTTCTAGTTACCCTGTTGGTCACTCCATGTTCCTGGAGATCACTCAGCACTCCTGGGGTTTGCTCTACTCCATGGAGTTTACTGTCTCAGGCCTGCTCTGGTCTAGGTTGCCAGCTCAGACCTGTTTCGGTAAATGTCCCTTGGAGAGGGAGGTCCTTTTGTCTATATGTTGCTCTGGCCCAGGTCACTAGCTCAGTTCTGCTCTTGTCTTCACCAACCCCACATCAGAGGTCTGAGCTCCAAAATATACAAAGAACTCAAGAAATTGATCATTAAAAGAACAAATAATCCTAAAGAAAAAATGGAGTACAGACCTACACAGAAAACTCTCAACAGTGGAATCTAAAATGGATGAAAGAAACTTAAGACACTTAGTCATCAGAGAAATGCAAATCAAAACAACTCTGAAAATCGATCTTATACCCGTAAGAATGGCCAAGATCAAAAACATTGATGACAACTTATGCTGGAGAGGTTGTGGGGTAAAGGGAACACTCTTGCATTGCTGGTGGGAAATGCAAACCGCTAAGTCCCCTTTGGATATCAGTGTAACGATTTTGCAGAAAATTAGGAAACAACCCTCCTCAAGACCCAGTAATACCACTTTTGGGCATATATCCAAAGGATGCTCAACTATGCCACAAGGACATGTGCTCAACTGTGTTCATAGCAGCATTATTTGTCATAGCCAAAACCTGGAAACAACCTACATGCCCCTGGACTGAAGAATGAATACAGAAAATGTGGTACATTTACACAATGGATACTACACAGCAGAAAAAAATAACAGCATCTTGAATTTTGCAGGAAAATGGATGGAACTAGAAAACATCATTTTGAGTGATGACCCAGACCCAGAAAGACAATTATCACATGTACTCACTCATAAGTGTTCTTTTTTTTATTGAGAAAAGGAAAAAAAAGTTTCTGCCTCCTCCCAGCCTCCCATTTCCCTCCCCCTCCTCCCACCTTTCTCCCCCTCCACCCACTCCTCTCCCCCTCCCTCTCCAGTCCAAAGAACAGTCAGGGTTCCCTGCCCTGTGGAAAGTCCAAGGTCCTCCCCCCTCCGTCCATGTCTACGAAGGTGAACATCCAAACTGGCTAGGCTCCCACAAAGCCAGAACATGAAGTAGGATCAAAACCCCGTGCCATTGTCCTTGGCTTCTCATCAGCCCTCATTGTTCGCAATGTTCAGAGAGTCCGGTTTTATCCTATGCTTTTTCAGTCACAGTCCAGCTGGTCTTGGTGAGCTCCCAATAGATCAGCCCCACTGTCTCAGTGGGTGGGTGCACCCCTCGTGGTCCCGACTTCTTTGCTCATGTTCTCCCTCCTTCTGCTCCTCATTGGGACCTTGGGAGCTCAGTCCAGTGCTCCAGTGTGGGTCTCTGTCTCTATCTCCATCCATCACCAGAAGAAGGTTCTATGGTGATATGCAAGATATTCGTCAGTATTGCTATAGGATAGGGTCATTTCAGGTTCCCTATCCTCAGCTGCCCAAGGAACTAACTGGGGACATCACCTTGGGCTCCTGGGAGCCACTCTAGGTTCAAGTCTCTTGCCAACCCGAAGGTGGCTCCCTTAACTAAGAATTGAGCTTCCCTGCTCTCCTATCTAACCTTCCTTTATCCCAATCATCCTGTTTCCCAAGTTCCCCTTCTCACTTTTCTCTCCCCATCTCCCCTTACCCCCATCCCACCCCACCCCCAAGATCCCAATTTTCTCCCCGGCAATTTTGTCTACTTCCCATAGCCAAGAGAATAACTATATGCTTTTCCTTGGGTTCACCTTCTTATTTAGCTTCTTTAGGTTTACCAATTGTAGACTCTGTGACCCTTATTTATGGCTAGAAACCAATTATGAGTGAGTACATCCCGTGTTCATCTTTTTGGGTCTGGGTTACCTCACTCAGGGTAGTGTTTTCTATTTCCATCCATTTGTATGCAAAATTTGAGAAGTCATTGTTTTTTACGGCAGCGTAGTACTCTAATGTGTATATATTCCACACTTTCTTCATCCATTCTTCCATTGAAGGGCATCTAGGTTGTTTCCAGGTTCTGGCTATTACAAACAATGCTGCTATGAACATAGTTGAGCATATACTTTTGTTGTATGATAGGGCATCTCTTGGGTATATTCCCAAGAGTGGTATTGCTGGGTCCAGGGGTAAGTTGATCCCGAATTTCCTGAGAAACCGAAACACTGATTTCCAAAGTGGTTGTACAAGTTTGCATTCCCACCAGCAATGGATGAGGGTACCCCTTCCTCCACAACCTCTCCAGCAAAGGTTATCGTTGGTGTTTTTGACTTTAGCCATTCTGACAGGTGTAAGATGATATCTCAAAGTTGTTTTGATTTGCATTTCCCTGATTGCTAAGGAGGTTGAGTATGACTTTAAGTGTCTTTTAGCCATTTGAAGTTCTTCTGTTGAGAATTCTCTGTTCAGTTCAGTGCCCCATTTTTTTTATTGAGAAAAGGAGAAAAAAAAAAAACAAGTTTCCACCTCCTCCCAGCCGCCCATTTCCCTCCCCCTCCTCCCACCCTACGCACCGTCCTCCCACCCTTCTCCCCCTCCCCCTACTCCTTTCCCCCTCCCTCTCCAGTCCAAAGAGCAGTCAGGGTTTTCTGCCCTGTGGTAAGACCTAGGATCTCCCCCCTCCGTCCATATCTAGGAAGGTGAACATCCAAACTGGCTAGGCTCCCACAAAGCCAGAACATGAAGTAGGATCAAAACCCCGTGCCATTGTCCTTTGCGTCTCATCAGCCTCATTGTTCGCCATGTTCAGAGAGTCCAGTTTTATCCCATGCTTTTTCAGTCACAGTCCAGCTGGTCTTGGTGAGCTCCCAAAGGATCAGCCCCACTGTCTCAGTGGGTGGGTGCATCCCTCGTGGTCCCGACTTCTTTGCTCATGTTCTCCCTCCTTCTGCTCCTCATTGGGACCTTGGGAGCTCAGTCCAGTGCTCCAGTGTGGGTCTCTGTCTCTATCTCCATCCATCACCAGAAGAAGGTTCTATGGTGATATGCAAGATATTCGTCAGTATTGCTATAGGATAGGGTCATTTCAGGTTCCCTATCCTCAGCTGCCCAAGGAACTAACTGGGGACATCACCTTGGGCTCCTGGGAGCCACTCTAGGTTCAAGTCTCTTGCCAACCCGAAGGTGGCTCCCTTAACTAAGAATTGAGCTTCCCTGCTCTCCTATCTAACCTTCCTTTATCCCAATCATCCTGTTTCCCAAGTTCCCCTTCTCACTTTTCTCTCCCCATCTCCCCTTACCCCCATCCCACCCCACCCCCAAGATCCCAATTTTCTCCCTGGCAATTTTGTCTACTTCCCTTAGCCAAAAGGATAACTATATGTTTTTCCTTGGGTTCCCCTTCTTACTTAGCTTCTTTAGATTCACCTATTGTAGACTCCGTGACCCTTATTTATGGCTAGAAACCAATTATGAGTGAGTACATCCCATGTTCATCTTTTTGGGTCTGGGATACCTCACTCAGGATAGTGTTTTCTATTTCCATCCATTTGCATGCAAAATTCAAGAAGTCATTGTTTTTTACGGCAGCGTAGTACTCTAGTGGGTAGATATTCCATACTTTCTTCATCCATTCTTCCATTGAAGGGCATCTAGGTTGTTTCCAGGTTCTGGCTATTACAAATAATACTGCTATGAACATAGTTGAACAAATGCTTTTGTCATATGATAGGGCATCTCTTGGGTATATTCCCAAGAGTGGTATTGCTGGGTCCAGGGGTAGGTTGATCCCGAATTTCCTGAGAAACCGAAACACTGACTTCCATAGTGGTTGCACAAGATTGCATTCCCACCAGCAATGGATGAGGGTACCCCTTCCTCCACAGCCTCTCCAGCAAAGGTTATCGTTGGTGTTTTTGACTTTAGCCATTCTGACAGGTGTAAGATGATATCTCAAAGTTGTTTTGATTTGCATTTCCCTGATTGCTAAGGAAGTTGAGCATGACCTTAAGTGTCTTTTGGCCATTTGAACTTCTTCTGTTGAGAATTCTCTGTTCAGATCAGTGTCCCATTTTTTAATTGGGTTAATTAGCATTTTAAAGTCTAGTTTCTTGAGTTCTCTATATATTTTAGAGATCAGACCTTTGTCTGTTGCGGGGTTGGTGAAGATCTTCTCCCAGTCAGTAGGTTGCCTTTGTGACTTAGTGACAGTGTCCTTTGCTTTACAGAAGCTTCTCAGTTTTAGTAGGTCCCATTTATTCAATGTTGCCCTTAATGTCTGTGCTTCTGGGGTTATACATAGGAAGCGATTTCCTGTGCCCATCTGTTGTAGGGTATTTCCCACTTTCTCTTCTATCCTTTTCAGTGTGTTCGGGCTGATATTGAGGTCTTTAATCCATTTGGACATGAGTTTTGTGCACGGTGAAAGATATGGGTCTATTTTCATTCTTCTACAGGTTGACATCCAGTTGTGCCAGCACCATTTGTTGAAGATGCTTTCTTTTTTCCATTGTATACTTTTAGCTCCTTTATCGAAAATCAGGTGATCATAGGTTTGTGGGTTAAAATCCAGGTCTTCTATATGATTCCATTGGTCGACTTCTCTGTTTTTATGCCAGTACCATACTGTTTTCATTACTGTAGCTCTGTAATAGAGTTTGAAGTCAGGGATGGTAATGCCTCCAGAAGATCCTTTATTGTATAGGATTGTTTTGGCTATCCTGGGTTTTTTTGTTTTTCCATATAAAGTTGATTATTGTCCTCTCAAGATCTGTGAAGAATTTTGATGGGATCTTGATGGGGATTCCATTGAATCTATAAATTGCCTTTGGTAGAATTGCCATTTTTACTATGTTTATCCTCCCAATCCAAGAGCAAAGGAGGTCCTTCCATTTTATGGTATCCTCTTCAATTTCTTTCTTCAATGCCTTAAAGTTCTTGTCAAATAGATCTTTTACTTCCTTGGTTAGAGTTACCCCAAGATATCTTGTGCTCTTTGTGGCTACCGTGAAAGGTGAAGCTTCTCTGATTTCCCTCTCTGCTTCCATCATAAGTGGTTTTTAAACAAAAAGCAAAGAAAACTAACCCACAAATCACAATCCCAGAGAACCTAGGCAACAAGAGGTCTCTAAGAGAGACATATATGAATCTATTCTACATGGGAAGAAGGAAAAGACAAGATCTCCTGAGTAAATTGGGAGCATGGGGACCTTAGAAGAGGGTTGAATGGGAGGGGAGGGGCAGGGAGGAGAGCAGAGAAAATTGTGTGCTCAATAAAAATCAATTAAAAAAAGAGGCAAAAACGAATTGCAATGGCCATAGTGTCTCTTCACAGCAATAGAACCCCAACTAAGACAGGGAGTAATTCTCATTCACATCATTTTGGATGTGGGGGACTAAACTCAGGTCTTTAGGGTGAACCATATTCCAAATTCTCAAACTCTTCATTTGTTTGAGATGGAGTCTCATGTAGCTCAAGCTGTCCTCAAACTTGATATGTATCCAAGGATGACATTAAACCCCCAATCCTCCTGCTCTACCATGTAAGTTCCAGGGTTATAGGTAAGCACCACCATGCCTGGCTTCCAAACCACCACTTAAGATTCATTTGAAAGCTTTACTTTGATGTTTTCTCTTGCTCAAATGAATCAATCAATGCCCAAATTCATTAGTCCATGGATTATAACCAAGTGTGATCTGAATTTCTCCATCCCTATTTTGTAGT
Source organism: Microtus oregoni (assembly GCF_018167655.1). Classification (NCBI taxonomy): domain Eukaryota; kingdom Metazoa; phylum Chordata; class Mammalia; order Rodentia; family Cricetidae; genus Microtus; species Microtus oregoni. The sequence continues at coordinate 15,484,060 of NW_024543082.1, forward strand.
CTTCCCTACATGGCAGCTCTATTCCAACAAAATTGATCTAGCTGTGTTGCATAATAGCCGGTGTGGAAGATTTTGTCCTGATTTTATGCTTCTGTTTACCCTTACCTCATGTGGTTCACCAGTCCTTTTAATATGCGTTACTTTCCTGTATTAATTGACTTTATTTCATTCTAACTATGGTAAGGCCAACAGACTAAAGGAAGATTGCCACTGGAAAGCTAGTTTGTAGACCATAATTCCCTAAAGACAGCAGGGTGTGTGAGTCAGACAAGAGGCAGAGGTTGGGGAAAACTTATAGGCAATAGCCTTTGATGAGGTTACAGTAAGGAAAGAGCCAGTGAGGCTGAGTAAGCAGACCTGGGATTGGCTAGTTTGAATAACTTTAGTCTGTTCTATGGGATATGAAGGATGTACCATGGTATCTGGTACCTGGTTATATAATTATGTGTTCCTGGCATATGAGTAGCAGCATGAAGTATAAAAGCCCAATAAAGGAGTTCCTTCTGGGACCAACAAGACATTAGATATCAAACCATGAGAAAGCAGAAAATAAAGGACCTGGTCAATACCCTCCCTAAAAACCTAGGAGTGCTGGCTGGGCAGTGGTGATGTGCCTTTATTCCTAGCACTTTGGAGGTAGATGTAGGCAGATCTCTGTGAGTCCAAAGCCAGCCTGATAAAAGCTAGTTCCAGAACAGGTTCCAAAGCTACAAAGAAACCTTGTCTCATTAAGAAAGAAAGAAAGAAAGAAAGAAAGAAAGAAAGAAAGAAAGAGAAAAGAAAAGAAAAAGAAAAAGAAAAAGAAAACTTAGGAGTGCTTTTGTCCTGGTCTATGGTGGGAATATTTGTCTTGTACTTGCAACAAATTTGGCAATTCTTTTTTAAAAGATTTATTTCTTTCATTTTATGAGTTTGAGTATTTTGTCTACATTCATGTATGTGTACCATATGCATTCCTCATACCCCAAACATTGGATCTCCTGAAACTGTAGCTCTGTGAGTGCTAGGAATCAACCAGGACTTCTACCAAGAGCAACAGGTGCTCTGAACCACAGAGACAATACTTCAGATCACTCAGTCGTCTCAGATTGTGCTTCCACTCACACTTTCTATGGTAACAGCATGGAGGGGTACAATGGGTTCAAAGAAGATTTCTGGGAGGAGCTGGCAAAAACACAAGACTGCCCTCAGAAAGCCTCCACTCCAACCCCATCCTTAAGCTAGAGATGCTCACTAGAGATGAAATCTAAGGTTTTACTCATCAACCAAAATGTTCTGTGGTGACAAAACTAGTGAGTTTCAATTGGAAAATCACATGGTTCTGAGTCCAGCATTAATGTCCCCTTGGGACTCTAACTACTTTGATAAATTCTTTTTGCTCTAGGAGAAAATCAAAGACACATGATCTGTCTGGAGCATGACTTTGCCAAACATTCACTGTCTTCTGCTTAAACATGATGTATGTAAGCACATTCATAGGTACTCATACTCATCTATAGGTACACACATGCTCACACACACACACATGTGCTTACATCCATAGGTACACATACACCTAGATGCACGCACACATAGATGTGCTCACATTCTAAGGTATACACACAGATACATGTGTGTGTGTATGTGCATGCAGACATCAATAGGTACACAGACATAGATGTCCACATACGTGTGTGCACTCACATTTTTAGATGCACACATGACATGAATGTGTGCTCACATCTATAGGCTTACACACAGTTCATGCACATAGATGCTGTGGGAGCACATTCTGCTTTTTCAGCCAATAGCCTTTAAGATACCAGCCCAGTTGGGCATGGTCTCTTATAGTTTAAAAAGCAGCAGGAACTATGTGCCCATTTTCTTCCGGATCCCGTTCTGGCTGCTAGACTCTGTTCCTGTTTGCACTCAGAGGCCTATTGTTTAGGACAGTGATATGTAAGGTTTCCCCTTAAATAAATAACCCTTTTATTATCCTAATTCTGAACTGGTGTGGGATTGTTTTATGACATCACATAGACCCATGCACACTCTCTATATCAACTTCACAAAGGCTCTGGGAATATCACAGGAGGGGTGGAAAGAATGTATAAGCTGGAGGAAGTGGGGAGGCAGTGTTGAATGCTCATTTCTAGGCATGACATGGCTGTTGCACTCTTAAATTTAAAGCAGCAGTGATTGTCCTAACAATATTTGTACAACGTCAACATCCTGTCTCAGAGTGTAGGAGTGCATGGGACCCCTACCTTTCCGTGGATATATACATAGAGCTAATGGATACTGGGAGAAAGAAGACATTTTCTTGAGTGATATAACCACTGGTAAGCTGTCCATTTTCCTGTAAACAACCTTAATCAAACTCACTGGATCACTAGGTCCAAAGTAAACAAAACAAGGAAGTAGAAGGAATGGTTGAAAATGGAGATGGGAATCAGTGAGACAGAGAGGGGGACAAGACAGGATTGGGAATGTGAATATGATTGAAATACATTATGTATATGTTTGAAAATGTCATACCCATTATTACATATAATTAATATATGCTAATATTAATACTAATAAAAATACTTTTTTCCAAAAGAATCACCTCATAGTTGAAAAACCAAAAGACAACTAATACAAGACTTTTGGTTGTTTCTGAGCATAAGAAGTTTTATTTACCCAGTGTGTGCTTGGTGGCTGGCCCAGTATATCTCAAAGAAATGGTCATATTCTTTTAGAAATTTTGTACTTAAAGTACTGCATCAGGGGCTGAAAAGAGAGGTTAGTGATTAAGAGAACTGGCTGTTCTTCCAGAGGACCCATGTTTAATTCCTAGTACCTACATAGTAGCTCATCCTCTGTAACTCTAGTCTCAAAGGATCTGATTGCCTTTTTTGGCCTCCATGGGTACCAGGCACACACATGGCACATACACATAAATACAGACAAAATATCCATACATATAAAAATTAAATAAAATACTTCAAATTGTCTTCTTTTGTTTGTTTTTTATTTTTGATTGGTTGGTTGGTTGTTTATTTTGAGGGAGAGAAAGTGTGTGTCTCTATACATAACTCTGGATAACCATGTACTCTCTGATAGGATTTATAGTCTATCTTATAGAAGAAAATGCTGATAATATTGCTGCAAACCAAGTCAAATACCAATGGTTGTGGAGCTCACAGACCCCCACAGGTGAACATATGACTGTCATTCTGTTCATTTAATATAGTGTCAAACTGCCTTCTAAACTCATGTCTTAGAACTCACTCTTTAGCCCAAGTTGGCCTTGAACTCATAGAGACCTGCCTGCCTCTGCCTTCTGAAGCTGGAATTGCAAGCAATTGCTACCACACCTGACTGAAACATATTTTTCACCAAAGAATAATAATATACTCCATAGACATTATCTCATTCTTTCTTTAAAAATATGAGAAGGCGGGGGCTGGAGAGATGGCTCAGTGGTTAAGAGCATTGCCTACTCTTCCAAAGGTCATGAGTTCAATTCCCAGCAACCACATGGTGGCTCACAACCATCTGTAATGAGATTTAGTGCCCTCTTCTGGCCTGAGGACACACACAGACAGAATATTGTATACATAATAAATAAATAAATAAATAAATAAATAAATAAATAAATAAAAATATGAGAAGGCTAAAGAATAATAAACTGATGTTTTTTAAAGATTTTGGTTTTTTATGTACATGTATGTGTGTGTCTTCTTGTCTGTATACATATCACACATGTGCAGGTGCACAAGGAAGACAGTAGAGAGTATCAAACCTTCCGGAACTAGAGTTATAGGCAACTGCAAGGCACTGAGTCTTGATGCGAGGAACTAAAGCAGGGTCCACTACCATCTCTCCAACCCTTCAAACTCTGCACTGCAAGGAAAGAAAGAGAAGAAGAGGAAATCAGCTTATGAAAGACAACACAGAAGCAGTAACAGTGGATGACCTGGCACCAGAACTTCTCAACATGGCCCAATTGCTGAAGACACCACACACTTTGGTCACATGGCATGGAGAAACCCAGCTGCCACTGGCTAGGGGGTTTCTTCCCTGCTAGCTAGCTCTCATGCTACTAGAAGGTGCTGTGCAGGCTCCTAGGGGAAAGTGTCATCAACAGTCCTACCCACTTGTGAACCTGTGCAATGCACGATGGCCAGAGTGGCAAGATGTTGAAGGAGCATCTGGCTGCGTTCCTGCCACCCAACTCCCGGCCGCCTGGCTAGCTTATGCCCTGAAATAACAACACACAAACTGTATTCATATAAACACTGCTTGGCCCATTAGCTCCAGCCTCCTACTGGCCAACTTTCACATCCTTATCAACCCACCCCCATTAATGTGTGTAGCACCACGAGGTGGTGACCCACCAGGAAGATTCTAGCATACATCCATCTTGGGCTGGAGCTTCGTCGTGTCTGCCCTGGAGAGGAGAGGCATGAAGTCTGCCTAACTTCCTCTCTTCCCAGCATTCTGTTCTGTTTACTCCCCCCACCTATGTTCTAACCTATCAGGCCAAGCAGTTTCTTTATTAATTAACCAATGAAATCAACCGCAAAATACACCCAACAATGTAACAGAGGCTTGACTGTTATGTGGGTAACCATGCACTCTGTTGGGATTTATAGTATATTGTACAGGAAAAAGTGCTGCTATATTGCTGCAAACCAAGTCAAATACCAATGGTTGTGGAGCTCACAGACCCTCATGGGTGAACATATGACTGTCATTCTGTTCATTTAATATTGTGTCAAATTGCCTTTTAAACTCATGTCTTTCTATCCATAGATTATTGCAGTTCTTAGACGTTACTGAAGAAGTTTCTTTGTGGAGGATGGTTAATTCAGAGACTTAACAACTGGTCAAATAAATGTCAATGAGGTGCTCAGTCACAAAAGATACAACTATATAATACCTCCTCCCCAAAGCTTGAGGGCTGGAAAAAAATTATAAGAGTCAGAGACTTGGATTGGCTAGAGCAAATCATTGTCTTCCAGATGTAAAAAGACCACTTGACTCACAAGTTCATAGCAGCTGAGGTTTCCTGAAGAAGATCTGCACAAGGCCAGTCAATCAGCAATCTAGCATGCAGTGAGAAGGGGTTCCTAAGCCCCACCTTTAACTGAGGAGCTATAGATGATTGATGAAATCTGAGGGAAAAGAGGTCATTTTCTTTAAGGGTGTGATCCTTCTGGTAGGTTGACTGTACTCCAGTGGATGGCTTCAAAGCCGGGAGTACATGAGCAACACAAGCTAGGGACAATGGACTGATAAAATAAGAAGAGAGGGCAGGAAGTTGGAGGTAGGGAGTTGGGTGGATATGGGAAGAGTTGGAGTTATGGCTATGTATACTCAAAATTCAGTTCATGAAATTCTCAACTAATTAATATTTTTTTAAGTTGATAGGTTAGACTCTGGACGTTCTGCAATGGAAATCCTCTTCCTATTCTTCTTACAAAAAATCCTCAGGATAATAAATTCAAAGATAAATTTATGATAGATAGATAGATACATAGATAGATAGATGGCGTGAGTATGAGTACAAGCCATGAGCCTAGAAAAGGAACATGAGATAGGAAAAGGAGTTTCTGAGGAAGCGAAAGAAGAATACAAATTGCAGATGTCATGAAGGCAGAAAGGAACAACAGTACAAGGTGTCTGGGGCAGAGGGTGGAGGAGCATGCTGGGAGCCTGGATGAGCAAAAGCAAGTTGGGGTGAAAGGGCCATAACGAAACCTAATACTTTGCATTCTAATTTGAAAAGTTGTTTTTTTTTTTAAGAAAAGTAAATCAGATACAAAAACAAAACAAACAAAAAACAGTCATTACTTTGTTGCTACTTTTAGTTGGTGCCTGGAAAATAGATGAGGGGTGGTTCAGCTCAAAGGAGCAGGTGACCAGCAGCACCTAAAAGGCTTGTGCTGGTTTTGACACCTCCGAATACTTCCTGGCATATGTAACCTTTATCTACCAGCAATGAGCTAGAAAACGGCCAGCCAAAAAGGGCACAACAATTTATAATTGAAAGGAAAATAAAATATGTGCTGGAAATAATCATCCTCTCATTTACAGTTTTTTTTTATTACATCTCACATTTACATCAGGGCTGAAAGAAAAGCCATTTGCAAAGAAGAGGAAGTGAATATATGTATGTGTATATACACACATATGTATATATGGTTCATTCTAAGTCAAGTAGAGACAAAAAAATAAGCAAAAAGTGAACTAATTTTATATGTGGTGAGGCCTCCATTTGAGTCCAAGGTGTGTTCACTTGGGGATCCATTCATCTCTCAGAAGCAAAGAACCAGAGACCCAACCACTCAAGAGTCTCTCTGTACAAAAACTCTCCCTGGAGCAGGAAGCCCCTCCAAGGATGACAGAGACAAAAATCCCTCCATTAGGTTAGAATAACAAGACAGGATGTGAGGAAATGTCATATCCCTCACGGGTGGGGTCAGACACTAATGCTACGACCAGCATCATTGGAGGCAGAACCACCGTCCTCTGTGGTCATGTTATGTCATTATGGGACGACCCTGATTTTTCTGTAGTTTTTATAGTCATAAAAACTGGAAGATTTCACACAGTTGTGCTGCAAAGAAAACTGACTGGCTCGCTGTCCATATTTCACAGTCAGAGTTCCAATAAATACATTTTGTTTTCCTTCTATGACAATGGCGTACAGACTTCTGTGTTGGAGAAATGAACTCTCATTTTTTGTTTTGTTTTGTGGTGGTTTTTGAGACAAGGTCTCCTGTAGACTAGGCTGACTGGGAATTCACTATAAAGTAGCTGAGCATAGTCTTGAGCATCTGATCTTTTGGCCTCCACTTTTCTAACATTGGGCTTGCAAGCAAGCACCATCATGCTTGGTTTATGCAGTACTCAGAATAGAACAAAGGGCTATGTGTGTGCTGGGCAAACACTCTACAAACTATGTTACATCCCTAGCCCTCACAGACTCTGTGTAAAGGGATTATAAATATGTTAGCATTGTATGTCATATGGCTCTCTGGGGCATATTTTGTAGCTGTTTTTAAAAACAACTTTATTGTATATTTATTGTCTATTTTGTATTATTTTTAGTTTTTTTTTTGTGTGTGTGTGTGCGTGCTCATTATTGCATAGGAGTGCAGGTGCCTGCAGAGTCCCGCAGAGGATGTTCAATTCCTTGGGACTAATGCTACAAATGGTTATGAACCATCTGACACAGGTACTGGGAACTGAACTCCCTTCCTCCATAAAAGCAGTATGCACTGGGGACCATGGGAGAGGGTTGAAGGGGAGGGGAGAGATAGGGAGGGGAGCAGAGAAAAATGTATAGTTCAATAAAATCAATTTTTAAAAAAAAAAGCAGTGTGCACTCTTAACTGCTGAGTCGTACATCCATATTTTAAACTTTTCTTAATATAATATAAAGAAATCACAGTTACCTATAAAATGCCAATTTGGGGAGAATGCTTTGTCTGAATGGAGAGACTAGGTCTATGTCCTCTCCCCATTTTCTTTTGACATGGTGATGATCTTGTTTTCATAAATTTTAAGTATTCAGAGCTGTGACATGGTGCTGTGATTACAGAGTGTGATGTGGGAGTGTCATATATCAATCTGTTGATTTCATTGGTTAAGCAATAAAGAAACTGCTTGGGCCTGATAGGTTAAAACATAGGTGGGAGGAGTAAACAGAACAGAATGCTGGGAGGAAGAGGAAGTGAGCACAGAGACGCCATGCTCTCCTCTCGTGGGCGGACATGAGGGCTCTGCTCTCTGAGGCACACACGATGAAGCTCCGACCCAGGATGGACGTAGGCTAGAATCTCCCTGGTAAGCCACCTCGTGGGCTACACAGATGAATAGAAATGGGCTAAATTAATATGTGAGAATTAGCCTAGAAGAGGCTAGATAGAAATGGGCCAAGCAGAATGAATACAGTTTGTGTGTTGTTATTTTGGGCATAAGCTAGAAGGCGGCCGGGGTGCTGGGGACGCAGCCCTGCCGCTCCTATTACAACAAGAGTGGATGGAAAGTCTGCTTCACTTCAGGGGTCCCAGTATTCTGAATTCTGTGATCCAGAATGAGATGCCGGAGTTGGAGAAATGAAGGGTATTTTCCCTACATTAGGTAACTATGTGTGCATGGATCTGACACACTGGTCCTGAACAATGCACCTGCAGAAAAGATAGGGAGGAACACAGGACCCTACATGGAATTTGTGATCAGTGCTGCCTGAGCGTATAAGTACTCCAGGAGACTGAAGTTCTGTAAGTATGCTGTGACCTAGCCTGTGGACAGCATACTAGAAACTGAAATAAAAAAAAATGCATGATGGATGCCAAGTGGGAATGGACAAGAATGTGCTCACAGTCACCTGTGAGAAGGACAAAGTTTGGGAAGGGTTTGGAGGAAGGGAGGGGAAAGCTGAAATTCTACCCAACATTCCCTGATTCTTGTCTTCATAGAAGACAAAATCCAGAGACAAGACACAGTAAAAAAAAATGCAAAGAAGTTTATTATAATATGCACACTCAAACAATAGGTTGAAGAGATGGTGGGCGGGTGGGGAGGGAGCGGAGAGAGAGCCTGTAATTTTAGACAGCTCATTTTGTGAACAAACTTTAATAGAGGGAAGAATTACTTCTGTGTTGGGAAGAGGCAGGGAATTCCAGGGTTGGGTGGGCAGCTTTTGTGGAATAGGCCCTGTGCTCCTTTCTATCCCTGTATGTGGTCTTCTGCTTGTGATATAACATCAGATGCATGATGGGAGCAGGAGGTTTATAAGGCTGATGATATGCAGATGCGTTACAATGAAGAGAAGAGAGTCAGTTTGTCCTGGTTGGCTGTGTTGGTCTCAGCAGTATTAGGATGAGCTTCAGTCTTTGAGTGGTCCTGTGATGTCCTGCATTCATCCAGCTCTGTGGCTGCATCAGCCTTGTGAAAAACAGTTCGTGGAAAGCTGTGCTTGCAAAGTATGATCAGCTGATTAGAACTCCAGGGATGTGGAGAGATTGGGATATTGCAGGCCCAAAGCCTAGTTACTCCTTAGCTTGGGTTAGTTTTAACCCTTAATAGCCATTCCTTGCCCATCTCTGTGTCAGAACTGTTATCTTGTGACTAAGAGATAAAAACCTTTTGGAATCTACAACTTAATAGACCACTAGGTTCCGCCAATCCAAAAGCTAATGATGTCATTGGAGAACATCTGAAGCCCACAGGAGAAATTCCCCCATCATGCTGTAACCCTCCACCCTGTTGTTTCCACCTATGCACGTTTAAAATGCCTTGATTTATAACACTCCTAATTCTTTTACTATATACCTCCATGGAGCTACATTGGATATTTGAGAATTCTGCAGGTATGACCCTGGGCCATGGTCACTCGTATTTGCTCTAGAATAAACTATGTCTCTTTTTCTTTGAGGTAAGGGCTGTTTCCTTCAGTGATGGGTAACTCTAGAGAAAGGTCTGGAGAAGCATAGTTTCCAAAAATTTGTTCTTTTGTTCCTGGTACTATTTTCCCCTCACATAAATCAAAATCACTTTCCAAAACAGAGAATGCTGCTATGTAGTCAGAAGGCCAACACACCAATACTAGCCAGACTCTCTAAGAAATGCATGACCTTGGGAGAGTCCCTTAAGTCTCTTGACCTCAGTTTGTTCCTCCTCTATTTTCTGAATTAAAGAAAAAATATCACTGTTCGTGTTTAAGTGTGTTATACACTAACTATATTAAAATGATTAATTCTTAGAGTATTGATGCATGCTTTTAACCTAAGTACTCAAGAGGCAGGTGGAGCTCTATGAGTTCAAAGTGAGCCTGGTCTAGATAAAGAGTTCTAGGCCAACTGGAATGATGCAGTGAGACTGTCTCCGTTTTCTTTTAAGTTATTAATTAACTAATAGTTATTTACAGAGTCTCTCCTGTTTTCTAAGCATGGATCCAAGTGTTGAGACTCCTGAAGGAAACTGTGGTAAAAATAAACCAGCAGTCACAGAACAGGTCATTAGGAGACAGGGTTGCCATGAAACCACAAAGTACTGACATTTCCAGAGAGACCAGAACCTGGACCACAGCTCCATGTAAATACAATTCAACAACAGGAAAGGAGAAGGAGAAAGCAAAGCTTGGTTTCCTGATCACACTAGTTCTCCCCAATGAGTTATGCAGCCCCTCTGTGTCTCAGAATTTCCTGGGTAATGTTATAGGGCACAACAAGGCAAAGAGAGCACATGCCAGACTCTCATTGGTCAAAGTTAATATTGCAGAAGTTTGTATTCCCAAGGTTGAGGGAAAGCAGAACCTAGTGCCCCCACTCACCGGCCTTCTCCTCCCTGTGCTTTCCATAAGGCTGAGAATGCCACTGAGGTGGGTCCTGATGGAGACAGTGGGTATAGCCAGTTACCAAGGTCTTTGCTGTCCTAGTAAAACAGACCTATGCCAGAGGCCAGTCTCCACTGGCAAGGCTGGGAAAGGTGACGATGATAAGGTAGTTTTCTCTTCACTGAACAAGTGCCAAATTCCAGAAAGAGCCTGAGAAAGTGTGAAAACCAGAAGCAAAGCAAGCATAATGGGTGGGTAATACTTAAATTACTGTTGGAAAGAAAAAAAAAGAAATTTCCAGATCAACAAGCAGGAAAATGAGTGTGAGCTATCAGGAATGATTAAGAAAAGAGCAACAAATGATTTTCAGAGCAGAAATAGTATTTTCAAAGGTAAGGGGTATAAAATAATCAGTCTAAGGAATAGTAATCACTGCCTGGCAAGGATTTGTGGAACACACTCAGAGTGGTCTCCACCATGATCAACCAGACATTCTTTATGTAGCACATTGGGAGAGATTTAGCTATACACAAACATCATAATGGAGAGATAGCTAATTGCACCATTTATTTATTTATTCAAAAAACTGAACAAATACTACTTCATGCACATTAATTGTCATCAAGAGTTAAATTGCAGGGCATATGCCTTCGGCCTTTGATGAAACTGTTTTCCTTGGATATCATTATACAAAGATATTTTAGAGGCTGCTTTTAGATCCTGTCCTTTCCTCTCAGTTCACAGTTTTGCTTAGAAAGGAACCTGTACCTATAACAATATATTTTATTCCTGTGTTCCCAAAATAGGGATCCATTAATTGTTAATCCATACGTACACCTCTCACTTGTGCTATCTGTGAAATCAGCATGGCAGTTTATTAACTAAATATTGACTCTTGGAACATTTTTAAGCACAGACAAGCATAGTCATAAGTGGACAACAGCCACTTTCTTGTCTCCAAGCAATGCTAATGTTCATTCAACGGCTATTCCTGTGAGAAAAGGAAATGTGTGGCAGGATTTTATAATTTTGCCTATCATCAGTTGAGCTCATGTGAAGGGAATTATAATGAGCCTTGGGTTTGGACAAAACAAGTTTGTCCCACTGGATTTAAGCAAGCAGAAGGGAGAGGAGAGAACACATGGAGATAAGGTGGAGTCATCATAATGTCATGCAAGCATGGGCTCTTGGCTTTCCCAGCTCAAGACCTCTAGCCCAAGCTTGTAAATTCTTTTACCCTGGCCAGGGAGTGTGCAATCTGTAAATTCTTTGACCCTAGCCAATGAGTCTGCAATCTGGAATTCCCACCATGCTTCACTGTCTTCATACCATCCAGATCCTTTCTTCCCTCTTTTCTGAGCATAAGGGTCATGGTCTTCACAGTGAATTTCTTGCATGCATCTGCAACTGCCTCTCACATTTTCTCACTAACTGTGGTGGTATGAAAGAAAATGGATACCAAAGGGAGTAACACTAATGGGAGCTGTGGCCTTGTTGAAATAGGTGTGGCCTTGAGTCACTGTGGGGATGGGCTTTGAGGTCTCCTATGCTCAAAATACTGCTCAGTCTCACAGTCCACTTCCTGTTGCCTTTGGATCAAGATGTAGAATTCTCCAGCACCCTGTCTGCCTGCATGCCATCATACTCCCTGCCGCCATGTTTCCCACCATGAAGATAATGGACTACACCTCTGAAACTGTAAGCTGTCATCTCAACTAAATGTTTTCCTTGATAAGAGTTACAGTTGTCTTAGTGTCTCTTCACAGCACTAAAAACCTAACAAAGAAACTGTCTAACTAGAAAAACAAATCCTAGATATCCTAGCTATTGACTAACCTAATATTCAGTTTAATTCATGCCTGTAGCTACCCTTGAGTTGGTAACACACACACATACACACATAGATCATTGCTGACAGATCTTGCTTTAATTTGTGAGCTGAAATCTCTCACATGAGCCTTTGATACTTCTTTTAAAAATCCACCCAACTTTCCCAGTTTTTTTCTTTCTATACCAGCAATGAGCAAGTAAGCATCTGGTAACCTCCATCTTCATTCTTGACCATTGACCTTAGTTTCTATTCCTCTAAGAAAATAAGATCAAAGTTGGGGTGGAAAGTGCTTATTACACACCCTGACAACTTGAGTTAAATTCCCAGAACCCAGCCATCTTAGTCAGTGTTCTATTGCTGTGAAGAGAAAGCATGATCACAGCAACCCTTATAAAGGAAAGCATTTAATTGGGGCTGGCTTATAGTTCAAAGGTTCACTCCATTATCAGCATGGCAGAAAGCATGGGTGGCATGCAGACAGTCATGGTGATGGAGAAGTAACTGAGAGTTCTACATCCAGATCCTCAGTTAGAAGAGAGAGCTACTGAGCCTTGCTTGGACTTCTGATATCCAAAAGCCCACCTATAGGCCAAGCAGTTATTTAATTAATACAGTTTCTATGTAGTTATTTTGGGAGTCTGTGTAGCCAGGGAACAAACAAGCGGCCTCCTACTACATCCAGTGACATACTTCCTCCAACAAGGCTACACCTTATCCTTCTCAACAAGCATTCAAATGTATGAACTTATGGGGGTGGGTCATTACTATTCAAACCTCCATACCAACCCACATCAAAAGGAGAGAACCAGCTCCAGAAGTTGTCCTCTGACCTCCACAGTTATGCCCTGCCACAAGCATGCCCCCACACCCACTTATGCACTCATATACACACAGTCAACAATAATAAATAGAAATATTTTGAAAACCAGAATCATGAACAGGGCAACCATATCTACCAGTCTACTTGTACCCGCACCTCTACATACTCATGATTCAAAGTTTAAGATGTCTGTACTCCTAACTGGAACAACCCTACACTGTCACTGGATCCATCCTTTTCCTCTGCCAGCAAGTATGTAAGACAATGCTCAACATTAATTTTAAAGAAATAAAAATCAGGGCTGGAGAGATGGCTCAGTGGTTAAGAGCATTGCCTGCTCTTCCAAAGGTCCTGAGTTCAACTCCCGGCAACCACATGGTGGCTCACAACCATCTGGAATGAGGTCTGGTGCCCTCTTCTGGCCTGCAGACATACACACAGACAGAATATTGTATACATAATAAATAAATAAATATTTTTAAAAAAAGAAATAAAAATCAAATCTCACCCTAATTAGAATTTCCATAATCAAAAATAAATAAATGAGGGAGAGAATGTTGTCACACTGCAAGGCCGGCATTCCAGGAAGCTGGAACCCAGCCCTAGTTGAGCCTTGGTACTCCCCCCAGGAACCATGGGAAATGATTAAGTGGATGGTGGAATGATGGGAGAGAAAGAAACTTGCAAATAGATGGCGGAAAAAATGGAAGACAAGCGATTTGCACACTATGAAGTAGAGCGGAAGAGGAGCCATGAAAACAGTTGCTGTTCCTCCTCCTTAGGAAAAGTAAATTGCACTGCCCATCAATAGAACCAATAACAAACACAAGTATAGTGGGACTATGACTTCTTCCTCTGAGAAACCTTACCACTGTATGAGTTACTGTGATGCCCAGAGCCCAGGAAGAGCAGTACCGGAGATCCACAACTGACTGGCGTGTTCTACTGTGTCTACTTCTCATCATTGACCTATCTGATAATCTCTATAGTTGATTGTGGTGGCAGTTCAACCATGAGATAGGATGACTCTGTGCTGGTCTATAGTTTTACTATATTGTGTCTAACTTTGCCAGAGATTCATTTCCTTTGGAAGCTTTGGGTTGGACAAACTCTTAAAGACACCCAGAGGCCCCAACCACTGCCATGCAGAATAGGCAGGAAGAAGACACCTAGAGACCCTGCCCAATACATGGCCTACCCACAACATGAGCCACTGTAATGTAAAAATATGGGGTAGAGAGATGGTAGAGAAAAAGAAGCAGAATTATCTGAGCTCTATGAAGAGAAACGGATCTGAAGATGTGAAGGTCGAGAGGAATAACCTGATGTGTGTAGGTCACAAAGCCACCTAAGACCATGGTGAAGTCCCAGCCTGTTCTGTTACTGAGGGCTGTATCTGGGTTTCTGACCATGCAACAGCAAGGGTCTGTGCCGATGTCATGGCCCATGTCACCACCAAATGTCATGTGGATGTCCCTGGTCTGGCTGCTGCCTGGAATCATGATGCTATCCAAGGGCTACACAGAGTTGGTCCCACCTCTCACTGGCTGCTCTACTAGGATGAGCAGGTCCTGCACCTTGTCTGGGCAGCATTGTAGCGCCAACCCTGGTATTGTGGATGCAGGTAAGCAGGACCTGAGGACACAGGAGCAGAAGAACTGGCTCCACCCCTTGCTGCCTGCTGCTTTGGGTGAGCCAGCCAAGGCTATGCTAGAGAGCTCAGCATGGTGGTGAGGATGAGAAAGAGCTGACTAGCTTGTGAGGATGAGGAAGAGCTGGGCCAGTTACCATCCAGGGCCAGAACCAGGGCTATGAGTTAGCCCATCCCAACTACGAACTGCTGGAGCAGGTGAAGGGGCCAGTTTTACAGATCCAAAGGTGCGGGATCTCCGTGACACAGAGCACCAGCAAGATATCCAAGAGTCGAACCAGTAAGAAGCCAGTATTGATAGTATAGCAGAAACTAGAGGCCTTGAATCAGACCAATGACTCATCGCAATGAACACTTGTAAGTAAAGATGTATGGGCTAAAGGGTATATTGTGTGACTCATTGTGACATACTACAGCTTCCACCACAGGATTTTTTTCTTTTAAATCTTGTTTTATTGTGTGGAGGGGTTTGCAAGGGCAGAGGGTGGGCATGAAAGGAAAGGGAGATGAATGGGAACAGGGTGCATGTTGTGAAATCCACAAAGAATCAATAAAAAGTTAAGAAGTAAATAAACAAACTCTATTGAAGATATGGGGAAAGAATGTTTTTAGCATGTTCACCAGCCTATGTTGATCATAAACTTTCTTTTTTTTTTTTTTTTTTTGGTTTTTCGAGACAGGGTTTCTCTGTGGCTTTGGAGCCTGTCCTGGAACTAGCTGTGTAGACCAGGCTGGTCTCGAACTCACAGAGATCCGCCTGCCTCTGCCTCCAGAGTGCTGGGATTAAAGGCGTGCGCCACCATCGCCCGGCGATCATAAACTTTCTATACAGTTCAGGCTGGCCTTGAACTTCTGATCCTCCTACCCCTACCTTCTAAGTGATGGCATTAGGGGTGTGAATCACCATACTTGGTTTATGCAATGCTAGGGAGCAAACCCATGGTCTTGTTCATACTAAATAGTGCTTTACAACTGAGCTGCATGCCCTGAAAAAGAATGGTTATACATCACCTATGCAAAAATAAATTAGGACAGTCATTATAGAACTAGTAGTTACATATTCAAAAGAAATAAAATCATTATACCACATGCAAGCTAAGGAGGTAGTGCGTACCTAGCATCCTAATACTTGGGAGACAGGAGGATCACAAATTTGAGGTTAGCCTATACTACATACAGCCTATAAACACAAAGCAGAGGAAGGAAGGAGAAAGAGGGAGGGAGGAAAAGAGAGATTCCTGCTTATTGGAGCCCTATTTATGATAGCCGTGGTACAGAACCATTCAAGGCATCTATCAGTTGATAAAATGACTTTCAAAATGTGGTGTGTGTGTTCAGTGGAACATTATTCATCTATTAAAAATAAAATACTATGTAAGAACATGGATAAACCTGAAAAACACCATGTTAAGTGAAACAGACCAGACACAGAAACAGAGACTGTGTGCTTTCTCATGTGCAGAAGCTAAAATCAAGTTGATTACATAAAATTGTAGAGTGATCTCTAACCATTAGTAAACAGTATTATAGAGGAAGGTAGATAACAAGCAGCAGAATGATGTGGGATTTCCTTCTGTGTGCTGTGAATATGTTTTATTACCACTGGTTAATAAAGAAGCTGCTTTGTCCTATGGCAGGGCAGAATAGAGCTAGACAGGATAGTTAACACAATTATGAGCAGCCATTGTAGTCTTAGAACACATACTCAGTGGATAACAGGTGACTCCTCTGCCAGATCTTTATTCAAGTGTACTCAGTCTTTATCCTATATATCCTTCGTGGACAAAAGGAACACAGCCAAGGCTAGGCCATGTTCTAACTTGAGTCTACTTACCTTAGGCAGGGTGTTCCGATTGTGTGTTTGTCCTGCCTCCAAAAACACAATTCAACCCTCAGAGTTATCTCTGGATATCCATCACTCTGGTTGTCAGATACTCATGTGTAAAAGTGATAAAGCAATCCTGAGCGAAAAGAAATTTCCTGCAGAGATCTATAACTTAATAAATAAGGGCAGTAGTTGCAGGGGAAAAATCTATTTCATAGATTAAAATCAAGAAGACAAGGAATTTCTGTTGAGAGGGAACTGGAGACCAGCCACCAGCAAGATAAATGATAGGACAGCAATTAGTGAGGTGTGAGCGCTTCCCTGAGGCACAAACAGAATGTGATGCTTGCATCAGAAGACCTGGGCATCTGCAGACAGATCCTTCAAGGACGATGAGTAAACACTCTTAGAAGAAGCTCATATTTCTTGAACATTTGCTAAGCTCCAGACCCCTATGTGCATACTCATTCTGTTATTTGTTTACTTGTTTGTGGTGCTCTAGCTTCATTCTAGGGCCGCACACTCAGCACATGAGTACTAAAAGACTTAGCACTATTGCAACCCATTCATTTGCTGTATGTATTTGGTTGGTTGGTTAGTTAGTTAGTTAGTTAGTTAGTTAGTTAGTTAGTTAACTGAGACAGAGTCTTGCTATATAACCGAGGCTGTTTTTGAACTTGTGATCCTCAGACTTCTGATTTGCTGGGATTACAGGAATGTGCCACAATGCCCAATCTAATTCACTTAATCTCCTCATAATATAATTACATCGTGTGACAGGAGCCACAAACATTATCCCAGGCCCCCTCTGCTGTTTCAGGACCCTAGACCAAGACTTGGCTCTTGGCTACAATCCAGGGTCAGACATTATTACCCTGAACTCCGGAGGCAAGAAGGCCATTCATGTCAGCCTGTTCCTTGGCACCCTCACCTCTTCCCCAGCCCATGAACCCCTACACCTCTCTCTCTGTCTCTCTCTGTCTCTCTCTCTCTCTCTCTCTCTCTCTCTCTCTCTCTCTTTGACTTCCCTACCTTGTACTTACTCTCCACAATGATGCCTTACCACCCAGCACCAGAGGCACCGGGCTCCGGGTTGGTGCTGAACTATTGCTGGAGACCTCTTGCAGACGGGCTAGAAACCCCAGGCTGCCTAGTATACTATTCTTAAAACATTACCTGGAACATAAATTAAGCTTAGTTGAGAAATATTACTGTTTATATACTGTTGACAAGAGCCCTTACTAGGGATTAAGAAAAAAAATGTATCATCTTCACCTTGTCATCTTTTAACATATATTGGTGGAACATCTAACAAAAGGCACTCATCAGGGCTAGGTAGGAGGAATTCAAGCAGATGATAATAAGCCTTGAAATGGAACTTGAAAAATCTGAAAAAGAGATACATGGAGAAGTGAACAGTTGAGGACACCGTGGTGGAAAGGTGGACTTTTCGAGGTCCAAAGATACTTCCTTAAGTAGCTGAGTTACAGACTGAAGATGGAGGAAGAGGTGGGCTCACCTCTCCATCTGTCTGACATATTTTCTGCCTTGTCTGTGTGAGCTTCAGCGGGACTGGAAATGGGTGGTGGGACTGCTGGGCAGGACACTAGAAAAACCCAAACAGCAGCAATTTCTTACTTAAAGAGCAGTGCTGGCTCATAGTTCCTCCCGGGCTGCACGGGAACTGTGAGTCAAGTCAAGCAGCCACAGAACCGTGGGAAGGACGGCCACTGTGTGTAGTGTGATGGTTCTGGAGAGCTTCATGCAGCCATGCTGGAAGAGGCAGGAAATGCACCAGAAGACCTGAAGGTGTGCATTGCCCTTGTCATGTGCTAGTCATAGAGACAGACACTTGACTCTCACCTGTAACAAATGATGGGACTCACCCCACACAAGTGCGTGTCTCTGGCTGGGAAGAAAGACTAGCAGAAGACTGACAGGTGACACCTGGATTGCTAAATCTCAGCTCCAGCTATTCCAGCGTCCTCTGCTCAGTGCTGGTGATTCCAGAGCACTGTATTGTTGCAAGATATTTGGTCACATTGTAAACCCCAGATTGTGTCATTTACTGGGAAAACCTGCTTCTAGCTGTGGTATGGCTCAGCCCTAGCACACGCCTGCCCTTAATCGCAGAGCTTTCTGCTTGAATATTGCAAACAGGATTAAATAAAGTCAACCATAGGTCAATTGGCAGAGTAAGCAACTAGTTGACAGGAAGTGAACACAGGTCAAAAAACAGAGTAAGAGGGAATCAGGAAGACCGATGAGAGGCACAGGTAGGAGAAGGAGGGACTTTTAAGTATGAGGGGTATTTGAGATGGTCTAGGACGGGAGGGAATGTGGGAAATTGGCAGGGAAGGAAAGTCAATCACGTGCTTTCTCTGCCTCTCTGAGCTAGCAGGCTTTCACCCTAGCTTCTGGCTCCCAAATCTTATGAGTAAAATCAAGCAATTGAGATTCTGATAAAATCAACTCTGTTGGAGGAGGGTACTTGTTTGTTCCTGGCTGCCTGGCTAGCTTAGACCTGAAATAATCACACAGAAACTGTATTAATTAAACCACTGCTTGGCCCATTAGCTCTGGCTTCTTATTGGCCCTTATATTAATTTAACCCATTTCTATTAATCTGTGTATCACCATGTGGCTGTGGCTTACTGGCTAAAGTTTCAGCACGTCTATCTCCAGCAGTGGCTCCATGGCTTCTCTCTGACTCCACCCTTCTTCCTCCCAGCATAAAGCATACCTTTCCTCACCTAGTTCTGTTCTTCCTTTACATAGGCTCAAAGCAGTTCTTTATTCATTAACCGATAAAATCAAAGCGTAGACAGAAGTACCTCCCATACCACAACTCTACATCTTAATGGAGTTCAACTTTATCTTTGTGCAATTCTATTAAATAACTTGCAAAGCCTTTTAAGCTAGGTTAATAAGTTTGCTTTTAAAATGTTAAATAGAAGAGAGGCAGGCGAATCTCTGTGAGTTTGAGGCCAGTCTGGTCTGCAAGAACTATTTTCAGGATAGGCTCCAAAAACTACAGAGAAAACCTGTCTTGAAAAACGAAGAGGAAGAAGAAGAAGAAGAAGAAGAAGAAGAAGAAGAAGAAGAAGAAGAAGAGTGAAAGAAACAAAAATGGAGACACAGATACTTGCATGCCAAACATCAATACAGCATTATTCATGCAAGCTGAAAGGAGGAAACAATCAAATGCCCCTCCTCAAATGATTGGATCAACAAATATGGCATATTTATATGATTAAATACTACTCAATAATAAAAATATGATGGTGTTATACATATTACAGCAAAGATGAACCTTGGAAACAGGCTAAGCAAAAGACACCAGAATAAAACTTTAAATATTTTATTAGTCTATTGAACAAAATAACTATAAGAGACAAATTCATAGACAAGAAATATAATGGATTTAAGGTTACAGGAGCTGGGGATGAAAAGAAAGTAAAAATAGTTACAGAGCTTTCTCTGAGGATAATAAAAATCTTTTTGAATTAGTGGTGATAAATACACAATACACATGTATTCAATGTCACTGAGTGGAACACTTAAAATCAATTAGAAGGTAAATTTTATATATATTTTACCACAACATAACAACCTTGAGGGAATAAGAAAAGCCACCAAAAGATTTGAGACAAGGGTACAGAGCATAGCATGGTTTAACTTGGGTTTTGCAAAGACCATTTTAGTCATGATATTGGTTGAAGAAGACTGGATGAAACCTCTGCTGGACATGAAGACACAAATAAGACTGCTGGACAAATGGGCAGAAGCAGACAGATACAAGCCAAACAAAATCTGGATCTGGGATTGGTGTAAGAAGGGAGGTATCCTGTAAAGTAAAAGACGTGGTCAACAAGACAAAACAGCAGCCTACAGAATGGGAAAAGATCTTCACCAAACCCACATCAGAAAGAGGGCTGATCTCCAAAATATACAAAGAACTCAAGAAATTGGTCATCTAAAGAACAAATAATCCAATTTTTAAAATGGGGTACAAAGGTAGAGAGATGGCTCAGCGGTTAAAGAGCATTGTCTGCTCTTCCAAAGGTCCTGAGTTCACTTCCCAGCAACCACATGATGGCTCACATGAGATCTGGTGCCCTCTTCTGGCCTGCAGGTACATATGAAGACAGAATATTATATACATAATAAATAAATATTAAAGAAATAAATAAAAATGGGGTACAGATCTAAACAGAGAAATCTATAATGGTGAAAGACACTTAAGGAAATGTTCAACATCCTTAGTCATCATAGAAATGCAAATCAAAACAACTCTGAGATTCCATCTTACACATGTAAGAATAGCCAAGATCAAAAACACTGATGACAACTTATGCTGGAGAGGTTGTGGGGTAAAGGGAACACTCCTGCATTGTTGGTAGGAATGCAAACTGGTACAGCCCCTTTGGATATCAGTATGGCAATGTCTCAGAAAATTAGGAAACAACCTACCTCAAGACCCAGCAATACCACTTTTGGGTATACATCCAAAGGATGCTCAATTGTGCCACGAAGACATGTGCTCAACTATGTTCATAGCAGCGTTATTTGTCATAGCCAAAACCTGCAAATAACCTAAATGCTCCTCCATCGAAGAATGGACAAGAAAAATATCATACATTTACACAATGGAGTACTACACCACAGAAAAAATGATGACATATTGAAGTTTGCAAGCAAATCTAGAAAACATCATATTGAGTGAGGTAACCCAGACCCAGAAAGAAAAATATCATGTGTATATACTCACTCATAAGTGGCTTTTAGACACAAAGCAAAGAAAAACCAGCCTACAATTCACAATTCCAGAAAACCTAGACAACAAAGAGGACCCTAAAACAGACATACATGGATCTAATCTACATGGGAAGTAGAAAAGACAAGATCTCCTGAGTAAATTGGGAGCATGGGGACCTTGGGAGAGGGTAGAAGGGGAAGGAAAAGAAAGGGGGAGCAGAGAAAAAATATATAGCTCAATAAAAAACAATTTTTTTAAAAAAGAAGGGAGGTCAAAGATGTAATTTTGATGATGAATTCTGGAACAGATTCAGATCTGGGTAGGACAAAGTTTGAGTCATTTGATGCCCAGAAACTGAGGTAATGTTTGCCACAGGGGCCACTGCTCAAGAAAAGGTATGGAATAGAAACATAAAGCAAAGACTCAAGCCTCTTTTATAAGGCTTTGATCTTGTTGAGGCCACGGGACTTGCTTGTCTACACAAGTTAGGAAGAAAAATACAGGAGTGTAGATAATCAAGGGACAAACTGTTTGGCATCATTGAGAATTTTTGTGGATCTAAAATTATGATTTTATAGAGATATAAAAAGACGGAGACAAATGCAGCCCAGGATTGCCACAGTATGTGACTTGAAGGAACAGGATAGAGCTAGCCTGGCAAGTTTGTCAGACGGGGGAGATGCGGTAAGGTTATGCCAGGAGGGAGGTAAAAAAGCTATAGTGATCAGCTGGAGACTCAAAAGGCTCAGTAAATATAGATCTAAAGAAGGTGAGTGTGTGACAATAGTCTTACACGATTGTACAGCACCACCCTGGGGCGTTATAAACCACCACTTCAAGTTCACAGAAGGCTGGTATGTAACCCTCACCTGTGAAGCAGCCTGGATGTCCAGCAGGACTCCAGCACCCCTGGCGAATCTTGGTTCCGAGAGCCAGCCACCATGCCCAACTCTGAGCTAACAGCCTCTCCAATCCGCAGAGCACTTGTGCTGCTCCCTGTAGGTGGGACCACCTGGCCTCTGCAAAGAGCCATTTAAAAACCCAGAGCCAGGCATGATCCCCACAGAGTTGGCTAATGGAAATGGAGAGTGTTCAGAGGGGAGCACCTCCTGGGATGCAGAGCTCTGTGGATCCCTTTCCAGCACAGGATGAATCATCATCATCATCATCCATTCCTCCTCCCGAGTCTGGTTCGGTTTACACTCCAGGTCACTATGGGAACCTGGCAGAAATGGATGTCTTTGTATCAGACTTAGCTTCTCTCACACACATACATCCTTCAATGATGGCACTTGTGGTGGAAAAACCATATGAAAAAGGAAGGGAGGAAGGGAGGAAGGAAGGAAGGAAGGAAGGAAGGAAGGAAGGAAGGAAGGAAAGGAAGGAAGATGACAGGAAGGCAATCTCCTACTGAAGGCAGTGTGAAATTTATCGCACTGATACTTTTCTTGAGTCAATTTAACAGTATAGTAGCCTGTCCTTAGAACTTGTGTCTTCAGGAAATGGACATACTTTAAATAAGGTTTGTATATAGATTTTTCATTTGGGATGATCTAAAATAGGAACAAATTGAAAAACCTTTAATGTCCAGCAATTACAGACTGGTTAGGTGAATTATGCTATCATCATGCATCAAGATATTACTCATCAAAAGTACTTTATATTAATTACTACTTAATAATGTTTAATGGTTGATATTCTGATATTAAGAAAAACTCACAGAGGAAACAGTATAGAAAGAGTAATCAAGCCATTTATCTGTGCAGAGCACTTAATAGGCACTTAACAAGATAAATAATAGTTATTTTTCGAGTGTGCAGGATAGTAAGTGATCTTAAATTTCCATCTGTATGTTACGACATTTCTGCCAGGAATATATAGCTATTTAGTCACTGTAAATAAATAAACATATAATTAATTAGAAAGAATAAAATGCAAGACAACAAAAACAGGAGGGTAAATTGCAAATTATGATCAAATTATTTACTGATATGGTAACTCAGAATTATGTTCCATTCTGCCCTGCCTGCCCACATAATCCTTGCCTTTTTCCCTCCCCAAAGTCATCCCCAGCTTAAGGAGATTACGTATATGGAAGCATCTTTTATATTTGCCATAAGGCAAACTGGCTGGACGGGAGCAGGCACAAACCATCTTTGCTCATGAGTCTCAAACTGTTCTGAGCATGGTTCCTGTCCTATCCTACTTACTATGACCAAGTGTGAGGCCAACCTGGGGCAGCAAAGATTGTCAGCTGGTGCCCTGGGCTATGTCGCCCGGCTGAGTGGCTAGGCACCTTGAGAGGTAACAGGAAACAGATGGTCAGCCCAGTCCCCTCTTTCGCTAGTCTATGAGGACCATCTGGAGAAAAGGAAATTGGTCCGCCGCCCAGAGAAGATCCTGCGAGGAAGTCCAATCCTCACATTTTCCACTGTGCAGTGCCCAGGGAGAAACTGAGGAAGGCCTTCAAGAATTGACGAGAAACAAAGGAAGCATCACAGATCACAGCACATAAAGTACCATTCTCGGAGGGAATAGTGTTTGGGGGTCAGGAACCCCCAGGATGTCAACTGCCTGTGACTCACAGTGCCTGGGGAACGTTTCAGTTGGGACTTAAGAAGTTAATATCTGGGATGGAGAGATGGCTCAGTGGTTAAGAGCATTGCCTGCTCTTCCAAAGGTCCTGAGTTCAATTCCCGGCAACCACATGGTGGCTCACAACCATCTGTAATGGGGTCTGGTGCTCTCTTCTGGCCTGCAGACATACACACAGACAGGATATTGTATGCATAATAAATAAATATTTTTTTTAAAAAAAAAGAAGTTAATATCTTCCAGGCTGTGGTCCGTTTCAGCTTCCCCAGCAACATTCCATGGGGCTGAGTCCACAGTCAGTTCTGCAAGGAAATTCTCTCTGCTTGGACCACATGTCTTTTCATATTCTCCATTTGTAAGTCAAATTCTGCTTGTCCAAATGGAGGTTATAAACCCTAGTTCAGTGTAGGGGGAGTCTTGGTTCTGAGAGTTAAAAACTGTAAATAAAGCTGTTTCTAGTGAACGCGAAGGGGGAAAAGGAAAGGAAAAACGAGATGAGAAGCTGCTGCATTCCTTGTGTTTTCCCGCAGTTGAGGAGCCTGAGAATCTATACGCAGTTAGTGGTTGCTAGAGGAAAGACAGACATTTTTCCTCAGTGGTGTGGCCATGGGAAGATTCCCAGTCTTGAAATAGCAGCCGCATTTATGTTATGCTCCAGTAAACAATTATAATGAAATGCATGGAGTCATCAAGACAAGACATGAAAGTGGAAAAGAGATTTCGAAAGAGGAAGGGGGTCAGTGGGTGTAGGAGGGCGATGAGGGTAACGGCAGGTGGAAATGCTCAGAGTACATTCCTCACATGTCTGAATGTGTCATAACGAAGCCCATCATCATCTAATAATAGATAATTAGCATATGCTGATGACATAAACAATGGGCTGGGGCTAGCACTCAGGGTAGAGTGCTTGTCTAGTATGTGTGTTCAATTCCCAGCACTGAAAACAAAATCATAAGAAGAAAGCAAGTCATGTACTGAGGGTAGAAAGACAGAAAGATGGGGCCTCTGGGCACTGGCGACTGTGGGATTATCACAGCTACTTCTTAGCTGTCTTTAATGTATGAGATGTTTAAATTTGCATCTTATGTAAGACGCTGATAACTTTTTCCTGTACACAAATCCTGACATGGAGACTTGGAAGCCATGCTGTGGCTGAGAAATGAAAAAAATGCCATAATGCTAGGCTAAAATTGTTAAAGGGTATAGAATAAACAAATAGGCTAATAAATAAATATAGCTCTTTTGTAAACAAATAGATGATTGATTACCAAGATTTTTGGATGTCTTTATTAAAAAGGACACTTCTTTTTTAAAAAATCATGGAGAGGCGAATTTAAAAAAGGAAACAAGGCTAGAGATGGCTCAGCCATTAAGAACAATTGTTAATGTTGTGCTTTCCTGTCGCTTAAGGGACAAGCCACGCCCACTCCCATTACCTCTCACCTGCCCGCTGCCATCTTGCCCCTTCCTTTTTCTGCTTCCTTGACGTGCGCATGCGTTCTGTCTCTGTCTCTCTGTCTCTCTGTCTCTGTCTCTGTCTCTCTCTCTCCTTTTATCTCTTCTCTCTCCTTTTATCTCTTTTCTCTCTCTCTTTCTCTCTCTCCCTTTCTCCCTCAATAAATGCTTTTATGGTTACTTTCTGTGTCCATGGGTCTGCTCACAACCGCCGTGCATTGGGAATTCTGCCGCGTGGCTTCCCGCTGATGGGAACTTTGCCACAGCTCGGGTGCTGGACTCTGGAGCCCTGCCAGAGCTTGCTGCTGTTCTGTGAGCCCGCCGGGCAGGGGGAACCCCACTATATTTTTAGGAATAAGAGTTACTCTTCCAAAGAACCCAAGTTCAGTTCCCAGCACCTGTATTAGATGGATCACAACGACCTGTAACTCCAATTCTATGGGGATCTGCTACCTCCAGCCTATAAGAGCACCTTCATTCATGTGCACCTATACACACACACATACACACACACACACACATACACACACAAAGAGAGAGGGGGGAGGAGAGAGAAGGAGAGAGAGAGGGGGGGGGGGGGAATGGGATTAGAGAGATGGTTGAGAACTTAAAAGCACTTGCTCTTCCAGAGGTCCTTGGCTCAGTCCCCAGCATTCATAATTGCTCATACCTGTAACTTCATCTCCTCATGCTCTTCTGGCCTCACAAGCATGCACACTCAAGAAACACACTCACACAGACACACACATATAAGTAAAAATAATAAAAGTGAATCTTTTTTTTAAAAAGAGAGAGAGAGAATAGGAAATCAGTTAGAAAACTGTTGCTAGAACACAGGTGAACTGTAGGGAATGCATAGACGACAGAGCCCATAAGGCTGAAGAAGCATCAAGAGTTAGGAAATGATTTTAAATTATCCCAAATATACTTGACCTCCTAACGGATAAGGAAGATGGAGCTCATGACTCCAGCTGGAGTGAATGGTCATAGCACTAGCTAAAGCAGGGTATGTAGGAGAAATGGGTCAGGAGGCAGATTCTGCTTCCGCTGTGCCATCTTGTAACCCTAGGGTAGTTACTTCACCTGCCTAGGTCTCTCCCGCTACAGGAGTAAAAGCCGTTTTCTTTTTAAAATTTATCTCACCTTCTCACAAAACAGTTAAATTTTGAAGTGGCATCTCAAAGAGCATGAGCTACTGATTCATCTCCACATGCCAGAATCCAAGCCCTCCCCAAGGCATGTGAAGAACCACTACACACACTCTGTTTATTTAAATGTGTGCAACCTTCCCTTTTGTTTCGGAAAACAGTTAATGAATCTGTATAATCCAAAGGGGAATGCAGTGAACAGCTTGCTCAGTCTGTCGTCCAGAGACAGAAGTTTGCAAGAAAGTACATGAGTTTCAGCCCATATGACTGGGCCAAACATCTACTACACAAATAGATCTTGGGGAGACTAATAAACTGTCATCAGATTCATCATTCTGCTAGTTCAGAGAAGAAATGAGAATCTAACTCAGGGGTCTTGTGCGATCTGAGCTACAACATCAGGGAAGGAGCAGGGCTGAGGGAGGTGGAAGCTTAGAGATTGTTCAGCTCCCTGGACAGATAAGATGTGTTTTATTTGCTGTGGATGAAGCAAATTCAAACAGGTACTCAGGCACACACCAGCACAAATGGGCCACACTCAGGCAAGCAAAGACACACATGTAGGTGGATAGACAGGTCACATGAAGATAAACACTCAAACCAACAGACTGACATACAGGGGCAGACTGGCGAAGGTGAAGACATCTGGCATCAGACCATACTCATACAAAACTCATAGAAAGGTGGCGCGCGGCCAGGAACAGCTACACAGCAGCTTACATCGCTGCTTAATTTTGGGCTCCCTGGCCATCATGTCAGCCATTTTTTGCTGAATCATAGACCACACCCATGCCCCGCATCAACCATTTAGGTCCACGCCACACACACACACACACACACACACACACACACACACACATCTGCATCAGCACCTTCTTATTTAAGCATAAAGTGCCACGTCGACCCCTTTATTTCCTATAGGCCTCTTCCCTCATATTCTTATAGATTAGGTTTTACTTTTGCCAATTTTAGGAACTGATCTTTTCCTTTTGTCTGGTATACGTCTCCAAAGTTAGGCCCTAGTGTGATCAAGAAGTAAACGTCCCTTTAATTAGTTTTTTGTTTTTTAGCTTAGGGTTTCAAATGAACTTTTGTGCAAGGGCTTTCTGATCTTGTTCAGTTATAAAGGATGAGTGCTGGGGAGTTTATTGAGCTGACATTATTGGATCCTTTAAATTACAGGGTCTGTATTCTCTCCTCAAAGGCCAGCTCCATTCATTACTCATGGACTAAATAAATCTCTATGAATGTCAGCCACTTATCCATATTCTGGGAAAAGATGCAGAAAACAAAAACACAGAAAATATTCTCTTGGTACATGGTCTAACGAAGAGGAAAAATGGCCAAGTAACAATATGTATTTGGGGCTAGAAAGTGCTAAGTACTAAGGAGAAAAAATTAACCCAAGATTCAGGTTTTGAATGTGTTATAAAAAAAATATTAGAACTCTGAGGTGTCCTGGATAGGCCTCACCAAAAAGATGGGAAAAGACTTCAAATACATGGCCCCAACACATGAAGCCCAGGCTTAAGAGAAACTCTTGCAAAGGAAACACAAGTACCGCTGTGTAGTGGGGAAGTCCCTCCCATGTCTGAGAAGCTGGTAGTGGTCCAAGTAGCTGGAACAGAGAAAGGAAAGGAGGGGAGAACAGAAGATAAAGCTAAAGGGATTAAAAATGAGAGATGTCAGGTGAATCAGGAGGTAGCCCAGACACTGGGATAGGCACTAATCAAACCGCTTTTCTAAGAATCCACCAAGTTACAAAGCTCATGAGGGCTCAACCAGGCTGAGGTCACAGAAGGCAGCTCAAACAACATGAACTAAAACTTCCTCTACACTGAAGAAAAACTCAGATTCTACCAGACTTTTAAAGACTACATAGCCTCAGGTGGGTGAGATGAGTCAGTGATGAGCATGCTTGCCACCATGCCTGATGACCCAAGTCCTATCCCTGCAGCTCATATGATGGAAGGTGAGAATCTAGTGTCTATGCACACACCATGGCAGACACATGATATATATATATACAATAATAATAAGTAAAATTTAAACTTTGAAAAAGAATCTGTATCTTTATCTGAAATTTGTCTATGAGAAAAGAACAAAACAGAAGTGATTAGAATACAGCTAAGAAGCTACTCTGAGATTTCCGGGGGAAGCAAAGGCTCAGTGGGTTCCAGGGTGACAGACTCTAGTCATGAGCCTGGGCAGATGGAGGACAATCTCTCAGCTGCTGGCAGTCTGTCAATAAGGTAAGTCATCTGCCTCTGCTTTCTCCAGACCAGCGGCATCTGCTTTGCACTCCCCCCTCCTCTCCTCTCCCCTCCCTTCTCTTCTCTCTTCTGACTTCCCTCCCCTCTCTTCCTCTCCTTTCCCCTCCTTTTCCCCTCCCTTCCTCTCCCCTCCCTTCCCCTCCTCTCCCCTCCCTTCCCCTCCCCCTCCCCCTCTTCCTCCTCTCCTCTCCTCTCCTCTCCTCTCCTCATCCTTCTTCTTCAGGTGGATGTGGTGGCATGTGCCTGAAGGCCCAACACTAAGTCTGAAGGATCACCCTGAGTTCAAAACCAGCCTCATCTGCATAGTGATATCTTACCCCCAACACATCATATAGTTAATTGATTGATTAGATTTGGATTTTGCCAGGTTAAGCCAAATTCCCACTGCTAACCAGTTCTGCAGTTGGTTCTCAGCTCACAGGGAAATTTTCATTACCTGAGTCACTGAGGTTGAATAGTCTTGTCGTTGGGAAGTGAAAATATGATCTGGTTGGACTTTTTCTTTTCCACCTGACCAAGATCAGGAAGGCAGGACAGTCATATACACCCAGCAATGTGAGCCAGCAGAGCTTCTCCATGTATAATATACATGCTATATATAATATATATTATATGTATGGTATATGTACAATGTATGTATTATATAAATTATATTCTATTTGTGTGATATATTGTATGTAATACACATATATTATATAAGAATATATATATATTCCAAATAATCAGCACCCAGTAGAAGCAAAAGGGTATAAATTAATGACTCTAACACTGGAAGTGAGACCATGAAAGAGTAATTCCTAGCTTTAGTTCTGATTTACTGAGAGGATTTAATTGATAGGCTGTGCTTACTTCAGCCTTCTTTTCTGACACTGGAAAACTCGAGCTTGCTTTCCTTTGCAACTTCTGATTGCTGGCACCCTCAGAGACAGGCAGGAGTCTATGCAATCAAAAGCCATTTCCATCTGGCTTTAGAAAAATTAGCTTATTTTTGTGCAACCACCTTGTAAATCTGAATATGGTCAGATATATGGTCAGATTGTAAAAGATGGCATGCATAGCAAAACATAAAAATGTATATTTATCTCATTTTCTTTTCTCCTCTTCTTTAGTTTTATGTTTCTTTCTCTTTCTTCCTTCTTTTACTGCCAAAGAAAATATCCTTCTTTGTTGTGGGAGTGTCATATATCAATCTGTTGATTTCATTGGTTAAGCAATAAAGAAACTGCTTGGGCCTGATAGGTTAAAACATAGGTGGGAGGAGTAAACAGAACAGAATGCTGGGAGGAAGAGGAAGTGAGCTCAGACTTGACAGCTCTGCTCTCTGGAGCAGAGACGCCATGCTCCTCTCTCCCGGGCAGACACATGCGATGAAGCAAGCTGCCAGGTCAGACATGCTGAATCTTTCCCGGTAAGACCGGGGCTACACAGATTATTAGAGATGGGTTGATCAAGATATCAGAATTAGCCAGTAAGGGCTAGAGCTAAAGGGCCAAGCAGTGTTTAAATGAATACAATTTGTGTGCTGTTATTTTGGGGCATAAGCTAGCCAGGCGGCCGGGGTGCTGGGGACACAGCCACACCACTCCTATTACTACACTTCTTCTTTTATTTTTATTTTTAGTTTAATGTGTGTTTTTGCCTATATGTATATGCGGACACCACATGTATGCAGTGCTTATGGAGGCCAGAAGAGGGAGTCAGATTCCCTGAAACTAGAATTACTGATGGCTGTGAGCCATCATGAAACTGAACCCCACTTCTCTGCAAGAGCAAAAATTGCTTTTAACCTTTAAGCCGTCTCTCTTGTCTCTTTCTTCTTTCTAAGTAAGATTTTCTAGATAACACATTCTGGAGCTGGAAAGATAAATTATTCCATTTTTAAGATGAGACGTTGAAGCATATTTATTTTTGTTGTCTTTTTAAAGATTCACTTTTTAAATTTTATTTTATGTTTATGTTTGAGTACCTACATGTATGTATGTGTACCATGTGTGCCTGGTGCTCTTGAAGTTCAGAAAAGGTCAAATCACCCTGGATCTACCGTGACAGGCAGTTATGACCAGCTGAATTCCAGTGTGGGTTTTGTGAACTGAATTTAGGTCCTCTGCAAGAACAGCAAATGCTCTTAACCATAGAGCTATCTCTGTCAGCCCATTTCCTGGTCTTTAAACACCTAAGTTTATCGTATCCAATCACAGGTCAGGTAGCAAGTAAAGAACAGGTAACTGGCTGGGTGGTGGGGGCACACGCCTTTAATCCCAGCACTCGGGAGGCAGAGGCAGACGGATCTCTGTGAGTTCGAGACCAGCCTGGTCTACAAGAGCTAGTTCCAGGACAGGCTCCAAGACCACAGAGAAACCCTGTCTCGAAAAACCAAAAAAAAAAAAAAGTAAGTGAATTAGGTTACAGACGCTAAGGTTTAAAATCAGAAACAAATTAGCTCACATTAATTAATCTCTGTGCATTAGATGCTTCCTGCTTTGAGTGGTCACTGGGTACACAGCCAGCCTGGGCATGACTCCACTGGATACAGTCAGTGCAAGCCTTCCTTTGAGGTTTCTTTTCTGGCACCCTACCTCAATTCTAGATGCGTTCTAAAGGACATTAGTGGTGGTGCTGGGAATTGAACCCAGGGCCACACACACACTAAGCAGATGCCCCACCACTGAGCCACATTCCAGTCTTTTCTTTGCTTTGCTTTTAAGTCTTCCCATTTTGAGACAGGTTTCACTAAGTTTTCCAAACTAACCTTAAACTCACTCTGTAGACCAGAAAGGCCTTGAACATCCCATCCTCTGCCTTAGAACTCCCTAGTAGTTTGGTATATAGACCTGAACTGCGAGGCCCAGCTTCTAAAATACCTTCCCTCTTCCGAATTTCCAAACCACCTACCAAGAAAGTATTGTTTTTGAAAGCACTTGGGGAAAAGGCTTCATACACAGTTTACCTGCAGCCTTACACAACAAATAGTTCCAAAGACTTCCACATAGAGAGGGTTAGTATAAAGAGTCTTGGATTCACTAATTAGTGAATCTTGGGACAGGGGACATGAGTGTTATTTGTGCTGTTTCCCTCTTTATCACTTTAAATTAGTTCTGTATAAAAATAAAATGAACTTGAAATATGAACTCCTATGTATTACATATACCTTGTGCAGTATATCTGTGACTCCTTGTGTCTCCTTGCACAGAGAAAGTTCTAAGGAAACAGGCATTTAAGGGCTGTCATGGGCATTGTGTAGTGAAAGAAATAAAAAGTTTTATTTTTTTTTTTGGCTACCCATGTTAGTTTTGCACATTGTATGCTGCTACTTCTGTAATAGCAAACAATTTTCGAGGAAAAGAGAAACATTGTGCCATTTGGCATATTGCCTTGCACGGCTCTCCATGCAAGAGAACTTTGATCCGTGTGTGCACAAAACACTGAAGTCCCATTGACAGGAACCCCTGGATTTTTTTCTTTCTCTTCAACTTTAAACAAGGTGATAAAGCTATCATGAGCACCAAATTACCAAGGGGAAGTGATACCACAAGATGTTTCCCTGGTACGTCAAGTCTTCTCCCCCTTCCAATTCATGAACGCTTTGACGTCTTCTGAGTAACTATTACTATCTCACTTAGAGGATCTCTCTCCATGCATCTTGATACTGAGCCCTAGTTTATAATAAACGCTGGAATGTTAGCTAGGTTAAACACTCACCAGGAGGGATACATACTCTGGCCCAGAGATGAACACAGTGTATTGCTATTGGTCAGTACCTCAAAGTCATCCCTTGATAGAGCCATGGGGTTTGTCAGACATGATCCATGTTAGTACCAGAAAATGTTAAGAAAGGAACCATACTTGAGGCTCCATTCTAACAGACAATGATGGATAAATATCACTAGCTATGCTTCCCCTTTGGGCAAAACAGTTCCTGGCCTTGACTTTGACATCTGCAGATGCAGTGAGACAGAGCATGGGGCTATGAAGGCTCTGTTGGCTTTCTCTGACTTCTTGGCCACAGACTCTCAACCTGCAACCCCCGAAAGTTGGAGGAGTTACTTGATGCCGGGGCATCCCGTCATTTTCCTTGCCTTGGACCCCTCTTGATAAGGTCATCTGCCAGTTCATTAATGGTTTAACAACCAGAAAACACTTTTGTAGTCTCCTCTGTCCATCACCAGTACCGGAGTAAGGTTTTTATTTGATATTCAGAGTAATAAGTAAAATCTCAGGAACAGTGCCCAATTCCTGCTGTGTCTTTGCTAGCCTGTCATAATTCATCCTTTGTCATCATTCGAACTCAGCAAAGGACACCGTCCAGCCTTCCCTTCCTGAGACTACGCTCTGGCTTTTGCAGCATCCTGCCAGAAGAGATCATGCCATCTAAACAGATAAATGCCTGTAGGTCATTTATATCCCCCAATTACCTTCTCCATTAAACACTGAAAGCTGGCAGAGGCCCTGGAAATACTTGTGGACTGATTTGCAAATTGCTACTCTGCCCCCTTTTCACACAGCAAACTCATCAGCTTTCTTCTCTTGATCTTCCTTAGCCAAAATGTTTAATCATTCCTACTCCTAAATGTCTAGCAGCAACCTGAAGACAGTCCACATTGGCTTTAATTTCAGAGACAAGAGTATATTAGACTACTCGAGTGTACTTAGTTGGAATTAAATAGGTTATGACATTCTGTCTTGGATGGGAGAGAGGCTCATGACAGCCTGCTATTCCCAAATAATTTATTGGTAGTTAATAGTACCAATAGTAAATGCAAAGAAAAGGAGACAGTTTCTTCAGTGTTATGGCCACCCACAAGTTTCCTATCATCCTGCAAACAGCCCATCACCCATGGCTCTCTAAGTAAGCCTAGAACTTACTGGAACTCATTTAATAACAGAAGCAAACAGATGATATGAAAAAGGAAAAGGTCGCTTGGGAAGAAGAAGGGAATCAATGGAAATGAAGGAAACCAGGAAGGGTACTGGAGAGAGGACATGATCAAAGCACATTGTATGGGCTGGGGAGATGGGTCAACGAGAGCACATTCTACCCTTGCAGAAGACCCAGCACCTACAGCAGTTGGCTAAAAAGCACTGCAACCGCAGGTCCAAGTGATCTGATGCTCCATTCTGGCCTCCGTGGTCACCTCTACATATGTGTACATATACTCATACAGAAATAACTAGTAAGAACAAAAATTTCTAATTAAAAATATTATATGGATGTATAAAAATTCATAATAAAATTATTCTTTAAAAATTAAATGCTTCAAAGCTGGAGAGATGGCCCAGTGGTTGAGAGCATTGGCTACTCTTCCAGAGGACCTGGGTTCAATTCCCAGCACCCATAAGGCAGTTCACACATGTCTGTAATTCCAGTTCCAGGAGATCTGATGCCAAGATGCCAATGCACATAAAATAAAGTTAAAAATAAACTTAAATAAATGTTTAAAAAATTAAATACTTCATGATGTAGTTGGCCAGATTTCTTTTATGACACACCATGAGCCACACCAAAGCTATGGAATATGGGTATTACCCAGTTTGTGAGTAATTTTCTCATATTCTCTTGTATACACTTAACTTCAACATTACAACCCATCCAGAATGCTTCTGGAGAGTATGAAACACTTTCTCTGTTGTCACCTGAACATAATACATTTCTCATTCACAGAAGGAGGGAACTTTCTCCTGTCCTAAAAGATTCCTTTCTAACTGAGGCGTGGTGTCTCACGCCTTTAATCCCAGCACTCTGGAGACAGAGGTGGGCAGAGCTCTGAGTTTGAGGCCAGCCTGGTCTACAAAGCAAGTTCCACAGGTGTAGTAATTAGGAGCGGCAGGGCCCCGTCCCCGGCACCCGGCCGCCCCCACGGCTAGCTTTACCCAAAATAATTACACGGACACTGTATTCTTTTAGACACTGCTTGGCCCTTTAGCTCTAGCCCTTACTGGCTAATTCTGATATCCTGATCAACCCATTCCTAATAAACTGTAGCACCGGTCTTACCGGGAAGATTCTAGCCTATGTCCATCCTGGGTCGGAGCTTCATAGCATGCATCTGCCTGGGAGTGGGGCATGGCGTCAATCTGAGGCGTCTGCTCCCGAGAGGAGAGCTGTGGAGTCTGAGCTCACTTCCTCTTCCTCCCAGCGTTCTGTTCTGTTTACTCCTCCCACCTATCTTCTAACCAATAAGGGCCAAGCAGTTTCTTTTTATTTAACCAATGACCTTCCTCCATCACACAGGGAAACCTGTCTCAGAAGAAAAGGAAGGAAGGAAGGAAAGAAGGAAGGAAGGAAGGAAGGAAGGAAAGAAGAAAGAAAGAAAGAAAGAAAGAAAGAAAGAGGAAAAAGATTTCTTTCTAGTTTCCCTCTGTCCTCATTGAGTAGTGGTGAAGAAATCTTGACTATCCAAACATTTTGGATTCATTTTGGTAAATCCCTTGGGTGCTCTGTATTAGAAAAGCAAATTACAAACGTCATATGTTTATGATACCTATCTGTATCACCCTCAACTGTCCCTCTCTTTTTTCTCTTGTTTTTCTCTTCCCTCTTCTCTCTTTCTCACATAAATTACTTCTAAGCATGCAAGGTGGGCTTACTACTAACATAGCGGGATTTGCCTTTATTTTATAGCATCTAATCCTTTACATTTAAAAAATCATGTGTACTTGCATGTGTGTGAAGGAATGCACACATTTGAACGTGGAAGTCAGAGGACAGCTATCAGGTTTCAGCTCTCTCCTTCCACCCTGTGGGCCTCCAGGTTTCTAACTTAGGTTGACAGACTTAGCAGCAAGACTCTTTATTCACTGAGCCATGTTGCCATCCATGGACTTTCCTTTATAAAAATATCAGAATTCATTCTCCTAACTATTGGCATACTCCACACATCCTATTCTCCCAAATATTGATGCACATCATATTTAGATTGCCTACCTCCAAGGCCAGTGACTCTAAACCTTCCTAATGCTGCAACCCTTTAATGCAGTTCCTCATATTGTGGTGACTCCCAAGCATAAAACTATTTCATTGCTACTTCATAACTATAATATTGCTACTGTTATTTTAGGAATCAGTTCTCACCTTCCAGCTTACTGAGGCAGAATCTTTCCTTGCTTCTGCCTCTATGCCTGCTAACATACTGGAGGCAAGCTGCCCTTCAAGCTCACAGGCTATTCACTGTCTCTGCCCCCTGTCTCATTGTAGGAGTGCTAGGATTAAACATGTGCTTTTCTGGGGTGGGGCTGGGGGAGATAGGGTCAGCTGTTACAGAGGTTGTGAGCTGCTGCTGTTCTGGGAGTTGAACTGGGGTCCTCTGGAAGAGCAGAGCGTGCTCTTCTGCAACATCTCTCTAGTCCCTAGTTTGGGTTTCCTCATTTTTCATTTTGTGTTTTACTTGTATGTATATAATGTTCAGGGGTGTGAGTGTGGACATATATTTGCCATGGCTGGTAAATGGGGATCAGAGCTCACTCCTTCCATCACTGGTTCCAGGGATCAATCCAGCTCTTCCAGCTGTGCTATAAGAGCTGCCAATCCCTGTGTATCTCAGTACCATAGAAGAAAGGATTTGTATGCTCTCTCCACAAGGAAACCACAAATGCTAGTTGTCCTTTACTGGTTATTATACAGCGTATGCATATACTAAAAGATAACACTGTGCCCGGAAACATGTGCAATTATGTGTACCAATTAAAGAATGAAACTAAAATAGATACAGAACTCTTCCTGTTTCTTATAGTTTTAAGGATTCAAACTCTTAATATTTTATATATTTGTTTTTCAGGAAAACACTGAAAACAATGTCTGCCACATAGTAAGGGCTCAGAAATTTCATAAGCTGTCATTATTAGATATCATCTAGTATTATTTTTTTAAAAACTGTTTGGTTCTGGTGATTTCAGAGAATTCAGTGATCTTATAATTCTAACCTTCTGTCTATTGGTGTGTGTGGTGAATGGGGGGGGTGTACCTTGAGCCTCATGCCTACTAGGCAAGCTCTTTATCACTGAACTACATCTCCCTAATCTTATTTTACTGTTTCTTTTCTGACCAAGTTTAATAAGTTATAGAGCAGCTTCTGATACATGCTAACCCAGAACATCTCAGAATTACTACTGTAACATCTATGGAATTTTTTATTAAGCATTAGTAAATCTAATATCTTAAAGCCCACTAAATAGATCATGACATTCAGACTGCTAATTTCAGCCTTTCTGTACATGTTGGATGTTTACGCCAAATGGCCTATCACATTGAATAAAGATTTTTTTCTAAGATGTGTTCTAAAGCCTCTCTCTTATATCTACTCAATTAGTGGTCAGCCTAAACCATAAAACTCATTCATTGGAAACTTGAAAACATACAGCCCAAGATGGAATAAGCTTGGTAATCATTTTGACAAGGGCAAACTTTAAGTAAGAGCCCTTGCTTAATCCACTGAGCCCAATGTGAAGACATGAGATAGAGATTCTGCCTGCCATTCAGAGCTGAAGTCAACACACACAACCTGTGCCGATTGGCAGGCATGAGTCACCAGAAGCATCCTCACCGCACGTGGGCTGAGCTGGCGAGGCTTTGAACCAGCTGGCAAGCCATCCCTCCTTCAGCATAAATCTAAAATCTGTTCTTAGGCACAGATGCATCGGCATAAAATCTGTCCTCGGGCCCCAGAACTGAGATTTTTGGCTACATTTGCATGATATGTCATTCCAACACAGTGATTGGAACGGCAGGGGTGGGAATTTTGTGAAAATACAGCAGGCCAAGGAAGAAGAATTCAGACATTGTTGGCATCAGACCGACAATTCTAAGAAGGAATAGGGGAGGGGGAAACACTTTCTGTGAGAAAATCTGGAATAATATAATATGCTAAACTGCTAATAGCAGTTATCTGCTAGAGAAAGAGTTACTGAAGTTTCTTGAATTTTGTACATTTCTAGAATTTTTGAGTATTTAGACATGCACATTACTTGCACGATCAGAAAAACAAAAATGGACTTCTCACATCCACTTATTCATCAACCATTAGGCATTAGGTCTTCTTTGAGTCTTTATGTGTGTGAGATGGGTATTTGAGTGTAAATAAAGATGTCACAGCGCACATACAGATGTCAAGAAAGAATCTCAGGGATCAATCCTTATCTTCTGTCTTGCTTTTTTTGGTGGGGGAGTGTGGAGGGTCTACCTTGTTTGCCACTGTACTACATACCCTAGGCAAGCTGGCCTATAAACTCCTGGAGGAAATCTCCTATCTCCATTCCCACCTCACCTTAGGGGTGCTGGGATTAAAGATGTACACCTCCACTTCTGGCTTTTGCATGGGTTCCCAAAATCTCAACTGAAGTTGTCAGGTGTCTTGGCCATGGAGCTCAGGTCACGCATCTTTACTTTTAGACCACTGGCAGAGAATCTCTTTCCTCAGCTTTCCACTTTCAAGAAAGAGGCTATCCCTTCCCTTCATGGATTGATGGATTCCTTGTCTTCCTTGTGGAATGCACCGCCTACACAGTAGATTTACTTAGTATTCACAGTGAGGCTAGATAACAAGCATAAAATAAAGACTTTTAGTTCATCTTCAATAGAACAAGATATTCTTTAAACCAACAGTACTGGGGAGAAATCATTTTACTACCAAAGATATTTGGCCAACATACTGAAAGGAGACTTTCACCTGCCACAGTAATTAAAATGTCTCTGATAAAATCCTATGGAGATAAATGATGGTTCCTTATTCAGAGCTCATCAGAGATCTAATTTGCTGCAAGGACTCTAACTTGTTAAAAAAGTCTCTGTTTGAAAGCTAATGCCATGATAAATTTTAATCGTGTGGATAGAGCTGGCTTCAAAGCTATATTAATTATACATTTAAGCTCTACATACAATCTCATACATTACAATACACCCAGAACATGTAAAATATAGTGGGAGTCAAATTAAAATATGCCAATTTCCTCAGCAGTTATTTGCTTTGGATATACTATCGTTATTTCGGTCCAGTCTTTATAAACATTAAATTATTTCTTTGCTTTCTTAGCCACTTTACTTCCCTAGAGAGAGCTTCACGGTCTGCCGAACTCTCCGGCAAGATGTTCTACTTGTGCAGAATACCAAGTAGATACTTGGAATGCCTCTTCTCATCCAAAAGAAGTCTTTCTATAAAAAGAGTGAACGCTGCAAACGTTGGCCTTCATGTCCCAAAGACTGCCATAGTGCCTAGCTTGGCTGCACACCTCCCATCCTCACTTTCTGTTACTCTCCAAGTTTTCAGCCCTAGCATAACACAGCTCAAGTCACCAGAGTCCCACCATATTCAGGCAAAGTCTCTGCTTCAGAACAGCCTCATGGCCACTGACAAAAGCAGCCATCAGCAAATTCTTACCATTTTGTGACAAAAGAGCTTCGGCAAATGTCATGTCCTGCAACAAGAAGGTCTCCTGAAGGGACCCTCCCTTGAGAAGTCTGCAGCCCGCTTGGGTATGGTTTGCTTCCAGTGAGTCTCAAAGAAGTTCTTGGGCCTCTCTTATCTTTTTATGAGCACCTCTTTCTTCTTAACCTTCGGACCCAAATCTCCATTGAATTATCTTTATTGAATGGCCTCTCTGAGAAACAGAAGCTGAAGTACATAATATGCTTGCTGACTGTGGTGTGAGAATTACAGAAATGTTATATATCACATTGAAAAGGTCAAAGGAAGCCAGGGAAGGAACCACACACCTTCAACACTAAGAAAGTTAAGGCATGAAGACTGTGAGTTTGAGACCAACCCAGGCTGCAGTGTAAAGCCCTGGTACAAAACAAAGAAAGGAGGTGGGGTGGGGGGGGAGGGAGAAGGGACAGATTCAAATGCAAATTTATAGGCTAGGACCTGGTGGTTCAGCAGGTGAAAGCACTTGCCTTTGCTTTTGGTTGCCCACCAGAATTAGATGGTAAGATCCCATCACTGCACTATGTAAATTGGTTGCAAAAGAAATAAACAAATAAACAAGCCAAACAAAGCTAAAACTGAACTTGTAACTTTCTCCCTGATAGCAAGCATACACAGGCCCAAAATATCCCATGTAGACTATGAGGAGAGAAAAGTCATCAGCATTCTTAAAAAGCTATGAACACTGTGAACTACAACACCAACCTGCCAGGCAAGATGTGTTCACTAGTGCAATAGTGGCATGGCCAATATGGGAGTAACCCACTGCTCTCTGGTTGGATTTAAAGCCTACTTCACAGAAGAGAGTTCGTACCTGGTACCAGTGTCAAAAGCCCATGCCTGGGAACACCACGGACCCTAGTGGGAAACTTAACTGCTGTCATTGTGCTGAATGGACATGGAATCAAACTTCCTTCAGAATTTTATATTTAGGTCTGGAGAGATGGCTCAGTGGTTAAGACCTGCCCTTCTGAAGATCCTGAGTTCAGTTCCCAGCAACCACATGGTGGCTCACAACCATCTCTAATGAGATCTGGTGCCCTCTTCTGGCCTGCAGGCATACATGCAGACAGAATACCGAGAATACTGTATACATAATAAATAAATAAATTTAAAATTTTTTATATTTAAATCCATAAGAAATGCTATGCTCAGCCTTGATCAGAGAAGAATCTTTTTGCAGGGAATGATAGCAGGTGCAGATTCACAGCTGCTGAAGGAGCTGAGACAAAGTAACTTCTGGGGCACTCAGCCCTAGAGAGGATATTCTACTTTCTACAAGGCTCAGAGAGTATTGTGGAAGGAGAGGCAGAAGGAGCACTAGTGGTGGAAAACAGAGAGAAGAGCTCCGACGTGCTGTTTTTCTGAGCAGATGTAGCCATTGAAACATGACCTGTGATTGTCTGCACTGTTCCTGCACGAGACTGAGCATGTCAACAGTGAGTTGGAGAATCTCTAGCTACCTGATGGACGCTGGAGGAGGGAGAAGTCATTGTCAACAGTTAGGTGTCCACTGGAGAGTGTACAAGCCTCCAAAGGATGGTTTTTTCCCCCACTGCTTTGTGGTTGGTTCTGGTTAAAATCAGCAGTTCGCAAAACAAAACAGAAAGATGTGATGCAGGAAAGCGATTTCAGGGACTCCCGGCTGAAAGAGGAACATAAGAGAGGAAGATGTAATAGTAATCAAAACGTATTATAGACATAAATGGAATTATCAAAGAATACACGTGTTCTCTCTCTCTTTTCTTCTTTCTTTCTTCCTTTCTTTCTTTTTTATTGTTCCTTCTCTTGTTTCTCTTCCTCTTCTTCTGAAATAGTTTCATTTTGTTGCTTTGGCTAAACCAGGTTACCCTTGAACCACAGAGATCAGAGATTCCTCCTGAGTGCTGGAATTAAAGGTATTACAGCAATACATAGTTTCAGTAGACATTTTTACTTTCTCTTGACAATGAAGATTTCCCAAAGCACATTCTTTTAGTGTAATGCTGACATTATTCATTAATTAATTTGTGGTTCTGAGGATCTAGCCTGGGACTCATAGACACTAACCTAGTACTCAAATCACATGCCTGACATCCTTACTATATTGTAATTGAGGTTTTTCAAAGCCTCACTGGGCTGAGTCTATGAA
Source organism: Microtus oregoni (assembly GCF_018167655.1). NCBI lineage: Eukaryota > Metazoa > Chordata > Mammalia > Rodentia > Cricetidae > Microtus > Microtus oregoni. The sequence goes on from NW_024543082.1 coordinate 15,525,272, forward strand.
TTCTCAAATGTTTATTTTTCCCAATGGATGGTGTTAGCCAAGTCATTAATATCGAGTCAATTTCCCAGCTCCTGGAGCTATCACATCCTATTGGTGGCAGCATGTTTGGTCATCGTGTAGAAGCACACAGGGATGATGGAGGAAGGTCATTGGCTAATAAAGAAACTGCCTTGGCCCATTTGATAGGCCAGCCTTTAGGTGGGTGGAATAAACAGAACAGAATGCTGGGAGGAAGAGGAAGTGAGCTCAGACTCGATAGCTCTCCTCTCTGGGGCAGACACGATGAAGCAAGCCGCTAGGTCAGACATGCTGAATTTTTCCCGGTAGGACTGGTGCTACACAGATTAGTAGAGATGGGTTGATCGGGATATGAGAATTAGCCAGTAAGGGCTAGAGCTAATGGGCCAAGCAGCGTTTAAATGAATGCAGTTTGTGTGTTGTTATTTCGGGGTATAAGCTAGCCAGGCGGCCAGGAGCCAGGTGGTAGGAACACAGCCGTAGCTCCCTCTACACAGGGAGAGAAAGCATCTTCAAAGGTGTGACACACCCTAAACCTAAAAGAGCTGACAGCAAAAGGCTGCCACCAGTTGCACTCCCAGCAGGAGCTTCTCTCGAGGAATTTTTAGCAGTATATTTTTCATTCCACTGTGTGAGTCGCCAAAGGGCTAGAGGTCAGAAAATGTTAGCTTAGACCAGGCATGCTAGTACAGCCCTGTGATCCCAGAACTTAGAAGACTGAGGGAAGACAATGGAAAGTCGAGGCTAGTCTGAGCTATACAGTAGGGCTCTATCTCAGAAATCTGAAAGGAAGAAAAAGAAAAGAAATATGTGAGAGAGGAAAGGAGGTAGGGGTGAGGAAGATGGGAGGGAGGAATAGGGGAGGAACGGAAAGAGAAAGGAAGGAGTGAGGGAGGGAACCCTCTTGAGCTCCAGAGCCACGCTTCCTAGGAGCATCCCACACTATCTTGGGTGAGCCATGCCCTTGCTGAACCAGGTACTCACTTCTTTCCTGCCTTTTTAATGTAATAACAGATCAGGACACCAATGTTTCTCAAGGCATTTATTTTGAGGTTAGCTCCGAGAATTGTGTTCAACATATAATCAATAAATATTTTTTGGAAGAATGAACAGATGAGACATTGGAAAGAAGAGAATGGAGGTCTTTTTTTACACTTAGGTTTTATAGATAGATCGTCCAAATTGAAACAGTTCCTCCCAGAGAGAAGCTCTGAAAGACTCGGGAAGTAAATGGAAGTCACAATACACACCGGGCCCCTCCTCAAGCTTGGTTGGTAATTTCTGGAGAAAAGAAACTTAGCTACGCTGAGCTACCTGCACATGGAGGACAGGACTCCCACAGTGCAGCTCTGCTGAGTCATCACCATGTTAAGTTCGTCTTTTTTCAGGGATGCTCTGGTTTTACGTCATGCTGCTGTGTGTAGCCCTGATAAACCCATTACTTCACTAAGCTAAACTTGGGTAAATAAATCATTTCTTTGGTCTGTTGTCAATGTGCTATTTGGAGTTAACAGTTATTTCTGTCTCCCCAGGAAAAAAAGTCATATGAGATGAGTAAAAGTAATTTCAAAGTATCGATTCTATCTCTTATCAACCTTTTATAACCACGTTCCTTTCCTTCAGTATTCTATCTATGTGCCATACATGTTTGGTAAGCATGGAATGGAGGCCATAATTTCACATCTCTGTGCCTTTCCCTGGAATGCACTGACTCTCTGATGGCTCATCAACTCCCTGCCAGAATCTGCATTCAGCCTGGCATGGTAGCTCATGTCTTTAATCCCAGGACTCAGGAGGCAGGGGTGAGCAGATAGATCTCTGTGGTTCAAGGCTAACCTAGTTTATATAGTGAGCTCCAGGGTAACCAAGGCAACAAAGTGGGACCATTGCTACAGAGGAAGATGAAGAAGAGGAAGAAGGGAGAAGAAAGAAAAACAGAAACAAAGGAAAAGGAAAGAAAAAAGAAACAGAAGAATCTCCTGCCAATTTAGCCCTCTCTCAGGAAGGCCTTCTCTAGTGAGATACAATTGGGTTATAGATATGGAAGGATATTGGCTTCTGTCATGTGTTCTCAGCTCCCGAATGCCTCGAGAATGAATAGGCCTCTGGCTACAAGCAATTTCATTCATTTATCCCATTGAGAAGACACATCTACTAAATATGTCAGGATTGTGACAAGATAGGAAAAAACTGCCTGGAGCGAAGGACTCACATTATATGTTTTTGAACAGTGGGCTGCTGAGACAGTTTGGTGTCTAAGTGTAGGGATACATACACTCACACATTCGCCTGCTAAATGGTGAGGCTATACTTGGCTGATTGTTAGTAGTATTGATTATTGTGTCGTTAGATATTAATACTAGTCTTACTCAGTAAAGTAAAATTATTCAGAGATGAATCTATGTCTATTTCATGCCTGTCATCCTAGCTCTAGCATTTAGAACAGTATCTAGCTGACCTGTAGTAAGCATTCAGCAAATACAAACTGAATAAGCAAATAATGAACAAGCTATAGAATTCCTTTACTTCAGCTTAAAGTCTCTTTTTTCTAAAGTTTTTATTACATATCTGGGGTGGAGCATGTGTATGTCACAGCACATGTGTGGAGATCAGAGGACAACTTATGAAGCTGGTTGTCTTTTTCCACTGTGTTTCCAGGGGACTGGACTCCAGTCCTCAGGCGTGGTCAAAAGTACCTCTACCAACTCAGCCATCATACTTTCCTCTTTCTTTCTTTCTTTCTTTCTTTCTTTCTTTCTTTCCTCCTTCCTTCCTTCCTTCCTTCCTTTCTTCCTTTCTTTCTTTCTTTCCTTGGTTTTGTGAAACAGGGTTTCTCTGTGTGTAGATTTGGAGACTGTCCTAGAATTTGCTCTATAGACCAGGCTAACCTTGAACTCTCGGAAATCTGCCTGCCTCTGCCTCCTGAGTGCTGGGATTAAAGGCATACTTAACTACCGCCTGACCTTCTTTTCTTTCTTTCTTTCTTTCTTTCTTTCTTTTTGTTTTGTTTGTTTGTTTTCAAGGCAGGGTTTCTCTGTAGCTTTGAAGCCTATCCTGGAACTAGCTCTTGTAGACCAGGCTTCTTTCTTTTAAGATAGGATTTTACTAGGTGATCAGGCTGGACATGAACTCATGATTTTTCTACTCAAGTGCTTAGATTCTGAAATGTGCTTCCAACTCTAGTTAAGTCTCGTTAGGAAACCTGTATCTAAATTTGGCTTGGCTACAGATCTCTGTGGAGCTGGCCAGCTTTCACACAGCTGCCCATTCACCTCGTTCTTGCACAATTCTTATCTGCCTAGCCTTCAGTGTGAGGGTAAGTAGGAAGTAACTTTGGTGATGGTTTTTTTTGGGACTTGTCTCTTTCTTGCGGAGACATTAGGCTCTCGGGTCATCCTGGTATCGGCATATGGTTCTGGGAATCATCCCTTAATCATGTCTTTTGCCACAAAGCTGGGAGAACTGTATGACACAAAAAAAGTTCCTTTCCAATGTTTGTGAAGCCAACTAAAATTACAGGACTGTACCACTGGACCCAGCAAGTTTTACACTTCGAAATGTGGCCTATACAACCCTAGTGTTGGGCTGCAGAGATGGCTCAGTGGTTAAGAGCATTGCCTGCTCTTCCAAAGGTCCTGAGTTCAATTCCCAGCAACCACATGGTGGCTCACAACCATCTGTAATGAGGTCTGGCCTGCAGACATACACACGGACAGAATATTGTATATATAATAAATAAATAAATATAAAAAAAAAACCAACCCTAGCGTTGAAATTTGGGGGCCTACTGGAGAATATTGTTTTAAGGTGTGTTACTTTTCTTTATATTGCATTTGTTTAACTCTATGAATAATGTGCCTGTCTAAAACAGCTGAGTTGAACAGCCAATAGTGAGACAGGAGCAAGGATAGGCGGGGCTGTCAGGCAAAAAATACAACTAAGAGGAGCAAAGAGAGAACAAGGGTAGGAGGACGTCAGGGGCTAACTACCCAACCACCCAACCACAGAGCCATCCAGTCACCCAGCCACCCAGTAACCCAGCCAGCCAGTCAGCCAGTCAGTCAACCACCCAGTCACCCAGACACCCAGCTACCCAGTCACCTAACCACCCAACCACCCAGCCATCCAGCCAGCCACAGAGTAAAAGTTAAGGCAAGATATACAGAATTAAGAAAAGGAAAAAATCCAAAAGCAAAAGATAGGTGGGATAATTTAAGTTAAAAGAAAAAAGCTGGCAAGAGACTTTGTTGACTCCCCATGAGAAGCCTTGCCCTCCCTGAGGAGTGATTGGGGGGTGGGGTGGGGAAGGTGAGGGTAGTGGGAGAAGAGGGTGTGGGAACTGGGATTGGTATGTAAAGTGAGAAAAGAGTGTTTTTTAAAAAATAAAGAAATCTAGGACAGTCTGCAAAGCTACAGAGAAACCCTGTCTTGAAAAAACACATAAATAAATAAATATTAAAAAATAAGAAATAAATAAATTTAAAAAGAAAAGAAAAGCTGGCAAGAAACAAATTAATCTAAGGCCAGGCATCTGTAACTAAGACTAAGCCTACATTTGTGATTCATTTGTGAGCTGGCTGGTGGCCCCCACAAAAAAATACAAAACAATCAAGCAGTGGAGGCACACGCCTTTTGTCCCAGCACTCAGGAGGTTGAGGCAGGTGGATCTCTGTGAGTTAAGGCCAGCCTGGTCTAGAAGAGCTAGTTCCAGGACAGGCTCCAAAGCTACAGAGAAACCCTGTCTCAAAAAGACAAGAGAGAGAGAAAAAAAAAGTGTACAACAGCAGACAAGAGGGGCCGTTTCATACACAAGTTCCTCTCTCCTTCCTGACCAAGTCACACCGTCTACCCAAGTGTTACCTTTGTCAAACAAGAGGGTCCCACACTGTATCAGGAAAAGATACCTTTGTAATTTTCTGGATCAGAAACTCAGGCTATGGGGAAAAACAAAACAGAAAACCCTGTTTTGTAGATACATTTATTTTACAAAGAAGTACAGATAGCAAAGATTTGGGTTGAAAGCAATGCTCAGAGTTGATCAAGACCCCGTGGAACATCCTCTGTACTCTGCTCCCTGGGGGCTCCTGGACAAGACTACCAGAAATTCAAGGTTGTCTATGGTGACGCCAAGGTTGCAGGAGACCCCATCTCAGAAAAGTTCCCAGCTGACACTCAGTGTGTCCTGTGAGAATTCCACTTAACTCTCCACCGTTACAGCAGCTTCGGTCCACACAGGGCCACTCCATCCAGTTTCAAGAAAGAACAAATGACAGGTAGAAGAGAGATGGGAGAAAATCACAGTGCTTTTGTTCTCTCCAAGGGATAAACACCAGATTGCATATAAACGACGCTGAGCATGGTCAAGCATAGCATTGACACCATTTGTAAGGCGGTGAAGTAAGGCGGATGAGATGGATGCAGCATGGTCCCCCACACCCCACTGTGATGATCTAAGCTGAACTGCCTGCCAGGTTAGATAGTGATAAAAGACAGCAGTGAGGGGGTCAAACAATTAACTGGCTCCCTGGATGTACATGCACAAGCCGTAGTTAAAGGTCCAGAACATTTTTCATCCCTTTACTCAACAAGTTTGGTCAATCTTAACCTTCTCTGAACTACGTGCATTGCATTAGACCTAATTACGTGGAATGGATCGGAAAACAGCCCTAACCCTACATTTTATCAATTAAAGGGTCAAGGAAAAGACATAAATCTTTGTCTTAATAAAACTCCGGGGATATAAATTTATAAAAGAAGTCAAGAAGACAATTATTTTCATGACTTCTGTGTTTCAAGTACTGTGCAAGCACTTGAAATATGCCCTTTGTCTGCTCTATAAACATTTTCTGAGACTCTAATCCTTGGTAGGCGGCTATTCTGCTCCATTAAGTGTTGGATTTACAAGCTTCTCACTGTTTAATGTGAATGAAGGTGCAACTTTAACACAAAAGACATGATGAGCGGACAGGCTCCCGTGTGCAGAGGCGAGAGCGTGAGTGGGAGAAAGGGAAGTGCTTGACTATGCGAGGTCGGGGAGGGGCAGCTGAGAAGAGCCCCTGCGGGGTGGGAGGGGGTCCTCCTGATGAAGACAGTAGCTGGAGTATTTCTGCATTTTAGGTGAGGAAATGGATTCTACACTTGATCTTAGCTAAGAGGCCAAGAAGCGACAGGTACGGAAATAAGTGTATGCTGATGTAAAAACTCATTAATGGAAGGACTATGATTTGGAGCCCAAGTTCACCTGACCCTCCATGTCTCACATTTTCTCTTGTCCCGTAAACATCATTAATAAAGCAGGAAGGCGAGGGAAACACTGTGTTTGTAGCTACAAGGCACAGTGGTTTTCAATACTGACTTTATCTAAATCCATTCTTGTAGTATTAAGGGGCGGTGGGGCTGTGTCCCCAACACCCCAGCCGCCTGCTCGGCTAGCTTATGCCCGAAATAACAACACACAAACTGTGTTCATTTAAACACCACTTAGCCCATTTCTATCTAGCCCTGACTGGCTAATTCTGATATCCCGATCAACCCATTTCTAATAAACTGTAGCACCGGTCTTACCGGGAAGATTCTAGCCTAGTCCATCCTGGGTCGGAGCTTCTTCCCGGGAGCAGGGCATGGCGTCTCTCTCAGGCATCTGCTCCAGGGAGGAGAGCTGTCGAGACTGACCTCACTTCCTCTTCCTCCCAGCGTTCTGTTCTGTTTACTCCTCCCACCTATCCTCTAACCAATAAAATGGGCCAAGGCAGTTCCTTTATTAGCCAATGACCTTCCTCCATCACATTCTCTTCTATTTTCCCCACCCCCAGCTAAGAAGATACAATTGCTAGATCACATTCTGAGAAAGTTTTTATGAAAGGTATAGGCATTATATTTCTTTTTTTTTTTTTTTTTTTTTTGGTTTTTTCGAGACAGGGTTTCTCTATGGCTTTGGAGCCTGTCCTGGAACTAGCTCTGTAGACCAGGCTAATCTCGAACTCACAGAGATCCGCCTGTCTCTGCCTCCCAAGTGCTGGGATTAAAGGCGTGCGCCACCATCGCCCGGCGGCATTATATTTCTTACAGAGAACAGGCACAAACAACTGAACTTGACCTGAGAAAAATTCTCTTCAGAAATGGCTCAGCCATGAAGAGAGAGAAGCTTGGTTCCTAGCATCCACTCTGGTTGCTCCCAACCACGAGCTCCATCTCCGGAAAACCTCTCTAGGCCATCTCAAGCACATACATGTGTACACACATACACATAAATATAAAATTTTTTAAACTTCATACTAAAAATATTTTTAAGTTTTTTAGCCCAAATAATTCATATTAAAAACGGGAGGAGGGAGGCAGAGGCAGGCGGATCTCTGTGAGTTCGAGACCAGCCTGGTCTACAGAGCTAGTTCCAGGACAGGCTCCAAAGCCACAGAGAAACCCTGTCTCGAAAAACCAAAAAAAATAAAATAAAAACGGGAGGAATGGTCAATCAATACATGTTCTTAGCGGGGCATGGTCCCACGCCATGGGGGTGGGAATGGGAGCTTCAGGAGTTGAAGGCCAGCCTCACGTTCAGGACCAGACTGAGCGACACGAGAAACCAAACATTAAAATAAGCTAAGGATTCGTAAAGTTCTGGAAAAAGGAACTTACTTCCCACCATCGTGAAAGGCACTGTGGGGGTTTCTTGATCCTTTCTTTGCCTTCATAAAAGAACTGAAGGCAGATTTATTTTCAGCATACTGTGTCTTCCACTTTAAAAAAGGCTAAGCAAGAATCACTACGCTTGGCATCAAAATTTACCTCGCTCACCAGAAACCTCATGATACGCAAGACTTAGCTATATGTAAAAGAACTCTGGGCTGTATCATTAGTGCTGACTTATAAAATAAGGTACCTGGAGGAATACAAGACTTAATGGGTATTCACTGATAACCTACTATTTGCCCGGCAGTGTGCTACTCACTAAGGATTTGCTATTGGAGCATAGCAAGCAATTAGTATATAAGTATTTAGAGTCCAGTCCACTCATTTAAATGTGGAACTTGAAGATCATAGAGCAAGTGGTTTGCTTGGAACCGTTGGTGTGACTCAGTTGTAGGATGCATTTCTGGCATTTGCAAAGTCCTAAGTTAATTAATTCCCTAACTGTTGAAATATAAAGTTAGATGAAAAAAAAAGATGTATTTTTTTTCTACTTCATAGTAGTTTTCTCATTGCACATTGTTGGAAAGGAAATTTGTATAGCCTATTTTGGTAGATAATTTTAAAATGCCTTTTAAAAATTGAAAACAGTGTTTAGGTGGATACATTCAGAGAAGGGGTAAAAGGAAGATAGAAGGGATATATATATATATATATATATATATATATATATATATGTTCAAACATGGAGAAGAGCAGGAGATAGGGGAATGTGTTTTGCTGGCAGAAGGTTTAACCAAAAAAAATTATGTGTAGCCAGTAATCTTACAATGGAAGGAAAAATTCAATTAGAGGAAACAGTAGAACACAGGTGGGGATAAGAGGAATTAGGAAGGAGAGAGTAGGAGTGGCTCAGCCAAAAGATACATAAAGAAGCCTTGTGGAAATCCATTAGCTCGTTAAAAGCCATATAATTGAAATGCTTCAATCCGCAGCCCGCTGTAAAATAGTTAAAACAAAGCTTTCATTAACAGACTCTATAACTGACATGACACCTGCGTGAGAGGATTCTTGTATAAAAGGCTGTGTATTGTGGTTTGCATTGAAAGTGAAGAAAATGAAGAAATAATTATGCTAATCAAATGGTTAAGCTTATGATCATCCAATAGCATATATCATGCAGAATTAAAAGGCAAAAGATTAAAATATCTATGAACTATTTTTCACCCAGAAAGCTTTTCCAAAATCAAATGAAGTCTTTAGAATTAAATTCACACTTATAGAAAATTTAGTAAGTAGAGAACTCTTCATGGCATAAGGCATGGGGGCATTTTGCTAATCATGTGCCCCAGCCACTTCAAGAACTCGGTGTCAGGCTGGGTATGGTGGCACACACCTGCCATCTCCTCAGCTGGAGGAGGTAGACAGGAGATCATGGATGAAGGATACCCTGAGCTACATGGTGAATTTCCGACCAGCATTGGATACATAGTAATATCTTGTGTCGAAATAAAGCAAAAGAAAATGAAAACTGAATATAAAGACACATGACAAGGGATGATTCAAAGGGGGTTAAGTGGACATAAATGCAACACATGTAACATACTGATTGTAGTTAAGAATGAATCACTTACAAAAGAATCATACAATTCAAATACAGATTCAACTCTGTCTTAGAAGCTGTTGGGTATTTGGGTTGCTCATTGACCGGAGTTACAAAAACTTCCTACTGTGAGGAGAGTCAAGCTGAAGTCTTCAGAGCTGACATACCATGATGTCTCTAACTTATTTTCAATAAACGAGGACAGTCAGCAAATGTTGCAGGTACAGCTTGGGGACAGGTGTAGGGATTTCCCCATACTTCCAACTTTGGGGAACAGTTGGCACTTTTTCATAATAAAACTTTGGGGAAAAATGAAAGCAAACATGTACCTTGCATATATTTTCTATCTTTAAATTCAGAGCATCTAAAGATTACATACACACCAATAATCCCAGCACTTAGAAGCTGGAGGCAACAAGATCACCGACTCTGAGTCCAGGCTGACTACTAGCAAGATTCTGTTTCAAAGAAAACACTTATAATAAAGTAACAAGAATACAAATAGTCCAAATTAAAAATGAACAAAGGATCTGAGCAGACTCCCCTAAAGAAGCCACACGAATGACCAACAGTACATGAAGCAGTGTTTGATAACATCAAACTAAGGACTGGGAAGATGGCTCAATCAATAAAGTACTTGCATTAAGGTAATTGCTTGCAAACAAAAGGACCCATTCTGTGCCCAGTACCTGTGTTAAAAATCTGGGCATGGTGACTATCTAGTTAAGGTTACTATTACTGTGATGAAACACCATGACTTGTGGAGGAAAGGGTTTATCTTGCTTAGGCATCCACATCACACCATTTTCACTATCTAAGGAAATCAAGGCAGAAACCTTGAGGCAGGAATTAGCACAAAGGTCATGGAGGAGAGCTGCTTGCTGATCCTGCTTTCTTATAGAACCCAGGACCATCAGCCCATGGGTAGCCCCACCTACAATGGGATAGGCCATCCCATATCAATAACTATTAAGAGAATGCCCTATAATCTTGCCTACAACTGGATGTTAAGGAAGCATTTTCTCTGTTGAGATTTTTTTTCTCTTTGATGACTCTAGCTTCCATCAAGTTGGCATAAAACTAGTCAGCACAGTGCCTCATGCTGAGAGGCAGGGATAAGAGGATCCCCGGATCTGCTGGCCAGCCAGCCCAGCCTAGTCAGGTAAGCTCCAGACCAATGAGAGACCATGTCTCAAAAAGACAAGGTAAAAGACACCTAAGGAACAATACCTAAGGTTAACCTCTGGCTTCCATACATGTGTGCATATATATGTACGAGAATATACACCCCCAAAACACATGCTCATATCCCCACATCCATACATGTTCTTCAAAAAGCAAAAACAGCTAAACAAAACTACCTAAGAGCCTAGCTTAATGGCACATACCAATAATCCCAGTGTTTGGTAGGCAGAGGCAGGGCAACTGAAGAAAATTCAAAGTCAATGTGTATTACACAGTGAATTTCAGGAGCATCTGTTACAGAGTGAGACCCTGGCTCTAGACAACTACAAAGAACAAACAAGCAACAAATTGAAACCTATTTATTGCACATCCACTAGAATGGATAAAATTAAATTTAAAAAAAATCTACTAAGATATTGAGTTGCACTTCTGTAAGAGGCTAGCCAATCTACATAGCCAAATTTGGGGTAGGGGGGCTGGAAAGGAGAAAGGTTAACGAAGGAGAAAAAGAGGGGAGGGAGGAAGACAATCAAGGAAGGAGGGAGGAACAGAGAGAAAGAGAGGGAAAGAAGAAGCAAATTAAAAAGACAAACAAGGGCTGCAGTGATATGACCCAGCGGTTAAGAACACTGCCTGCTCTTCCAAAAGTACTGAGTTTAATTCCCAGCAACCACATAGTGGCTCACAGTAATCAGTAATGAGTTCTGGTGCCCTCTTCTGGCCTGTAGGCAGAACACTATTATATAAATAAATAAATAAATAAATAAATAAAAATATAAATATAAATGCTTTTAAAAAGAAGACAAACAGGGGGCTGGAGAGACGGCTCAGTGGTTAAGAGCATTGCCTGCTCTTCCAAAGGTCCTGAGTTCAATTCCCAGCAACCACATGGTGGCTCACAACCATCTGTAAGCCGGGCGGTGGTGGCGCACGCCTTTAATCCCAGCACTCGGGAGGCAGAGGCAGGCGGATCTCTGTGAGTTCGAGACCAGCCTGGTCTACAAGAGCTAGTGCCAGGACAGGCTCCAAAGCCACAGAGAAACCCTGTCTCAAAAAACCAAAAAAAAAAAAAAAAAAAAAAAAAAAAAAAAAAAAAAAAAAACAACCATCTGTAAAGAGGTCTGGCGCCCTCTTCTGGCCTTCAGGCATACAGAAAGAATATTGTATACATAATAAATAAATAAATATTTTAAAAAAAAGAAGACAAACAATAACAAATCTGTCTAGAATGTAGAGAAACTGAGATCTTAGCACACTGCTGGTGTTTTACTACATGTCAATTCTACTTCTAGGTATACAACTAGGAAAAGTAAAAAATGATGCCCACACAAAAACATGTACTCAACTACGCATAGCAATGAAACTTACTTTTTGATAACCAAAAAGAAAGGAAAAAGGGAAGGAAGAAAAAAGGGAGGGAGGGAGAGGGGAGGAAGAGAGGAAGAAAGGAAGGAAAAGGAAAGAAAGAAACAATTCAGGACCAGAGAGATGGCTCAGCAGTTAAGAGCACTGGCTGCTTTTCCAGAAGACCCAGGTTCAATTCCCAGCACCCACATTGCAGCTCACACCTGTCTGTAACTCCAGTTCTAGGGGATCTGACATGCTCAGACAGATATATACAGGCAAAATACCAGTGTACATTAAATAAATAAATATTTTTTTAAAAAACAATTCAAATGTCCATCAAAGGAAGAAGTGGTGAACAAAACATGGCATAGTTATACAACAGCATATTCAGCAGTTACAAAAAGAATGAAGGCCTTTCTTTGAGAAGGTTTAAGCAGTTCCTACAAGAGAGCCATGCTCCTCAGTGGTCAATTGCCTTTGCACAAGTGAATAACCCCACTCATGCTCTTGCAAGCAAACCTGATTAAATGCAGGAAGAGTTTAAAAAGATGTGCGAGTAGGAAGGGCTTGTTGGGCAGAGGACAGGTTTTGGTGGGAGCGGATAAGGGAGGCATTTTTTGGGAGTATAGTGTGTGTGTGTGTGTGTGTGTGTGTGTGTGTGTGTAAGGATAAGTAACTCTTTTCAAAAATGAACCACTGATGATGCTACGAAAAGAAGAAACTTCATTATGCTCTAGGGAAAGAGTCTCTGCCAGAAAAGTGGTGCACAGGCATGTGTACACACAGAAGCTCTCATAAGTGATGCACAAACATGCGTGCACACAGAAGCTCCCATAAATGGTGCACAGACATGTGTGCACACAGAAGCTCCCATAAGTGGCGCACAGACATGCATGCACACAGAAGCTCCCATAAGTGGTGCACAGACATGCGTGCACACAGAAGCTCCCATAAGTGGTGCACAGACATGCGTGCACACAGAAGCTCCCATAACTGGTGCACAGACATGCGTGCACACAGAAGCTCCCATACTCAAACAAATGTTTTTATTTCAAAAAATAGTCACCACATGCAATTCCACTTTTAGATGCTGAACATAGTGACACACCTATAATCTCAGGACTATGAAGACAGAGGCAGGAGAATCAAGTTCAAGTTCAAGGTCAGCCTGAAGTACACAGCAAGTTCCAGGCAAGCCAGAAGTACATGGTCCTTAAAAATGAATAAAAATCAAATTTACAACAACAACAAAAAAAAAACATTAGAAAGGTAAAATGTATCTATTGTCTTCACAGATACAGAAGTCTACCTTTGAGAATGTTAATTGAATAAAATTATCTCCATCATTTTCCTTCTGTTCTTTCTCAGTTCAGTAGCTTTGACGGTCTAAATCCAAGTCAGACAGCTAAGGGATAAGAAAGCAGAAACACAGGGTGGGAAAAGGTAAAACAAGTCAACCACATCCGCTTACTGTCTTTAAGCTGGTTGACAGACACAAACTGGACCTAGAAAAAGAAAACTCTCCATTTTAAATCAAGTTCAGGGTTAAGAGTATTAAATGGAACTAGTGTTAATTTCTGGAATAGATTGTCTATAAGTGTTCTTAACTATTTTTATTTAACTGAAATTTCATTAAGGGGTGAGTGAGAAAGTAGTTAACTCCCCTGGATACATTGTGAGGAATAAATGGAAATGAATTAATGAATTCTTTTTTATAAAGATTTATTTTATTTTATTTTTTAATATTTACTTATTTATTGTATATACAGTGTTCTGTCCACATATATGCCTGCAGGCCAGAAGAGGGCACCAGATCTCAATACAGATGGTTGTAAGCCACCATGCAGTTGCTGGGAATTGAACTCAGGACCTCTGGAAGAGCAATCACAGCTCTTAACCACTGAGCCATCTCTCCAGTCCGCAAATTAATGAATTCTTTGAAGGTAAATAAGGCTTGCCTCCTCTATGTTGCACCAGTCCAAGATACTAGTTGCAACTGAAAAATAGGATTTACAATGATTATTCAGTTGCCAAGCAGTAGAAATAGAACTGCTTTTCCTCGGTCTCATTCTGAAATTCTCCTCTCCTCCTTCTGGCCATGTCCTGCTTACTATACGTGTTCAAGTTGTCTTAATTCTGTAGCTATAAAATGCAAACCTGCTATGAGTGTGATGTGTATTATAATAGAGTAAGCAGATGTTAAAGGATTCAGCTTTTGTTTACCCTAAAGATATTGACATCCAAAATATAATTTATTAACTTAAAAAAGAAAAGACCTTTGGGAAAAAATAGCAGAACTGGAAGGCTAGAATGTGGCTTGGTTGGTAGAATTCTTACTTAGCATGCATGAAGCCCTGGGTTCAAAGGCAACACTCTATCAAATCAAGTGTGATGTCATATACCTATATTCCTAGTAGTCAGAAAATGGAAGTAGGTAGACCAAGTCATCCTTATCTGGTCAGTGAGCTCCAGGTTTGCCTGGGATGTGAAAGACCCTGCTCCTAAAAAGAAAGAAAAAAGTAATGACCATAACCATGTCAGTCAATGATTATGTGGAGAATGCTACTAAAAAATAAATAAAACTATAAAACTAGAAGTTTTTACTGCAGAGCAGGTCAAACTTGGGGTCAATAAAATGCCTGGGAAAGAGGCCTTGTCCAGTTTCCAAATTCTGTTATACCTTTCCTCATTTTGTTCCATCCAATATTGTGCTGATTTGATATAAACTGTTTCTTTCTAAACTAGATTTAATTTTTGAAGGGAAGAACACATTTATTACTCCACTGAGCAGCAAAATTAATAAATTTTTATGGCCCATCAGACAGCACACAGAGTAAGCAATGGTTCGTATTCGTAGGCAATTTAGTTGCTTATTTTGTCATGATCTTTCTTTTTATCATTTTTTCATGAGGGATCTGAGGATGGATTGTCAAGCTTGCATGGCAAGTGTTTTTAAGTGCTGAACCGTCTCACCATCATTCTGAGATGATGGACGTAAGTACATTGATAGTGTCACACACACTTCAAGACCCTGGCAGCTTTCCAAAACAGACACAATGCATATCTAAAGCGATGAAACACCGCTGCTGTAGAATTGTTTGTTTACACTCTGAAGATGTGTCTTTGTCAAGACACCTTCTGATTGGTTTAATAAAGAGTTGAATGGTCAATAACTAGGCAGGAAGAGGTTAGGTGGGATTTCCAGAAACAGGGAAGACTCTGGGAAGAAGAAAGGCAGTTTCAGTTGCCAGTCAGACTCAGAAGAAACAGGAGGCACAAGATGGAAGAAAGGTAACACCACGTGGTAGAACATAGATTAATATAAATGGGTTCATATAAGCTATAAGAGCTAGTTGAGACAAGCCTAAGCTAAGGGCTGAGCTTCTATAATTAATATAAGTCTCTGTGTCATTATTTGTAGGCTGGAGGTCCTGAAGAAAAAAATACAAGTACATATGACATCTAACGTGGAAGCTTGACTATCTACATAGGGCCTGAGAAAGCGGAGAGTTAATGTATGTATATGCTGATCCCGCTAAATGAGAACAGCTCTGATAAAGCATGATAAATCTTCTTGGCTATAGAATCCTCATGACTTATTATTACCCATGCCATAATTTCATATGACGTGGATAGAGATTTATATTGTAATTTGGTTATGCAGTCCAAATGGACTTATGAGTAGACAGATGTCTTGTACCTGCTCAAACATAAAACAAAAAATCATCTTTAGCTGATCTGTGTACACCACATGTTCCCTACTTGTGTTACTACAGAATATATATATATATATATGTGTGTGTGTGTGTGTGTGTGTGTGTGTGTGTGTGTATGTGTGTGTTACTTTTTAAAATTAGTGTGTTTTCAAAAAATAAAAGACCAGAAACCAATAAAGACAAGTAACCCATGTGTTCCAGCCTCTCAGAATACTTCTGTTGCAGTTTCCTCAAAATCTTGCATCCAGAATAACTTTCAAAGCTGCTAGCCGAGATGTCCCAGCCTCATAGAATACTTTAGCCAGAACTTCATATATGCCTTGCACTTTCCCATCACACAGAGACTGGACAACAAATGATACAGCTACCTTTCCCAGGGTTTGACCATTATCCTAATTTTCTTAGGGTCCCCTAGGGATGCCATCATCCCCAGACAAGAGGAAGCAATCGAGAGAATATGATGCCCACATTCCCAAGAGGTGAGATGTGTGAGGTTTGGTCATTCAGTAGGTTATGAATGTTTGTTGTCATTTAGGAGGGTTTGTTACAAGTTGTTATTAGCCATAATCAGGTAGGAAACTAAGTAAAGGAGATTAGATTCAGGGATTTCATTCTGAAACAAAAAAGGGGAGATATGGTAAAAGATATATTATTAAATCTACTTTTACAATAGAAATGATAGGATAAAAGGATAAATTATTTAATCTACTTCAAACTAAAAAGCAACTATTAATCTCAAATATTTTACATTGGTATGTATATTGATACAAATTTAAGGTTATTTTTGTTAGAACATGCTCTATATATGTTCCTAGTTTTGTTTAAGGTATCCTTGCATATTGATACAAATTTAGGCTGTTTTTGTCAGAACATACTCTTTATATGTCCCTACTCTTGTTTAAGGCAATATACATATGCAGCTCATTTAAAAATGTAGTGTGACATTTTAGTCCTTGAAAGCTACTTAATATAATAAAGAAGGACATGTTAGTAGTTAGTCTTCTGTAAAAATCAACTTTATAGTTATTTTAGGTATCTTTCCAGGGTCAAACAGAGATACATTTTAAATAGATAGACAGTCTTCAAACATTTCTGAGACCTACAGACTATGGCATTTAAAATGTTTTAATAACATAAGGCTTTTCATGACAGTGAGATAAGTCTGCTCCTCGCAGCACCAATGTACTTCAGAAAAGAATAATGGACATCAAAGAACTTTCATATGGAGTTTGTTGTCAATGTGAGAAAGCTAGCCATTTGAGCAAGAAACTTCCCTTGCCTTGACTGCTCACAGTATGCTGTCCAAATTGAACAAGCAGGACACAAAAAAGATGACTGCTGAACTTTGCCAAGACATGGTAGAAAGACTTTCAGAATTTCTTGCTTCTCTCACACACACACACACACACACACACACACACACACACACACATGATCTGTCAGATATTCTAGGCCTGTAGGCTAAAGATGGAGGTCCAATATTGTGAAGGTACTTTGGGTAACTATCTAGGTAGTCAGCTGTCTGTCAGTTCTACAGTTTAGAAGTTGGGCATTCTGTTTACTCAGGTAATATTATACCCTAATCAGGTCTTTGATGGGATTGAAGAACAGATAGTTATAGTTTTACAGTTTTCTCTGTTACCAAATATACTTTTACAGTTTTCCTTGTTACTAAATTCAGAAAAGAAACGTACACAAGAGATATGAAGTTTATAAGATTGAGAAATGAAAAACATAAAAACTTAAGTTGTTTTATCTAAAATGTTTTAAGGTATAAAAAAATATTTTTAGAATGGTAATACAAGTTAGGATAGAAAGTGAATTAGGTACAAAAACTTTGGATTAACCAAGGTAGGATAGACAATGGATTATTTTCTCTCAATATGCCAAATGCAAATGAACTAAACACTGTGAATATAATTCTTACCTGATAATTATTCTTAGTTTATATAATTTTACTATGGTAGAGTTAAAACCCTTCCATGTATTTAGACAAAAAGGGGTAAATGTTGTGGGATATTTTTAAGACATGCTGCTCTTAGTTGCTGAGTCACACCTTCAGCCCCTTTTAATATGTATTTTTTGTTTGTTTGTTTGTTTGTTTCAAGACAGGGTTTCTCTGTGGCTTTGGAGCTTGTCCTGGAACCAGCTCTTGTAGACCAGGCTGGCCTTGAACTCACAGAGATCCGCCTGCCTCTGCCTAAGAAAAACATTAGCTGGGTGGTGGTGGCACGTGCCTTTAATCCCAGCACTTGGGAGGCAGAGGCAGGAGGATCTCTGTGAGTTCGAGACCAGCCTGGTCTACAATAGCTAGTTCCAGGACAGGCTCCAAAACCACAGAGAAACACTGTCTCGAAAAACCAAAGAAAGAAAGAAAGAAAGAAAGAAAGAAAGAAAGAAAGAAAGAAAGAAAGAAAGAAAATAAAGAAAAACATTTCCTCCCAAACTTAGGAAAGGCAGTGATCATAGAGAAAACCATTTCCAATATTTTGAATTTTGTATTTTGCTTTTTGTATTTATCTCTGACTTTTTTTTGAGACAGGGTTTCTCTGTGTAGCCCTGGCTGTCTTGAAACTAATTCTGTAGACCAGGCTGACCTCAGACTCACAAAGATTCACCTACCTCTGGCTCATGCATGATGAGACTAAAGGTGTGGGCCACCACTGCCTGACTTATCTCTGAATCTTTAAGTACTATGTTTATAATGCTACTTACTAGATTTTCAGTTTTAGTTATTACTTGCTGACTTGCTCTGTAAAACTTGACAATTTAGTTTCTGGGAGCTGGGGATTCCACCTCTCCAGTCCAGGGGAATCTGAAGCCTCTGGCCTTAATGGATACCCACATTCACGTGCATAACCCTCCTATACACATACACAGGATTTAAAAATAAGACAAATCCCCCTTTTAAAAAATTATCACCTCATGCTTATTTCTACCTAAGATAGACTTTCCCTTTCATTTTATCATTCTAATACAGATAAAAACATAAATGTGCCTGGTGGTGACACACCTTTAATTCCAGCACTCGGGAGACAGAGGCAGGCAGATTTCTGTGAGTTTGAGGCTGGCCTAGTCTACAAGAGCTAGTTCCAGGACAGGACCTAAAGTTACAGAGAAACCCTGTCTCAAAAAAAAATAGATAGATAGATAGATAGATAGATAGATAGATAGATAGATAGATAATCAAGTTTTTAATATGTGTTACTATGACTTGAGCCACAATGTTCTGTTCCCTTTTTCCTAACTACTTTCTTTCCTTCCTTATTTATTATTAACATAGTCTTAGTTAGGGATTCTATTGCTGTGATGAAAGACCAAGACCAAAAAGCAGAAAAGGGGGCTGGAGAGGTGGCTCAGTGATTAAGAGCATTGCCTGCTCTTCCAGAGGTCCTGAGTTCAATTCCCGGCAACCACATGGTGGCTTACAACCATCTGAAAAGAGGTCTGGTGCCCTCTTCCGGCCTGCAGGCATACCCACAGACAGAATATTGTATACATAATAAATAAATAAAGTAAATATTTAAAAAAATAATATTAAAAAAAAGCAGAAAAGGGTTTGCTTGGTTTACATTTCCTTATCAAACTTCCATATTTGTCTTAGGGTTTCTATTGCTGTGATGAGGCTCCATGACCACATCAACTCTTACAAAAGAAAACATTTATTTGGGTGGCTTATAGTTCAGAGTTTCAGTCCATCATTATCATGGCAGAACATGGTAGCATGCAGACATGGTGCTGGAGAAGAAGTTAAGAATTCTACATCTTGATCCTCAGGCAACAGGAAGTGAGCTATAACACTGGTTGTAGCTTGAGCATAAGAGACCTCAAAACGTACCCCAAAGTGATACACTTCCTCCAACATGGTCATACCTCCTAATAATGCCACTCCCTTTGGGGGACCATTTTCTTTCAAACCACCACACTGTTCTTCTTTGAAAGAAGTCAGGCATAGAACTCATACAAGGCAGGAACCTGGAGGCAGGAGCTGATACAAAAGCCATGGAGGGGTACTGCTTACTGGCTTGCTCAGCCTGTTTCCTTATAGAACCCAGGACCACCAGCCCAGGGATGGCACCACCCACGATGGTTGTGCCCTCCTTTATAAGTCACTAGTTAAGAAAATGCCCTACAGGCTTGCCCATATCCCGTTCTTATGGAGATATTTTCTCAATTGAGGTTCCCTCCTTTCAGATGGCTTTAATATGTCAAACTGACATAAAACTATACAGTACATGGCCCACAGCACCAGCTGGCTTAAAACTCTGTATGCACTGCAGACAAGCCTGGAACCTACTAGGTAATCAAGGCTGACTGCTAATTCAGTCCTTCTCTCTCAGCTTCCCAACAGCTGCCATTACAGGCATGTACCCTCATGCCCAGTTCTATGTAATATTTTAAAATAGGAAATAGGAAAAGCTTGAACAAAATGTAAGATGGGTCTATAATAAGTTTTATTTAGGACTTAAAGATATGTAGAAGAGCCGGGCGGTGGTGGCGCACGCCTTTAATCCCAGCACTTGGGAGGCAGAGGCAGGCAGATCTCTGTGAGTTCGAGATCAGCCTGGTCTACAAGAGCTAGTTCCAGGACAGACTCCAAAACCACAGAGAAACCCTGTCTCGAAAAAAACAAAAAAAAAATAAAATAAAAAAAAATTAGGTAGCCGTGTACAGGTTTTCTTGATACCTCAGCAAAGATCTATGCAGGCTGGAAATATTATTAGGGATTACTATTCATTGTTGGTGATTCTTTTGTAAGATTTATTTATTTATTTATTTATTTATTTATTTATTATGTATACAACACAGTATCTGCATATATGCCTGCAGGTCAGAAGAGGGCACTAGGTCTCATTATAGACAATTGTGAACCATTAAGTTGTTGCAGGGGAATTGAACTCAGGACCTCTGGAACTTGCACTATAGACTATGGTGGCCTTGAACTGAGAGAGATTCACCTGTCTCTGCCTCCCAAGTGCTGGGATTAAAGGCATGCACCACCACCACCCATATTGGCAATTTTTTTTTTATTATGTATACAATATTCTGTCTGTGTGTATGTGTGCAGGCCAGAAGAGGGCACCAGACCTCATTACAGATGGTGTTGTGAACCACCAGGTGGTTGCTGGGAATTGAACTCAGGACATTTGGAAGAGCAGGCAATGCTCTTAACCACTGAGCCATCTCTTCAGGTCCCCTAGATTGGTGATTCTTATATGCTTGTTTTATTCAATAACTAAGGATGAACGAAAGACAATTTTATTTACATATTTATTTTTTTGAGACAGGATTTCTCTGTGTAGCCTTGGTTGTCCTGGAACTCAGTCCATAAACCATGCTGGCCTTGGCAAATGTTTGTAAAAATCCATTCATTATCAATCAATCAATCAATCAATGAATAAATAGTGTGATGGTACTTCCCAGGGTTAATCCCATTGACGGAGAGTAAAAGCATTACCCAAACGCTTTGGTGGAATTATGCATATGCATGCTTTATTTTCTGTCAGACAGGGCTATCTCCCTAAAATAGGGTTTAAGAAAATGACATTGAGCCGGGCCGTGATGGCGCACGCTTTTAATCCTAGCACCCAGGAGGCAGAGGCAGGCCGATCTCTGCTGTGAGTTCGAGGTGAGTCTGAGGCCAGCCAGGTCTACAAGAGCTAGTTCCAGGACAGGCTCCAAATCCACAGAGAAACCCTGTCTCGAAAAACCACACACACACACACACACACACACACACACAAAAGATAAAAGAAAAAAGAAGAGAAAATGGCATTGAACACAGGAAAAAGTCAAGTTTATACAGTCTCCCAAACTGCAGGCTGGGTCATTTCCGAGGATTAGGGGATTTCCAGAGGAATTTGGGCTCTGTTGGAACTTGATTGAAGATTTCAAAATTATTTAGCAGAGCATTTTATCTTATCAGGGTACATTCAAGGTCTGAGTCAAACTCCAGAGAGTGAGGGGCATGTCAAGTTCTAGAAACATGTTAAAGCAAGGTCAGGCTTTTTTTTTTTGCAGCACACAGAAACAAACTTACTCTGACTTTATAACAAAATGGCTTCCATCCTTAAGACTGGTCCATCATCAGCACTGGGTAAGTGGAGATGGGGTCAGAAGTTCAAAATCATCCTGAGCTAGACTGAGCTACATGAGACAATATCTCAAAGGGGAAGCCGCCGAACAATAAACGCCAAAAAAAGAAAACTAAATATTAAATAAATAAATAAATTTCCTTAACCTAAACGCCCCACTCCTTTTGCTGAGATTTTCACCTGCATGAGGGAAAGTGAGCTGGCCATAAGCATTCATCGCTCCCTGCTCCTTGACTATGGATGCAATGTGACCAGCTGTGTGGTCCACACAATGAGTGAGTTCAAGGCCAACGTAGGCATCTTAGTAAGGTCCTATCTGAAGTAAAAAGTGAAAAGGGAAGAAAAGCAGGACTATAATTCAGTGGTACAATGGTAGTATTTGATAACATACAAAAATCTGTAAATCTAATCCTCTAATCCTAAGGAATCCAAAACAAGAAAAACAACAAAAGTAATTTCTGATGGGAGATGGTATCTTTAATCCTAGCACTTGGGAGGCAGATTCGCCCAGATTTCTGTGAATTCAAGACCAGCCTAGTCTACAAAGTGAGTTCCAGGACAGACTAAGCTACTTAGAGAAATCATGTCTCAAAACAAAACAAAACAAAGCAAAAACAAAACAAAATATTAATAATAATAATTATTATTATTTCTTTCCTATTATAAAATTAGAACTTTAAATTTTTCTCAAAGGTTTTCAGTTTAAAACATAGGATTTTGTCCAGTTTTCCTTGTATTTTTCTCACATCGTTAACTTACACATTTGGTACTTAATTTCCCAGTGCTGGAAACTTCTGTTGTTATATTGCTCTGGCTCCCTCACTGAATACTTTCTGTTTAGAGAGCAAGTTTTGCTATTTTGTTGTT
This sequence comes from Microtus oregoni, assembly GCF_018167655.1. Taxonomy (NCBI): domain Eukaryota; kingdom Metazoa; phylum Chordata; class Mammalia; order Rodentia; family Cricetidae; genus Microtus; species Microtus oregoni. Next base: position 15,547,729 of record NW_024543082.1, read on the forward strand.
GTTGTTGTTTGAGACAGGGTCCCAGGCTGTCTGGAAGGGTATCCCTGTAGACCAGATCGGCCTTGAATTTAGAGATTCACCTGCCTCTGCCTCCCAAATGCTGCGGTTAAAGCTGTGTGCCACCACCACCCAGTTTAGGTCCAGTAATTTGTTTTATTTTGTTTGTAGCTCTTGCTGCCAATGAATTCTCCATCCTCCTGCCTCAGCCTCTCAAGTGTTTGCATGGCAAATATGCACTGCCGCACCTAGCACGTCTCTTCCTCTAATATACAATACTCAAATAAATGCATATTCACTTTAATGTGTCTTCTTGACAAACTGAACACCTAGCGTGTCTCTTCCTCTAATATACAATGTACAAATAAATGCATATTCACTTTAATGTTGTGTCTTCTTGACAAACTGAACAGTCACTCTTAACTCTGGAGGCAGTGATTGTACTGAAGTTTACTTTCTTTTCTTTTTTTCTTTTTTGGTTCTTTGAGACAGGTTTTCTATGTGTAGCTTTGGAGCCTGTTCTGGTTCTAGCTTTGTAGACCAGGCTGGCCTCGAACTCACAGAGGTCCGCCAACCTCTGCCTCCCAAATGCTGGGATTAAAGGCATGTGCCACCACCGCCCAGTTGAGGTTTACTTTCTTTGATAATAATGTAAACATTACTTTTTTGTTGCTATTGTTCATTTGTTTGTTTGTTTTTCTCTGTGTAACAGTCCTGAACAAGCTCTGGCAGACCAGGCTGGCCTTGAACTCATAGAGACACCTGCCTCTGCCCCCCCCCCCCCCAGTGCTAGGATTAAGGGCTTAGGCCACTATGGTTCAGCTGTAAATATTTTAAATTATTGTTTGTTTGGCAGGGTCTCTATAGCTCAGGCTGGCCTCAAGCTCCTGTAAAGAGGGTGATCTTAAACTCCTTCTCCTCTGGCCTCCACCTTCCACATGCTAAGATTAGTGACTGGGACACCATGCCTAGTTTTACATGGTGCTAAGGATTCAACTCAGAAAGCATTCTACCAACCCACCTATATCCCCATCCCACATATACTGTGATTTAAAATAGGGCATGCTGAATACACCTTTAACCCTAAAGGTTTTCAGAGGCTAAAGGCAGAAGAATGTCTAAGTTCAAGGCCAGCCTGGTCTAGTAGCAAGTTTTAAGGTAGCAGGGCTACTTGGTAGAAAAATTGAACATATGATTATTGACAAGAAGCTAAAATTATACAATGGAAAAAAATCTTTAACAAATGGTGCTGGTATAACTGGAAGTCAACATGTATAAGAATGCAAGTAGATCTATATCTATCCCCATGCGCAAAACTCAAGACCAAACGGATTAAAGACCTGAATATAAATCCAACCGCAAGGAACCTGATAGAAGAGAAAGTGGGAAGCAGCCTTCAATGCATGGGCACAGGAGACCACTTCCTAAATATAACAGCAGTAGCACAGACACTGAGAACAATAATAAATAAATGAGACCTCCTGAAACCGAGAAGCTTCTGTGAAAGCAAAGGACACAGTTAATTAGATCAAAAGGCAGCCTACAGAGTGGGAAAAGATCTTCACCAATTCCACAACAGACACAGGACTGATCTCCAAAATATATAATTAACTCAAGAAATTAGACATCAAAATACCAAATAACCCAATTAAAAAAGATCTAAACAGAGAATTCTCAACAGAGGAATCTCAAAAGGCTGACAGACACTTAAGGAAATGTTCAACATCCTTAGCCATTAGGGAAATGCAAATCAAAATGGCTCTGAGATAGCATCTTACACCAGTCAGAATGACTAAGATTAAAAACACCAAAGATAGCTTTTGTTGGAGAGGATGCAGAGCAAGGGGAACACTTCTCCATTGCTGGTGGGGTTGCCAACTTATACAACCACTTTGGAAATCAGTATGGTGATTCTCAGAAAATCAGGAAACAATCTACCTCAAAACCCAGCAGGGGCTGGAGAGATGGCTCAGTGGTTAAGAGCACTGGCTGCTCTTCCAGAGGTCCTGAGTTCAATTCCCAGCAACCACATGGTGGCCCACAACCATCTGTAATGAGATCTGGCGCCTCTGGCGTGCGGGCATACATGGAGGCAGAATGTTGTATACATAATAAATAAATCTTTAAAAAAAAAAAGACCCAGCAATACCACTCTTAGACATATATACCCAAAGGATGCTCAATTGTACTGCAAGGACATTTGTTCAGCTATGTTCATAGCAACACTGTTTGTAATAGTCAGAACCTGGAAACAACCTAGATGCCCCTCAACCTAAGAATGGATAAAGAAAATGTGGTACATTTACACAATCGAGTATTACTCAGCAGTAAAAAATAATGACATCTTGAAATTTGTATGCAAATGGATGGAACTAGAAAAATCCATCCTGAGTGAAGTAACCCAGACCCAGAAAGATGAGTATGGTATGTACTCACTCATAAGTGGATACTAGCTGTAAAGCAAAGGATAACGAGCCTATAGTCCATGACCCCAGAGAAGCTAAGTAACAAGGAGAACCCTAAGAGAAAAACATATAGGTCCTCCTGGAAAGGAGAAATAGGCAAGATCTCCTGAAAAAATTGGAAGCATGGGGGTGGGGAGAGAAGGGAGGGCAGAGTGTAGGAGGAGGGAAGAAGGAGAGAGGGCAGGAGAACTCGAGGGAACTGGGTAGTTGAAGAACGGGGAAGGACAGAGATGGAGAGCAAGGAAAGAGATATCTTGGTTGAGGGAGCCATTATGGGGCTACAAGAAACAAAGCACTAGAGAAATTCCCAGGAATCCACAAGGATGACCCCAGCTAAGACCCGAAGCAATAGTGGAGAGAATGCCTGAACTAGCCTTGCCCTGCATTCAGATTGATGACCATCTTAAATATCACCATAGAACATTCATCCAGCAACTGATGGAAGCAGAGGCAGAGACCTGCAGTGGAGCACTGGACTGAGCTCCCAAAGTCCAGTTGAAGAGTGGGAGGAGTGAGACTATGAGCAAAGAGGTCAAGAACATGATGGGTACACCCACTGAAACAGCTTACCTAAGCTAATGGGAGCTCACCAACTCTGGCCAGACAGGGAAGGAACCAGCATAGGACCCAACTAGGTCCTCTGAATGTGGGTGGCAGTTGTGTGGCTGGGGCATACTGCAGGGCCACCGGCAGTGAGACTGTGTAGTGACTTTTTGGAACCCATTCTTTTTTTTTTTTTTTTTTTTTTGTTTTTTTTTTTTTTTTTTGAGACAGGGTTTCTCTGTGGCTTTGGAGCCTGTCCTGGAACTAGCTCTGTAGACCAGGCTGGTCTCGAACTCACAGAGATCCGCCTGCCTCTGCCTCCCGAGTGCTGGGATTAAAGGCGTGCGCCATCACCGCCCGGCCTTGGAACCCATTCTTTTTGGAGGGATACCTTATCAACCTAGATAAAGTGGGTGGGCCTTGGTCCTTCCTCAAAGCAATGTGCTAGACTTGATCAGGAGGAGGGGAGGGAGTGGGAACTGGGATTGGTATGTAAAATGAGAAAAGATAGCTCTTTTTTTTTTAAGTAAAATAAAATATTTAAAAATTCCCCATTTGACTGGGCAGTGGTGGTGCATGCCTTTAATCCCAGCACTTGGAAGGCGGAGTCAGGCAGATCTCTGTGAGTTAGAGGCCAGCCTGGTCTACAAAGCAAATTCCAGGACAATCTCCAAAGCTACACAGAGAAACCCTGCCTCATAAAAATAGAAAAATTTGGGCTGGAGAGATGGCTCAGTGTTTAAGAGCTCAGTGGTTAAGAGCACTGGCTGCTCTTCCAGAGGTCCTGAGTTCAATTCCCAGCAACCACATGGTGGCCCACAACCATCTGTAATGAGATCTGGTGTGCGGGCATACATGGAGGAGGCAGAATGTTGTATACATAATAAATAAATAAATAAATAAAATAGAAGAATTCCCCATTTGGCTAACATATCCAGTCAGAACAAAGAACATACACCCTAGCTCATTCTAACACAGACCTCGCCATTTTCCCCTCTTTAAATTACTCCTGCAGAGCTATTTGTTTCTGCCCCATTCAGATTCACCCACCCTGTCTGTTTGCCTTGCTTAATAAAGGATCTCTTTGTGTTGGAAATTGGTATATACGTGTGGTGTGTGCCCAGTCTGGGATCCAGAGGAGCACCCATTGGTAAGTAGGTCCCTTCAAAACCTGTATTATAATAATAATAATAGCAACAATAATAATAATAATACTGCTGTAAGGACATGATTCATGAAGCACTGATGGACTGATACAGTCTTCCTCTGTCCCCCTGCTCATCTTCCAATCATGCACACACAGAAGTAGGATAGTGGGTCCTCATCCTTGACCTTAGAAACAAAAAGGACTAGGGTGGCGTCTCCTTGGGCTTACCCCACGCTCAGTGCTATCTTGGCTTCCTACTTCTACAGCACAAAAGTCATTATCTGGGAGGAGGAAAATGGTACCCAAAGGAGACCCATGAGTACTCGAGACATGAGCTCTCGGTAAGCACTACACGTTGTGCTCCTTCCCTCGTGATTATGGCCCGATCCTCGCTGGCGGGACTGTGACGGGGCTCTGTGCCTGCTGACCTGCTCCTGGGAAGACAGCGAAGAAGTGAGGATGAGTTCCACTCATACCGTCGGCTGCAGAGCTGTCAGCTCATCAAGCTGTGGAGACCCAGTGGAGGAGCAGAGGCCAGAGGCACACAGCAACCGGATTCCAGACGTGGCCTGGTCCCACTTTGTTGGCCTGCCAGCAGCACCTGACCAGATTTGCTCCCAGGACCTGTGATGGTGCCTCAGCCAGCATGTCGCCACCCACGTGGCTGTACAAATTCTCAGCCATCTCAGTGGGGACAATAAAATAAGTGTCCGAGAGAATCAGGCAGGCAGTGGGTGAGCACCAGTGACATCAACCAGGGCCAGGATTCTGAGTCAGATGTCATGACAGAGGACAGACAGAATGGCTATGGGTACAGCAGGAAAGACTGGCTTGCCCCTGCCATAATGGCCCACTCCCGGGACAAGGTCCAAATAATTGGGCAAATGGCTCCACCAAGATTCCATGCTCAGGAATGGCCATACCACCGGGATTATGGACCTGTTTGTTGTTGTTGTTTTACAAGACAAGGTTTCTCCTTGTATATCCAGCTGTCCTGGACAGACCTCTATAGACCAGGCTGACCTCAAACCAGAGATCCGCCAGCCTCTGCCTCCTGAGTGCTGTGATTAAAGGTGTGTGCCACCACTGCCCACCTTCATCCACTTGTCTAAACAGGGTTTGCACACTTTATAATTCTTGTCCAGCAGAAGGCATTCTACTAAGAAGAAGAAAAAATAACTATTATTTTAAATATCTTTGGTCATTTTTACTTTGATGTTGTTTGCTAGATTTAAAATTATATAGCAAAATTAAATTAAAAAATAAATAATTAAAAAAAACAAAGCACTGTTTTAATGTCTTAGATATAACTCTTTATTGATTTCATAGGTCTGTCTTTTTGTCCATCTGTTCCTGTCTGAGGAATGGACACTGGGCCTTGAGAGTACTAAGTGCCTGCTTTTACTATTATGCTATGTTTGTTTGTGTGTGTGTGTCAGTCCTTGAACAGAGAAAACTTGCCTGTTCTCTCTTTCCACTATGTGGGCATGGTTTTTGAGAAAAGCTGTTTAAAGTTTGACTTAATAAACCAAGCTTTCCTCAATCTGGAACCCAGTTAACCGTGCTTTGAGATAGATAGTTTATAACTACCCACCTACTCTGCTTACATACTGTGTACTCAGCCTGCTGGAAATTATCACCTCTACAGGCAATGTTGTAATCAGTCCTACTATTTGGACTTCCAATGTAATTCACTCCTACGAGGTGGTCTCAGTGCACAGCCTCTATTGTGCTGTGTTCCCTATCTCTTCGTGTCCCATTCATACGCCTGCCTCAGAACAACCAGTGTGAGATGCGCTGTCCAGTTCAAAGGCCATGCGATGGAAGCCACGTCTGCCCCACAGACAGGCCGGGAATGACATGTAGGTGCAGAATCCTAAAATCTGTCGGTGTGCTGTCCCAAGTCAGTAAGACCAGAAAGAGTTTCTCCCTTATAAGAATCCTGTAAAAGATGAAGACCAAACTTCCTCCTTCCTTTTTGTAGCATATATACAGAGCTGTTCATTATAGAGGGGATGGCCTTGGTTCAGGACTGCTCTTCTTTCTGACTAGACTACTATTTGATTAAAACAGGAGCAATCGGCCTGGAGGGATGGCTCAGCCGTTAAAGGCTAGCGTCACAACCAAAAATATAGGAGTTCAGTTCCCAGCACCCATGGCTGTCCCTTCAGGTACAGAAAAAAAACAATAAATAAATAAATAAGAGCAAAGCTATCTGAATAAGTAAAGCACACACTTGGGTAACACTAAAGTTAGTCTCTCTTTCTCTCTCTCTCTCTCATTATTTTGAGACAGGGTCCCACTATATAGCCCTGGAATTCACTGCAGAGATCAGATTAGCTCCAAACTCCCAGAGATCCTCTTGCCTCTGTCTCCCCAATTCAGAGATTAAGGTGTGCAGTGACACACCCACCCATTTTCTGTTTACTGTACAGGTGCACAGCTGTAATCCCAGCTGCTGGAGAGGACTGAATGTTCACACCCAGCCTGAAGGCTTTGTGAGGCCCTTCGTCTCAGCAGGGTGCTGGGAGCACAGTCTTTGATTCTTGCACTCGGCGAGGGGAGGCAGGAGGATCTCTGTGAGTTTGAGGCTAGCCTAGTCTAGGACACTCGGGGCTGTTACACAGAGAAGCCCTGTCTCAAAAACAAAACAAAAAAACAAATGAGGAAACCAAGAACAAAAAAAGACCCTGTCTCAAAACCATTTTTGTCATTTTTGTTTTGTCTTGTTTTTGAGACAGTCTAGCTGCTTAGGCTGGCCTCAAACTCAGAGATCCATCTGACTCTGCCTCCTTAGTGCTGGGATTAAAGGCCTGTGTGGTCCCTAATTAATTATTTTTTGTTTGTTTGTTTGTTTTTTGTTTGTTTTTTTGTTTTTTTTGAGACAGGGTTCCTCTGTGGCTTTGAAGACTGTCCTGGAACTATCTCTTGTAGACCAGGCTGGCCTCGAACTCACAGAGATCCACCTGCCTCTGCATCCCGAGCTCTGGGATTAAAGACGTGCTCCACCACGGCCCGGCTTTAATTAATTGATTTTAAAGATAAATTTGTTTTGTTTATAGGTGTCCCCCCCGCCTTGTCTATCACGTTCATGCAGTGCCCATAGATGCCAGCAGAGGGAGCCAGAACCTCTGAAGCTAGAGTTGCAGATGGGTTTTTAATCTTCTGTGAGAATCCATCCTGAGTCCCCTGCAAAAGTAACCCGCGCCCTTAATCACTGAGCCATCTCTCTAGCTCTCAAATAAATTTTTAATTTGGAAAAATTGGGGCTGGAGAGATCGCTCACCAGGCAAAGGCAGTTGTCACACAGCTGGCCACCTGAGTTTGATCCCTGGAGTGCAAACAGCGACAAACTGAATGTGGAGTCACACATGTTCCAATCCGAACATTTGGGAGCTAGAGTTGGGAGGATCAATTACTAGAGGCTAGCCTGGGCTACTTGAGATATTTCCTCAAAAAAAAAAAATACCACTCTTGGTTAGTAGAGAAGCATAAAACCAGTTATGAATGCCTCAAAAACGTTTCTCTCACAAATATTCAATATGCAACCTATTGCATATTTATTATTATTATATTTATTTATTGGGAAAGTACACATAACACTGAGTATGGAGGTTAGAGGGAAAATTGAGGGGGTGAGTTCTCTCCTTCCACCATGTGGGTCACGGAGCTCAAACTCAGGGGGCTAGCCACTGGTCTCCCATCTCCTTCCTTCCTTTTACGTTGTTCACTTTCCTCTAATAAAATTCCCTCTGTGTGAACTCTGTCCATGGCATCTTTCTCTCTCACCTCCACTGTTTCTCTTTTATTTTAGGGTGAAGAGGAAGGGAGGCTGGGCCTTAGCAGCCATGTCCAGACAAAGACTGTTTGGTGAGAGCGACAGACATGTTCGTCCTGTGGTAATTTGGAGCCAAGCAGGCCATAAAGCTGACCTCATCGGGCATATTTCAAAGTCACATAATGGATGGGTGCTGTTATGGGTCAACACTGATAGATAGGATTTGCTCAAAATTGCCCGATGCACCCAGCTCTAGGGAGACAGTGAACATTTGTCATTGGTGATTAATCCCTCCAGCGTCTGTTCCGTAGCTAACGGGGCTCTCTTTTGCACCCTTTTTTCTTTGTGTATCAGGTGCAGAAGAGGTGCTCACTCAGAAGATATTTACTTTCTTATTTTATGTAAAACTCACCCCAAATATTTAAACCATGAACGGCCTGGTAGGTTAGTCCCAGCTCCCTAGTTTAACCTGCGACCCACTTTCTTTTCTTTCTAAGTGTGGCTACTCTCCCAGAGGATTCACGTTCAGTTCCCATGGCAATTTACAACTTTCTGTAACACCAATTCCCCGGACCTAACACCCTCTTCTGGCCTCCACAGGGACATGTGGCATGCAGCAGACAAACATACATGCAGACAAAACACCACACACGTAAGAAAAGCAAGGTAAATTAAACATCTTAAGACAGTGAGAGAAAATAGCTAGTGAGGACCCGGTGCTTAAGAATTGTACTTTCTTCTCTTCCTAAAAACCTGAGTTCTATTCCCAGCACCCTCATCAGCTGACTCCCAGATGCCTGGAACCATAGCTCCAGGGGATGTGATACCTCAGGCACTTGCATTCATGTGCATATACACACATACGCATACGTATACGTAATTAAAGTAACAAAAACAAATCGTTGACGGTGCTGTCACATACCTTTAATCCCAGCACTTGGAGGCAGAGACAGGTGGCTCTCTGTAAGTTCATGGCCGGCCAGGGCTACAAGAGCTAGTTCCAGGACAGGCTCCAAAAGCTACAAAGAAACCCTATCTCAAAAAACAAGCAAAATCTTCCAGAGTTAAATTCTGTCTTTCGAAAATAATTAATTAAAGCCGAGTAGTCGGCGCCCAGGTCTTTAATCCCAGCACTTGGGAGGCAGAGAAGCAAGGAGGATCTCTGAGGTTTTTTTTTTTTTAAATATTTATTTATTTATTATGTATACATTATTCTGTCTGTGTGTACGTCCGCAGGCCAGAAGAGGGCACCAGATCTCATTACAGATGGTTGTGAGCCACCATGTGGTTGCTGGGAATTAAACTCAGGACCTTTGGAAGAGCGGGCAATGCTCTTAACCAGTGAGCCATCTCTCCAGCCCAAGGATCTCTGAGTTTGAAGCTAACTTGGTCTATAGAGCAAGTTCCAGGACAGCCAAGACTACATAGAAAGAAACCTTTTACCCAAAACCAAACCAAACAAACAAGCAAACTGAGTTAAAAAATAGGGAATTATATTCATATATGGAAATCAAGTGATTTGCTAAATCATAAAACTGTATATAAAGTCCCACGTCATTCAGCACCCCAACAGCAGAAGTTTGGTTCTGGCGCACTTACAAGAATTTGGCTATGGTTATTTTCTTAATTAGTTGACAGGAAATTTAGCAGCACTGTGGCCTTTTTCCAAGCAAGCTTTGCTTTTGTTGTTTCCCCGGCATTGTCCCTGTCCACCCCCTGCTTGTGTCTTCCTTCCCTGGCGCCTGCCCGTCTTTTCACATTCAAGTGAAGCACTTAAGCTTTCGCAGCAGCCCCAGGTTTCTTTCAGTGTCCTCAGGATGGCTCACAATAGCCTCTAACTCCAGCTCCGGGATTTCCAGAACATTCTTTAGGCCTCCACAGGCACCTGAACCTGCACCTGAACCCTTGGGTATTCGCAAACTCCCACAGGCACATTTACATAGACAAAACTAAAAAAAAAAAAAATCTACTTGTAAGGAAAAGTAGAGCTTTTTGTTGTTTGGTTTATCTTTCTGAGACTGGATTACTCACTTGATATAAATAGGAAATGTTTTATGAAAGGTAGTCCTGGTCATATTTCCTCAAACATAACATTTCTTAGAAGATATACCACTGATATTTAAAAATAAATAAATGGTTAAGTATGAGCCTTGTAGCATACTTGAAGGATCTCAGAAGTCTGAGACCATCCTGTCTCATGGTCATTTCCAGGTCAGCCAGGGTTTCAGAATGAGATCCTATGTCAAGAGGGGGGAGGGGAACTTGAGAGGTAAAGAAAGGAGTAACTATAATCCAGATATATTATGTGATTTTAAAAAAAAGTCTACCTTCAGCCGGGTGGTGGTGGCGCACGCCTTTAATCCCAGCACTCGGGATGCAGAGGCAGGCGGATCTCTGTGAGTTCGAGGCCAGCCTGGTCTACAAGAGCTAGTTCCAGGACAGGCTCCAAAGCTACAGAGAAACCCTGTCTCGAAAAACAAAAGAAAACAAAACAAAACAAACAAAAAAAAAGTCTACTTTCAATAAAAGGAAAAGATTAAAAAGTAGGATTGATGTCATGAATTCGTGACTAGCATTCTTGGAAGCATCTTTGCCAACTGCAGAGGCCTGGGATTTTAAGACTCGAATACAGACTTCCCTTGGATCAACTTGTTTTTTCGTTTGCATTTTTGAGAGAGGGTCTCAATATACAGCTCAGTGTGGGCTTTAGCTCATTGTTATTCCACCTGTTTCCCAAATGGTGGAACTGCAAGTGTGCACCAGACCAGCTTTAGGAACTCTTCCTTTCTTGAGAGAGGATCTCCAGGGTGTCTAGACAGGCCCGGAATTTCCAGTATAGTCAGCCTTGACATTCTGACCTCCATCTCCTGAGTACAGGGATTAAAAGCATGCTCCCCATGTCAAACCTGAGGCAATTTTTGGAGCGATAAAACAAAATAAGCATAGGAATCCATGTGCTTCAAAGACAGTATGTAAATGGTGTTCTACTTAAAAGGTCATAAAAAGCCAGACTGAGATTTCAAGGAGAAAGATGGAGCTGTGCGTACTGAGGATGCAGTTTAGCCATTAGCAGGCTTGGCTACTATGCACAAAGCCATGGAAGGGATCTCTGTCACCATAGGCATCACTAGGGCGATGGCTCACACCTATAGTCCTCATACTCAGCATTCAAGGGGAGGCAGGAGGATCAGAAGCAATTTGTGAGACTCTCAGAGACATCTTCATCTATGGTTTCAAAAATGCCTTTTTTTTTGGTTTTTCGAGACAGGGTTTCTCTGGCTTTGGAGCCTGTCCTGGAACTAGCTCTTGTAGACCAGGCTGATCTCGAACACAGAGATCAGCCTGCCTCTGCCTCCCGAGTGCGGGGATTAAAGGCGTGCGCCACCACCGCCCGGCTTCAGGAATGTCTTATAGGCTTTCTAACTCTTTTTTAAGCTTCATGTTATCCCTACAATAAAGTATATTTAAAAGACAAAGGAACTATTTACCCAATAGAGACCATTCATGAAATAGAATTATCATTTGCGGTAGGGAGGCTTATCACTTAGGGGTGGGCGCGGGGAATGAGGTGGTCACTGTAGCCCATTCTAGCTTCAAACTCACAGTAATCCTTCGGCCTCGCCTCCCAAGTGCTAAAATTGCAGGCATTAGCCACCATGCTCAGCTGGAAATAGAATCACCCAGTGAATAATCACTTGAAAATAGTAGTTGAGTCAGGAAATAGCTGAACCAAGGGCCGTGTGGCTTAGGGTAAGGAAACTCTTTATACATTATCAAAATTATCAGTAAAGGGATAATTGCACCCATAGACTTCTTTTGTAGAATTCTCTATGGGAGATGAATTATAGATATTAACAACCTTGTTGGACACCATGAAACACACCAGTATAATCGCTGTCTTGATGAAATATACGATTGAAAAGACAAGTGAATTCTAATGCAAAGTTAAATTACACGGAGAGGCCTGACAATCTTGTCTCAAGTAGAGGTCACCATATTTAACCACTGGGGAAATGGAAATTAGACTCAACTGAGATTCCAGCTCACAGCTGGAATGACTACCAGCCAGAAAAATGACAACAAATGCTAAAGATGGAGGGAAAAAAAGCTTTTTATGCCTGATGCAGATGTAAAGCTGTGCCCCTATGGAAAGCAGTACAGAGGATCCTCAGACTAAAACACAGAACTACCAGGACTCGGGTATCCCACTTGTGAAGTTTATGCCAGAAGACACTTGTGCATCCCTGTTTGCTGCAAATCACAACAGCTAGGCAATGGAAACAGCCCAGGTCCAACAAATACGGGAAATGAGGTACGCATACACAATGAGATGCTACGCTGATAAAGAAATGTGGCCTGTGACGGTCCTGTGGAACAAAGCACTTTCTGCCAAAAACTGACACTCTACATTCGATCTCCAGCTCAGAAGGAAGGAGGACCCTGACTACCGTAGGTTGTCCCTTTTACCTTCACACACAATGAGCAAGCATCTCAGATCACTAAGACATTGCTGGGTACACTGTTCAGAAAGGGGTATGTGTAGGCTGTCACAGGAATTAAACGAGAAGTGTGTGTGTGTTTCTGTGTAACCCAAACTAAGTGGTGTCCCAGGTTGCTAAACTATTCCCTATGCTTGCCTGTCTGGGAGGGAGGGGGGTATGGAGGGACAGCTCAGCAATTCTAATTGTAAGAACACTTGCTGCTCTTCCAGAGGACCCATGTTTGGCTGCCTAGCCCACATTAAGCACCTCACCTCTCCAAATTCAGGGACTCCAACATTCTCTAGGCTCCATGGTACCCACACATACACATAGACAAGCATATTATATACAGACACACAAATAACAAAGATAGTGGAAAGGAGTGAAACAAAATGCTGTCTTAGTTTTGTGTAATGTACCTGGAGTGCGAGGGGATTGCCTCTAGAACTGCCCACACCCTTGCACTGATACTCAAGATGCTCAAAGTATTTGTATACACCAACCATTCTTCAGCATTCGTCCCCCATGCCTTCTTTGTTTCTGAGACAGGACTTCATGAAACTCTGGCTGACCTGAAAATCAGAGATCTACCTGCGTCTCTCATGTGCTAGGATTATATGCATGTACCATAATCTCACTATTATGTGTAGTGCTTAGTACAATGTAATGCTGTCTAAGCAGACAACAAGCTGGATTGTTCAGGGAATAAGAAAATATCTGCACACCTTTAATTCAGATTAGAACCCAGTATTAAGTCCGTACAGATGGCCAGCGGTGTAGTTCAGAACATACTAGCAGGCTTTAAATTACCCTGTTTCTTAGAACGAGTCCACCTATTGATCATTTTAAACACTCCTTGGTTTCTGGACCTTCTCTAAGGAACTGTTTTCCTGTTCTCTAAAGTTCAGTTAGGCACTTTCTGAAAATTGAGACTGGGTTGCTTGAAGACAGGAATTTTAATCTTTCCTCCCCAGTTGTTCTCTGGACCCCATGACTAAAATAGGATTACACAAGTCCAATGCAGAGATGGTAGGATATGCAGTTATAAGTCTCGTCAGTTCACTGCACAAAACCTTGGCATCAGTCTAAGTTGGCATATTTTTACGTAGCTGTTTGTTTCTTTTCAGTGTGTCTGTCCCTTTTGAAATTCCTCATCATCTTCCTATTGCTGCAAGAGAAAAGTTAGAGGGTTGTAAAGAAGGTTGTCAGGGGGAGAATCCAAGACTTTTCCCTTAACAAAGAGAAAAGATGGAGGTGGTGGCACACGCCTTTAATCCCAGCATGAGGGAGGCAGGCGGATAAATTGCCACTGAATTTGACGTCAGTCTGCAACCTTGTCTCAAAATAAAAAACCAAATGAATAAGGAATCCATTTCACTTAGGAAGCCCCTGAGATGGTTTTCCTGAATCCTGGGGTGAGTGAAGGCTGCTCTGTTTACCAGCTCTAAGGGTTCACAGAGGTTTTGTACTCATGAGTAGATGTTGAATTCTAGCGACTAAGGCAGAACTGTCAGATATCTCTGCAAGTAAAGCCACCTGCCCGGGAACCTGAGGACCTGATTTTGATCACTTGTGTCACGGCATGCCTCTGCCCCCAACCATAATCAGTAACTCGAGCCCAAAAGAAATAAATGGAACTAAAATCAAAAGCAGTATTTATAAGGCCAATGTATTACTTTCTTTGGGTCTTTGAAGCCAATCAGGACAATATATCATATTGCCTTGCTCTACCCGTGAGTTTTCCTGAGCTACCCCAAACACACCTTCTTGACTCATTTCTATTTCAGCTTGGATTTTCTCACTAATTTTTGTAGTTCCAAGAAATAGGCGTGTAGTAGGAACTAATGTTCATTTTATTTTTTTTTTTTTTTTTTTTTGTTTGTTTTTTTGTTTTTCGAGACAGGGTTTCTCTGTGGTTTTGGAGCCTGTCCTGGAACTAGCTCTTGTAGACCAGGCTGTGTTCATTTTATTTTTAATGCTGGAACTCATACAGCCCACTCAGGGCTCTATGCCCCTACCTCTGGTTTTATGCTGTGCTGGGGATTGAACCCACGCCTTATTTATGCTAAGCACACACTGTGTTCAACCAAGCTACCTTCCTAACCCCTTAAAAGCAGCTAACATCCACTATCCCTATTTTCATCTGATCTATATAGCAAATTAAGAAAAAGCAGGATGTTTGATCTCAGGCTTTCTATTCGATTATTCAGAAGTTCATCTAACCATCTTGCTTTTTCTGTTTCCCATACCGAGAGAGGTGCTTGGGGATTACCTGTGGGCACATTCAGGGCAGAGCAAATTATCTTCCACTCCAGGGGATGGGAACACACAGGCTGGTAAAATGAAGAGAGGTATCATCCTTTGGGAACTGTCTGGAACCCAGGTCTGACCGGTGTGCAGCTGCAGGCAAACCCAGCCTTCCTTATCAGCAGGGAGCTGCCTGCCGTGGACGACACACCACCTGTATCCTGGGAAGGAGAAAAAAAACAAGATCAAGACAACGCTCCGTGCCCTCTTCCCTGAAGTTACTCCTGAATTTGTTCTCTATGGTCTGCTAAAAATCAAACGTATTTCTGATAGCTTATAAACTGTCAAAACTCTTACATAGCATGCTATTTAAACACAAAAAACAAAAAAACAAAAAAAAAAACAAATTGAGTGAGATGCATGGAAAACAGTACAGATGACAGAATGACAAATTGTGTTTCAAAGGAATCTTAGTTACTTTGCAGAATGCTTGCTTTTGGCTCAAGATTTTTCTAAATGATGCATACTACATTATTAAAACTTGCATTCCACTTTCCTTTCTTTCCCATACTAGTGATGAAATCCAGGACCTCATGCATGTTAAGAAAGACTTCTACCACTGAACCAAGCTACTCAAACCCTTGCTTTTCCTACAAGGAAGGTAGAGAGTGTTTGTTACTAAATGCCTTTTTCCCCAATGACTAACACCACTGCCCAGTTTTAACATGGGTATCTGATATGATTTAAGAAGCCATGACTGGGCCGGGTGGTGGTGGCAAACGCTTATAATCCCAGCACTCGGATATCTGTGAGTTCGAAGCCAGCCTGGTCTACAAGAGCTAGGTCCAGGGCACGCTCCAAAACTAAAGAAACCCTGTCTGGAAAAAAAAGTCTCAATGCATACACACATAAAACACACTTTGGAATAAATGTAACCGAGAAAGTGGAAGACTATGCTAAAGAGTCTGAAAGAAATTGAAGATCCTAAAAGATGAGACCCCCCCCACACACACACACCACGGCTTTAAGATTGGAAAAATTGTAAAAATTACCTACAAACCTGGCCAGTGGTAGGTGCACACTTTTAATCCCAGGACTTGGGAAGCAGAGGCAGATGGCTCTCTTTGAGTTTGAGGCCAGCCTGGTCTACAGAGTGAGTTCCAGCACAGAATACAAAGCTACAGAGAAACCCTGTCTCAAAAAAACCAACCCAACCCCCAAAGAAAAGTTTTACCAAAAGCAAACTAGAGATTTAATATACTTCCCAAATTTCCAATGTTGTTCTTCACAGAAACAGGAAAAAATTCTAAAAATTCTATTGGAGCACAAAGGAACCTGGAGACCCAATGCAATCCTTAGTAGTCAGAAACAACAAATAATGCAGAAGCATCTGATTAAGATAAACTACAATGCCACAAATATGCATCGGAAAAAAAAATGACTGTTTGCTGAATGGTTCCTAAAAATCAGAGGGCAAGCAGATCCACCTCACTCTGCAAAAAACTTCTAAAATGGATGGAAGACCCGACTCTGTTAGGAAAACGAAAGACTTTAACATAAGGTAGAACTTTCTGAATAAGACTTTATAAATTGTTAATAACGATTGATAAATAGGATATCATAAAATTGCAACATTTCTGTATAACAAAAGAAAGACTAGGGGGCGGTGGTGGCGCATGCCTTTAATCCCAGCACTCAGGAGGCAGAGGCAGGCGGATCTCTGTGAGTTCGAGACCAGCCAGGTCTACAGAGCTAGTTCCAGGACAGGAACCAAAGCCACAGAGAAACCCTGTCTCGAAAAAAACAAAAAAAGAAAGACTGAACAGACAGCCTATAAAACAGGATTAAAAATCTTTGCTAGCTATACAGTAGTATGTATGTATGTATGCATGCATACATGTATATATCTACAATATTAATTAATTTTATCACTATTAATCACACAGCTTGCTTTAAGTTTCCCCAGGTAGTTTCCATTCGCCTGGAACTCACTAAATAAAGACTGCCCTCAAGTTCAAGGTCAGCCTGCCTCCACCTCCAGTGCTGGGATTACTGCTGCTATAGGTCCATGTGAAGTCAGGCATTATGTGGTGATAGGGATTTAATTCAGGGCTCCAAACACATCGGGCACTCTACTTAAGGCATTTCCAATCCCTATGAATGCCTTAAGTAGGAAAGAAAAGTGTACTTTATCCAGGCTGACAGACACATTATTAGATTATTATTCCTTCAACATTGGAATTCCCATATTTAGCAATGAGACTGTGTCACTAGTCCAAATAAGATCTTGCTATTCATCAAGAGGCAAAGATAAAGTTCTATGTGAGTCAAATTTGTAATCTACAGTAGTGTTTCTCAACCTGTGGTCACGACCCCTTTGGCAAACCTCTAAAAATTTGATGAAAGTAGGAGCTTTGCAGTTATGAAGTAACGATGAAAATAATCTTATAAAGCCGGGCGATGGTGGCGCAGGCCTTTAATCCCAGCACTCGGGAGGCAGAGGCAGGCGGATCTCTGTGAGTTCGAGACCAGCCTGGTCTACAGAGCTAGTTCCAGGACAGGCTCCAAAGCCACAGAGAAAACCCTGTCTCGAAAAACCAAAAAAAAAAAAAAAAAAAAAGAAGAAAAAGAAAATAATCTTATGGAGTCTCTGAAGCCACAAAGAAACCCTGTCTCAAAACCTCCCCCAACACACACACAAAAAAATTAACTTGTGGTTGGGGTCACAACATGAGGAAATGTATTCAGGGTCATAGGGTTAGGAAGGTTGAGAATCACTGATCTAATTTTACTTCATTTTTAAGATGTAGTCTTTGATTACCAGGCTGGTCTTGAGCTCTGCAAGTAAAGGATGACTTTGAACTACTGACCCAGACTTCACCTTCCATCCCACCTGACAGTCTTCAGACTTTACAGTCGTCCTGTCTCACGCCAATGTTAACCAAGCACACCACATAGCGCTCACACCTTACTGTTGGTCTTACCGGTGACTGGGGGCAGAAATGCTTTGGCTTTAGAGGGAAGAGGCTGGCGATTCTCAGCCCTAGGCTGAGAAGCTCGCATGGTAATTCTTCCCCAGGCTGCAAAAACGGATTCCCTTTCTGAAGTCAGAACTTCTACTATGCCGGACTCCCTTTCTGAAGTCAGAACTTCTTCGCCGGACTCGTCCTCCTCTCTCTTCCTCTTCAAACCTCGAGGTCTGGGTCCTTCAATGACTGCTTTGTTGGTTTTTTTCGAAATGGGCTTCAGTCTGGCCTCACGAGATGTTTTGGGAATATGCTGAAAATAAAATTCAACAGTGCTCTTGCAAGAAGAACTTGTTATGCCGATTTCACAGGAATTTTCCACTGGCTTGAGCAAGCACAATTTTAAAAACACTACTCTCTATAGTGTTGGTTCAACAGGGAGAAAATTTTGGCAGTTAAAAGCAGAGATCCAGCAGGAGAATGACTCAGTGTGGAAGATGCTGGCCTGGAGGAAGGACCGACTGTAATAAACAATCGTTCCCACAAAAAACGCCTACAACCACAGCTCCCAGGGGATTTGACAGGACTGCCGGTGCAGAATAGCTGAGAAAACTTGAGCACCAGGTCCAGGGAGAGACACTGCCAGCCTCAAGAGGAGGAACACAGAAAGGACACAAAATGTACTGGCACTTGGTAAAAACAAGGAGACCTGATCCAGGCTCGACACACCCTGTAAGATAGCAAGGCCCAGGCAGTGGGTTGTGGGATTTGTTGAAGGTGGTTTGGTTTTTTGTTAGCTCATTTATTCAGAACAGGATTTGAGTAATAGTCCCGGAACTAGCTCTAGATAAGGCTGACCTTGAAACCTCAAAGATATGCCAGCCTCTACCCCCGTGCTGGGATTAAAGGTGTCACCACCACACCCAGGTGGTGATTTTTTTTTGTTCAGTCTAAATCCGCTGTCCCAGGCTGACCTTGAACTTATCACCCACGGGTCAGAATTGCTGTTGCCCCTCTAGTTCCTTTGGTTTTGAGCAACACTGTCCTATTGGCCAAGAACTTAGTATGTGGCCAATATATAGACCCTCCTGGCCCCACTCCCCAGCTCTGGGGTCCTAGTTG
Organism: Microtus oregoni; assembly: GCF_018167655.1. NCBI lineage: Eukaryota > Metazoa > Chordata > Mammalia > Rodentia > Cricetidae > Microtus > Microtus oregoni. The sequence goes on from NW_024543082.1 coordinate 15,566,475, forward strand.
TGTCATGCCTAACTGTAGTGCCCAGTTTCAAATACAAAAGCTATAGGAAAATGGGAAGTTGCTGTGTAGTGGGCATAGCGTTTGGGTACAACCTAAACAATCCTTCATGACTACATTCAAACCAATAAATCACGGAACCTAATGGTGCAAGGCCTGTAATCCCCACTGTTAGTGCCTGCAATCCTGGCACTTGGGAGGTTACAAGCAGGAGAATTCAGAACTCAATGATCTCTTTAGCTACATAGGGGGCAACCCATGACACTTGGAGACCTTCTTCTAGAAGTGGCACACATCCTTAATTCAGCACTCGGGAGGCAGAGGCAGGTGGGACTGCGTTCCAGGCTGCCCATCATACAGTGAGACCTCAGGGGGGAAAAAAAAAACCTTACATAATCAAAGAAAAAAGAAAAAAAGGAGGTTGAGTCCATACCACACATTTGGTCCCTCAAATGTCAGTAACCCTGCCTTAAAGGAAGGTTACATAGAGCAATTATAGCGAGGCCATGGGGGGGAGCCCACCTCCACTCCGTCACCATACCCGTTACTCACGCATATTTGTTCAGAATATGAACATTGTTGGAGTCTCTTGTAGACTTCCACTTTCTAAGGAAATCAAGAGAAAATAGTTAAAGCCTGACCAAACTCCACAAACTTAAGAGTCCACATAGCAAAGAATCCCATTGGGAGGACGCTAACCTTGCCGTCCGTACTCAAACGGTGAGAGCGGCACCATTCCCGAAGTGTGTTCCGGGACACCTCGTGAATAGGAGGCAGGACATCTGGCAGGGATGGGTGGGGCTTTCGGGACACCGAGGGGTAGGTATCCCCAGAAGCTGGCGTCGGGGAAACAACTGAAGAAAAGAACAGAGACAAAGCAAGAGCTGTTTAGTCCCGGGTGGTTGTTGACAATCTAGTTTGCACATAAAGCTGCCTTTTGTTTGCCTGTTACAAATGAGGAATTCACTTGAGGAATTCAAGATCACATCACACGTCTTAAAATAGGAGACCCAGGAGAGCCACCCACACTCATATTCTAAATTCTATGCTTTCTCTTAAGATTGTCTTAGTATGTTTATGTATGTGCCAGTGTGTATTCTAGACAGCAGAACTATTTGTTTCTTTTTGTTTCTTCCATTTTCTCGAGACAGGGTTTCTTTGTGTAACCTAGGCTTTCCTGGAACTCTTTGTAGAACAGGCTGGCCTCAAAACTCAGATCTAGCTGCCTGCCTCTGCCTTACATGGGCTGGGATTAGAGGTCTGTACCACAATACCCTGCGTCTATTTTCGATCTTAAGGCAGCAAGCACATGGGACTTAGCCACGGAGAGAGGTACAGTTTTCTCATGGGGAACTACAGTGAGGCTTAGTGGACTGTGTGGTGTAAGAAGCCTGTGTGGTTTGGGGGTGTGGGTCTTTAAGCCTTTAATCCCAACACCAGGGAAGGAAAAGTGGGGAATTTTTCTGTGAGTTTGAGGTCTACATAAAAGGCTCCAGGCCGGGCGGTGGTGGCGCACGCCTTTAATCCCAGCACTCAGGAGGCAGAGGCAGGTGGATCTCTGTGAGTTCGAGACCAGCCTGGTCTACAGAGCTAGTTCCAGGACAGGCTCCAAAGCCACAGAGAAACCCTGTCTCGAAAAACAAAAAAGTAAATAAATAAATAAAAGGCTCCAGGTCAAGCTGGGCGGTGGTGGTGCACGCTTTTAATCCCAGCACTCGGGAGGCAGAGGCAGGCGGATCTCTGTGAGTTTGAGGCCAGCCTGGTCTACAAGAGCCAGTTCCAGGACAGGAACCAAAAGCTACTGAGAAACCCTGTCTTGAAAAATCCAAAAAAAAGAAAAAAAAAAAAAAAAAGGCTCCAGGTCAGCCAAGGTAGAACACTGAAAAACTAAGTCCAACAGAAACTACCTACTTTCCTAGCTTTCCAGAGTTTACTGAGAAATCCATTTCACACCTACAGTTTTTCCGGGGACTCTTAAATTGGACATTACCTGCTGGCTTGAGCTCTGTGGTTAAAGATTCTGCTGTAGGGCCTTCTAAGGTGAGATCCTCCGTGGCTGGGATCAGCGTTAGAATGATTTTTTCTTCAAGTTCTCCCTTAAAGTACGAGTGCAAAGAGAAGCAGTGAACAATTCTGTTAACTTTCAAGGCAAGCTTAATGAATTCATTATTTACCATCTGTGCTCTTGTGTGGGGCAGGCAAGATGCCTGGAGCTTGGACGAGAGTGGTCCCTGTGAGAGGCTTGTCTGTAGACGATAAGTAATCTCAGTCGTCCGGGTTTGCAAGTGATATGCCCAGGCTCAGAAAAGAAATGAGTTGCTGGGTGGTGGTAGCACAAACCAAAAAGTTTAGAATCCCAGCACTTGGGAGGCAGAGACAGGCGGATCTCTGTTAGTCTGAGGTCACACTGGCCTACAGAGTGAGTTCCAGGACAGCCAGGGCTGTTACAGAAGTACAGTCTTGAAAAGCAAAACAAAAAAAGAAAAAAACAAAAACAACAACAACAAAACAAGGAAGATTTTAAAAAATGATTTAAGACTATGGAGTAGTGACAGCTCCTTGAGGAAGTTCCTGAACATCCTACAGATTTGTGCCATACCCTTCCCCTTCTATTGAAATCTCTTCACCCCCCCCTTTATTTCCAAACTTGAATTATTGATTTTTTTTTTTTACATTTGTGTAACACTTTATCAAAATACTTCAGACACAGGTTTACTTTTGTTACCTAAAAGGAAAAAAAAAAAAAAACCAACCAAACAAAAAAAAAAACAGTGCCAGGCAGTGGTAGTACACACCTTTAGTCCCAGCACTTGGGAGGCAGAAACAGGCAGATCTCTAAATTTGAGGCCAGCCTCATCTACAGAGAGTTCCAGGACAGCCTGGGCTACACACAGAAACCTTGTCTTGAAAAGCAAAAAGCAACAACAAAAAATTGGTATTACCCCACTCTGGAGATGAGGCCTAAATGTAGCCATGAGTTGGCTTAGCCAGTTCTTTCTCTTAGCTTTGTACAGTGGTCCTTAGCTGGCCCAGGATCACTCATGCCTAGATAGGAAACCCACACGGCACTCGGGGTACTGGGGAACTGGTTACTTCTCAGAGAAAAAAAATGTTATCAAAAACTTCCACTTAATCTTAGTTCACCTTTCTGGAAAAATTTTGTCTTAGCTACGGTACTCCTTGTCCTAGACAAAGATACAGATTACTATTTCATCTGGGAAAGAGTTTCCTTTTACTCCCAGGGAATACGTACTGTCGAGCATGTGCAAAATAAAAAAAGCAACAAGCAGAAGATTCCAAGATGGAGGCTTTGAACTCGAATTGATTCCTCCCAAGTCGGGAGCAAGAGCGAGACCTAGAAAGACAGTGAAAAGAACTACCGGAAAATAAATTCTTCTAGAAAGAAAGTTACCTGGTCATAAGTGTCCTGGCTGGCAACTGACATTTTCGGCAAGCTTCAGAGAAGACCAAAGCAGCAAAGACAAGGATGTCGGGAGCTCACTGCTGCTAACCTGAGCGTTCATTTACAGGTAAATGCCTCCTCCTACTTCCTGTCGCCCAAATGGGCTCTTTCCCCTCCTCCTCCCTCCACCCTTTCCTCTCTGACAGTGACTTTATCAGGTCCACGGCTCTCAGTAGACAGCTGATAGCACAGAGCTGAATTCTTACGTAAATCAAAAACCCATATCCCCCTCCCACCCCTTAAGACTTTGCTGTCTGCCTGGACTATATAACCAGACCCTCCCTAAGGGTGGTGCATGCTAGTTATTCCAGCCCTGGAGAGACTGATCCAGCAAAATGCTCAACTCCACTCAGCCTGGACTGCAGAGTGAAACCCTTGAGGAAAAAAAGAGAGAGAGAACGGAGGGAGGAAGGGAAGGAAGGAAGAAAAAAAGAAAGAAAACAAAAAAAGAGAGTCTCCCCCTAAAATGAATTCTTAATTTATTGAGGAACTGTCACTAATCTAGACTATGAAGTCACACCTATCTTGTGACTCTCTCTGGTGGAGGTTTGTCCCAGGCATCTCTATTTCTGTCCCCCCAGGTGCTTCTACATTCTAATAACACTGCCCAAAATCAAGCTTTGCCAGAACTGGCTTTGGAGATTGGCCCAGAATCCTTCCTTGTGGGACAGAAACTGAATGACATCCAGAGGGTTGGGGAAAGGCAAGGTCTCCTTCTTCCCACGTGGGTGCCACAGTGCTGCTTTGGGAGGTTAAGTAAGGTGACCTAGTGGTCTGAAGTGGGTAGCATTGAGACAAAATCTGCTGCTATCCTTATTTTCTGTCTTTTGGCTTCACCTTCATAAGCACCGGCAGGAGCCACCAGGCCCTAGTCACATTGGATCGTTCTCTCTTTCTCTCTCTCTTTAAATTTAATTTTTTCATTTCTTTCTCTTTTTTTTGGGGGGGGGGTGTTTCGAGACAGGGTTTCTCTGTAGCTTTGGAGCCTGTTGTCCTAGAACCAAACTGGCCTTGAACTCATGGAGATCCATTTGTCTCTTCCTCCCTGGGATTAAAGGTGTGTACCACTACAGCACAGTTTCTTCATTAGGAAATACAACAGGAGCCGGGCAATGGTGGCGCACACCTTTAATCCCAGCACTCGGAGCCGGGCGGTGGTGGCGCATACCTTTAATCCCAGCACTTGGGAGGCAGAGGCAGGCGGATCTCTGTGAGTTCTAGACCAGCCTGGTCTACAAGAGCTAGTTCCAGGACAGGCTCCAAAATCACAGAGAAACCCTGTCTCGAAAAACCAAAAAAAAAAAAAAGAAAGAAAAGAAATAAGACGGGCCTAGTGAACTGAAGGCATGGTCACTGGTTAAGAGCACAGGCTTTTCTTGCAGAAGATCCAGAGTAGACAGCCAGTATCTATGTTGTCCCATAACTCCAGTTTCAGGGTATCTGAGACCGGAACGCCAAAGATGCTTAGGGGGTTGGTGCACATGCAAACATGCAGGAAAAAAAATACCCATACATTCAAAATGAAGTTTAAGGTAGAATTTAAAAGATAAACTACGTTTTCACAAAAGCTGAGTGTGGTGGCACATGCCTTTAAGCTCAGCACTCAGGAAGCAGCAGCCTGTTCTATAGAGTCCCAGGTTAGTGAAGAATACAAAATGGGATACTGTCTGAAACAAACAAAATTATTTAGACAGGCTTATCACATTAAAGCTGCATGACCCGCCTTCTAGGGCACTGCATCAGCACACACAGGACAAGATGAGCAACCAGCAAAGAAGAATGGGGAAAGATGAAATGTCTGGGCTGACGTGACTGGGCTGTGAAAATGCAAAAAATACCTAAACATTCTTTCCCCTCTGGGGCTGGGTGTGGTGGTGCACACCTTTAATCCCAACACTGAGAAACAGAGGCAAGTGAGTCTCTGTGAGTTCGAGGCCAGCTTGGTCTACAAAGCGAATTCCAGGACAGTCAGTACAGTTACACAGAGAAATCCTGTCTCCAAAAAAAACCCAGTTTTAATAAAAAGTCAGTCAGATGTGATGCCTCACACCTGTAGCCCTAGCACTCCGGAGGCAGAGACAGGTGGATCTCTTAAGTTTGAGACTTGCCCGTGCTACTCCAGTGAGTTCTGGGCTAGCTAAGGCTACCCTGCTGGCTATACCTGAGACTCCATCTGAAAAGTAAAACAATACTAACAAAAAAGAATTTTTTACTTATTCAATTTTTACAGTCTCATATTTATTTATATTTATTTTCTTTTAGGTGTTTCCCCTCTTTCTAAAACACTTATTTTTGGAGACAAGCCCGTGTAGCCCAGGCTGCTCTGCTCGCTAGGTAAACGGATTTACCCTGAGATCCTGACCATCTAGCCTCCACTTGCTAAGAGTTATGATTTAGAAGCATGTGCCATTGAACCTGACTAAGGGACTGGAGAGATGACTCGGTGGTGAAGAGCCCTCATCTGAGCATCGGTGGTCAATTAATTCTCTTTACCCACAGGATTGTTGACTATTGTCCAATGTCAAGTCCTGTCCCAGGGAATCCGACACACTCTTCTGGCCTCCTGCAACACCAAGCATGCACATGGTAGACAGACGCACATGAAGACAGAATAACCATACCAGTATGGTAACTAAACTTAAAAATTTGTTTGAGTCAGGATCCAAATAAGATCTATGTAAAGTGTTAAGTTGATATGTATCTTAGATCTTTCTTTAACCTCCACATTTTCTCTTTGTCTTTTACTTTCCCTCACAATTAATTGTCCCAGATTTTTCTTTCTTCCTTTTTTTCTTGTTCGTTTGAGACAGAGTTCCTCTGTATAGCTTTGAAGCCTGTCCTTGAACTCACTCTGTAGACCAGGCTAACCTTCAACTCACAGAGATCCACCTGCAACTGCCTACCAAGTACTGAGATTTAGGTGTGTACCACCAACGCCCAGTTTGTGGGTGTTATTTTTTTTTATTATTTATTAAAGATTTCTGCCTCCTCCCCGCCACCTGTGGGTGTTATTTTAAAAATCCTAAAAGGGCCTGCCTACTTGAAGGAAGTAGCTTAAGTCTGGCGTTAAGGATTTTTAGATTGAATCTGGCATTGTAGTTCACTGGGTATTTGCCCAGCATACCCAAGGGTCTGTCTTCAATCCCCAGAACCTTGTAAACAGGTGTGTTTACTCGGGGCTGTAGCAGCAGAAGTCTGCAATCTCAGGGCTTCGGAGGTCCAAGTTCAAAGTCATCCTCAGCTACAAATCCAAGTTCTGCATCAGCTTGGACTAAATACACTACATTAAAGCCTGTCTCAAAACAACTTAGCCTAGACTAGGGACATAGGTTAGTGGTAGAGAAAGGAGCCACCACCATTTCTAATGTACTCAACAGGTATTAAGTTCTTCAGATTTGCTTATAATGATCAGTTGTTGTTTTTTTTTTTTTTTTTGGTTTGGTTTTTTTGAGACAGTTTCTTTGTGTAACAGTGCCAGCAGCTAGCTGTTCTATAGACCTGGCAGGCCTTGAACTCACAGAGATCCACCTGCCTCTGCCTCCTGAGTGCTGGGATTAAAGGGGTGCACTACTACGGCCCAGCAGCCATTATTATTTTGTTAAGACAAAGTCTCAGGAAGCGCCGGGCGGTGGTGGCGCACGCCTTTAATCCCAGCACTCGGGAGGCAGAGACAGGCGGATCTCTGTGAGTTCTAGGCCAGCCTGGTCTACAGGAGCTAGTGCCAGGACAGGCTCCAAAGCTACAGAGAAACCCTGCCTCGAAAAACTAAAAAAAAAAAAAAAGTCTCAGGAAGCTTGGGCTGACTCAAAACTTACTATGTAGCAGAGGCAGAGGATGAACCTCAACTTCTGCCTCTACCTCTCCTGTGCTGGGCTCACAGGCACCTGAGGCCACATCCAGTTTGTGCAGTGCCAGGCATCAGCCCCCAGGGTCTCTGGCATGTTAGGCAGGTACTCTAGGCACTAAACTTCTTTCTTCTTTCCCTTGACTTGATATTGAGCTGCATCTGCATACCCCGGACTGCTTGTCTGCTTTACCCATATCTGCTTTGCCCACAAGGACCCAGCCTCAAGTTCAGGGCCCTCTGACTGCCATTCAGTCTTCCTGGTAGCTTTACCATCCTGGCTTCTAGTAATTGCGTGCCATAACCTGGCTGTATTATTTTAGGATCCATTAGTCCCTAACTGATGTTAAGGCCCAACACTGAAATTCTCATCTATCATCAGAGAACAGTCTCCGTACATTCCTGATAGGCTTTCTCAATACTTCATGCTTTGAGGTTGTGCAAAGAGCACGGCTTTGCAGATGTGACCTTGAAGAACATCTCTTAGTTAGGGTTTATTTATTTATTTATTTTTATTGCCGTAAAGAGACACCATGTGGCTTTGGAGCCTGTCCTGGAACTAGCTCTGTAGACCAGGCTGGTCTCGAACTCACAGAGATCCGCCTGCCTCTGCCTCACGAGTGCTGGGATTAAAGGCATGCGCCACCATCGCCCGGCTTCTTTTCTTTTTTAAATTTTAATTATATTATTTTATGTCTGATGTTTTGCCTGCTTGTATCTGTGTGCATGGAATGTGTGCTTGTGTCATGGAGGTCAGAAGGCGGTGTCCATTTCTTTGCACTGGCGTTATGGATGATTGTGACCCTCTATATAGGTGCTGTGAACCAAACTCAGGACTCCTGTAAGAGCAGAAGTGTTCCCAACCCATGAGCCAACTCTCCAGTCCCTGATGTTTGTTTTTAATACAAGGTCTCGTATAGCCCAGGCTAGACTCAAACTCCTTTTTTTTTAGAGTACAGAGTTTATTTAGTGGGTTATAGTGTAAGACTTTAAGATAATCCTGAAGCCATTTTTGACAATTCTAAATTCTCTCAGCCTCTGTGCCATAGTGCTTCCCCTCCTCCCCTGGGAACCAAGGACCTAACAGCTACACTCGCATGTACTCAGTTCCTGAACAATTACCCATATACATATGTTTTAGTTCGGTCCCCTGGGAAACGGGGTCAAAATGACCTCTTACCTCTTCTGATCTGGCAACAGCTCTCCAGTCAATTATTGGTAATAGCCATTTCAAATAAGCCAATCAGAATAGTCAAAGAACAACCCCCCTAGCTTCTGTGGCCCCTTTAAAAGTAGACTGTACCCGCTATTCGAGGTCCCTCGGCTTCCCGAATGCTGGGGGACCCTGTCATGACAGAATTAATAAAATCCTCATGCTTTTGCATCGGCTGTGCTGTGTGAGATGGTCTCTGGGGGGTGACTCCTTCTCGGTGTTTGGACGCAAGAGTCCAACAATAGAAGGGAAGGGGGGTGGGAGAGGGAGGAGAGAAGAAAGAGAGATAAAGAGAGCAGAAGTTACCTCTTCAGGAGAAAAACGGAAAAAGAAAGTAGACACAAACTTCATCCCCCTGTTTCCTAACCATGACTGCAAAGTGACCAGCTCCGGCTGGGCATGCCTCCAGCTCCTGTCATATGACTTCTTCACGTGATAGACTATATTCTCAGATGTTGTACCAAAATAAACTTTTCCTGAAGTTGCTTTGCCAGGACAGAGTGGACAAAAGTAGGCATTGTCTGAAAAGGAACCTCAAAATGAAGAAGGAAAAGAACTCAGACCTTCCTCCTTTCTCTAAAGACATTACTCATGGGAGCATCAAGATCAATCAATTTGAGGGTCGAGGGCTTCAAAGATTCAGTATGAATGGCAAATGATAACTCCAATCTTAACTACAAATAATTCCTCTGTAGGAAGGACCTTAAAATAGACTCTAAAAGCACAGGATTTTCTCAGACTGGAGAGTGTTTGTTTTTGTTTTTTGGTTTTTCTTTTTTTTTCTTTTTTTTTTTTTTTGGTTTTTCGAGACAGGGTTTCTCTGTGGCTTTGGAGCCTTTCCTGGAACTAGCTCTGTAGACCAGGCTGGTCTCAAACTCACAGAGATCCGCCTGCCTCTGCCTCCCGAGTGCTGGGATTAAAGGCGTGCACCACCATCGCCCGGCTTTTTTTTTTTTTTTTTGGTTTTTCGAGACAGTTTCTCTGTGGTTTTGGAGCCTGTCCTGGAACTCCCTTTGTAGACCAGGCTGGCCTCGAACTCACATCGATCCGCCTGCCTCTGCCTCCCGAGCGCCCCGCTGGAGAGTGTGTTTATATCAAGTCTTGTGTTTTTCTCTCTGACTTTACGTGGTCCTCATCTTCAGACTTCACTTTCTTATTTAAACATGAAAGAAACAACTAAAGGCAAAGGGTGATATTGAACTCTAATGTATTAATCTCAGTGGGGGGAATGCAGTAAAAAGACTGGATGCTTTAAAAAAAAAAATAGTTTCAGGGGCGAAAAGATTACTCTGGTTCTGAGCTCTGGCCTTTCTTGCTCATGACCTGGATTCCACTCTTAGCACCGTCTACAACTCCAGTTCCTGATAAGAAGTGCACTCTCTTCTGCAGGCATGAGGTAAGGACTCAATCATAAAAGGAAATAAGCATAAAATCAAAATGAAACAAACTGGGAAGCACATTGGGAGGGGGGCTAGAGGGAAGGACAGGGAAAGGAGGGGGAAGGGATGAGAAGCAATAGAGAGAGGGGGGGAGGGAGGGAGGGAGGGAGGGAGGGAGGGAGAGGAAGGACAGGAGGAAGAGAAGGAGAGACAGAAAAAAAAACCAAATAACAAAACCCACACATTGCTAGAAGGCTAGTGAAATACCTCTGAGGTGAGGGCAGTTAGTGCTCATGTAACATGTATGACATCCTGGTTTCAAGCCACAACACTAATAAAATGGCCACAGTGACTTAGTCCTAGTATAACCCCTGTATTTGGAGGTAGAGACAGGCTTGAGTTGGGCTTTAGGCTCCTTTTCCACTCTTCTTTTCTTTGCCTATCCTTGTCTCCTGGGGCGGGGGTGGGAGGGCAGGCTCTCAAGCAGACGGAGGGGCACCAGCACTGTAGGCCTCTGCCTCAACTCCCGAGCCACCTCTCTAATCCCTGAGACATCTACATACTGAGTTCTAAGTCATTTACAATTCTTATCCTTTGGCGTTTTCTTTGTTTGTTTCAAAGGAGGAGCAAGCACTTGTAGTTATTCTCAGTGCTGGGAAATTAACAAAAAAAAAAAAAAAAACTACTGAGTATCAATTGTGAGTTAGACTTCTATTTTAGGAGACTGTGATATGAGACTCAGGGAGGAAAATACTTGACCTGCACACCCAAGGCTGTGATTATGTCCTTAGAACCAGGGACCTAGGCAAAGCTTCCTGTGCAACAGCACAGAGCTGCAGGCAGGAGAATCAGGACTTCAGAACTTCAAGGTCATTCTCCCTGATTACAGACCTCGTCTCAAGCAAACAAGATTGTGATTTGGGAACTCAGTAGAAAACATTTCATGTTTACATTACAAGAGGAAGAAGTCAAACCATAACCCGAGGCAGTGTACAGAGGAACCTGTAAGTTCGGACTGGGAAACATTTTCAAAAAAAGGCCATTTAGGTTTCAGGCATCCACCTGAAGGCCGGTCAAAAATCAACATCAGGCTTGCATCATAAAACACTCTCCCCACTGAGTCACCTCCAAGGCTTGCACTCTGAGAGCTGGTAGTAGGAAGAAGGTATTCCAGGCAAAAGATAAGACTTCCAGAGGGAAGACTTCTGCTGAGGAAGAAAGGAAAGGGTGGGGTTGCTGCAGGGGATGTGGGAGAGGCACAAAGTAGGTCAGAGTCCTGAGGGTCAGTTCTAGAACTCTGGGTCCTCCCCAGAATGAGGTGATCTTCAGGAGGCTCCTACAGTCCCGACCTGACTTTTATTTCCAGGAGATCTTTCCATACGTCCAGTTGAGTATTTTCCCAAGTTATACAAATTCTCTTGGGTACAGTGAGTGGCAGTTTTTAATGCCAGCACTTGGGAGGCAAAGGCAGAGGCAGGTGGATCTCTGAGTCTGAGGCCAGCCTGGTCTGCACACTGAGTTCTAGGTCAGCCAGCTACACACGGAAAGACCCTGTCTTTACCAGTCCCAACAAAAGAATTCCAATGTATTAGTTGATACACCTGTAAGTAACCTGTGCTTTCTATTAGCCAATTGCTAATTTTAGAGCTTTTATTTTTAAAATTTCTCATGTGTTGTATATGTGGAGATGATTTAAAAAAATTTTTTTTTGGAGGATAGGTTCTCTATAAGTAGTAGTTCTTGCTGTCCTGGGACTTGATATGTAGACCAGGCTGGCCTAAGATTCAGAGATACTCTCCTTTTGGCCTCCTGAGTGCTGGGATTAAATGTATGCATAACCACACCTAGTCACTGAAAAACTCTCAAATTGATTCTTCTACCATGTGCGTCTTGGGTGATAAACTGAGGTAGTTAGGCCTTGGTGACAGGTGCCTTTACCTGATAAGCTACCTCACTGGCTCAAGATTAATATTTTAAAATATTTTATCTATCTTATATACATTTTGTATAACCATGCTGAGGATGACTTTGAACTTGTTACTCCTGCCTTTGCCTCCTAAATTCTGTGATTACAGGTGAGGGACACTATTGAGTGTTGATCCAAACCAGGGCTTCATACATGCTAGACAGCACTTCACCAACACACGACATCCTGATCCCTTTCCCCCAGTATCCTAATCGGAAAAATATTAAACAACTTTAGAGCTGGGGTAATGTCAGCTCACTGCTATAATCCCAGCACTGTAGAAGTCAAGGCAGAAAGGTTGCTGAGTTTGCAGATGGTCTAAGCTTAAAAAAATAAAAGCAATTTCAAGACTAGCCTAGGATATAGTGAGACCACCCCCACCCCAAAAAAAGGTATGTGAGTGATTCAGAGATGGTTCAATGGTTAGAGTGCTTGCTGCTTTTCCAGAAGATCCAAGTTTGTTTTCAGCCTCCTCCATGTTGGGCAGGTCATAGCTATCTGTGTAACTGCGGTTCCAGAGGCTCTGATACTCTTTTCCAGCTTCTGTGGGTACCCCTCCCCAGCTGAAACATACGTAGGTAAGGAACATACAGTTTTCCATAGGGATGTGGTGGTTTCCCAAGAACCTGCCACCCCAAGTAAGACTCAATGATGCTAGTATTATGGTACAGAGGGACTTTATGTGAAAGGGGCCAGACAAGCTGAATGGTGTAACAGTTACTAACTTCCTTCAAAAATTTAGGTTTATTTAATTACTTTGGAATCAGAAACAGGGAACTGACTGGACTCACCCAGGAATTACTACGACTACACGCATCACGACTGATTGTGTCTTCATCATTAGATTCACATTAAATCTTTTTTGGCAAAGTAATTATCAGCAGGCTTTGGACACACGCATGACCTTCCTTCTGCTGGGATTTCAGACCCTCACCAGTTCTGATGGAATAGTTTCATACGACAAAATACAGGTATTTTCTTGGCAGTGTTGGGTGTTTTACTAAATGATAATTAAAAAAATTGCTGTAGTGGCTCCCAGATGCCCAAGCCGAGGTCCCCAGTTAGTTCCTTGGGCAGCTGAGGATAGGGAACCTGAAATGACCCTATCCTATAGCAATACTGACAAATATCTTGCATATCATCATAGAACCTTCATCTGGTGATGGATGGAGACAGAGACAGAGACCCACACTGGAGCACTGGACTGAGCTCCCAAGGTCCCAATGAGGAGCAGAAGGAGGGAGAACATGAGCAAAGAAGTCGGGACCATGAGGGGAGCACCCACCCACTGAGACAGTGGAGTTGATCTATTGGGAGCTCACCAAGGCCAGCTGGACTGTGACTGAAAAAGCATGGGATAAAACTGGACTCTCTGAGCATGGCGAACAATGAGGGCTGATGAGAAGCCAAGGACAATGGCACGGGGTTTTGATCCTACTTAATGTGCTGGCTTTGTGGGAGCCTAGCCAGTTTGGATGTTCACCTTCCTAGAAATGGACGGAGGGGGGAGGACCTAGGACTTACCACAGGGCAGGGAACCCTGACTGCTCTTTGGGCTGGAGAGGGAGGGGGAGATGGGTGGGAGGAGGGGAAGGGAAATGGGAGGCTGGGAGGAGGGGAAGGGAAATGGGAGGCTGGGAGGAGGAAATTTGTTTTTTTTTTCTCCTTTTCTCAATTAAAAAAAAAAAAGTTAAAAAAAATTGCTGTATCTTTGTTTCCCACTCCCCAGCACTACTGACTAGGAAGGCTTGGACACTTCCCCTCAGTATCCAGGAGAGCACAGGCTTTCCCAAAGACTCGTTTTCCTCCAACATCCTATGCCTTCAGCACCTATTCTTGGAACTTTCCATGCCCTTTCAAAGCCGAGGGAAAACAGAGGGCAGTACGTGCTGAGATTCCCACTCTGATCCACAGCAGGCCCGGCACACACTTGTAGACAGGGACCTATTGGCGTGGCTGGATTCTAAGACCGAGAGGCAAACGTGAAGTGCAAATGTCATCTTGTCTCCTTGCAAGCAGAACCAGCGATCTGCCATTCTCCTGCTGCAGACTTCGTCTGATGCGTATGGGGTACTGACCTCCAGGACAAAGCTCCATGCCCATGTCAGACAGGAGAGCAGAAATGAGGTGGAAGCTGAGTGTATCACATGGGCAAGTGTAAACAACAGGGGCCCTTCAGGGGATGACACCTACACAAAGCCAAACAATCTCAAAAAGCTTCTTCCCTAACCTGTACTCAGTCCCCAGAGTAGTCAGGCCAGCTAGTTCCTTGGTCATTCAACACCTTTATGGAACGACTGCGCATGCCTGGCACAAGGATCCACAAAATGGTGGTGGTGTTCACTCCCTTCACACAGTGGATGGTTAGGTGGAAAGACCTCCTGCCAAGGTGGTGCCCCACTCTGCCTCCCTCTTCTCCAGGCTTTGTCCTAAGTCCTTTCAAACATGATGTCCCGGATAGTCGGGCGGTGGTGGTTATTCCCAGCACTCAGAAGGCAGAGACAGGTGATCTTTGTAAGTTCAAGGCCAGAGTGGTCTACACTAGTTCCAGGACAGGCTCCAAAGCTACAGAGGAAACCCTGTCTCGAACTCCCCAAAACTAACAAACAAACATACAAAAAGCATGATGTCCAGAGAGAGGCAGAAGGGATTCAGAGGAAAAGTAACCAATCAAACAGAAAAAACAAAACCAAAAGCCAAAAACCAGATTTGGTTTAATATTGCAACAATAGAAAACAAACCCAAGCACTACACACTAACAAACATACTACAACCCAGGAAAGGGGACATGCAGAGGCTACAGTCATAAGCTAAATCTTTACAGGGGACCACAGAACTGCCTATGACCCCGTTGTGGCGGTGGCAGTAGAAGCAAGTACTTATATCTGGAGATGCCAGTTCCCACCCCAGCAAAACCTTATTTTCACACAACAGTAAAAGGCATAGTCACTTAAGAGTATGCAGTCCTCACAAGGAAAAGGTGGACCTGCTGCGTCTTGGTGGCTTCACTGGCTCTTTTTCCAAGCTGCTAGTATAGTACTACAGCAACAAATAACAAACAAAGCCTCATGGCTTCTGGCTGATCCGGGCACCTTCAAGGACACAGGTGTGAATTCCCATCAGTCTCAGTCTTGGCTGCAGTCCGTATCTCACTCCAAGGAGTAGGTAATGACAGCAGCTACTCACACCTGAGATTCCCTTTATCCTTGGAGGCTCTTATTGAGGATCCTGTTCCTGGAAAAAGAGATTTATTTATAGATTCATTCATTCATTTCCTCCTTTCCCACCTCATCCCCCACTCCCACCCCCAAAACACATGCAGATCAGGCTGGTCTGGAATTCGCCACCATCCCTGTTTACACTTCCCAAGTGCTGGGGTTACAAGTATGCCATACCCAGATAAGAAACCAGAATCAGGAAGAATCAAATTTCATCTTTTAAAACAGGTAAGATTGGTTGGGTAGAAATCAACACGTGAAATCTGAGTTTGAGCTGGGTGGTGGTGGCGCACACCTTTAATCCCAACACTCCAGGGGCAGAGGCAGGAGGACCTTTGATGAGTTTGAGGCCAGCCTGGTCTACAAGAGCTAGTTCCAGGACATGCTTAAAAGTCACAGAGAAACCCTGTCTCGAAAAACCAGGAAAAAGAAAAAAGAAAAAAAAAGAAATCCTGAGTTTGATCCCCAGCCCCCGAGCCCCATAAACCAAGCCTGGGGGACACATCCATAATCCCAGTCCTAAAATCGAAGTTGAAACAGGAGAATCTGAACTACAAGGTGGCTTCAGCCTTATATTCCAGGTGAGCCTGAGTTACAGGAAATCCTGTCTCAAAAGTAAACAAAAATAGCCAAAACAGTTAATGTTGAAGAGCCAAAGAAACCATAAGACTTTAGGATCAAGTGTGGTACACACTTAATCCTACCACTTGGGAGCCCAGAGGCAAACAGATTTCTGTGACTTTCAGGGCAGCCAAGGCTACATACACAGTAAAACCCAGACTCAAAATAAAAATTTTGAATTGCACTAGGGATGTAGTTTCCTTGAGAAACACTTGGGTTCAAGTCCAAGCTCCAAGGAACAAGAGAATTAAAGTTCATGAAAAGAGCCTTTGACCATGCCAAAGGAGGAAGATTCGCTAATTCATCTTGACTCTATCCCCATGTAGGCCGTGCCTGAGAGACGCCTAATGAGCCTGCACCTATATTCTGTCTATGTCTTAACAAAAGCAAAAGAAACAAGACAAATTCCCGTAGTGCTGTTCACCTTAAAAAAAAAAAAATCTCATTGTGATTAAGCAAACATGGTTGAATTTTGAGACTTGTAGATCATGGTGGTCTTGAATTTGTGGACAGTCCTCCCGTGGACAGGTGTGCACAACCACACCCCAGTTCACAGCTGACTGGAACTTTCCCAAGGTTTCTTTCAACTGATATCAAACCTACTCAATGCTATTCAACTCTGAGACAGAGGTATGAAAAACATGTTTTAAAAAGACACCTATCCTGTGTGTGTGTATGAAGATGCCATGATGCACACGTGATGCCAGGGGACAACCTTTGTGAACTGGGTTCAGTCTTGGCACCGGCACCTTTCTGAACTGAGCCATCTTCCAGCCCAACAAGAGGATTCAAGCCTCGCCTAGCTACATAATGAGATCCTTTCCTAAACCAACAAAAAGCTGTTTGCTAGGCTTACTGGTATACACTTATAATCCCAACACTTGGGAGGCAAGAGGCAAGCAGACTGCTCCAAATTGGAGATCAGCCTGATCTACATATATAGCAAGTACCAGCTCTGTAAACACACGCTGTGGAGGTTACTCACACGAGCAAAATAAGCAATACTCAAAACTTGGCTAATTCAAATGAACATGTCTTTCCCTCGGGTAACTTCAAGCTCCCACCGTCCGTGTGTGAGCACAGGGCACTCACTTGTGAACACACATGGGGCACAGCATGTTATCCTCCAGGTGTGGGGGTGGAAAGGTGCAGGCTGGCAGCAGGAAGAGGGCAATCACTTTCCCCTTCTTCTCAGGTACCCAGGCTTGTCCAGCGTGGAACTGAAGCCGAACCCAACCTCTTGAGTCTGCTGGAAGGCTTCTCCCATGGACCACACACCATAGATCCCCTGTGGGAGGAGCAAAGCTGTTTAAGATGGAGTCACATATGCATGCACAAGACTGACCACAACCTTCCGGCTTAGACTCCACGGGTCTAGGAAATGTCAGTCCTGAGATCAGACGGGGAATCCAACCTTTATCTCAAGCGATCTAGTCTCCTACTACAGAAAAGACCTCGAGGAGCCAGGGATGTAGCTCAGTACAGTACTTGTCTAACCTGCTTGGGTCTGATCCCAACACATCACACATACATGAGATAAAACTCCCAAATAATTAAAGGTTTTCCATTAAATAGGTCTAAGGGCATCAACCTTTTATTTTGAAATAAGGTTTCACTATGTAACCCTGGCAGGACTAGAGGTTAAGAGATCTACCTGCTTCTGCCTCCCAGCTGCTGAAGCCGAGTCCTCTACAAGACTGACTCCATCTTTTGAGCTCTCGACTAAGACCCTGACATTCACTGCATCACGTCAAGCATGATTTTTCTTCATTGCATTTCCAGTTATTCTTATGACAGACATGAGTTCTCTATTACTATTTTCAAAGTCTCGTGTAGCCTGGGTTGACTTCAGACTCCCGATCCTCCTACTAAAGTGCTGGGTTCATAGGCTTATGATGACTTACTTGTACTGGGTGGTTTCATGGATCAACTTGGCACAGCTGGAGTCATCAGAAGGAGCCTTAGCTGAGGAAATGCTTCCCTGAGATCCAGTTATAAGGTATTTTCTCATTTAGTGATCAACCAGGGAGGGCCCAGCCCATGGTAGGTGGTGACAGCCCTGGGCTGAGGGTCCTGAGTTCTGTAAGAAGGTGGGCTGAACAAGCCACAGGGAGCAAACCACTAAACAACACCCTCCATGGCCTCTGCATCAGCGCCTGCCCCGCCTCTGGGATCCTGCCCTGTTTGTGTTGCTGTCCTGACTTCCTTCAGCAAGGAAGAACAGCTGGGCAGTGGTGGCACACGCCTTTAATCCCAAGCAGTCGCAGGTGGATCTCTGAGTTCAAGGCCAACCTGGTCTATGCTAGTTCCGAGCTCCAGAGAAACCCTATTTCAACCCTCTTACCCTCCCAAAAAGAAAAATGAACAACAAAGTTGAGTGTAAGTCTAATAAGCCTTTCCTTCTCAACTTACTTTTTGGTCATGGTGTTTTGTCCCCAAAAAAAATACACCTTTTCTGAATTGTATCTATTTTGTAATGAGAAACTGGAGACTGTTAGCGTCACCTACTTAATAGACAACAAGAGATCCCAGCCTCAATCCCAGAGTGTTCTTTAAAGAAAGGAGAAGAAATGACGGGAAAGCCCATTGCTTCCTGCTTGGTGCGTGAGTCATTTGAAGAAGTGACTGTCACAGTGTGACTCCCTGGATCAGAAGCCTCACGATTGTTTGGGTAGATGTTAGAAATGTGGACCCTTGGGTGGAGACGGGGGTGGTAATGAACACCAGTAATCTCGGCATATGGAAAGCTAAGCCAAACGAAGGCCATCCTGGGTTATACTTTTTAGATCCCATCTCAACAATACCAAAGAATACTAATTCTCAGGCCCTACCCTGGATGGAACTCAAGAAATAATAGGATAGGTGGGTGTGGCTCAGGAATCTCTGGTGGTTGTGGCTTACCGTTTGTCTCGGGTGTGGTAATGGATTGCAGGGCCTCGTTCTTGTTAGCATTGGCTGCAATCCTCGACCAAGACGCCAACACTGCCTCAGAGGCGGTTGTGGTCACAACCGTTGTGCTGACCTCTTCATAGAGGACAGGAGGTTCAGTAAGGGCGGGCATCTGCTCCTCTGGTACAGGGACCACTTCAAGAGGCAATATCACCTGAGGACAAGTCTCTTGTCCCTCCTCCGTCTCCGTCTTCAATTTTTTCCTACGCATCTTCACCCTGGCCTCTCTCGGTGTGTCAGGAATGTTCTCTAATTCAGTCTGGGATAGTATAGATAATAGTGGGAAATATTAAATAAGAGCGGGAAAAGACTGCTCAGCAGGCAAAACACTGTGAAAAGATTTGAATTTGAATCTCCATAGTCCACATATAAAAAGGCACACGCAGCGGCTCACTCCTGTAATTCTATTCCAATGCTCCTAAATGGGAGGCGGAACCAGGAGACTACCTGGCCAGTCAGTCTAGCGTATCCATTAGTAAACAACAAAGAGACTCTGGCTTAAAATAAAAGACAAAGCAAGAACTGATACCCAGTGTTGTCCTCTGACATCCATAAACTGGCTGAACCACACACCTGTACATGATCACACAGACCACTCACTGCTTTTGTAGAAAACTTGGAATCACTTCTACCACTTGAATGGTGGCTCATTCATTGTAACTCTAGTTCCATGGGACTCCATGTCCTCTTCTAGCCTAAGGGCACCAGAAGCCCATATGGTACAAAAACAAACACGCAAGCAAAATACTACTACCCTTAAATAAACTTTAAAAAAAAAGAGAGAGAGATTAAAAGAGAATCAAAAAATGTGGGTTTGCATGAGGGAGGTATTGGTGACAGAATAGACTCATTCGGACAGACCGGGTAAGTTAAACAGAACAAGAAAAGCTGAAGAAACTGCTAAGTAGCAGAACGTAGTATAAGGTGAGCGGGCTACGTCCCACCGCCCGCCTAGCTTAGACCCGAAATAACCACATGGAAATTGTATTAATTAAATTGTTGTCTGGCCCATTATATCCAGCCTCTTATTGGTTAACTCTCACATCTTGATTAACCCATTTCTATTAAATCTGTGTAACACCATGTGTCTTACCAGCATGAGCCTAACCTACATTCGTCTCAGGCCAGAGATTTATGGCGTCTGCCTGACTCTGTTCTTTTCAGCATCCAGTTCTGTCTATTCCGCCCACCTAATTTTCTGCCCTATCAAAAGGCCAAGGCAGTCTCTTTATTTAACCAATGAAAGTAATACAGACAGAAGACCATCCTTTTTCTGTTTAAACAAGAAAGGCTTTACCTTTTTTTTTAGATTTTATTTATTATGTATTAAGTCTGTATGCTTGCTAGCCAGAATAGGGCACCAGATCTCATCATTACAGATGGCTGTGAGCCACCATATGGTTGCTGGGGATTGAACTCAGGACCTATGAAGAGTCAGTGTTAACCTCTGAACCATCTCTCCAGCCCCAAAGCTTTTAACTTTCTTCAAGTCCATCAAAGACTCCAGAAGGATATAATATTACCTAAGTAAAACAAGAAGTAAGCAACTTCCAAAACTCTAGAAATGACAGAGACACCTCTCGCTGCCTGGACAGTCACCAAAAGTTCTTTTGACCACCAGGCTAGCCTGGGCTAAATACTAAACAATCTCAATAAATAAATAGTTACCATTTGTTTGGGGTAAGAACTTGCAAGGAGTCGTTTGTAAGTCTCTAATTTCTAAGACAGAAAACAACAACAAAGAAAGAGTTGTTAGTGAAGACGTTTGGATCCACTCTCCCACTCAGCAAGAGGCTCCCCCACTGGGGCTCCACCTGGCCTTTGCTGCTCAGCTTCTGCTTCTTGCACCATTCTCGCAAAATGTCTCGGTGAATCAGGTTCACTGGGGGCAGATAATCCGGTAGAGGAGGAACTGCTATTATTTTCCTAGGAGTGGGTTTTGGAGTCTCAGCATCTCCTGCTTTCTTGTTTGATTTACAATCGTCCTCTTTTGCTGTCTTGTTTGCTCTTTTTTTCTTTGCAGGGGGCTTTGCAAAGGATGTGCTCGGTTGACTAGACATCAGGCAGTCCACTTCTCTTGGCTCTCCTGTGCTGCTCAACTGGGGACAGAGGAGTCAGACAGTAGTTATCTGTGTCCTGAGCCAGCACACCCCTTCCTTGCTCTAAACTAAGGTCCCCAAGAGGTATATGCATATACCTGTTATATACACTGTGTATGACTGCCATGGTGAATTCTCTCTCATGGGACATCATCTGATGTCTGACTAATGAAACAGGGAAGCAATGGTTGGGGGAAATGAGGGAGCCAACAGGAAAAGCAGGCTTGTTGGCAACACAATTTTAATCCTACTACTAGGAGATTCCTTTTTTAAAAATTCTATCTTTCAGGACAGGGTTTCTCTGTGTAATCGTCCTGGCTGTCCTGGTACTCACTCTCTTCAGGCTGGCCTCAAATTCAGAGTTCCACCTGCTTCTGTCTGGGATTAAAGGCGTACACAACTTGTGAGTCCCCCGTGAGACTATCTTAAGGAAAGAAAAAAGTTCTAATTGCAATCTTAGCACTTGGGCAGCAAATGCAGAAGGATCACCACGAGTCAGAAGCCACAATGAGCCTCAAGCCAAGCTTAGTGGACAGAACACAAGCAAAAGCACTAGGGGAGATACCAACAGAGCAACAGGAAGAAGGTGACAAAGGCAACAGAGAACTAGTTGACTTTGGGGGGGAAGAAGCCTCCATCTTTCTCCGCTGTAACTCTCACCCCCAAAATTGCTTTCCCTCAGCCCTAGGTTCAAATTCCACTTCAATTCTTATACCTTACACCTTCAGTCTCAGTTCAAGTGTTAGTTTGCTAGAATAGAATCCCTTTCCAGCGAAATCAACCACACACTGCCTCATTTCTACCTGCCAATTTCAGCCTTCTATGAGGTTCTTTCTGTGAGTTGATGCAATCAGATTTTGAACTCCACAAGGATCAGGTCTCTTTCCCTTCCATTGCTGACACTCAGTAATAAACATCCATCAATTTCATTATTGGAACAGAGACTACAGAAAACATAACTAAATATAGAAAAACTAAAAAGTAGATAATAGACTAAGCACACTCCTTGTCTTCACTTAATCTTCATATAACTTCTCAAACACTACTGTATTTTCAACCTGGCGGACAAAAAGTTAAAAGTTCACTAAAGTTTAGAGGTGGTGATGGTTTGTGCATGCTTTTTTTATCCCAGACTCAGGGATATCCATCCATGCTGAAGCAGGTGGATCTCTTCAAGACAGCCAGGGCTACAGAAACCCAGTTTCAAAAGAAAAGGAAGCTAGGCCATGGTGGAGCACACCTTTAATGCCAATAGTCAAGTGGGAGAGGCGCGTGGATCTCGGTGAGGCCAACCCGGCCGACAGAGCGAGTTCCAGGGCAGAGTCTACAGCTAGAGAAACCACAAAAGAGAACAAGGAAAGGCAGATCAATCTACTTCAAGACCCAGATATACCACTCTTGGGCATATACTCAAAGGATGCTCAATCATATCACAAGGACACTTACACTTGCTCAACTATGTTCAAAGCAGCTTTATTTGTACTAGCCGGAACCTGGAAGCAACCTAGATGTCCCTCAAGTGAGGAATGGATGAATAAGATCTGGTACATTTACACAATGGAATAACTCAACTCAACTATTGAAAACAAGGACACCATCCCGAGTGAGAAAGATAAATATGGTATGTACTCAGTAGTGGCTGCTAGCTATAAAATAAAGGGTAACTACCCACAGACCCAGAGAGACTAGATTAACAAGGAGGGTTCAGAGGGAGATGCCCAGATCTCTTTGGGAAGGAGAGTTAGAAGAGATTTGAGTGAACTGAGGGCAGGTGGGAACAGGAACATGAACAATCGGGTTGGGAGTGGATAGAGGGGAAGAGTACTGAAAGAGACTACTGGAAGCAGGGAAATTTGGGGGCCAGGTAAAAACCTAGCACAAGGAAAGCTCACAGGATGACCCCAGCTAAGACAGCCCGAGCAATAACACTGAACTGGCCATCTCCTGTGACCAGGCAAGGCTTCAAGCAAAGAAAGTGTGAAACTAACCCAGCCTCATAAACTTCGACCAACAGTTTGTGCCTATGCCGGGGTAATGGTGGCCCCTAGAGATTGAGGGGATAACCAACTAATGACCAGTCTAGACTGAAACCCATGCCAGGAGAGTGAGCGCACCCGGACACTGCCTGGAACTCCAGCACCCACAGGCTGGATCACCCAGAGACCGAAAATAGAACCAAACATGACTGGAGCGGAAAACAAGTCAACGTAACAATGCCAAACAATATTCTGCTATACACATAGATCGGTGCCTAGCCCCATTGTCATGGGAGAGGCTTCTTCCAGCAACTGTTGGAAACAGACACAGACCCACAGTCAAACATTACGAGTTCAGGAATCCTAGCCCCGAGATCGTGGCGCACGCTTTGAATCCCAGCACTCGGGAGGCAGAGAAAGGCGCATTTCATTGAGTACAAGACCCAAGCCCAAGCGAGTTCCAGGAAAAACAGTAGTGTTACACGGGGAAACTCTGCCTCGAAAAACCAGATAAACAAGTAAATAAATAAGTAAAAAAAAAATAATTAAAAAGCAATCCCCGGTCGCTTGCTCCCAAGCCTAAATTCTTTACAAGCGCCACCCCCCAAGAGCTGCAAGGTGAGACAAGTTAACATTTGTCTGTTAACTTTGCAACTCAGCTCTTTTACATCTCAATTGGGACTAGTTTTACATTTGCATAATCTTTTCAGAAAGCCTTCACTTTTGAACCTAACAAAATTCTTACAGTAAGAAAGATGAAAATCTTGGGAAGGAGACCCGGAGAACGCTCAGGAGCCTAGTTCCTGCTACTAGAAACCAGCAATGCTTGCCTTCCCGAAATTCCTCAACTCTGAGGACACTTGGATAAGAGCCTGAAAGTACTGCAACAGGCACCAGGCACGTGTGGGTTGAGGCCTCTGGCTCTCTAAGGATAAGGGGTGGCTCTTGTTCCTTCTGAGGCAGACGGCTACGCAAAGCCTTGATTTCATTTTACCTTTCCACTTTTCCGTTTCCCTCCAGTCACGGTACTGTAAATAACTTCCCAACAAAACATCCCTTCCAAAACACAACCTCCTCTTCTAACGCATCCTCTGCAGCCAGGCGCTGCGGCCCTGGCCTAAGACCGTGCAAGAGGCCCGCTGCTGAGCCACACACCTGCCTGGTACTCATTACAGTGGAACGAATTGTAACGCTGGTCCTCTTCTCCCCCACCCCCCAAACAAAGGCCGGGCGTGCTCAGAAAAGAAAGGAATGAGACCCATCTACTTGGAAAGCTAGATCGACAAAGAAAAACAGCGCTCACCTCCTTGTTTCCAGCATCCTCCATCTTCGAATTAAATGAAACCGCCGCAAGAAAATTCTTCCACCTTCCAAATGACCTCTGGCCTCAGGCAGCTTTTAGAAGTCTCCTCCTACTTCCTGTTGCCTCGACGCCCCCTTCCGTTCCCCAACCTCCCGCCCACGCCCCCAACTATTTGTGGTGCTAAAGTCTGACCGTGGCTGATAAATAAAGTCAGCACTGTGTTGTTTTTTTTTCTTTAAATTATCATTATTATTATTATTAAGACAGGGTTTTCCCGTTTCCCAGGCTGGCCTGAAACTCACTTATGGAGCCGAGAATCCCGAGCTGTACTGCTCAGCCTCCACAGAACGCTGCGCTGCAATTTATTGAGGCCTGAGCCGCCACACCCTGCTCTTGGGGAACTAAAAGCAATAAATATTGCCGAGGGTGGTGGTACACGCCTTTAATCCCAGAACTCAGGAAGCAAACAGAGGCAGGCAGATCTCTCTGAACTCTGGCCATCCTGGTCTACATCGTGAGTTCCAGGAGAGCCAGAGTTACATAGTGAGTCCTTGTCCACCCCCTCTGCCCTCCCCTCCCCCCAAAAAAACAAGAAAGATGGGAGGGAGGGAAGGGGGCGGAGACAGAAAGAGTAATTAAAAGAGAAAGCAAGCCAAACTGTAAATATTGTTTAGGGAAAGTGGAGTTCCAAAAGAATTCGGAACAAGCTGTGTGAGCAGACTGCCTATTTAGCCAATGAAATTAGGGCCCTGGGTTGGACGAAAACAACCCATTTCTTTTTCTTTTCTTTTTTTTTTTTTTTTTTTGGTTTTTCGAGACAGGGTTTCTCTGTGGTTTTGGAGCCTGTCCTGGAACTAGCTCTTGTAGACCAGGCTGGTCTCGAACTCACAGGGATCTTCCTGCCTCTGCCTCCTGAGTGCTGGGATTAAAGGCGTGTGCCACCACCGTCTGGCCCAACAACCCATTTCTTATTAATTGTAAATTCCCTTTCTGTAAACCAAAGGGGGTTCAGTTTGTTTCTGTGGTGCAAGGCTCAAGTCAAGGGCTTTGTTTCTTCATCCTAACCGGTCTGCCTCTGAGCTACAACCTCAGCCCATAAAATTGCAATTTCAGTAAACTCTCCACTCACTCCTATGACGTCCTGACAGCCTGGAGTTCACCGAGAGAGCTTCCTGTCTCTGCACCTGAATGCTGGGATTAAGGAGCACCTGGTCACCATCACCAGGCCTGGCCAGGGTTTGCATTTCTGGCCTTCCAGTGCTGGGATTCAGGCCACCAAACCTGGTTTAAAACCATACGTCTCTATGTGCCTACTGTTAATAGTTTTCAAAAGTCCACTGAATGGTGGTGGCGCACACCTTTAATCCCAGCACTGGGGAGGCAGAGGCTGGCAAATCTCTGGGAGTTTGAGGCTAGCCTGATCTATAGAGAGAATTCCAACACAGCCAGGGCTGCACAAAGAAACCCTGCCTTGAAAACAGATGGAAGACAGAAACAGAAAAACAGAAAGTTCATGTTGAATTATTTTTCTTTTCTCAATGCAAGTGGAGAAAACATTGCTGGGTTTGGAGACACCCACATTTGTTTGTTAAGTGTGTGTGAGGGTCAGGGCGTGTGTGTGTGTGTGTGTGTGTGTGTGTGTGTGTGTGTCTGTGTGTGCAAAGGCACGGAACTGAAGGTCAGAGGACTCTCTCCACCCCGTGGTGCTGGTGCTCAGACAGGAGGACTGGCACAGCCAGGCCCGACGAGAGAACAATTTGTTCTCTAGACAGAGATCAATGGAATAGCTGTTTAACATCTCGAGGTGCAGTTTCTGCATGAATTTAGTGACCCCTCTACCAGACAAAACTTGTACCTGAAACTGACTGATATTTGGTCAAGAACTGGGGTGGCTACTTAGGTCATAGCACGCAATGAGGAGCATATTACTAGTATTCTGCTAAATGGGCTTAATATTAAACCGTCTCCTAAAGATTTATCATTATGTGAAGAGCACGGATTGCAAAGTCGAACTTGCCTGTATCTCTCAGCTGCCATCTGAAACTTCTCTCAGCAGTAACCAGCAGTTAGCCCACAGACCCACATCTGATCTGTGAGCAGAGAACACTGCAGACTTCAGAGTGCTCACCCCGAAATGGGAAGTCTGAAGTCTGTGTCACCTCCTGCAGGGAAAAAGAGTCAAGGAAAACCACCCTGCCCCTGGTGTGAACCTGAGCTCCGAGACTTGGAAACACACACACACCAGCCCTGCATTTCTGTGACTCAGACTCAAGAATGGCCAAGAAGCATTTCTGGTCTGGTTGTATTTTTCCACCAACTCACTATGAATATTCCAAAGACACTAAGAAGTCCCCTCCCCCCCTCTGTTCAGCCCACAGGTATCTCTGTTCCCAGTCTGAGGCAGCCACCATTCTGGGATTCTGCCCCCATCAAATCAGTTGTGTGAGGTTTGTTTCATGGTGTGACTTTGTAGTATTTGTTGGATCCCAACTGCCAAGATGCCCTCAGGCCAGAAAAGTCCTTACACTTCCCTCCTCCTTCCAAGTTTTCCAGAAGGAAGCCCTCTTCAGAAAGATTGTAAGAGCTGGAGTGGGTGGATGGCTATAATAGTATTTTTTCTATTTTAAGTTTATTTATTTCTAGCTGGGTGGTGGTGGTGCACTCAGGAGGCAGAGGCAGGTTTATCTCTGTGAGCTCGAGCTAGCCTGGTCTACAAGAGCTAGTTCCAGGACAGGCTCCAAAAACTACAGAGAAACCCTGTCTCAAAAATAAAAAAAAAAAAAATATTTACTTTTATTTTATACGTGCATTGATGTTTTGCCTTGGGTGTCAGATCCCCTGGAACTAGAAATTACAGACAGCTGTGAGCTGCCATGTAGGTGCTGGGAATTGAATCCAAGTCCTCTGAGGCAGGCAGTGTTCTTAACTACTAAGCCATCTGTCCATCCCCATAAAACAGTATTTTCTGGACTGCACAGGGCTGCTAAAGGTATGAACTCAATGGTTGTTAGAGGGTGGCATGAAACGTGAGAAAGATCAAGCTGGTCAAAATCCTAGGATGCTCTGGTCAGGAAGGTGATCACAAAATCATACCCCTAGCTGAGGAACACTTAGCAACTGATTGTTGCTTGGAGAGAGAGAGAGAGTCAATTTTCTTCCAGTATACAGCTCCCGAGAGACAGAGGATGGTCCATTTGATGGCCATGCACACACACACGCGCAGGCAATGCTGAATGGATTCAGAGGGGTTAAAACCAGAAAACCCCTCTGGAGAGGGATTAGCGGTACGGTGTTGGTGGAAACACTAAGGAAAGACAGAAAGACTCAAACATTAGGGTAGGTGTGCATTTCGTAAGGATCTGTCTACTACAAGAAAGCAAAAGTAGACATGGATCTGTGCATGGACAGGTGAAGTGGTGACTGAGGTGGTGGCACACTGAGCCGCTGGCCACAGAGAGGTAACAGGGATTATGGTGTGTGTGTGTGTGTGTGTGTGTGTGTGTGTGTGTATTCATGTTTG
This sequence comes from Microtus oregoni, assembly GCF_018167655.1. NCBI lineage: Eukaryota > Metazoa > Chordata > Mammalia > Rodentia > Cricetidae > Microtus > Microtus oregoni. The sequence continues at coordinate 15,594,023 of NW_024543082.1, forward strand.
TGCGTGTGTGTGTATGACGGGGGTGAAGGGACAATAGCTCTTTCTCAAAGGGATTGATAGTGTCCTGAGAAAACAGCATTTTTGTTTGTTTTTGTTTTTTTCAGACAGCATTTCTCTGTGTAACCCTGGCTGTCCTAGAACTCACAGAGTTTTGTAGACCAGGCTAGCCTCGAACTCACAGAGTTCTTTGTGCTGGTATCAAAGGTGTATACCACCATGCCCAATTTGGGGGAAAAAAAAAACAAAAACAGCATCTTAATGGGGCATGGCAATATAGCCAGCATATGGAAAGCTGAGTCAGACACTTTTAGAATTTGGGTCCAGCCTGGGCTACACGTCTAGACCCTGCTTCATAAACAACAAAACAAACCCAAGGATAACAGCAAATGGCTGCAAACAACCACCGCACCTCACAGCAGAGTGAAAGGAAGCAGTGTCAGACTTAGATGCTTTGGCTAGTGTGAAAGAGGAAGACAGACCTGAGAGGCATGGAGGACTCCTGCCGTGTCCTCTTTTGTTCTTTGCCTCTAAGTTTGTTTGTTGAGTTTGTCTCCTTAGGAGCCTGGGAGCCTGGCGCTTGACGTGTTGACCAGGCTGGTCTCTCCCTTGTGGCAATTCAAATTCCCTCTCCCAAGTGCTTGGAGTACAGATGTGTTTTCATATGTCCAACTTGTTTGTGTTTATTTGTTTCGAGACAAGGTTTTCTGATAGCCTAGCGTGCTGATCACATGACCGTGACTACTTTTCTTTCCTTTATTATTTTTCTTTCTTTCTTGGAGATAGAATCTTACTGTGTTGTTGAGTCTGGCCTTGAACTTGGAATTCCTAAACTCCTGGGTTCAAGCAATTCTCTCAGTTTCACGAGTGCTGATATCATATGTCCATGTCTCCAAGGCGAGCTCTTTGGAAGAGGTATTATGTATTGATCAATTTTGTTTTGAATCTAGTTCTCACCTGGTAGTCCTGGCTGGCCTGGATTCTCTGTGTAAGACAGGCTGAATTTTGACTTGTATTGATCATTCTGTCTCTGCCACCTAAGCGTTAGACACAGGTGTGCAGTGCACAACCATGCCTGATGAAAAACATCCTCACTGAATAAATGAAGTTTGTGAGTCTCTAGTTTACCTGAAGGTGAGTTTTCCCAAGCCTGTTGTTTTATGTGCGGCCATTTCACAGGTAGCTGTAACTGGAGGCTTGCACTAAGAGGTGTGTCTGTCCCATCAGGCAGGCTAGGGCCTTGGTTTAAACCTCTCGTGTATATTTCTATAAACCCTTGCCGGGCAGTGGTCCGCACGCCTTTAATCCCAGCACTCAGGAGGCAGAGGCAGGCGGATCTCTGTGAGTTCGAGGCCAGCCTGCTCTACAAGAGCTAGTTCCAAGACAGGCTCCAAAGCTACAGAGAAACCCTGTCTCGAAAATACAAAAAAAAAAAAAAAAAAAAAAAAAAGAAACTCTTGGTCCTAAGTTAACCTCATTTAAAATGTCTATAGAGATCAGTTTAAGTGCCTGATAATTTCATTGATTTGCAAAAGTCTAGAACAGCTCCTTCTCCAAGGGATTGGGTTTTTTGTTTTTTCTTTCTTTAAAAAAAAAAAAAATTATTTACTTATTTATTTATTTATTATGTATACCATATTCTGTCTGTGTGTATGCCTGCAGGCCAGAAGAGGGCACCAGACCTCATTATAGATGGTTGTAAGCCACCATGTGGCTGCTGGGAATTGAACTCAGGACCTTTGGAAGAGCAGGCAATGCTCTTAACCACTGAGCCATCTCTCCAGCCCCTTGTTTTTATTTTTTCAAGACAGGGTTTCTCTGTAGTTTTGGAGCCTGTTCTGGCTTTTTTTTTCTTTTTCTATTTTTTTGGGGGGGGGATTTTTTGAGACAGGGTTTCTCCGTAGCTTTTGGTTCCTGTCCAGCATGTTAAAGTCTGGTCCACCCTATTCATAAAGAATTGTGCCTTTGGAACTGGGCTTAATGGTGTACACCTTTGATCCCAGCACTCAGGAGGCAGAAGTAGTCAGATCTCTGAGTTTGAAGACCGCCTGGGTCTACATAGTGCATTCTAGGACAGCTGGAGCTACATAGTGAGATCCTTTCTAAAACAACAACAACAACAAAATTTTACCTTTAGGTTAATGTTCTTGTTGCCAAGTCTGTTGCCTTCAATGTGATACCTGTGACCCTGTGACCAACTCCTGTAAATTGTCCTGCCACGCATGAATTTATTGTGTGGTCCATACACACAGTATATGTGTAAGTTTTTTTTAAAGTCCGCCTTTTACTATCTCCTATAGAAGAAAACCATTGTGCTCTCTCTCTCTCTGTCTTTTTTGGTTTTTCGAGACAGGGTTTCTCTGTAGCACTGGAGCTTGTTCTGGAACTAGGTCTTGTAGACCAGGCTGGCCTTGAACTCACAGAGATCTGCCTGCCTCTGTTTCCGGAGTGGTGGGATTAAAGGCCTGCGCCACCACCGCCCGGCCACCAATGCTCTTTTACTTTTAAATTCTTTTAAATCTTTTATTTATGCTGGGTGGTAGTGACCTATGCCTTCAATCCCAGCACTTGGAAAGCAAAGGCAGGCAGATCTCTGTCAGTTTGAGGCCAGCCTGGTCTACAAAATGCGTTCCAGGACAGACTCCAAAAGGTAAACAGAGAAACCCTGAAAACAAAACAAAACAAAAAAAAACCCCAAATAATTATTTACTTATTTGTATGTTTGTTGCTTTATTATCTGAGTTGATCTGAGGGATGCACATGATAGAAGAAACTAATCCCCCCTAGCTGTCTTCTCACTCCCATATATATGCTATGACATGTACACACACACACACACACACACACACACACACACACACAAATAAATAAATAAATAAATACATTTTTTTATATTTATTGAGCTCTACATTTTTCTCTGCGCCCCTCCCTATCTCTCCCCTCCCCCCTTCAATACTCCTCCAAGATTCCCATGCTCCCAATGTACTCAGGAGATCTTGTCTTTTTCTACTTTCTACTTCCCATGTAGATTATATCTATGTATGTCTCTCTTAGTGCCCGCATTGTTGTCCAAGTTCTCTGGGATTGTGATTTGTGGGCTGGCTTTCTTTGCTTTATGTTTAAAAACCACCTATGAGTGAGTACATGCGATAATTGTCTTTCTGTGTCTGGATTACCTCACTCGAAATCATGTTTTCTTGCTCCATCCATTTTCCTGCAAAATTCAAGCTGTCATTTTTTTTTCTACTGTGTAGTACTCCAATGTGTAAATGTACCACATTTTCCTTATCCATTCTTCGCTCCAGGGGCATATAGGTTGTTTCCAGGTTCTGGCTGTGACAAACAATAAATACAGTTTAAAAGTTGTATTTACATTGGAGCAAGTTTCCGGACTGACTCCATAGCTACTGAGAAACCCTGTCTCGAAAAACAAAAACAAACAAACAAAACACACATATACTCACACAAAAAGGGAGAGGGAGGGTGGTTGTGAAGGGTGTCACCTACCAGGTCTATGGCTCTTGTTTGAGTTTGGAGCCCTGCCCTGGAACGTCAGCAAGCCCTCTATTCGGCTACTCCCTATGCTGTGCCCTGCCTTGCTCTTTCCATACTAGCTTTCCCAACCTCCCAGTCAATTGTGGGCTGGGGAAATCTTTCCATATACCTCCTGTTTTCACTTTCTGACCCTCTGAAGTGCCAAATACCAAAAAAATACTATGTCCTAGGGCCATCATCAGCACACACAAGAGTCTAGAAACATTTGAGAAGATGACATTTTGTGGTTAACACGTCATAAAGGAAATTAAGTGGATCAGTTAGAAAACAATCGTCTGAGGCAGATAGAGCTCTGTGAATTCAGTGCCAGCCTGGGCTACAGAGCTAGTTCCAGGACAGCCAGGACTACAGAGAAACCCTGTCTCAAAAAACCAAAACAGAAAAAAGAAAGAAAGAAAGAAAAGAAAAACAAATGAAAAGAAAAGAAAAAAAGAAAACAGTTTTCATTTGTGGGAAGGAAGGCGGGTGCTCTTATTCAACTGAGTGAGACTCAGTTGACTCCTCTAGCAGCCCTTACAGAGAACAAAGAATATACAAAATTTTTTTTTTTTTTGATTTTTCAAGACAAGGTTTCCTGTGACTTTGGAGCCTGTCCTGGAACTAGCTCTGTAGACCAGGCTGGTCGCGAACTCACAGAGATCCGCCTGCCTCTGCCTCCCTAGTGCTGGGATTAAAGGCGTGCGCCACCATCGCCCGGCCCAGAATATACAAATGTTGCAGGAACCTTGTGTCTCATCCCCTTGATTCCCCTGCCGTGTGTGTGTGTGTGTGTGTGTGTGTGTGTGTGTGTGTGGTGTGGTGACATGTTCCAAGCAACTATACACACATTTGCACAACTAAGTTTCTTAGGACAGATATAATAATTTTTTCTGCAGGATTTTTTTTTTTTGTTTGTTTGCTTCCTTGCTTGCAGTTGAGACAGGGTTTCCCTGTAGTTTTGGAGCCTGTCCTGAAACTAGCTTTTGTAGACCAGACTGGCCTTGAACTCACAGAGATCTGCTTGACTCTGCCTACCGTGTTGGGATTAAAGGAGTGCACACCACCGCCCAGCTTTGATTTGTGATTTTGTTCACACGTTGTAGTTGCTGTTTTACAAGCAGAGGCACACGGGGTTGGAGAGTTTTGCTTTGTACTAGGCTGGTCCTGAACTTGAGCTCACCCTGTCTTAGCGTCCCAAGTGCTTAGAATGACAGGACGTGCCACCAGACTGGGGACTTCACCCAGTCTTGCCTCTTCCCATCTTCCCTACTGTTCTCAGAAGACACACGTCTGATGTGGGTGATGCCCCTTGGCATCCCTTTGGCTTTGAGATGGCAATGGCATTGGCAATGGTAATGAGGGGGGTGGTGGGGTGAGGGGACTAAATGAACCATTTTACATATATAGCCATCCTAGAAGGTCTGAGACTGACTCCATAGGCTCATATATTTGCATGCTTGTCCCTATGCATCAATTGGTGGGACTGTTTGGGAAGGATTAGGTCTGGTCTTGTTGGAGGAAATATGTCACTGGGAGTGGGTTTTGAGGTTTCAGACACCCACATAATCCCCAGTAATCTATCACTGTCTGGTGGTTGTGTCTCAATGTGTAAACTCTCAGTTACTGTTCCAGCTCCATATCTCCCTGCCTGTTGTTATGCTCCCCACCAAGATGGTCACGGGCTCACCCTCTGAAATGGTATGCTCCCAATGAAGTCTTCTAAGAGTTGCTTGGTGAGGAGATCTCTTCACAGCAATAGAAAAGTAACTAATACAGAATGTTTTATAAAATGTAGGGTAGTTTGTCACCCATCAGGGCTCAAACCTATAATTGAAGCTCTTCGGAGACTGAGGCAGAAGGATTCCCACCAGCTTGAATCTTCTTGTGCTATAAAACACAGGAGCTGGAGCTCAACAGTTAAGAGTACTTTCTGTTCTTCCAGAGAACCCAAGCTCGGTTCCCAGCACTCACATTAGACAGCTCACAGCCTATGTGGTTCACAACTGCTTTAACTTCAGTTTCCCTTTCTCGCCTTTACATGCATACCCACGGGATACACACAGAAATAAAAATGAAAATAAACTGGACAGTGATGGCGCACACCTGGATCTCAGTGAGTTTGAGGCCAGCCTGGTCTACAAGAGGTAGTTCCAGGACAGGCACCAAAGCTATAGAGAAACCTTGTCTCAAATAAACAAAATAAATAAATAAATGAATAAATGAATAAATAAATAAATAAAAATGAAAATAAACCTTAGGAAGTAAGTACAGATAAATCAAAGCAGTCTGTTTAATTCTGTAGTGTGCTTGACTTTTTTGCACAAAACCTTTACTTTTTGTTAACTTTAATTCACTTTCTCCTGGCTTCCAGTTTTACCCAGATCTAAAATAAGGTGGCTTTTAAGACATGAATTACCTTCCTCTTGAGCTGGAAGCATCCGCACGCACAGAACAGTAGGACAAACTCGGATGAGAATGATTAGGCATAACTGTGGCTTCAAAGAAGAGGCAGGTAATCACACTTCGCCTTCATGCTAGCTTGCCTTTCATCTGAGCACCTGGAAGGGAAGTAAAATGTGGCTGATGTTGAGTTATGGTTAAAATTACAACCCATGCAATTTCTTTATTCCCGAGTATTACCCTGAAGTATGATACTGCGTTAAAGAATCTCTAGAACGCAGCGTGTATTGCTTTTGAACACAGGCCTTTCTTCTGATTTTCCACCCCTCTACCACCGCTGCATCCACGAACCACCTGCTTTCACGGGTTCACAGTGCTTGTCATCACCAGGGAAAATCATCATGATCAGGGACAGAGAGACTTTTTTCTCAGCTGCTCTCTAAGGTTGTGGTGGCGACACACCGAGATGACGGTGGACACAGAGTTGTTCTGTGCATTCCCAGAAGTAATTTCATCAGAGTGCAAAGATATATCCTAGGAAAGCTCAGAGAATGGGCCTGGCTGTGCTGCTTGCTGAAGGACGGACGGCTTTGCAAAATGTGCAACAGTGCATACGGAAATAACTTCGTTTAGAGCTCTGGATTATAAGATGGTGGCTGCTCTGTACACAGATGAAAAGTCCAGAAGTTTTGAAAAAATACATTTGTATTGGCACTCTATTTAATTTTTTTTTTATTTTTATTTTGGGGTCTAGCTATGTAGGCATCGTTGGCCTGAGACTCAATGTGTAGACCAAACAAGTCTCAGAGGCTTGTGCTTGTCTTTGCCTCCCAAGTGTAGAGGTTAAAGCCTTGAGCCACCATACCCAGCTTGGCCATTTATTTATTTATTTATTTATTTATTTATTTATTTGAGACAGGGTTTCTCTGTGTTTCCCTGGCCCTCCTGGAACTCACTTTGTAGACCAGGCTGGCCCTGAACACACAGAGATCTACCAGCCTGTGTGTTCCAAGTGCTGGGATTAAAGGGGTGTGCGGCTACCACCTGGGAACCCTCTTAAAACATAGTAATTATATATAGATATAGATAAAGATATAGATATATGTTAGTAATGCATTATATACATGTACAATTACTGGGGTGTATGCAGAGAGGTAAGAGAGGTAAGATGTGGAGGCCAGTCAGAAGATGACTTTGTAAGGTCTGTTTTCTATTTCCACCTGGAACTCAAGTTGGTAGGCTTCCCAATCAGCGCTGTTATGTGGTGAGCCATTTATTTCCTTAGCTTCTGACCCGCTTTGCATATTTCCTCTTGTAACAGTGTGTTTTTACTTTTGTTTTAAACTTTAAAATTGTTGTCCGATGGAGTTACCCTATTAGAAATAAATAAATAAAATTGCTGTCTAAAAACTGGGATATAGGTCAGTGTCAAAATATTTGCCTCGAACATGCAAGGGCATAGATTTGACCCCAGCAGTGACAAAAGTAATACAAATCAAAATTATCTCTAAATGAGGCTATCCATACATATTATCTGGGTTACAGCACAAAGAGTAAAATAAGTAAATAAATAAATAAAATACCCCCCCCCCAAAAAACCTCATAAGGATTGCATCTAATGAGATCTTATCTAGCATTTGTAAAGTTTTAAATTTAATCTCCAGTGCCACAAACACTAACAACAACAAAATATAGCAGGTTATAGTGGTTTCCAGCTTCGGTCCCCGGACACTGGAGGCTGAGGCAGGAGAAATGTTCAAGGGGACCCTGGACTGTATGGTTAACGAGAGGCCATTCTGAACTACAGAATGTGACCCTGTCTCAAAACTAAAACGAAAGAAAATAAAAAATACACACCACAATATTATCCATTTATGCATTTGTAGAAAGTTTTGTATAATTATAGAAAACACTTACGTTTTCTAAGAATTTTGAGGGGAGTGTTGAGACAGGGTCCTGGCTGATAGTATGTGTCTTATGCTAGCCTTGATTGAACACTACACAATTCTCTTGCCTGCCTCAGTCTTCCAAGTACTGGAATTACAACTATGTGCCTTCATGCTTGGCTCTGAAATTTTTTACTTGTGAAAATAAAAACTGCATAACAAATAGAATCCTGCCTCTGTCTCTCTTCTTCTCTCCTGTGTTTACCCTTTTCCTACTTCCTTTTCTGCTGAGGGGGGAGTCTAGGACACTAGAATGTACTAGACAACTCTTGTCTACTGAGTTCTACTACGTGTGTGTGTGTGTGTGTGTGTGTGTGTGTGTGTGCATTCATGGCATCAAGAAGGAGGAAAAGAAAAGAGGTGCTTGCCTGTTTTAACCTCTGATATCTCTAATATGATTATTATTTTTAAAAATACATGTTAGAGTCTGACTTAAAGGCAGTGGTAGTGCACGCCTTTCGTCCCAGTACTCAGGAGGAAGAGACAGGCAGATCTCTGTGAGTTATAGACCAACCAAGTCTACAGAGCTAGTTCTAGGACAATCAAGGCTACTCAGAGAAACTCTGTCATGAAAAACAAACAAACAAATAACCCCCCCAAACAACAACAACAACAAAAATAGCCAGGTATGGTGGTGGTGCTTGCTTTTAATCCCAGTGTTTGGGAGGCAAAGGTAGGTGTATTTCTGTAAGTTCAAAGTCAGACTATTTTACATAGGGAGTTCCAGGATGTAATGGTAAAAAAAAAAAAAACAAAATAAAACGGTGCTGTTCCTTGAGTGACAGCAGTGGGCAACCGGGCATGAGACCATGGTGGGCCACAAAGTCAGCCAGGTCCCAGGCAGGGAACAGCATGGAGGGTGAAAGACTTTGGTGGGGCAACCAGTCCCATGAGGAGGCACCATCGCCTGGCCAGGCAAGTGTTTGACTTGTAACTCTTCTGCCTCAGCCTATGGAACTTCTGCAATTACAGGCAATGTCATCATTGCACATTTTTTCCCCCTGAGACAGGGTTTCTCTGTAGCTTTGGAGCCTGTCCTGGAACTAGCTCTTGTAGACCAGGCTGCCCTGGAATTCACCAATACCTGCCTGCCTTCCTGAGTGAGTGCTGGGATTAAAGGCGTGCGCCACCACCGCGCGGCTAGCACAGGTTGTTTTCAAACTTGCTGAGGATCTAAAGGGCAGAGTTACAGGTGTGTGCTGCCTCTCCTGGGGACAGCTGTTAATAGGAGCTGTTATTCCTGAAGAGACTCAACAGGAATGGGAGGATGTTACTGTTAATGCAAATATCTCCCTAATAACAAAAACAGAGATAAATAAAAAGAGAAAGGGAGAAAGGGTGGTCAGCTGTACAAGGTCATCAGCAGCAGCGTTTGAAGCTGTCCTGTCTCAAACTCAACATTCCAAGAACAATCCTCATTAAATCAAGGAAGGGCAGAGGAAAAGACTGGGTTTGGTGCTACGTGTTTGTAATTATAATTACTCAGGTGCCCCAGGTAGCAGGATCACAAGAGACTGGAGACGTAGCTCAGTGGGATACTAGTTTTAAACCCCAGAACAGGGATCAAAAAATAAAATATGTGAGTAAAACAAACACTTGGGCCAGGCAGTGGTGCACACCTTAATCCCAGCACTCAGGAGGCAGAGGAAGGTGGTTTTCTGTGAGTTCAAGGGCAGCCAAAGATATTGAGAAACCCTTTCTCAAAAAAAAAAGAAAGAAAAGGAAGGAAGGAAGAAAGAAAGAAATGAAAGAGAGAGAGAGAGCGAGAAAGAAAGAAAGAAAGAAAGAAAGAAAGGAAAGAGATGGTCATGGTGGCTGTTGCCTTTAATCCCAGCACTTAGGAGGCAGAAGCAGGTGGTTCTCTGTGAGTTCAAGGTCAGCCTGATCTACCGAGTGAGTTCCAGGACAGCCAAGGATATGCCAAGAAACCTTTTCTTGAAGGAAAGAAAGAGAAAGAAAGAAAAAAAAAAGAAAGAGACAGTGATGGTGGCCGTTGCCTTTAATCCCAGCACTCAGAAGGCAGAGGCAGATAGAGACCTCAGTTAGAGACCATTCCAAAATAGCCAGGGTTACACTGAAAATCTCTATCTTGAAAAACAAACAAATAAGTAAAACAAAATTATTTCCCTTATGAGGAAGGGACAAGGAGAATGAACAATGTGAAAAAAGATTGGCTAGCACAAAAAGACTTTTTTTTTTTTTTAAAAAAAAAAGACTTTTTTTTTTTTTTTAATATTTATTTATTATGTACACAGTGTTCAGCCTCCATGCCTGCAGGCCAGAAGACTTTTTTATGTGTGTTTCTGGGCAATAAGATCAGATGAGGGTGTTGAATTGACAACCCAGAATGTATTTTGAGGTCTGACCTTAGGTCCTCTGGAAGAACAAACACTTCTAACAGCTGAACTATTTCCCCAGTGCCTTTATTTTTTTCTAAGTGGCTCACTAAGGGGTTAGCCTCAAATTCATGAGGCTGCATCACTTACTCAATAGACAAAGGAACTTCTAGCCTCTCTTCAATGGAGGTAAGGCAATGTCTGTCTACCATGGGACCACACAATAAGAAAATGAAGTCACCAGTGAAAGTCTGTGATACACAGTGACCAATCTGTAAGTTTGCAATTGTATTATTATGCACACAAAGTTTTAGTATCTTATTCTTCCAGAGAATCAAGGGTTATTTTTTCTTCCGTTTTGAATGTCTGTTTATTATTTATTTATTTATTTATTTATTTATTTAGGGGCTCATGAATCCCAGGATGATCTCTAACTTGGTTTGTAACCAAGATGACCTTCCATTTCACTTGGCAAGTGTTGGGTTGACAGGAGTGTGCCCAGCCCAGCTCAGCTTGAGAACTTTTTTTTAAAAAACTTTCTTTTAGATTTATTTATTATGTATACAGTGTTGTGCCTACATGTAAGCTTGCACGTCAGAAGAGGGCACCAGATCTCATTACAGATGGTCGTGAGCCACCTGTGGTTGCTGGGAGTTGAACTCAGGACCTCTGGAAGAACAGCCAGTGCTCTTAACCTCTGAGCTATCTCTCCAGCCCCCAGCTTGAGAACTTTTGAAGGTGGTATTAATAAACCATAGTGATCCTGTCCTTGAAAGTGAATTCTAAGAAATGATTTAAATCCTCAGAATTTTAGGATTTTAGCTAAACATTATTTGCTAATGAAGTCAAACGTTTTCAATAGGTGTGGGTGCTTCTACTCTATCATCTATTTGTCCATCTGTCTGTGTGCCTGTATAAACTGTTTTTGTTTGCTTGTTTGTTTGTTTTGAGACAGGGTTTCTCTTTGTATGAGCCCCTGGCTGTCCTGGAACTCCCTCTGTAGACTAGGTTGACTTTGAACTCAGAGATCTGCCTGAACTCAGAATTAAAGGCATATGCCACCCTTGCCCTGGAACTTGCTGGAGTTTTTGTGTACCACCTGTGTGTAGGTGGCCTCAGAGGCCAGCGGTACCCTGGATCTAGAGTTACATGCAGCTGTGAGTTGTTAGAAGAGTGTTGGGAATGAAACCTGAATTCTCTTCAAGAGCAGTAGTAAGTGCTTTTAACCACCGAGCTATCGCTTCACTCCCCAAAATAATGAAAACATGTGCTTTATAGACTAGCCTAGTGATGCCTGCCTGTAATCCTGATATGGGAGATAAAGGCAGGAGGATTTGGGGTTCATGGCCAGCCTGGGTTACAGAGTGAAATTGAGGCCTGGGTTTTATGAGGCCCTATTACCAAACCAATCCAGTCCAATCCAGTCCAGTCCAGTCCAGTCCAGTCCAATCCAATCCAATCCAATCCAATCCAAGCAAGTACTTTCGTCATTCACTAATGCTCTGTTTCCTCAGTCATCCAAGAGCATTCTGTAGGAGAGGGGAAAGCCTGTTCTAAAGCTCTTGCTGGTTTCTACATGGATTTAGAAATAAACTCTAATTCCAGATGCTTCAGCCAGCATCAGAACTGCCTCATCCTTCCTTACAGGTGGAATTCAGAGATATAACTGAGATGCTTCTTTCTCTCTCTCTCTATCTGAGGACCAAACTCAGGGCCTTGCACTTGCTAGGCAGCGCTCTACCACTGAGCTAAATCCCCAACTTCCGAGATGCTTTTAATAGTGTGTGAGCGGAATGAGGCAGTCCTCAGTGCACGTATGGGGGACACTGAGGTCCTTATGGGCAAGGAGAAAAAAAAAAAAGGAACAAGTGACACATTTGGGGGGAAGTTCAGTAATGTGTATTTATATGAGGAGGCAGAGAGTAATACAGGGAGTATTAAGTGACGAGATCAGTGCTCAGATGGGTAAGAAAACACCACATTGTCAACTAGGCAATATCTGGTGCACGCAAGGCAGCCCGGATATCTAACCAGCAAAGCAAACATTCACCTAACAGAAGATACCTGTGTTTTTCTGCAAGGAGCAGGAACATAAATGTAACAGCCAGAATTGAATTATGCTCTACAAGAAAAAGAGACAGTGTCTAAAAAACAAAATCTTCTAGGACTGGAGATGGCTCAGTGGTTCAGAGTGTTGGCTGATGGTCCCAGGGACTTGATTTCATTTAACAGTTTATATGCAGGTTTGTAACCACCTGTGGCTTCAGAAAGGGATCAGACGTCCTCTTCAGGCTTTTGTGGGTACTGCATGCATGTGCAGTACTGGCTGCACAGACATACACTAAGGCATTAATATATATAAAAAAATTGAAGAAAATCTAAAAAAAGAAAAAAAAAAGCCTCCTTTTAAATTGACAGGGAATATCCATCTGGAAGTGAAGCAATTGTGAGAAAGCAATTTATGGAAAGTATTGCTTTTCTTCACAAGTATATTAGGCCCTGTCTAGGCTACTGCTGAACATCCAGCAAGGACAGCAAAGTCCACCCGAAGGAAAGCACAAATAAAGACAATGAATTCTTATTTATTTATTTTTAATTATGTGACTATGTGTGTAACTGGGTATACATTTCTGGCACACACAGATGACCCCGACATCCTGTGGATAAGGAGGCAACGTGGAAAAGCAGCACATTCTTCGTTTAAGGGCATTCTTACAACATATCCATGGGAATAATCTTATTGAGAGAGATTAAAAAATTTGTAGACTCTGTTCACACTTTTGGGTCCCAACGACCGAGGACAGGAATATCTGTCAGTCTAGGAACACTCTCTCCTGTTTCTTTTACAATAAGCAAATGGAGAACACTCAGTTTGGCATCCAAAATGCAGCCCCACACTATCCAGTGCTTCTCTCCTTGGTCCATAGCAAGTGGTACTGTTCCATATCAGGTGGACTCTGCAACAGGTCAAGACACCTTGCCTCTTTTCCCATTCCCACCACTGGTTCTGGCAACGTAACCTTTCGGTCCTTGATGCAGAACATCGGTTGCTACTTCTGTGGCTTTGTGATTATTGCAGAGTATGAAGCTTTGTTCATGGTGCACTTCAGTGAACTTCTCACAGCCCATGGCTGGGAAGGAGAGACTCAGCTTCGTCTCTACATGGCCATTTGCCTGGCAGGTGACATGAAAAAGAGCAGGTGTTTGACTTTCAATAGTGGGTCTTATATAGCTTAGTCTATCCTCTGTTTTGCTATAGTCAAAGATGCTTCTGAACTTCCCATCTTCCCACAGCTCCTCCTCCTCCTCTTCCTCTTCCTCCTCTTCTTCTTCTTTCTCTTCCTCTCCTCCTCCTTTTTATTTTTCAAGACACAGTTTCTCTGTAGTTTTGGAGCCTCCCTTAGAACTCACTCTGTAGACCAGGCTTGCCTCGAATTCACAGAGATCTGCCTGCCTCTGCCTCCCGGAGTGCTGGGATTAAAGGTGTGTGCCACTACTGCCTGGCTCACACTTGCCTTCTATAACAATGTTTGGATCAACCATGAGCCACGTGTAAGATAGTGGTACCATGTAGTTATGATTAAGCTGATACACTGCCCCTTTATAGTGAAACCTTAGTCTTTATGTATAATAGCACAACGCTCTAATTGTGTTTATGCTGATCGTGTGATCAAGCTCCTGTACCTACTGTCTTCCAGATGGTAACTAGTGGAATTTTGAATGCCACTACCTTGCTACCTATGCATTTACTGCATTATCCAAACTTTTTGCTGTTATTTTATGATGTACTCCTTTTACCTACAAAAAAAAGTCAGTTGACGACAAGTCAGCCGCAGGCAGGTCTTTTAGGAGGTATTCCAGAAATCATTGTTATTATGAGCGTGACAACTCCAAGTGTGTTTCTGCCCTTGGGGCCCTCCAGCGGGACAAGATGTGGACAGTGATATTGATTATTCTGACCCTGTGAGGGCATCCACTGATGTGTGCTTGTTTGTAGCTTAGCTTTGAACCAGTAACTTCTAAAAAATATAGAAAACACTAGGAACATTTGTTGAAAAATAAGGGGGGCACAAAGACACATGCAATAGACAGTCATGGTGGCTCACACCTGAAATCCCAGCATGGAGAAAGTTAAGGCAGGAGGATTATCATTTGAGGGCTCTCTGAGCTATAAAAACAACAAAAATGAAAAGAGGCTATAGGAAAAAAAAACAAAAAACAAACAAACAAACAAACAAAAAAAAAACAAAAACAGAAGCCAAACCAAAACAAGCACCCTCCCCAAATACTTGGTTCCTTGGCAGGGCCAAACGCTCTCCCCGAAGCCTTGGTTCCTTCCCAGCCTGCCATGAAGGAGCTGTCAGGGCTGAGGCTTGCTCTGGCTGAGACAGCGAGTGAACAGTGAGCAAACGCAAGCGTAGTTCCTGAAAACTATGAGAGACTGCAGAGACTGTGCATGTAGGCCATACACACAGCAATACCAATTGTTCTCAAACAGGGAAGAAAGGGATGGGGAGAGACTAGTTAGACGGAGGGATGGTGTTCTAGGGTTATGAGATCAAAATAGGATGAGTATAGTGAAAAACATGCCATAGGAGAGAGTTCAGGCTGAAACAAGCAGAGATACATGGGACAGTATAGGATAAGAAGTTTTAAATTAAGGCATCTAAGCAGGGCATTGTGGCACATGCTTTAATCGCACCCCTTGAGAGGCAAAGGAAGGCAAATCTTTGTGAGTTTCAGGACAGTTTGGTCTACATGATGGTATTTCAGGCCAGCCAGGGCTACACTGAGAGACCCTGTCTCAAAAACAAATTAACTGATAAACATACATTGTACACAGGTTCTTGGGGTGGTATTTCATTGTGGCTTGGAGTAGCGATGGTGAACACTTTGCATTTATTTGCTGCTCATTTGAATGTCTTTATTTGAGAGGTGCCTGTTCAGATCTCTTGCTCATTTTGTGCATTTAATTGTGGTCGATGTTGGGGTGTTCTAGGTGTATTTGACACACGTGAGATAGGAACAGGATGCTCTCTGCGGAGAGTTTGAGCTGAAGTCATGAATTTAGGAAGTGGACAATATTGTGCATAAGGGGGGTGTGAAAAAAAACGTGTGAGGAAAAGATGAAGGGTCAGCCCCCTCCACACAGTTGAGCGACAGGGAGATTACACTGGGGAGAGGAAGCCAGTTGGAGCGTTGGGATTTGGAGATGGGACAGGGAAGAGAGATGGCTTTAGGGCATTTACCAAATGGGATTGTAGACCGTGAGGGAAAAGCAAGAGCAGGGGACAACTGGGAAGGCAAGGAAACATTTTTATTTTTATTTTTGTATTTTGCTAAAATGGAAGACAATCACGGAAGTTTACATTGTCAAAGTAAAGAAAACTGTGTATACCTCTCTTAGTAGCAGATAGCTTGCATTCTAGAATGACTGTCACAAACCTTAGTTAGGCCAACACAGTAACTACTACATTATGGAAACACCCTGGGTGCAAACCTCAGGGATAGCACTTTTGTTTCCAGCCCCTTTTTCCCAGGAAGGGTGGGGACTAGTTTGGATTTGGATCTTTGCCTGTGGAAATGTCCTGGGAATTCTTCCCAAAGCTTAATGCTGTGTGAGCGTGAGTGTGTGTGTGTGTGTGTGTGTGTGTGTGTGTGTGTGTTAGGGAGAGGGCTGATTAGTGAACCCAGAGATGCACACATACTCAAAATTCTTTCTTGCTGGAGCACTTCTATCCAAAATGTTGTTTTTAGGCTCTGAGAAATGGGTTCGCTGTGCCCGGTTCGTACGGGCTTCCCGGAGTTGTTGAGCACCACATCACTGGGGGCGAGCTAGGCACACCGCCTTAGCAATGGTGTGTGTGAACTATTCAAGCAGAGCAGAGAGGAGGACCAATGGAGGAAGAAGAGGGGAGGTTTTAGTGCTGCCAAGTGGTGGTGCTGAGTTCAAGGTCAAGGGCAATACCTCCTAAGAGGCCTCTTCAAGACTGTGGCTGGTAGGGATGATTTACAATCGCAAGACAGCAAAGGAGTTTTTCTTTGTTCTCTCAGCACTCATTCTGTTTGTCCCCACTGTTTTGTTTGGTCAGATTTGTTTCTTCTCTCATCAAGTGTTTCCTGAACACTATCATGAGTAAACAGGCACAGCAGGTGCAGGTGATGTCACAGTGGCGGAAAACCTTGTGACTGAAATTGTATTCTAGCACAAGGAAGCTGAAATAAGAAAAATAAGTTAGCCTGGCATGTGATAAACTATAATATACTAGTGAGGAACAAGTCAAGGAAACGAATTCATAGACATAGCGAAGGGTTTGTCTCCAACGATACCAGCTAGTGTTTGGTCCAGCTCCAGAATGCAGAGGGAAAAATAAGTAAATAAATAAATAAAAACAGAAAGAATTAAATAGTGGGCTATTCTTGTAAGTGTTGCTGGAAAAACTAAATCATCAAGCTCTTGACTACTTTGGTATTTGTCAAGGTTTACAAACCTTATGCTACATTCTTTTTTTTTTTTTTTTTTTTGGGTTTTTCAAGACAGGGTTTCTCTGTAGTTTTAGAATCTGTGCTGGAACTAGCTCTTGGTAGACCAGGCTGGCCTCAAACTCACAGAGATCCGCCTATCTCTGCCTCCCAAGTGCTGGAATTAAAGGCCTGCACCACCACTGCCCGGTGCTACAGCCTTTTTGTGCATGAGAAAATCTTGTATCACAGGATTGAAATGTTGTTTTCTTCGAGTCTGACATTATTCCCTCACTTGCGTTTTCCTCATCTGCTCACTGAGCAGGCTGACGAGTCTTTGGCTCTGATGAAACAGCAATTCTCAGAGCCACATTGAGCATCTCCCATGCTTGGCCCTGTTTTGTTGCTGTGAGCACACAAGGAATAAATGCAGCTCTTCCCCAAGCTCCAAGCAAAATTGGACTGTCTGTAATTCACAAGGCCATCACAACTCCTCATTAAAAATGAACAGAAGTTCTGCCCTTTTCAAGTGCTTGAGTTCTGTCTTCCAGTGTTCTTTAGTAAGAACTAATGACCTGGCCGTGTGGGCTCGGTTCCTAAGAACCTGAAGCTGGATGCCAATTAGCTCTTCCTAGACAATGCATTCTACTGCCGTCTAACCCAGTCTTAGCTTCCTGCTTCTCTCCTGGTACAGAAAGTGCAAGTTGAGCTCAGCATGGTGGCACACACCTTTATTGCCAGCACTTGGGAGACAAAGGCAGGCAGATCTCTGCGAGTTCAAGGTCAGCCTGGTCTACAGAGACAGTTCTTGAACAGCCAGGGTAATGGAGAGGGATTCTCTTTAAAAACAGAAAGTGTATGTTGAACGTGTGAAGATGGTTTGAAATTGTGTGATCTGTTTAGTCATATTGAGTTGGGAAGTATGTCGTATTAAAAACAGAAGACTTTAGAGATGGCCCAAGGGCTAAGAGCACTTACTGCTCTTGTGGAGGACCTGGGTTCAGTTCCCAGCCCCTACATAGTAGTTTATGACTTTCTGTAACTCCAGTTCCAAGGGATTTGACACCTTCTTCTGCTCTTAGAGGACACCAGACACACGTGTAGTGCACAAACATACATGCAAGCACACAAGATAAAAATAAATCTTTAAATCAAACCAAGACAAAGGCCATTTTTGTTGCGGTATGTACCAGAGAAGACTCCTCAGATGTGGGTTTAAGTCAATAGAAAGTCTTTATTAGCCAGCTAGCGACTACACTGGGTCCTAGTGGAGCCAGTGTCTTTCTTGGGGTGAATGTTTAAGTCCAAAAACCATATCCCAGGGGCTGGAGAGATGGCTCAGTGGTTAAGAGCATTGCCTGCTCTTCCAAAGGTCCTGAGTTCAAATCCCAGCAACCACATGGTGGCTCACAACCATCTGTAATGGGGTCTGGTGCCCTCTTCTGGCCTGCAGGCATACACACAGACAAAAAAAAAATACTGTATACATAATAAATAAATAAATATTTAAAAAAACAACAACAACAACAACAAAAAAAACAAAAACCATATCCCGGGTTGACATATACTTCAGTTAACAAGAGCAATTAGGCTGGAAGCATAAGCAAGTTTAGTATGTTTGGAGATTTTCCCAGAACTATGGGCTTTGACGGATGAGGTCTTTGTTTTCATTCTGGCAGGTGGTATTGTCTACATGCTGAGTTTTATGGCCTGAATAATACTTCTATCATGGAATCCGATGTGCTAAGGTCTGAGTGGGACCCTGCCACAGTTTTCAGTGTAGTCCTTCCTTCCTTAGATAGTATTAATTGTTCAGCCTTTCTGCCTTTTATTTCTCTTGCAATATGTGATATACCGCTCGCTATGTCAACTGATTTTGTCCTCTGAGTCTTTGTAGTCTAAATGGGGATAAGGCCTGGTGGCTAATCTAAGACTCATAGGAAAAAAAAATCCCAATTTAGAGTTGATAGACAGCCGGGCATTGGTGGTGCATGCCTTTAATCCCAGCACTCAGGAGGCAGAGGCAGGCGGATCTCTGTGAGTTCGAGACCAGCCTGGCCTACAGAGCTAGTTCCCGGACAGGCTCCAAAGCCATAGAGAAACCCTGTCTCGAAAAACAAACAAACAAACAAACAAACAAACAAACAACAAAAAAAAGAAAGACAGAGGAGGACACTAGTTTATGCAGCTGGAAGAGGTTTGCCATTTTAACATTTTCTGGAGGGTAAGGAGTTACATGGTAATTAAAATTCTTAAGCCTCTGTCTTTTCTTGTGTGTGTTCTTTCTTTTTTTTTTTTAAATATTTATTTATTTATTTATTATGTATACAGTATTTTTTTGTCTGTGTGTATGCCTGCAGGCCAGAAGAGGGCACCAGACCCCATTACAGATGGTTGTGAGCAATTACATGTGGTTGCTGGGATTTGAACTCAGGACCTTTGGAAGAGCAGGCAATGCTCTTAACCTCTGAGCCATCTCTCCAGCCCCCCGTGTGTGTTCTTTCTTTTTCCATTTCTCTCCATCACCTTCTCAACATCACCCATGACTCTTCCTTTGGGTAAAGTCAAACAACCAATCCGAGCAAGAGTACCCCATGCTTGCTTTGTGACTTCCCTGTACCTCCAGGTTTTCGCTCCAGTTCTTAGCTCCACTGCATATGATTGGATCAAGGAATGCAGTTTTTCCTTCATGACTCTAACCGTAGTACAATTAAAATGGAAATAGAAGTTAGAAGCTGGTTATGTGGAACGTAGTCTACATTCCTTTAAACTGCCGGGCGGTGGTGGCGCACGCCTTTAATCCCAGCACTCGGGAGGCAGAGGCAGGCGGATCTCTGTGAGTTCGAGACCAGCCTGGTCTACAAAGAGAGTTCCAGGACAGGCTCCAAAGCTATAGAGAAACCCTGTCTCGAAAAACCAAAAAAAAAAAAAAAACAAAAAAACAAAAAAACAAAAAAAACCCCAAAAAAACAAAACAAACAAACAAACAAAAAATACATTCATTTAAACTGTGGGCAATGCTGCTTATATTCAGAACAATATGAATATATTGAGGAAATGAACATATTTTATTATGAATATATTAAAGGAATATTAAAAAAAAAACTCTAACCTTTTTTCCCAAATGGCACTCCATAAGATGAGAGAACAAATATAAAAACGAACAATGGTTGGTCTTCATAAGAAAATAGAATTCTGATGGGGGCTAGAGAGAAGGCTCAGAGGTCAAGAGCCCTGGCTGCTCTTCCGGAGGTCCTGAGTTCAATTCCCAGCCACCATGTGGTGGCTCACAGCCATCCATAATGAGATCTGGTGCCCTCTTCTGGCCTTCAGGCATACATGCAGGCAGTACATTGTATACATAATTAAATAAATTAATTAATTAAAACAAAGAAAATAGAATTCTGGGAGTAGAGTTGTAGCTTAGTAGTTGAGTGCTTACCCAACACGTGCAGGCCCTAGGTTTCCTTCCCCGTACAAAACGAGGAAAAAAGAAAGAAAATACCTCTTGAGCCATAATGGCACTGTGGAGCTCAGGCTGGCTTTGATCTCCTCATTCTTCTACTTTTGCTTGACGAATGCTGGGACTACATTCAGCTGTATCACTGCATTGAACTTAATATTTTGAATGTATGAATGTTTTCAAATGTTCAGTCAAGCCTACAGATATCCAACAGAATTTCTACTAAAAAAGGAATTGCTTGATGCAACCAATAAACCATTTCAAATTCAGGGAGCTTTGGCATTTTCTTCCTCTTATCTGGTATCTTCAACTATAAATGGAAATTGTAAAGCTGCCTATGGCGTGTGACTCTAATCACCGCTATCAGAAGGATCAATGACTCTAGACCAGACAGAGCTGCACAATCTCCAAACAAAATAAAACAAAACAAAACAAACAAACAAAAAACCAGTCAGCCAACAAACAAAATAGAAATTATAATGCCAGAGATAGGTTAGTAGTAGAGGGCTTGCCTAGCAGTCATGAGACCTTAGGTTCAATTTCCAGTACTACAAACAAACAAACACCCCTCCCCCAAATCCCCCTTCCCCCCAAGCTACAGCAACAAATACCAAAAGCCCAGACTGCTGGTTCAGACCCTGCAACCATCTGCCCAGGAATCCAGCTTCTTTATCTGTAACAAACAGCCTAGAAGCCATCACGTGTGCCATTGTAGAGACTCACTTGGAGACCCAGAGTTAATAGGGAGGTTATTTTAAACTGATGAAATTAGAGATCCAGTAGATACACGTGGGAAAAAAAATCCCGGGGCTTGGCTTATCTGACTGAAGCAGTAACTTGGGGCGGGGGGGGGGGGGGGGGGGGGGACTGTGGTTACTATCAATCTCTTCAGGGGAGTTCCTGGCCAAGAAGGAAAGACCACATACACCTGCATAAACAACATTATCTCAGACATTCCTATAGCCTCAGAGTGTGCCTAAAGCCCCATTCGTATTTCTTGAAGGAGCTCATTTGTTTGCCCTGTAAGAGACTTTCTCCATTCTCTTGTTTCCCCATTAAGTATCCACAGCTCTAACTTTAAGCAGTAAGCTGTAATTGAACCTATCATTTCCTTTTTATACAGAAATAATATTTTTTTTTTGAGAAGGGATCTCACGTAGCCCAGGTTGGCCTTGAATTCCTTATGTAGCAAAAGGTGGGTGACCAGAATTGATTCTCCTGCCTGTCTTTTCAAAGCGCTGGAATTACAGGTGCAGGACACCACACTTGGTTTGTAAATACCCCATCCCCATCCCATTAAGCTGACTTTGTCAGTTTAGCTTGTAGTCTCTAGGTACTTCAGAGAGAGAGGACCACAGAGAGCAAGTTTTCTCTTCTAAGAAAGTTAGACTTGGCTGCAAGCCAGACTGTTGTCTCTACTCATAGCCCAGGTAACCAAACAACAACGTCTCTACTATGTGGTTCAAAATGGATAGAACCTAGCAACAGGCAGATAGCTTCACTTTGTATTTCCATTTTGGGGTTACCCAGAGAAAGCCAAACGTGTACCCTATCAGCTCCTTCATCCTCCCAGTCTATCTTCAGGACACACCAAGTTTCTCCTCTGTTCAGTAATGTTTCCTTTTCTTTTCTTTTCTTTCTTTCTGTTTTTTGTTTTGTTTTTCGAAACAGGGTTTCTCTGTAGCTTTGGAGCCTATCCCGGAACTAGCTCTTGTAGACCAGGCTGGACTCGAACTCACAGAGATCCGCCTGCCTCTGCCTCCCGAGTGCTGCACGTAAGCCTCCTATTCTCCAAGTTCCTGAGGAGTCTCAACACAGCTACACTGTAAGTACTGAATATGGTTGGAAAGGGAATGAGAAAATTCAAGGATAGAAACAGCGGTCTGTGAAAATCAAGTGCTTAGCTTTCTTCTTTTTCTTCATCTTCTCCTTTGAGAGAGGATCTCTATATAGTTCTGGCTGTCCTGGGACTTGCTGTGTAGATCCGGTTGGCCTAGAATTCATAAAAATCCACTTGGCTCTGCCTCCCCAGTGCTGAGATTAAAGGCTACCATGCTCTTTCATTCTTTATTAAAGAAGCACAGGTTTCAGAAATCGCATCAAGTTTTAACTTTGAAACAACCTTTGTAAATTTCCTGTGTCCCTAAATGCACACATCAGCACTGCCATTGCCGCTGAAAAGAAAACAAAGGCTAGCTAGTGCCGCAAGAGTTAAAATGTCGTTATGACTGGAGGTTTAACTCAGTGGTAGAGTGTGTTTCTCCCATGGGCTAGGTCCTCGGTTCATCAGAGAAAGAGAGAGAGAGAGAGAGACAGAGAGAGACACACAGAGAGACAGAGAGACACACACAGAAAGATTGCACACTAGAGGAATTGGCAATAAAAAGATTTATTTTTATTTTAAATTTTGTGTGTGTGTGTGTGTGTGTGTGTGTGTGTGTACTCACGGAGGACAGAAGAGGGCATCAGACCTCTGACTCTTGTCCTCTCTCATGCCCACTCCCATGGTTATGGAACTCAGGAGGCTATGACTTTCCAAGTTTCTTTTCTGCTAAAGCTAATTACGGGAGGGCAGTAGAGGGCATAGCCATCCCAAGTATCTCTTAGTGAAAGCCATTCCCATTTTCTATGTGAATGAGTTCATCCAGCGGATGAATGT
This sequence comes from Microtus oregoni, assembly GCF_018167655.1. Taxonomy (NCBI): domain Eukaryota; kingdom Metazoa; phylum Chordata; class Mammalia; order Rodentia; family Cricetidae; genus Microtus; species Microtus oregoni. The sequence goes on from NW_024543082.1 coordinate 15,616,820, forward strand.
GCCCGGCTCCTTTGTAAAAGCCTGGGAATTCCCACTGTAAGCCCTTGATCCCTTTCTCCCGTGTAGAGCATAGCTGCTTGTCTGTGTCAGCACAGTGTGAGGCTGAACACACTGCGGCTAGCACAGTTTTGCTGGAGGGTTTCGGCTAGAATCACAGTTCCCCCCGGCCCAATGCTTTAAGCAGCTGTTCTGTGCACAGTACAGAGAGAGAGGCTTTGTGTGGGGACTTAGGAGGCAGTAATTCACTCGGCATCTTTAAAATGACCAGAGGATTTGAATAAGCGGAGCTTCACAGCAACTCGTTAATGTAAAATATCAGATGCGCCCAGAGTCACAGTAACAGCTGGGAGAGACTCGGAGAGTCCCTCTTTAATTTGGGGCCTGACACCTGGCAACATTTGGAGCTATAAATAGAGTATGGGAGGAAGGGGGGGGGAAGCCGAGAGATCCCCGTGCTGCTGTCTTCATACACAGAATGAGAAGGACTTAGGAAAGAAGAAGAAAAAAAAATCTCACTTAAAAATGAATTAGGGGGTCATTCTGCTGAAAGTTCTATACTTAAGACAGCCAGAATTCTAATAGGGTTTGCAGGATGTCTTGAAACTATGGCCGAGGCGGCACGAAGCTACTTAATCTCTCTACTATGAAAACTAGATTTAAAGCCCCAGGACTCAAGCTTGTAAACTTAGGGACAAGAGTCATATATCCTTGTTCAGGTTTATTCAATGCCAAGTTCTCCAGCACTGGGGAGGGCAGGGAGGTGAGCATGAAGAAGGTACGCAGAGGGTGTTGGAATGGTCCGAACTGGGTCCCAGGAGAGGATGCTATTAGTGTTTGGGCAGTGTCTCACAGCCAAACAGCAAAATAGGAGTTCTTTTCATTGTGATCTCCAGAACCATTGCTGGAGTACTTGTCAATGTGGCAGTCATCAAAAAGGAGGAAGAGGGATTGAAGGAAAGACCCAGTGGCTAAGAGTGCTTGTCGCTCTCCCAGAGGACTGGGAGCTAGGTTCCTAGAACTCATGTTGGAAAATCACCACCTGCAACTCTAGCCCCGGGGCATCTGATGTTCTCTTCTGGCCTCCAAGAGCACCCTGTACATGTGTGTAGGTACACACACACACACACACACACACACACACACACACACCGTACTACACATAAATAAAAACTTAAAAAACAACTAAACACATGGAGGGTGGTGTACACACCTTTAATTCCAGCACTCAGGGGGCAGAAGCAGGAGGATTTCAGAGTTTGAGGCCAGCCTGGTCTACAGAGCTCGTTCTACGACAGTCAAGGCTACACAAAGCAATCCTGTTTCAAAAACTAAACCAAACAAAGAAGCAAACAAACAAAACAACTAAAAGCAGGAAGGACACTGTGGTTTCATTGTGACACGTGGCTGTCTGTCTCAGGGTCCATGGAGAGAGAGCATGGTGAAGTGCAGGAAGAACAGAGTTGCCTCTCTCCTGGCAAACAGGGACAGGAAGGGACCAGGGCCAAGATGTACTTTTCAGAGGCACATTGCCAATGATCCCCTTCTTCCCACAAGGCCCACCTCCTGGTTTCTACCGTCTGCCCAGAGTGCTATCATCTCATGAATCCATGAAGACACCATGCCCTAGACAAATTATAGAAGAAAGAGCTTATCTGGAGCTTACAGTTTTATCTCTGCCATGGAGAGAACATAGCAGCAGGCAGGCCAGCGTGGTACTGGAGCAGTAGCCAGGAGCTTTTACCTTGGAACACAACCATGAGGCTGAGAAAGCTACCCAGGAATGGTGTGGGATTTTGAAACCTCAAAGCCCATATGGGAGCCATATTGCCCAACCCTTCCCAAAGAGTTCTACCAAATGGGAATGAAGCATTCAGACATATGAGCCTATAGGGGAGTGAATTTCTTATTCAATCACCACAGAAAAAGCCCACTTGTTATGTCAGAGTCCCCAGAAACCCATCAATTTTCTAAAGACTACAAGCTGCAATGCAGCCTCTTAGCATAAAGTCAGTGGGAGATTTTTTAAATTTTAATTAATTAATTAATTAATTTGTTTTGGTTTTTCAAACCTGTTCTGGAACTCACTCTGTAGATCAGGCTGGCCTCCAACTCACAGATATCTGCCTGCTTCTGCCTCCCAAGTGCAGGGATTAAACGTGTGCACCATCACCTCCCATCTGGGAGATATTTCTTTTTTTTTTTTTAAATATTTATTTATTTATTTATTATGTATTCAATATTCTGTCTGTGTGTATGTCTGCAGGCCAGAAGAGGTCACCAGACCTCACTACAGATGGTTGTGAGCCACCATGTGGTTGCCGGGAATTGAACTCAGGACCTTTGGAAGAGCAGGCAGTGCTCTTAACCACTGAGCCATCTCTCCAGCCCCCTGGGAGATATTTCTTATTCAAACAGTATCACTCATTTTGTAAAGGCGCTAAGTGAGTGAAGCAAGAGGAGGCGCTTCCAGGAACCTAGTGTAGTGCTGGGTCTTAAGCGCTCTTAGCTGCATCTCTTCCTTTGGAAGAGTAAGAAACGGTATTGGAAACTTGCCATATAGCCCAAGCCAGCTTCAAACTCACAGTGATCCTTTTGCCTCAGCATTCCAACGACTGGGATTACAGGGACATGTCACCATCGGTTCATTTATTAGATAAATGTAATCAACTTTTTTTTTTTGCTTTATTATTTTAACTTTACTAAGTCGGGTAGGGACGCATAACAGTGTTCTACTTTGCAAGGGAAAGTCTCCAATTTAAGAGTGAACTTAAACCGGGTGGTGGTGGCACATGTCTTTAATTCAGCACTCAGGAGGCAGAGGCAAGTGGATCTTTGTGAGTTTAAGGCAGCCTGGTCTACAAAGCAAGTTCCAGAATAGCTAGGACCATTTCACAGAGAAACTCTGTTTCGAAAAATTAAAAAAAAGAGTAAACTTAAGTATACCAAAGTCTTAGACATTTTAAAAAATGTATTAAACTTTATTTATTTTTAATAATTCATTTAGATTTATTTATTTTCAGTATATGAGCCCTTTGCCTGAATGCATTTATGTGAATTACCTTGGAGGTCAGAAGAAGACATCAGATCCCGTGGAACTGGAGGTATGGATTGTTGTGAACAAGTGTGTAGGTGCACAAATTAACATGACCAACGATGAAAACTAAATTAACAGGAGATAGCAGCCACTGGTCATTAATATCCCTTAATGTAAATGGACTCAACTCACCCATAAAAAGGCACAGGCTAACAGACTGGATACAAAAACAGAATCCATCTCTCTTCTGCATCTCAACCTCAAAGACAGATATCATGTCAGAGTAAAAGGTTGGGAAAAAATATACCAAACAAATGGACCTAAGAAACAAGCAGGTGTAGCTATCCTAATATCTAACAAAATAGACTTCAAGCTAAAACCAGTCAAAAAAGACAAAGAAGGACATTTCATATTAGTCACAGGAAAAATCCATCAAGAGGAAATGTCAATACTGAACATCTATGCCCCAAATACAAGGGCACCCTCATATATCAAAGAAACACTTCTAAAGCTTAAATCATACATTAAACCCCACAGACTTCAACACTCCCCTCTCACCACTGGACAGGTCAATCAGATAGAAAATAAAGAGAGAAGTAAGAGAACTAACAGATGTTATGACTCAAATGGACTTAACACACATCTATAGAATATTTCATCCAAACAGAAAATAATATTCCTTCTTCTTAGCACTTTATAGAACCTTCTCAAAAACTGACCATATACTTGGTAACAAAACAAACCTCAACAAATACAAAAAAATTAGAATAACCCAATGTACCTTATCAGATCACCATGGTTTAAAACTAGAAGTCAACAGCAAACCCACAGAACACCCACAAACACATGGAAATTAAACAATGCTCACCTGAATCATCAATGGGTCAAGGAAGAAATAAAGGGGAAAATTAAAGACTTCTTAAAATTCAATGAAAATGACCACACAACATATCCAAATTTATCGGACACAATGAAAGCAGTGTTAAGAGGCAAGTTCATAGCACTAAATGCCTACATAAAGAAGCTGGAAAAATCCACACTAGTGAATTAACAAACATTTGAAAACTAAAGAACAAAAAAAAAGCAAACTCACCTAAGAGAACTAGATGGCAGGAAATAATCAAATTGAGAACTGAAATCAACAAAATAGAAACAAAGAAAAGAATATAAAGAATCAAGGAGACAAAGATTCTCTGAGAAAATCAACAAAATAGACAAACCTTTATCTAAATTAACCAAAAGGCAGAGAGAGAATATCCAAATTAACAAAATCAGAAATAAGCCGGGCGATGGTGGCGCACGCCTTTAATCCCAGCACTCGGGAGGCAGAGGCAGGCAGATCTCTGTGAGTTCGAGACCAGCCTGGTCTACAGAGCTAAGTCCAGAACAGGCTCCAAAGCCACAGAGAAACCCTGTCTCGAAAAAAACAAAAAACAACAACCAAAAAAAAAAAAAATCAGGGGGGTTGGAGAGATGACTCAGTGGTTAAGAGCATTGCCTGCTCTTCCAAAGGTCCTGAGTTCAATTCCCAGCAACCACATGGTGGCTCACAACCATCTGTAAAGAGGTCTGGCGCCCTCTTCTGGCCTTCAGGCATACACACAGACAGAATATTGTATACATAATAAATAAATAAATATTAAAAAAATCAGAAATGAAAAGGGGGACATAATGACAGACACAGAGGAAAAATAAAGAATCATCAGGTCATAATTTGAAAACCTGTACTCCACATAATTAGAAAACTTAAAGGAAATGGATAACTTTCTAGATAAATATCACTTACCAAAATTAAATCAAGACCAGATAAGCAAATTAAACAGACTCATAACTGCTGAAGAAATAGAAATAGTCATCAAAAGTCCCCCAACCAAAAAAAGCCCAGGGCCAGATGGTTTCAGCTCAGAATTCTACAAGACTTTCAAAGAGGAACTAATACCAATACTCCTCAAATTATTCCACACAATAGAAACAGAGGGAACATTGCCAAACTTTTTATGAGGCTACAATTACCCTGATACCCAAACAACAGAAAGACAATACTAAGAAAGAGAATTACAGACCAATCTCACTCATGAACATTGATGCAAAAATACTAAATAAAATACCAGCAAATCAAATCCAAGAACATATCAGAACCATCATCCACCATGACCAAGTTGGCTTCATCCCACAAATGCAGGGATAGTTCAACATTCAAAAATCTGTCAACGTAATCCACCATATAAACAAGCTGAAAAATAAAAATCACATCATCTCATTAGATGCTGAAAAAGTATTTGACAAAATACAACATCCCTTCATGATAAAGGTCTTGGAGAGAGCAGGGATACAAGGAACATACTTAAACATAATTAAGCCAACAGCCAACATCAAACTAAATGGAGAGAAGCTCCCAGTGATTTCACTGAAATCAGGAACAAGACAAGGTTGTCCACTCTCTCCATATCTATTCAATATAGTTCTTGAGGTCCTAGCTAGAGCAATAATACACCAAAGGGAGATCAAGGGGATACAAATTGGAAAAGAAGAAGTCAAACTTTCACTGTTTGCTGATGATATGATAGTTTACATAAGTGATCCCAAAAATTCTACCAAGGAACTTCTACAACTCATAAACACTTTCAGCAATGTAGCAGGACACATGATTAACTCAAAAAAAATCAGTAGCCCTCCTGTACACAGATGATAAAAGAGCTGGGGAAGAAATCAGAGAATCAACACCTTTCACAATAGCCACAAGCAGCATAAAATATCTCAGAGTAACTCTAACCAAACAAGTGGAAGACTTGTATGACGAGAACTTTAAATCTTTGAAGAAAGAAATTGATGAAGATACCAGAAAGTGAAAAGACCTTTACCTTTTTAAAACACAATCATTAAACTGTGAATCTCTAAGTATACCTGAGTCATTTACTCTTTTAATTTATCTCAATGGAAAACAATATAAGATTCACAAAGTCTTGTGTTTGCAAGTGGTAGGGCAAAACTAAATTGACCCATGACATCTCTCTTAACTGAATCCAAGAAACTTTCTCTGCACAGGGTACAGATGAAGCAGGTTTCCTATTTCTATTGGCCTCAGTTTTCTTCCATTACCCTCTCCTGACAGACTTGATACTAACAGACATGGTTCCTAAGCCTAATCTTTCCATGACAGCGAAGAGTAGAAGATAGCCTCCGTGTCATAGACCTCAGTAGGGAAACTTCTGGTGTCACACACACTCATACCAGTTCATCCACTCTCACCCACTCATGTACACTCCACTATACACTCGTGCACACCCATCCACCCACACTCACACACACACTCCTTACACACCACACATTGATATCTTTTTTCTCTTTCTTTTTTCTCTTTCTTTCTTTCTTTCTTTCTTTCTTTCTTTCTTTCTGAGATAAAGTTTCTCTGTGTAGCTTTGGATCCTGTCCTAGCAATCGCTCTGTAGACCAGTCTGGCCTTGAACTCACAGAGATCCACCTGTCTCTGCCTCGCAAGTGCTGGGATTAAAGGTGTGCACCACCATCACTGGGCATTTTTTTCTCTCTTTTTCAAGACAGCATTTCTCTGCATAGTCTTGCCTGTCTTGGAACTCACTATGTAGTCTAGACCAGCCTCAAATGAACAGACATCCACCTTCCTCTGCCTCTTAAGTGCTGGGCCTCTTCTTGTGTTGATACCTGGCAAAATCAGAGGGAAGCTTGTTACTGTTTATTAGTGTCATGATCCATGTTTGACATCCTGAAGTTGGAACATGTCTAGGGAATCATATGTTAACTCTTTGTAATTGAGCATGAATGCTGATATTAGCTGTCGCTAGAGGGTAGACATGACTGTTGTTTCTTGCTCAAGGGAGTCCTACATTATTATTTCTTTAGCATAACTGAAGAAACACTTTTCCAGAATTTCATCTAGCAGACCATCCCAGGAACACTTGGGGTAAATTTGAAGTCCTAACTGTGGATTGGAAACCATATAATGTTATTTTCCGGTATGCTCAGAAACACCCTCAGACATCATAGTGGAGCATTCTTTTGCTCTGAGAACATAACGGATAAAATTAGTAAAAAAAACTTGGCCGTTTAAGACACAAAGTTGAAGGTAATTCAAAAGGAGTTACGATGTGGATGTAAAGATATAGAAAGACAAATTCATCTGATGTAGTTCACATACTTTCTTTTAATAAAGGCACAGAGTAATATACGACATAAATTTGTGTTCAAATAAATCAGGAAAAAATCCACTAGGCAAGAAATAAAGAGTGTTTAAAAGCATTTTGTCTTAGTTTAATGGATGGTGTTATTTCTTAGGGGTCGAGAATATACTGGTGTGCTATGCAGTTGATAGAAACTTAGATTTAATGTAATGCAGCATCATAATTCTTGGGAGTAGGTAGATTATTCTATGCATTACTCTTTTTGAAGTATTTGAACATGTCCCAAATTTCAGATCCAGTTAGTTTAATATGTATCTGTATTAGATTGCCCAAATTCATTGAAATATAGTCATTTGATATTATCATTCATTTTTATTCACAATACAAAATTCCTTCACTTTAAACAGGCAAGAATGAGAGCTCATCAAAAATAAAAAAAGCTGTCTCTAGGCTGGGTGTGTTGGCATTTGTTTCCAATTAGGGGTTCAAGTTCAGCTGAGGCTACATAGTGAGTTTGAGGCCAGTCTAGGTAATATGGGACAAGGAAAGTGATCCCTAGGCTATTTTTTGGGGGGATGGAGTGACTGTTGGGGACTTGGGGATCAGATCTAGAGTGCCACCATGCAAGGCACCAAGCTGCAGTTGCAGTTTTAAGCTCTTCCTTCTGTGCACGCAGCATGTAATTTACCTTTTTCTTTTCTTGGCTATGCTGCAGTTTGAATGCAGAAACTTAAGTGTTTGATCATTGAGCAACATTCACAGCCCTCTTTTCATTTTTTTAAAAATTTAATATATGGTCTCACTAAGTTGCTTAGTCTGGCCTTGAACTCACTATGTAGCACAGGCAGGCTTTGGACTTTCAATTCTGCTCCAGTCTCTCAGGCATCTGGGCTTACAGATGTGTGCAACAGGCCAAGATCTCTCTCTCCTTCCTTCTTCTCTCTTTATTTATTCCTTCTTGATTCCTTTCTTTTTCTTCAAGACAGGGCGTCACTATGTAGCCCACACTGGTCTTGAAAAAGTAATCTTTATACCCCAGCTTCCCGAGGGTTGGAATTACAAGCATGTGATACCCTAATTAGTTTATAATTTGTGACTAGAGTTGAAGATAGGATGTGGAAAGAAGAAAAAAAAAAGAAAACTCTTTAAAAAAAAAAGGAAACTCATACAGCTTATTGGATACACAAAACAACTCCTTTTTGAATAGAAGTTCTTTTTCTTTTTGTGAATGTGTGTGTGTGTGTGTGTGTTTTAGTATTTAAAGACAGGGTTTCTCTGTAGCTTTGGAGGCTGTCCTGGAACTCACTCTGTAGACCATGCTGGCTGCCTGTCTCTACCTCCTGAGCACTGGGATTAAAGGTGTGTGCCACCACCACCCAGCAACAAATACATTTTTTTTTTTTTGAGACAGGGTTTCTCTTTGGCTTGGAGCCTGTCCTGGAACTAGTTATTGTAGACCAGGCTGGCCTCAAACTCACAGAGATCTGCCTGCCTCTGCCTCCCAGTGCTGGGATTAAGGGCGTGTGCCACCACAGCCTGGCTAACAAATGTATTTTTAAAGTACAGAGAAAAAGAAAATAGGATGGTCGCTAAAGAACACTTGTCAGATGCTCGGATTAAAAATTGCTTATGGAACTGATCAAGGGAAAGGAGAGAAAGAAAGTTGGAGAGAGGAGACTGACCATGTGGAAACTGTTTTCAGTCAGAAGCCACTAAATTGAGCTTTTCAGCTTCTTAGTCATGATGAGGGTAATGCTTCCTGTCCTCTTTGCTCATGTCTACTCTGTATTTCAGTGACAGACAGTCACCACTTTATCTTTCCAGGAACGTGTGCCTTATCTGTCTCAGCCCACAAACTTAGAGATCTCTCTCATCGGAACCTATTGCTTTTTTAAATTAAAAAAAAATAGTAGGTAGATCTCCGAGTTTGAGACAAACCTGGTCTACAGAGTGAGTTCCCAGACAGCCAGGGCTGCACAGAGAAGCCTTGTATCCAAAAAACAAAACAAAACGAAACAAAAAAATGGAACTGGAGGGATTGACACGCTAACCCAGTCACAAATCCCTCCATCTGCAATCTGTCCTGTTGGTGTGGGAGGACCTTCTGTCTATGTGTTTCTTTTATTGGTTAATGAATAAAGAACTGCTTTGAGCTTATAGTAGGGAAGAACAGATCTAGGCAGAGAAAGGCAGGCTGTATGCTGGGAGAAAGAAGGGCAGTGTCAGAGAGATGCCATGGAGCCACTGGAGACAGATGCTGAGAATTTTACTGGGTAAGCCACAGCCACGTGGCAAAATACAGATAAATACAAATGGGTTAAATTAATAAAATTAATATGTAAGAGTTAGACAATAAGAAGCTAGAGCTAATGGGCCAAGCATTGATTTAAATAATACAGTTTCTGTGTGGTTATTTTGGGTCTAAGTTAGCCGGGTGGCCAGGAACAAACAAGCAGAGACCCCTCCAACATCCTGCTAGTAAGAAGTGCTGGGGTAAAGGTGGTGGTAGAAATTGTGGAAGTGGCCAGCCAATGACTGGCCCAGCTTGAGAACCATAGCATGAGAGGGAGCCCATGCCTGAATGCCAGGATCTAGAACACGACAGCCCAGAGACCTAGGAGAGAACCAAACATGGCTGGAGAAAACGTCAATGAAATGATTCCTGATGATATTCTGTTCTACTCATATACATTCATTTATTTTTGCCAACTCAACTGTCATCAGAGAGTCTTCATCCAACAGCTGAAGAAAGTAGATGCAGAGACCCACAGCCAAACATTAGGTGGACCTAGGGGAATCCTGCGGAAGAGAGGGAAAAAGGATTGTAGGAGCCAGTGGAGCCAAGGACACTACAAGAAAGTTCATAGAATCAATTAACCTGGGCTCATAGGGGCTACAGAGACTGAACTTTCAACCAAGAAGCCTGCATGGGACTCACAAAGGCCCTCTGCAAATATCTTGCTGTTGTATAACTTGGTTTTTTTGTGGGACTCCTAACAGTGAGAGCAGGGGGCTGTCTCTGACTCTTTTGACTGTTCCTGGTACCCTTTCCTTCTACAAGATTGCCTAGTCCAGCCTTAGTAGGAGAGAAGAAGGTCTCCTATTGCCTAGTCTCACTGAAGCACGATATACCATGGCTGACTGATATCCGTGGAGGCCATCCCTTTTCTGAAAAGAAACAGAGGAGGAGGAGTGGAAAGGGGAGAGTAATTGGGAAGAGAGGAGCGAGAGGAAACTGTGGTCAGGATGTAAAAACAAAGCAAAAGAACAACAGCAACAACAAAATAAACCAAAACAAAAACAACAACAAAAAAACCCCATCAAGCACATAGAAACATGGAAAAAAGTGACGTCATAAAGTAGAATACACAGCTTGCTAATAAACATAACTTCTATAAGGGTATATGGGTGTGTTTACATTATAAGATTTATCAGTCAGATGGTGGTGGCACATGGTTCTAATACCAGCACTTGGGAGGCAGAGGCAGGCAGACCTTTGAGTTTGAGACCAGCCTGGTCTACAGAGCTAGTTCCAGGACAGTCAGGGCTACACAGAGAAATCCTGTCTCCAAAAACCAGGGTGGAAAAAAGAATGCAGAGCTGGAGAGATGGCTCTGTGGTTAAGAACTCTTGTTCTTCTTCTTTTTTTTCTTATGGTTTTTCGAGACTGGGTTTCTCTGTCACTTTGGAGCCTGTCCTGGAAGTAGCTCTTGTAGACCAGACTGGACTTGAGCTCACAAAGATCTGCCTGCCTCTGCCTTCTGAGTGCTGGGATTAAAGGCATGCCCTACCACCGCCTGGCAGCTTTTGTTTTTTTTTTTTTTCTGATAAAAGACAGCATTTAATTGGGCTTGCTTACAGGTTCATAGAATTAGTCCATAATGATGGGAAGCAGGCAGGCATAGCACTGGGGCAGGAGCTGAGAGCTTTACATTCTCATTCTCAGTCAGAGAGAGACGGGACCTGTCAAGGATGTTGGAAACCTCAGATCCCGCCCTCAGTTACACAGGTGAAAAAACCATACTTATAAAAGTAAATCTAGAAATCCAGGTAGTGGTGGTTCACACTGTTAATCTCAGGATTTGAGAGGCAGAGGCAGGTGGATCTCAAAAAAAAAATTAGTACATAAAACCACACACAAGATGTATATATTTATTGGGTACCTCGAAATATTTAGAGATACATTCCTGTTGCCTTATGTTCCAATCAAGGGTAAGCCTGCCTGTCTATTCAGCTGTTTATTACTTCTTTGTGAATAAAAATATTTTTAAACTTTTCTCCCAGCTTTTTGAAGTACACAGCGAATCATTGCCATCCATGGTCACCCCACTGTGGATCATTGCCATCCCTGGTCGCCCCACTGTGGAAATGCTCACTGAAATGGCTCTGGTAATTTGTTCCATTAAATTGGTAATGAGTCATCTTCTGATGCTCAGCTATCCTTCCCACTACACTCTAAGCCCCTCCGTGGCAGTGGTCTTGCCCCCATCTGAAATATCCAGCAAATAAATGCTAACTGACACGCTCTTCTATTTGCATAGAAACTGATTTCATTTATTATAACACCTTGAAGAGAATGTTTATTATTTTCTATGCAAAAGTTCTTCAGGTCCTGAAACTATCACTATTATTATTGTAAACTGATTTTTGGTGTCATATTTGTAGTCATTTCTTAGAGTTTTTCCATTTAAAAATTTTAGACATAGGGTGTTTTGTCTGCCTGTATGTGCCTCATATGTCTGTATCACACGTGTGCAGCACCTGTGGAGGCAAGAAAAGGCTGTTAGATTCCCCTCGGACAGGAGCTATAGATGGTTGTGGGCTCTCTGATGTGGGTGCTGGTAAATGAACTGGGGTCCTTTGCAAGAACGGCTAGTGCTCTTGATCAGCCCTCATCTCTCATTTTAAAATTGTGTTTCAGGTTTTCATTTTTTACACCTTCTCTCCTTCCTTCCTTCTCTCCTTCCTTCCTTTCCTTCTTCCTCCTTTTTTCCTTCCCCCTCCTCCTCCCTTCTTCCTCTTCTTTGTCATTATTTGAGACAGGGTGTCATTTAGCCCAGGTTGGCCTTAAACTCCTATGTATCTGAGAATAACCTTGAACTTCCGATCCTCTAGTTTTCTCTTCTTTTTTATTGTTTTTTTTCTTGTATTTATTTTTTATTTTTTTTTACCTTTTTTTTTATTGAGAAAAGGAGAAAAAAAACCAAGTTTCCTCCTCTTCCCAGCCTCCCATTTCCCTCCCCCTCCTCCCACCATTCTCCCCCTCTTCCTACCCTTCTCCCCCCCCCACTCCTCTCCCCCTCCCTCTCCAGTCCAAAGAGCAGTCAGGGTTCCCTGCCCTGTGGTAAGTCCTATTTTATTGTTTTTTTTTAAAAAATATTTATTTATTATGCATACAATATTCTGTCTGTGTGTACGTCTGCAGGCCAGAAGAGGGCACCAGACCTCATTACAGATGGTTGGGAGCCACCATGTGGTTGCCGGGAATTGAACTCAGGACCTCTGGAAGAGCAGACACTGCTCTTAACCACTGAGCCATCTCTCCAGCCCCTATTTTATTGTTTTTTTTTTTGAGCTATACATTTTTCTCCGCTCTCCTCCCTTTCTCTCCTCTCCCTTCTACTCTGAACCTCTAGTTTTCACATCACAAGTGTTGGCATTATAGGCATACAGTACATGCCTAGCTTTCTTTTCTTTTATGTCTTGTTTTCCAAAGTTCTTCCCTATTATTTTATTCCTCTTTGGCAAGCACATCATCCTGGCAAGAATAAATGGTGAAACAGGCCCTCTCTTTGGCAGACAGGAAGCAGAGAGTTTGGGGAACTCAGGAAGAGGCCAGAGAGAAACATGGCCTTGGCATCTGCCCCCAGAGATCTACTTCCTCTACCTACCTATCTCTTAATTTCTGTCACCTCTGAATAATGTCATCATATTAGAAATCCTTCAAGAAATCTTCCATTGATCAGGTCAGAGCTCTCATGATCTAATTGTCTCTGGAAACATCTTCACAGATATACCTGGATGAGGGACTGATTAGCCTCTAGCTGTTTATCAATCCGATTAGTCAACAATCAAGGTGAATATCAGACTTCAATTTGGCTTTCCTTTGCAATAAAGGGGATTTTGGGGAAGATTTCTAATGTTCTGTTGCACATTTTTTTTTTTTGAAATTTGTATTAAATGATGAAGAGTCAGAATATGTTGCTATTTGTTTCTACAGAGGAGCAATTGGTTAATTAATTATTATTGTTATTAATTTTAATAATATTGTTAACAATACTGGTAGTAATATTATTTTTTATTTTATTTATTTATTTATTTATTTATTTATTTATTTTGTTTTTTCGAGACAGGGTTTTTCTGTGGCTTTGGATCCTGTCCTGGAACTAGCTCTGTAGACCAGCCTGGTCTCGAACTCACAGAGATCCGCCTGCCTCTGCCTCCCGAGTGCTGGGATTAAAGGCGTGCGCAACCATCGCCCTGCTGTAATACTATTTTTTAATAATAATAAATTAACATTCCTAAGCTCAGGGTAGGTGATGTCTTTTCTTTTCTTGTCTGGATAGCTTAAAACCACCAGCGTTAAGCCATCCACGCATTTTTGAACCATTGCCCTGGCCCCTGAACACCATTTTGATTATTATTCTTTTCTGTGTAATAGGTTATATATCATATTTTGGGGTTCCAATCTATCTAAAGAATGAAACTTAGAGCCGATACAATCAGGTGAATTTTCTGAACCAGGGAGTAAAGACATATTTTAGACATGATCTTCTATGTCGGGGTACCTTCTATGGTCTGTCCATGGCATGCATTTTAGGCCTTTCTTCCATTTTCAGTTGTGTTACACTGGAGCAAATTCACTCATTTCGTTGAGTACAAGAGCCTCATGCAGCCACATGCCTACAAATAATTTAGAATTTACTGTTATAAAATATCGAAGACTCTGAACTCATGTTTGATCTGTTTCCACAACCAGATACTGAATGTATCTCTTGTTTGAGATTGGGGTTGTGAAGAACAACTGTGTGTGTACGTGTGCATGTGTGCGTGTATGTGTGTTTGTGCGCATGTGTATATGTTTGTGTGTGAAAGTGCGTGTGTGTGTAGGTGAAGACTGCTCATTCATTTCCTGACTGCTCAGACCCAAATAATCAAACAGAAACTATATTAATTACAACACCGGGCTATTAGCTCAGGCTTCTTATTAATTATCTCTTACATTTCTATTAGTCTGTGTATTGCTGTGAGGCTATGGCTTACTGGGTAAGGTTCTGGCTGACTGTCTCCTTGGGTAGCTACATGGCGTCCCTCTGATGCTGCCTACTTTCTATATCTCTGGATTTCCTGCCTGGCTTTACTAAGTCATTGACTGAAACAGCTTCTTTAATAACCAATGGTAATAAAAAATATTCATAGTATACAGAGGGGAATCCCACATTATGTGTGTGTGCACATGAACACAAATAATGAAACTGATATGTAAAACCAGGATTTAAGTTGAGATTAATGGCCTAATTTTCTCATAAAAGGAGCAGTTGTGTTTTGGAGTTTGAGACCTCAGGAAAAGACCACAAATTCAATCTGAATTATAATTAGTTAAATTCATTAAATCTGCTAGCAGAACAGCAATCTCTGAGCCAAACTTGAAACTGCATTGAGAAGAGGGTTTTTAAGGGCGAGAAGCTGCGAGGAGACCTTGAGTGTCTGCAGAAGCAAATCAAAACCTCTTCTGCCCACAAGGATGAGGTGTTCAAGGTAACTTTAAAACAGTCCTCGAATGTTTACATAAGCAGGTTACGGAAGTCAAAAAAGCAATTATTCATATAATAACAAAGCAGATGGTCAGGGCTGTACATTTATGATTGGGGGTCACTGAGTCAGGGTTACTGGATGACTTATCCTCCACAGACTGAAGTCAGAGATAAATGGTCAATGGGTACCCAGACGGATGCCTAGCACAAAATGGAGTTCCTTCAGCTATCACAGTCATATGCCTGTAATCCTAGCACTTGGGTAGAGGCAGAATGATCAGGAATCGAGGTCCTGTCTACATAGTTTGATGCTAGCCTGGGCTAATAAAAACTAGAAAGTCCTCACCCACAAAGAAAGGAGTCACCCAAATATAATATTGTAACCAAATGAACTTTTTTTTTTTTGGTTTTTCGAGACAGGGTTTCTCTGTGTAGCTTTGGAGCCTGTCCTGGAACTAGCTCTTGTAAATCAGGTTGGCCTCGAACTCACAGAGATCTGCCTGTCACTGCCTTCTGGGATTAAAGGCGTGCTCCACCACCATCTGGCCAGGCACCAAATGAACTCTTAAAGGCTCTGTTTTCCGATATAGCCACACTGTTAAGTTGTGGGGCTTAGAACTTCAATCTATGAATTTTTTATAAGTACAATTTAGCCCTTAACACACTCCTAAGGTACAATAAACAAAGGGGAAAATTTGAAACTCTCAATGATTAAACATTTAGAGGAAGGACTTTGCACAACTAAGACCTAGATACACAAGAAAAATTGGGGTTGGTTTTAGTATTTGTATCCCTGAACTCACAAACCTAAACCGCAGAGCTTAGGGAGAGAGCCAAGTCATAAACTGCTAGCCTTGCAAGCATGCTGATCTAAGTTTGATCCTCAGAACTTAGAATTTTTTTTTTTTAAAGAGCTAGATGTAATGATACACACCTGCAAAAATACACTAGGGAGGAGAGATGGGAGAATCCTTGGGGCTTGTTGGCCAGCGAAGCCTACTTGGTGTATTCTAGTCCTCTGAGGGACTCTATAACCAAATTGGACAGCACCCAAGGAACAATGCCTGAGACTGTCCTGTGGCTTCTTCCACATGTACATACACAAACCTGCGCACACACAAGCACACAGAAAACTAAACCACAGCACGGATTTGAACTATACATATTGATATCTGTGGCTTTTCATGAAGGATAGGGTATACTTACATGCCTTCTCTTCTTTAACTGCTCCACCTCACCCCAAACAAAAAGCCAAGTACACAGAACTGATTTAAACCAGTCTTTCAGATCTAAGCAATGAGAAACACTTCTCTGAAAACAAGAGAAAAAAGTGGGGTGAATCCTTTGGTGGACCCAACTGAGAAAGATGTGAGGCTATAGCCAGGAGAGGAGAGCACAGTTCTTCCTATAACACTGCAGAGACAGAATCAAGACATGTCTGGGGTTTGGGAAAGTTGGTGCTTATGTGACAAAATCCTAGAATGGAGGGAGCCGTCCTGGGGGATTTATGTACTCTGTATCGGCTGGAGACAAGTGGTGCCAGGCTGAGGAGATGGCCAATAAAGGATCAGAGGAAGGAGCATGTGATATCTGCACAGGGCCAGAAAAAGGCTGTGCTGCCAGCCAGACTGAGAAACTCATGACTTACGAGACACTAGCGACAATACAGAGAAGGACTTTCATTTAGCAACCGGGAATAATCAACCCTAGGTTAACCATGGCTCTCCTCATTTCTAATAAATTAATAAGCAAGAATAAAAAATAAAAAGCAAAACCAAAAAGGGACCAGAACTTTTCAAATAGTTTAACTGTATCTGAGAACGAGCTCAAGAGTAAAATGATAAATAATGAGAAAAATCAATTAATGGACCCAGAGAAAGAACCAAAACAAAAACTGCTTCTGTCTGCAGCAGAAGAAAGGGAAGTAAACAGCTATAACTACACTGCACATACTGAAAAACGTCAAGAGAAAGGTAAGCACAATGGCCAGTTTTCTTTTCCTTTTGGGGAGTGGGGAGACATGATTGTCCTATGTAGTACAGGTTATCCCCAACTCTTAGTCCTCTTGTCTTCCTGGGTGGTGAGAGTACAGGTATGAGCCATCACACGCAGCAAAGGTATCTTTTAAAGTAGTAATCTATTCTTGCTGGGCAGTGGTAGCACACACCTTTAATCCCAGCCCTCAGGAGGCAGGTGGATCTCTGTGAGTTCAAGGCCACCCTGGTCTACAAGGCAAGTTCCAGTACAGCCAGGGGCACACAGAGCCTTGTCTCAACAAGCCAACAAACATAAAATGTTAATTTATTCTTGCATATTTTCTTTTTTTGACATTTATTTATTTATTATGTATACAATATTCTGTCTGTGTGTATGCCTGAAGGCCAGAAGAGGGCACCAGACCCCATTACAGATGGTTGTGAGCCACCATTGGTTGCTGGGAATTGAACTCAGGACCTTTGGAAGAGCAGGCAATGCTCTCAACCTCTGAGCCATCTCTCCAGCCCTCTTGCATATTTTCATGCATATACAATGCACCTTTATCATTTCCCTCCCCTACAACTGATCATCTCTTATATCCTTCCAAAACACAGTTTTTTTTAAATATTTATTTATTATGTATACAATATTCTGTCTGTGTGTATGCCTGAAGGCCAGAAGAGGGCGCCAGACCTCTTTACAGATGGTTGTGAGCCACCATGTGGTTGCTGGGAATTGAACTCAGGACCTTTGGAAGAGCAGGCAATGCTCTTAACCACTGAGCCAAAAACACAGTTTTATAAAAGACTCAAAGTGGCATTTTACAGACAGACATGATAACATCATCATAATGTAATACTGGTTTTTATTTGTGTGTGTGTGGTATATGTGTATTTACGTGGTGTGTGTGTCATGTGTGGTGTGTATGTATTGTGATATGTATGTATTGTGCTGTATGTGTTGTAGGGTGTGTGTGCATAGATGTGCGTGTGCAGGTACATTCACATGTGTGTGAGCATTTGGGGCCAGAGATTGATGTTAGTTGTTTGCCTGTATTTGTATTTGTATTAGGTTTGCCTTGCAACCTTTATTTTTGAGACAGGGTTTCACTGAAGCTGGAGCTCACCATTTCGGATGGTCGGGTGAGTGAGACCCAGGATCCACCTGTCTCCACCCTCGAGTGTAGGAGTTGCAGGTACATTACATGACTGTAGGTTCTGGAGTTCTGAACTCAGGTCCTCCTTATGTTTGCAAAGCAAGCACTTTGTGCACAGAGCCATTTCCCCAGGTCCAATTTTGATTTTCAACAACCAGAAATGTGGAGCCGTATTATACCCACAAGTAAGAATACTGTAAGCAGACTGGTATATTCATGTACTGAAGGACTGTTCATCAATAAAAAGGTGTGGTTTATGGATAGATATATGCAAGAACGTTAATAAGCCACAAAGTAATTGTGCTGAGACTAAAACAGTAGCCAGAAGAACACAGGAAAGAAATTCACCTACAGTGAGTGGTTGCCTGGAGACAGTAGTGGACTGGGTTCCCAAGGTTATGCAGAATCCTTTTGGGGATGAAGTTGCTCATTATCTTGAGTTTTGATTTTGAAGGTTCATATCTGTCAAATCTTATGAAATTGTCTTCTTTAAAACATGTCGATTGCACCTCTTTTAAAAGGTTGTAGCCATTGGCGGGACTACAGGGTTTTGGGTGGGTCTCCTTGGGAAGCTGTTACAGGCTAACCTGTACTTATTTAATGTGTACTCTACAATCCTGAGGGGCAGTTTCTGTACCGATGACTTTCTTTCTTTTTTTTTTTTTTTTTTTTTTTTTTGTTTTTTCGAGACAGGGTTTCCCGATGACTTTCTTTGAGGCCATGTTTTTCTCTTCTCATATTTTGTTTTGTTTTCTGAGAGAGAGGTTCAGATAGCCCAGGCTAGCCCCAAAACTTTAGTTCTGATCCACCAGCTTTTACCTCCCAAGTGTTGTAAGATTATTGGCGTATGCCATGTCTGATTTATGTGGTGTTAGGGTTGATCTCAGGGCTCAGACATGCTAGGCAAGCATTCTGCTATCTGAGTAAATCTCCATCTCTAAAAATATATTCTTTTTGTTTGTTTGTTTGCTTGTTTGTTTGTTTGAGACAAGTTCTCTCAATGTAGCCCTGGCTGTCCTGGAACTTGCTATGTAGCCCAGGCTAGCCCCAAACTCATAGAGATTCAGAGGCAGTGATAAAAAGATCTTCAACGTGCTGGGAATAAAGGATGTACCACTATGCTTGATTTCCACAGACTGGTAAGTGCCATTTATTTTCAGCCTCATCTGAAGTGAATCTTACTCTCCCAGACAGGAGTTTGGTGCCTCTAAAGCCTTATGTGTTTGCTATTTAGACGTCAGGAAACTGGACTTAGTGCTGGAGGTCAATGGAAAGAGAACAGGGAAGGGATGGCATCCTTGCAGCATCTGCAACAGTTAAGAGGCTGGGTGGTCCTTGCAGCGCGACAATATCGCGTTGTCCTCTGGAATGGGGTCGCTTTGTGCACCAGGAAATCTAGTTCTCCTACAGATTATTTATCTTGACAGTTTGCAAGCAGAGGAGAGGCACAATGATCAGGAGCTTGCTGATTACCAACAAGGTCGACCGCAGATCTTTTAATCTTTGTTATGCCCCATCGTTAAATAATTCACGGGACATTCATTCAGGAGTGCTTCTGCACCGGCACACCAAGCTGCTGGGACTCTATGGAGTCTGGCTATTCACACTATTCACAGTGTGTTTAGAAGGGCTCAGCCTCGGCACCACCTGCAAGCATATTAGCAATGCAGACTCTCCGGCTTCTCCCAGACATGCTGAGTCGGTATCTGCATTTTAACAAGGTCTCCCAGTGATGCTGAAGTACAGATGAGGAACTCTGTCTGAAGGGTTCTCCTTAGTGCCTCTGCTGCTTAACAACCACTATGACTTTGAGAAAGTAACTTCACTCCTGCAAGTGGTTAACAGACAGCGGGAGTGGAAGCCACTCTTCATTGCTGAGAAGATTTGGTCTAATAAGCCTTGTAAAGCCTTACACACTAACTGCTTGTCCACTATAATAATTATTATCTTATAATTGGGAGGAAAGAAAATTCTCTGAGTGGTAAATCGGTGATGATTAGTGTTAATTATCAGCTTGACAGAATCTGAGATACCCTGAGATTTAAGTGGGCCTCTGAATATGCCAGTAGGGGATTATCTTGACTTCACTAAGTGAGGTGGGAAGACCCATGGTGATTGTAGATGGTACCATTCCTTGGGCAGGGGACCCTGGGTTGTGTAAATGGAGAGAAGGGACTGAGCAGCCATTTGCATCATTGTTTCTTTCTGGCTGCAGAAAGTGTAGCCAGCTGCTTCCAGCTCCTACTATTTTGGCTTCTCTGTTTTCCTGAACTGTACCTGGACTCCGGAGCCAGTCTGAACCCTTTCCCTCCTCTTTTGCTTTTCTGAGAGCAAGAGAAAATAAACTAAGGTAATATCAACTTAGGTGTTGACAGTGCTGGCAGAACATTCAAAGAAATACTTGATCCTGGGCAAGACAGGATCAGGAAAGAGGGACAGGGGATGACTTCATCAGCATGAATTGTCACAGCAAAATGCCATAGTCTGGTCTGGACTGTAGAAGCCTGAGGTCAGAAAGTCCTCTACCTTTCTCTCTACTCCACTTCCTTGTCTCCCATCCCTGCTCATCTTCTAAGCCTCAAATACTATTATGAGGCCTCACCCACATACCTTTATGACTTAATCTAACCAAATAAGTACCCAAAGGACCTACTACCAAACAGCACCATGCTGAAAGACTTGGAATTTCAACATATGAAGCCAAAGTGATGGTACGACCCTGTAATCCCAGAACTCAGGATAGTTAAAAGTCTGAGGCTAGCCTGGGGTTCTACACAGTAAGACCCTGGTGACAAGCAGACAAAAATTCAAGGAATCACCAAAGCATCAACATGTGCATTTTCAAGCATAAACATTGAGTTGGTTACAGAGAATATATTAGTTGATAATGTTGTCACTATTTTTCTATGCATGGCAATTTTGCTCATTAGAATTTAAATGACATGAAATTAGATGATGATGAATCTCTTTCTGGAGAAATGCCCTCAAAGAAATGTCCAGGAGTGCCGAGATGCTTGTCAGGACACTGATGGAATTCAGAGTCTGCGGTGAGAAGACTCATACTGACTCATCCTAACACTTCCCAGTTTGATAGCAGGAGAGTACAGGACTGGCTTAATTAATTACCTTTCTAGGCTGGGTGGTGGCGGCACACGCCTTTAATCCCAGCACTTTAATCCCAGGTGGATCTTTGTGAGTTCGAGGTCAGCCTGATCTACAGGGTGAGTTCCAGGATAGGTTCCAAAGCTACAGAGAAACCCTGTCTCGAAAAACCAGAAAAAAAATTGCCTTTCTATTGCTGTGATAAAACATCATGAACACAACAACTTGGAAAAGTACGTGTTTGTCTGGCCTCAGAGTTCCAGAGGGTTAGAGTCCATTTTGGCTGAGAGAAGACATGGGCAGGAATAGGTGAGAGCTTACAGCTGGGACCTCAGGCAGGAGGCAGGCCATTGGGATGACTCTGTTGATGCCTCAACGCTCACCACTGGTGACACAGCTCCTTCGACAACTCCAGACCTCCTAATCTTTCCCAAACAGTTCCACCAACTCCAACCAAGTCTTCAAACAAATCTTATGGGTCAGCTAGTTAAGCTATGTGATTTTTCTTATGCCATTATTTTCTCTTTGAAACAATTTGGAGTTTCAAATGTCACAGGCTGATTGTCAAATTACCAGGAACGCTTCTGTGAATATCTTAGAAAATAAGATTGCTTTTCCACCAGTCTCCAATACTGTCCTCAAATTTGCATTGCTGTCATCCTTTAACCCACAAACCCCACTCGGGTTTCAGCAACTGTCCACCACCCCTCGCATCTATCACAGCCCCGAGGCCTGGTCTGGACTTAAAATCCCAGCAGGCCAGGTCCTGACCCCTCCCTGACCCCCAAAAGAGGAACACGCGGTCCATTTTCCTTCCTCCCAGTGATGGCGGTTGTGCGGCTTCCAGGTTTCCCCTCGGGGCCACCCAAGAGCGCAGTACTCCCATTAAACCTGGATATTTCTTATTTGGCTTGTTTTGATTTGGTTTGATAGGGAATTTTGCGTCGGCGGAGAGTTCGCGTTTAGAAAATATTCCTAACAATGGTGATGGTATTTCTCTACTGTGAAATTTATCAATAGATAATTGATAATCATTTTGGTGAAATTTACTGTGATATCAATTATGTACTTTCAATTTTCTCATCAAAGTTTCTTCTACATTTGTTGTCTGTTGATAATACTTACCCAAACAACTTATTATACCAATGTCTGTTGAATGCTTTTCTAATAATTGTTACATTTTATTTGGTGTGTGTGTGTGTACACACACACACACACACACACACACACACACACACACACATATATATTTACAAACTAATCCCAGGTCCCCCTCTGTGTACACACATTTTAACCTGTAGAGTTAAAAGCACTTTTTGCTCTTGCAGAGGACCCTAGATTCATTTACAATCATCTCCAACTCCAGTTCTAGGGGATTGGATGCCCTCCTCTGAACTCTGCAGCAATATCCACTCACATACACAGATACATAGACACACAGATAGACAGACATACAATTAAACATAATTGGACATAACATACAACTTTTAAACATTTATTTATTTTTATGTGTATTAGTGTTTTCTCTGCGTGTATGTCTATGTGAGGGAATTGGATCTTCTGGAACTGGAATTGTAGATCTTTGTGAGTGCCCATGTGGGTGCTGGGAATTGAACCCATCTCCTCTGGAAGAGTAGTCAGTGCTCTTAACCATTGAACTATCTTTTCAGTTCTACAAATCTTTAAAAAAAAAGCATATAAATAACAAAAAAGAAAATTATAGACTAACTCCTGAGATGAACATAATTCTAAAATATTTCCACTAAAATCAGGAACAAACTGAGAGTTTTCACTTTTCCCACTATTGCTCAATACAGTGTCTGATGGTTTAGCTAGAGCTTTAAGACAAGCGGAGGAAATAAAATAGACACCAAACTATCCTTTGTTGCAGATGACGTGATGCTAAACCTATGAAACCCTGTAGACTGAACCAGGAGACACATTGAAAGAGGAGACTCTTTCAATGAAGGTGTAGTAGACAGTAGTGGTCACCTTCCCAAAGAAAACTGACCTTCCCTCCCCCAGAAGCCATCTACTGCCAATAGCTCCTCTGCTCAGGATGGAGCCTTAGGAACCTCCCTCTGGAAGTTCCTTTTGTGTTTTAAATAAGGTTATTTAGCTTGTATTGAGTTGCATTTGTATTTTTTTCTTATTAAAAAGCTTATACAATGCACCTTGATTATATTCTTTCCTCTTCCACTCTCCTGGGTCCTCATCAGTTCTACCCAACCGACTTCATGTTTTCTCCCGCCTCCTCATATAAATGGTTCTTCTTGTTTGTTTGTCTGTTTTTTTGAGGTAGGGTTATTCTGTATAGCCCCGGCTGTCACAGAAGCGTCTTAATCTTAGATATTTGCAAAGAGGCCTTCATAGAATGTGCAAAGAGACCTCATTATAATGCAAATTTGCCTATTTGCTGTTATTTTTCCCTACAGTACTAATTCGTTAAAAATGTTCATGTCATCAATAATTTTAAAAGTTAGGAAATCTGAAGCTGGGTGTGCTGGTTTACAGCTGTAATTCTAGCACACAGGAGGCTGAGGAAGGAGGATGGCTGTGAGTTTGAGGTTAGCCTAGACTGCATAGTAAGACTTTACTATAAAAAGAAAGGAAGAAAAAAAAAGGAGAGAAAGAAGCAAAAAATAAAGGTAGGAAGGGAGAGGTGGAAGGAGGGAGGAAGGAAGTCAGGAAATAGGGACACGAGTATTGATTTTCTTCCCAAATAAGGACATTCTATACATATGTGATATGGAAAGCTCGAGAACATCATGGAACCACTATATTTTAGAGTCAGGATTTGACTGTAGTTAAGGCCTCATTTGTGCTCAGTGCCAACTATTTTAAAGTTGTCCACACTCCAAGTTTCCATATTTTATCTGATAGTCCACTAATGATACTTAGTAACTGAGTCATTGCCAGGTGTGATCATCCCATCTACAACCCCGACCCTGGGGAGGCAGAGGTGGAAGGACCATGCCATGAGATTAGTACAAGGTTACACACTGTCTTCAAAAGAAGGGAAAAAAATTAGTTAATTCTATTTTTAATGTGCACAATACAATACATGGTTCAAACTAATTAAACGATGGATGGTACTATCATTATGTTTGAACTGAGTGTTTAAGGATAAGACACTAAGCTATTTTGCCAATAAGTGATCCTGAAATGTTGGATGCCCTTTCCTCAGCACCTCCATCAGTATTTGTTATTGCTTCCTTCCTTCCTTCTAATTGTTTTTATCCTTGGCCACCTGGGAAAGGCCATTGCTGGGACAGTATGCTAATTTGAACATTAAATCTTTGGGGCATTTCCCTTTTTCTCCTTCATACAAATGTAAGGCTAAGTTTTTAAAAAATAACTTGTTAGCACCTCCTCCCCCAATTCCTCTAACAGCTACATATTGGAATTCCCTTCAAGGATGGAAGGGATTTGGTGCAGGCTTTTGTGAAGCAGTTAATTGTACCCTGAGAAGAAAACCTTATACACAGAGGAAATGGGTTTAAGTGACAGTTTGGCAGTAAGAGGGGACGTTTCTCTCTACCTAAGTTGTTCTTGACAATGGGTACTTAACTAGGCTGATTGAATGTGACTCCTGTCATCAAAATTAGTAAGGCACGAAAAACCTTTATCAAATCACTCACTACATTGCCTGTCTGAAAGCAAGAATAGATTCCTTATGTAGGGGAAGTGGCTTTCCTTGGTGTTCCATCTGCCAGGGGAAGGTTCTGGATTTTAGGACACTGTCAAAAGGAAGGACCTACATCTGCTAATCCCCCTGGGAGTCCTTCAGTATTCAGCATTTCAGAAGGCCGCTGATTTGAGCAGTGTGATAATTAAATTCTCTCTTCTACTCTTTAATTTGTGCCATTGATAACTAATTTAGTGGTTCTTTAATCAAAGGTCTTGCCTAAATTTATGTTCTTGATTTTAGATAATCCTCACAAGAACATCTAATAAGAGCATGGCTACCTCTGGTGGCCACAAGAGGGATGAGTTAACTAGAGTAAAGAAGATACAAACAAGCCAGGCATGGTGGCCTGGGCCTGTAATCACAACACTTGAGAGGGAGAGGCAGGAAGATTATGAGCTCAGGGCTAGCCTATGCTACATAGACCCTGTTTCAGAAAATACAAAACCAAGGCCCCTAAAATGTATGAAATTATTACTGGATCTACTCACCATTTAGCTTTCCTTCTATGTTTAATAAATATAAGCTGCTGGGGACATTTATATAAGCTAATGTTTCTATTCCTACCTATTAAGTTTTTGTTCTCTTTATTTCCAAGGGGTTGTGAGACTCTGGAATCAATTTCTAATTTGGCCCAAAGTCATTTACTTTGTAATTATTCATCATGCACTGATGCTTGTGCTGTTTCTGTCTCATGTTTGACAAATCAAGGGGTTTTTAGCTAAGTAAACCAGAGGAAGCTTCCTTTGGTTTAGAAGAATACAGATTTCATTAACTGCAGAACCAATTGAATCCATCTCTGGCTATTAGATCTCCTTGGGAAGTGCAGGGACTAAGAAATAATTTTAAACTACAGACACGCCAGCCTGGGCAAAGAAGCTCCTGGGGGCCTGTAGAAATAAACGCATTTGCCCAGCTAGTCCAGGCTTGATGCATGTTTTGAAGGTCAGCACATAGCCAGTTCTGAAGGTGACCTCTCAGAGAGAGAGAGAGAGAGAGAGAGATGCAAAGCTTTCAGCCATGACCAGAAAAGGAAGGCATAGATCAACACACATGAGGAGTTGGCAGATATAACTTGATCATCATTTGCCCCAAGCCCTGCCTTTGAACATTCCTTTGGAGAATCAAGTTCCAATATATGAATTTGAGGGTGTTTCTTAGCCAAATCACAGCACCTGTTTCCTATCCTTTACACACTAGTTTTATATGCTCCAATTATAGCAACTGCATGTCACTCATTGCCAAATAACTTTGGGGAAGTAGATTACCCCTGGAGAGAATTATTAGCCTCTATTACTACTGTGTCATGTGTGCACATTGTTTTGCTCCCTGAAAATGCATATTTTTTTTTTTAAAATCAATTCTTCTGTTGATAAAGTTTTGCTGTGACAATCTGTGCCTCTGTGAATTAGTCTAT
Source organism: Microtus oregoni (assembly GCF_018167655.1). NCBI lineage: Eukaryota > Metazoa > Chordata > Mammalia > Rodentia > Cricetidae > Microtus > Microtus oregoni. The sequence continues at coordinate 15,643,105 of NW_024543082.1, forward strand.
GCACAACTCTTTGTGTATAGATGCCGAGGGCGGGGCTATGGAAGAGCAGAGAGGCTGACTCATTTCCCTACAAAGACGACATCAAAGCATTTGTAGCTTTCTTCTTTCCTTTTCCTTTTCTGGAGATGCACACACTCATCTTTTCATATCTTGCTTCAAAGTGTTATAATCTCGGACAGACTAAAGATGCGGTTGGTGAAAAGCATGACGACAAAACTCAGTGCTTCTTGGGTCCTAAGAATACATAGTGGTGTGTAGTTGTTTTCAAACTAAAAATTCCACCATTAATTCCATCTAAATGCTGGAGTCTTGGAAAATAATCCTGGACATGGGAAAGACTAGAATTACAGTACACTAAAGTTCTCCTTTCTGGTCAGTGTGCCCAATACGGAATTCTTAAGCAACTAGTATGCATCTGGCTCTGTCAGAACCATCACCTTTACAAAAATATGTTCAGTAATTATAGGTAAAAATATTTTATGTGTTTGGATGTGTGTGTGTGCACTCACGCATGTGTGTTCGTGTGCATACATGTGCATGTGTGTATGGGTGTGTATGCTAGTGTATATGTGTGTCTGGGTATGTGTGTTCCAGAAGCCGGAAGATAGCACGAGGTGTCCTGCGCTGCCACTTGGCATTGTTCCGTTGAGACTGGACTGGGTCTCTCATTGAGCCCTGTGACGAGGTTGGCCGCCAGCAAGTCCAAGGAATCCTTCTGTCTCCACTCCCCACAATGCTGGGGCTACAATCATCTCAGCCTAACCTGACCATTTCTGTGGCTCTGCCGTTTTGAACTTAGATCCTTAAATTTTTTTAGTGAGCACCCTATACTCTGAGCCATCCCTCTAGCTTTGGGAAAGTCTTTTATGATGACATAACAGTTCATTAGATCCATGAACGAATTGGGGGTGACATGAAAGAAAAGTAGGAGAAGGGAATAGAAAAATACAAAAGATCTGATGCAGCTGGGAATGCTCGGGCAGGGCACAGCCAATGGGCTGATCTGGGCTTTGAAGACTTTCAGTGGTTGGTGATGCAGCTCATTGGTAGAGGTCCCGCTTTATTGGTGTGAATCATCACCATGGAAACTCACCTGCCAGTGGTCTCTTGATTTCATATATAATTGTCACTAAAATTTTATGCAAGGAACTTTTGAGACAGTCTTATTAGGTAGACCATTCTGACCCAGAACTCTCAATCCTCCTGCCTCAGCCTCCTGAGTGCTAGCATTCACAATGCACCCCCACACTCTATTTTATTTGTTTTTCAACTATTTTATTGAAAATATTTAGCTGGGTGGTAGTGTTGCACATTTTTAATCCCAGCACTCGGGAGGCACAGGCAGGTGAATCTCTGAGTTTATGGCCAGTCTGGCCTACTACAGAATGAGTTCCAGACAGCCAAGAATACATGAAGAAAACCTGTATTGAAAAAAAAAAAAACAAAGCAAAAAACAAAAAAAGGAAAATGAAAATAATTAATGTAGCTGGGCTTGGTGGTATATAATAATATACCTTTAATACCAGCACTTAGGCAAGTAGATCTCTGGGAGCTTGAGATTAACCTGGTCATAGAGATAAGATTGCATACTGAGTCCCTGCTTCAAAAAAAAAAGAGCGTAAGAAATTACCAATGAGCCGGGCGGTGGTGGCGCATGCCTTTAATCCCAGAGGCAGGCAGATCTCTGTGAGTTTGAGACCAGCCTGGTCTACAAGAGCTAGTTCCAGGATAGGAACCAAAAGCTACGGAGAAACCCTGTCTTAAAAATCAAAAAAAAAAAAAAAAAAAAAAAAAAGAAATTACCAATGTTGTCCTAGTTTTATTTATTTGTTTTGAGATAGAGTCTCTCTGTATAGCCATGGCTGTCTTGGAACTCACAATGTAGATCAGGTTAGCCTCGAACTCACTCCTTCATGCTGTACACACACACACACACACACACACACACACACACACACACACACTCATTTTGTCAAATTCAGGAAGATTTATTTTCTGCCAGACAGGGTTATTTCTCTAAAGCAGGGTTTGAAAAAATTACATCGAACACAGGAGAAGGTAAAATAGTCCAAAAAACCTGCAAGACTAGGGGTTTTTCAAGGATTGAGGGATTTTCAGAGAAGTTTTTGTTTTGTAGGAACTTGGTTGAACATTTCAAAACAATTTGGCAGGATATCTTATCTTACCAGGGTGCATTCAAGGTGTAAGTCAAACTCCATAGCATGGACAGCATGTCACATCTCAGAAACAGGTTAAAGTATGGTCAATCTTGAATTTTGCAGAATATAGAAATGAACTTATTCTGACCCTATAACAAAATGACTTCCATCCTTAAGATGGAGTCAGGTGGGGTCATCACAATTTCCAGTACCCACATCATGACTGACAACCCCTCATAACTCCAGGCCTAGGAGATCCACCACTCTCTTCTGACCTCTGCGGGTTCTAGGCATATATGTGGTACACACACACACACACACACACACACACACACACACACACACAGGCGAAACACTGATACACATAAATAAAAACTAAAAAAATTTAAAATATAGCTGACAAATGAAAGCCTCTCTATGAGCTTGATTCTCTTCCTAAGTTGCAGAGGAGCTTGACATTTTGGTTACTGCCAGGAGTGAGACATTGATCACAGTCTTTTCTCTCTCATTAGCATTTCATGTCTCTCCACCTTTTCACACATATCAATCAGTGAGTTTGTCAGTGAGCAGCTCTGGGCTTTGAGAATGGATTTCCGGAAACCAGGGGCGATTATACAGAAGTTAGAAATCTACATACAGAAATCCTGGGATGGCACGGAGGGAACTACTCATCTCTTTATTATAAATAACATCATACCGGCAATTTCTGCCAAAGCAGGGTACTTCAATCCAAACAATACCCACTTGCTTCTGTGCATAGGTTAACATTTAGAAAACACTACTGTGGATCATCCCTTCAAATTGTTTCCAAGGAAGACACAGGGAGCAGAGTAAAGATAATGAACAGAAAGCTGAAATGATACTGACCCAGATGGGGAACAAAGTTCTTTACACCTACTACACTGGGTACCGGTTGCGTCTGCACTAACCACCAGGAGCAGCTGCAAAGTGAAGCTTCTCCATTGCAGAGTTCAACCTGTCTCCTTGTCGTCCACCTTCAGCTCTTTCATATCTAGGAGCTTCATCCTGAAGTTGTTTGGGTCCATCCTTGGCGTTGCTCCTCTCACAATTAAATTCTTTTACTTAGGGAATCTTGTACTATGTGCCTTGCAATGATCTAGAGATATTTTGTTCATTTGTTATTTTTATGCATCCAGAACCACATCACACCAATTTCTCCACACACTCGGAAAGCCTGCTAACATGTTCCCTTACCACCTACAGACCATTCTCATTACAGCAGGGAGAGTGATCTTTGTAAAGTTGCAACTTGTGGTCACCGCTTTACTCACAAGTTCCCAATAATTCTCAGAAGTAAAAAGCTGCAAAACAAATGGTGGTGAGAATGTGGGAGATGCTGGGTACCTTTTACTCAGGGCTGGGATGAATGTAAATTTCTGATGCTCAGCCATCAGCAGTGGTGGTGCATGCCTTTAATCCCATCACTTGGAAGACAGATCTCTGTGAGTTCGAGGCCAGTCTGGTCTAAAAGAGCTACAGGACAGGTAGGGCTGTCACGCACAGATACCCTCCCTTATCTCAAAAAACAAACAAACAAAAAAACCTAACAACAACAACAACAACAACAACAACAACAATTTTTTATGCTTTGTGAAAAGAGTAGAGAGAGTCCTCAAAAAATTTAAAGTAGAACTTCTATGTGACCCATCAACTCTATTATTTTTGGATATACACAAAGAAATATGAACATGCATATTCCTATACAGGTATCTGCACACTTGTATTTATCCTGGCACTGTGTACAGTGTACCAAAGATACACTATTGAACAAGGCTGGGTGCATATCAAAAGACGAATAAATAATCTAGCCATTCTTCATACACACAGCACAGTCATATTTAGCTACAAAGAAGAATGAAATTATATCACTTCCAAGAAATTAGATAGAACTGGAGATCACCATAGTAGACAAAACAAACCAGCCTCCTAAAGAGAAATAGGTGATTCCATGTTTCCTTTGATGTTCCGAATCTACAAGACAAATAAAAGTGACAGTGCATACAAAGGACCGTAGAGGGCGGATGTAATCAACACGTATCATACTTATGCATGCAAGCAAGCCCTTGGTTTTATATTCTTAACACGTGACAAATAAAATAAGTCTCTAATGGTTTCTCACCACCAATTAAGGGACAAAGTCATTGTAATGATTGACAAGCCTGTTTTGTTTTCTTTCCCAATGGCTGGGAAATGTAATATACATGGATGTGTTTCTATATACATTTCTATGAATGATGTTTTTAGTTTCTGCTTAAGCATATGTCTCTTATGGTTTATTAATTAGTTAGTTAATAGACTTAAAAAAACCTGCTTTTAAAGAGTTAAAGGAATTTCCTCTGGTTTCTGGTAGAACAGTCTCTATTCTTTGATGTAGTGAGGATCTTTTAGAAGGATTGTGCTAATACCCACGCAGTACTCTCAGAAGGTGTTGACAATGTGGAAATGCAATAAAAAATCGTAACTGTGAGGTGTTAAGAGCTTCAGTTGTTTTAAAAATGTATTTTAAATAATGAAAAATTGGGTTCCTATGAAGTAAAGATGGTGAAAATGTCTACATTTTCACTCTTAGCCTTTTCTTTGTGGTGAGACTTTTCATAACTATTTTAATCTTGTTGATTGTTACAGATTTGCTCAAATTGTTCGTATATTCTTTAAAATTTTTTACTAGGATTTGAATATTTTTATGTGCATGAGACTTTTGCCTGTGTATCATGTATATACCGGTGCCTTCGGAGGCTAGAAGAGTGGGTCAGGTGTCCCTAGAACTGGAGTTGATAATAGTTATAAGATTCTGTATGGGTTCAAGTCTCTTGCCAACCCTAAGGTGGTTCCCTTAACTAAGAATTGTGCTTCCGTGCTCCCCTATCCAACCATCCTTTATCCCAATCATCCTTTTTCCCCAAGTTCCCCCCATCCTCCCCTTCTCCCTTTTCTCTCCTCATCTCCCCTTACCCCCATCCCACCCCACCCCCAAGATCCCAATTTTCTCCCCGGCAATTTTATCTACTTCCCATAGCCAAGAGGATAACTATATGTTTTTCCTTGGGTTCACCTTCTTACTTAGCTTCTTTAGGTTCACCAGTTGTAGACTCCGTGACCCTTATTTATGGCTAGAAACCAATTATGAGTGAGTACATCCCATGTTCATCTTTTTGGGTCTGGGTTACCTCACTCAGGATAGTGTTTTCTATTTCCATCCATTTGCATGCAAAATTCGAGAAGTCATTGTTTTTTACCACAGCGTAGTACTCTAATGTATATATATTCCACAGTTTCTTCATCCATTCTTCCATTGAAGGGCATCTAGGTTGTTTCCAGATTCTGGCTATTACAAATAATACTGCTATGAACATAGTTGAACAAATGCTCTTGTCATATGATAGGGCATCTCTTGGGTATATTCCCAGGAGTGGTATTGCTGGGTCCAGGGGTAGGTTGATCCCGAATTTCCTGAGAAACCGAAACACTGATTGAACCTAGAGTGGCTCCCAGGAGCCCAAAGCGTTGTCCCCAGTTAGTTCCTTGGGCAGCTGAGGATAGGGAACATGAAATGACCCTATCCTATAGCAATACTGACGAATATCTTGCATATCACCATAGAACCTTCATCTGGTGGTGGATGGAGATAGAGACAGAGACCCACACTGGAGCACTGGACTGAGCTCCCAAAGTCCCAATGAGGAACAGAAGGAGGGATAACATGAGCAAAGAAGTCAGGACCACAAGGGGTGCACCCACCCATGGAGACAGTGGGGCTGATCTATTGGAGCTCACCAAGGCCAGCTGGACTGTGACTGAAAAAGCATGGGATAAAACTGGACTCTCTGAACATGGTGAACAATGAGGGCTAATGAGAAGCCAAGGATAATTGCACGGGGTTTTGATCCTACTTAATGTGCTGGCTTTGTGGGAGCCTAGCCAGTTTGGATGTTCACCTTCCTAGATATGGACAGAGGGGGGAGGACCTTGGACTTACCACAGGGCAGGGAACCCTGACTGCTCTTTGGACTGGAGAGGGAGGGGGAGAGAAGTAGGGGGAGGGGAAGAAGGATGGGAGGAGGGGGAGAAGGGTGGGAGGAGGGGGAGGGAAATGGGAGGCTGGGAGGAGGTGGAAACTTGTTTTTTTTTTCCTTTTCTCAATAAAAAAAATGAAAAAAAAAAGATTCTGTATGGGTTCTGGGAATTGAACTCAAGTCCTCTGTAAGAGCAGTCTGTGCTCTTAACTGCTGTGCCATTTCTCTAGCCTGGTTCCCATATTCTTAATTTAATTTGATAGGCCATGTGATCTCGGAGTTTAACCATTTCCTCTAGATTTTCCACATGCTTTTCTTTTTGAAGTTCCAATCTCTTACGTAAGTCTACAAAAGAATAGTTTTCTGAATAGCGTTTTCATACATAGTACACTTGGGTTGATTCTCCCACTCCTCCCCCCTTATGCATGGCTGCTCCCTTCCCTTCTTTACTCTTTCACTCCCACTATTCCTATACTGTAGTGTTTTGAATGAGAATGGCTTCCATAGGCTCATATATTAGACTGCTGGTCCCCCATTGGTGGAGCTATTTGGTAATGTATGGCCGTGTTGGAGGAGGTGTGTCACTGGGGGTGGGTGAGTTCTGAGGTTAAAGAAGCCCACTCCATTCTCAGTTAGCCCTCTCTCTCCCTCATCCATCAGTATGTAAGCTCTCAGCTACGCTCTGGCACCATGACTGCTTGTCTGCTGCCATGCTTCCTGCCTTGATGGTCATGGGCTCACCCTCTGAAATACAAGCTCCAGTAAACTCTTCTGCAAGTTGCCATGGTCATGGTGTCTCTTCACAGCAGTAGTACTGAGTCACCCTTCTGCTTGCTCTATTATCTGCCCTACCCCTTCCTTTGGGGCTTATGTATACTGTAAAAGGGGTTTCTCTGTAATTTTTTCTACCTATTTTTTCCCATCTGAATACAAATATTGAAAAGTTAAGAGACTTGAATCGTAATTGAAAAGGAACATATGATATTTGTCTTTCCAAGTCTGGGTTACCTTGTTTATAATAATGTTTTCCAGTTCCATCTATTTTTTTTTCTGCAAAATTTGTGCTTTTGGTTTTCTTTAGAGCTGAGTAAAATTCCATTGTGTGAATGTACCACACTTTCATTATTGTTCATCTGCTGATGGACGTCAAGGCAGATGCCACTTTCCTGCTACTGTGAAAAGAGCTGCAATGAACATGGCTGGGCAAGTGTCTCTGTTGCAGTGCAAGGCATTATTTGGACAAATGCCAGAAATGGTACGGTTGGGTCAAAGGTAATCTTCATTTTCGTGGTTTTAGATGACTTCACACTGACAACACTAACTTACACTCCCACCAAGAATCACACTAGTTCCACTTTCCCCACCCTTTTTTGGGGGGGAATTAGCATTGGCTATCGTTTGTTTTCTTGATTTTTTTGATGGTTGCCATTCTCATTAACCTGCGAAGGAATGACAAAACAGTTTTAATATACCTTTCCTCTGATGGCTAGAGATACTTACTGACTGTCCATTTGTATTTCTTCTTTTCAAACTGTCTTTTCAGATAATTGGTTCGTTTATTGACAGGCAACTCTGCTTCTTCGGTGTTTGATCTTTGCAGTTCTTTGTGTCTCCTGGATATTAGAGTTAGATTTTCTCCAATTCTGGAAAAATATCTGTTCTGTTGATAGCTTCTGCTGTGCAGAAAGATTTACATTTCATGTAGTCCCATTGGCTAGTTCTTGGGCATGTTGCCTGTGCTATTGGGTTGTAGTCAGAAGTTTGTTGCTTTTCCTTACGTCCTAAAGTGTTTTCCTATGGTTCCCTAATGCTTTCCTATAGCTGTTTTAATGTTTCAGGTTTTAAATAAAATTCTCTGATCCATAAGTTTTGCTTTCTTATTTTGAAAAATGTTTTTAAAGTGTTACTCAGGGAATACTTCTGGATGCTTTGTATATTTTGCTTCTTGGAGGTTTTATTATTTAATTTCGAATACACATCCCCAATTACTTTCTGATTTTTTTGTTTGCTTGTTTGTTTTTTGAGATAATGCTTCTCTGTGTATCACTGACTGTCCTGGAACTCATTCTGTAGACTTGGATGACCTCTAACTCAGATATCTGCCTGTCTCTGCCTCCTGAGTGCTACTTTCTGATTTATTAAATCAGAAATGCCTGTAACTATAACATTTCCTTCTAGAACTGCCCTAGCTATATTTGAAATGTCATATTTTCATTTTTTGTTTGTTTTTTGTTTTTTTTTCAAGTCACGGTTTCTATGTGTAGCTTTTTTTTTAACTTTTTTTTTATTGAGAAAAGAGAAAAACAAAACAAATTTCCTCCTCCTCCCAGCCTCAAATTTCCCTCCCCCTCCTCCCACCCTTCTCCCCCTCCCCCCACTCCTCTCCCCCTCCCTCTCCAGCCCAAAGAGCAGTCAGATTTCCCTGCCCTGTGGTAAGTCCTAGGTCCTCCCCCCTCCGTGCATTTCTAGGAAGGTGAACATCCAAACTGGCTAGGCTCCCACAAAGCCAGCACATTACGTAGGTTCAAAACCCCGTGCCATTGTCCTTGGCTTCTCATCAGCCCTCATTGTTCGCCATGCTCAGAGAGTCCAGTTTTATCCCATGCTTTTTCAGTCACAGTCCAGCTGGCCTTGGTGAGCTCCCAATAGATCAGCTCCACTGTCTCAGTGGGTGGGTGCACCCCTCGTGGTCCCGACTTCTTTGCTCATGTTCTCCCTCCATCTGCTCCTCATTGGGTCCTTGGGAGCTCAGTCCAGTGCTCCAGTGTGGGTCTCTGTCTCTGTCTCCCTCCATCACCAGATGAAGGTTCTATGATGATATGCAAGATATTCGTCAGTATTGCTATAGGATAGGGTCATTTCAGGTTCCCCATCCTCAGCTGCCCAAGGAACTAACTGGGGACCTCGGCTTGGGTATCTGGGAGCCACTCTAGGTTCAAGTCTCTTGCCAACCCTAAGGTGGTTCCCTTAACTAAGAACCGTGCTTCCGTGCTCCCCCATCCAACTTTCCTTCATCCCAATCCTCCCCCTTTCCCAAGCTCCCCCCCATTCTCCCCCTCTCTCCCCATTTCCCCTTACCCCCATCCCACCCCACCCCCAAGATCTCAATTTTCTCCCCGGCAGTTTTGTCTACTTCCCATAGCCAAGAGGACAACTATATGCTTTTCCTTTGGTTCACCTTCTTACTTAGCTTCTTTGGGATCACCAAGTGTAGACTCCGTGACCCATGTTTATGGCTAGAAACCAATTATGAGTGAGTACATCCCATGTTCATCTTTTTGGCTCTGGGATACCTCACTCAGGATAGTGTTTTCTATTTCCATCCATTTGCATGCAAAATTCGAGAAGTCATTGTTTTTTACTGCAGCATAGTACTCTAATGTGTAGATATTCCACACTTTCTTCATCCATTCTTCCATTGAAGGGCATCTAGGTTGTTTCCAGGTTCTGGCTATTACAAATAATACTGCTATGAACATAGTTGAACAAATGCTCTTGTCATGTGATAGGGCATCTCTTGGGTATATTCCCAGGAGTGGTATTGCTGGGTCCAGGGGTAAGTTGATCCCGAATTTCCTGAGAAACCGAAACACCGATTTCCAAAGTGGTTGCCCAAGATTGCATTCCCACCAGCAATGGATGAGTGTTCCCCTTCCTCCACAGCATCTCCAGCAAAGGCTATCTTTGGAGTTTTTTATTTTAGCCATTCTGACAGGTGTAAGATGATATCTCAAAGTTGTTCTGATTTGCATTTCCCTGATCGCTAAGGAGGTTGAGCATGACCTTAAGTGTCTTTTGGCCATTTGAACTTCCTCTGCTGAGAATTCTCTGTTCAGTTCAGTGCCCCATTTTTTAATTGGGTTAATTAGCATTTTAAAGTCTAGTTTCCTGAGTTCTCTATATATTTTGGAGATCAGACCTTTGTCTGTTGCGGGGTTGGTGAAGATCTTCTCCCAGTCAGTAGGTTGCCTATTTGTCTTGGTGACAGTGTCCTTTGCTTTACAGAAGCTTCTCAGTTTTAGTAGGTCCCATTTATTCAATGTTGCCCTTAAAGTCTGTGCTGTTGGGGTTACACATAGGAAGCGATCTCCTGTGTCCATCTCCTGTAGGGTACTTCCCACTTTCTCTTCTATCAGGTTCACTGTGTTCTGACTGATAGTGAGGTCTTTAATCCATTTGGACTTGAGTTTTGTGCATGGTGATAGATATGGGTCTATTTTCATTCTTCTACAGGTTGACATCCAGTTATGCCAGCACCAATTGTTGAAGATGCTTTCTTTCTTCCATTGTATGCTTTTGGATCCTTTATCAAAAATGAGGTGTTCATAGGTTTGTGGGTTAAAATTCGGGTCTTCTATACGATTCCATTGGTCAACTTCTCTGTTTTTATGCCAGTACCACACTGTTTTTATCACTGTAGCTCTGTAATAGAGTTTGAAGTCAGGGATGGTAATGCCTCCAGACAATCCTTTATTGTATCGGATTGTTTTGGCTATCCTGGGTTTTTTATTTTTCCATATAAAGTTGATTATTGTCCTCTCCAGATCTGGGAAGAATTTTGATGGGACCCTGATGGGGATTGCATTGAATCTATAAATTGCCTTTGGTAGAATTGCCATTTTTACTATGTTGATCCTCCCAATCCAAGAGCAAGGAAGGTCCTTCCATTTTCTGGTATACTCCTCAATTTCTTTCTTCAATGCCTTAAAGTTCTTGTCAAATAGATCTTTCACTTCCTTGGTTAGAGTTACCCCAAGATATTTTATGCTGTTTGTGGCTATTGTGAAAGGTGAAGCTTCTCTGATTTCCCTCTCTGCTTCCATATCCTTTGTGTATAAGAGGGCGACTGATTTTTTGGAGTTTATCTTGTATCCTGCCACATTACTAAAGGTGTTTATCAGCTGTAAAAGTTCTTAGGTGGAGTTTTTGGGGTCGCTTATGTACACTATCATATCATCTGCAAATAACGAAAGTTTAACTTCTTCCTTTCCAATTCGAATCCCTTTGATCCCCTTATGTTGTCTTATTGCTATTGCTAGAACTTCAAGTACTATATTGAAGAGGTATGGCGAGAGTGGACAGCCTTGTCGTGTTCCTGAGTTTAGTGGGATGGCTTTAAGTTTCTCTCCATTTAATTTAATGTTAGCTGTCGACTTGCTGTATATAGCTTTTATTATATTTAGGTATGACCCTTGTATCCCTAATCTCTCCAATACTTTTATCATAAAGGGGTGTTGAATTTTGTCAAATGCTTTTTCAGCATCTAATGAAATGATCATATGGTTTTTTTCTTTCAGTTTATTTATATGCTGGATTACATTGATAGATTTTCGTATGTTGAACCAGCCCTGCATCCCTGGGATGAAGCCTACTTGATCATAATGGATAATTTTCCTAATGTGTTCTTGGATTCGGTTTGCCAGTATTTTGTTGAGGATTTTTGCGTCGATGTTCATGAGTGAGATTGGTCTATAATTTTCTTTCTTGGTTGAGTCTTTGTGCGGTTTTGGTATCAGAGTAACTGTAGCTTCATAAAAGGAATTTGGCAATGACTCTTCTGTTTCTATATTGTGAAATACATTAAGGAGTATAGGTATTAGGTCTTCTTGGAAGTTCTGGTAGAATTCCGCATTGAAACCATCTGGTCCTGGGCTTTTTTTGGTAGGGAGGTTTTTGATAACCTCTTCTAATTCTTCGCGACTAACAGGTCTATTTAGATTGTTCACCTGGTCCTGGTTTAACTTTGGTATATGGCATTTATCTAAAAAAGTGTCCATTTCCTTTACATTTTCCAGTTTTGTGCCATATAGGCTTTTGTAGTAAGATCTAATGATTCTCTGAATTTCCTCTGTGTCTGTGGTTATGTCCCCCTTTTCATTTCTGATCTTATTAATTTGCAAATTCTCTCTCTGCCATTTGATTAGTTTGGATAGGGGTTTGTCAATCTTGTTGATTTTCTCCAGAAACCAGCTTTTTGTTTCATTGATTCTTTGGATTGTTTTCTGTGTTTCTATTTTGTTGATTTCAGCCCTCAGTTTGATTATTTCCAGTCTTCTACTCCTCCTAGGTGAGTCTGCTTCTTTTTTTTCTAGAGCTTTCAGGTGGGCTGTTAAGTCTCCAATGTGAGCTTTCTCTGTTTTCTTTAAGTGGGCACTTAGTGCTATGAACTTTCCTCTTAGGACTGCTTTCATAGTGTCCCATAAGTTTAAGTATGTTGTTTCTTTATTTTCATTGAATTCCAGGAAGACTTTAATTTCTTTCTTAATTTCTTCCTTAATCCAGGTATGGTTCAGTAGTTGACTGTTCAGTTTCCATGAGTTTGTAGGCTTTTTGGGGGTAGCATTGTTGTTGAATTCTAACTTTAATCCATGGTGATCTGATAAGACACAGGTGGTTACTAATATTTTTTTGTAACTGTGGATGTTTGCTTTGTTACTGACTATGTGGTCGATTTTTGAGAAGGTTCCATGAGCTGCAGAGAAGAAGGTATATTCTTTCCTATTTGGGTGGAATGTTCTATAGATGTCTGTTAAGTCCATTTGATTCATTACCTCCATTAATTCTCTTATTTCTCTGTTAGGTTTCTGTCTGTTTGACCTGTCCATTGGTGAGAGAGGAGTGTTGAAGTCTCCTACTATTAGTGTGTGCGGTTTGATGGCTGCCTTGAGTTTTAGCAATGTTTCTTTTATGTACGTGGGTGCTTTTAAATTAGGGGCATAGATGTTCAGAACTGAGACTTCATCCTGCTGAACTGTTCCTGTTATGAGTATAAAATGCCCCTCTCCATCTCTTCTGATTGATTTAAGTTTGAAGTCAACTTTGTTAGAGATTAGTATGGCCACACCTGCTTGTTTCTTAGGTCCATTTGCTTGATAAGCCTTTTCCCAGCCCTTTACTCTGAGTAGGTGCCTGTCTTTGTGGTTGAGGTGGGTTTCTTGTAAACAGCAGAATGTTGGATCCTGTTTTCGTATCCAATCTCTTAGCCTGTGCCTTTTAATAGGTGAGTTGAGTCCATTGACATTAAGTGATATTAATGACCAGTGGATGTTAACTCCGGTCATTTTTTTTAGTCGTAGAGTTTGTGTGTTTCCCTTCTTTGATTTGTGTTGGTGAAGGGTCTCTAGATGTCTGAGTTATTGTGGTCATTGTTGTACTCCTTGGTTAGTGATTTTCCTTCAATTACTTTCTGTAAGGCTGGATTTGTGGCTGCGTATTGTTTGAATTTGTTTTTATCCTGGAAAATTTTATTTTCTCCATTCATAGTGAACGAAAGCTTGGCTGGGTATAGTAATCTGGGCTTGCATCCATGGTCTCTTAGTTTCTGAAGTACATCTATCCAGGACCTTCTGGCTTTCATGGTTTCCATGGAGAAGTCAGGTGTAAGTCTGATAGGTTTACCTTTAACTAATTTGGCCTTTTTCCTTTGCAGCTCTTTATTCTTTCCTCATTCTGTATGCTTTGTGTTTTGATAATTATATGGCGAGGGGATGTTCTTTTTTGATCCAGCCTATTCGGTGTTCTGTATGCTTCTTGAACCTTCATATGTATATCTTTCTTTAGGTTGGGAAAGTTTTCTTCTATAATTTTATTAAATATATTTTCTGGACCATTGAGCTGCACTTCTTCTCCTTCTTCTACTCCTATTATTCTTAGGTTTGGTCTTTTTATTGTGTCCCATATTTCCTGAATATTTTGTGATGAGAGTTTGTTGGACTTGCTGTTTTCTTTGATCAGTGTGTTTATTTTCTCTATGGTATCTTCAGAATCTGAGATTCTTTCTTCTATCTCTTGTATTCTGTTGGTTATGCTTGTTTCTGTAGACTCTGTTTGTTTACTTAAATTTTCCATGTCCAGCCGGCCCTCTGTTTATGTTTTCTTCTTTGCCTCCATTTCAGTTTTCACGTCTTGCACCGTTTCCATTATCTGTTTGATTGTTTTTCCTTGGTTTTCTAGGGTATCATTCACTGATTTATTCAGTTCTTCAAACTTTCTGTTGTATTTCTCATCCATTTCTTTTTTTTTTTTTTTTTTTTACTAGGCAAAGAATTTTATTAACCCTTTTCCAAACTTTATTCCCAGGCTTCTTCAGCTTAATTTGCTGCAAAGAATGAATTGTGTTTAAGCAAAAACTGAAAAGAGCTGCAGTGTCCAAGGGGCTTGGGCTTAAAAATATTAGCGATCTAGATTTGATCAGATCCATAAACAAAAGACCTTTAAAAAGCAGCCATGATATAAAATAGCAGCTCCTGTAACTTCTGCAAGAGTCACTTCTTCAGATGTCCCCTCTGTTCAGTTTGCCTCGTTCTTAGAAGCCTCATCAAAATTCTCCACCAGGTCTGGGACTTCATCATCATCATCCTCTCCAGTAGCAAGGGGTGCTTTTCCATCCACAGATTGTTTGGGCAGAGCTTCAGCCAGTCTCCTTAAACTAGTCAGACTGTCTGCCCCAAGCTGGTTTAGAATGCTGGGAAGCATTTCTGTCAGTTGCTTTGTCTCGGCGTGGCCTGTAATGGTGAAGGTGTTTGCTGCCAGAGACGCCTGAACTTTAGGGTTGTTAAAATGGATCACTGTTCCTTGGTTTGTAAACATGTTCACCTCTTCAATACCAGAGATATTGTTCACCCCTAACTTCTTTAAGGAGAACTGCAGTTTTTTATCATCTGCTGTGGCTGTTCTGTGAACCACCTTCTTCTTTCTGCGAGCAGTTCCTTTCCCACCAATGCGCACTTGTGCCTGCAGCTTGGCCAGTTTTTCCTGGTTCATGATCGTTTCTTTCATCTTGTCGGAGTGGAAATGGAGCCGCGCGGGGGATTAGGGTTCGCGCTCAGGGGGTCTCGGGCGGACCAGCTGAGATAAGGCGCACACACGCGGGGACGCAAGATGGCAGCTCTTTCTCATCCATTTCTATAAGGGCATTTTTTACATGCTGTTTAAGGGCGTCAATCACTTTCATGAAGTCAACCTTTTCTACTTCTTCTTGATTAAGGTGTTCATGTCCTCCCGTTGTGAGGTCGCTGGTTTCTGGTGGCTTCATGTTGCTTTTCAGCTTGTTGGGCAAATTCTTGCCTTGGCGTCTACCCATCTCTTCTTCCAAATGCTCCCTTATGGATCTTCTTTACAGGATCAGGTCTCCTTGCCTACCCAATGCTGGGTCTCCCCAAGGCTGGGTCTCCTGGCGCCGAGAGATCAGGCCTCCGTGCTGATGGGCAGGTGGCAAACAAAGCGCCTACCCTGCTTGGTGCAGGCAGGCCAAAGAAACAAAGGAACTCCCGCCTGCTTAGGTGCCCCGAGGATTCGGACCCAGTGCCCCGACAGGCTGGGCTGGGTGATGTTATGTGCAGAAAGAGGGCGGTGGGGCAAATTGGGGAGGGTTCTGGATGGAAGCTGGGTGGGCTAGGAAGAAAGAGGAGGTATGCAGGGAATGGGGGCCCTGCCGAGAGCTCAAGAAGGATAGGGGGCCAAGGAAGCTCTGAACTCCCCTTCCCGGGCTGGCGCCGCAGGGTCAGAAACTCACCCCAATGCTGGGTCTCCTGGCGCCTAGAGATCAGGCCTGCGTGCTGGTGGGCAGGTCGCAAACAAAGCGCCTATCCTGCTTGGTGCAGGCAGGCCATAGAAACAAAGAGACTTCCGCCCGCTTGGGTGCCCCGAGGATTCGGAACCAGTGCCCATACAGGCTGGGCTGGGTGATGTTATGTGCAGAAAGAGGGCGGTGGGGCAAATTGGGGAGGGTTCTGGATGGGAGCTGGGTGGGCTAGGAAGAAAGAGGAGGTATGCAGGGAGTGGGGGCCCTGCCGAGAGCTCAAGAAGGATAGGGGGCCAAGGAAGCTCTGAACTCCCCTTCCCAGGCTGGCGCCGCAGGGTCAGAAACTCACCCCAACGCTGGGTCTCCTGGCGCCTAGAGATCAGGCCTCCGTGCTGGTGGGCAGGTCGCAAACAAAGCGCCTATCCTGCTTGGTGCAGGCAGGCCATAGAAACAAAGAGACTCCCGCCCGCTTGGGTGCCCCGATGATTCGGACCCAGTGCCCAGACTGGCTGGGCTGGGTGATGTTATTTGCAGAAAGAGGACAGTGGGGCCGAGGTGGGGAGGGTTCTGGATGGGAGCTGGGTGGGCTAGGAAGAAAGAGGAGGTATGCAGGGAGTGGGAGCCCTGCCGAGAGCTCAAGAAGGATAGGGGGCCAAGGAAGCTCTGAACTCCCCTTCCTGGGCTGGCGCCGCAGGGTCAGAAACTCACCCCAACGCTGGGTCTCCTGGCGCCTAGAGATCAGGCCTCCGTGCTGGTGGGCAGGTCGCAAACAAAGCCTATGTGTAGCTTTGAAGGCTGTCCTGGTACTCACTCTGTAGACCAGGCTGGCCTCCAACCCATAGAAATCTGCCTGCCTCTGCCTTCCTAGTGCTGGGGTTAAAGGTTTGCGCCACCACCACCTGGCTGTCATGCTTTCACGTTAACTTGACTTTATTAAATGATTTATTTATTTATTTTGGTGAGTATATGTGTATGAGACTGTGTGTGTTTCTCTCTGTGTGTACTGTATAAGCATGTGTGTTTCTCCCTGTGTGTTACATTTGCGTGTGTGTGTGTGTGTGTGTGTGTGCATGTGCATATATCTGTGTGTATTTGCTGAAGTGTCTTTATCACTCTCTGCTTTATTTCTCTGAGATCGGGTTTCTTACTGAATGTGAAGCTAGGCTGGAGACAATCTTCCTGTCCCCACTTCTTACAGAGATGGACTTCACATGTGAATGCTGGAATCTGAACTCAAGTCAGCAAGTGCTCTTATCCATGGAGCCATCTCCCCAGCCCTGATGTTAGGAACTTAAAATTTTCCTCCTTGATTTTTCAGTGAAGGCATCTTTCCTTCTCTATGTACTGCTGCAGTTCTAGCCTTATCACAATCTGATAAGCTACACAAGCTTATTTTGATTCTTATATATTGGTAAGTCTTGATCTGTGGTCTGGAAGGTTGCCTGCTGTAGAGAAAGTCCCATGTGCTTTGAAAAGAGAACATGTATTCTGTTTCTACTGGATAGAATATTCTGCAAATATCTGTTAAGACAATTTGATGTTTGATGTAGTTTAACTCTGTGGTTTATTTGTTCATTTTCAGTATGAATGACCTATCTAGAGATGAGGGTAGAATATTAAAGTTACCCTCTATTAAAGTACTGGGGAGTATATAGTCATTAATATCTATTATTGTATATTGTATGAAGTTGGAGCCTCCAAAGTTTAATGCATATATGTTTACAATTATTACATATTCTTGGAATTGGTTCCTTTTAAAATATGTATTTCTTGCAGATAACAGATAATTGAATTTAGTTTAAAAAATGAGATCAACCTGTCTGTATCTCTTTATTGGTGACTTGAAATTATTTACATTTTAGGACTGTTATACAAAGAGACCCTGTCTTGAAAAAAATAGTAAACAAGAAAAACACTGTTTACATTTAAATTTATTATTCAAAGATGTTTACTGATTCTTCTAATTTTGATTGCTGTTTTGGTTGTATTATTGTTTGTTCTTTACTCTCTCTCCTATTAGTATTGGGGATTTGTTGATTTATTATGCTGGAGACTATCTTTCCTCTTCTCCTGTGAATATAAAATATTTCTTCAAGTGTTTTCTCTAGTACTTGGTGGTCATGAGCAGCCGTGGTTCAGGATTATTGTAAAATGGTCCTTATTTCTCCATCAAATTTAAATGATAGCCTTGCTGGATGTTGCACTATTGGTAGACAGTCATTTACTTTCAGGACTTTAAACATATTCCATTCTTACCTTGATTTGAGGGATGCAATAGAGAAATTGCCATCACTCTGATACCCCTGTCTGTGTGGGTGAGCCTGTGTTTTTACCTTACAGATCATAATGTTGTGTCTTTGCTTTGCATTTTTGACATCTTAACTATAATATAATATAGGGAGGTTTCCTTTTGCTCCAGTCTGTTTGGGATTCTAAAGCCTATTTGAATGTTCTATTTTTTCTTTTAGATTTGGGGAATTGTCTCTTGTGATGTCCTTGGCTATGTTTCCTTCCCTTTGCTGTCTATCTCAGTTCCTTCCACTTCATGGAGGTTTGGTTTTGATTCTAAGACTGTGGCTCACAGTACTTGAATGTCATGGTAATGCTCATTTATTAATTTTTTTCCTTTTAATTATTTTGATACAGTTTTCTTGACAGCCTTATCCCAACTCCTGATATTCTTTCTTTTGTTTTATTGAGTTTATTTGTGATGTTTTCTATCCAGTTTTCCAAGATTTTCCTTTCCAACACCTGAAATTTTTTTCTTTTTCTAAAATGTCAATTTACCTGCTGACTTTTCCTCTCAAGGTTACTGACTTTTCCATCTACATCACTGACTTTTGTATCCATTTTGCTGACATTCCCCTTAGGTTGCCGAGTTCCCTCTCAAAGCCCTTGATTACATGAAGCTGTTTGTTTGTGACCTCTGCCTGTCAGGTCATTGATTATTTTCCTAGCCCATTAATACTGTATCCATATTCTTAGAACTGAAAATGGAAGATTTTAGAAAGGGTTGTGGAGTTAAAAATGATTGAGAATATATGAGGAAACAATAAATGGATGAGGTAAGGGAAGAAGACAGGTTGAGGGTGAAAAAAAAGTAAAGAAGAAAGGGGTAAATATACAAAGAATGAAGAAGAGAACAGGGGCAGAACATTATAGAGGGGAAGAGTAAAGAGTAGGAGATTAGGAGAGAGAGAGAGAGAGAGAGAGAGAGAGAGAGAGAGAGAGAAAACAAATAGCAATAATGAAGATATTTCAAGCCAAAATTAGGTAAGTGAAAGATGTAGCATAAAAATTAAAACCTAAGAGAATTTCATAAATATTGAGGAAGGTTAAGTAAATGGAAAGAGTGGTTGAAAAAGAATAAACAAACAGGATGTAAAAACAAACAGACAAAATGACAAGAATGGAGGAAAGTAAAATTTATCCCCCAGTAGAAAAATTAAACTACATAAATTAATTAGTTGAGTGAAGAATAACAAATAAAACCTTTCAAAAATTTAAGCAAATATAATACAGTCAAATCCTGCTATATGTGCAGAAAAAAAACATTCTACATATAAAGATGAAGGGCTTGGAAAGACTGCTCAGTTGTCAAAAATGCATACTGCTCTTCTTACAGAGGACCTAAATTCAGTTCTAAGCTCATACTTTGGGGAGTTCACAAGTGCCCACGACTCTAGTTCCACAGATCTCACACTCTCTTCTGGCTTCTGTGAGCACCACACTCATATGCACACACACAAAATACAGTATATATATATATATATATATATATATATATATATATATATATGTCTTGCAGAGGACCTATGTTAGATTCTCATCAAAGACATGATGGTTCTCAGTCATGTTCACCTCCAGTACTAGAAGGTTCTGATGCCCTCTTCTGGCTCCTGTGAGTACTGCACTCACTTGCACAGCACACACATATACAGACACATTCATATACATATAGTTTTGTGGTTCTTGCAGAGGATGTATTTTAGATTCTCACCAAAGACATGGTGGCTCACAGTCTTCAACTTTACTTCTAGGGCATCTGATGCCCTTTTCTGGCTTTATTCTGTCTCTGTAGGTAGAGAGAAGAGGGAGGTACTCTGGTCAGTAAGGACTTCAAAGAGATGCTCAATCCACAGAAGAGGCACCAGTGCCTAAATTCAGAGAAAGAGGCTGAATTAATTCTATTCAAAGTACTAATCAGGCAGAGACTAGCTACTTGAATGAAGAATAGAAAATAAATATAGCTGGCAACATGAAAGAGAACATGAGAAAATATTCTTTCAATTGGAGTTCTGATTTCCAAAGCATATTTAAAATGTCATAAACTGTAATATTTTTAAATTTTTCTTTTAAAATATTTTACATATATAGCTGTTTTGTCTGCATGTATGTCTGTACCCCATATGCATGCAGTACCCACAGAAATTAAAGAGCACTGGGTTCCTTGGAACTGATATTGTAGTGAGTCACCACGTGGATATTGGGAACTAAACCTTGGTCCTCTGGAAGAACAACCAGTGTTCTTTAACTAATAAGTCATCCCCTAGCCTCATAGTTATACATTTTTTAAAAATATTTATTTATTTATTTGCTATGTATACAATATTCTGTCTGTGTTTATGTCTGCTGGCCAGAAGAGGGCATCAGACCTCATTACAAATGGTTGTGAGCCACCATGTGGTTGCCGGGAATTGAACTCAGGACCTTTGGAAGAGCAGGCAATGCTCTTAACCACTGAGCCATCTCTCCAGCCTTCATAGTTATATTTTAATAAAAAATTGCAAGGAGAAAAAATAAAGAACAGAGACAGATTAAAAGTGAATCTGTAAGGATATGTTAATGCTTAGTTAAATATATGTTATATACATACTTGGGCCACTCTCTATTCATATGTGTTTTTATATATGCTTATATACACAAAATTGAGACAGTTGGTCGTATTTGTCATTTACCTACTTCCAAACATACATACTTTTAGAAAATTTGTTTATTTTTGTCTTAATATGTATGAGTTATTTGTCTGCGGTGTGTAGTCTTGAATACCCATGGAAGCCAGAAGAGGAAGCCAGATCCGATGTTATTCACCATGGGATGCTGGGAACCAAACTTTGGTCCTCTGTAAGATCAAAGACTCTTAGTCACTCAGCCTTTTCTCCAGTCCTGCTAACTTCAAATGTTATGTATATATGTTTAATTCTCTTAGTGCATGGATAATGTAGCTGAAACATAACATTTGAGAAAATGGAGGTAGATGTGATGACTAATTATGGCTGTCAACTTGACTATATCTAGAATAAACTAAAACGCAAACTGCTGGGTACTTATTGTGAGAAATTTCTTGATGAATTATTTGAATCAGGAAGAACTACCCTAAATATGGGCAGCACCTTTTGGGGTGGGCTCCGATGAGGACACGAGAGAAAGAAACTTTGCCCTTTACTTGCTTGTCCTTGCTCTTGCTGGCCTAATCTTCTGTTGCTTCTGAATTCCCTTCCTGATATTAAAGCCAACATATCTGGGATTCCATTGTAGATGGAAGACCAACAGCTTTCCAGATGTCCTTCAGGGTATCAACAACAGATTGGGACTGCTGAGACATCCAGCCTTGTGGACTGAGCAACTCCTGAATTCATAGACTCTTCAGTGTGAGCCGGTCATTGATGGACTGCCAGAGCTGCATTTTGTACGTCAATATAATAAATCATTTAAAAATATGTTTTGAGGGGCTGGAGAGATGGCTCAGTGGTTAAGAGCACTGCCTGCTCTTCCAAAGGTCCTGAGTTCAATTCCCGGCAACCACATGGTGGCTCACAACCATCTGTAGTGAGGTTTGGTGACCTCTTCTGGCCTGCAGACATACACACAGGATATTGTATACATAATAAATAAATAAATATTAAAAAAATATGTTTTGAGATTATAATTACATAAATTTCCACTTTCCTTTCCCCTTCTAAACCCTCCCACATACCCTCTTTTCCTCTTTCAAATTTATGTTCTCTTTTTCTGTTATTACATATATGTCTATATCCCCAAATAGATAAATAACTATATATTTCTCTATATCCTTAAATGCATAAATATATATTCATAAACAAATAAATATAACAGGTCTATATAATGTTACTTGTATGTGTATGTTTTCAGGGCTGGTCATTTAGTATTAGATAACCAATAAGTATGTTCTTCACTAGGGAAGACTATTTCTTCTGCTCAGAGCGTTCTTTAGTTTCTTGTAGCTCTTTGTTTAGTGTCCAGATCTTGTAAGCTTTCCCTCATTCATGCTAGCATGTCTATTGGCATTGTCCTTGTTCAGGTCATAAACATGTTTAGGTACTCATGTTGGTGAGACTACATGGTGTAGCTTCTGACATTCCTAGAAGATGCAGATTCATGGTAAAACTTCCTGTTCCTCTGCCTCTTAACAGTCTTTCTCCTTCTTCTTCTACAATGATTCCTGATCCTTATATCAGGAGTTGTGACTTTATGTCACAATGCTGCAATTTGATTAGCTGTGGTTTTCTGTGATGGTCTCCATCTGTTGAATGAAGAATTTCTTTTTGATGGAGGGTGAGGATTATACACTTATGGTGGGTGCAAGGTAAAATATTTAGACACTTAAAACATAGATTTAATTTTAATATATATTAAATATATTCATCTACTTAATATTATATTTCATTTGTATATTCATTCTATCAGTTTTGTTCCTTAGAAAAACACTGACTAATACACTAGGACTCAGGGAGGTAAACTGTCTCTTCCAAGATTATTAGACAATAAATAACAATAAATAAATACATTTAAGCTCACCAAGTATGACCTAACAGTCTAATTGCCTAAATTAATGGCAATATAGATTCATAGCAGCTTTAGAAAATTTCGTATCCATGTATGTGCATATACTCAGAGGTCAGAAGATAATCGAAAAGAATCATCTCTCTCCTTTTACTATGTAAATCTGAGAAATTGAACTCAGGTAGTCAAGCTTGGCAGGAAACATTTATGTAGCAAGAATTCTAGTTGGTCTTAATAATAAAAACACAGAGTAATCTATCCGCGGCTGAAAACTGAAGGATCAGAGAAGCAGCGCAGCCAGTCACCAGAGTTCTGACCTCTACCAATGCTCAGACCAAAGTGGTGATCCCTTTCCTCTGAATCCTCAGACTACATTCATCTCTATGATTTCTCAGACTTCCTCTGAGCTCCCTCCTTATAATCCTTTCCCAGCCCAGCCATATCACTCCTGTCTCCACCTCCATAGTGCTGGGATTAAAAACATGTGATCTCAAGTGCTACGATCACCTTTGTGTGAGTTCTGTTTCTCTTTTAGACAGATTCAATCTTGTGTAGCTCAGGGTGGTCTTTAACTCACAAAGTTCTATCTGCCTATGTCTCTCAAGTGCTGGGATTAAAGATGTGTGCCACCACTGCCTGGCTTCTATGGTTAACTAGTGGTTTATCACTGTGTTCTGATCTTCAGGCAACCTTTATTTGTTAGATTATAAATAAAATATTACTACATATCTATACCTGTTGAGCTAGCTTATTAACCTCTTCCCTAAAGTCCAGGTGAATGAGGGACCATAGTGTGTTATTGGCTTCACCATGAACTTGGCTCATGGAGGAGGCAGGTAAGGGTTATAATTTTCTGTTAAAGGGTGTTCATGAGTATGCATGTATGCATATATATGTATTTATGTGAATGTGTGGGTCTGCTTCTTGATTGTGTGTGTGCCGAGTGGTGCATTTTCGTCATTCAGAACACCAGAAAGGCCACTTCTGTTTTCCCTGAAGGGAATGTGTGTTTTGTTAGACTTATCCATGGTTGAGTTCATGCTACATGAACAGGCAAATGTCTGTGATTATATGGAAATGAGCCTGTTAGGTTATCCATGTGACATTGAAAGTGACATGGAGTTATCAACTTTTATAAAAATTATTTGCAATTCTTGGTACTTACATATTCACATTTTAAAATAAGTTTTAGATTTAATACCACCATACAACATTAACTATGTGCCAACTGTTTAGCACAGAAAATAAATTGAATGTCCTACTTAGCCTATTCCAAGAACAAACTTTTGACAGAATAAATTTACATTTACATACAAGATTTATAGCTACCCATGAGTTGCTCTGTGTTCTTTCAAACATCTATCATTAGATCTGTTACCATTGCGTCTGAAAATAAAACATGAATATTTGTATTTATAGTGACTTATATAGCTAAGTGTTTAAAATGAATGGATATTTGGCAGATAATACTAAGATAATATGCTACTCTGGGTAAGGTAAATTCCTTTTTAGAAATTTCTAATAGTGACTTTATTTCTATATATCCACTGTCTTCTTTTCTCCAGCCCACTGGGGGGAAAACCCAAGACCAATTTTCAAAACTGTTTGAAATAATCTGTTTCTACATTTCTGTAATTGTCTTGTAGGTGGTTAATTGTCCTTTAATTAGCAAGGCTACCCAATCTGTATATAGCTTATAGCAATAATTGGAATTTTAATAGGCTGGAAGCAGCTCTATAGGCAAATGGGGGGTGAGAAGTTTGGGGCCTTAGAAACCTTTGGTCTTGAGATTTAAGTAAATTCCTTGAATAAAATCACATTTAGTGGAGATGCTTAAGCATATTCACGTTCTTGTGGTTGGTAAACATTTCCTAAGAAATGTTATTGCTTCAATATGTGTATGTGCTTTTAGATAAGTTTGAAAAAAGCATGTCCTTCTTGCTACTAACATATTTTATGTTCCATAGGACTTTGTATGTGTGAGCTGCAACCAGCCCAAAACAAAATGGTCTTTACAGTCAGGTTGAGAAGCCCGAGTGCAATAGTTATTGCTTTCCAAGCTGTGATGCTTATTTGTGGGCATTTTGTCTATCAAGAAGCCTTATTTGAATTTGATATTCAAATGATCTCTGCTTTATATTCCCTACTCACCCCCAGGAGTGATCTACAATCAACACAGCTTTTCTTATGCGCAATATTTGAGTTTTTTTTTTTTTTTGACTGTTTGTGGAAAACAGCCAAAACACTAACAGTGGTAAATACTCCTTTCTGTAGGAATTATTCATAGTCCTAGAAATACAGAATTAAAAAAAAATCTTCAAGGGCTACATTAAACTTCAGCTATGTCTTAAGCTTCAGGTTAAAAAAAGACAAACTAATATCAAATAGAAAAGAAACAAAAGACAACTCAGTGGTGGTGGGCTGTTCAATACATAGTATACAAAGTCTTGAGAATCTCAAAGCCGGGAAGGAAAACAACAGCCCAGTTCTCCGTGGTTGAATGAACTAGGTGGACACTGCCTCTCCCCAAACTGTATTTTAATCTTTTTCAATTTCTCTGCTGTCTCTTCATATAATTAGGGGTCGATAGTTATTAATTTATTTGGCATTTATTATGTTAATGTTAATTCATGCATATCTAATGTGCCTTAATGAGAATTGGGAGGAATTTTCCAATATGATGGACTAATTTTAACAGTGTTTATGGGGAGAAAATGAAAAATTTCACATGTGTTTACTAATTAATTATTCACAATTTACGATAGACACAGTGACACTGACGTTCACATTACCGTTTTTTGTTTTGTTTTTTTCAAGACAGGATCTCATTATGTAGCTCTGGGTGACCTGGAACTCACTTGGTCTACCAAGCTGGTCTGAAACTCATAGAGATCCACACGCCTCTGTCTCTCAAGTGCTGGAATTAAAGGCGGCTGCTACCACTCCCAGGTACCTGAGTCTGTGTTAAAGGAAAAAGCTGAGGTTTCCTGACTATGTACTGTCCACCTTGGTGCAGAACATTTCTCTCATAGAAGCCGTGTGAAGGACAAGTGACCCTGAAGCTATTCTCCTTGAGCCCTTCCTTCCTTCCTTCCTTCCTTCCTTCCTTCCTTCCTTCCTTCCTCCCTTCATTTTTTCCTTTCTTTCCTTCTTTATTTCATTTTTTATTTGTTATGTATACAGTGCTATGCCTGCATGTATGCCTGCAGGCCAGAAGAGGGCACTGGATCTCAATATAGATGGTTGTGAGCCACCATGTGGCTGCTGGGAATTAGACTCAGGATTTCTGGAAGAGCAACCTTTGCTCTCAACCACTGAGGCAACTCTTCAGCCCCTGGAAACCCCCTAAATTGTGTAAAAGTCTCTTCAGGATACTTATCTCCAGCTGTCATGACATTGAGGGCAGCTGGACTAGTTCTATTTGTAATAAATGAGCACGCCGCAGTGCTAGCCTGACTTTACTCACTGATGCGGGCAGTCTTCAACGTGGGTCATTGCTCCTGATAATTACAGGCAAAAATTCAGTAATGAGCAACCTAAGGCAAAACTGGGCAAAGGTGAGTTCAGTCACACTACCTACTTTTCCTATTCTCCCCTCTTCCTACCTTCCATTTCCCATCTGCAGTCCTGTGGCTGCAGTCATGTGACAGCCTCTTCCATGCACAATTCCATTCCTCAATCTGGACAGTCTTGATTCTCTAGAGTCTCTAGGATATTGAGTTAATTCCTGTAGTCTTGTCTCGTTTTATAGTTTATTTGGGACTGATTTATGGGAACTGAATATTGAAGGATGATAGTTCTGCACTTCCCCAAGATAGATCAAGAGGCATCAAGAGTGTTACTCACTTATGTTAGAGTCCAGGCTTATTTATTATTATCCACTAAGGAAAGCAGGGTGGGGATTGGAAAGACAGCTCAGTCTGGTAAGTGCTTGCATTGTAAACATTAGTAGCGCAGTTCACACCCCATGTAGAAATTAGGCGTGGTGGGATATACTTACGCCTTTGAGCAGGGTAGGGGGAGAGCTGCAGACAGGTAGATCCCTGCAGTTTAGAAGTCAGCCAGCCTAGCCTACTGTTGAGTAATAGGTCAATGAGAGGTCGTGTCCCCAAAAGAATGATGCCTGAGGAAACACAATGGGCTCTCCCCATGCCACCCCCACTCACTGATGAAGCAGGGTTTTGTGGCTCATAGGTAGAACGTGTACCCAGCTAACAAACAATCAACAACAGCATCCCACCCAAACCCCAAAACATAAACAATAAAAACCCACCAAAAAGTAAAACAAAGAAAAGCCATTGTAGTGCCTATGGTGTGGTGTTGGGAATGTGTTAGAAAGTGTTCTTCTCACGAGCATGTGGGGAAGTTTGGGAAGGACAATGGACAGGTGAGGAATAAACTATTAGCTCTCTCCTTCTGAGCTATCATGGAAAAGTTGTCTAGTAACCCCAAGACAGAATACACTTAAAAAAAAAAAAAGAGCCAGAAATAGTAGTTGTTGAAAAAATAGGAGGGGTGGGGTGGAATCTTGATCCACCGATAATGGCTTGAAATTAGAAAGAAGCAGAATTAGAATGAAGAACATGGGTTGAAACATGAGAAATGAAGCCAGACCGTACACTCAAGCTGATAGGTTTGATCCATCCTTGCTGTTGTCAAGGGAGAAGCCTTCTCTCTGGCTAATGCTATGGAGAAACAGGAAATGAGTCCCAAGGAGAGTGGCATGCCTTGCAATGGGGTTTGGTAATGGAAAAGTCCATTAATAACATTTTGTAACCCATTTCAACAGATTTTATTGTAGGATCTCAACTTTCTCTATAAATACAGCTTCCAGTAAAGTGCCAGGCTCCATTTCACATGTGCGTGTCCTGAGTTGGAGCAATAGGGTCACACATTATACACAGTTTAATGTGATCTTGAGAGTGGACATTTATCCCTGGCCTATTACTTAGGCTATTTCATTCCATTTTGTCCCTGTTCAGCCCTTTTCCTCTTTCAGACTATATGGATCTTAATGGAGCCACACATTTTAAGGCTAGCCTGGGATCTCTGTCTCAAAGAAAAAAAAGGAAAGAAAAAAGAAAAGGAGAAAAAAAAAACTGGTAAACAATGTCTAATGGAAGATGTTTTATAGTATCTTAATAAAAATGAACTTTGAAATGGGAGTTGATTGGAGGTAGAACTCAGCAACATTTCTTCAGTGGGACGCTATGACAAAGCAGTGACAATAAGTGACACTTATGTCTTCTTAATTCTTTTATGGTGGGAACAAATTTCTGACAAAATGATTTTGTAAAGGCAAGATACCACCTAGAAAGTTAAAATAAATATATTATATATCTATACATGATATATACCTTATATATGTATATATGATAGATATACATTTTATAGATTATACATACACACACATATATACCTTCAGTTGAGGTGGTTAGAATATTGTGATTGGATTTTAGTTGAAAATGTACATTTAACATAATGAGCTATATGTAATAAAAAGCAAAAATGCATATATAAACATAATAAATATATGTAAAACATAATATAAATATAATGAGTGCTCATGCCTTTCCTTAAATTTACTCGATGCAAACTGAGGAAGTGCAAGCCACAGCAGATAGACTAATTTGAGAAGATTTTGACAGGTTTAGTTATACCAGAAGCTGGAAAAATCAACACCGATGCCAGCAACCCCTTGAGCTGTCAGTATGAAGCTGCCTGTTAGACCTATGGTCAGCTGAAGATGCAAATGTCAATACTTTAAATACCTGTGCTGCAGCGCAGCGAAAGGGAGAGAAGCAGCTCAATAATGCATGCTGCAGGGAACAAGGATGACAAATGCCTTTTCAATTTTCTGGAAGTTTCATAAGAAGAAAACACACTCCAGTAAATTAGGCCTTTACTAGACCGGCTTTGCTTTTTCATTTAGGAAGAGGAAGAGAAGATCCAGCAGATGAAATCTCGCCCCATTTCATCGGCTCTGATAGCTTTCAATGAGGGAAAGTAGCTTTTGATTATCATCTTCAGTCATAGTGGCGTCCCTGCCCTCTGGCACACAGGGCCCATCCTCTGTCAATATGTCATAGCACAGACCTGTCATGTTTAACTTGCTTTGTTTTAAAACAACTACATCAAGTAGATATAATTTGTGATGTTACTTTCCTAGCCCCAAAGCCTTCCATTTGAGTGAAAATGCCTCAACAAATAGAACTGGAGTTGTTGAAGTTTTTGTTCCCACACAGCATGGAAATTCAGGCTGTGCATTTTCTTTCTGTTCCTGCTGAGTTTCATGTGTCCAAGATAAGTGACCTTTGATGGGGACCAAGAATTATCTAGACCACAGGAGCATGGTGATTTGTGAAAATTGATATAATAAAAGCTACAAGCAAAAATAAGTTGGAGGGTTTTGTCAGCAATGATCTTCAACTTTTTGGAGTGGACTAGCCGCAGAGTAGCATCTAAATGTGCTTATTCTATACCTCATTAACTGTTGGACAAAAAAACAACCAGCCAAGCAACCAACCAACAAACCAGGGCAGGGGAACCTGAATATTTCCAACTCCACTGCAATTATACAGAAAATCAAAGTGAAATATGCAAATCTGATACCCATGCCTGATGGGGGAATATATTCAGCATGGTCTACAGAGAACTTGACATTCTTTAAAAAATTATTTTATTTATTTTTAAGGATTTTTATTAGTCTTTGGCAATTTTATACACATATACAATGTATCTTGATCATTTCCACATAGGGCTTTGCCTTCATCTTACTCCTCACAGATAACCCCCAATATGTCCCTCTATCAACTTCATGTCCTCTCTCTCTCTCTCTCTCTCTCTCTCTCTCTCTCTCTCTCTCTCCCTGCAACCCACTGAGTCCAATTAGTGTCTCTAACTCATTATTTATTTATTATCAAATATTCTTATTCACTCTTTGAAAATTTCATGGTACTTATCTGTGTGCAATGCATCTTGATCATATTCTGCCACTTTACCCCCAATTCTCTATAACACATCTTCCTCCCATCTTTATGTTCTCATCTTCAGTTTTATTTTTGACCCACTGAGTTCTGCTCATATGATTATGGATGCAGACACCCCATTGAGGGATAAGCAATCTACTAGTGGTCACACCTTGTCATAGTTAGCTTCAGCTGTTAACTTGGCACAAACTTAGAGTCACCTATGAAAAGGGAACCTCAATGAAGAATTGTTCAGGTCAGATTGGCCTGTGGCCATATCTGTGATTTATTTTATTAGCTGCTTGTTGACAGGGGTGCTGAGATGATTTGGAAAGTGCCAACCTTATACAGATGAGCCTGAGCTATGTAAGAAAGCTAGCTAAGCAAGCCAGTAAACAGTATTCCCCCCTGGCTTCTGTTTCATAATCATCACTGACTTCTTGCCTTCGCTTTTTTCTATGAAGGGCTATAACTGTAACATGAGGGCCTGCTTGTTGGGGTTTCTGTCCTGTCCAGTTACCACAGCTGTTTAGCCCCAAAGAATCACATAGAAGTCTACATTAAATATAAACTGATTGGCTCTTTAGCTCAGGCTTTGTATTAGCTCTTATAACGTATACCAGCCCATTATTCTAGTATATGTTAGCCACATGGCTCAGTACCTTTTTCAGCAGGGCAGGTCACATCCTGCTTCTTCTGTGGTCTGGGCAGGACTGCAGGAAAGAGTTTCCTTCTTTCCAGAATACTACTGTTCTCATTGCCCCACCTCTACTTCATGTCTGGTTTTCCCGCCTATACTTCCTGCCTGGCTATCAGCAAATCAGCATTTATTTAAAATATAATTGACAGAATATAGAATTGTCTTTCACCATATAACCTGTAAGATGAAATAAATCCCCCTCTCCAAAATTGTTTTTGTTTTTGGTGTTTATCAGAGCAACAGAAACAAAACTGGAATATCTTAGGCAAAGAAAAGAGATCCTACCTCCTCTAGCAGCTATCAACTGCCAATAGCTCCTCAGAGAGAGAAGGGGCCTTCGTAGACATTCCCTAACACATATAGGATTTTTTTATTGACTTGATCTTGTGCAGGCCTTGTAGAGATCATCTTAAGGACTAAGAGTTTGAGTGTACCAGTCATACCATGCCCCAACGAGTACTATTGTTCTCTTTTCCATCCTCGGAATTTTGCATTCTTTCTGCCCACTTTCCTGCAGTGTTCCCTGAGTCTTGTATATGTGGGTTGGTGCAAGTGCCTTACTCTCAGTATTTCAATAGCTATGAGTCCCTGCATTAGCCACTACCCTCTGCAACAAGAAGCTTCTCTTAGGTTGAGTGTAGCACTGATATATGCATGTAAAGAGAAATATTCAGACCACAGTTGAACAGCATGACCATTTAGGAAAACAGCCATAGTTCCCACTTAGGGCCTATGACTTCCCTGTCTTTGGGTTTTGAGCATGTTCACAGCACCAGACACGAATTGCTTCCTCTGGAGCAAACCTCACATCTAATCAAGAAACTGGTATTTTATCCTCATGAGTGCCTTGCTCCTGTTGTACCAGGAGGCACAATTGGCCTGGCTACTTGGTATTATATCACACAGGATATAGTACTATGTAAGACTGTTGATGTCTTTTATTATTCCCCAAGCAGCCTGAATAGTTCCTTCTAGTACTATGAAAACTAGCCAGCAGAGAGAGCGTGGTATCAGTTTCTTGGCCAGTTCAACTCTGATTTCTCTGTGTTCTGCAACCCAAGTATGTTGTGTCTTTAGCAATAGGACCTTACTGTCTAGTTATAGTGTACAACTAAAAGCAATGGCGATAGCTTGGGTTGTTTTGGGTGCCCCTTGGACATTCTTGAACAATACCTCCATGACCACAGGGAGGCAACCTGGGCTGAGTGCTGAAATTTTTACTTAATAACTATGTTTTCAAGGAGTAGTACTGTTCATTCATATGGGTAATGTTTGTTCAAGTTTACACGCATGTGTACATACACACACAAGTGCACACATATACGCACATGCATATATGTTATATAATCAGCTTACAAATGATTGGATTTTCATAAGACTTCTTCACATGGTTTTGGTTTGGGCTAATCTACCCTCTATGTCCTCCATTCCTCATCTACTTGCCTCTATCTCCAATCTTTAGCCGTCATATCCCGCTATTCCCCATCATGTTTCGTGTCTAATGTGTTCCACTATTCCCTCTTACTATATTTTTTTTTACATGAATTGGAAAACTATAGGTTCAAATATGACTTTGCCAAACATACTTCATTTCAAATCTTCCTTGAATTCTAGTGGATGTGTGTATAATGTGTATGCATGCTCATATGTGTTTTTTTGTGCCTTTGTGTGAGTGTTCATGCATCTGTGGAGGTCAGAGGACAACTTGGGTGTTGTATCGCAGAAAAGTTATCCACTTTCTTTGGGACAGGGCTTCCCAATGGCCTAGAGTTCATCAATTTAGGCTAGACCAGAGAGCTAGTGAGTCCCAGGGATCCTCCTGGCTCCATCTCCCCAGTTCTGTGATTATAGGTGCATGCACTACTGTGGGGACCCAGAGAACTCTAGTGGGAAAGTGAGGCATGCAGTCCTCAGCATAGCATCTCTGAAGACCTGCTGTATTCTTAACCTGCATCCATCCAGTGTTGTTTCCCGGAGGCTATGGAACACCTGCTCCAGATTAGTGAATGATTAGCCTGAGTGCAGGAGATGGTTACAGGGAGAGTCTGGGAGGAGAATCTGCAAGCAAATGTTTGGCATAAATAAAGAGCATCCAATGGGTTGGGACAGTTCAGTTCAGTTTAGAGGCACTGCGTCTTCAAGACAGGAAAAATGAGACATTTATGCAATAAATATAAGACAAAAATAATGAAAATGAATGTCAAAATGAGAGAATGTGGGAGCGAAAGAGTCAGGGAACTACTCTGATGAATAGTGTTGCTTTTTTTTCAAGGACAGCAATTTCAAATAAGCTTGCAGTTATTTAAAGAATGCACAAATGGGAAATCTGTGTTTAATGCTTTTCAACACTTACTAACAGTGGGATTTTCTGTATAAACATTTGTCAACCCCTAAATACTGTCATGATAGGTCAGGAACCAGGACTGACTATGACTTTCCCACAGTCACTATCGATATCTGGGGCCCTGAATTTAAAAGAGACAGAACAGCTCATTTGAGTGCTGGCTGTGCAACTAGCAACTCTATTTTCTCTGTGTTCTGTGCAGAGAGCACTACAAAAGTAGAGGACCAATATCTAATGCCCAGTTCAAAGAACCAGGAGCACCAAGCCCTGCAGGGAAACCCTTCCACTTATGGCTAGCAGGTGCCGGCTGATTGCATACAGTGAGAAGACTCAGAAGGTGGGAAAACAACTCTTTCCCATCCTTGGCCATGGGATGGTGTTAGAGGGGTAAGAAAGATGGCTCAGTGGTTAAGAGCAATAGTTGCTTTTCCAGGGGACCTGGGTTCGATTCACAGCACTCACATCGTTGCTCACAACAGACTGTAACTCCAACTCCAGGGATTCCAGACTCCTTAGACACTAGACATACATGTGATGCAGATACATACATACATACATACATACATAACACTCACATATGTAAAATAAGCAAATAAAAAAATAAGATGATTTATGGGATGGTTTTTTAAATTCTGGACTCCTATAAATAAACAGGATTTTTTTTTAAAAAAATCACATTTCCTGCTTCAAAGGTTTCCTCTGCTGTTTGCTCAAGCAGTCTCTTCACTGAAATACTCAGTTAATAAAAGTCACTCAGAGATGGATGAGCTACAGGGCTAAGTAAATAACAGATCCCATTGCTAAGCCTGGTGGCCTGAGATTGATGGGTCCCACGTGATGCAGGGAGAGAATGGACTTTGGAATTTTGACCTTCACAGGTGGCATGATGGCCCCTGCACATCCCTGCACATGCAAGCACATAATGTAGATAAACATCCATTTTTAAATGGTGGCCAGTGATATCTAGCTGATCCCCTCCTGTGGGCGAAAAGACCTCTTTTTCTTTTTCTCTATTTTCTTACTAAGTGTCCAATGGCCATCAGATAGTAACAACTTCTTATCCATGAATAGTTGCTTTGATCAGGAAACATCTGGGTCTCTCCTCTCTTAGCTTTTCTGGAGTCTTGCCTTTAGACCTGGACTTGACATTGGAGAGGTGCATGTTAGCTGGAGGTCAGAATTTGAATGCACAAGGTCAGGTCTGTTTCTGAGCCACCTGTTCCCACAGAATCAGAATTGGTCGAGATAGAGACAGACTGGGAGGTTATCTGCTCTGCTCCACCCCATCTCTTTGC
Organism: Microtus oregoni; assembly: GCF_018167655.1. NCBI lineage: Eukaryota > Metazoa > Chordata > Mammalia > Rodentia > Cricetidae > Microtus > Microtus oregoni. Next base: position 15,676,932 of record NW_024543082.1, read on the forward strand.
AGTTGTGGGGCGACCCAAAGGTCACACACATTTTCATTATGCTTGTTCAGTGGAGCTTCGTGGCATGTCATCTCCTGTTTCCTTCCTCTTGCTGTAGATTCCACAGTGCGACATTTGTTTCACTGATGGCGCCGATGCCCATTATCATAGTATCGTCTGATGAAACTTGATCTGGTTTGTGACTGGAGCAGCAGACGCTCCTGTTATCTGCCTACTTCAGATGCATTTCGAAGGATACATTTGCTCTTGGTCTAATCTCCCTGCTTTGGTTTTCCTAGGATGCTGAGCTCAGCCTGCTGCTCAGGGACGAGATCTCCCGTCAGTGTATAAATGCTCGCCAGAGATCGGGGAGGACATAGCTAAGCAAACTCCTGGAGTTTAAACACCCTCCCCATATTTCTCAACAACATCCACAATACTATTTCAATAGGAGGAAAACTGGGAGGAGGTTGTTGAGAGTTCAGTTGCAATGTTTTTTTTTTTTTTTTTCTAAGCTGAGCCACACCTAAGTTTCCTGGGTTATATTGCAAATGAGTTGACCCCTCGGCTCTAACTACATTTCTGCTGTGTGTTTGCACAGCCTGTGTTGAGATCCAAATGCTCAGCAGGGCTCTGCCTGCCTCTGACATTTTAGACTTTTCCCGGGTTTCAATATGGGGAAATTTAACCCCAAATAGACAACAAGTAACATTTTTTGAGCAATCTGAAATTGTTCCCATAGCTCAAGGAGAAACTAAGATTCAGTAATTATTATTGTACAGCAAATAACACAAGGCAGAAGGATTCAGCAAGTAGATGGGCTATTATTGAGATTCCTTTCTTACTAAGGGTTCAGAACTAATCCTTATGAAGTAACTGTATTTTTGCTCCCCCATTTCCTTTACAGCATCCTACATTATAATTTAATAATTAGTTACTTTGCTGTCGAGGGAATGGAGAGATTTGCTGATTAAGTCTGCAGCTGGGCCTGTCCTGGACACGCTAACAATATATAAAATTGGCTAATTTCCTGTCTTTACAGAGCAATGGTGTACATGGGACTCAGAAGATGTGGAAATTGAATTGGGTCACAAACATGAAACAAAAGAATCATGGCTTTGTAGAGCAGATGCTAGAAAAATGTAAATGACCAAATATAAAATCAGGGCAATCCCACGCATGCAGTTAAGCTTCAGAAATACAAGGGATATCTTTATTCTTCTGGATATGAGGCAAGAAACTGCCAGAAATTATTGCTAGAGGCCACATTTATTTGTGTTATTACAGATGTCTGAAAAATAAAAAAATGATGTGATCAGTAGACACAGTCACATTTTGTGAGGGGAAGGCAGAATTTAAGCGATTAGCTGGCAGTTTGCCTGAGTTGTATGTAAAATCAGGTGAACTTGTCAATTAGGCAGATTTCCTAGATGATCCCTTTTACAGCATGCCTTAAGTTGCAATCTAAGGAATCTTCGTTTAGAATTTTATTTTAAAATAATTTCAGACTAATAAAAAGCTTTTAAAAGTGGAGTTCCATATCTCCTGTATCTAGATTTCAAAAATGCTAATATTTTACTACATTTACTAATTACTGTCTTTCCTGCCCCCACGATACTTCCTTAACTCTTAACTTTCCAGTGCCCATTTAAATGATCATCATTATTTTATACATGAAGCTATCAAAACCAGAAAATTCAAAATGGTGCTTATGGTTCTATAATCTACAGACCTTAGTCCACTTTTCTCACTACTAACACCAAAAATGCAATACTTTTTTTTTTCCAGTTTAGAATTCAGCAGTCAATCACTAATTGTATTTAGTTGCCACCAATCTTTTCTTTAAACTTGGGGATTTTAGCCTCAAAGCTATGTCTGACATTCTGGCAGGGAACTCTAAAACTGTGTAGGCTTGCTCATGGCTTCTCTCATATTTTTGAGCTCACGCAAGTGCCTGTGTTAGAGCCATGTTCCATGTTAATAGTTTGAAGTATTAAATCTGACCATATCTCATACAAATCTATTTTCTTTTGTAGACTTTATTTTTCTACTTTTTACTGAGACTAAGTCCCTTGTGTACAATCACTATGTAGGTGTCCTTGAACTCTTGATCCTCCTGCTTCAGCTTTTCAAGAGTCCTGCTGAGATGCATATGCCACTATATCTGGTTTTATGTAGAGCAGGGAAGTTCTCTATCAACTGACAGATATCCTTAGATTCCCTAGATTCATGATTTGAAATTATTGGACCATTAAGATGACTCGGTGGGTCAAAACACTTCTGTGCAAGCCTGACAACCTGAGTTTGATTTCGGAAACCCATGGTGGAAGGAAAGAACTGATTTCTGAAGATTGTCTGTAGATCTCCATATTCACACCATGGTCTTTATCCATCTGTATTCAGACAAAATTCACCTGTACACACACACACACACACACACACACACACACACACACACAATTAAGGAAGCAATTTTCTCTAAGTTGTCTGCAGTTTGTCCATTCTTTTATGTCTGTAAATTGTGGTGAAGTGATCATGCTATGTATTAGAAAGCTTACAGTTTAACAGATGATGGGAAAAGACTGCTACTCGACAGGAGAGACAAAGGCCATCATATCGCACAGCGCAGCAGGCCAGCTCCTGCTCAGGTTGACATTCTTGGCTCCCAAGCCCCATGAGAGTGCTGTGGAGGTAGAAATGGAGATGTGTGGCAGAAGTAGATGGGTTACAGATCAGGTTTAATGCAGCAGATAGGCTCTTAACAAAACGTACCAGCAGTGTCCTAGAGGAGGGTGTTGACTTTATTATCCTAGTCAGCGGAAGAAACCTCAAAACAATAACAAATAAAGAAAAAAATGCCTCTGCAATCCAGTAGAAGCCATGTTATTTACCAGAATTACTACTATACAAATATCCTGGGGAAGAGCATGCAGCCAAAGTGCTAACACAAGGTCATAATAAGAGCTCAGATTTAGCCCTCAAAAATTGGCCACTTAGCTGTTTTTTTTTTTTAAAATGGGCTCTGCTCTTTCCAAGTTCTGTTGTATATGTAGTTTTCATTCTAGAAACATTTTCCCCATCTCATTTACTTGCCTTATTATTCTTTTTTTGTTTATTTTGTTTTGTTTTGAGGTGTGTTCTGATTATGTGGCCCAGGTTGGCCTTGACTCCTAGTCCTCTGGTCTCTACCTACCTTTAGAGAGCTGGGATTATAAGAATGCCCTACAGCCTCAGACAAAGTTGGAACTTGTTCAGTTTCCTGTAGTAATAAGGGCGGCGGGGCTGCATCCCCAGCACCCCGGCTGCCTGGCTAGCTTATGCCCGAAATAACAACACACAAACTGTATTCATTTAATCACTGCTTGGCACATTTCTATCTAGCCCTTACTGGCTAATTCTGATATCCCGATCAACCCATTTCTAATAAACTGTAGCACCGGTCTTACCGGGAAGATTCTAGCCTATGTCCACTCTGGGTCGGAGCTTCATAGCATGCGTCTGCCTGGGAGCGGGGCATGGCATCTCTCTGAGGCATCTGCTCCCGAGAGGAGAGCTGTGGAGTCTGAGCTCACTTCCTCTTCCTCCCAGCGTTCTGTTCTGTTTATTCCTCCCACCTATCCTCTAACCAATGAGGGCCAAGCAGTTTCTTTTTATTTAACCAATGACCTTTCTCCATCAGTTTCCCTGATTGTTAGATTCCTCTACAGATTGCTGGGCAGCTCATTAAAAGGACTCAGTGCCTCATAATTAGTGTAAAACTGATTGAGGGCTGTATTTTACAGTAGACACATTCTATAAATGTCAGTGACTGTGATACATTACTTGACTCAAAACTACAAGATTAAGCACTGTAACTAACACACTATATAATTTTATTTAAACTGGAAAAAATTCCTAACCAAATACATGCTATATGAAGTTATTACAACTTGGGTTTTTTTTTTTTTTTTTTTTTTTTTTCGAGACAGGGTTTCTCTGTGGCTTTGGAGCCTGTCCTGGAACTAGCTCTGTAGACCAGGCTGGTCTCGAACTCACAGAGATCCGCCTACCTCTGCCTCCCGAGTGCTGGGATTAAAGGCGTGCGCCACCATCGCCCGGCCTCAACTTGGGGTTTTATAGTCATTTTGCAAAACTAGTTTTCTTAACAATTTCATACACATATAAAATGTTGGTCATCTTTGCTCTTCATTATACTCTTATTTTTTTCTCCCACATCTACAGAACCCTCTGTTTTTCTCCACAAGTCTCCCCTCTTCTTTTTTTAAATTATTTATATTGAGCTCTATATTTTTCTCTGTTCCCCTCCATACCTCTCCCCTCCCTTTTCAACCCTCTCCCAAGGTCCCATGCTCCCGATTTACTCAGGAGATCTTATCTTTTTCTACTTCCCATGTAGATTAGATTTATGTACATCTCTCTTAGGGTTAATCCTCATTGTTGTCTAGGTTCTCTGGGATTGTGATTTGTAGTCTGGTTTTCTTTTCTTGATGTTTAAAAACCACTTATGAGTGAGTACATGTGATAATTGTCTTTCTGTATCTGGGTTACCTCACCCAAAAAATGTCTTCTAGCTCCATCCATTTTCCTGCAAAATTCAAGATGTCATTATTTTTTTCTGCTGTGTAGTAAAAGTACTCCATTGTGTAAATATACCACATTTTCCTTATCCATTTTCTGGTTGAGGGGCATTTAGTTTGTTTCCAGGTTTTGGCTATGACAAACAATGCTGTTATGAACATAGTTTAGTACATGTCTGGTGTGGGACCATGGTTTATACTCTGTCAATTATATTTTAAATAAACACTGATTGGCAGGAAGTATAGGCGGGACAATGAGACAGGAAGTAGAGGCAGGTCAAGGAGGACAGGAGAATTCTGGGAAGAATGAAGCTCATTCTTCTGCAGTCGTGACCCATCCACAGAAAAAGAAAGATGTGACTGCCTTGCTGAAAAAGGTATCGAGCCATGTGGTTAGCATATACTAGAATAATGGGCTAAAATAAGTTCTAAGAGTTAATAAGAAGCCTGAGCTAATGGGCCAATCAGCTTATAACTAATGTAGAACTCTGTGTGATTTCTTTGGGATTTAACAACTGTGGGAACTTGGCAGGACAGAAAACTACAGTCAACACATGTTCTTGTGGCACGATTGAGCATCCTTTGGATATACCCAAAAGTGGTATTACTGGGTCTTGAGAAAGGGTATTTCCTAATTTTCTGAGAAATTGCCACACTGATATCCAAAGGGGCTGTACCAGCTTGCATTCCCACCAGCAATGCAGGAGTGTTCCTTCTACCCCACAATCTCTCCAGCATAAGTTGTCATCAGTGTTTTTGATCTTGGCCATTCTTACAGGTGGAAGATGGAATCTCAGAGTTGTTTTGATTTGCATTTCTCTGATGACTAAGGATGCTGAACATTTCTTTAAGTGTCTTTCAGCCATTTTAGATTCTTCTGTTGAGAGTTCTCTGTTTAGGTCCGTACTCCATTTTTTTTTTGATTATTTGTTCTTTTGGTGTCCAATTTCTTGAGTTCTTTGTATATTTTGGAGATCAGACCTCTGTCTGATGTGGGGTTAGTGAAGATCTTTTCCCATTCTGTAGGCTGTCACAATCCCTGACTTCAAACTCTACTACAGAGCTACAGTACTGAAAACAGCCTGGTAACGGCTGTTAAAAACAGACAGGAAGACCAATGGAACCGAATCAAGGACCCAGATATTAATCCACACACCTGATTTTTGACAAAGAAGCAAACAATATCAAATGGAAAAAAGAAAGGGGAGATGGGGAGAGAAAAGGTAGAAGGGAAGGAGGGGGGACTTGGGGAATCAGGAGAATTGGGATAAAGGAAAGGTGGATAGGGGAGCACGGAACCACAATTCTTAGTTAAGGGAGCCACTTTAGGGTGGGCAAGAGATTTGACCCTAGAGGGGCTCCCAAGTGCCCAAGATGAGGTTCCCAGTTAGTTCCTTGGGCAGCTGAGGATTGGGAACCTGAAATGACCCTATCCTAGAGCAATACTGACGAATATCTTGCATATCATCATAGAACCTTCATCTGGTGATGGATAGAGATAGAGACAGAGACCCACACATGAGCACTGGACTGAGCTCCCAAGGTCCCAATGAGGAGCAGAAGGAGGGAGAACATGAGCAAAGAAGTCGGGACCACGAGGCGTGCACCCACCCACTGAGACAGTGGAGCTGATCTACTGGGAGCTCACCAAGGCCAGCTGGACTGTGACCGAAAAAGCATGGGATAAAACCGGACTCTGAACATGGCGAACAATGAGGGCTGATGAGACGCCAAGGACAATGGCACGGGGTTTTGATCCTACTTAATGTGCTGGCTTTGTGGAAGCCTAGCCAGTTTGGATGTTCACCTTCATAGATATGGACGGAGGGGGGAGGACCTAGGACTTACCACAGGGCAGGGAACCTGGACTGCTCTGTGGACTGGAGAGGGAGGGGGAGAGGAGTGGGGGGAGGGGGAGAAAGGTGGGAGGAGGGGGAGAAGGGTGGGAGGAGGGGGAGGGAAATGGGAGGCTGGGAGGAGGTGGAAACTTGTTTTTTGTTTATGTTTTTTTTTCTTCTTTTCTTAATAAAAAAATAAATAAATGAAAAAAAAATGGAAAAAAGAAAGCATATTTAACGAATGGTGCTGGCATAACTGGATATCAACATGTAGAAGAATGAAAATAGAATAGAAAATAGAAGAATGAAAATATCTATCACCATGCACAAAACTCAAGTACAAATGGATCAAAGTCCTCAATATAAAGCCAGCCACACTGAACCTTATAGAAGAGAAAGTGGGACGTACACTTGAACGCATTGGCACAGGAGACCACTTCCTAAATATAACTCCTCTCTTCTTTAATTCTCTCTCTCTCTCTCTCTCTCTCTCTCTCTCTCTCTCTGTGTGTGTGTGTATGTGTGTGTATGTGAGAGAGAGACAGAGAGATACAGAGAGACAGAGACAGAGGTAGAGGCAGAGACAGAAGCAGAGAAATCCACTGGATTTAATTGGGATATCCTGCATCAAAATTCATTTTCCGAAACAAGGGCAACTTACCAGTAACTACAGCATGAAGGAAAGTTACTCTTTCTTCCCTAGCAACCATTACCTACCAGTAGCTTTTCAGGTAAGAGTATAACCTCATGTGGCTTCTGTTAACCCTAGCTATGAGGTCATGAATGTGATTTATGCACGCTGTGTCCAGAAGAAAGCACTTTATAACACCCATTCTTGTCCTTCAACTCTTATATTCTCTCCACCTTTTCTTCCATGATGTCCCCAGCACCTTGCAGGGTGTGATACAAAAGTCCCATTTAGAGCTGAGCACTGAACAGTTTCTCTTTCCTTGCACTTTGGCAAGTTATGAGTTTCTCCCTTAATGACCATCTTTATTAAGCTTGCTATAAATGCGATGAAACACCATGACCAAAAGTAACTTGGGGAGAGGGGTCCTTTTGGCTTATGCTTCTACATTACTGCTCATCATTGAAAGAAGTCAAGACAGGAACTGAAACAAGGCAGGAACCTGGAGACAGGAGCTGACACAGAGTGCGGATATAAATCAGTGCTTACAATGCAGAGATCCACAACTAAGCACTGGGACAAGCTCCTGGAGTACAATTGAAGAGAGGGAGGAGTGATAATATGAACAAAGGGGTGAAGACCGTGATAAGAAAACTCATAGAATCAGCTGACCTGAACTAGTGACTCTGGACTGACAAATGGGAAATCTGCATAAGATCAAACTTGGTCCCCTGGACACAGGTGACAATGGAGTGGCTTGGGCAGTATGTGGGGCCACTGGCAGTGGGACCAGAGTCTCACCCTAGGGCATGAACTGACTTTGTGGAGCCCATTCATTTTGGAGCGATACCTTGCTCAGCATAGACATGTTGGGGGTGGGAGGCTTGGTCCTGCCTCAACAAGGTGGTGGGAGAGACCTAGTTGACTTCGCAGGGGAGGCTTTACCTTCTCTGATGAGAGGTTGGGGAATGGGGTAGGGGGAGGTGCAGGGAGTGGAAGAAGAGAAGGGAGAGGGAACTGGGATTGGTATGAAAAATAAATAAATAATTAAAATAAAAGTAAATATAAAGAAAAAAAAAGAAATGCTGTTTACTAGCTTGTTCTTCATGACTTGCTCAACCTGATTTCTTATAGAACCCAGGACCACAAGCAGAGGGATGGCATCACCCATAATGGGTGGGTACTCCCCCATCAATCACTCATTAAGGAAATGCTCTAGAGCTAGATCTTTTGGGGGCATCTTATCAACCGATGGTCACTCCTTTCAGAGGACTCTAGCAGGTGTCAAGTTGATATAAAACTAGCCAGGCCAATCACAATCCCACTGCAAAAACTAGCTTCTTAGACTGAGGCTGATGGACCCCTACTGTGTGGGTATAAACATAAACATTAAGACTGCGGATCCACACTACTTTAGAGCTTGCTATAGACCATATCGTTTGAGTGATGTAACTCAGAAAGCCTTGGGATCTAAGCATGTCTACAATAAAGACAAATAAGCAAGGCTCTCTAGAAGTCTGCCCTACACTTGGGACTATGCTCTCCTTTCCTACATGACTTTCTGTCTTCATACTTAATAAACTCATGAATTTTGCACTAAAAAAAGAAGACAAGTTGATAATGGTCTCTAATCAGTTATTCTAGATTTAAAAAGCATTTACTTTCAATGGAAGAATGGATGAAGAAAGTGTGGAATATATACACAGTAGAGTATTACGCTGCAGTAAAAAACAATGACTTCTCGAATTTTGCATGCAAATGGATGGAAATAGAAAACACTATCCTGAGTGAGGTAACCCAGACCCAAAAAGATGAATATGGGATGTACTCACTCATAATTGGTTTCTAGCCATAAACAAGGGTCACGGAGTCTATAATTGGTGATCCCAAAGAAGCTAAGTAAGAAGGTGAACCAAAGGGAAAACATATAGTTGTCCTCTTGGCTATGGGAAGTAGACAAAATTGCCGGGAAGAAAATTGAGATCTTGGGGGTGGGGTGGGATGGGGGTAAGGGGAGATGGGGAGAGAAAAGGGAGAAGGGGAGAATGGGGAGAACTTGGGGAAAAAGGAGGATTGGGATGAAGGAAGGTTAGATAGGGGGGCACAGAAGCACAATTCTTATTTAAGGGAGCCACCTAGAGTTGGCAAGAGACTTGAACCTAGAGTGGCTCCCAGATGCCCAAGCCGATGTCCCCAGTTAGTTCCTTGGGCAGCTGAGGATAGGGAACCTGAAATGACCCTATCCTATAGCAATACTGACAAATATCTTGCATATCATCATAGAACCTTCATCTGGTGATGGATAGAGATAGAGACAGAGAACCACACTGGAGCACTGGACTGAGCTCCCAAGGTCCCAATGAGGAGCAGAAGGAGGGAGAACATGAGCAAAGAAGTCGGGACCACGAGGGGTGCACCCACCCACTGAGACAGTGGAGCTGATCTACTGGGAGCTCACCAAGGCCAGCTGGACTGTGACCGAAAAAGCATGGGATAAAACCGGACTCTCTGAACATGGTGAACAATGAGGGCTGATGAGAAGCCATGGACAATGGCACAGGGTTTTGATCTTACTTCATGTTCTGGCTTTGTGGGAGCCTAGCCAGTTTGGATGTTCACCTTCCTAGACATGGACAGAGGGGGGAGGACCTTGGACTTCCTACAGGGAAGGGAACCCTGACTGCTCTTTGGACTGGAGAGGGAGAAGGAGAGGAGTGGGAGGAGGGGGAGAAGGGTGGGAGGAGGGGGAGTGGAATGGGAGGCTGGGAGGAGGGGGAAACTTTTTTTTCCTTTTCTCAATAAAAAAAAGAAATAAAAGTAAATTTTTTTAAAAAAGCATTTAATTTTGTCTATATGTAAATAATGACTTTGATTAATTTGTTTATAATAATTCTTTTTTTAAAAAAAGATTATTTATTTATTTATTAATTATGTATATGGTGTCTGCCTGCATGTTTTGCCTGTACCCCAGAAGAAGGCACTGGATCTCACTATAAATAGTTGTGAGCCACTGTGTGGTTGCTGGGAATTGAACTCAGGACCTTGGGAAGAGCAAGTGGGGTTCTTAACCTCTGATCCATCTCTCCAGCCCACTAATAATTCCGCTTAAGTTGTTTATTTGTGTGTGTGCTTGCATACAGGTACAGTGGCTAGAATCTTCAATCTATAGTGATGTATTTTTATTCTGAATCAACAAAATGAATGGTCTTGATCTTTCCCAAGGATGTGCTTATTTTTTCTATCTACTTATTTTATTTTATTTTATTTTAAATACTTATTTATTTATTACGTATACAATATTCAGACTACATGTATGCCTACAGGCCAGAAGAGGGCACCAGACCTCATTACAGATGGTTGTGAGCCACCATGTGGTTGCTGGGAATTGAACTCAGGACCTTTGGAAGAACAGGCAATGCTCTTAGCTGCTGAGCCATCTCTCCAGCCCCCTATCTACTTATTTTGTATTTTGCTTACCTATTCATCTATCTATCTTGTGATTTTGAGATAGAGTCCTGTGTCACCCAGGTACAGCTCACATTTACTATGTAGATAAAGCTAACTAACCTTGAAGTTCTGATCCTCTATTTCACCGCTAAAAAATACCTTTGCATCTAGGTGTGGATCATAATTTTCTTTAAGAATGTGTATTCAAGTTGGGTATGGCAGGGGAACCTGTAATCCAGTTAGTCAGGAAGGGAAGGCAGCAGGATCACATATATTTTTGCCCCCATTTATTTTCATATAACTATTGAGGGAAAAAAATCTTCACTGAGTCAATGTTACCTCATAGTTGTTGGAGAAATTTGATCTAAATAATGTTCACTTATGCTTTACGTTTTAAAAATTAATTAATTTAAAATTGTTTTGTGTCAGAGTGTGCGTGATGTGTGTGTGTGCATGCCCATGTATGCATGCACTAAGACATTCATACGGAGTTCAGAGGACACTGTGGGGTATATTTTCTCTTTCGACTCTTCAATGGTCTGGGGATCAAACCTAGATCATCATGCTTGGCTGTTATCTGTCAAGTCATCTTCTCAACCTTAATTTAATCTTCTTCCTTCTTCTTCTTCTTCTTCTTCTTCTTCTTCTTCTTCTTCTTCTTCTTCTTCTTCTTTTTCTTCTTCTCCTCCTCCTCCTCCTCTTCTTCCTTCTCTTCTTCCTTCTTTTCCTCCTTCTTTTCCTTCTTCTCCTCCTCTTCTTCCTTCTCCTCCTCCTCCTTTTTTTTTTTTTTTTTTTGAGACAGGGTTTTACTGTGTACCTCTGGCTGCCCTGAAACTCACTGTATAGTCCAAGCTGGGATCAGACTCACAGAGATCCACCTGCCTCTTCCTCAAAAATGCTGTGATTGAGGGTGTGAACTACCACCACCCAGCCTAATTAATTAATTATATTTATTGTTTTTTGTATTTTTAAAGATTTCTTTATTTATTATGTGTGCAGTGTTCTACCTGCATGTCTGTTTGCAGGCCAGAAGAGAGTACCAGATCTCATTCTAGGTGGTTGTGAGCCACCATGTGGTGGCTGGGAACTGAACTCAGGACCTCTGGAAGAGCAGCCAGTGCTCTTACCCCCTGAGTCATCTCTCCAGCCCTTTAATCTTTAAATTAGCTTGCAAAGTAGTGTATTTCCTTATGGGATTTTTATAGATACTTATTTTTGTTTAACCCTGCCCTCATCTTTTCCGGTCCCTTTGTTCCCCATTCTCATCCCACTTATATCCTCCAACCCCCAGGATTCTCCCTTCCATTAGTACAAGTGTTCGATTATGCTCCTATTTCTCTCCCTTAAGCCACTGACGATCATTGGATAATTGCTCTAATCTCTCTTCCTATGTATCTTACTAGCACATATTTCTAATAATCATGTGAGCATGGCTGACACACGGTGACACAGTCTTGCGGTGGTTTGAATGAAATACACTTAAATAGCCTCAGGTGTGTGAGCATTGTGATGTTAGTTGGTGGTACCGTTTATGGTATATCATGGAACCTGTAGGAGGTGGAGTCTTGCTGAAGGAAGTGCATCACTGGGCAGGACTTTGAGACTTTTATGGCTTCACCCTACTTCCAGTTTGCTCTGTCTGCTTAGTGCTTGGCATTGAAGATGTGATCGTTCAGCTTCCTGCTCTGGGCACCTGCTGCCACGTTTCCCGTGGAATCATCATGGACTCTCCATCTGGGTTGTAAGCTAAAATAAACTCCAGCTATCAGTTGCTTTCAGCACCAAAAAGAGTCTAATAAAGATCTGCTTGTGTGTCAGTCAGGCTTTGGTCTCTCTGAAATCTTGAAGACACATGCATAGGGCTTTTAAAAGGAAGTGCTCATAAATGAAGCCAATGGTCTTGATATGTTAAGGAACAAAAGTAGATGTGGGTTATTTTGTGTGTGGTCGTTTGTGGGTTTCCTTCTGCAATGCATTTAAATTTTTTTAGTACATTTATTTTTATATTAATGAACTAATGATTTAGTTAATTGTGTGTGTGCCAGGGGTGACTCATATGTGCTAGGGTATAATATGGAAGTCAGGACAATTAGTTGAAGTCAGTTTTCTCCTTCCTCATGTGGGTCCTGGAGATCCAATTTAGCTCTTTAGGTTTGGTGGTGAGCACCTTTACCTGCTGAGCTATGATGTATGCTTAAACTTATTAAAACAACAAGTTTTTGTTCCCAGAATTTATTCAAAATCTGTGGTACTGTGAGCAATCACAGTATTCTTGACTTCTTTTCTACGTTTTACTTAACAAGTTTTTTTTTTAATTTATTTATTTATTAAGGATTTCTGCCTCGTCCCCACAACTGCTTCCCATTTCCCTCCCCCTCCCCCGATCAAGTCCCCCCCCCTCATCTGCTCGAAGAGCAATCAGGGTTCCCTGACCTGTGGGAAGCCCAAGGACTGCCCACCTCTAAGTTTTCATTTTAAAAATTATGCAGTAATGGACTGGTGAGATGGCTCTGTGGGTGAAGGCTGCTAAGATTGCCGACCTGAGTTTGTTCCCAAGAGTCACACAGTAGGAGAGAGTCACACAGTAGGAGAGAGTCACACAGTAGGAGAGAGTCACACAGTAGGAGAGAGTCACACAGTAGGAGAGAGTCACACAGTAGGAGAGGGTCACACAGTAGGAGAGGGTCACACAGTAGGAGAGGGTCACACAGTAGGAGAGGGTCACACAGTAGGAGAGAGTCACACAGTAGGAGAGAGTCACACAGTAGGAGAGAGTCACACAGTAGGAGAGAGTCACACAGTAGGAGAGAGGGAGAGAGCCAACTCCCACAGTTGTTCTCTAGCCTGGTATGTGTCATGACATGTGTAGACACACTGCTCTCAAAGAAACACAATTTTAAAAGTTTATAAAAGGTTGCATTAAGCATATTTTATTTCTCCACATAGTTTCCATGCGAGAAACAAGTTTGCATAGGACAAATACTCAGAAGTTGAATTGCTGAGTCACAAGGTTTGACTATTTTCAGTTTTTTGTGATGCTGAACAATTGCTGACCTAAAGCTTTTCCTTTTCTTACCGCTCTTTTATCTAGCATTTAACCTGCATGGAGAAAGTGGTATGTCATTTATTTATTTATTTATTTATTGGTGACATTGTTCTCCGTTCTGCTCCACTGGTGTTTTTTGCCTAGTCTTACAGAACTAACACACTTCAGTAATTACTATGGCTTTGTAAAACATTTCTTTCATTATTGGGGATTAAATGCAGGATCTTGTACATGCTGGGTAAGCACATTATTGCTGAGTTATATTCTCGGCTTGTAGTGACTGTTGATGTTGGTTGGAGGCCACACTTTCTGTCCTGCAGTGTTGCAGAATGTCAGTGCTTTGACAGTACAGCTGTTTTAGCTTTGCTCATTTCTTTCTGGTCTTAGGTTCTTGTAAAATCCTACAAGCTTGTAGAATGGTTAGTAGGTACATTTGTATGTATATTTTATATTTACAGATTTATATTTATCTGTATTTTGCTGTGTTCTTTATGAAGGTTGATTTCTGTAACATTCTTAATACTAATATAAGTATAATATGTATTGCAGGTAGTAAATGCGTTAACTCAGTAGTAGTTTTAGTCTGTCAGGAATGGGGCAGCAATCTCATTAGAATATAATGTTAACTTGCCCATTAAGTCAAAGCAAACTTATCATGTGGGTGCCTGGAACCCACTCCACCCTGTCTTTTAGTTTTATCAAAGTTCCATGAAGGTACAGCTATTCAGGCTCAATCTTGAGTTTTTATTTATTGATTGATTTTGGACTGGAACTCAATTCCAATGGCTATTCCCTGCCCTAGATTCAACACAGAGTAGATCAGGGCAGCAATGAGCAATGTTTGCGTAGTGTAAAGCGCTGAGTGTACATTTACACTGGTTAATTTTATTGTCTGTCAGGAGCTATACAGCCTAGTCTCAGATTGAAATATGACTACCTGTCCAACTGGATTCCTCAGGGCTAGAAACCTGTAAAACTAGATTCTCACTTGGCAAGGACCAGTAGTCCAGGGGACAGCATAGAATCTGGCAAAATTTGTCCAGTTTTCAGGCTCTTTTCTCTTTGGGTATATTGTTGATTCTTTGGGCAGGTTTTAGTTTTACTTTGTTGATCACACATACACTAGCTGTAATTTCCCCTGGAAATTCTGTTCTTTCTCTAATATTTTTCCCTAAGTTTCATCAGGGGGCTAATGCTTCTCAAGTCTCTTATCTGGAATTACTAACTCCAACTCTTAATCTTGGAATCAATAGAGATAGTTAGGTACATATGAGAAAATAACACTTGGAACATTAACCATGTCTCACAGTTCTGGAAAGGAGAGTAGGGCATGCATACACAAAATAGGGAAAGGCCTCAGGGATACACATAGTGCCAACTGTTGAGAGTAAGTTCCCTGTATACCAAGCATATAGAATCAATGATAGGATCTAGTAAGATCCAGTGGGAAAAACGCAATGTAAAATATGGTATGGAAAGATCCATTTTAACATATACAGGAGATTATATTGATGGAAGAAGTATGGAATAGTGGGTTGTGAAAAGAGTGCCTTATCAGAGTCTGCCTTTTACAGAGCGATTGAGACATGGGACCCTTATGTAGAAAAAGGAACTGTATAAAAGCATTTCTTGCAGACATGAAAGAATTGTTTGGGTTTGAATATTGTTGTCCTTAAAGCATTGTAACCATGTCTATTAGTTTTTAACTTTGTAAAGGCAAGCAGCTGCCAGCTGACATAAGTGCTACTAGAGCCGGGCAGTGGTGGCACACGCCTTTAATCCCAGCACTCGGGAGGCAGAGGCAGGCGGATCTCTGTGAGTTCGAGACCAGCCTGGTCTACAAGAGCTAGTTCCAGGACAGGCTCCAAAAACACAAAATAAGAGAGAGAAACCCTGTCTCGAAAAACAAAAAGAAAAAATAAACAACAAACAAACAAAGTGCTGCAAGATCAGGATGTGTCTGGCTTGATATTTAGTTAAGCCTGCAAAAATACTGAACTCTATATCTAGAATAAGATTTTGTAGGGAGCAAGAACGTGTATTCTGGGACGCATAAAGGGGAATAATTGGGGCTTTTATAATGATTACAATGTTTTTCTTAAAATATGATGTATTTCTTAAAAGTAAAACCTAAGAGCCACTAATAAAGTTGTTCATGTAATTTTAATAAGAGAAACTCTGTTCAAGTATAAATAAAGATGACTTGGGCTATTTGGGGCAACTTGAGTGCAATCCACCTGATAGCCAGATTTCTTCCTTGCACCAATGCCCCTTCCCTGTCTCAGGACCTGAACCCGAGCTGAGCAATTGTCACTTTGATATGTCCTTGAGTCACTTGGGCAAAGGGAGCGCTAATTGGGTAATTGACCAAATCAGACCAGCTTATGACTGTGTTTGTTATAGGTTGTCTTGGCTGATGACTGATTTGGAAGGGCAGCTGGGCTTAGGATATGTAAAAAGTTAGCTGAACATATCCCAGTGTATGAGTTAGTTAAGCAGTCTTCCTTTATAGTTTCTGCTCCAGTTCCTGCCTTAGCTTCAATGACAGCCTGTCACTTGGAAGCACAATGTTAAAAAGAAAGCCCTTTCTTTCCAAATTGCTTTTGGTTAGGGTACTTAAGGCAGCAAAAGAAAGAAAAATAGGATGGTGACACTTATATGTTGCCTAAAGAGCGAATCAAAATTAGTGCATTGCTAATAGGACCCTATCGTTGAGGCAGTGGCTCAGTGATTAAACTGCTTGCTACTGCATTTCATAGACCCAGGTCTGGATCCCCAGCTCCCATGTAAAAAGTTGAGCAAGGTGCCTTTAACTCTACTGCAGGGAATGTAGAGACAGGCAGATCCACAGAGCTCTCCAGCCAATCTGTGTTAGCTACACTCTAATTGAGAGACCTCACCTCAACAACATAGGTGGAAAGTGGTGTAGGCACCCCCTGACATGTTTTATAGGTGGGCATTGTGGGCTATATTTACTTTGATTTTTACTTTACTATTTGTTTGGAGAACAAGAAGCTCTGGTCTGATCACATTGTTCTAGTTTTAAGGATTATTATTATTATTTAATGATGAAAGACCTTTAATTAAAATTGAATGAAACAAATATAATAATGGAATATTTCTTTTGGCTCTAACACTGTCTTTTGGAAATTACAAATTTTTGTGTTTCTGAGCAAAAGTATGTGAGAAGGGCTTACTGAGAATGAGGTGGAATCCTGGAGGTGGAAGAGCAGCTTTCTCCTAGAATAGCAAGGACATGTTATGAACACAGTAGAGATCAGACAGAACGCTACCATCGTGAATTCCTGAGCCACAGCCTGAGGTTTCCAGAGCTATCCCTGGAGCCCTTATTTAATGGGCTTGTAGAGAAAGCTCTTGGAGGAGACAACTCTTATGTGTGTGTGTGCGTGTGTGTGTGTGTGTGTGTGTATGTGTGTGTGTGTATGTGTGTGTGTGTATGTGTGTGTGTGTGTATGTGTGTGTGTGTGTGTATGTGTGTGTGTGTGTGTGTGTGTATGTGTGTGTGTGTGAAGGGACGTAAGAATCATTTCAAATGAGTACCACCCCTTTTTGTTTGTCTTTTGGGTTGGAGTCTTTCTACAAAGCTCTGGATGTTCTGAAACTCACTCTGTAGATCAGTATGGCCTTGAACTCAAGAAGACATCTGCCTGCCTCTGCTTCCTGAGTGCTGGGATTAAAGACACGTGGCACCACATAGTCTATAGAGTAAGTACCAGAAGAGCTAGGACTACACAGAGAAACCCTGTCTTGAAAAAAAAAACCCAAATAAAATAAAGAGTCCTACACTTTCTGGAAGGACACAGTGACATAGCAGTAAATCCCAAATAAAATAAAGAGTCCTACAAATACTTTCTGGAAGAACACAGTGGCATAGCAGGAAATCCCCTTAGAAATATGGGGAAGTGGAGAAAGGTAGATAATTTTCTCTAGCTCCATTTTCATGTCCCAAGAATGTCAAGACACTGTGTATAAAGTCATCCCATGTTCACTAGCTCCATGCCTATTGCAACAGAACATATTTTGGGTTTCTGTTGAGTTCTGGCCAAATTAAACTGAAAAGTTAGAAGAAAAACAATAAAAAGATATCCCCTCTACCAAGATCCATTCTTAGACAAGTAATCTTAATTATATTAATAAGTCAATAACAATTAACTTAATAATTGCTTTAATTTAGTAAGCAGTTTAAATGTGCCTCATCCATAAATTTTACAAAGTATATAGACACTATAATTTATAAAGTTGAATTTTATTGAAGAGGCTGATTAGGGTAATTTGTTTTCTAGTAAAACATTTCAATAGAATGCATTTTACAATGTAAGCCGAGGGCCATGTACGACCAATGCTTTGTTCCTTTAAAACATTTCCTTCCAAGTTCATTGATGTGTGGAACAAACTGTTTTGGGGAAAAATAGAAAACTCATAGTAGTAAGGTACCTTATGCTCTAATTTTACTTAGCACTTCAGAATTTATACACATAGCAGAATTTATACACATCACGTTTTATTAAATTGTTTTTGCTGATTCTATTAGTACACATTCAGTCTTTAGAAGGCTGTGATTCTTTCACCAATTTTATTTGTTAGGATTATTTAATCTTCATGCAGAAGGTAGGATCAAGCGCCCCCCCCCCCACTGAATGACTGTTTCAGAGTCACATGACTGGAAGTGAAGGGTTTAGGGATAAAGCTAAGCATGCTTTCTGTCTCCTGGCATTATCACACTGTATTATTTTTGGTAAAGATTCTGGAATGTCTGCACATTTATTCGGTGGAGAAGGTCATCTTTTTGAAACATTTCTGGCACGTTCTTCTCTTCTTTTGGGTTGTAAAAGTTCAAGAGCCATCTACTGATTCAGAACTAAAAAGGGAAATACCAGTTCAAGAACTTAACAGATGTTTAAAGAAATGCAGATTTCTGTGTGTGAAGAAGAAAACTGCTGTATATATAACACAATCAATATTTTCACTTTACGCTAGTAAGTGAAATGAAGACTTGGGATTGTTTTGCTGAAAAATATGCCTTGTCCAGATCACTTGTTTCATTAAGAGATTGCAGTTCCTTGTGTTTATAATGGAATTTAGTTGCTAATTTTCTTGCTAGGCTTAGGGGTGGCCCTGTGTCCTCATCCACAGACCATTTATAACATGACTACTCACCATTGTTTGCACTAGTGGAATGATGGAGGAGGGTCACGGTCATTTGTCTATCTGTTGCTTTCATTGGTTAATTAATAAAGAAACTGCTTGGCCTTTGTTTTTTTTTTAATTTTTGCTAATTCTTTTATTTATTTATTTATTTATTTATTTATTAAAGATTTCTGCCTCTTCCCTGCCACGGCCTCCCATTTCCCTCCCCCTCCCCCAATCAAGTCCCCCTCCCTCATCAGCCCAAAGAGCAATCAGGGTTCCCTGTCCTGTGGGAAGTCCAAGGACCACCCACCTCCATCTAGGTCTAGTAAGGTGAGCATCCAAACTGCCTAGACTCCCACAAAGCCAGTACGTGCAGTAGGATCAAAACCCATTGCCATTGTTCTTGAGTTCTCAGTAGTCCTCATTGTTTGCCATGTTCAGCGAGTCCGGTTTTATTCCATGTTTTTTCAGACCCAGGCCAGCTGGCCTTGGTGAGTTCCCGATAGAACATCCCCATTGTCTCAGTGTGTGGGTGCACCCCTCACGGTCCTGAGTTCCTTGCTCGTACTCTCTCTCGTTCTGTCCCTGATTTGGACCTTGGGATTTCAGTCCGGTGCTCCAATGTGAGTCTCTGTCTTTGTCTTCTTTCATCACCTGATGAAGGTTAATATTCAAGAGGATGCCTATATGTTGTTCTTTGGGTTCACCGTCTTATTTAGCTTCTCTAGGATCATGAATTATAAACTCAATGTCCTTTATTTATGACTAGAAACCAAATATCAGTGAGAACATCTCATGTTCCTCTTTCTGGGTCTGGCTTACCTCACTCAGGATAGTGTTTTCTATTTCCATCCATTTGCATGCAAAATTCAAGAAGTCCTTGTTTTTTACTGCTAAGTAGTACTCTAATATGTATATATTCCATACTTTCTTCATCTATTCTTCCACTGAAGGGCACCTAGGTTGTTTCCAGGTTCTGGCTATTACAAACAATGCTGCTATGAACATAGTTGAGCATATACTTTTGTTGTATGATAGGGCCTCTCTTGGGTATATTCGCAAGAGTGGTATTGCTGGGTCCAGGGGTAGGTTGATCCCGAATTTCCTGAGAAACTGCCACACTGCTTTCCAAAGTGGTTACACAAGTTTGCATTCCCACCAGCAATGAATGAGTGTACTCCTTTCTCCACAATCTCTCCAGCAAAGGCTATCCTTGGTGTTTTTTATTTTAGCCATTCTGACAGGTGTAAGATGGTATCTTAAAGTTGTCTTGATTTGCATTTCCCTGATCGCTAAGGAAGTTGAGCATGACCTTAAGTGTCTTTTGGCTATTTGAACTTCTTCTGTTGAGAATTCTCTGTTCAGCTCAGTGCCCCATTTTATAATTGGGTTGATTAGCCTTTTACGGTCTAGTTTCTTGAGTTCTTTATATATTTTGGAGATCAGACCTTTATCAGTTGCGGGGTTGGTGAAGATCTTCTCCCAGTCAGTAGGTTGCCTTTTTGTCTTAGTGACAGTGTTCTTTGCTTTAGAGAATCTTCTTAGTTTCAGGAGGTCCCATTTATTCAATGAGGTCCTTAATGTCTGTGCTGCTGGGGTTATATGTAGGAAGTGGTCTCTTGTGCCCATGTGTTGTAGAGTACTTTCCACTTTCTCTTCTATCAGGTTCAGTGTGTTTGGACTGATAGTGAGGTCTTTAATCCATTTGGACTTGAGTTTTGTGCATGGTGATAGATATGGATCTATTTTCATTCTTCTACAGATTGACATCCAGTTATGCCAGCACAATTTGTTGAAGATGCTCTCTTTTTTCCATTGTATACTTTTAGCTCCTTTATCAAAAATCAGGTGTTCATAGGTTTGTGGGTTAAAGTCAGGGTTTTCTATTCAATTCCATTGGTCGACTTCTCTGTTTTTATGCCAATATCAAGCTGTTTTCAATACTGTAGCTCTGTAATAGAGTTTGAAGTCAGCGATGGTAATGCCTCCAAACGATCCTTTATTGTATAAGATTGTTTTGGCTATCCTGGGTTTTTTGTTTTTCCATAAAAATTGACTAATGTCCTCTCAAGATCTGGAAGAATTTCAATGGGATTTTAATGGGCATTGCATTGAATCTATTAATTGCCCTTGGTAGAATTGCCATTTTTACTATGTTGATTCTCCCAATCCAAGAGCAAGGGAGATCCTTCCATTTTCTGGTGTTCTCTTCAATTTCTTTCTTCAAAGACTTAAAGTTCTTGTCAAATAGATCTTTCCCTTCCTTGGCCAGTTACCCCAAGGTATTTTACGCTATTTGTGGCTATCATGAAATGTGATGCTTCTCTGATTTCCCTCTCTGCTTCCTTATCCTTAGTGTATAGGAAGGCAACTGATTTTTTGGAGTTGATCTTGTATCCTGCCATGCTACTAAAGGTGTTTATCAGCTGTAAGAGTTCTTTGGTAGAGTTTTTGGGGTCGCTTATGTATACTATCATATCATCTGCAAATAACGAGATTAACTTCTTCTTTTTTAATACGAATCCCCTTGATCCCCTTATGTTGTCTTGTTGCTATTGTGAGAACTTCAAGCACTATATTGAAGAGGTATGGAGAGAGTGGACACCCTTGTCGTTTTCCTGATTTTAGTGGGATGGTTTTGAGTTTTTCTCCATTTAATTTAACGTTAGCTGTCGGCTTGCCGTAGATAGCTTTTATTATATTTAGGTATGACCCTTGTATCCCCAATCTGCTTGGCCTTTGATAGGACAGAAAATTACTTAGGTGGAGTAGACAGAACAGAATGCTGGGAAGAAGGTAGTGAGACAGACACTATAGCTCTTCTCTCAAAGATGGGTACAGGTTAAGATCCCTTCTGGTAAGCCACCACCTCCTGGTGCTACACTCATTAATAGAAATGGCTTAATCAAGATGTGAAAGTTAGCCAGTAAGAGGCTAGAGCTAATGGGCCAAGCAGTATTTAAAAGAATACAGTTTCCATGTAATTATTTCAGGTGTAAAGCTAGCTGGTGGCAGGATGCAGCCTGCAGCTCCTACTACAGTGGAAGGGCTGGGTTATGTTGCTGACCATCTCAAAAGGTTCATATGATAAGACTGGTCCTTCTCAGAAGAATTTCCCATTGGTTTATCTTAAAATATACTAATTAGGAGTTTTAATTATATATATTACTACCTTTATCATCTATCTATCTATCTATCTATCTATCTATCTATCTATCTATCATCTATCTATCTACCTACCTATCTACTTATGACATCATCTTTTTAGATGATGTTTCAGCCTAATCCGGGCCATAACATCATCCACAACATTCACAACATAACAACATTCACAAGCTCCGGGGACATTTCAAGAGGAAGCAATTACACAAGGCGTTTACTCCAGAATTCTTAAATATAGTTCGGGACTTAGAAATTTGCCTTCTGTAAGATTCTGGCTCAGGGGTGCCCACTGAACAGGTTCATTCTCTGTTCCACTCTTCTAAGCACATTCCTATTTCACATTGGGGATCCACTTTCCTCTGTCTCACATCATGTTGTTCCTGATATCTAACCCCATTCTCCTGATTCCAAGTCTTGCCTATCAGCAGGCCTTCCCTTCTTATTAGTGCTTTATTTAGAGAAAGGAGTAGACCAATTAGAAGTGGTCTCTGGAAGTTTAGCTGAGTCTGTTAGCAATAAGTAGCGATATTTTCTCTAGGAATGTTAGTTATGGCATGAGAAAATGCCTAGGGGCTGCCATACTGTCTGAAAGGGAATTCTAAACTGAAAAAAAAATTAGTAATCCATGAAATCTCACCAACATGACTGCCCAAGTGTGAGCCGAACAAGGACAACACCAATTGTCATCGCAGAGTGGATGGGGAGGCGATCATGAGGCCCAACCATACACAAAGAACTGTAGGTGAGTAAGGAATGCTGAGAGTGGGAGAGGTTGTCTTCTCCAGGGAAGAGCACAGCAATTGGTGATTCAATACCAAATCCTGAAATCCAATCCTGAAAGCCTCTGTACAGCAATATCATACAGACAGAGCAGGTTATATTCAGGAAAATCTATGTTTATACATGTAAATATATACATATAGTAGCAATTAATGAAAGGGAACGTCATGGGTTTGGGGAGAGCAAGGAGGGGTGAGTGGAAGGCTTTAGAAGAAGAAATGATTCAATTGTATTGTAATACCAAAATTAAAATAAAATAAATCAGAAATCAGTCAAGGATGTTTTCACACCCAGGACAAATGACTAACTGATCTGCCTACTTAATATATCAAAGTGAACCTGATTCTGCCAGCATCCCTCAGTTCTGTTACAGGGTATAGCTAGCATACCCCACCCTCTACTCTAAACTTCTCCAGCCCAGAGGTTGGACTCCCCCTCCCCAGCTGCCCTTACCTATATAATTCAACCATTTTTGGTCCAGTGGTACTTGTGAGACCAGAAAAGCTGAGGCCAGGAAATATTTCATTTTGGTGTGGGGACCTTGTAGAACTTTGAACTTCACTCCCACCCCTGAGCCACTAGCCCCCTTCTAGGGGAAGTATTTTTTTAATTAATTAATTAATTTTTATTTATTTAGTATACAGTGTTCTGCTTGTATATATGGCTGTACACCAGAAGATGGTACCAGATCTCATTATACATGGTTGTGAGCCACCACGTGGTTGCTAGGAATTAAACTTAGGACCTCTGAAAGAGCAGCTCTTAACCTCTGAGCCATCTCTCCAGCCCCTAGGGAAAGTATTAGTTAGTGGGAAAAACCCGAGTTACACAAAACTGCTGACAAGATGTTGACCACCTAACTTCTCCTATCGGTTTTGTAACAATGGACCAATCAGATAAGTTTCCAGACAGCCCCTGTGGTTAGCAAAGGGTCAGCAGATGTCCCAAGGACATGACCATGGGACAGTTGCTATGGGTGAACAACCCCCTAGGCAATGGCAGCCTATCAGAGCTAAGCTTTACCTAACCTTTAGCCAATTGTGATATAGGATAAGCAATTTTGTACTTTAAAACTGTCATCTTGTGACTGCTTTGTGGTGTTTGTCTTTATAATTCCCTTACAATAGTAGGCAGGATCCTTCTCCCTCCATCTGCTGTGTCAGACTCTGAGGTGGTGGACCCGTGCTAGCCTGTATACAATAAATGATACCTTGCTTTTGCATTTGGAAGAGTGTGGCTCTGTGGTGGTCTTCTTGGGGGTCTCAGGACTTAGGCACAACAGTTCTCATCCTCCTAATGCTGTGACCCATTAACACAGTTCCTCATGTTGTGGTGACCCACAACTATAAAATTATTTTTGTTGCTACTTCATAAGTCATTTTTTTTACTGTTATGAATTGGGTAATGTAAATATATAATATGCAGATGACCTTTGGTGACCCCTGTGGAAGGGTGGTCACAACCTACAAGTTGAGAACCACTAGACCTAGTCCTTTTGTCTGTCTTTTACCTGTCTGGTCTGTTGGTCTCCTGGCTCTCCTGTCCCCTATCCCCTTTCCTCAGAAGGCCAGGCTCAGGGACATATTCACTCAGGGACATGTTCACTCTGGCCTCTCTCAGATGTCTCTGCCTGTAGCTCTCCCTCATATCTACAATAACCTTTTCCTTCACTGTACCTCCCTCTTTTATTTCTCGTTTTTCATTCATCTGGCAGTTCCGGAACCCTAATGATCCTGTGGGAGGAGGTCCTTTTGGTTTGAAGTCAAGTCTACTTACATTTGTTAGTGTTATAGTTTGAATACAAAATATCTCCCCATGGCTCATGTGTTGGAACACTTAGTCTCCCAGTTGGTGTTGATGTTTGGGAAGGTTGTAGAATCTTTAAGTCGTAGAGTCTTGCTGGAGGAAGTTTGTTGCTGGGGGATGAACTTGAGGCTTTAAAGCCCACTTCCTGCTTACTACTTGCTTCCGGACTGCCCACGCATTGAGACTGACTGGTCCACTGTTTCTGCTCTGCCTTCCCAGCTTAAAGTAGTGTCCTCCTGCCATAATGGAAAGGGGTTCCTCACACTAATCCAAAATAAATTTTTCTGCCAATAAACTGCTTCTTGTCAAGTATTTTATTACAGCAACATGAAAGTCAACTGATTTATAAAGTTGGCGCGAAGAAGCTGAACAACTGCTGTGACATATCTGACCATGTGGTTCTTGGATCTTTGGAAAAGGCTGAGGGTAGAATACCGAGGAGTTCAGAACTCCTGGCTAGAAAAACCCGTGAATTCTGTGAAGTACAGCTTGAAGGACACCCAGCCAGGAGTTTGGAAGATCAGAAGCCATCCTTCCTACACCACAGCAGAGAATCAGGCTGCCTGCCCTCGTCTGGATTAAGTTGTGTGAAGCTGAATTAAAAAGTCCTACTATACTTGCATTAGTGGAGGAAATTTCAAGCGGTCATTGCATTCAGACTGCATCATGACTCCTATTCTTTTTTCTTATTCAGATCTTGAGTGAGTAGCAGCAATGAGCAGAGCTGAAAGATGTGAAAAATATAAAACCAGGAGGGGAAACGACTGCAAACAAAACTAAAGTTGCAGAGAAAGTAAGCTGGAAAGCACTCTCATTGTCAAAGAGATTAATATCAGTAACAGAAAGACTGACATTCTATACTAGGGTAGGAAAGGTGCCCTGATAGCAAGACCCGACTCACTGAAGGCTCCCTCTTATTTATGAGAATGTATCCTGACATATACATGGGGTATTTCCTGAAACTGAGGTTGCTTCTTCACTGAAATTCTCCTGACCTCTTCTTTTCTTTTTATTTATTTTTTTTCAGGAACTCTCATGCCATTGGTGCCAGACCTCAGCTTCTCTTCACAGAATCTGCAAGAATGCAACACAGGTTTCTAGTAAAACTGAGGGCCATCACCAGTGACCTCTCTTGCCTTTTCACAGTTGCAAGCTTCAGCTACCCTCAATGACCCTGTCATGCCTTCAAAACTAGCAGAACATGGGAGACTTACACATGGCCGCATTGAGTTCCCAGTTTGAGATGCAATCTTGGCCTCACTGGGACCACAGCTTCTGTGTGTCCTCAAGGAAATACTTTACAGCATATGTCACCTCGGTGACGTTGGCCCTTTACTAATCCCAGCTGATCTTTCCACCCTAGCTAACCAGCACCACTAGTTCCAATAAAGCTAAGGTTTCACTTCAGTGCTGGCTTCTTATTAATCACAGTTAATTTTTCAACCCCAGCTGATGAGAAACACTGATTCTTATTTCAAATATATCACACAAAGGGCCCTGAGTCCTCACTTCCCTCTGAAACTTCCAAGCTGCCCTCCGTTTTCTGCATTGCTATCAGCATTATCTTCTCAATCCCCAAAATAGCTCATTAAACTTTGAGAATTCAATGGATTTCCAATCTAAAGCTTCAGTTGCTTCCATAAACTTCCTCCAAACTAATATGGTCAGATCTATCATGAGAAGACCACACTCTCTGATACCGATCTCTGGTCTATCTGCTTTCTGTTACTGTGATGAAACATCCACCATAAGCAACTTGCAGGAGATAAAGGTTTATTTTGCTTACAGATTATAGTTCACAACCAAGGGAAGCCATGGCAGGAGATTTATCATCAACTTGTGCTGCGGAAGCTCCTTCTGCTCCTTCAGCCAATAGCTGCTGAGATACCAGCCCACTGGGGCGTGGTCTCTCTCTCTCTCTTTAAAAAAGAAGCAGCAACCTTCCACTTGCTCTCTCTTGCTTCTGCTCCTTTTGCGGCTACTGGACTCCTTTTCTGATCGCACAGAGGGCTGTTGTCTGGGATGGTGATCTGTAAGTTTTTTTCCCTTTTTTTTTCAAGATTTATTTATTTATTATGTATACAATATTCCGTCTGTGTGAATGCCTGCAGGCCAGAAGAGGGCACCAGACCCCATTATAGATGGTTGTGAGCCACCATGTGGTTGCTGGGAATTGAACTCAGTACCTTTGGAAGAGGAGGCAATGCTCTTAACCTCTGAGCCATCTCTCCAGCCCCAAGTTTTTTTCCCTTTACATAAATAACCATTCTATTAATCATAATTCCAAACTGATGTGGGATTGTTTGTGATTTATGCCTTCAAACCTGGAGGCAGGGACCACAGAGAAAAGCTGCCTACTGGCTTGCTACCCTGGGCTTCTCAGGCCTAGGGAAGGTACCACTCATAGTGGACTGGGCCCTCCTACACCAACTAGGAACTAAGAAAATGCTTCACAGGTTTGCTGTGGCCAATCCAATGGAGGCGGTTACTTAACTGACATTACTTCTTCCCAGATGTATTAAGTTGACAATTGAAGCTAATTGTGATAGGAATGAATGCCAGCGATCAGATTAATTTCTCTCCACATTCGGACCAGTGCCCAAGCCCATGGAATGGTGCTGCACAGTTATTTTAATTAGCTAATCCCAATTAGCCTAATCTAGATAATTACTCACTGACAGGCTCTTGAGATTAACTTCATCTGGATAATGGCTTGCATTCATGTCTCAAGGATTGGTTCCTAGGTCCTTCTTGAGCCTGTCAAGTTGAAAATCAATATTAAGTGATCACACCCCAATTTGATGAGCAGGCTTCCAACCCATGGTCTTATGGAGAACACATTCAAAGCATAGAAAGGTCTTTTGCTTCTTGTGGTCCTCTAAGGCTTTAATTGGGCAACTAGAACAAGCAAGTTTAGCTTATGATGCTTCTGTCTTTATACCTGTTCATTCTGCTGCATGAATCTTTTGTGCAGTCTGGTCCTCAGGCATGGTCCTGAGAGAACAGTGCAGAGCCAGGACAGAGATCTCTATTTTAGGTTCTCCCTGGTCCATTGAGGCCCTTGATGATGCTTTCAAGGACTAGTTCCCTAGAGGCCAATATCAGAAAGTCCTTTCATCTTCTTTCTGGGGCACTGTGTGCCAATGAGGCACAAAAGGTTTAGTAGTTTGTATTAAATAAAACAGGTGCTCAGTATTTGATCAAGAATTGAACTTGATACAGTAAACCCGAAAATTTGTGCTAAAAATGTTATGCTCTATTATTTTTGATGTTTTTCAAATGTACAACTACTAGAATTTAGCAGTTTGTTGTTTTAGAAAGAAATGTTTTTGGGTATATGTGTGAAACCTTTTATACATGCCTCAGAAATTGGAAAGTAAGCCCAATTCTCACATAAGTATGTCCTGCACACTTAGAAAGGGGTTCTAATTACATTATTCTACTAGGAAATGTACTTTAATTTTGTATTTTAGCTTTATCCTGACATCTTTAAACATTATTTCCATCAGTTTTTTTTTTTTTTTTTTTTTTTTTTTTAATAATTTTTTTATTAAGAAAAGAAGAAAAAAAACATAAACAAAAAACAAGTTTCCACCTCCTCCCAGCCTCCCATCTCCCTCCCCCTCCTCCCACCCTTCTCCCCCTCCTCCCACCTTCTACCCCTCCCCCCACTCCTCTCCCCCTCCCTCTCCAGTCCACAGAGCAGTCCAGGTTCCCTGCCCTGTGGCAAGTCCTAGGTCCTCCCCCCTCCGTCCATATCTAGGAAGGTGAACATCCAAACTGGCTAGGCTTCCACAAAGCCAGCACATTAAGTAGGATCAAAACCCCGTGCCATTGTCCTTGGTGTCTCATCAGCCCTCATTGTTCGTCATGTTCAGAGAGTCTGGCTTTATCCCATGCTTTTTCAGTCACAGTCCAGATGGCCTTGGTGAGCTCCCAGTAGATCAGCTCCACTGTCTCAGTGGGTGGGTGCACGCCTCGTGGTCCCGACTTCTTTGCTCATGTTCTCCCTCCTTCTGCTCCTCATTGGGACCTTGGGAGCTCAGTCCAGTGCTCCAGTGTGGGTCTCTGTCTCTGTCTCCATCCATCACCAGATGAAGGTTCTATGATGATATGCAAGATATTCGTCAGTATTGCTCTCGGATAGGGTCATTTCAGGTTCCCAGTCCTCAGCTACCCAAGGAACTAACTGGGAACCTCATGTTGGGCACTTGGGAGCCCCTCTAGGGTCAAATCTCTTGCTCACCCTAAAGTGGTTCCCTTAACTAAGAATTGTGGTTCCGTGCTCCCCTATCCACCTTTCCTTTATCCCAATTCTCCTGATTCCCCAAGTCCCCCCTCCTTCCCTTCTACCTTTTCTCTCCCCATCTCCCCTTACCCCCATCCCACCCCACCCCCAAAATCCTAATTTTCTCCCCGGCAATTGGGTCTACTTCCCTTAGCCAAGAGAATAACTATATGTTTTTCCTTGGGTTCACCTTCTTACTTAGCTTCTTTAGGTTCACCTATTGTAGACTCCGTGGCCCTAATTTATGGCTAGAAACCAATTATGAGCGAGTACATCCCATGTTCATCTTTTTGGGTCTGGGACACCTCACTCAGGATAGTGTTTTCTATTTCCATCCATTTGCCTGCAAAATTCGAGAAGTCATTGTTTTTTACCGCAGCGTAGTACTCTAGCGTGTATATATTCCATACTTTCTTCATCCATTCTTCCATTGAAGGGCATCTAGGTTGTTTCCAGGTTCTGGCTATTACAAATAATACTGCTATGAACATAGTTGAACAAATGCTTTTGTCATATGATAGAGCATCTCTTGGGTATATTCCCAGGAGTGGTATTGCTGGGTCCAGGGGTAAGTTGATCCCGAATTTCCTGAGAAACCGAAACACTGACTTCCACAGTGGTTGCACAAGATGGCATTCCCACCAGCAATGGATGAGGGTACCCGTTCCTCCACAGCCTCTCCAGCAAAGGTTATCCTTGGTGTTTTTGACTTTAGCCATTCTGACAGGTGTAAGATGATATCTCAAAGTTGTTTTGATTTGCATTTCCCTGATTGCTAAGGAAGTTGAGCACGACTTTAAGTGTCTTTTGGCCATTTGAACTTCCTCTGCTGAGAATTCTCTGTTCAGTTCAGTGCCCCATTTTATAATTGGGTTAATTAGCATTTTAAAGTCTAGTTTCTTGAGTTCTCTATATATTTTGGAGATCAGACCTTTGTCTGTTGTGGGGTTGGTGAAGATCTTCTCCCAATCAGTAGGTTGCCTTTGTGTCTTATTGACTATGTCCTTTGCTTTACAGAAGCTTCTCAGTTTAAGTAGGTCCCATTTATTCAATGTTGCCCTTAATGTCTGTGCTTCTGGGGTTATACATAGGAAGCGATCTCCTGTGCCCAGCTCCTGTAGGGTACTTCCCACTTTCTCTTCTATCAGGTTCAGTGTGTTCGGGCTGATATTGAGGTCTTTAATCCATTTGGACTTGAGTTTTGTGCACGGTGATAGATAAGGGTCTATTTTCATTCTTCTACAAGATGACATCCAGTTGTGCCAGCACCATTTGTTGAAGATGCTTTCTTTCTTCCATTTTATACTTTTAGCTCCTTTATCGAAAATCAGGTGTTCATAGGTTTGTGGGATAAAATTCGGGTCTTCTATACGATTCCATTGGTCGACTTCTCTGTTTTTATGCCAGTACCACACTGTTTTCATTACTGTAGCTCTGTAATAGAGTTTGAAGTCAGGGATGGTAATGCCTCCAGAAGATCCTTTATTGTATAGGATTGTTTTGGCTATCCTGGGTTTTTTGTTTTTCCATATAAAGTTGATTATTGTCCTCTCCAGATCTGTGAAGAATTTTGATGGGATCTTGATGGGGATTGCATTGAATCTATAAATAGCCTTTGGTAGAATTGCCATTTTTACTATGTTGATCCTCCCAATCCAAGAGCAAGGGAGGTCCATCCATTTTTTGGTATCCTCTTCAATTTCTTTCTTCAATGTCTTAAAGTTCTTGTCAAATAGATCTTTCACTTCCTTGGTTAGATGTACCCCAAGATATTTTATGCTGTTTTTGGCTATTGTGAATGGTGAAGCTTCTCTGATTTCCCTCTCTGCTTCCATATCCTTTGTGTATAAGAGGGCGACTGATTTTTTGGAGTTGATCTTGTATCCTGCCACATTACTAAAGCTGTTTATCAGCTGTAGGAGTTCTTTGGTGGAGTTTTTGGGGTCGCTTATGTACACTATCATATCATCTGCAAATAACGAAAGTTTAACTTCTTCCTTTCCAATTCGAATCCCCTTGATTCCATTATGTTGTCTTATTGCTATTGCTAGAACTTCAAGCACTATATTGAAGAGGTATGGGGAGAGTGGACAGCCTTGTCGTGTTCCTGAGTTAAGTGGGATGGCTTTGAGTTTCTCTCCGTTTAATTTGATGTTAGCTGTCGGCTTGCTGTATATAGCTTTTATTATATTTAGGTATGACCCTTGTATCCCTAATCTCTCCAAGACTTTTAACATAAATGGATGTTGAATTTTGTCAAATGCTTTTTCAGCATCTAATGAAATGATCATATGGTTTTTTTCTTTCAGTTTATTTATATGCTGGATTACATTGATAGATTTTCGTATGTTGAACCAGCCCTGCATCTCAGGAATGAAGCCTACTTGATCATAATGGATAATTTTTCGGATGTGTTCTTGGATTCGATTTGCCAGTATTTTGTTGAGGAGTTTTGCGTCGATATTCATGAGTGAGATTGGCCTGTAGTTCTCTTTCCTGGTTGAGTCTTTGAGTGGTTTTGGTATCAGAGTAATTGTGGCTTCATAAAAGGAGTTTGGTAATGACCCTTCTGTTTCTATCTTGTGGAATACATTAAGGAGTATAGGTATTAGATCTTCTTGGAAGATCTGGTAGAATTCCGCATTGAAACCATCTGGTCCTGGGCTTTTTTTGGTAGGGAGGTTTTTGATAACCTCTTCTAATTCTTCGCGACTAACAGGTCTATTTAGATTGTTCACCAGGTCCTGATTTAACTTTGGTATATGATATTTATCTAAAAAAGTATCCATTTCCTTTACATTTTCCAATTTTGTGGCATATAGGCTTTTGTAGTAAGATCTAATGA
The DNA here is from genome assembly GCF_018167655.1 of Microtus oregoni. Taxonomy (NCBI): domain Eukaryota; kingdom Metazoa; phylum Chordata; class Mammalia; order Rodentia; family Cricetidae; genus Microtus; species Microtus oregoni. The sequence continues at coordinate 15,708,479 of NW_024543082.1, forward strand.
TTCTCTGAATTTCCTCTGTGTCTGTGGTTATGTCCCCCTTTTCATTTCTGATCTTATTAATTTGCAAATTCTCTCTCTGCCGTTTGATTAGCTTGGATAGTGGTTTGTCAATCTTGTTGATTTTCTCCAGGAACCAGCTTTTTGTTTCATTGATTTTTTGTATTGTTTTCTGTGTTTCTATTTTGTTGATTTCAGCCCTCAGTTTGATTATTTCCAGTCTTCTACTCCTCCTAGGTGAGTCTGCTTCTTTTTTTTCTAGAGCTTTCAGGTGGGCTGTTAAGTCTCCAATGTGAGCTTTCTCTGTTTTCTTTAAGTGGGCACTTAGTGCTATGAACTTTCCTCTTAGGACTGCTTTCATAGTGTCCCATAAGTTTGAGTATGTTGTTTCTTTATTTTCATTGAATTCCAGGAAGACTTTAATTTCTTTCTTTATTTCTTCCTTAATCCAGCTATGGTTCAATAGTTGACTGTTCAGTTTCCATGACTTTGTATGCTTTCTGGGGGTAGCATTATTGTTGAATTCTAACTTTAATCCATGGTGATCTGATAAGACACAGGTGGTTACTAATATTTTTTTGTAACTGTGGATGTTTGCTTTGTTACCGACTATGTGGTCGATTTTCGAGAAGGTTCCATGAGCTGCAGAGAAGAAGGTATATTCTTTCCTATTTGGATGGAATGTTCTATAGATGTCTGTTAAGTCCATTTGATTCATTACCTTCACTAATTCTCTTATTTCTCTGTTAGGTTCCTGTCTGATTGACCTGTCCATTGGTGAGAGAGGAGTGTTGAAGTCTCCTACTATTAGTGTGTGCGGTTTGATGGCTGCCTTGAATTTTAGCAATGTTTCTTTTATGTACGTGGGTGCTTTTATATTAGGGGCATAGATGTTCAGGATTGAGACTTCATCCTGATGAACTGTTCCTGTTATGAGTATAAAATGCCCCTCTCCATCTCTTCTGATTGATTTAAGTTTAAAGTCAACTTTGTTAGAGATTAGTATGGCCACACCTGCCTGTTTCTTAGGACCATTTGCTTGAAAGGCCTTTTCCCAGCCCTTTACTCTGAGTAGGTGCCTGTCTTTGTGGTTGAGGTGTGTTTCTTGTAAACAGCAGAATGTTGGATCCTGTTTTCTTATCCAATCTCTTAGCCTGTGCCTTTTTATAGGTGAGTTGAGTCCATTGACATTAAGTGATATTAATGACCAGTGGTTGTTAACTCCGGTCATTTTTTTTTTTAGTCGTAGAGTTTGTGAGTTTCCCTTCTTTGTTTTGTGTTGGTGAAGGGTCTCTAGATGTCTGAGGTATTGTGGTCATTGTTGGACTCCTTGGTTAGTGATTTTCCTCCAATTACTTTCTGTAAGGCTGGATTTGTGGCTGCGTATTGTTTAAATTTGTTTTTATCCTGGAAAATTTTATTTTCTCCATTTATAGTGAATGAAAGCTTGGCTGGGTATAGTAATCTGGGCTTGCACCCATGGTCTCTCAGTTTCTGCAGTACATCTAACCAGGACCTTCTGGCTTTCATGGTTTCCATGGAGAAGTCAGGTGTAAGTCTGATAGGTTTACCTTTATAAGTAATTTGGCCTTTTTCCTTTGCAGCTCTTAATATTCTTTCCTTATTTTGTATGCTTTGTGTTTTGATAATTATATGGCGAGGGGATGTTTTTTTTTGATCCAGCCTATTCGGTGTTCTGTATGCTTCTTGCACCTTCATAGGAAAATCTTTCCTTAGGTTGGGAAAGTTTTCTTCTATAATTTTATTAAATAGATTTTCTGGACCATTGAGCTGCCCTTCTTCTCCTTCTTCTACTCCTATTATTCTTAGGTTTGGTCTTTTTATTGTGTCCCATATTTCCTGAATGTTTTGTGATGAGAGTTTGTTGGACTTGCTGTTTTCTTTGATCAGTGTGTTTATTTTCTCTATGGTATCTTCAGAATCTGAGAGTCTTTCTTCTATCTCTTGTATTCTGCTGGTTATGCTTGTTTCTGTAGTCTCTATTCGTTTACCTAGATTTTCCATGTCCAGACGGCCCTCTGTTTGTGTTTTCTTCTTTGCCTCCATTTCAGTTTTCAGGTCTTGAACTGTTTCCATTATCTGTTTGATTGTTTTTCCTTGGTTTTCTAGGGTATCATTCACTGATTTATTCAATTCTTCAAACTTTCTGTTATATTTCTCATCCATTTCTATAAGGGCGTTTTTTACATGCTGTTTAAGGGTGTCAATCACTTTCATGAAGTCAATCTTTTCTCCTTCCTCTTGATTAAGGGGTTCTTGTCCTCCCGTTGTGAGGTCGCTGGTTTCTGGTAGCTTCATGTTGCTTTTCAGCTTGTTGGGCGAATTCTTGCCTTGACGTCGGCCCATCTCTTCTTCCAAATGCTCCCTATGGATCTTCTTTTACCGGATTAGGTCTCCTTGCCTACCAAACGCTGTCTCTCCCCAATGTTGGCTCTCCCAATGCTGGGTCTCCCCAATGCTGGGTCTCCTGGCACCGAAAGATCAGGCCTCCGTGCTGGTTGGGCAGCTCGCAGACAAAGCGCCTACCCCGCTTGGTGCAGGCAGGCCACAGAAACAAAGGAACTGCTGCCCCCCGGGAGCCCCGGCTACTCGGACTCAGCGCCCAGATAGGCTGGGCTGGGCGATGCCACGCGCCAAAAGAGGGCAGTGGGGGCGAAGTGGGGAGGGCTCTGGACGGAAGCTGGGTGGGCCAGGAAGAAAGAGGCAGCACCCGGGGAGTAGAGGCCCTGCAGAGAGCCCCAACAGGACAGGGGGCCAAGAAACCCCCGAGCTCCCCGTCCCAGGCTGGCGCCGTGGGCCAGAAACTCACCCCAATGCTGGGTCTCCTGGCGCCGAAAGATCAGGCCTCCGTGCTGGTTGGGCAGCCCGCAGACAAAGCGCCTACCCCGCTTGGTGCAGGCAGGCCACAGAAACAAAGGAACTGCTGCCCCCCGGGAGCCCCGGCTACTCGGACCCAGCGCCCAGATAGGCTGCGCTGGGCGATGCTACGCGCCAAAAGAGGGCAGTGGGGGCGAAGTGGGGAGGGGTCTGGACGGAAGCTGGGTGGGCCAGGAAGAAAGAGGCAGCAGAGAGCCCAAGCAGGACAGGGGGCCAAGAAACCCCCGAGCTCCCCGTCCCAGGCTGGCGCCGTGGGCCAGAAACTCACCCCAATGCTGGGTCTCCTGGCGCCGAAAGATCAGGCCTCCGTGCTGGTTGGGCAGCCCGCAGACAAAGCGCCTACCCCGCTTGGTGCAGGCAGGCCACAGAAACAAAGGAACTGCTGCCCGCCCGGGAGCCCCGGGTACTCAGACCCAGCGCCCAGATAGGCTGCGCTGGGCGATGCTACGCGCCAAAAGAGGGCAGTGGGGGCGAAGTGGGGAGGGGTCTGGACGGAAGCTGGGTGGGCCAGGAAGAAAGAGGCAGCAGAGAGCCCAAGCAGGACAGGGGGCCAAGAAACCCCCGAGCTCCCCGTCCCAGGCTGGCGCCGTGGGCCAGAAACTCACCCCAATGCTGGGTCTCCTGGCGCCGAAAGATCAGGCCTCCGTGCTGGTTGGGCAGCCCGCAGACAAAGCGCCTACCCCGCTTGGTGCAGGCAGGCCACAGAAACAAAGGAACTGCTGCCCCCCGGGAGCCCCGGCTACTCGGACCCAGCGCCCAGATAGGCTTCGCTGGGCGATGCTACGCGCCAAAAGAGGGCAGTGGGGGCGAAGTGGGGAGGGGTCTGGACGGAAGCTGGGTGGGCCAGGAAGAAAGAGGCAGCAGAGAGCCCAAGCAGGACAGGGGGCCAAGAAACCCCCGAGCTCCCCGTCCCAGGCTGGCGCCGTGGGCCAGAAACTCACCCCAATGCTGGGTCTCCTGGCGCCGAAAGATCAGGCCTCCGTGCTGGTTGGGCAGCCCGCAGAGAAAGCGCCTACCCCGCTTGGTGCAGGCAGGCCACAGAAACAAAGGAACTGCTGCCCGCCCGGGAGCCCCGGCTACTCGGACCCAGCGCCCAGATAGGCTGCGCTGGGCGATGCTACGCGCCAAAAGAGGGCAGTGGGGGCGAAGTGGGGAGGGGTCTGGACGGAAGCTGGGTGGGCCAGGAAGAAAGAGGCAGCAGAGAGCCCAAGCAGGACAGGGGGCCAAGAAACCCCCGAGCTCCCCGTCCCAGGCTGGCGCCGTGGGCCAGAAACTCACCCCAATGCTGGGTCTCCTGGCGCCGAAAGATCAGGCCTCCGTGCTGGTTGGGCAGCCCGCAGACAAAGCGCCTACCCCGCTTGGTGCAGGCAGGCCACAGAAACAAAGGAACTGCTGCCCGCCCGGGAGCCCCGGGTACTCAGACCCAGCGCCCAGATAGGCTGCGCTGGGCGATGCTACGCGCCAAAAGAGGGCAGTGGGCCCATCAGTTTTTTAAGAGTTTCAGACATGCATCTAGTGTATTTTGATTAAATATACCCCCACTCTTTCCCTAGCTCCTTCTAGATTCATTCCCAATTTCATGTCCTCTTTTGTATTTCAGTAAGGTACAATTTGTGCTGCTCATATATGCATGGATATGGGACCATCTATTGGGAAAATGGCCATCCTATCAAGGATTACATCCATAAGGGAAACTGACTCTCCTTCTCCTAGTAGACATCAATTGTCAACAGCTCCTCAGCTAGGGGTGGAGGCTTATATGACCCACTCCAGCCATATTGGAATGCTAACTGGCTTGACTTTGTGCAGACATTTTGCAGGCAATCCCAGCAGTGATGATATCACTGTTCAGTCACCCTGTCAAGTTCATAATAGAAGGTTTCATTTCAGCCCTCTCTGGCCTCTGATTCTTCGAGTCTTTCTGCCTCCTCTTCTGAGATGCTCTGAGCCTTGGAGAGAGGGAGTGTAAAACTACTATCCAGCGTATAGTGGAAAGCTCCCTAGACACCTCCACACCTTTGAAACAGTAGACACGTACTCCATGGTTTCAAAAGAAGTAAGAGGGGTCAGGTGGGCACCCTTCTGTCTTCTTGTCTATCCACATGTCAGCTATAATGTTTTCATTGACATTTTGACAATCCAGTTCTTTATTATTGAAGTTCCCGTGCGGAATAAAATTCTAGATAATGATCACAGACTTTTATTTGCTGAGCTCCAGAGTGGACCAAAGCCATCATTTTCAAAGGAAAGAAAAAAAAGAAAGAAGGAAGGAAAATTGGGACTCTGAATGACCTGAACTTCTCTGCTGCTCAGTTTGCACGCCTGCTTTTAGGAGGAAAGGAGGCACTGTGAAAGAAGCAAGGTTTCCTAATATGAGTTTAGTCACTACGTAGAAATCTGTGCACATCAGCTAAATTCCACAACGTGGTACAGGAAATATGGATTAAAGCAAACTCTTATCGAACTATTTCAATTTTTTTGAAAAGGCTCCCCCACCTCCAAAAAAAGAACTTCCTGGATGTCTAAGTATTCAAAACAAAACAAAACAAAATATTCCTGAGATTTAGAGGGTTGAGGTTATAACTTCTTTGTTGGTCTCATTGTATATTTTCTTTGTCAATTTACCTTTTCTTTTATGTATTTGGGCATGTATTTACATGCGTGCCTGGTCCTCCCAGAAAGAGTCAGCATTTGGGTGCTGGAAACCAAACCCAGATCTTCTGCAAGAATAGCAAGTACTTTTCACTGCTGAGCTGTCTTTCCATCCTCACTTATTTTCTTTGATTTTCTAGTTCTTTAACCTAAAACGCGACGGTAACCTTGATGGAAGTTACATAAGGGCAAGATCATATTTATAAGGAAGTCTTTTGTGCCTGCCGGGATTTTCTTTCAGAATGTCCTGCTTCCACAGGTGACTAAAGCCTGTGGCTATCCACAATAATTTTTCAAGGTTACTCGGATGTCACTTGTGCCGCCCGGGAAGTCTCTGTGCCCCTGACTCACTTTGGCTGTTTATGGCACTGTATTGCTCAGAACATCTCTGACTCTATCCATTAACATAGAGTGTTCAGAGTTAATGATGAGTAAACAATATATATTCTAGGTGTTTTACAGGTAATTGCCTTTCTTTTGAATGTTAGATGGAACAATTTGACTGTGCTCACAACTACTATTTCAACACATTTTAAAAATCACTTTGGTTATTATTTAAGGCACTTGTAAAGTCACCCCCTAAGATTCCAGCTAAAAGACCTTAATAGATGCAAGTCTAGGATGCCAAGCATTCTCCAGGCTGAATGAAACATAAATGCCTCCCAAAGTGCAGTGGGAGGTTTGGAATAAGAATAAGTGATGAATAACCTGTTTCTATCATTTTTTTTTTCTTTTCAAGACAAGGTTTCTCTGTGTAGTCCTGGCATTGTCCTGGAACTAGTTTTTGTAGACCAAGATGACCTTGAACTCACAGAGAATTAAAGGCATGTGTCACCACCTGCCCGGTTAATCCTGTTAATCTTAAGAGAGCCCTTTCTCTAATTCTCTGGATAGAAGCAACCACAGGTAGAACATACAGATAGTACCTTGGGCAAGGGAAGCTGCGTCCCAATGAATCTTTCCCTTAACAAAGCCCCCTACCCAAATTTGGTAAACTGCATATGCATAAAAAACCTGACTTTCAGCTTTTTCTGTATTATTGTATTGCTCAGTAAGGAAAGCAGCACAGGCCCCTGGTTAAGAGAAAAAGATGGCAACTTTTCAGAGAACTCCCCACTTTATTCTTCTGCCATCTTGAAGCTAAGGGTATTGCAAAACCCTTCAAATACTTTAAGTTTCAACTTTCTCATTTACATGATCCTTAATTCAGCATATTTTGTTGCTAGCATAAATGAAAACAAAGGCAGGGGGATAGAGCAGTTTAAACTTATGAGACTAACAGAGGGATGGTCCAAAGCAGAGAGCCTCCTGTCTTCAGCGTTTCTGGTCCCTCGCACCTGGAGCTGACGTCACTGACTTAGGAGTCAGGCCTGTGATGTTGGGCTGTCCAATGAGTGGGGTGAAGGTAGTACATTTCTGGGGTTCTTGGGAGCACATAGTGAGGCTGGTTCTTTATTACCAAAAAACAAAAAGTGGATTCCATTGATGTTATAAGAACAAATTGCCATCTGTTTTTCAACAAATCTTTTTTCAGCACCTTTTTGTATACTGATTCCTCTAATCCAAGCTGCTATCCCCTTGGCATGCATCATGATAAAACCGACCTGTCTGGCAGGCGGCCATGTCAGACGCAGGCGGCAGGACGCCGCAGGCCGAGGGGCGGAGAGCTGCGGGGACCAGCTAGGGAGCAGACGCAGGCTGCAAGCAGTGGGGACTGGCGGGGACCAGCAGGGACCGGCATGGACCGGGCGGCGGGGCCCAGCGCGGCGGGGACCGGTGCGCAACACTGAGAGCAGATCGCCCCACTACAGTTAAATCAAAGAGGTGGGCCTTTTGTTGGCGAGGTCCCTGGCAAACGCGGAGCCTGGTCCTGTTCCTGAAGACCCTTCTGAGTGGTGAGAGGGATCTTGGCCCCCGTAGGAGCCAGGAAACAGAGTGAGGGCATTTTGTAAGAGGAGCCCCTGGCCAGCAGGGAAACCTGATCCGGTTTTAAAATACCCATTAGATAGCATCGATAGGAGGAGATGGGTAGGCACCAAGGCAAAAATTCACTCAATAATCTGAAAAACAACATGAAAACACCAGAACCCAATGATCTTACAACAGAAGGACTTGAACACCCTAACACAGAAGAAGTGGAAAAAACTGACTTTATGAAAGCAATAGAGTCCCTTAAACAACATGTAAAAAATGCCCTTATAGAAATGGATGGGAAGTATAACATAAAGTTTGAAGAAACTTTTTTTTTTGGAAACTTTTTTTTTTTGGGAAACCAAAAAAAATTATCAAACAGGTAATGGAAACAGTTCAAGAATTGAAAACTGAAATGGAAGCAAGGAAGAAAACACAAACTGAGGACCAGCTGGATATGGAAAATCTAGATCAACGAGAATAATCAACAGAAACAAGCATAATCAATAGAATACAAGAGATAGAAGAAAGAATCTCAGATTCTGAGGATACCATAGAGAAAATAAATGCACTGATCAAAGAAAACAGCAAAGCCAACAAATTCTCATCACAAAACATTCAGGAAATATGGGACACAATAAAAAGACCAAACCTAAGAATAATAGGGATAGAAGGAGAAGAGTCACAGCTCAAAGGCCCAGAAAATATTTTTAACAAAATTATGGAAGAAAACTTTCCCAACATACAGAAAGATATTCCTTTGAATATTCAAGAAGCATACAGAACACCAAACAGACTGGATCAAAGAAACACATCCCCTCGCCATATAATAATCAAAACACAAAATATACAGGTTAAAGAAAGAATATTAAGAGCTGCAAAGGAAAAAGGCCAAGTAACTTATAAAGGTAAACCGATCAGACTTACACCTGACTTCTCTATGGAAACAATGAAAGCCAGAAGGTCCTGGATAGAGGTACTGTGGAAGCTAAGAGACCATGGATGCAAACCCAAACTACTATACCCAGCCAAGCTTTCGTTCACTATAAATGGAGAAAACAAGACATTCCAGGATAAGAACAAATTTAAACAATACGTAGCCACGAATCCAGCCCTACAGAAAGTAATAGAAGGAAAATCGCAACCCAAGGAATACAACATTGCCAACACTGCCTAAAATAACTAAGGCATCTAGCGACCCTTCACCAGCACAACTCAAAGAAGGGAGACACACAAATTCTACTTCCAAAAACAATAAGAATATCCGGAGTCAACAACCACTGGTCATTAATATCACTTAATATTAATGGTCTAAATTCACCTATAAAAAGGCACAGGCTAAGAGATTGGATACGAAAACAGGATCCAACATTCTGCTGTTTGCAAGAAACACATCTCAACCACAAAGACAGGCATCTACTCAGCGTAAAGGGTTGGGAAAAGGTGTTTCAAGCAAATGGTCCTAAGAAAAAAGCAGGTGTGGCCATACTAATTTCTAACAAAACTGACTACAAACTAAAATCAATCAGAAGAGATCGAGATGGACACTAAACACTCATAACAGGAAAAATTCATCAAGATGACGTCTCAATCCTGAATATCTACGCCACTAATATAAAAGCACCCATTTATATAAAAGAAATATAAGGCAGATATCAAACCACATGCACTAGTAGTAGGAGACTTCGACACACCTCTCTCACCAATGGACAGGTCAATCAGACAGAAACCTAATAGAGAATTAAGAGAATTATCATAGGTAATGAAGCAAATGGACTTAACAGACATCTATAGAACATTCCACCCAAATAGGAAAGAATATACCTTCTTCTCTGCAGCTCATAAAACCTTCTCGAAAATTGACCACATACTTGGAAACAAAGGAAACCTCCACAGAAACAAAAAAATATCAGTGTCCACTTGTGTCTTATCAGATCACCATGGATTAAAGTTAGAAGGCAACAACAATGCTACCCCCAGAAAACCGACAAACTCATGGAAACTGAACAGTCAACTACTGAACCACACCTGGGTCAAGGAAGAAATCAAGAAAGAAATTAAAGTCTTCCTTGAATTTAATGAAAATAAAGGGACAACATACTCAAACCTATGGGACATGATGAAAGCAGCCCTAAGACGAAAGTTCATAGCACTAAATGCCCACTTAAAGAAAACGGAGAAAGCATACATTGGGGACTTAACAGCACACCTAAAAGCTTTAGAAAAAAAAGAAGCAGACACGCCCAGGAGGAGTAGAAGACTGGAAATAATCAAACTGAGGGCAGATATCAACAAAATAGAAACACAGAAAACAGTCCAAAGAATCAATGAAACAAAAAGCTGGTTCTTGAAGAAAATCAACAAGATCGACAAACCCCTATCCAAACTAATTAAACGACAGAGAGAGAACACGCAAATAAATAAGATCAGATATGAAAAGGGGGACATATCCACAGACACGGAGGAAATTCAGAGAATCATTAGATCTTACTACAAAAGGCTGTATGCCACAAAACTGGAAAATGCAAAAAAATAGACACTTTTTTAGATAAGTACCATATACCAAAGCTAAACCAAGACCAGGTGAAAGATCTAAATAGACCTGTTAGTCGCAAAGAACTAGAAACTGTTATCAAAAATCTCCCTTCCAAAAAAAGCCCAGGACCAGATGGTTTCAATGCAGAATTTTACCAGAACTTCCAAGATGAGCTAATACCTATACTCCTTAATGTTTTCCACAATATAGAAACAGAAGAGTCATTGCCAAATTCCTTTTATGAAGCTACAGTTACTCTGATACCAAAACCCCACAAAGACCCAACCAAGAAAGAGAATTACAGACCTATCTCACTCATGAATATCGACGCAAAAAATTCTCAATATAATACTGGCAAACCGAATACAAGAACACATTAGAAAAATTATCCATTATGATCAAGTAGGCTTCATCCCAGAGATGCAGGGCTGGTTCAACATATGCAAATCTATTAATGTAATCCACCATATAAATAAACTGAAAGAAAAAACCATATGATCATTTCATTAGATGCTGAAAATGCATTCAACAAAATTCAACACCCCTTTATGATAAAGGTCTTGGAGAGATTAGGCATACAAGGGTCATATCTAAATACAATAAAAGCTATTTACAGCAAGCCTACAGCTAACATTAAATTAAATGGAGAAAAACTCAAAGCCATCCCACTAAAATCAGGAACACGACAAGGATATCCAATCTCTCCATACCTCTTCAATATAGTGCTTGAAGTTCTAGCAATAGCAATAAGACAACATAAGGGGATCAAGGGGATTTGTACTGGAAAGGAAGAAGTTAAGCTTTCGTTATTTGCAGATGATATGATAGTATACATAAGCGACCCCAAAAACTCTACCAAACAACCCTTACAGCTGATAAACACCTTTAGTAGCGTGGCAGGATACAAGATCAACTCCAAAAAATCTGTTGCCTTCCTATACACCAAGGATAAGGAAGCAGAGAGGGAAATCAGAGAAGCATCACCTTTCACGATAGCCACAAATAGCATAAAATACCTTGGGGTAACCCTGACCAAGGAAGTGAAAGATCTACTTGACAAGAACTATAAGTCTTTGAAGAAAGAAATTGAAGAAGACACCAGAAAATGGAAAGACCTCCCTTGCTCTTGGATTGGGAGGACCAACATAGTAAAAATGGCAATTCTACCAAAAGCAATCTATAGATTCAATGCAATCCCCATCAAAATCCCATCAAAATACTTCACAGATCTGGAGAAGACAATAATCAACTTTATATGGAAAAACAAAAAACCCAGGATAGCCAAAACAATCTTATACAATAAAGGATTGTCTGGAGGCATTACCATCCCTGACTTCAAACTCTATTACAGAGCTACAGTATTGAAAACAGCTTGGTATTGGCATAAAAACAGAGAAGTCGACCAATGGAATCGAATAGAAGACCCTGACATTAACCCACAAACCTATGAACACCTGATCTTCGATAAAGGAGCTAAAAGTATACAATGGAAAAAAGAGAGCATCTTCAACAAATGGTGCTGGCAAAACTGGATGTCAATCTGTAGAAGAATGAAAATAGATCCATATCTATCACCATGCACAAAACTCAAATCCAAATGGATTAAAGACCTCAATATCAGTCCGAACACACTGAACCTGATAGAAGAGAAAGTGGGAAGTACTCTACAGCACATGGGCACAGGAGACCACTTCCTATGTATAACCCCAGCAGCACAGACACTAAGGGCATCATTGAATAAATGGGACTTCCTGAGGCTGAGAAGCTTCTGTAAAGCAAAGGACACTGTCACTAAGACAAAAAGACAACCCACTGACTGGGAGAAGATCTTCACCAACCCTGCAACTGACAAAGGTTTGATCTCCAAAATATATAAAGAACTCAAGAAACTAGACCGTAAAAGGCTAATCAACCCAATTATAAAATGGGGCACTGATCTGAACAGAGAATTCTCAACAGAAGAACTTCAAATGGCCAAAAGACACTTAAGGTCATGCTCAACTTCCTTAGCGATCAGGGAAATGCAAATCAAGACAACTTTAAGATACCACCTTACACCTGTCAGAATGGCTAAAATCAAAAACACCAATGATAGCCTTTGCTGGAGAGGTTGTGGAGAAAGGGGTACACTCACCCATTGCTGGTGGGAATGCAAACTTGTGCAACCACTCTGGAAAGCAGTGTTTCGGTTTCTCAGGAAATTCGGGATCAACCTACCCCTGGATCCAGCAATACCACTCTTGGGAATATACCCAAGAGAGGCCCTATCATACAACAAAAGTATATGCTCAACTATGTTCATGGCAGCATTGTTTGTAATAGCCAGAACCTGGAAACAACCTAGATGCCCTTCAACGGAAGAATGGATGAAGAAAGTATGGAATATATACATATTAGAGTATTACTCAGCAGTAAAAAAACATTTAAAAACTTTTTAGTGGGTATAACAAGTAATTATAATAAGATTTGGAAATCTATCAAACTTCACTTAAAATAATTACAGTCTAGGATGAAGAAATGGCTTACTAGTTAAGAGCACTTCCTGCTTTTCCAGGGGACTCAAGTTCAGTTCCTGGCATCTGTGTTAGGTTCATCATGGCTGTAACTTCTGCTTCAGGGTATCTGATGCTTTCTTCTGACCTCTGTGGGTACCTGCATACATGCGGCCCTTTGCTCATGGAGACACATGCACATACACATAAAACATTTACACAATGGAGTATTACTCAGATTTTAGAGAACATGACATCATGAAATTTCCAGACAAACAGATGGAACTAGAAAAAAATCATCCTGAATGAGGCAACACAGACCCAGATAGACAAGCATGATATGTATTCACTCATAAGTGGGTATTAGCTGTTTAGTAAAGGATAATCACACTATAATTCACAGACCCAGAGAGGCTAAATAGCAAGGAGGGCTTTAGGAGATATGCATGGATCTTCCTGGGGAGGGGAAATGGAGTAGATTTTGTGGGTGGACTGGTGGCAGGTGCACATGGGAGCAAGAGGGATCAAGTGGGGAAGGGAGGGATGGAGGGAGGAAGTACAGGGAGAGTCACCTGGAATGGGGAGTATTTAGGGGGTGATGTGGAAGCCTAGTGCAGTGGAAACTTCCTTGAACCTGTGAGGGTGACCCTACTGAGGATTCCTAGTAACGGAGGATATGAAGCCTGACCAGGCCACCTTCTGTGACCAGACAAGACTTTCAGTGGAGGGACTGGGACACCAACCCTGCCATGAAACCTTTGACTCACACCTGTCTTCTGTACCAAATACGCTGGGGTGATGGTGGTTCAGAGCTTGTGGGTGTGGCCAACCAATGATTGGTCTCACAGGAGGCTCAAGACATGAGAGGGATCCCATGCCTCACACTGCCTGGATGGACAGGAATAGGAGGCTGAAAATAATAAAATAAGTCTAAAAAAATTCCTGTCTGGGGCCAGAGATGTGGTTCAGGGGATTAAGAGTAGTAGTTACTCTTCCCAAGGACCCATGCACTGGCAAATAACCAGCTGTAATTCTAGTTCCAGATGTCTTCCTCTGGCTTCTATAGGCACCACGCACACAAGTAGGGCACAGACTTACATGCAGGCAAACACTTCATCTTCGTTAGGTTTTCTATTGGTGTGAAGGGACACAGTGACCATGTCAGCACTTATAAAGGAAACCATTTAATTGGGGCTGGCTTAGAGTTTCAGAGGTTGGGTCCATTATCATCATGGCAGGGAGCATGGCAGTAGGTAGACAGACATGGTGCTGGAGAAAGGAGCTCAGAGTTCTACATCTTGATCTGCCGACAACTGGAAATGAACTGATTCTCTGGCTGAAGCTTGAGTGAAGGAGACTCAAAGTCCATTCCCACAGTGACAGATTTGGTCCATCAAGGCCACACTTTCTAATAGTGCCAATCCCTCTGGAGGCCATTTTCTTTCAAACCACCATACACTTGTACACATAAAAAACATCCTGCCTGAAACACAAAATTCTGCTGCTCATTGATTTCAGATGGCATGACTCAAAACACAGTATCTTTATTATTAGACAGGTGTTGCCTGAGAGCTACATGGAAATGCAGATTCCAGGGACCCACTGATGGATGAGGAACGTTGTGGATGCCGCCTACCATTGTGATTTAACTTGTCTGCTTGTTGGTTCAGGCACACACTAATGTCTGAGAGCAATGTCTTGGTTCCCTTTCTCACTGTAGTATGGGCTGAGGGAAACAAAGTTGCTCTTGAAGTTTGGATCTGTGAGTATTTACTCTTTCAAGGTTTGACTTCCCTCATTTGTTCAATGAAGATTTTAATATTTATCTTCCAAGGTTGTTCTGAAGTTTTAGATGAAATGATAGTGTTTAAGTGCTTACCATGATGTGAAGCCCCTCAAGAGTCCAATGAAGGGTAAATTTGTTTTAAATGTCCTCTTATTTTTGCCTTGTCTTTAATCAAATTTATCTTAGGCAGAAATTTCAAACATGTATGACCATCACTCCTGCACCCATATAAACAAAAGGGCACAAAATTCACCTTTTTTTTTTTAACTGTTTCCTAGTCCTTTCCCATGGGCTTCCTGTGTTTGTTTTGCTGTTCCTGAGACTAAGTAGCATGTGAGGAGAGGTACTGTAGATGTTGTTTTGGAGACAGAATGCATTTTTGTTTTGTAGAGAGAATGTTTTTGTTTGCTTGCAATTTAGTTAATCATTACTTGACATTTGTAAGAATGGAATTAAAATCAACTTAATTGTAAACAGTTGGCAAAGTCATTTGGTTAGCAGAATATTTGGAAGGAGCTATGACTAGGAAACGTTTTGATTTATCCACAATCTGTTTAAAAACATATTACAAGTTTAGAAGACAGTGTGCGTATGAGAATGCATGCATGTGTTCAGATGTGTGTATACGTGTGTGTGGTGAGCGAAAGAGTTGATAAAAAAAAGAAAGAGAAGACATAGGGAAAAGAAAGCATAAACATTAAAAAAACACCCAAGTTCTTTAGAAGTGCTCTCTCAATATAGGAAACATAAGGAATTAATAGTTTGTTCCAGTTTGCCAAATGATGAGTTCTAGTGAAAAACGCCTTTTTTTCTATTGTAGTGACAGTGGGGAGAGCCTTGATAACATTTGTTGTTTTTTATTTCCTGTGGGTGGCAAGTGCTAGTTTAATTATTCTTATGACTTAATAATGTAAGCACCCTCTCCAAGAGGGAGCCCTGCCAGATAGTTCACCATGGTCCTTCTGCTTGGTGTTCGGTGTTGAAAGAGCTGCGGGCCTCTTCCCACAGCCCAGCTCCTGGTCGCCTGGCTACCTTATGCCCCAAAATAACAACACATAAATTGTATTCATTTAAACACTGCCTGGCCTATTAGCTCTAGCTTCTTACTGGCTAATTATTACATCTTGATTACCCATTTCTATTAATGTGTGTGGCACTCCAAGGTGCGCTTACCAGGAAGATTCTAGCCTACGTCCATCCTGGGTCGGAGCTTCATCGCATCTGGCTCTGAGAGGAGCTGCATGATTTCTGAGCTCACTTCCTCTTCCTCCCAGCATTCTGTTCTGTTTACTCCGCCTATCTAAATTCTGCCCTATCAGATGGGCCAAGACAGTTTTTTTATTAGCCAATGACCTTCCTCTATCAGTTCGGTGGGTCTATTTCTTCTCCCATGATTAAGAAAGTAGAGAAAGAGAAAGTTTCCTGTTTTTGAGACTGTCTACTTCCATTTCAAATTCCATTGAATTGGAAAGCAGGAGAACCTTTTTCATTGATGACCAAATCTACATTCTACCTTGACTGCTCCCACCCCCACCCGCCTGCTGCTGCGCTGATTACAAACAATCCTCGTGTAGGCTTTCCTAACCCAGAAAATATTAGTAAAATGTAAGATCTTAAGTAGAATTTTTACAGTTCGAGAGGACAGTTGACTTGTCTTTTATATAGGTAGAAAAGAGACTTTTTTTTTGGTAGAAATTTCAGTATTTTATGTAGGTATTTTTTGTTCTTTTTTCTTTCATTTTTATTTTTCCAGAAAAACAAAGCACACCAAGGAAATGGGTATTTCCCCAATTTTCCTCTCTTGGTCAGTTTTGTCATTTTGGTACAAAGTAGAGTCATCTATGTTGAAGTGCCTAGATCTGATTGGCTTGTGACCATTTCTGCGAGGAATTATCTTGATTGAAAGGCCCAAGCTCATTGTGGACTGCATCATCCCTAGGCAGGCACAGCTGACTGTGAGCCAGTGAGCAAGCTGGTAAGCAGCATTCCTGTGTGGTGTCTACTTCAGAGCCTGTGTGATCTCCTGCTCGGTCTCATCTTCTTGGATCGTGACCAGGAAGTATAAGATGAAATGAAATACCCTCTTTTCTACCCAAGACACTTTTGGTCAGCAACAGAAATCAAACTAGAATGCCTTCTGGCCCACTTGTAGGTACGTTGTATAATTAGTATAATCTTTAATGTCTTTGCTCATTTCTATTTCATTGAGATGCGCAAAGTATTATTGCAGGTATTACACCTACCTCAGAACCAGTTTTGGAGATTTCATTTAGGAGTCTTATGAGAAATGTTTTGCTGGAAAGATATCACAATGGGTAAAGTAGCTGCCTAGCAAGCATGAGGCAGAAAAATGAAGCTGAACCTGAAAAGAGATTTTACTTTTTGTGTGCATGTGTATGCATACACACGTGCCACCCCACATGTCTGTATCTGTCTGTGCATGCTTGTATGCACACCCATATAGGCCAGAAGAGGGCATCAGATCCCTTGGAGCTGGAGTTACCGGTGTTTTGAATCACTAATGTGGGTGCTTGGAATTGAACTTGAGTCCTCTTGTGGAAAAGCAGCTCTTAACTGCTGAACTCTCTTTTCAGTCCTGTGGTCTGGTTTTGGATGAGCTGCAGACTGTGGTCTTCTTCCTGTTTTTTCACTTCACCTTTCTTGGTCATGTGCATAAAGAAAAAAATAAAAGGGAAAGATCACTCTTGATTCTTCTAAGAAAGTGTATCTTACCATGGGGTCCTTCTCCTCATGCTCTATTTCCAAAGATGATCCGTTCAACTACTCATCATATAATGGGGCTTCAATATAGGAAATTTAATGGGACAAAATTCAGCCAATGCAAGTTACTTCCTATTTGCAGCTAAAGCAAATAAGACAAACTTAAATATCTGTATACAAGTCGTTGCTCAAATATAATTTACTTTCTTTTGTATAAATACCTGGCACTTGATTGGATAATCCTTCTGTTAAGTTTGTGTTTAACAGCTTGAAGACTACTGAATAGATTTCCAAATGTTCTATTTGCATTATGAGTGTACATTTTAGTTTTGAGACGTCCTTCATAATGCTTGATACAGTCAGCTTTTAAAATGATGATAGATGGTGGTTTTAATTTGCATTTCCCTAATGACTAATGATGCACATATATCCACTGACGTTCTATTTGTGCATTTTTCCCTTGGTGAAGTGCTTGTTCAAATACTTTGCTCCTTTAAAACATTAGGTTGGTTGTTTTGATTGTTGGGTTTTAAAGATGCTTTTTAATGTCTATGAATGAATGTACACTTGTTTGTTCTGGTATAAAACTTATTATCAAATGTTTGTTTTTCAAATGTTTTTCTGCTATTGTTTAGCTTTTACTTAATTCCTTTACTAGTGTGTTTCAAACATGAGGCCATCTGGTTGTTAAATAGAGCATATCTTTTGTTTTCTATTCTAAGAACCTTTGTCTACTTTTGATATACCAGAAGTTTTCCTTATATTTCCTTATATTATATGCTGTAGGAGTCTATATAATTTTATGTTTTATAATTATACACATGAGCCACTTTCCTGCCTTCTTTCCATATGGATACCCAGTAAGCAGTTCTACCAACCATTGAGGAGATCTTTGTTTTTCTCCATCAAGCTGTCTTTCGTCTCATCTCTTTGTTTCTACTAGTAACACATAGTCTGGATTACTGAAGCTTTACGGAACTGGAACACTTTAGCCCTCTGTCTTTATTCTCTTTTTCAAAGTTGTTTTGGCTTAGAGCAATGACTTTAAAGATAGATGGAAAAGAAAGCATATAGCTTACCACATTTGCTGGAAGGAAATATTTTAAGTCCAATTAAAATGGCATTTTTCCCGCCAGGGAACTTCATCTAGGTCTTTGTCATGTTATCATTGAACAGAGAACTTTGCTGAAGTAGCATCTGTGAGGGGAGCAGAACGCATTCTGGGTACTAGCATACTCAAGGCTGCCGAGAAAATACAGTGACACTTAGCATCATGCCTGAAACTCACTCTTCTGAAACATTTCTTGCCTCATGGTAAGTGATGCACTGTTCACAGGAACTTCTTGCTGTGGCCCTTGACAGCTCCACTGAAGACAGCACCAAGTCCTCAATATCTATGCCTATTTTGTGGGATACCATTGTCTCATAACTGTGACCATTGTTGACAAGTCACATTGCTGCAAATAAAGAAACTCAAGATCAGACAATTCCGAAGCCGCTAGGAGGACATCTTTCCAGAGCTTAGATAGTAAAAGGGTCAGAGTCCTGCTGGTGAGTCGAAAAAGCTTTCAGAGGGTTTAAGAATTTCTTCAACAGACAGTTGAAGGCAGATGGTCTGGTTAGGAAAAGTAGTCCTAGCCTCTAGGTTTCTGGAAGAATGTTCTTAAGTGTATTTTCCTATGCCATTTAGAAAGGTTTTTCAGAAATTGTTTTAAACAGTGAATTTTGGAATATTTTAGGAGAGGCTGAAACTGGTTATAGTGTCTAGACAGATAAGGGTATATGATATTGAAGTGTTGATGTCAAAGACCAGTTTAAACAAAATTTATATGTTTTAAGGCAGTAGAGTGAGGATTAGAATATTAAGCAAAGGAACAGAAATATAAGAGAAATAAGAGACAGAAACACAGAACAGCTTCAGGAGGGACATTCAGTGAATACTGAATTTATCCGTGTTTAATTTTTATATGCTTTTATACCCCAATACCAAAGTGGGGGAAGAAGACAAAAGACTATTTTAACATGAAAGAAAGGACAACCAGAACACTTACTTGCTTCAACACTTGAGACATCAAACTATTATGATGGAGGAAGGTCATTGGTTAAATAAAAAGAAACTGCTTGGCCCTCATTGGTTAGAAGATAGGTGGGAGGAGTAAACAGAACAGAACGCTGGGAGGAAGAGGAAGTGAGCTCAGACTCCACAGCTCTCCTCTCGGGAGCAGACGCCTCAGAGATGCCATGCTCCCAGCTCCCAGGCAGACGCACACGATGAAGCTCCTACCCAGGATGGACATAGGCTAGAATCTTCCCGGTAAGCGCACCTAGGGGCGCTACACAGATGATTAGAAATGGGCTAAATTAATATGTGAGAATTAGCCTAGAAGAGGCTAGATAGAAATGGGACAAGCAGTGATTAAATGAATACAGTTTGTGTGTTGTTATTTTGGGCATAAGCTAGCCAGGCAGCCGGGGTGCTGGGGACGCAGCCCCGCCACCCATATTACTACAATTGGCGCCCGACGTGATGGACTAAATCCACTTAAAAAACCCGAGAAGGCTTAAAAATAAGGGAGAGAGAGTTTAACACAGATTTTTGCTGTTTGTTGGTGGCGTGCTGTAGAGAGATTTCCTGATTCGGCAACAGCAGCAGAAAAAACGCTGTGTCATTTTAAAGCGCAGCTTCTTGGGGCTGTGATGCCAGCGTGAACTCTGGCTTTAAAGCATTTGTGGCACTCTGCTTGCTAGAGGCAAGCAAGTGCTCTCATCTAAGAGAAGCTTCCCGACTCAGCTTTAGCTGCAAAACCCTGCAGCTCATTAAGAGGTCCTGCCACGAAACACTTAAACGGTGTTGTTGAAAAGCTGAACTCATGCTTTTCAGTTTTCAGCCGTAGCAGGAAAAAAGCTGCGCCTTTAAAAATGCTGGCTTTCTGGGCTGTCCTGCCAGGGCAAACTCTGACTCTTTTATGCAGGCGGTTCGTGCGGTTTGCAAGCACAGGCTGCTGAAGCTCACTTGCTGGCAGGGACCTTGAAATGCCATAGAGTTGTGGCAGTAAACATGGCTGCAGCCAGTACCTCAGCCATGAGGCTGGAAAGCTAAGGAATGGGCTACATCTAGCCGGCAAAGCCATGCCTTTAATCCTACTGATATTGCTTGGTAAATTAAAGACTCATGTGGTCAGAGAAAGAGAGATATACAGTAAAGAGAGATTCAAAGACAAAGAAAATTTTTAAATGGTTTACAGTGTGTTAAAAATATATGCAGACTAAAAGTTGAAGTTCTTAAAGTAAAAAACAAAAAAAAAAGGAAGAGAGTTGTTGTGTGTGGTAGTACACACCTTTAATCCCAACACTTGGAAGGCAGAGGGAGATTGACCTCTGTGACTTCAAGGTGTGGTAGCACACTCCTTTAATCCCAGTGCCTAGAAGGCAGAGACAAACAGATCTCTGTGAGTTCAAGGTGTAGTAGTGTACACCTTTAATCCCGAATGCCTGGGAGGCAGAGACAGGCGGATCTCTGAGAGTTCAAAGACAACCTGGTCTACAGTTACTTCAGGTCAAAGATACAGAGAACCCCCACCTCCATCCAGGTCTAGTAAGTTGAGCATCCAAACTGCCTAGGCTCCCACAAAGCCAGTGTGTGCAGTAGGATCAAAAATCCATTGCCATTGTTCTTGTGTTCTCAGTAGTCCTCATTGTCCGCTATGTTCAGAGAGTCCGGTTTTATCCCAGGCTTTTCCAGACCCAGGCCAGCTGGTCTTGGTGAGTTCCCAGTAGAAGATCCCCATTGTCTCAGTGTGTGGGTGCACCCCTCACGGTCTTGAGTTCCTTGCTCGTGCTCTCTCTCCTTCTGCTCCTGATTTGGACCTTGAGATTTCAGTCCTGTGCTCCAATGTGGGTCTCTGTCTCTGTCTCCTTTCATCGCTTGCTGAAGGTTAATATTAAGGAGGATGCCTATATGTTTTTCTTTGGGTTCTCCTTCTTTTTTAGCTTCTCTAGGATCACTAATTATAGGCTCAATGTCCTTGGTTTATGGCTAGAAACCAAATATGAGTGAGTACATCCCATGTTCCTCTTTTTAGGTCTGGTTCCTTGGACTTCCCACAGGACAGAGAACCCTGATTGCTTTTCGGGCTGAGGGGGGGACTTAATTGGGGGAAGGGGAGGGAAATGGGAGGCGGTGGTGGGGAAGAGACAAAAATCTTTAATAATTAAATAAATTAAAAAAAATAAATAAATAAAAAATAAAATAAAAATATTTGAAAAAAAAAGAAAGGAAAAAAGAGATACAGAGAACCTGTCTCATAAAGCAAAGAGTTAAAAGTAAAAATAAACAAAATAGAGGTTAAAACAAAGCTGCACAAAGATGGAAAATACACAGAGAATTTTGATACTGTATGCTATTATGCTCTCTTTAAATTATTTAAATGCTGAGGAAGGAGCAACAAATGCTAAAAGATATTTATTTATAAATGCTACTGAACTAATCCAACATAGATATTTTGATGCCTTGACTTTGAAATTTGGATCTAAGGACATGATGCTTTGGAAAGGAGTTTCTTATTTTGTTTTCACAGAGGATGAGACACTCTGCTCCTGGCAGCACCAATCTACTTCAAGAGGAAGATGGGCATCGAAGAGGCTCGTTATGGAGTTTGATAGCCATTTGGGCAAGAAACTGCTCTTGCCTGGACTATTGCATGAACTGGACACAGAGAACCCACAGAGAGAGGACTACTGAACTTGCCTAAGATGAAATGATCTTTCGGGGTTCCTAATTCATGAAAGAGTCTGCAAGACATTCTTCAGGACAAGCAGATAGTGACTGCCTTTGAAATTTCCTGCTTTGTGGAAATGTCTGCTGGAAACTATGGGCCTGTAGGCCGAAGATGGATGCCCCAACGATACAGAGGAACTTTGGGTGACTGTCCAGGCAGTGAGATGTCTCTGTCATTTCTAGAGTTTTAAAAGTTGCTTTTTTTCTTGTTTGCTTAGGTAGTATTGTATCTTTCTGGAGTCTTTGATGGAGTTAAGAATAGTTAGTTATAGTTATAGTTTTCCTTAGTTATGATAAAGATTATTGTAACTTTTTCTTGATAACTGTTTCGTTATATGTAATTTGCTATGTTAAAGTTAAAGCCTTTTTTTTTGTTTAAACTGAAAAAGTGGAAATGATGGAGGAAGGTCATTGGTTAAATAAAAAGAAACTGCTTGGCCCTCATTGGTTAGAAGATAGGTGGGAGGAGTAAACAGAACAGAATGCTGGGAGGAAGAGGAAGTGAGCTCAGACTCCACAGCTCTCCTCTCGGGAGCAGACGCCTCAGAGAGACGCCATGCTCCCAGCTCCCAGGCAGACGCACACGATGAAGCTCCTACCCAGGATGGACATAGGCTAGAATCTTCCCGGTAAGCGCACCTAGGGGCGCTACACAGATGATTAGAAATGGGCTAAATTAATATGTGAGAATTAGCCTAGAAGAGGCTAGATAGAAATGGGACAAGCAGTGATTAAATGAATATAGTTTGTGTGTTGTTATTTTGGGCATAAGCTAGCCAGGCAGCCGGGGTGCTGGGGACGCAGCTCCGCCACCCATATTACTACACTATTATTTCCTAATTAAAGTATTTGATGTTTGGGGCAGGAATATGCAGTGAACATACCCTAGACCAAGTATCCTGTAGGCAATCATTCCCTAAGTCAAACCTCCTATTTTAATGGAGGAGCAGGAATAGGTTCAAATTCTCTGACCTTTGGAGCAGATCCACCTCTATGTACCATTTTAATGTCCAAAACATCAAGTAACCACATCCTAGGTCATGATATGTAGCCACACCTGTTGTCCACAACTTGGAGAGAGCAAAGATAAACTCAAACTCAAGGTGGAGCAGGCTCACTTCTGTGTGTATCCCCACAGGTGGATGATCTAAAAATGGAGATAGGCAGGTCAGAAACATGAATATATGGTAAATGCATATGAATCTGGTAGGAGAGACTGGTGGATCAACTACCTCAGGCAGTGGGGTTGAAAATTTGGTCAGGTAAAAAACAAAACATGATTCTGAACAAGGCACTTAAGGGGTCGTTTTTATCTAATACCATCATACCTTCATAATGACATCCAAGTTGACTTTTATAAACACCTAATTCTGGCAGGACCTGGGGTTGCGGTGATAGCTAATCAGTCTTGCATCTTGCTTTTGAGAAGCTTTCTGCATAACAACAGGCCAGGTAACTTTGGTTCTTCTCTTCCTCATGGAGCTGTGTGGAACAAGTGACTGAAGAATCATGCATTCACCATGGTCCATTGATGGAGACCCAGAGAGAGAAAAGGCAGAACTCATTAGGGGAGTTGTGCTTTGGCAACCTCCCTTGCTTTCTTTCTTCTCCTTCATCTGGAAGTTGATAGAAAAGAAAATACCAGAGGCTAACCTTACAGTCTGCTTTATGTCATTCTCTGAGTAATCTTTTTTTTGGGGAGGGAAGGGAGGATAATTATTCCAGTTGTTGTTGATGTATTTTGTGACTCTGATTTCCCGACTCTAATGAGCTGCCAGCTCCCCTTCTTAAGCAGGGAGGGTGCAGCAAGCGTGTGCAAGCCAAGACAAATAAATAACCGCAAGTGCAGAAGGAAAACGCTCAGCAGATAGGAGGTTAGTTGATTGACGAGCTCGTGGGTCAGAACTGGACGCACAGCACGACTTTCTCAGATTTTGAGATAGACATCATTGAAGCTTTCAAGGGACCATCTAAAGGCTTGAGCATGTCAGTGAAGAGCGGCCAGGTCCTGTTGAATGCTGGTCCTCATGTGGCTCAGGCCACTTATTCAAGTCTTGGATGGTTGAGGCGACTCACTTCTTCCTGTGTTCTCTACTCCCCTTCAAAATGCCAAATCCCAGAGAATCCATTTAGTTTAACCAAAGTGTCCTTGGAAAATCTAGTAATTTTCTCTTAAAATTATAAATAGCATTAACATTGAAAGACCCCCGGTAGGGGAGACTCTCACTCAAGTCTTGGGATAACCCGACTCCCCCCCCCCCCCCCCCAAAGTAACTCTTGAGAGACAGTCCTTGCTGCAATCACATGAGGTTTATTTGACAGGACAGGAACCAGTGCACTGGGGCCGAGACTCATAACCCACACAGGGGAGGAGTTCAACCTCGAGTAACTGGGAGAAGGGGTTTTTAAGGGAAGAAACCACAACCTAGTAATCCAAAGTGGGTAGGGAGGGCATCATTGAAAATTCCGAAAATACCAGTGATAATCACAAGGGGGTAACTCCCTGTTTCTCAAGATTATTCCCAAGATTATAATCTAACTTTATCTTCGGCTAGTTCCTAAAATAGAGTCACTGAACCAGCTAATCCTAGATTTTTGGCTCTTTCTTCTCTTCCTGCTAGAGGGGTCTGATTTATCCAGGTCTTTCAACATAAAATATTTTCCTAAACGATAGATTTTTTTCCTACAGGTTATCATACCAAAAGACTTTTGCCCTGTATCTGAGAGGAATGTGATGTAACAGATGGAGAAACCCAACAATTTGACAAAGGATGTGGTTGAGGATTAGAATTAAGCTACAGAGTACAGTTCCTACATTGAAGGCTCAGTTGCATAACAAAGTATGCATGAATGCAAGTATACCATCTCATTCTTTTCGGTTAGAAATTTTAGATTTATTTTTAATTTTTTTGTCATAATGTTTGATATTATTAAGGTGTCCTTAGTTTCTCAGCAGTTTTTAACTTTTGTTCTTCTCTCATACATTACATACTGACCGCGGTTGCCCCTCCCTCCACCCCTCCCAATCCCTCTTCTCACTCCCCCTCCCCCAGATCAGCTCCTCCTCTGTTTCCCTATAAAAAATGAACAGCTTCTCAGGGTTATTCACTGAACAACACCGTCTAACAAGATGCATTAAGACTGGGCACAAACCCACGACTGGAAGTGGCAACGCAGTAGGAGGAAAAGGGTCCTAAGGCAAAAGAGTCAGAGATACCTGTACTTCTTTGGTTTGGAGTCCCACAAGAACACAAAGCTACACAGCCTTAAGGTACATGCTGAGGACCTAGCTCAGACCCATACAGGGTCCATATCTGTCACTCCAGTCTCTGTGAGTCTCTGTGAGTCCTGCTTAGTTGGTTCTGTGGGCCTTATTCTCGTTGTGTCCTCAATCCCTCTGGCTCTTATAACCTTCCCCACTTCTTCTGCAGGGTTCCCTGGCTTCACCTACTGTTTGGCTGTGGGTCTCTGCATCTGGTTGCCAGATGACATCCCTTCGATGACAATTGGGCTAGGCACTGATCTATGAATATAGTAGAATATCATTAAGAATAATTTTGTTGACTTTTTTCTTTTTTTTTTCTTTTTTCTTTTTTGGTTTTTTGAAACATGGTTTCTCTGTAGCTTTGGAGCCTGTCCTGGAACTCCCTTTGTAGACCAGGCTGGCCTCGAACTCCCAGAGATCCGCCTGCCTCTGCCTTCCAAGTGCTGGGATTAAAGGCGTGCGCCACCACCGCCCGGCGACTTTTTTCTTTTTTTTGCCAGTAATTATTTGGTTATATTCTGGGTCTGCAGGCTGTTTTGACCCTGGTTCCTGGCTATCCAGGCAGTGTCAGGTGTGGGCTCCTTCTTGTGGCATGGACCTCAAGTTAGACCAGTCATGGATTGGCCACACCCACAAGTTCTGCACCCGCATTGCCCCGGCACATCTTTCAGGCAGGGCAGTCTGTGGGTGGAAGGTTTTGTGGCTGGTATGATGTCCAAGTCCCAGTGCTGGCAGCATTTTCTGGCTATAGAAGATGACTAGTTCAGGCTCTGTATCCCCCATTACTGGGAGACTTCACTAGGATCACTTTCGTAGATTCCAGGGTGTTTCCACTGCACTAGGTTTCTACACATCCCTCTAATGCTCTTCAGTTCCAGTCATCTCTCCCAATACTCTCTCCCTCTGCCCTGAACCCTCCTGTTTCCGTCACTGTCTTGCCCCAGTCCACCTGCAAAATTTATTTCTATTCCTCAATCTTGGGAGCTGCATTTATTTGTTTATGTGTATGAGTGTTCATGTACTATGTGCATGGCTGCATCCTTCAGAAGTCAGAAGGCCTTCTATTCCCTGGGGGAGTTACAGATGTGTAAGAGACCCCATGAGGGTAGTGGAAACTAACCCAAATTCTCTTTAAAATCAACACACACTCTCAACTTCTGATTCATCTGTCCAGGGCGTGCTTTGATTTTTAGGTCAACATGCAAAGTAATATATTTCATTATGTCATTTTCATACGTGTGTATCTTGTTATACTTTATTTTTATCATTTCCTTTTCCCCATCTCCCATTCCTTCATTCTCTTAGTGCTGGACCTTTTTCTCACTCACCAAGTCCCCTCTTTCTGCTGACAGACACATTCTTTTTTTTTTTTTTTTTTTTTTTTTTTTTTTTTTTTAAATAATTTTTTTTATTAAGAAAAGAAGAAAAAAAAAACATAAACAAAAAACAAGTTTCCACCTCCTCCCAGCCTCCCATTTCCCTCCCCCTCCTCCCACCCTTCTCCCCCTCCTCCTACCCTTCTACCCCTCCCCCCACTCCTCTCCCCCTCCCTCTCCAGTCCACAGAGCAGTCCAGGTTCCCTGCCCTGTGGTAAGTCCTAGGTCCTCCCCCCTCCGTCCATATCTAGGAAGGTGAACATCCAAACTGGCTAGGCTTCCACAAAGCCAGCACATTAAGTAGGATCAAAGCCCCGTGCCATTGTCCTTGGCGTCTCATCAGCCCTCATTGTTCGCCATGTTCAGAGAGTCCGGTTTTATCCCATGCTTTTTCGGTCACAGTCCAGCTGGCCTTGGTGAGCTCCCAGTAGATCAGCTCCACTGTCTCAGTGGGTGGGTGCACGCCTCGTGGTCCCGACTTCTTTGCTCATGTTCTCCCTCCTTCTGCTCCTCATTGGGACCTTGGGAGCTCAGTCCAGTGCTCCAGTGTGGGTCTCTGTCTCTGTCTCCATCCATCACCAGATGAAGGTTCTATGATGATATGCAAGATATTCGTCAGTATTGCTCTCGGATAGGGTCATTTCAGGTTCCCAATCCTCAGCTACCCAAGGAACTAACTGGGAACCTCATGTTGGGCACTTGGGAGCCCCTCTAGGGTCAAATCTCTTGCTCACCCTAAAGTGGTTCCCTTAACTAAGAATTGTGGTTCCGTGCTCCCCTATCCACCTTTCCTTTATCCCAATTCTCCTGATTCCCCAAATCCCCCCTCCTTCCCTTCTACCTTTTCTCTCCCCATCTCCCCTTACCCCCATCCCACCCCACCCCCAAGCTCCTAATTTTCTCCCCGGCAATTGGGTCTACTTCCCTTAGCCAAGAGGATAACTATATGTTTTTCCTTGGGTTCACCTTCTTACTTAGCTTCTTTAGGTTCACCTATTGTAGACTCCGTGGCGCTAATTTATGGCTAGAAACCAATTATGAGCGAGTACATCCCATGTTCATCTTTTTGGGTCTGGGACACCTCACTCAGGATAGTGTTTTCTATTTCCATCCATTTGCCTGCAAAATTCGAGAAGTCATTGTTTTTTACCGCAGCGTAGTACTCTAGCGTGTATATATTCCATACTTTCTTCATCCATTCTTCCATTGAAGGGCATCTAGGTTGTTTCCAGGTTCTGGCTATTACAAATAATACTGCTATGAACATAGTTGAACAAATGCTTTTGTCATATGATAGAGCATCTCTTGGGTATATTCCCAGGAGTGGTATTGCTGGGTCCAGGGGTAAGTTGATCCCGAATTTCCTGAGAAACCGAAACACTGACTTCCACAGTGGTTGCACAAGATGGCATTCCCACCAGCAATGGATGAGGGTACCCGTTCCTCCACAGCCTCTCCAGCAAAGGTTATCCTTGGTGTTTTTGACTTTAGCCATTCTGACAGGTGTAAGATGATATCTCAAAGTTGTTTTGATTTGCATTTCCCTGATTGCTAAGGAAGTTGAGCACGACTTTAAGTGTCTTTTGGCCATTTGAACTTCCTCTGCTGAGAATTCTCTGTTCAGTTCAGTGCCCCATTTTTTAATTGGGTTAATTAGCATTTTAAAGTCTAGTTTCTTGAGTTCCTTATATATTTTGGAGATCAGACCTTTGTCTGTTGTGGGGTTGGTGAAGATCTTCTCCCAATCAGTAGGTTGCCTTTGTGTCTTATTGACTATGTCCTTTGCTTTACAGAAGCTTCTCAGTTTAAGTAGGTCCCATTTATTCAATGTTGCCCTTAATGTCTGTGCTTCTGGGGTTATACATAGGAAGCGATCTCCTGTGCCCAGCTCCTGTAGGGTACTTCCCACTTTCTCTTCTATCAGGTTCAGTGTGTTCGGGCTGATATTGAGGTCTTTAATCCATTTGGACTTGAGTTTTGTGCACGGTGATAGATAAGGGTCTATTTTCATTCTTCTACAAGATGACATCCAGTTGTGCCAGCACCATTTGTTGAAGATGCTTTCTTTCTTCCATTTTATACTTTTAACTCCTTTATCGAAAATCAGGTGTTCATAGGTTTGTGGGATAAAATCCGGGTCTTCTATACGATTCCATTGGTCGACTTCTCTGTTTTTATGCCAGTACCACACTGTTTTCATTACTGTAGCTCTGTAATAGAGTTTGAAGTCAGGGATGGTAATGCCTCCAGAAGATCCTTTATTGTATAGGATTGTTTTGGCTATCCTGGGTTT
Source organism: Microtus oregoni (assembly GCF_018167655.1). Lineage (NCBI taxonomy): Eukaryota > Metazoa > Chordata > Mammalia > Rodentia > Cricetidae > Microtus > Microtus oregoni. The sequence continues at coordinate 15,737,183 of NW_024543082.1, forward strand.
TTTGTTTTTCCATATAAAGTTGATTATTGTCCTCTCCAGATCTGTGAAGAATTTTGATGGGATCTTGATGGGGATTGCATTGAATCTATAAATAGCCTTTGGTAGAATTGCCATTTTTACTATGTTGATCCTACCAATCCAAGAGCAAGGGAGGTCCATCCATCTTTTGGTATCCTCTTCAATTTCTTTCTTCAATGCCTTAAAGTTCTTGTCAAATAGATCTTTCACTTCCTTGGTTAGATGTACCCCAAGATATTTTATGCTGTTTTTGGCTATTGTGAATGGTGAAGCTTCTCTGATTTCCCTCTCTGCTTCCATATCCTTTGTGTATAAGAGGGCGACTGATTTTTTGGAGTTGATCTTGTATCCTGCCACATTACTAAAGCTGTTTATCAGCTGTAAAAGTTCTTTGGTGGAGTTTTGGGGGTCGCTTAAGTACACTATCATATCATCTGCGAATAACGAAAGTTTAACTTCTTCCTTTCCAATTCGAATCCCCTTGATCCCATTATGTTGTCTTATTGCTATTGCTAGAACTTCAAGCACTATATTGAAGAGGTATGGGGAGAGTGGACAGCCTTGTCGTGTTCCTGAGTTAAGTGGGATGGCTTTGAGTTTCTCTCCGTTTAATTTGATGTTAGCTGTCGGCTTGCTGTATATAGCTTTTATTATATTTAGGTATGACCCTTGTATCCCTAATCTCTCCAAGACTTTTAACATAAATGGATGTTGAATTTTGTCAAATGCTTTTTCAGCATCTAATGAAATGATCATATGGTTTTTTTCTTTCAGTTTATTTATATGCTGGATTACATTGATAGATTTTCGTATGTTGAACCAGCCCTGCATCTCAGGAATGAAGCCTACTTGATCATAATGGATAATTTTTCGGATGTGTTCTTGGATTCGATTTGCCAGTATTTTGTTGAGGATTTTTGCGTCGATATTCATGAGTGAGATTGGCCTGTAGTTCTCTTTCCTGGTTGAGTCTTTGAGTGGTTTTGGTATCAGAGTAATTGTGGCTTCATAAAAGGAGTTTGGTAATGACCCTTCTGTTTCTATCTTGTGGAATACATTAAGGAGTATAGGTATTAGATCTTCTTGGAAGATCTGGTAGAATTCCGCATTGAAACCATCTGGTCCTGGGCTTTTTTTGGTAGGGAGGTTTTTGATAACCTCTTCTAATTCTTCGCGACTAACAGGTCTATTTAGATTGTTCACCAGGTCCTGATTTAACTTTGGTATATGATATTTATCTAAAAAAGTATCCATTTCCTTTACATTTTCCAATTTTGTGGCATATAGGCTTTTGTAGTAAGATCTAATGATTCTCTGAATTTCCTCTGTGTCTGTGGTTATGTCCCCCTTTTCATTTCTGATCTTATTAATTTGCAAATTCTCTCTCTGCCGTTTGATTAGCTTGGATAGTGGTTTGTCAATCTTGTTGATTTTCTCCAGGAACCAGCTTTTTGTTTCATTGATTTTTTGTATTATTTTCTGTGTTTCTATTTTGTTGATTTCAGCCCTCATTTTGATTATTTCCAGTCTTCTACTCCTCCTAGGTGAGTCTGCTTCTTTTTTTTCTAGAGCTTTCAGGTGGGCTGTTAAGTCTCCAATGTGAGCTTTCTCTGTTTTCTTTAAGTGGGCACTTAGTGCTATGAACTTTCCTCTTAGGACTGCTTTCATAGTGTCCCATAAGTTTGAGTATGTTGTTTCTTTATTTTCATTGAATTCCAGGAAGACTTTAATTTCTTTCTTTATTTCTTCCTTAATCCAGCTATGGTTCAATAGTTGACTGTTCAGTTTCCATGACTTTGTATGCTTTCTGGGGGTAGCATTATTGTTGAATTCTAACTTTAATCCATGGTGATCTGATAAGACACAGGTGGTTACTAATATTTTTTTGTAACTGTGGATGTTTGCTTTGTTACCGACTATGTGGTCGATTTTCGAGAAGGTTCCATGAGCTGCAGAGAAGAAGGTATATTCTTTCCTATTTGGATGGAATGTTCTATAGATGTCTGTTAAGTCCATTTGATTCATTACCTCCACTAATTCTCTTATTTCTCTGTTAGGTTCCTGTCTGATTGACCTGTCCATTGGTGAGAGAGGAGTGTTGAAGTCTCCTACTATTAGTGTGTGCGGTTTGATGGCGGCCTTGAATTTTAGCAATGTTTCTTTTATGTACGTGGGTGCTTTTATATTAGGGGCATAGATGTTCAGGATTGAGACTTCATCCTGATGAACTGTTCCTGTTATGAGTATAAAATGCCCCTCTCCATCTCTTCTGATTGATTTAAGTTTAAAGTCAACTTTGTTAGAGATTAGTATGGCCACACCTGCCTGTTTCTTAGGTCCATTTGCTTGATAGGCCTTTTCCCAGCCCTTTACTCTGAGTAGGTGCCTGTCTTTGTGGTTGAGGTGTGTTTCTTGTAAACAGCAGAATGTTGGATCCTGTTTTCTTATCCAATCTCTTAGCCTGTGCCTTTTTATAGGTGAGTTGAGTCCATTGACATTAAGTGATATTAATGACCAGTGGTTGTTAACTCCGGTCATTTTTTTTTTAGTCGTAGAGTTTGTGTGTTTCCCTTCTTTGTGTTGTGTTGGTGAAGGGTCTCTAGATGTCTGAGTTATTGTGGTCATTGTTGGACTCCTTGGTTAGTGATTTTCCTTCAATTACTTTCTGTAAGGCTGGATTTGTGGCTGCGTATTGTTTAAATTTGTTTTTATCCTGGAAAATTTTATTTTCTCCATTTATAGTGAATGAAAGCTTGGCTGGGTATAGTAATCTGGGCTTGCACCCATGGTCTCTCAGTTTCTGCAGTACATCTATCCAGGACCTTCTGGCTTTCATGGTTTCCATGGAGAAGTCAGGTGTAAGTCTGATAGGTTTACCTTTATAAGTAATTTGGCCTTTTTCCTTTGCAGCTCTTAATATTCTTTCCTTATTCTGTATGCTTTGTGTTTTGATAATTATATGGCGAGGGGATGTTTTTTTTTGATCCAGCCTATTCGGTGTTCTGTATGCTTCTTGCACCTTCATAGGAAAATCTTTCCTTAGGTTGGGAAAGTTTTCTTCTATAATTTTATTAAATAGATTTTCTGGACCATTGAGCTGCACTTCTTCTCCTTCTTCTACTCCTATTATTCTTAGGTTTGGTCTCTTTATTGTGTCCCATATTTCCTGAATGTTTTGTGATGAGAGTTTGTTGGACTTGCTGTTTTCTTTGATCAGTGTGTTTATTTTCTCTATGGTATCTTCAGAATCCGAGAGTCTTTCTTCTATCTCTAGTATTCTGCTGGTTATGCTCGTTTCTGTAGTCTCTATTCGTTTACCTAGATTTTCCATGTCCAGACGGCCCTCTGTTTGTGTTTTCTTCTTTGCCTCCATTTCAGTTTTCAGGTCTTGAACTGTTTCCATTATCTGTTTGATTGTTTTTCCTTGGTTTTCTAGGGTATCATTCACTGATTTATTCAATTCTTCAAACTTTCTGTTATATTTCTCATCCATTTCTATAAGGGCGTTTTTTACATGCTGTTTAAGGGTGTCAATCACTTTCATGAAGTCAATCTTTTCTCCTTCCTCTTGATTAAGGGGTTCTTGTCCTCCCGTTGTGAGGTCGCTTGTTTCTGGTAGCTTCATGTTGCTTTTCAGCTTGTTGGGCGAATTCTTGCCTTGACGTCGGCCCATCTCTTCTTCCAAATGCTCCCTATGGATCTTCTTTTACCGGATTAGGTCTCCTTGCCTACCAAACGCTGTCTCTCCCCAATGTTGACTCTCCCAATGCTGGGTCTCCTGGCGCCGAAAGATCAGGCCTCCGTGCTGGTTGGGCAGCTCGCAGACAAAGCGCCTACCCCGCTTGGTGCAGGCAGGCCACAGAAACAAAGGAACTGCTGCCCCCCGGGAGCCCCGGGTACTCGGACTCAGCGCCCAGATAGGCTGGGCTGGGCGATGCCACGCGCCAAAAGAGGGCAGTGGGGGCGAAGTGGGGAGGGCTCTGGACGGAAGCTGGGTGGGCCAGGAAGAAAGAGGCAGCACCCGGGGAGTAGAGGCCCTGCAGAGAGCCCAAGCAGGACAGGGGGCCAAGAAACCCCCGAGCTCCCCGTCCCAGGCTGGCGCCGTGGGCCAGAAACTCACCCCAATGCTGGGTCTCCTGGCGCCGAAAGATCAGGCCTCCGTGCTGGTTGGGCAGCTCGCAGACAAAGCGCCTACCCCGCTTGGTGCAGGCAGGCCACAGAAACAAAGGAACTGCTGCCCGCCCGGGAGCCCCGGGTACTCGGACCCAGTGCCCAGATAGGCTGCGCTGGGCGATGCCACGCGCCAAAAGAGGGTAGTGGGGGTGAAGTGGGGAGGGCTCTGGACGGAAGCTGGGTGGGCCAGGAAGAAAGAGGCAGCACCCGGGGAGTAGAGGCCCTGCAGAGAGCCCAAGCAGGACAGGGGGCCAAGAAACCCCCGAGCTCCCCGTCCCAGGCTGGCGCCGTGGGCCAGAAACTCACCCCAATGCTGGGTCTCCTGGCGCCGAAAGATCAGGCCTCCGTGCTGGTTGGGCAGCTCGCAGACAAAGCGCCTACCCCGCTTGGTGCAGGCAGGCCACAGAAACAAAGGAACTGCTGCCCGCCCGGGAGCCCCGGGTACTCGGACCCAGCGCCCAGATAGGCTGCGCTGGGCGATGCCACGCGCCAAAAGAGGGTAGTGGGGGCGAAGTGGGGAGGGCTCTGGACGGAAGCTGGGTGGGCCAGGAAGAAAGAGGCAGCACCCGGGGAGTAGAGGCCCTGCAGAGAGCCCAAGCAGGACAGGGGGCCAAGAAACCCCCGAGCTCCCCGTCCCAGGCTGGCGCCGTGGGCCAGAAACTCACCCCAATGCTGGGTCTCCTGGCGCCGAAAGATCAGGCCTCCGTGCTGGTTGGGCAGCTCGCAGACAAAGCGCCTACCCCGCTTGGTGCAGGCAGGCCACAGAAACAAAGGAACTGCTGCCCGCCCGGGAGCCCCGGGTACTCGGACCCAGCGCCCAGATAGGCTGCGCTGGGCGATGCCACGCGCCAAAAGAGGGTAGTGGGGGTGAAGTGGGGAGGGCTCTGGACGGAAGCTGGGTGGGCCAGGAAGAAAGAGGCAGCACCCGGGGAGTAGAGGCCCTGCAGAGAGCCCAAGCAGGACAGGGGGCCAAGAAACCCCCGAGCTCCCCGTCCCAGGCTGGCGCCGTGGGCCAGAAACTCACCCCAATGCTGGGTCTCCTGGCGCCGAAAGATCAGGCCTCCGTGCTGGTTGGGCAGCTCGCAGACAAAGCGCCTACCCCGCTTGGTGCAGGCAGGCCACAGAAACAAAGGAACTGCTGCCCGCCCGGGAGCCCCGGGTACTCGGACCCAGCGCCCAGATAGGCTGCGCTGGGCGATGCCACGCGCCAAAAGAGGGTAGTGGGGGCGAAGTGGGGAGGGCTCTGGACGGAAGCTGGGTGGGCCAGGAAGAAAGAGGCAGCACCCGGGGAGTAGAGGCCCTGCAGAGAGCCCAAGCAGGACAGGGGGCCAAGAAACCCCCGAGCTCCCCGTCCCAGGCTGGCGCCGTGGGCCAGAAACTCACCCCAATGCTGGGTCTCCTGGCGCCGAAAGATCAGGCCTCCGTGCTGGTTGGGCAGCTCGCAGACAAAGCGCCTACCCCGCTTGGTGCAGGCAGGCCACAGAAACAAAGGAACTGCTGCCCGCCCGGGAGCCCCGGGTACTCGGACCCAGCGCCCAGATAGGCTGCGCTGGGCGATGCCACGCGCCAAAAGAGGGTAGTGGGGGCGAAGTGGGGAGGGCTCTGGACGGAAGCTGGGTGGGCCAGGAAGAAAGAGGCAGCACCCGGGGAGTAGAGGCCCTGCAGAGAGCCCAAGCAGGACAGGGGGCCAAGAAACCCCCGAGCTCCCCCCAGACACATTCTTGTAACTGTTTAACTTTGGTATCTATGGCCTTGTTTTTCTAAAGAGGGAATTGAGGCTCAGAGCCATGGAATAATTTAGCTCAAGGTCCGGTGTTCACTGCAGTGTGAAGGAAGCCTCAAAACTGTGACTTACTGCACTGAACTCGGGCCTTTTTCCTGTTTATGCAGGGGTCTGATAAGTTTTAGGAACTTTAAGTGGGGCAAATTCTACGTGAAACCACTGCTGATCTCAGTGAAGGACTCTGCCGTGTGTTCCCTGGAACATTTTAACGTATCCATCATCTAGATTGGCAGAGCCCTGACAGTTACTGAGTCTTTTAAGTAAGTAAGGTCATATATTTCCAAGAGAATATCTATAGCTTTTTCATTCCTGATTCCAAGGGCTAATATATTCATTATATTTAATTTATTGAGGTCAGCCCAAACACTACAAATAATGTACAGGGAATATAAATAGAATCCACTGATATATATATATATATATATATATATATATATATATATATATATATATTTCCTTCAATTATGGGTAAATTCCAGCTACAGATTATCTTATGCATAATATCTGATTAGCTTTGTTTATATTTAATATAAATAGTTAAAAACTCAAATGGCTATAGAAATAATCTGCATATTTAATTTGCTTTATATTTGAAATTATAATCCTGTTTATAATTATTTTATTATTAAAATTGTTTTATTATTATTATTTATATTTATTATTAAAATTTTTAATAATTGTGCAACTGTTGGTTCAAAATTATGATTGCATTAAAAAATAGCAACCAGGGACCGGAGAGATGGCTCTGTGCTTGGGAGCTCTTGCTGCTCTCCAAAAGGACTCAAGTTTAATTTCAAGCACCCATTCAGGTGGTTTACAACTGCCTCAAACTCCAGTTCCAGGAGATCTGACACTTTCTTCTGGCCTCTCTGGGCACCTAAATATACATGGCACACACATAGATAGACACATAAACATGAAGACAAACAAAAGCAAATGGTACAAGAGCAAGAACAATCAGCAAAGCATGGTACTGCATAACTCTGATGCTAGACCTTAGTATTCTGAGCTAGGAGGATGATGAGTTTGTGTCTAGCTTGGAATATAAAGTGAGTTCCAGACATAACTGAGCAACATAGCAAAGGCTGCTTCAAAAAATCTGGGGATGTAGCTCCGTGGTAGAATATCTGTCTCTATAATTAAAACCCTGGGTTCAATTCTCAGCAACACCACACACACACACACACACACACACACACACACACACACAGAGAGAGAGAGAGAGAGAGAGAGAGAGAGACAGAGACAGAGACAGAGACAGACAGAGACACAGAGAGAGAGACAAAGAGGAGAGAGAGAGAGAGAATAATAGCATATTCTTTTAAAATAAATGTTGGAGAGTGAAGCAAACCTTCTGTTTTCTCATGTGATTCAAGATCTCGGCCCATCCTGAGTTTTTCCTGTTGCAATTTCTCCACATCTAGAATGAAAATGCTAGTGAATGACTTGCAAGCAATCAAGCGACAGCTCTGAGGTTGCTGCTGTTAAAATTTGAGGGGGAGGGTTTATGGTGTTATATATGGTTAGTAACAAAACAACACATGGAGGGAAGAAAATATGCAACTTGCATTTATAGAAAAGGAAAAAATAGGAGAATATAATTATTTGTAATATATATTCTAAAATTTTAGAAGGCTACAAAGGCAAAATGTCAGCTGTGTTTATTTACCTCTTTCTTATTTTTTAATTTGCAGTTTCCTCTCATCAAGCATTCCTTGTTCTTTCCATTCTCTGTTTATGTCCCTCTTCCTATTGCTCATCTCTCAACCCCCACAGCCCCTTCAAATACTGTTCTATTTTGGATCAATATCTTTCAAAGATGCATTGTTGAAGGCATGGTTTTAGCGGACAACATGATCAGGAGGCAATCGGATCATAAGGGCCCCAACCTCTCAATGTGCTAATCTACTGATGACATCATCTCTGAATGGGTTGGTGGGTCATTGAAGGATCTATTTCCCCCCTGTCTCGACTACCATTAGAGGAGTTACTTACTTCATTATGATATCTCTGCCTTGCTATAGGCATAAAAGTTATGAAGCTAGAAGACTATGGACTGGACTCTCGGAAACCTTGAGCTAAGACAAACCTTTCCTATTTCAAGTTGATTTTTGTCAGAGATTTTGTCACAGTAGCAAGTAGGTCTCTCTCTCTCTCTCTCTCTCTGTCTGTCTCATACAGATATGCAGAAATTCCTTTCATCTGTGGCTTCAATAATCCATTGTCAGACATGGTTAGAATAGCATCTTCATAATATATGCTACATGCTATTTAATCACTGTAATCATCTTGGTTGTCAATTGAGTACCAGGGCATAAAAATGCTTATGCTCAGTTAACTCATATTTTATTTAATGATATAACCAAAGTGAAAGAGAAATGAATTTGACAACTGAGATTTGCTAAACAGAAACCTCGTGATTATCTCCTTTAAGTGAGAAGATTAAAGCTAGACTTTATTTGACAAGAAAAAAAAATCATATGCTAAGTGTTAAGTGTAAGAATGACTCCTCTCTGGCTAATGGTGGAGAAGGAAAAGGAAATTCATGACAACTTCCTCCCATATATCAAACTGAACAGAAGGCAGCCATGGTGTATAATGGTGTGTAAGTGAAGGCATATTCAACCGGCATGCTAAAATAACCAGACCAGCACAAAACAACAGATATAATTTAATAATTGAAAAAATGGGAAACTCATGCTACCGGAGAAGGTCTGAAGTCCAAATGAGTCAGGCGATCACTGCGTGCAGAGAGCGCACGCACCTATCTACCCCCATTTATCTACCTGGCTCCAGGTGGCCACACCCAAGCCTGATGTGATTGGCTGAGCTTCCCCATCAATGGTGTGGTTTTATAAAACTCATTAAATTTTTGAGTATGTATGTATAGAAAAAATATTTTATATGAAGCACCTAGGACTGTCTTCAATCTTGAGTACATACAAAGGATCTCGAAATCCAACCCTTGTAGGTATGAGGTTATGTGTGTGTGTGTGTGTGTGTGTGTGTGTGTCTGTATGTGCGTGTAGTGCTTGTCCGCCAGATAATTGGGAAAACAAAGAAAAAATGGAATCTAATGGTAGCAATAAGGGAGAAGCTATTTGAGTCAGTTAAAATCATGTAACAAAAGTAACTCAAATGGACATATATATTATTTATTATTTGAGTTATCAAAATAATAATTTAGATTTTTATGTCTTTACTACATTCAAAGACCTTAAAATTATGTGCATGCAAATCCACAACAATGAACACTCGAGTGATTGCAACTTTAGCGGCTCAGTACTGCATGCACGGACATATTTGAGTTGTACATACATGTCCTTGTTCTTTGGAAAGATCTTTTTTTTTATTTATTAAAAATTTCCACCTCCTCCCCTTCTCCCATTTCCCTCCCCCCACTCCTCTCCCCCTCCCTCTCCAGTCCTAAGAGCAGTCAGGATTCCCTGCCCTGTGGGAAGTCCAAGGTCCTCCCACTCCATCCAGGTCTAGGAAGGTGAGCATCCAAACAGACTAGGCTCCCACAAAGTCATTACATGCAGTAGGATCAAAGCCCAGTGCCATTGTCCTTGGCTTCTCAGTCAGATTCCATCGTCAGCCACATTCAGAGTTTCATCACATGCTTCATCAGTCCCAGTCCAGCTGGCCTTGGTGAGCTCCCATTAGATCGGTTCCGCCATCTCAGTGGGTGGATGCACCCATCACAGTCCTGACTTCCTTGCTCATGTTCTCCCTCCTTCTGCTCTTCATTTGGACCTTGGGAGCTCAGTCCAGTGCTCCAATGTGGGTCTCTGTCTCCATCTCCAAGATCTATTTTTTTAAGTCAATTATTTTTTTTAAGTTGTTTTTATTATGCTATACATTTTTCTCTGTTCCTCTTCCTTCCTCTCCTCTCCCCCTTCTACCCTCTCCTGAGACCCCAGTGCTCCCAATTTACTCAGGAGATCTTGTCTTTTTTCTCCTGGGAAGTTCTTTTCAAAGACATTTAAGAACATTCAACTTGCAGAAAACAAGAGACAGTTATTATTTGGAAATTATAATCATGTAGTCAACACAGTCAATGCAGAATAGTTTTCTTTTGTTTCCTTTTGTTTTTTGTAAGTGGCAGTCAACTCAGTATAGAGAAGGTGTTTGAGCATTTTGGTGACAAAGCTATATTTACTTGGTTTGATGATCAGGACAATGAAATAAACCAAACCCACATGCAAGCGTAGTGCTGGAGACTGAAACTAAGGTGTGTTAAAGGGCTGGGGTGTAGCTCAGAGGCAAAAATGCTTACTTTAACAGGTATGAGGTGCTGCATTTCATCTCTAGCACCGAAAAGAACATGAATTTAAATAAACCAACACTCAGCAAGAACCTGGGGTTTTCTAAACACTGTGCAAAAGAACTAATTTAGTATCTATCATATCGTACACATAGAAAATGTGAACTTTTTTATTAATAATTAATGTACTTTTCCTTATTACATTTCGTATAGCTGTTGTTTCGGTTATTCTATCAAGTTTATTAGATTATAGTGTTTCTTTTAGTGTTTGTTCCCACAGTTTCCTGTGTGTGACAGTTTAAATTTTTGTCCGAATCTGCCTTCTTTTACAGAGTCCTAAAATTTGCACCCATTCAAATGCGTGTAACCTAAGATGAAGCATAGCGACTCTTGACAAAGACAACAGTCAAAACTAGCCTTTGCTCTTCTGAGTCTAAAATTTTTAATATTTCGTTTTTTTGTTTTTGTACAGGAAGTTATGAGAGAATTTCTAGGGTTTCGTTTATCCAGCATTTCATTCATAATCCAAAAAGTCGTGAATTGGTTGTAAAAATTGTGTAATAAAGAGCTCTTAAAGATGAATGAAGATGATAAGACAATGACCTGGACACTTCTTAAATTTAGCTCAAAGATTAATTTTAGGTCTTATTTAAAATGGCTTTCCCTCATCTATGGCCTTTTAAGGCTAGGATCATGCTCTTAAATCTATGGTTTTTAAAAGAAAATGATGAAAGAAAGAAATATCATCTCATTTATGATTTAACAGTTATGAATTCCTTGAAGCAACTAAATGTTCCATAAGTATTTTTATACAGTAAGCATGATGTTTGGCAAAGGGGAATCATAGATTCATGAATCTTTATGAGTTGGTGCATGTCTTCACTGTATACATCTTGATCTTGTGCCATGTAATGTTTCCTTGACTATAAACATTTTGAAGAAAGATATTTATACATGTTCACAATTATCTGTTACATATATATATATATATCCAACAGTTTTCCTGACTCCACACAAAGCCTCATTTCCCATGGGACCACCCCCTTTATTCCCTATTGCCTATCTTTTCTTGTATTCATGTCCTTAAGCTGCTGGTGCTACCTCTGAGAAGCCCAGAAGCCCCACAGCTTCCTCAGTCCCTAGCTGCGGTGTCACAGCCCGTTTGCCTCATGAGGGATTCTTTGACTCAGAGCATCTGGGTCTGATTTCTCTCCAGTGTCCTAACTGCCCTCCTGTTCTGCACACTTGCTCCTAATTAGCCAAAGGTGAAGGACTGTGGCGGTGCTGTTGTTTGTGTCAGATCCATTTATCTGTTCTTTCCAGCTCAGCTTGGGCCCTGAACTCAGAACCCATCTTGTTCCTGCAGAAAAAGGGGGCTTGTCTGTCTCAGAGGAGGCAGTGGCACTGCGGTCTCTCTTGAGTCAGCATGCATGTTGTTTAACGGGTACATGTCAATAGTGCAAAATCAACTTTACAATGGCATTTTCATCTCTACATATCACACTCTTGGACACATTCACCTCTTTGGCACACTCTCTAGAATCAACAGATTTTTGTATACTGGTTGGGACCTGGAATCACACAGTTCTGGGTGTGAATTCGGCCTCTGCTGCCTACTGACCCTGTGACCAGGGCCAATTACTTCCATTCCTGTCCTCTTTCACTTTCTTTCTTGATAAGAAAAAAAACTTACATGATACTTTACACCTCATTTTCCTTACTAGCAAAAAGAGAAAAAATAGGGAGGGGGACAGTCACATCTATCATATGGTTTGTCTTAGAAGTCAAATCAAATACTTTGTATTTCCAGTCTTTGGTACAGCTTGCCCTCAGTCTGTGTAAGTCTGTTATGGCTCTTGGTTTTGCTATTTCTGTGTTAGCCTAGTATTCTCAATCACTGGATGGCTCTTCAAATGTCATCCATATCTATGGACCATTTCTTCAGTTCAGTATCAGCCTTCGGCCTCATTTGCCCTCTATATTGTCGGAAATAGATTTCCTTTCTCTCCCTCTCCCTTCTTGTTACTCTTCGGCCTTGTGTATCTTACGAGTTTTATGTTTAAGATTCCCTTGAATGCTACCCCCTTATTGTTGTACTTATCTTGTTGGTTGCTATTCAGCCCCTTTTTCCCTTCGACATTTTGAACCGAAGTTGGATGGAAAGCAGGTCTACCCCAAGGCAGAGGCAGCTGCCTGTGTGAAGTCCTGGCCATCAGCAGTGCTCAGCACTTTGTGGCTCTAACTTTAATGTATTTCAAATCTTCTGATTTCTGATGTTTTCAGCTCTAATCATGTGAACGGTTTGAGTTATTAAGAGCACATCCACCCCTCCATTAGAAATCCAATTGATGCTAACACTCCTCAGTCTCCCAGAACTGCTGTGAGTAATGTCTGATAGGGACACTGTTGAATGGCGATGTTGTTCTTTAGGAGGGCGCCCCACCACCACCCTGTGTTGCCGTGTTCTGTAGGGCAATTGTAAGGGTAGCTCTGCCAGGATACTAAGATGAGTTTGGGAGGCAAACAACCTGAGCTAGAGAGAGTCTGCATGTGCCTGCAGTCCAGTACCTGGAACCCTGGGAGGAAGAAAAGATAATTTCAATGTTTTCGTGTGGGGGTGGGAAACATTGGTCCCGCCTCCCTCATCGCCAGGCATCCTTCTGCTGATGCTCTTGTGTCATCCTAGCACTGCTTAACTGTAAGAGCTAAAATTCTTAAGTAGGTGATTATTAAATTTTATAATCAGCCATTAGATAACTATCAGATGTAACAATGGCTAATTAATGGAGCCAGTTACAATTTACGAGCTCTTAATAAGTCCAAGCTTAAATTGGAGACAGAAATGATGTGAGCAGGGTAGGGAAATCCATGAGCCACACTGGAGGTTACATATGAAGCTTGAGGATTACACTGACAGGCCATGCAGATTCTTGAGAGGTTTTGATCAGAAAAGTGTACCATGAAGGTTGTCTTTGGGGGATCCTTGATTCAGAAGCAATAATCGTCTGCATAGGAAATGATGCCAGCTAGAGGGCCAGGTGGTTCTGGGGCCTGAACTGAAACGAATTGTGATGGAAATAGAATCCACAGTGAAAGGCAGTAGGTGACAGAGTCCAGAAAGGAGGGCTGCTAAGAGGCTTCCTTCCTAGTAGGCTTTCAGACTGGATTCAGTTAGCTTGTGATGGGTCACAGAAGTGCACATCAGATAAGTCTCTCTGGGAGGAGAGGACAGTAGAGGAAAGTCACTGAGAAAATACTTAAAGATGAAGAATCCCAAGGATGAACTTGGACTGTTTTGCATTATGTTCTCTTTTTACTCTCTTTTTTCCCTCCCTCTCTCTTTCTCCCTTTTTCCTTCCCACTTCTCTCTACTTTCCCCCTTATAACCTTGTGTTTTGTAATTGTTCCTACCCTGCAATGATTTTTAATTTTCTTATGCATAAAATATGGAGGGAATACTCCCAGGTATGGAACATGTTGGGAATAGACATGTTCCAGGGTGCAAAGGTATTTAGCAGCATTAGAAATGGTTCATGCCGAACAAACAAAACCTACTAAAACTGTGGTATGTTTACACCCTTATGATGATTTAACACATTGGAGGAAGCTGACATGAGGAATGAAAGGACCCCGTAAATCAGGAAATCCCTCTCCTCTCCCTTCCACAAGGCTTCGAATATTTAAAATATAGCAATACTCTCCACCTTTTGAGTAGAATCACTATGTAGGTGAAAAGGTTTTGTCATTGTGTCCTAGACAAAGAGCCTTTTAAAGTGCCTTGGAGATTAGCCGAAGACCCTGCCATGGAAAGTAGATCTGAATGATGACCAGCCATAAAATGCACCATTAATTCATACAGTTTGATGGAGGTTATTTATTGAGAGCAGGGCATGTTCCTCTGCCTCTGTGTCATCACCAGCCCTGGCGTTGATTTTTGTCTTCACAGAAAGGTAGGAAGCATGATCACACACCCAAAGATCATAAAAATCACAAATTACAACACTTAACAAATATTCTTCTGCAAAAAATATTTTTTTCTGCCTCACTGAATGGCATAAGTAGACATAACAGTGATTCTGTGCTATTTCCCCCACAACATCGATGGGATGGTTAGTCAAAGAAGTTAAGGTGGGAATAACCAAATACAAAACAAATGCTAATCACCATTGTTGCTTTTTAGTACTATCTCATTCCAGGGGCCCACATCTTTTTTTTATGCAAAAATACATTTGGTAATTATGAGAATTAATCAAGCCACAAACTGGATTATGGTGGTGGCAGAAATCCTTAATTACAGGCAATGAAAATGAAGGTCAGTTCTGATTTGAATCCAGTGGAGGTCAACGCAGCACAAAAGCCATTAGCAGCTGAATGGGATTCTGTGCTCTGAACAGAATGAATCACCATCTTAACCCAGTTTCTTAGTAAACAACGGTCAGACATCCACACTAACAATCACAGAAAGTATCAAGAGCCCATTAGCTGACAACCTGGATAAGCAATGTTCTCAAATCTGGTTGAATGGTAGAGTCACTCAAAAAGCTTTGAAGATATAGACACCCCAACAGCACCCAGTCCAATTAAATTAGGATCTCTGGCAGTGGGATAAGGGTCATTAAACAGAAAACATATCTGAAAAAGCATGGGATAAATCCGGACTAGCTGAACATAGCGGACAATGAGGAATACTGAGAATTCAAGAACAATTGCAGTGGGTTTTTGATCCTACTGCACGTACTGGCTTTGTGGGAGCCTAGGCAGTTTGGATGCTCACCTTACTAGACCTGGATAGAGGTGGGCAGTCCTTGGGCTTCCCACAGGTCAGGGAACCCTGATTGCTCTTCGAGCAGATGAGGGAGGGGGACTTGATCGGGGGAGGGGGAGGGAAATGGGAAGCGGTTGCGGGGACGAGGCAGAAATCCTTAATAAATAAATAAATTTAAATATATAAAAAAAGAAAACGTATCTGGCTGATTTTAATGTATGTTTTTTGTTTTCACAGCACTGCTCCATGAGCAAGAAAAATTCCAAAACAACACTTCTTTCCACTCCTCAAACACACAGTTCTTTTAGACAGCTTTGAGATAATCTATAATCTATGGCATGAATGTTTATTTCAATATTGCCCAAGGGAAGTAAGACCTATCTGAAGATAAATAATATACAGCCTCTCATTTGTTGAATCTTCTAGGGGATCCTACTGTTATTTGTAAGAACGGATTTGTAAGCCCAGCCCCAGCTACCATTTGGAGATTCGTTGTTGTAACCTGCCTGAAGACACACACAGATATTTGAGGAGTGTGAAATGTTTCTGAGGGTCCACACCCATTTACCATCCACTTTTTGCTCAATTGAGTTCCTTGCCTGAGGATGGGAATGCTCTGATACTTAGTAACTTTATAAGAGAAACAAATCCTTCATTTGTTAGTCTGCCATTTTGAATTCGAGTCAGTTTCCAAGAGTTATTGTTACTCATCCCACTTCCTCTTTCTTCTTGGCAGGTGATGCAAAAATGCAGACTGAGTGCATCCGTAGACACAGAGTGTTTGTGGAAAGTGAGGTAGATGGTAGGCAGGTTTGATTTCTGAGAGCTCCCAGAAATCCCTTCCAGGTTGACAGGGTTTCCCTACTTCATTCTGCTGTCAACATTGTGAGCTCTGACCATTCACCTTGGGTTTTTCCACGACTAAAGTTCAAATGTTGCTGAGTTGCCAGAGGGAAGGATGCTGCATATATCTGGCTTGAGTTCACAGGCAAGGATGCAGTTGTAACATTACTGATCTTACAGCAAATATCCCTCCACATTCTGAAAATTTTGTAAAATTTTACCAACTAGAAAATTTCAACTTTGTTATTTTTCTTTCTTTCTTAAAAAATAATTATTTTATTGTGTGTGTGTGTGTGTGGGGGGGGGTGCCACATGTGTAGGGGTGCCCCCTAGAAGCCAGAAGAGGCCAAATACCTTGGAGCTGGAGTTACAGTGTCTGTAGGCTGCCTGACATGGTGCTAAGAATTGAATTCTGGTCTTTGAGAATAGCATATTTCTTCTTCTTCTTCTTCTTCTTCTTCTTCTTCTTCTTCTTCTTCTTCTTCTTCTTCTTCTTCTTCATAAAAAAAACATTTGAGCTACCTCTCCCCATCCCACCTTTGCTATTTTTAAAATAAGAGACCCCAATGCCTATCTCTACATAACTAGGCAGTGGAAAAGCTATAATGTCTAACTTTCTACCACTGTACTGATGTGTGAAACGATATTAGTCCATGAACCCAAATCACAGGTCTTTATATCTAGTGCTTAATAATTTCAGAACACTAAACAGCAATCAACAGGCTTAGAAATTATGGCTTATGGGGATCCTAGGGGTTTGAGAAAGGGAATGTTACATTTTATGTATTGGAGAGGATTTCTCTTATTTTCAACTTCAAAACTAAAATATGAATGCAATTACAGTCTTAGCTCTTGAGAAAAGTGTGAGGTTAGCGTAGGCATGAAAAAGGTAGGTCAGATAATGAGCAAGTAGCACTGATATACTCTCCTTCCTTGGGAAATCACATTGGATAGAAACTTTTTTTTAACATTCTAGGGACATTGCTAATATCTTTTCCTGTGTTAAATGTTGTGAAAACTTTTAACAAATTATATTAGCATTGGTGTTTGTGTTTTGCTTTAGTAATTCTGCTTAATAGCACTTTGAATTATGTTCATATATTAAAAATGCCACTAGAATCATGGAGGAAAAAGACAAGCATTTGTTTTGTCTTTCTTTTTCAACACAAGAAAGTTTGTACCTAAATAGTCAATGTTCCAGCCATACATCAACATTAATTTCTAGTTATCATTATATCAAATCGGTTCCATAATGTTTAATTTCCTTGTTATAACTGATGTTGATTTTCAAAGAAATTACATAGTACTACAGCTTCTTGAGTGACCGATACCAGTGGGTGGCCATCTATATTATCAGAACTTGACTTTCTGACTTTCCTACAAACTCTGATTATGAAGTATAAGAAAGAGCTCCAGAGGATGAACTGGTAGAAAATCTCATCCTCCCGTGTTTTGAACCTAGTCCTGGCAGAACATTAGTTTCTGGAAGAAGAGCATGCCAGGTTTGATAAATAACCAATACTAGTTCAATCGTTTTTAAATTTCTAAGAAGAAGCCACTTGACTCCCAAATTGATTAGGCAGATTTTACTGTTGCAAGTAACAGAGAAGGAATTTGTGAAAATCCCTGCTGTGCTGCTCACCAATATAAGATCAGAAATGTGGTACAACCTGAACCTATGGCTATCTGGAAGAGATAGTCATTGTTGCCAACCTTTATCAAAGTTGAGCAAGGCCTTGGGTTTGCAGCTTTTGTTACAGCTACCAGAGAACATTCCTGTTGGTCCCCACTTTTTTGTGTCATCTAGTCAGTGGAAATCCATCATATGAGATTAATAGTGAAATACTCAGAACCTTACTTCAAGGAATGCACAGTGGAAAATGATTGGCATTTTCAGTCTCTAGGATTGGGAAGCCACAAACACAAGAAGGGTCACTTCTGATATCACAGAAAATGACAAGTTCTATTGCGGCAGAGATTTCCTATGATCCAAGTATTCTCTTACAGTAACCACCTTGCCTTACAGCTTTCTAATTTCAAATCTCAAAGTAACTTATATTGCTTTTATCTGTATTCAGGTGAGCTGCTTACCTAAAACATTAGTTCTCCATGGTGCTATTATGTTTGCATAAAGTCTATTACATAGATGATATAAGAATGTCTTGAGGCAGAAATGGAATTTCACTTCAACTAAAGGGATTTAGAATATATCTAAAACTGGAAATGTTTAGTTTACTTTGAAATGGATTATTAGATTGTTGTTAAGTAATCATGAGAAGATTGTTGAGATGCACGCAGTTTGCATATATAAAAGCAATGGGTAAAGACCACCGATTTGTATGTATGCTGGCATAAGCATTGGCATCTACATCTCAAGTCTTGTGCTATGTAAAGATCTCGCAGGGCTTTCTTCTAATTCCAAATGTTGCTTTCTTGTAGAGTTGCCTGTCATCAGTATGGTCGTAACCTGTGGGCTTATAACGGACTTCTTTGTGCACACGCCCATTCATCTGTTCCCATCACTTCCTCTGATGATGATGCCCTCTAGGTGTGGATGCCTTCTGCTGTCTCCTCTTAGACCTCAAAGCAGCACAAAGTAGTTCAAGTTAGTGTCATAATATTTTTGAAGAACATACCACTAGTTTCTTCCCATATTTAGTTTTCATCTCGTTAAAAATATTTATTTTGTTGGGTGGTGGTGGTTCACACCTTTTATCCCAGCAAGTGGGAGGCAGAGGCAGGCAGATCTCTGTGAGTTCAAGGCCATCCTGGTCTGCAGAGTGAGTTCCAGGACAGGCTCCAAAGCTACACAAAGAAACCCTGTCTCAAAAAGCCAAAATTTTTGAAAACCCTATTCTGCATTCCTCTTCTGTGAATATTGAATTTGGAAGTGTTTCCAGAATTTTGTAGTTTAATTGTCAGAAAGAAATGACTAATTCATTACTATGACCCAACAAAGCATTAGAAATTGCTCCACATCTTTGTGACACCATTTGTAATGCTTTCTTCTAAGTATCTCACTTTCTTATCCTAGGTTCCAGGAAAACACAGCTAATAGAAAATATCCATGAGTCAATAAAAAAAAAAAGTTCCAAAGAACCACCTCACACTGCCCTCTTGCTAGTTAGATAACATTAGGTAATGATATCTTAGTTATTGCCTGTGATTTCTCCAATTGGGTGGAAACACAAACACCAATTAGTGCACAAAGATAGTGGAGCATCAAACAGAATCGCAGTCTTCAGAAGTTAACGTCACCAGTGAGGCTTCACTGCAGAGTTCACTCTTCTTATGTGATGGAGGAAGGTCATTGGCTAATAAAGGAACTGCCTTGGCCCATTTTATTGGTTAGAAGATAGGTGGGAGGAGTAAACATAACAGAACGCTGGGAGGAAGAGGAAGTGAGCTCAGACTCCACAGCTCTACTCTCGGGAGCAGACGCCTCAGAGAGACGCCATGCCCCACTCCCGGGATGAAGCTCTGACCCAGGACGGACATAGGCTAGAATCTTCCCGGTAAGACCTGTTCTCACAGATTATTAGAGATGGGTTGATTGGGATGTCAGAATTAGCCTGTAAGTGCTAGAGCTAAAGGGCCAAGCAGTGTTTAAAAGAATACAGTGTCCGTGTAATTATTTTGGGGCATAAGCTAGCCGAGCAGGCGGCTGGGGTGCTGGGAACACAGCCCCACCGCCCATATTACTACACTTATGAAGATAATGCATTGTTTCAATTGGCATTTTCATGTTGAAGCCTTATGATGGAAGACTTCACTAGGTCCTTATGTAGCTTGATTTTTATTTAAGTTGATGAAGAAGTCATACTTGTTTTTGCTCCTTAAGCCAGCATCAATCAAAATACATATAGGTTTTGGACATTAACCAAATAGCTGAAGATGACATAAAATTAATAAAAGTGAGTGATAGCTGTATTCATGAATTGTTTTAGCACCAGACTTACAATCTACTGCAGAGAATTAATTAAAGGATATTTCAAAAACATTTGTGGTATGATCTATTATAGAAAGGAAACCTTTCACATAGTGAGGTAATAGGGGAAATTTTAAGCTGTATTTATCTTGTTAATGGATAATTATATACATATTGAAGATATAGTAGATCTACTTATCTACTAGATAATGCCTTTTCTTTGTGCTTATGACAAGGGCACACAAACTCAGGGTGAAATGAATTGAATACATATTATTTCATGTTGTAATTGTATGCATACTTAAAAAGCTGGTTTTTCTGTATGGTGTTTATGAAAGCAAAGCAAAGCAACCAGCCTGGGATATAAATGGAGCCTCACTCTAACTTGCATAGGAGCTAAGGGAACTGCCTATATAGCTAAAGAGTGTGTAGTAGTTTACGTTAAGATTATCACCTTGTGAGTTATTCAAGTAAAATATTTGCTTTATGTGTAATTTGCAAGTTATATTTATTAAAACAAACATGAGCTAAAAGATGATCACAAACACTACTGTAATATCCGTTCTACTATTGACTCTGGTTTTGTGGCCTGTCCTTGGTCTATAGGAAATAATACATATGGGCTTAATAATTGGTCTGTGAAATGACTGAGTCCAGCTTTATTGTGACTGTAGTTGTCTTTCTTCAATGTATCTACTTGAAAACACTATGCAACAAACCAAGAAACCTTTTTTTTTTCCTACTGTGGGAGAAAAACCTAAGGACATTGTTTAGAAGACTAAATCTGCAGCAATATTTCTTTTTTTTCCGTTTATTTATTTATTAAAGATTTCTGTCTCTTCCCCGCCACCTCCTCCCATTTCCCTCCCCTTCCCCAAATCAAGTTCCCCTCCCTTGTCAGCCCATAGAGCTATCAGGGTTCCCTGCCCAGAGGGAAGTCCAAGGACCACCCACCTCCATCCAGGTCTAGTAAGGTGAGCATCCAAACTGCCTAGGCTCCCACAAAGCCAGTACGTGCAGTAGGATAAAAAACCCACTGCTATTGTTCTTGAGTTCTCAGTAGTCCTCATTGTTTGCTATGTTCAGTGAATCCAGTTTTATCCCAGGTTTTTTCAGACCCAGGCCAGCTGGCCTTGGTGAGTTCCCGATAGAACATCCCCATTGTCTCAGTGTGTGGGTGCACCCCTTGCGGTCCTAAGTTCCATGCTCATACTCTCTCTCCTTCTGCTCCTGATTTGGACCTTGAGATTTCCTGCAGCAATATTTCTATTATTTAGTAATATTTTCTATATGTAGCACGTATTTCTATTATTTAGTACATATTTTCTATAAGTCTCACATATTTCTACTGAAGCATTGACATTGGGCTTTGGGGAAGATTATTTATAAAAGAGTGGGCAACATTGAAACAGGAGCCCAGGAACTACATAGCATAAGAAAGCAATACTACTTTGGTTGAATCGATGCATTATAACTTTGTTTTCCAGATTTTTACAGCTGTTGCATTGTAATAAATATGGATGCCTTGATGCTCTAGTTCACTTTAGGCTGACGTAGACTGGAGTTATGTTCTTTTGTCACTAAATTTCTTTTGTGGCAGACATGGAAAGACTCTGATGTTCAAGTTTTGAAAAAGACCGCATTGGGAATGAGCTAAGTGGGTTGGGTATAGGTACTGGCTGGTTTTATGTGTCAACTTGACACAAGCTAGAGTCATCAGAGTTAAGAAAATATCTCCACAATATCCAGATGTAAGACATGTTCTCAACTAGTGATCAGTTGAGGAGGGCCCAACCCCTGGTGAGTGGTGCGATCCCTGGGATGGTGGTCTTTGGTTCTACAAGAAAGCAGGCTGAACAAGACATGGGAAGCAAGCCAGTAAGCAATCCCCATTCAAGATCTCTGCATCAGTTCCTGCTTCCAGGATCCTGCCATGTTTACATTTCTGTCCTGATTTGCTTCAATAATGATTGGCTATATGGAAGTGTAAGCTAAATAAACCCTTTTCTCTCAAGCCTGCATTTTGGTCATTGTGTTTTGTCACAGCAATAGAAACCATAACTAAGATAGTAGGCAGTATATAATGAGAAAAATACATTTTTTACATCTATCTATCTATCTATCTATCTATCTATCTATCTATCATCTATCAATCTATCATCTATTGTCTGTCTGTGGTGGTTTGAATGAAAATGGTCCCCATAGACTCATAGGGAGTGGTGTTATTGGAGTGTGGTCTTATTGAAGTGGTTTTGACCTTGTTGGAAGAAGTCTGTCATAGAGGGTGGTCTTTGAGGTTTCAGAAGCTCAAGTCAGGTCAAGTATCACACTCTCTTTCCCTGCTACCCTTCAATCCAGATGCAGAACTTTCAACCACCTCCCGAGCATCATATCTGCCTGCAAGCTACCATGATTCCCTCCATAATGATAATAGACTCAACCTCTGAACTGTAAGCCATCCCCAATTAAATTTTCCCTTATTAGAGTTGTTGTGGGCATGGTGTCTCTTCACAGCAATAAAAAAACCTAACTAAGACACTATCATCTATTTGTTTTTTCTCTCTCTCTATTTATTAAAAAATTTATCATCTATATATCTATCAATTGTCTATCTATCTATCTATCTATCTATCTATCATCTATCTATCATCTATCTATCTATCATCTATCCATCTATGTATGTATGTATGTATGTATGTATCTACCTACCTATCTATATAACAATAAATTCACTAATTCATTCTTTTAGTATGTGCATATGTGCCATGGTGCACCTGTGAATGCTGGAAGAGAACTTAGAGAAGTTGGTTCTTTTCTTTCCCAATGTGGGTTTCTGGAATCAAACTTGGATCAGCAGTCTTCGTGACTCAATAGCCTTTACCTATTGAGTGATAGAATCAATGAAAGCTGAAAGTATGAGTATATGATTAGACAAGTAATCAGAAGTTGACACTAATACTTAATTGGAAGGCGAAGTGAAGAAAAAGAAAGTAGAGGAAAGAGGAGAAACAGGAGAAAAGAGAGTGGAATATGATGCAGCGATAATGATAACCTACTGAGTGAGTTCATTGTTAGTCCTTGCTTCACATGCTTGTCGTCATTTAATGCTCACAATAAACCAGCACAGAATACTATCATCATTTTATAGGTGAGGGAGCCAAATCACAGAGAAACTAAACAAATTTCTCAAGGTCACAGAGCTAACAAGTGACCATTCTGATAGATAAATAAATCCTATTGATTAAAAACAATATAATAAGTATATTGACTATATATCTGCCTATATCTACATTTGTATTATATTCCCCAAGGTTTGAGAAGCAGATAATAGGAGTCAGTGGAGAAGCTTTGTTGTTTCCCATGCAGCTTTGCTAGAGAATGTTCTTATCTAAAGTACAATGCAATATTACATTTGTCTAAGTGCTTTGCCAGATACTGAAAATACAGGCAGTGTGAAAATCAGAACAAGGTCAGGTTCCAGGAGTCTGGAAGGTAACCAAAGGCTTAATATAGAAGCTAGAGCTTTGAAATGCAGGATGAGTAATGAGGATATGAGACCTTTCTGGTTTGGCAGGCAAACAAAGCAAGATGGTGGTTATAAATGCCACACTTGCAAAATTCCACATAGAGCTATATTAAAAATAAGATGGGCTGGTGAACTGGGAAGGAGGTTTCACTTTTTAGAGGACTTTGAATAGGAATGTGGTCTATTCCTCCTTGTCACAGCTTTGGAGTATTTTAGGGGAGAACAGAACAATGGATGGGGGGGGGGGTCTGTGCATGACATCATCAGTTGGTGGGACAGTAGGATCATTCTGCCTGGAAAACAAAACAATTTGCAGAAGGCCTTGGGTAGACTTTGAACTAAGAAAATAGATTAAGAAGGTGCTGCAAACTGTGCCTGAGTTAAAGAACACTCACACAGGTTGATGGCTGAGGGAATACAGAAGGAGCTTTGGGTCAAGAATTGCTTTGTAAGGCATTTTGTTTATTGTTTCTCGTGCGTGTGTGTGTGTGTGTGTGTGTGTGTGTGTGTGTGTGCATATGTGTATGGAAGTGTTGGCAGAGTCTAGAACATGGTATTGGATTCCTTGGAGTTCCAAGAGGTTGTAAGCTGCCCGATGTGGGTGCTGGGAACCAAACATGGATCCTCTGGAGGAGTAGTATGGCTCTTAACTGCTAAGTTATTTCTCCGGTCTCTGTTTCTTTTGTTTTAAAATTTTGTTCATTTTGTTTTATGTGCATGAGTCTTTGCCTACACAGGAAGATGTAGACACAGATGTGTTTTGACTCTCAGGACTTTCTGAGTGGTGGGAAAGAAACTGAAAGGAGAGAACTTTTAAATTAAGTTAAAGCTGAGATGTGGTGTAAGGGTGTAAAGGGAAATGGAGAAAAAGGCAGGGTGATAGAAAGGGGCCGAAGACAGACTTTACATGTTTTCACTCATATGCAGAATCTGGACTTATTTTATTTATTTTAATGTCATTTATAATTAAAGCTGAAGGGGGAAATTTGGGGAAAGGAATGGGACCACCCGGAATCAGGAGAGAGGATAACAGAGGGTAGTGGTGGTGGGGTGGATATGGATGAAGCACAATGATACACATGAAAATATCATAGTGAAACCATTATTTTGCTGTTAACTAAAAATCAATATGAAGAGGGAATACAGTGCTTCTGTATAGGGAGAGAAATAAGGATCAGAAAAATCAAGTAATTTGTTTAGTATCACAAAATTAGAGAATGATAGCATAAAGATAGAATTTGGAAAAAAATCTTTTAAAACTTATTCTTGAACTCAAGTTAGAAAAATGTTCTTTATTATTGAAAATTTAATACATATAATATTTGTCCCCCAATTTCTTCCTTCTAACTCATACCCCTCTCAATTTTATGTCTTTTTTATCTTATATACAACCCAGAACAACAACAAAGAATGCATCCTCTTCTGGCCCCATGAGCTATCAACTGCTAGTACTGAGCTCTATGGTTTACCACCTGCTTGGAATGTTTAAGATCTAAACACAGGGCTGGGGCTCAAACTTAGTGATAGTGCACTTGCCAATCTGCGTAACATTCTGGATTTGATCTAGGTTAACGACACTCCAATGGAAGGCCATTTATCTATGAATATAATGGGCAGGACAATTTGGACTGGATTGGTGGTGAAAAAAAGATGACAAAGAGTGGGGAATGCAATTGAGGGTTTATCTGGAAGGAGTTAGGAGGGAAGAAGACTGTTCAATGTACAAAATTCTCAAGATCAAACTAAAAATCTGAACACAACTGAACATTGAATAAAAAACAGATCCAACCCAAAGATTGCCTAAAAGAGACTCACAATGATATAACATTTCCACACATACAAAATGACTCAAAGTAACTCAAATAATCTAATATACTGTCCCTATAATAAACAGTAAGAGTTATCTAAAAAGACTCACTCAGAGGCTCACATCAGTGGTCCTAGCATCCAGGAGACAGAGGCAGAATCACAGCATCAGAGGCTCAATCCATCTTGAAGGAGGCTTTGTCTCATAAAATGAATCAAAGAAACCAAACACCAACCTCAAATCTTCATTGGGAATTCTGGCTTTCTGTTACTGGTGACTAGTCTTTTCTCTCACTTCCTGTTAACATAGAAATTGACATGGACATTATGGTTTTCCTCCAAAATTTGCATTCTATAGGCCTGCCTTTTCAGAATGTGACTGTATTTAGGGAGAAAGCTCTAAAGTAAAGAGATGATTAGTTTAAGTAAGGAAGCAACGTGGGTTCTAGTACAACTTGAACAAGTTTCTAAGTATGAAGAGGAAATTCACAACCTCTTGCATATGGGAATGATCAAATAGGCAGCAAGAGGGAAGCCATCCAAGGTGATCCTCTGAGGAAAACAGCCTGAACACACCTTTGTTTTGGCCTTCTGGCCGCTGTCACTGTGAAATAATACACGTCTGTTTCTTAAGTCTCCCTGTGTATGATGGTTTGCTACAACAAACCTTATCAAGTGATACTCATATCCAGGAAGTTTAAGCTTCCCGGTGAGTGTCTTGGCAGAGCCATTGTTTCCTCCCAACTTCTCTTGTAACTTTCTCTAGAGATGTTTATTAAGTTCCTGTTCCAGAAAATAACCAAATCATAATTTGTTTTATCAAAATTAAATTGCTCAATAACTGATATAGTTTAGCAGCACAGAAGGGATGAGAATGTCCAGATGTTAAGATGTAAAACTCAATATTTTCCAACCATTCTTCCTTATGGCAATCACTAGAGATATGTGAACATGAGCTAAACTGTTTAGATTTTTGTGTATTGCATTATTGGTCTATCCTGTGCCCTTCACCATTCACTGTACCAGACTTGCTGTCAGATTCATGGTGGGGTTTTTATATGAATTTGCCATTCTTAAATATTCTATAATATCTCCTTATGGATAACTTCTAAATGATCTTAAAGAATCCATTTGCTTGGACTTTTGAGATCCTGGCTTATTTCCCTTTTGTAAATTAAAAAAAAATATTGATAAACTGTTTATTTAAGATTTTCACACACGCGTATACTATATTGAGATTTCCAGCCTTCCCTCTCTCCCCCTTTTCTATTATTACATTTATTTATTTATTTTCTAGTGGTGCATGTGTGGAAATAAGTGGACAACTTGGGGGAGTCAGTATTCTCCTTGTACTAGTAGGGTCCTTCAGATCAAATGCATGTTTTCAGGCTTTGGGGCAAGCACCTTTACACTCTGAGACATCTTAACAGCCTCTCTTTTCAGAATTTCTTTTCTTCCTTAAAACTTATGAACTTGTTATATCTATGAACAGATACTAAATACATAAAATAAATGTATATGTAATGACGATTAGTGAAATGAAGAGGCCATGAATTTGGAGGAGAGTGGGGGAGGGGTATATAGGAGACTGCAGGAAGGAAAGGGAAGGGAGAAATGTTGTAATTATAAAAAAAGTTTAACAAAAAAACTTTAAAAAGGAAAATCAGATAATTAGGGGAATGGAATAAAAGAACTAAAAAATTAATCTTCAGATTTACATAAGGTGGAATTGCTTCTATGAAATATGAATAATAGCTTAAAAATCTTATGTATAATTTACTTATTCATTTAGACATACATACATAATACATGAATAGTTTACTAATTTAGAAACACTTATGAATCTGACTCTGACATTTTAAGAAGAGATTTAGTTCAAGCTACCCATGTGCGTCTTTGCCATCAGCACCTTTATAATCCACAGAGGGTTTCCGGGGAGTAGCCACTGAGTGTGAGTATGAATTATGGCTCCAGTTCTCACCACAGCGCCTCATCTTTTTCACCTCGTAGATTTGCAAATTTTCTCTAAACATTACCAGGCTCAACAAGACAGGCTCTCCTAATTCGCATTCATATAAAAGCTGCAGATGAATCGGGAAAGATTGCAGAGTTGAAACGGTCATCAATAATATGTGGAGCCAGCATAACTATGCTCACCAAATGTAAACATTCTGAGCTTACACATAAGCTCACTGTAACTAGCTGTTCCCATGGTGAGTATATTTATTGCACCTCTACTCTCTCAGTGCTTGAGGTTTAATCTCTGTCTTGATGCTCTTGATTGCCTTTTGGTGTAAGGGATTCAAACCGCAGTGGTGAAAACTTGCAAAGGCATATAGGTGTGGTGAGTGTTTCAGTAGGAGTTTTTCTCTCTCTATAATTGCACGCATGTGAGCACATGCTGGAGGTTGGACTCGGCCCCTTGGACGTGCTGAGGTATACCTTTAGCTCTAGAAAAGTTTTGATTAGAATGATCAGATAATTTGATGGAAGATCATTTAACTACATAACAGTGATCTAGAAATATCAACCCTTTTCTTTTACGCATTGTAATACTCACTTAAGGTCATTAAGCTGGTGGAGATGACATTGATGTCTTTTCTTCTAACTACATCTTTTTGAGATAAATGCTTTCTAATACCATTGTCTTAGGGTTTACTATTGCTGTGAAGACACCCCCCCCCCATGAGATGACTCCTGAGCCCTAAGAATATATTGCTATAGTTGTCCCACTCATGGCTGAGCACTTCCCTGACATTTTTTTCTCTGCCCTTTGACCAGTTGTGTTAACTCTTTGAAGGCCTCATAGTTTCTACAGGGTTGAAATACACCCAAGTATCTCCAAGTTATGTAATCCCCATTAATTTCCATAGGGATGTACACGTTTGTATTAATAGCAGCAATAGAGTTTTCCCCTTGCTCAATATCCTCATCTGCATGAACTGAAACTTGTGTTATTGATCTTGGCCTTTCTGAAAGGTGTAAGATAGAATCTTGTAGTCTTTTACCAGCCACCCAGACCCAGAGTAACCACACAGAAACTGTATTAAATAAAACACTGCATGACCTATTAACTTGAGCATATTTCTAGCTAACTCTTACATCTTAAATTAACCCATTTCTATTAATCTGTGTATTACCATGTGGTTGTGGCCTACTGGTAAGGTTCTGTCTGGTGTCTGTCTCCTGCAGTAGCTACATGGCATCTCTTTTACTCCACCTACTACATGGCATCTCTTTTACTCCACCTACTCTTTCACCATATCTCTTCCAGCCTGACTATATTCTGCCCTGTCATTGGCCCAAGCAACTTCTTTATTCACCAATGGCAATAAAACATATTCACAGCATACAAAGGGAAATCCCCCATCAGAATCTCAAAGTTGTTTTCATTTGCATTTCCTTGATGACTACAGATGTCCAACATTTCTTTAAGAGCTTCTTGACCATTTGAGGTTTTTCTGTTGAGAATTCTCTGTTTAGAAATGTATCCCATTATAAAAAATGGATTATTTAGTTTGTTGATGTCTAGTTTCTTCAGTTCTTTATACTTGTTGGATATTAACTCTTTGTCAGTTGTAGGGTTGGAGAAAATCTTTTCCCATTCTGCAGGCTGCCATTTTGTCCTTTTGATGGTGCCATTTGCTTTATAGAAGCTTTTTTGTTTCATGAGGTCCCATTTATTGATTGTTGTTTTTGGTGAGCGTGGTATCAGTATTCTGTTCAGGAAGTTGTTTCCTGTGCCAATGTTTTCAAGGCTATTCCCAACTTTTCTATTAGGCTTAGTATGTCTCATTTTATGTTGATGCCTTTGATTCACTTGAACTTCAGTTTTGTTCAGGGTGAGAGACATGGATCTATTTGCATCCTTCTCCACGAAGCCATTCAGTTGAGACAGTTGTTGGAAATGATTTCTTTCCTTCAGTGTTTATTTCTGGATTTTTTTATACAAATTATATAATTAAACAAATTATTATCAATGTGTCTTTTTTATGTCAATGCTATGTGGTTTTGATTACTATAGCTCTATAGTACAATTTGAATCAGGGATGATGATATCTCCAGCAGGTTTTTTTTTTTTTTTTTTTTTTTTTTTTGTTAATCCGTATGAAATTGAGCATTTTCTTTTCAGGGTATGTAGAGATTTGTGTTGAAATTTTGTTGAGGACTGCTTTGAATCAGTATATTTTTTTATAGGATAAACATTTTTTAAAACTATGTTAATCTTATTGATTCATGAGCTTTGGTGATTTTTATATCTTCTGATATCTTCTTCAATTTATTTCTTCAAGGACTAGAAGTTTTTGTTATACAGGTCTTTCACTTGCTTGGTTAGACTTATGCCAATATATTTTATATTATTTGAGGGTATTGTGAAAGGTGTTGTTTCCCTGATTTCTTTCTCAGTCCATTTGATATTTGTATAGAGGAGGACTACTGAATTTTGGAGTTAATCCTGTAAAAACACTTTGCTGAAGGTGTTAATCATCTGTAGGAGTTCACTGGTAGAATTTTTCAGATCACTTCTGTATACTATTATATCATTTGCAAATAAGAATACTTTGCCTTTTTTCTTTACTATTTGTGTTCTCTTGATTTTCTTCTGTTGTCTTATTGCTCTAGCTAAAACATCAAGTACTATTTTAAATAGATATAGAAAGAGTGGACAACCTTTTATTGCTCCCAATTTTAATGGAATTGCTTTAAGTTTCTCCCCCATGTAATTTGGTGTTGGCTATGGGCCTGCTGTAAACTTCCTTTTTCATGTTTAGGTACATTCCTCATATCACTAATCTCTGTAGGACTTTTATGAAGAAGAAGTGTTGGATTTTGTCAATGGCTATTTTGGCATGTAGAGAGATAATCATATTTTTCTCCTTTAGTTTATTTATATGGTGGATTACATTTACTGACTTTTGTATGTTAAACTACCCCTGCATCTCTGGGATAAAGCCTACCTAATCAGGTTGGATGATCTTTTTGATGTGTTCATTTTCAATTCAGTTTGTATGTATTTTACTGAGTATTTTTACAGCTATGTTCATGAGGGAAATTGTTAATCCTTTTTTTGTTGAATCTTTATGTGGTTGGTGTTCTTATCAATTACCATTTTATGTACTATCTACCACAAAAAAAACTATGACAGAGTTACAAACAAGATGAAATATCTTTACATTTTCTTTCATGAGTCATGTGTGCTTATGCCAACATGTTATTCTTCCTCATCATCTAACATTCCTCTTTTTCAGTTTTCTTTCTATGTGTTGTACTACCCACACTTACACCTGCTAACATGCGTATATAACAAGGTAGGATCCACATATGAGGTACAATACATGTTTCTTTTTGAGTTTGGGTCTTCCACAATATCATATTTTCCACATTTTATCCATTCTTTGGTTGATGGACATGTAGGCTGGTTCCATTTTTTTGTTACAGCAAATGGAGCAATGATAACATGGCTATATAAATATTTCTGTGGTAAGATATAGGGTTTTCTGAGTATATACCCATGAGTGGTGTTGATGTTTCATATGGTTGTTCTATTTTTGAGTTTTTGAGAAACCGCAACTGTTTTCCATATAGCGGAATCAATTTGCACTCACATCATGTACTGTAGCAGGGTTACTCTTTCCCCACATCATCTTCTCCAACTTTTGTTGTAAAGATAAGCCTTCTAATGAGAGTAAGGTGCTATCTCAAAGTAGCTTTAATTTGAATTTCTCTGATGACTGGGGATGTTGATGTTAAACACTTTACAAATTTGTTATTGACCTCTTCCCACTCTTATGTCTAAGTTTTTAAAATTAAACACATATAAGTTTCAAAGAATCAATAGTTCTCACAAGGTTTCTCTACCTACTTCTTATGAACTCTTTGGAATGTGTTTTGTACCTCTAAGTAACACAAGTTCTCGTGCCCCTTCCTGGCTTATTATTCTAAAATATCACCTGCTCACTTCCAACTGTGGAATTTTCAGATTCACTTCCTTATCCCACTGTCCCTTCTGACTGCAGAAGTGCCACTTCTCAGCACACATCCCCTAGACAGAGTTAAAGTGATGGAGTGGAGACCACAAAGCGTCTTGAACATTTGCTTTCTATACACAATGTTTTTGTTTCCCCTGGAGGCCATAATTGCTTCAATATTCTCTCGGGATGTTGAGGTGCGTCTAGGGACCCTTCAATCTTATCTTCCTGGAGAACTCATTTTCTAAAACACCCCATGACCCACTCTAATCCCTGTTGTTTTTCTTCTTTGCTGGGATATATCTGCATCAGAAGATCTTACCACCATCACTGAAAATTGTACTTTTCTTTCCTTTGAGTGTACACAGTCCCCTCAACTTCTCATCTTTCTGTTTGCCAGCTTATGTGCTCTATTTGCTGGAAGCCCATTCTCATCTAGATTCGCTAGGCAGGAAATCTGCAGAGAAATTCTGAACATCCCAATTGACCTTTCCCTTCACACTTAATTTTGATGTTGGGTTGATGTACGCGCACCCCCTTAGGATTTCAGTTATCACAACAGGTCTTTAAATCTCTGGTTGTGGCTCTAGAAGTGTGATGGTGTTTTGATTGGCATAGCTTGTTTCTTAGTTTTTTATTTCAGTGATGGTGTATTCAGTTTAAGGAATTCTTTCTAAATGGCAATGCTTGTGATCCCATTGTTTCTATTTGTGTGCATACAGTAGCTTATTTTGTATCAAATATAATAATAATTTTTATATTTTCTGCTTCTTGAACAGTAGGCATTCTTTCTTCTAAGTTCTTTTATTTGTTTATTATTATTATTATAATTATTATTTTGTAGTGCTTGGGATCAAACCCAGGCCCCTACACATGCAAGGAAACACTACTCCTGGACTGTATCTAGCCTCTCACCCTGTTTATGGACATGGGATCTCACTATGTAGCCAGGATGGCCTCATATTCATAGCCCTCCTACCTCTGACTCCTGAGTCACTGGTCAACCTATTTTTAAAGATTTACAGAGACATCAACAGTGTTTTCTCCTTTTCCTTAGAGAATAAAGGTCTTAAAAAGCTAGTTTGAAGGTGAAAGAATGACCATGCAAGATGCTCTGTGGTTTTATATATGATGAAGAGGCCGGGCATGGCTTATTATATGTGTGCCTCTTATGTTAATATTTTCCAGATCTTTTGACTTAATTCTATTTTCTGAAGATGATACTTCAAATATCTTTCTTGAAAAAGAAGGTCCATCAGTCACCAACATTCTGATTTTGGGTTTGTTTTTCAAGAGGGTTTCTCTGTAGCTTTGGAGTCTGTGCTGGAACTCTCTCTGTAGATCAGGCTGGCCTCGAACTCACAGAGATCCACATGCCTCTGCCTGCCTCTGCCTCCCGGGTTCTGGGACTGAAGGTGTGCACCACCACTGCCTGGTTCCACCAGAATCCTGAAGTCTACATGGGGAACTTGCACTGAGATCTGCTTATCACAAATCCCTCAGCACTCGTGGAGGCATGCACAGGGCTTCGACAGGTCTGCATTGATGAGGTCCCAATGCTGAGAGAAGAACTGAACACATGCTGTCATCTTTAACCCAGAAACCACCTCTAGTTGATAAGTGATTGCAAAGGAAGTGAGTTTTCTTCAATAAAGTCTCACTGTGTATAGAAGTCCCACTTAATGGCAGGCCCCATGTCCAGTAGTAGATGGCCAACACTTAAAAAAGAGTAAATGGTATTTTTTATGGTTCTTTGTTTCATAATGCTTTGTCTGGGCATTTTTTTAAACCTTCAGATCTTTTGCTTATATATTATGGTTTCTGATTTTGTTTTCATGAGTTTTCTGTGTATGCAAATGTGTGTGTCTCTATATGTTTCTTGTGCTTTTCCTTTGGCTTTTTTCCCTGTTTCTTTTGTCCTTTTCTAGTTTGTTTTTATCTTATCTTCTTTTTATTAATTATTATTAATTTAGATGCCTACTTTTATAATAATGATGGAGAGAGAAAGAAGGGTGTGAACTTGGGTGGGTGGATGAGTGGGAAGGCTCTGGAGGAGTTGACAGAGAGGAAACCATAATCAGAATATAATGTATAAAAATACTTATTTTCAATAAAAAGAATTGCTCCAAACAGTACTCCTTACTTTGATTCCCTTTCTTATCTCCATTTCCAGTGTGAACTTGTCCTTTTAATTCCCGAGATGTTTGTGATTTCCGCCAAAGGAATATTTTGTGTATTTTGGCCTTACCCCTAAGCTTTACGATTCAGTTTCTCAGGTAGTTTTGTCATTGCTTTGAGACGATCTTTGCTATTGTTGCCGCCTCCCAATCCGCGCTGATGCCTCCGTCTGGCTGTTTGAGTGAGGTTTGAGGGTAAAGTAAGGGTGTGCCTCTGAAACCTACAAGCGTCAATATTTGCTTCTGACCCACTGTACTCCCGTCATTTTATACATATTTGCATATGCTTTCAAGTTGTTTTGAAAATCATGGCTGCAGCGCCTTGAAATGTGTCTGCCAAAGTCCATATGTAAGAGTGCTCAGGGGAGTGCTGCAGGGAGGTGCTTTGAAGTCTCAGTAGGTAGAGCTGAAAGGGGACTCGACTCTCCCAAGCTGCGAATGTAATAAATCATTTCTCCTCATAAAGTTTATTAGATGCCTAAGCTAGTTCACGGCTGAAGGTAAGAAGCAATATAAGATGAAATGAAGAAACCTTGCCTACCTTGGCTAAAGTCCCTAATTTATAGGGAATATTTTTCAGCCAATGGTCTTTGAGAGGCTGGACCAGGTTGAGACGTGGCTTTGGGGGTACCAAAGAGCTGAGGTCCCGCCTGCTGGCCCCTCTCTTCCCGTGCTCCACACCTAGATGTTGGACCCCGGTCCTTTTCCGCGGGTTTCCTTTTTTAATAAAGAAAAGCCTCATTCCGAGTTAGGTTGGAATTATTTGACTCACATTCCTGCCATTTGACCCGTTCTGCATCACCAAATGTGTCTAAATGCTTCATAATACTATGCAATCTTTTAGTGCATCATTCATGCATTATGAGTTTTACTGTACTGTTTTTATTAATTCTTTGAGAATGTCCATACCTTATATTTTGATCACATTCGTCTTCTCTTCCTAACTTCTCCCAGATACACCTCCTTATTCCTCTAACTTTATACCCATTTACAAAAAAGAAACCCTCACCAAGTAAAATTTGTGATACACATGCACTCATGGGATTGGGGCTATTCACTGCGGTGGGGTTGACCTACCTGGGACCTCCTCACCTTTAAGGAAGTTCACGGCTGAAGGTAAGAAGCAATATAAGATGAAATGAAGAAACCTTGCCTACCTTGGCTAAAGTCCCTAATTTATAGGGAATATTTTTCAGCCAATGGTCTTTGAGAGGCTGGACCAGGTTGAGACGTGGCTTTGGGGGTACCAAAGAGCTGAGGTCCCGCCTGCTGGCCCCTCTCTTCCCGTGCTCCACACCTAGATGTTGGACCCCGGTCCTTTTCCGCGGGTTTCCTTTTTTAATAAAGAAAAGCCTCATTCCGAGTTAGGTTGGAATTATTTGACTCACATTCCTGCCATTTGACCCGTTCTGCATCACCAAATGTGTCTAAATGCTTCATAATACTATGCAATCTTTTAGTGCATCATTCATGCATTATGAGTTTTACTGTACTGTTTTTATTAATTCTTTGAGAATGTCCATACCTTATATTTTGATCACATTCGTCTTCTCTTCCTAACTTCTCCCAGATACACCTCCTTATTCCTCTAACTTTATACCCATTTACAAAAAAGAAACCCTCACCAAGTAAAATTTGTGATACACATGCACTCATGGGATTGGGGCTATTCACTGCGGTGGGGTTGACCTACCTGGGACCTCCTCACCTTTAAGGAAGTTATCAAATGTCATGGTTACAGTTAGGGGTGCTGGCTCAGGAACTCCTGGAATGTTGACTGGCTTGATCTTGTCCAAGGAACCACAGCTGCCCTGAGCTCATGAGTGCAGCAGCCCTGTCATGTCCGGAAGACACTGGTTGTTCTAGTCCTCCCCGACCTCTGGCTCTTCCTGTCTTTGTGCGATGGCTCCTGAGCCTTAGGGAGGGATTGATATAGTTGCCCCACTCATGGCTGAGCACTTCCCTGACATTTTTCTCTGCCCTTTGACCAGTTGTGTTAACTCAATTTTTCAAAGGCCACCTAGTTTCCACAGGGTTGAAACCAAGTATCTCCCAGTTACATATCCCCAACTGGCCACCTTTTCTGCTTAGTCCAAAGTGTGCACAAGTCCAGCAGGGCAGCTCTTCTGTGTTAGACTCATAGAATGTTGACCTTCCCGCTCGAGGCAGTCTAGTAAGGGAGCTTGAAAACCAGTCTAGGCTTGACTGGGCTTGAAGTGTTTCACGTTTCAGTAGTAACTTCACAGCAGCAAGAACCTAGTTGTGTCAGAAAATGTCGCGAATTTTACTGATCTACAAAACAAAAGGAAACATAACAGAAAACCCCACAAAAGCCCTTGCGATGCTCAGACCAGCAAGCAGAGAGGTCTTACAGCTCTCCCTGCATTCTGTTTGGAGAAAAAAGCAGAGGCGCCTTAAATTAATACTTTCCATCTGTGCCGTGGTGTGTTCATTGTTCTGAGGCGTATCAGGGTCCATCAGGTGTTAGGAAGTCTCCTAGGGATATTCTGTATTCAAAGGAAAATAGTATCTCTGAGTGGTTAGTCTTGAAGTATGCTAACACTCTTCTGATTTGGTTTGATCTGAGATAATGTATTCAAAAGGTATTTTTAGGCAGAAAGTACCAGGCAATTTTCTAACTGAATTTTGACACATCCTCTCCTTATCCACAGCAAGAAAAGTTATTTAAAAGTTATGCCACTTAGGTTTAGGTTTCAATCAATTCCTGAAATTCCATTTTTAAGAAATGGTGATCTGGACTCCCATTGTTCCCAGAATAATCTGTTTGGAGATGCGTTAAAAAGGCAGGGAACAAACACCGAGACTTTTAGATGTCCTTTCCCCTCAGGTGTGCAGTTTAGGGTGAAATGATTTTTTAGTTTTTCAAGTACATAGGAGGGAATGTATCCAGGTACATTTTAATCATGTAAGATTTTGCTACATTTCCATAGACAGTAATCAGTCAACAGACAACTGCTGCCGGTGGCTCTTTGTACACATGGAAATAAAAAACTGTGCTTGTGCCCCATGTGTTGATTAGATGCTGGAAACCTGAAATAGTATCTTTTCTTTACTGAATTTTGTGCTTATGATTGAAAGGTACCACATTATATTTCAAAGCAAAGGCAGCTCTTTAGGGAATACTTGTATAATTTATGTGATCATAAAATGGTACTAGGAACATTCGCTAGATAAGCAGTTACCCTGGCAAAAACTACAGATGAAGGAATTAATTAGTATTAATGCATATATTACCTTAATTATTAAGACATGTCTGTGTTGTAGCTGTCAACACAAATTACCTTATAACTGCTTGAAACTCAGAATATTTGGGGTTGATTTTATCTGATTATAAATTACATAGGTGAAAATGAATTATTTTTGCATATAATTCAGTGTATTCTACCAAATACACATATCCTAGTCCTCACATGGACTCTTTTCTTGTCCTACAGAGTTACCCCATAAGACTAACCTCCTTTCTTGGCCTTTGCTTACCAGTTGTCTATTTTCTACATCTCACCAGACAACTGGAATTACCGATCATCAAGTCATTTCTTTTCTTCATTTCACACATTTGAGATTCACCTATGCTCATGTAATTATTAGCACTTTTTCTTTATTGTTGGCTGACATTCCTCTGTAGGACGCAGCACAATTTCCTTATCCATTCACAAGTGGACTGCCATAAGAGTTCTTTCCAGCATATTATGAACAAACCTAGAATAAAGTCATTTGTGTGTGTGTGTGTGTGTGTGTGTGTGTGTGTGTGAGCATAACAGGTTTTATTCTATTGAGTAAATGTCTCTAGAACAGATGGGTCATAGAATATGTATGTCCTCCCAGAATATGTATCACTAAGCATGTTCATTGGCTTTTGCAGCTCAAGTATATGTAAATTGGGGCTGTTCCACATCCTCACCAACACCGACTGTGTATTTGTCCAGTCTTGTTGCTATTAATAACACAGGTTGGTCATGAATCTGTGGTTCTCCTGTTTCAGCCTTTTAGATACTGGGATAGCACATAGACGACCGTGTTGGACTGTCAGTTATTATACTTGGTTCCTCGTGGTATCTGAGTTAAGTTTCAACTTTCATTCTGTGATTGCAAATAATGTTGAACATCACTATTCTGTTTACTAACCATCTAAATCTCTTTTTGTAATGTGTCTGTTCAAATATTTTGCCAGTTTTAGTAGTTTAAGTCATCTTAATGAGCTAAGAAGTTCTTTAGATATTCCACAGGTCAGCCTTTTATGAGGTGCATGTTTATACAGTCTCTAGTTTGTGGCCCCTTCCTTCCTTCTTTCCTTCCTTCCTTCCTTCCTTCCTTCCTGATGTGGAATTTCCCTCTGTATGCTGTGATTACCATTAATGAATAAAAAACGGGTTTTGAGCCTATAGCACAGCAGGGCAGGGCAGAACAGAGCTAGGTGGGGAGGACTGGACTGAATGCTGGGAGAAAGAAAGGCAGAGTCAGAGTGAAGCCATGGAGCAGATGGAGACAGTTGCTGGGAACTTTACCTGGTAAGCCACAGTCATGTGGCAATATACAGATTAATAGAAATGGGTTAAATTAATATAAGATTTAGCCAAAAGAAGCTAGAGCTAATGTGCCAAGCAGTGATTTAATTAATACAACTTCGTGTGATTATTTCGGGTCTAAGCTAGCCAGGCGTCTAGGAACCAACAAGTGGCATTTCCTCCAACACCTTCCTTTGTTCCTTCCTTCGCTCTTTCCTTTCTTTTTTGCTTGTTGCTCTCTATTTCAGTTTTTACCTGGATTTTTATTCATCATTACGTACTTAGATATTTTTTAGAAACTTAACCCTCTTTTAGATCAAATTTAAATCTTGACTTAATCCAGATTTAAATCAAGATATATTTATAGACAACTTCCTGTATCACTAAATACTAGTTTGTATTTTCTACATTGTAAACAGGATACTTCATGTTGTATTCTTCTACTAAGCAGCTTTATAATTAACATATACATCAATTGTACCTGTTAAGGAAATTCAGGATAACATTTGCATGCATGTATATAGTGTGCCTTCTAACCTCTCATGTCCCCCCTCTATCCCACTCATTCTGCACCCTTCCTCATTCCTAGTAATTTGTTTTTCTCTGAAGTTGACTATTGAAGAATGAGAAGTTTCCATTTCAATAAATAGTAATTTATTAAGTTTCAAACTTAATTTTAATTATCTCTGTGTGTGTTTATTGTGGTCAGAAGCTGGCTTGTGGAAGTGACATTTTTCCTTCTGCTGTGGTTCCAGACAATAGATCTCAGATCGTCATGTTTGGCAGTGAGTGTCTTTACCCACTGAGTGATCTCCCCAGGCATTCATTTAATTCTTCTAAGTGTTTCCATTGGAGTTTGTATCTTTTGTCTGCTCCATAAACAAAATTAATCTAAATGAAGGTTACTACCAAGATTTCATTTTTAGATGTCCTATGGTTTTAGATTTTATGCTTAGATTATAACCTATTCTAGACTACAAATTGCGTAAGATAACAGGTTAGCTCTCTCTGTGTTTTTCTGCTGTGCTGACATTCAAATTCAGTTTTTTTGCAGTTAATAAAAAATAGGTTTGTTATGGCTTTTCACACCACACACACAAATTTTTTTATCATCCCCATTTCTCTAATCTATACTTCCTCCCATTTTATTAGTTTCCCTTCTCTCTCTAAACAATTGGTTCTCAAATCCTAATGCTTTGACCCTTAATACAGTTCCTCATATCGTGGTGATCCCCAACCATAAAATTATTTTTGTCATTACTTCATAACTGTAATCTTGATATGGTTATGAATTTTTATATAAATGTTTTCCAATGGTCTTAGATGACCTCTGTAAAAGAGTCATTGGCCCCTCAAAGGGGTCATCATCCACAGGTTGAGAATCACTGCTCTAAACTGTACCCATTTCTGCATTTAGGTCACATGCATTACCCATTCTTTTCCATCTCTGTTTTCCTTTCCCTTAAGTCCCTTGCCCTCTCATGGTCCTATTTTTACATTCATAATTTATAACAGCACACATATAAATTTAAGTCTAGATTTGGTGGATGATGGATGCACCTTGAGATAGGGTAGTCCTGATGAACAAGTTCACAGGTGTCGGGGAGTCCCGTGTGCTTTCCTAACTGAGCATCCCATACACACGTGAAAGTGGAGGCTGCAATGCAGACGCTACAGAACAAAGCTGGGTCCAGACCATGAAATGCTGTCATACTTCTGGGTTTGTCTAGATGTTTATTCTCTTATTATATGAGTTAGGTTTTCTTTAATGTTTCTGCTTGTCTGTTACAGCTCAAATAAGTAGTTTTAAAAAAGTTTTATGAAGAAGAGATTCTTTTCATTCATAGTTTCAGAACCTAAAATTCCAAAATCACGAAGCTTCCAATGAGTTCCCAATATCAGACAGCAGGAATATGGGTCAGAGAGACAGATTACATAATCAAACAAACCCAGAGACATTGGGTCCCACAGACTTTCCTAAAAGCTTGTCCCAAGTTGGTGCAGGAATGTCCCAATATTATTCACCTCTTTCATTAACAATCATATTATTAGTTCTTTGAGAACTGAATGCACACAATGTGTTTTGACCTATTTACCCCCACTCTTCCCTCTAATTTTTCCAGATCTGCCTCCACCTCCTTACCCATTCCCAACTTTCTTTGATCTTTTTCTTTTATAACCTACCAAGTTCGATTTGTGTTGCCCGTATACTCATGAATGTGGGACCAACTACTGAAGTGTGGTTAACCTCCCAGGGGCCACATTCTTAAAGAAAATGAACTTTTCCCCTCCCAGAAACCATCAGCTGTCAATAGCTCCTCAGTCAGGGGTGGGGGCTCATGAGCCCTCCTCTCTCTATGCTAGAATGTGGACTGGTTTAGTCTTGTGCAGCTCTTGTGTAGGCAACCACAGCTGCTGTGAGCTCCAGAGAGCAATGGGCCTGTCATGCTCAGAGACATTGTTTTACTCTGGTTCTCACCTTGGGGTCTTACAATCTTTCCCTCCTGTCTTTCATAACAGTACCTGAGCCTCAGGAGAAGGGGAGGTAGTATAGAATTTCCATTTATGTCTAAGTATTGCACAGAACACTTATTTTATGCACTTTGACCAGTTAATTATGCGCCCTTAGGGCTATAGCTTCACCCTTCTGACCATAGTATCTCCATAAAGAAAGTGGAGATAAAAATTCTATTTGTCTTATAGGGTTCTTAAAGAGATTAGAAAGATAAGATGGGCAAAGCACTAAACCATTCAAGATTGATATGAAACTTGTTCTTCCAGTTCATTTTTAGCCCCCAGCTCACCTATGCACAGAGTTTAATGGAATCCCTCAACATTAGGGTCTGTTGTCTTATTTGTTCTCTCAGAGCAAACAAATTCCAGTACAAATATTAAATCACCTTTTGCCTATTAATTCTGGATGAGGTTCTTCTAATTCAGTTGTTTAAAAAGACATCAAAAATGACTAATGGAAAATGACTGAACTCACATCATGGAATTAATTATGTACAGATGAGTAAGCATTTCACTTGTGCACAAACACAATTACAAATGATAGCCAGATAAATATATGTCACCTTCAATGTTTATCACTAACTTGTTTCCAGAGGTTTTTGAAAAAACGCTCCATGGATACTGCTAAGGTGTTGTCCCTGGGACCTTCATTCATGTTTGCTTTCTTCCTGTGCTGTTCGATGATGGTCATTGATCCACTTCCATGTTCCATGCTGGGCAGTAGCTGCCGAACAAGCTGCTTCATGTCTTCTTTGTCACTCCCCTTATTTAAGACTGATGCACTGATCCCAAGGATGTCTAAGTGCCTGCCTACATTTCTATGACACTCACAATGCTGATACTATTATAGATACTCCAGCAGTTAATCCCAGGGTTTGGCAAATATGGTTGCCAGTTACAAAGTGTCTTCTTTATTGACTCCTGAGTAGTAATGATCTTAACAGAAGCTCTTGGACAAGCCAAGCCATGTAATTTACAAGGCTGAGTGCAAAGTGAACATGGACAGATGTTTGCTCAAACAACCCTAATGTTCTCAAGACAGTGACAAAAGAGCCCAAAACATCCGTGGAGACTGTTTCAGTGTGGAGCCTGAGCATCTGCAAGTTGCACTCTTGAGCTTATTCATGTTTTGCTTAAAAAGTGTTCTACATAACTCAATCATCAATTTCTCTGATGCAAGAGTACATCCCCTTTCTGCCATCTTCACAACCTTAGCAATAGCATAGAATTCACTATACATGTGCTGTCCTCATAGTTCTGGTGGCTCAATCATTGTATAGCTGGTACTTGTAGACTTCCAGTTTTCTAATAGAGGCAAGGTAAGCCTCGGGTTACTCATGATGAATGCTTACTGACCAGAAACATGTACATGGTTAGCTGTACACAAAGAAGCATAAAGGAGTTGTGCGTTGGGATGCACAAGTCTGTGATCACAATACATAGAGAGTTGAAGCAGGAAGATCACAAGTTTGGGATCATACTTGGTTACATGAAGAGCTTGAGTCCAGCATGTGTTACATAAGAGCCTGTATTACGAATAAAGAAAAAGGAAGGAAGGAATACAGAGAGATATAGAGAAAGAAAGAACGAAAGGAAGGAAGGCAAGGCTGTCCACTCTCTCCATATCTCTTCAATATAGTGCTTGAAGTTTTAGCAATAGCAATAAGACAACATAAGGGGATCAAGGGGATTCAAATTGGGAAGGAAGAGGTTAAACTTTCATTATTTGCAGATGATATGATAGTGTACATAAGCGACCCCAAAAACTCCACCAAAGAACTCCTAAAGCTGATAAACACTTTTAGTATTGTGGCAGGATACAAGATCAACTCCAAAAAATCAGTCACCCTCCTATACACAAAGGATATGGAAGCAGAGAGGGAAATCAGAGAAGAATCACCTTTCACGATAGCCACAAATAGCATAAAATATCTTGGGGTAACTCTAACCAAGGATGTAAAAGATCTATTTGACAAGAACTTTAAGGAATTGAAGAAAGAAATTGAAGAGGATACCAGAAAGTGGAAGGATCTCCCCTACTCTTGGATTAGGAGGATCAACATAGTAAAAATGGCAATTCTACCAAAGGCAATTTATAGATTCAATGCAATCCCCATCAAGGTCTTATCAAAATTCTTCACAGATCTTGAGAGGACAATAATCAACTTTATATGGAAAAACAAAAAACCCAGGATAGCTAAAACAATCTTATATAATAAAGGAACTTCTGGAGGCATTACCATCCCTGACTTCAAACTCTTATTACAGAGTTACAGTATTGAAAACAGCTTGGTATTGGTATAAAAACAGAGAAGTCGACCAATGGAATCATATAGAAGACCCAGACTTTAACCCACAAACCTATGAACACCTCATTTTTGATAAAGGAGCTAAAAGTATACAATGGAAGAAAGAAAGCATCTTCAACAAATGGTGCTGGCACAACTGGATGTCAACCTGTAGAAGAATGAAAATTGACCCATATCCATCACCATGCACAAGACTCAAGTCCAAATGGATCAAAGACCTCAATATCAGTCCGAACACACTGAACCTGATAGAAGAGAAATTGGTAGGTACCCTACAACACATGGGCACAGGCGATCGATTCCTATGTATAACCCCAGCAGCACAGACATTAAGGGCAACATTGAATCAATGGGACCTACTGAAACTGAGAAGCTTCTGTAAAGCAAAGGGCACTATCACTAAGACAAAAAGGCAACCCACTGACTGGGAGAAGAT
Organism: Microtus oregoni; assembly: GCF_018167655.1. Taxonomy (NCBI): domain Eukaryota; kingdom Metazoa; phylum Chordata; class Mammalia; order Rodentia; family Cricetidae; genus Microtus; species Microtus oregoni. The sequence continues at coordinate 15,780,223 of NW_024543082.1, forward strand.
CTTCACCAACCCCGCAACCGACAACGGTCTGATCTCCAAAATATATAAAGAGCTCAAGAAACTAGACTTTAAAATGCTAATTAACCCAATTAAAAAATGGGGCACTGATTTGAACAGAGAATTCTCAACAGAAGAAATTCAAATGGCCAAAAGACACTTAAGGTCATGCTCAACCTCCTTAGCGATCAGGGAAATGCAAATCAAGACAACTTTGAGATATCATCTTACACCTGTCTTATTGGCTACAATCAAAAACACCAGTGATAGCCTCTGCTGGAGAGGTTGTGGAGGAACGGGTACCCTCATCCATTGCTGGTGGGAATGCAAACTTGTGCAACCACTTTGGAAAGCAGTGTTTCGGTTTCTCAGGAAATTCGGGATCAACCTACCCCTGGACCCAGCAATACCACTCTTGGGAATATACCCAAGAGATGCCCGATCATATGACAAGGGCATCTGTTCAACTATGTCCATAGCAGCATTATTTGTAATAGCCAGAACCTGGAAACAACCTAGATGTCCTTCAATGGAAGAATGGATGAAGAAAGTGTGGAATATATACACATTAGAGTACTACTCAGCGGTAAAAAACAATGACTTCTCAAATTTTTCATGCAAATGGATGGAAATAGAAAATAGTATCCTGAGTGAGGTAACCCAGTCCCAAAAAGATGAACATGGGATGTACTCACTCATAATTGGTTTCTAGCCTTAAATAAAGGTCAGTGAGTCTATAATTTGTTATCCTAAAGAAGCTAGATAAGAAGGTGAACCCAAAGAAAAACATATAGCTATCCTCCTGAGTATGGGAAGAAGACAAGGTTGCCAGGCAAAAATCGGGATCTTAAGGGTGGGGTGGGAGGGGGGTAAGGGGAGATGGGGAGAGAAAAGTGAGAAGGGTAGGATGGGGAGAACTTGGGGCAACGGGATGATTGGGATAAAGGAAGGTTGGATAGGGGAGCAGGGAAGCACATATCTTAATTAAGGGAGCCATCTTAGGGTTGGGAAGAGACTTGGACCTAGAGGGGCTTCCAGGTGCCCAAGGCGAGGTCCCCAGTTAGTTCCTGGGGCAGCTGAGGATAGGGAACCTGAAATGATCCTATCCTATAGTCATACTGATGAATATTTTGCATATCACCATAGAACCTTCATCTGGTGATGGATGGAGATAGAGACAGAGACCCACACTGGAGCACTGGACTGAGCTCCCAAAGTCCCAATGAGGAACAGAAGGAGGGAGAACATGAGCAAAGAAGTCAGGACCACAAGGGGTGCATCCACCCACGGAGACAGTGGTGCTGATCTATTGGAGCTCACCAAGGCCAGCTGGACTGTGACTGAAAAAGCATGGGATAAAACCGGACTCTCTGAATATGGTGGACAATGAGGGCTGATGAGAAGCCAAGGACAATGGCACTGTGTTTTGATCCTACTTCATGTTCTGGCTTTGTGGGAGCCTAGCCAGTTTGGATGTTCTCCTTCCTAGACCAGGATGGAGCAGGGAGGACTTTGGACTTTCCACAGGGCAGGGAACCCTGACTGCTCTTCAGACTGGAGAGGGATGGGGAGAGTAGTGGGGGGAGGGGGAGAGTAGTGGGGGGAGGGAGAGAGTAGTGGGGGGAGGGGGAGAGTAGTGGGGGGAGGGAGAGAGTAGTGGGGGGAGGGGAAGAGGAGTGGGGGGAGGGGGAGAGGAGTGGGCGGAGGGGGGAGGAGTGGGAGGCTGGGAGGAGGCGGAAATTTTTTTTCTCAATAAAAAAAAGAAAGGAAGGAAGAAAAGAAAGAGAAAGAAAGAGAAAGCTAAAGGGATATGTTTCCATACTTCACGGACTACTTTCAGATATTGTGTTCTAACTGCTGTTTGACTTTAAATAGTTTTTCTTTCTTACTATCCTATAATTTTCTTGTCAGGAGAGGTGAAAGAATAGTTAAGATAGTAAAGCTGATGCAGTGAGAATCAAATACATTTTGCTCTCAGGGACAATATTTGACACATAGTAAGTACTCAAAACTTTTGTTATTTCTCTTGGTTTCTATATTTGGGCCAGGGAAAAACATGTAACATCCACACTCTTGACTTTTATGACCAAAAATTGGATCAATATAGGCTATCTGTCCTAGTGTAATCTGACATTTTGCTTGTCATACACAAAGCTATAAATATCAGCCCTGGATATACTTCAAGATTAGAGTCTATAAAATGCACATATTTGCTGACTTAGCAGTTGGTGGGCTCCCAGGTGTAAAGGTGTGTATCTATGTGTTGGGGATGGAAGGTAAATGAGTGCATCCGCTCCTTCCTTCCCTCCCTTCCCGTTTCTTTTATTTCATTCTTTTTTTTCCCTCTAATATCTGTTCCTATTCTGGAGGTCAAAGCCAGTAGATGTCTTCCAAGAAACTCAGCGCCTTGCAGAAGAGTAATAAGAAAAGTGGATGTATTTAAGATGTGATAATCTGGAAGAACACAAATGCGAGAGTAACAAAGATCTAACCTCTGCTTTGAGACTCTGGGCTACTTTCTTGGGGAAGGTAACTTCTGAGCAAGTACTGCAAAGACAACTGCGAACATGGCAGGAAAAGCATCATGCGGATGGAAGGGGTATCAGGCAAAGTGAGCATTTAGGGCTTTCTCTTCAAGTTCCACCAGCAGTTTGTATATAGAACAGAAAAGTGAAGGCTGGTGATTGTGATTTGATTCATAGAGAATGTGGACAAGGAAGCAGTGAACCATGAGAGTCAGGTTTTTAATTTCTCCCTGTCTGTCATTCTGACCATGCTTGTACCCCAGCATCTCAGCCATCCTGGGAACCTTTGCATTTTGTCTTTACTTCTTTATGGAAGAAGGTAACCCTGTGGCTTTCATGTTTTTTTTTTTTTTGGTTATGCTAATTCTAAGGGGAGCCTGACAACATCCTGGGGCCTTATTCTGATACTGAGTATCTTTTTAATGTGAATGAATCTTTTCCACATGGGGATACATTCTTTACTTTGCATTTCCAGGTAAATTTTTTTGCTTCTCCCTGTCCCAATCCCCATCCCTGGTAACCTGGTTGTGTAGGGGATAACCTGAGATGTTCAGTTCAGATACCTTAATCAGAACACTGACATTATGATTCCAAAATCACATTTCTTTTTAATTAGTTATAACTTAGTTCATTTTTGGGGCAACTTTTCCAACCCATTTTTTTTGTTCTTTATCAGGTAGACGTGTGTAAGGAACTAGATTTCTTTGTTATTTTCTCTTCCCTCCTTTAATGCCATGCTCATCTTTGCAGGAAGAGAGCTATATACCCCTTCCCTTGGAATCTGGGGTGCTATGGGATGATCTGAATGTTCTGGGACTGCTGACTCCAAGCTGTACATGTACTAGTAACCTCCAATCTACTTCCTCAGAAGACTTTAGTGAGATGCCTTCAAAAACCTGTACCATGCTAGAAGCCACAGAGGCCTTGAGACACATTGTGTTTATCCCTAAGTAAGCTCCCAGTATATGATCAGCTTCAGCTGCTGGTGTGTATTTTTTCCTGTAAAGGAAGTCTGATTTCCAATCAGAATGCAGTTGTTTATATCCCCTATCATTTGTGCCATTATTGCATCCTGGGCACAGCTTATCACACCAGTCTTTATTATAGTTAACAGAATGCCACCTATTTAATCAATTTAATTGTTAATCTGAATACTTTGAGGGTTTTAATCTTCTAGGTGGAAACATTGATTACATAAAAATACCTCTTTATATCTGTGGTACTTTCTCATGTCTAGTGAATGAAATCATTCACATCTAGTTTTAAGAGTGGCCTGGCTGTGATAATCATGAGTGTATAATTATGTTTTATGAATGGCCTGGATATTATGATCTTTAAAACTTCACCTGTCATTGTAAATCTATACTTGGCTATTTGTGTGACTAACTCAATTTTAGATCTCTTTGATGTAGTAGAATTCCCCCCTCTGAGCACCTTCTTATTTCTAGGAATAGAAAGCACAAGGCTGCACTGCTTAGGCAAAGCATCAGATTCCAGAGAGGAAACATTGGATACTCCCAGGTGAAGCCACTCTATTTTGTCATTCTATTGATGGTTAGCCATAATCGAATAAGTCACTATATCTCATTAAGCCCATGCATCCCCATGAATAGAATAAATTTCCATCTTGTGCTAGCATTGTAGGTCAACAATACATACTCCAACTTTCAAAAATTTATATGCGGAGTGCCTATATGATTTATAGATGATTTAAGTACTGTACGTGAAGCATTTTGGTAAAACACAAATTTCTGTATTACTTCCATGTGAGCATCTATATTTATATCCAAACACAGAAGGTTTAATTTGGGATGTATTTCAGAAACATTTCAATATCTAATGATTTTTTGAAACTGTTTTTAATTACTCAGTATCATAGAAATCAAACAAAAACAACAAAATAAGCACATCAAAACATGTTTGACTTAAATAAAAATAGCAGGCAGCTGGAGAAACAGGCAGACTTTGCAAAATAGGCTGTATGAATCAGACTTTACATATTTATAGCTGAGTAGCTCCAGCAATGTTGGCAGTTAGTGCAGTGGCAATGGGAGAGAAGCTGTCTCGAAGGCTTGTTGCTATTGGACAAAAGGAAAAATAGTCAGAAAACCACGTTTTACTTTATATATATTTTGGTTTTGCCAGGTTTTCTAGGAGAGTAAGACATTCATTTACTTTGTATCTGGAGTAACTCTAACCAAGGAAGTGAAAGATCTATTTGACAAGAACTTTAAGTCTTTGAAGAAAGAAATTGAAGAGGATACCAGAAAATGGAAGGATTTCTTGCTCTTGGATTGGGAGGATCAACATAGTAAAAATGGCAGTTCTACCAAAGGCAATCTGTAGATTCAATGCAATCCCCATCAAGGTCCCATCAAAATTCTTCACAGATCTTGAGAGGACAATAATCAACTTTATATGGAAAAACAAAAAACCCAGGATAGCTAAAACAATCTTATACAATAAAGGAACTTCTGGAGGCATTACCATCACTGACTTCAAACTCTTATTACAGAGTTACAGTATTGAAAACAGCTTGGTATTGGCATAAAAACAGAGAAGTCGACCAATGGAATCGAATAGAAGACCCGGATTTTAACCCACAATTCTACGAACACCTGATTTTCGATAAAGGAGGTAAAAGTATGCAATGGAAGAAAGAAAGCATCTTCAACAAATGGTGCTGGCATAACTGGATGTCAACCTGTAGAAGAATGAAAATAGATCCATATCTATCACCATGTACTTTGTATCTGATACATGTTTACCCACCAGATAGCCAGCAAAACTAGCGTAGAATCATCTTCATTATATCTAAGTTGACTTCCAAATAGAAATTATATTCTGTATATAAATAAAATTAGTTATAGAGGAATTCAATTTATTTGACCAATTAATTGCTATAAATGAAAATAAACAAGAAAACATATAAAGTTTTAATACATATACAGGATATATAATAATTTACAGAAAAAGATGATACAAGCATCTGGGGAATATTAACACCCACAGAGATCCAATGAGATATGCAGGTTTTGGATTGTGGGGTGGTGGTAGAAGGAATAAAGTAATGAAGGAAAAAGCAATGAGAGTGTTTGCTAAATAAATGCAAATGACACTGGTATGCTTATTTAGAAACATTTATTTCTGACCAGAAGTTCAAGTATTTAAGAAGAGAATACAAAATACAGAACAAGAATGGTATTATGGTTCCTTTTATGCAAGCCATGAATAACATGATGGTGTAGGAGATTCTTCTGTTCATGTATTGCTTTTATTGGTTAATGAATAAAGAAACTGCTTCGGGCCTGATAGGGCAGAACTTAGGTAGGTGGAGAAGACAGAACTGAATGCTAGGAAGAAGCGCAGAGTGAGAGACACCATGGATCTTCTGCCTGAGATGGACACTGGTTAGAATCTTGCCAGTAAACCACAGTCATGTGGCGATACACAGATAAACAGAAATGGGTTAAATTAAGATGTAAGAATTAGCCAATAAGAAACTAGAGCTAATGGGTCAAGCAGTGTTTTAATGAATACAGTTTCTATGTGGTTATTTCAGGGGCTTAAGCAAGCCGGGCAGCAGGTATAAACAAGAGGCCCCACTCCTTGTAACAACATGACACATACCACTGCTCTAAGTTGAAAATGACGTACAATAGGAAATAAAGTAATAATGTGAAAATTTATTTGTTTATTTTCTGAGATGTGACTGGTTATAAAGCAAAGCCCAGGCTACAAGAAAACCATTTTCATGGTCAAACTGAGAAGTAGTGAATGGAGCTTAGGTTTGGTTCATGGTTGGTAGGGACAGTTATGGGGCACAAGTAGGTATTATAGGTCAGAAATGCATAAAGATATGCTAAAGCAAAGTTATGGGTGATTTTGTGGAATGATTGCTGGATATCTAATGTTGACTCAGGATGCCAGCCTGGGCTACAGTCACCTGAAGGCTTCATTAAGCTTTGGAGGTTGCTTGTATTCTTTCACATGGCTATGGGCAACAGGTATTAGGGCTTGTCAGGTGGACCCCTATTTAATATTGTCTTAGTAGCAGACAACTAGAAACTAACTTTCTAAATTGACTTACCTGGAAAAAATATTGTGTCTTTTGATGTAGGAAATCATATTTCAGTACTTGCATTTCCTGTTTCCCATAGGCAAGGAGAGGAGGATTAGGCTTCACTCTTACATGAGAGAAGCATAAAAGGATTTCTAGAAATATTCTAAATCAGTACAGACTGAGAAATATATATTATGTCACCTGAGAGAATTGGATTTTTGGCTAAGGCTTTTTAGAAGATGTATACAGTTGAATTACCAAGAAAGTATTATTGTGTCTATTTACACAGTTGCATTTGTTATACATATACACATATGAAAGCCATAGAAATCTCATATATAATACATTTGTAGCATATACCAGAGAATGAATAGCAATCAGGTTGGTACCATCTGAAAGGACTATGAAACAGAAAAATCCCTGAAACCTAGAAGGAATCCTGTGTACATGGCTGCTTTTGGTTGATGTATGAATCTAGGTTGTGTTTTCTCACCAAAAGGGATGAGGAAATAAATGTAAAAAATCTTACTTCCCTCTTGTTTTAGCTAATGTTCTATTGTTCTGAAGAGAAACCATGACCAAGCCAACAACATATAAAAGAAAACATTAAATCAGGGCCTACTTACAGTTTCAGGGGGTGAGTCCAAACCTATTTGGTGTTCTTAATGCTTCTTGTATTTTGATAAGCATCACTTTCTTTAGGTTAGGAAAATTTTCTTCTATGATTTTGTTGAAAATATTTTTTCTTGCCTTTGACATGGGTTTCTCCTTTTTCCTCTATTCCTATTATTCCTAGACTTTGGTTTTTCATGGTGTCCCATATTTCCTAGATGTTTTGTGCCAAGAATTTTAAGATTTATTTTCTTTGACTGAGGTATCCATTTCTCTTATCATGTCAATAATACCTGAGATTCTCCCCTCCATCTCTTGTATTCTGTTGGTGAGGCTTGAGTCTAAGGTTTCTGTTCAAGTTCCTAAACTTTTCACTTCTATATTTCCATAAGTTTCAGTTATCTTTCTCTTGATTCTATTTCCACTTTCAGATCTTGAACTGTTTTATATATTTCCTTCCACTGTTTGTGCTTTCATAGACTTCTTTAAAGAATTTATTCATTTCCAGTTTTAACACATATGACCATCTCATTAGATGTAAAAAAGACCTTTGAGAAAATCTAACATCCCTTCACCATAAAAGTACAAGAGAGATTTTTTTTTACAAATGAGGAAAATGTTTATTAAGGAAACAATTTACTGCTCTCCTTTAACAGATTTTTACAAACTAAAGCACAATATGAAGACAATTACAGTTTCAAGCATTAACATATTACACGTGGTACTTATTCTCCAACTGGAAAGTTGCTGAAGTTTGTGACATGCCACTATAAATGTTGAAGTCCTGTCTTACTGGCTTCCTTCAGGGATATGGGTTATCTGTAATGGTGAAAGATGACTACGTTCATGAATTTTGCCAATATGGAGCTGCTGAGCCACATACCATTGCTGCGTTCCTGGGAGGAGCTGCTGCTCAAGAAGTTATCAAAGTAATCACCAAGCAGTTTGTAATTTTTAATAATACTTACATTTATAGTGACATGTCACAAACTTCAGTACAGGAGAGATTTAAGGATACAAAGGACATACCTCAACATAGTAAAGACAGTTTACAGCAAGCCCATATCCAACACCAACTTGAATGAAGAGAAACTTAATGCAATTCCACAGGACAAGATTTTTCACTCTCTTCACATCTATTCAATATAGTACTTGAAGTTTTAGTTGGAGAAATAAGTAAAGGAGATTGAAAGGATACAAATTGGAAAGGAAGAAGTCAAAGGACCTTTATTTGCAGATGATATGATAGTGACCTGAAAAATCCCACCAGGAAACTCCTACAGCTAATGAGTACTTTCAGTAAAGTAGTTGAATACAAAATAACTTACAAAAATCAGTAGTCCTCCTATATACAAATGACAAAAGGACTGAGAGAGAAATCGGGAAAGCAATGCCCTTCATAATAGCCTCAAGTAGTATAAAAAAACTCAGGTTACTTTCACCAAACGAGTGAAAGATTCAGTAAAGACTTCAAATAGTGAATAAAGAAACTGAAGAAGCTATCAGAAGATGGAAAATCTCCCATACTCATAGATCAGAGAATTAATAGATAAAAATGGCCATTCTATCAAAAGTGATCTACAGATTAATTGTAATCTCCGTCAAAATTTAAATATAATTCTTCAAAGACCTTGAAAGAACAATACCCAGCTTCACATGGAAGAGCAAAAAAGAACCAGCATGACTAAAACAATTCTGAACAATAAAAGAAATTTGGGAGGTATCACTATCTCCAATTTCAAGTTTTGCTACAAAACTATAGTAATAAAGACAGCATGATATCAGCACATAAATAGACAAGTAGATCAATGGAATCAAACTGAAGACTTGGACATTTAGCTACACACCTATAAAACCTGATTTTTGATAAAGAATTCTGAAATACATACTGGAAAACAGACAGCATCTTCAACAAATGGTGTTGGTCAAACTGAATGACTGCATGTAGCAGAATCCAAATAGATCCACACATCTTACTCTGCACAAAACTCAACTCTAAATGGATCAGTGACCTCAACATGAAATCAAATACACTGAACCAGCTTAAAGGGAAATTGGGGAATAGCCATTGGTCCAGGAGAAGACTTTCTGAACAGAACTGTTAGCACAGACTCTAAGATTAACAATTAATAAATAGGACCCCATGAAACTGGAAAGCTTCTCTGTGGCAAGGCATCATTCAAATAAAACGGTTGCCTACAGAATGGTAAGAGATATATTTTTTAAATCAACTATACATTCTATAAAGAGCTAATATACAAAATACAAAAAGAACTTAAAGAACTTAGATATCAAGAAAACAAATAATCCAATTAAAAAATAGGATTCTGACCTAAATGGAATTCTCAAAAAAGGCAACTAAAGTGTCCAAGAAACTCTTAAGGAAATTGTTAACATTCTTATTCTTCAGGGAAAAGCAAATCCAAACTACTTGGAATTTCATTTTACATCTGTCAGAACTACGAAAATCAATGAAACAATGAAACAAATGACATCTCATGTTGTAGAGGATTTTGAATAATAGAAACAGTGATATATTTCTGGTAAGACTGCAAACTTGTACAGCTACTATGGAAATCAGTGTTGTGGCTCCTCAGAAAGATGAGAATCAATGTACCTCAGTATTCAGCTCTATCACTTTTGGGAGTATACCCAAATAATGCATTATCCTACCACAGAGATACTTGCTCAGCCATGTTTGTTACCGCTCTATTCATAAAAGACAGGAATTGGAAACAACCTAGATGCCCCTCAAGAGATACAAAGAATGTGGTACCATACATAATGGATTATCACTTAGATGTTAACAAAAATAAAATCATGATATTTGCAGGTAAATGGATGCAACTAGAAAAAAAATCCTGAGTGAAGTAATTCAGATTCAGGAAGACAAATAAGATGTATGTTCATTTATATGTGGATATTAACCATTAGTTCAATGATAACCAAGCTACAATCCATTGAACCACAGATGTTAAGTGAAGAGTAAGTGACTAAGTTGGGCAGCAGAGGATAGAACTCTTTAGGAAAGGGAAATTTAATAGATAGTTTTGGGTGGGTGGATGGAATCTTAGCTATAGGATCAAATGTGCAGGAGGAGGAAAGAGGAGAATGAGGGAGGGAATACAGGGAGACACAGTCCTAACTTGGTACCTCTTGCCTCCAAAATGAAGCTTCCAATACTGGGATTCAGTTATATATAATTGAGTTGTTGGCCAAAGGGGTCCCAAGGGAATCTCTAAACAACTCAGACTGTTGCCAAGATTACAGGACGCTCTCCAAAAACTGACAAGGCCCTATTGCTGAAGACTAACACCTATACATCTTATTGAATATGAAGAATTTGAGCTGGTGCTTTCATGAAGCCTTCACCCCTATTTTCTAGCATCTTTGGCACAGGAAGCTACTCTGCATGATACCAAAGTAGAAACATAAACACAAAGCTAGCCACAAACCCATTGATTTACAATAGTGTCCTGAGGGCAAGATAGACTAAAGCAATGGTGGCATAAATCCTGTGAGAATAACCAACTCATATGTGGTTTGACCTAAGATCCACTCCAGGAGATGGAACCAATACCCAACAACTGCTTGGGAAACTAAGAACCTGAGACAAGTTAACACAATAACAAAGGGTAAACGTGAATACTACCAAGCCGTGGTGGCACTCTGCTATAATCCCAATAGTCAGGAGGCAGAGGCAGGTAGATCTCTAAATTCAAGGCCAGCCTGGTCTACAGAGCAAGTTCTAGGACAGCCAAGGCTACACAGAGAAATCCTGTCTCAAAAAACAAAACAACAACAAAAATCCAATTACTACTATTCTAAAAATCAACCAACCGACCAACTGACCGACTGACCAACAAACCAACAAAAGCCCACAAACCTATAGCAATAAAATGACTCCTAATGACTTTCTGCTGTACTCATAGATCAGTGCCTTGCTCAGCCATTGTTAGTGAAGATTCCTCCTGCACCAGACAGGAACAAATACAAAAACCCTCAACCAAACCTTGGAACACTCAGCCCTAAATGGAAAGTTTCCACGAAATCTCTCCCCTCAGGCATCATGGAAACTTGGGAAGAGGAGGTGGAGAGAGTATAAGAGCCAGAGGCAATGGAGGACACCAAGAAAATATGGCTCTCTAAACCAAAGTGATTGAGGCGCATGTGAACTCATGCACAGGCATATGAGGCAGCATGCACAGGGCCCGTATGTGCCTGTACCATATGGGGTCCTCAAGCTGAAGGAGAAATGGATATATGCCCTCATCCTTAACCTAGAAGCTATCTCCAATGGATAACCACCTGCAAAAATGAAAATTTAGTTTCCTCTGAGGGAAACAAATACTTAAGGGAAGGCTGCATGCTCAGAGGAAGATGGCCAACAGAAAATGCAATCAATGGCATAATTGAATCGAGGTTCGTTGTCTCATAATGTCATGTCAGGACTTTCTTTTTAATTATTATTTTTTAATTTTATCTTATATTTCATTTCATCCATATAAATATTTTCTCTGTTTTTATACCCTACAATCCTTTACATATTTGTTATGGCTTCCAGTTTAGTTTACTTATTGGGTTCTTTGAGTGTGCAAATGATTGTGTCTCTGCATCTATATATGTTTCTTGGGCCTTCTCCTGGGGATCTTTTTCTTTCACTTGTTTGTTTTGTTCTATTCGGAATTGTTAGTTTTTATTTTAATTCGGTATAGTTTATTATTATCCTTTAGAAGCCTGTTTGTTTTTAAATGAGGGACAGAAAGGAGGTGGATCTTCATGGGGGGCAAGGAAGGGAGGAACTGGGAGGTGTAGAGGGAGGAGAAACTGTAACTAGGATATATTATGTGAGAAAAACTATTTTCAATAAAAGTAAAAAATTACAAGTAAAAAAATGTAATGGTAAATTAGAACCATTTTTCATCATTGAAATTATATTTTCAAATAAAAATAGATATTGAATTTTGTTCAAATACTTGCTAATAATCTATAGAAACAGCCATATGGCCTTTTCATTTTGAGTTATCAATATGTTGAATTAAATTCTATGTTTTTGCATGGTAAGACAATCACTATAACTTGAATAAATTTAAATTGTAGTATATTATTATTTTGATATACAATTTCCTTCTACTTGCTAATAATTCTTTCAAATAGTACATGTTATTCTTTTAATCCAAAAAAAATCACCTATAAATAAAATTCTGGGCACAAGAAATACTAGATACTAAATGATGAGATGAATAACAGTCTGAATTTATTGGAATGTGGCAGCCACATTTCTTGAATCAACGTTTCTACAATTTGTCAAAATTATAAGCAAAGGTATAATTATAAATATTTTAATCTAGAACAATTATACTGCACTGAAGTATGAATATGGGAAAAATTGGAGTGTCCTGAAAGTCACCATCAGGCCTGATTAGCCTTCTGCTTGCCTCTGCAGATCTGCTCTTTGAAAGGTGTTGACAAGGGTTGAATCTTTGGTGTGAGTACAGCCATTTTCCAAATATCTATTTATGATTTGAAAACTTAGAAAATTCATGAAAGCTTCACATCCTTAATTTATTTGACACACAGGCAAATTATTTTATTTATTTATTTATTTATTTATTTATTAAAGATTTCTGTCTCTTCCCAGCCACCGCCTCCCATTTCCCTCCCCCTCCCCTAATTAAGTCCCCCCCACCTCAGCCCGAAAAGCAATCAGGGTTCCCTGTCCTGTGGGAAGACCAAGGAACCCCCCACCTCCATCCAGGTCTAGTAAGTTGAGCATCCAAACTGCCTAGGCTCCCACAAAGCCAGTACGTGCAGTAGGATCAGAAACCCAGTGCCATTGTTCTTGAGTTCTCAGTAGTCCTCATTGTCCGTTATGTTCAGAGAGTCCGGTTTTATCCCAGGCTTTTCCAGACCCAGGCCAGCTGGTCTTGGTGAGTTCCCAGTAGAACATCCCCATTGTCTCAGTGTGTGGGTGCACCCCTCATGGTCCTGAGTTCCTTGCTCGTGCTCTCTCTCCTTCTGCTCCTGATTTGGACCTTGAGAATTCTGTCCGGTGCTCCAGTGTGGGTCTCTGTCTCTGTCTCCTTTCATCGCTTGCTGAAGGTTAATATTCAGGAGGATGCCTATATGTTTTTCTTTGGGTTCTCCTTATTTAGCTTCTCTAGGATCACTAATTATAGGCTCAATGTCCTTGGTTTATGGCTAGAAACCAAATATGAGTGAGTACATCCCATGTTCCTCTTTCTGGGTCTGGCTTACCTCACTCAGGATAGTGTTTTCTATTTCCATCCATTTGTATGCAAAATTCAAGAAGTCCTTGTTTCTTACTGCTGAATAATACTCTAATATGTATATATTCCATACTTTCTTCATCCATTCTTCCATTGAAGGGCATCTAGGTTGTTTCCAGGTTCTGGCTATGACAAACAATGCTGCTATGAACATAGTAGAGCATATACTTTTGTTGTATGATAAGGCCTCTCTTGGGTATATTCCCAAGAGTGGTATTGCGGGGTCCAGGGGTAAGTTGATCCCAAATTTCCTGAGAAACCGCCACACTGCTTTCCAAAGTGGTTGCACAAGTTTGCATTCCCACCAGCAATGGATGAGTGTACCCCTTTCTCCACAACCTCTCCAACAAAGGCTATCATTGGTGTTTTTGATTTTCGCCATTCTGACAGGTGTAAGATGGTATCTTAAAGTTGTCTTGATTTGCATTTCCCTGATCGCTAAGGAAGTTGAGCATGACCTTAAGTGTCTTTTGGCCATTTGAAGTTCTTCTGTTGAGAATTCTCTGTTCAGCTCAATGCCCCATTTTATAATTGGGTTGGTTAGCCTTTTACAGTCTAGTTTCTTAAGTTCTTTATATATTTTGGAGATCAGACCTTTGTCAGTTGCGGGGTTGGTGAAGATCTTCTCCCAGTTAGTGGGTTGCCTTTCTGTCTTAGTGACAGTGTCCTTTGCTTTACAGAAGCTTCTCAGTCTCAGGAGGTCCCATTTATTCAATGAGGTCCTTAATGTCTGTGCTGCTGGGGTTGTATGTAAGAAGTGGTCTCCTGTGCCCATGTGTTGTAGAGTACTTCCCACTTTCTCTTCTATCAGGTTCGGTGTGTTCAGACTGATATTGAGGTCTTTAATCCATTTGGACTTGAGTTTTGTGCATGGTGATAGATATGGATCTATTTTCATTCTTCTACAGGTTGACATCCAGTTTTGCCAGCACAATTTGTTGAAGATGCTCTCTTTTGTCCATTGTATACTTTTAGCTCCTTTATCAAAAATCAGGTGTTCATAGGTTTGTGGGTTAATGTCAGGGTCTTCTATTCGATTCCATTGGTCGACTTCTCTGTTTTTATGCCAATACCAAGCTGTTTTCAATACTGTAGCTCTGTAGTAGAGTTTGAAGTCAGGGATGGTAATACCTCCAGACGCTCCTTTGTTGTATAAGATTGTTTTGGCTATCCTGGGTTTTTTGTTTTTCCATATAAAGTTGATTATTGTCTTCTCCAGATCTGTGAAGAATTTTGATGGGATTTTGATGGGGATTGCATTGAATCTATAGATTGCTTTTGGTAGAATTGCCATTTTTACTATGTTGATCCTCCCAATCCAGGAGCAAGGAAGATCTTTCCATTTTCTGGTGTCCTCTTCAATTTCTTTCTTCAAAGACTTCAAGTTCTTGTCAAATAGATCTTTCACATCCTTGGTCAGAGTTACCCCAAGATATTTTATGCTATTTGTGGCTTTCGTGAAAGGTGATGCTTCTCTAATTTCCCTCTCTGTTTCCTTATCCTTAGTGTATAGGAAGGCCACTGATTTTTTGGAGTTGATCTTGTATCCTGCCACATTACTAAAGGTGTTTATCAGCTGTAGGAGTTCTTTGGAAGAGTTTTTGGGGTCGCTTATGTATACTATCATATCATCTGCAAATAACGAGAGCTTAACTTCTTCTTTTCCGATACGAATCCCCTTGATCCCTTTATGTTGTCTTATTGCTATTGCTAGAACTTCAAGCACTATATTGAAGAGGTATGGAGAGAGTGGACATCCTTGTCGTGTTCCTAATTTTAGTGGGATGGCTTTGAGTTTTTCTCCATTTAATTTAATGTTAGCTGACGGCTTGCTGTAAATAGCTTTTATTATATTTAGGTATGACCCTTGTATCCCTAATCTCTCCAAGACTTTTATCATAAAGGGGAGTTGAATTTTGTCAAATGCTTTTTCAGCATCTAATGAAATGATCATATGGTTTTTTTCTTTCAGTTGATTTATATGCTGGATTACATTGATAGATTTGCGTATGTTGAACCAGCCCTGCATCTCTGGGATGAAGCCTACTTGATCATAATGGATAATTTTTCTAATGTGTTCTTGGATTCGGTTTTAGGCAAATTATTACATGTCATATATATATCAGATTGCAATGAAGATAAAGTATATGTGATAAAACACTGGCATTGTGTCATAGTTTTGGGGAAAAAATAAAAGTACAATGTATATTAAAATGGATAGTCCTGAATCACAGCCATTCCTTTGGCACACCGTGACCCACTCTCAATATGTAAATTTAGAGGGAAAATTAACAATAAATACTTGATGATGGCTATTGCACAGCAGAATATGTGAGTGGTATGTGACTGATTATGCTTGGTGACATTTTCATATTACATTTTATAGTGAATGTTGCTTTAGAAAGCGTAATGTTATCATAAATCTAACTGGAATTCCACACATTCACCACACAGAAATGCAGAGAACACTTGCGAACTTAAAAGGACGGTAAGTTTACTTTCTGAGTACTCTAGGCTGTTGGTTCTTTGCAGTTATCTTGGAAGTTAGTAGTGTCGATACTGCGATTCTCAAGGAAAGGCCTGAACATTAAGAAAAAAATAAAACTCTGAAAAGCATTATTAATACAACAGTACATAGATTAACTACTATTTTGAGTTTAGAAATTGAAAGTTTTAGTATACAGATAAAGAACAAAAATATGTTTCCAACTCTAATGAATATAGGCTAGTAGATTTCACTTACGTAAGTAAATGACTAATTTACCATCATAGTAAGTGCTGCGAGGGTTTTTATTTATTTATTTTAATAATAATCAACTTTATATGGAAAAACAAAAAACCCAGGATAGCCAAAACAATCTTATACAGTAAAGGAACTTCTGGAGGCATTACCATCCCTGACTTCAAACTCTATTACAGATTACAGTATTGAAAACAGCTTGGTATTGGCATAAAAACAGAGCAGTTGACCAATGGAATCAAATAGAAGACCCTGACTTTAACCCACAAACCTAGGAACACCTGATTTTCGATAAAGGAGCTAAAAGTATACAATGGAAAAAAGAGAGCATCTTCAACAAATTGTGCTGGCAAAACTGGATGTCAACCTGTAGAAGAATGAAAATAGATCCATATCTATCACCATGCACAAAACTCAAGTCCAAATGGATGAAAGACCTCAATATCAGTCTGAACACACTGAACCTGATAGAAGAGAAAGTGGGAAGTACTCTACAACACATGGGCACAGGAGACCACTTCCTACATATAACCCCAGCAGCACAGTCACTAAGGGCATCATTGAATAAATGGGACCTCCTGAGACTGAGAAGCTTCTGTAAAGCAAAGGACACTGTCACTAAGACAAAAAGGCAACTCACTAACTGGGAGAAGATCTTCACCAACCCCGCAACTGACAAAGGTCTGATCTCCAAAATATATAAAGAACTCAAGAAACTAGACTGTAAAAGGCTAATCAACCCAATTATAAAATGGGGCACTGAGGTGAACAGAGAATTCTCAACAGAAGAAGTTCAAATGGCCAAAAGACACTTAAGATCATGCAAGGGTTTTTATAGACACCGAGAGAACACAGGCATGGCAGCCTTGGTCTGTTTGATAGGTTCTCTTGGCATTGCCTTCATGATTCACATGCCTTTAGTAGAAAGCAAGCACACGAGACAAAGAATCTAGTGTTGTTATAAACCAGGAAGTATCCACGGCAAACAGCTCCTTCTCAACTCTCTTTACTGAGAACTCAAGAAAAATGGCAATGGGTTTCTGATCCTACTGCATGTACTGGCTTTGTGGGAGCCTAGGCAGTTTGGATGCTCACCTTACTAGACCTGGATGGAGGTGGGGGTTCCTTGGACTTCCCACAGGGCAGGGAACCCTGAGTGCTCTTCAGGCTGAGTGGGGGGGACTTAATTGGGGGAGGGGAATGGAAATGGAAGGCGGTGGCATGGAAGAGACAGAAATCTTTAATAAATAAATAAATTAAAAAAAAAACAAGCAAATAAAGACGAGACATCAATGCTGAGAACTTTCAAAAACAAAATAAATAAAAAGCTTACCCCACTGACTATTGTGTGGCTCTCGGAGACCATGGAAGAAAGGGGGAGAAACTTGAGTGTAGAGAAACATAACTTCACAGACTTTTCACAATGACCAATATGAAATAATAATAAGTGATTCCACACGATTTTGTTATAAAATATTAGAGGTGGAAGAGAAAATAGATCTGAAGCAGTCAGATTCCATGGTTTCAGAGGCCAGTCGAATCCAAGGACTCCACATCCTTGCCTTAGTGACTGTTTCCAACTTGGTCCTCTGTTGTTGTTTCCTTCCCGGAAAAAGAAAGAAAACACACAGGTGGGGACTGGGTGTGTAGCAAGAACTCAAGATTCAGGCTCATTGAATCAAGCCGAAAAGGGAAGTGTAAAAGATCCAGGGGATTGGACAAGGCATCACTGCCAAAGCTAAAGGGGGACAAAAGGGAAGTCGTGGGACTCATTAGCCAAGTCTTAGGACATCATCTCATCCTAATGCGCGTTCATCAAAACTGCAAATGGCTTACCCCAAAGCTCAGGGAATCAATAAAGCTAATGTGTGTATACACTTAAACGAAACGTACACCTAGGTATAATATGACCACGAATGATCTATCCCACAGGGAGAGTTATGGAAATTAAAAGAAGAGAAACAGAAGAAACAGCCAAATAGTGAAGGGAAAGAGAAACGAAGGCTTTTGTTTAACTAAGCACCTTAACAGCAGCAGTCAGAGGAAGGTCATGAAAGTCATTGCCTGATTACCCCAGCCTCGCTCCTCCCGCAGGGCTCATCTTTTTCTGGGCTTACGTTTTCCTGTAAATCACGGTAATTGGGAATCAGTTCACACAGCTGTGAACCAGGGCTCACGGATACAGAGGGAACAAATTGAAGCTGAGCCTCTCCGCTGGAGAGAGAAAGGAAGTGACTTGTTTATGTACCGTTTCATCACTCTTCCCAAGAGGCACTGGCTCCACATTTATGTTTCATTAAAGGTACAGTGACGTTTGGATTTTAAAGTGAGAAGACTGGTCTGCCGTTGCTCTTAGAAGACTCAGATTCAACTGTAAGTTAAAAGCCATGAACTGTTAACAGTGTGAGGGAGCTAAGATTATAACATAGTTTCCTCCTTTACTGGTGAATGTCTTTTGAACGTCAGATATCAAATGATTTGCCAAGTTTGTTAGTCATGGCCTCTAGGCTACAACCACCACTAGTTTGGGTTACAACTTCTGTAACTATTCTCCCAGTCTTTGGAAAATTATCCCTGAGATACTGAGGCTGACCAATTGTATCTATCCCTCCCTCCCTCCCCCCTCCCTCCCCTCTCCCTCCCTCCCTCTGTCCCTCCTCCCTCCCCCTCCCTCCTTCCCTCCCTCCCTACCTTCTCCTTTCCCCTTCCTTCCCTTTCCCATTCCTTCCCTTTCCCGTCTTCTCTCCCTCCCCCTCTCTCTGTCACTGTCTCTCTCTCTCACACACACACCATTCTATGATACATGTTCTGTGCCACACAGAACTCTATCACGTGGCTGGTCATTTTTATTCTTTCATCCTCGGTTCTGTTCTCATCCAGGTGATATTTTGATAAGGATAGACATTATCACCCAATTTACTAAATTCATCTTTCCTTTCCACCTCTTACTCTATTTACTTTTTTTCATTAACCAACTCCCATCTCACCAGTGCCAACCATTTGTTCCTAAGAACAAAATCAGGTATGAAATCACAGAATTTATTACTCCACTCTATGGTTAAAATTCTTCTAGCCACTTATTAAGCCACACATATGGGTTACAGGGTAATCTGTCAAGATAGACAGAACCCAAAACTTCATTACTGGTGCATGTATGTTGTGGTCTAGATGGCAGATAATGCTCAGTGTTCTGTATATTCATGGGATACAATTCTCTTTACCTTTTGAATCTGACATCCTGAACCGGCTATCTTTGTTTACAGATATGAAGCTAGTTCATGTTACCATATGCAATTTTCAGTAGACTGAAAGAAGACGACCGAAGGCTAGTATGTTATTTGTCTATGCTTACAGGATGGGCGCCAGCATTCTCCATATTCCTTGTGCCATCGTCTCAGCTAAAGACTGGCCCTGTGGTCATTCCTGGCTAAAAAAGATGCTGAGAGGTGTACTGCTTCTGAAAAGAAGAGAGAGGGGTATCATAGAGCAGCTTTTTCTCACTGTGATATTTGTTGACTACCTCCTTAATCCAATATTTACAGTCAATGTATCTGTCTGATTCTGGTCTCGGTGTCACTGCCTGCTGTCTTATACAAGGATTCCATGGCACATAGCACAAACTTCCTATGATGACTTCTCTCACTGTCTGTGCAGTCTAGTCTAGATTGTCACAGTATTTTTCTGGTAGCATAGATGATCAACTGTGGGAAAAAATATATATCATTCTTCTTATTAGTGTCCATAGATTTTGGAGCTTTTAGCTCAGTAGGAGTCAATACAATTCTATTAGCATTGAATCTTTTAAACTGTAAGCTGTTCTAGGATAAGAGTTATCCATCTTCTTTAATGCCCACTATTTTCACACTACCTCGTTATAGATGAATGAAAAAGGAAACCCTGCCAATTGAAAATATGAACACAGTATGTTTCCAACTCTGGAAACTTATTGGCATTTTAAATTGATCTATCATCTTATCATCTTTACTGTTTTCCAGTTCATATTGTTTCCCTCCCTCCCTCTCTCCCTCCCTTCCTCCATCTCTTTCTTTCTTCCTTCCTTTCTTTCTTTCTTTCTTTCTTTCTATCCTGTTAAGACAGGGTTTCACAGTTATCTAGCTTTGGCTGTCTTGGGACTCACTGGCCTCAAATTCACAGATATCCACTTGCCTCTGTCTCCCTAGTGCTGGGATTAACGGCACTCCCAGACAGATCATATTGTTCTTATTCAAAGCTAACATCACTTATATTCTTAACTTTTCTTCTTTATCATAGTCACAGTTTTCTATAGATTATGGTTCCAAATATCTTTCAAACTACACCTTCCATTTATAATCCCATCCTATTGGCATGGATCATGTCTCCATCCTTGACTTACAGGTAATTGTAATAATTTAATGTCATACCTTTCACTGATTTCATTGTCCTTAATGATATGTTCTAGGTTAAAGTATAGAAACATCCCATATGATTATATTTTCTCATTACTAAAACCCTTCTCCGTAGTAATACAACACCCAATAAATAAGAGCTCAGGAAGGTGTATGAAGATGGAAAAGAGTGTATTGTCAAAGCAACTTAATCACATTTAAGGAGCCTATTTTTCTTGAATACTGGTCACTCTGAAGTTCATGATGAAACATATCCTAGGGTTACTATTTCTGTGTTGAAATGCCATCACCAAAAGCAGGCCAAGGAGAGAGCAGTTAATTTGGCTTACCTTTCTTTAATCACTGCTCATCATTAAGGGAAGTCAGGACATGAACTCAAACAGGACAAGAATTTGTAGGTAGGAGCTGATGGAGGCCCCAGGGGAGAACTGATTATTGGTTTGCTCCTTTTTGCTTGCTCAGCTGCTTTCTTCTAGAACTCAGGACCATCATCACAGGGACGACACCACACACAATGGGCTGGGCTCTCTTCCATCAATCATTAATTAAGACAATGCCCCATAGGTTCACCTGTAGTCTGATTTTGTGAAACTCTTTTCTTAATTGAGGTTCTCTCCTCAAATCACTTTAGCTTTTGTCCAATTGACACAAAAACTATCGAGCACAAAACCCAATCTTCATTGTAGTGGTATGAATAGGCAAGACCTTTAAAAAGTGAATAGATCTTATGATATAACAGGTGCAGTTGGTGGCTTTTTCAAAACGGTTTCTGGAATTTCCTATCTAACCTTCTGCCATGTCTGGACAGAGGAGATTTTCTTCTCAAAGAATTGGCCATCACTAAACATCCAATCTATTCAAAATTTGCCATTGGATTTCCCACCCTCCAGAACTGCATTCAATAAAAGTTCTGACCTGTTCGTCTCCCATAACCTCAGATTTAGAGTATAATGAGTAGTGAAGAAGAGGAGTGGGCTAAGAAATTAAGAATGGAACTTGAATTTGTGTACAAGGGTTCTATACAAAACATCACCTTCTCAACTAGCAATGGTGGCATGGGAGTCAGACTTCTGCAATCTTAAAGTCTTTAGCACACATATAGGGTCATCAGGTCATCTTTCACCAAGGATATTCTCAAAGCTGCAACATCCTAGCATCTATACCACAATATAAACGTGAAGAATTCTTTAGAAGATTAGAAAAATCCTTGAGAAAATGTTTCTAAAATCTCAGTGTACAATAAAAAGATCAGCTCCATGACCGATCACTTAGACATGATGATTCTTCGTGACAAACCCTTGTACTGTCATAAGAACCAACAAACCACTTGAAAGTTTTTATTTTGTTCGATGAATGTGGGTATGCCTACATGTTTGTCTCTGTATAACATACATGCCTGATGCCAGCAAAGACCAAAGAAGGGTGTCAGATCCCCTGGAACTGGGGTAACAGAAGGTGTTTGGACTTGAACTCTGGGCCTCTAGGAAAATAGTGAGTACTCAGCTTCTTACCCATCTTGACAGCCTGACAAAAATACTTTTTAGGTATTTAATTTTTCATTAGGAGATGGATAAGAACCTTTAAGTAATTATGTAAATGTTATTATCTTAAGAGTGGAAACTAAAAAGAGGGAACATATATCATTTAAACAAACAGTAAATGAATCAGAGACATGGATAAAGCAGGGGACAATGTGAGCACTGTGAAGTTACTACCCTGAGAACTACAAAACATGTAATGTAGTATGAGAATAGTGTTTCTCAAGGAGAATGACAGTAGTAAGAATTCACATGTGAATTCCCTCCTATTTAGTAGGCCTAAAGTCCAGTTAGACATCTGTTGGTTACTAAGATATTGATGCTGATGTGATTTCGCTGGGACACCCTGCTGGGCTGGTCATTGTTTTGACAGGCTTACAGCTGGGTTGAATTATTAATTACTTTTCTCCCACATCAGCTGCACAGTATTTTCTGGTACTATGAGAGTTAGTTGTTAGGGAGGAGGCTTTCGGGTCAGTTCCAGTTCAGTTATTCCAATTCTGTGCCCAAAGATTGTGCTGTCTTCAGAAATATGGTCTTACTTTCAAGTTCTGGGAGACATTTCAAGGGAAGGCAATATCTTATAAAGTTTTGGGAATCTCTTGGATCCCCCTGGCCAACAACTTAAAAGGAAAGGTCCCTTGCCTGTTATTAAAATTTTTGTTATATTGTCCATGGCTTCTGCCGGTGGCATCAGGAGGTAGTTGTGGTTATGCGCACAGCGCACACAAACACACTATATATATTTGTTATTAAGCTTATAAAAGAATATGTTTTTATATAGCTTTTACGAACATCTTTAGTGTTATTTGTCTCACCTTTCTCTCCATTCCTTTCTGAAGCAAAGGCGTCCCCTGTTTTCCCCTCTTCCTCTTCACAGTGCCCGGGTCCTATTCAGTGCTCCCTAGAGATGCTTCTTTTCCCTCATAGCTTTACCTACTTTTAATGCTTCCATGGTACTCCAGTTTATCTTTAGGAATTAGGACCCATAATAGGAGATCCTATAAGAGAGAATATATAATGCTTGTCTTTATGGGTCTGGGTTACCACAGTATATTTTCTAGTTCCATTGATTTACATGGAAATTCCATGATTTCATTTTCTTTATAGCCAAATAAAATAACCTTATGCATATGTACCATATTTTCATTATCAATTCAGTAGTTTATGGACATATAGACTGCTTTGACTTCCTAGCTATCGTGAGTATGGTGACAATGGACACTGCTGAGCAAGTATCTCTGTAGTAGGATATTGCATCTTTTGACTGATGCTAAAGAGTGGTATAGCTGGGTCATATGGCAGATTTACCTTTTGCTTTTTGAGAAGTTTTCTCACTTATTTCTGCAGTCATTGTACCAGTTTGGGATTCCACAGAAAGGGAATAAGGCCCTTTCCGGACAGTCTCACCAGCATGTGTTGTTAGTTGTTTGCTTAGTCTTAGCCATTCTGATGGGGGTAAGATGAAACCTCAAAACAATTTTAATTTGTACTTCCCTGATTGCTAAGGATCTTGAGCACTTTTAGATATTTCTTAGTCATATTTATTTCTTGTTTGATAAGACTTTATTCAAATCCATAGCCTGTTTTTTTTGGACTGGATCAAGATTTTTATTTGAGGTATTTGTGTCTTTTAGGCACTAATTTCTATAGGATGTATAGCTGATAGATATTCTCTTTCACACTGTGAACTTCCTCTTCACTTGGTTGTGTCCTTTGCTATGCAGAAGCTTTTTAGTTATATGAGGTCCCATTGGTCAGCTGCTGGTTTCTATCCCTTAGTGAGGGGAGCCCTGCTCAGAAAGTCCTAGATGTCAGCCTTGTAGGACACAACCTATGCTTTCTTCTATCAGTCTCAGTCTTTCATGTCACCGAGGTCTTTTCTGCATCTATTGAGATACATTTCGTGGATAAAGCCAACTTGATCCTGATGGGTAATCACTTTGATATATGGCTATACTTATTTTGCAAGAATGTTATGAATAATTTTTGCAAGTCTTCTCATGAGGATATTAGCCTGTGGTTTACTTTTTTGTTGTGTCTTTATCTGACCGTGGTATTAGGCTAATATTGCTTTGTAGTAGGTGTTTGAAAGGGCTCCTTATTTTTCTTCTTTCTTTCTTTCTTTCTTTCTTTCTTTCCTTCTTTCCTTTCTTTTTTATTTATTTTTTTTCAGGGCAGAATATCTCTATGTAGCCATGGCTGTCCAGGAGCTCACTCTGTAGAACAAGCTGGCCTTGAACTTAAAGATCCACCTGTCTCTGCTTCCCAGTGCTGAGGTTAAAGACATGCACCACTATTGCTGTGCCCCAGGCCAGTTGGTGGCAGAACTGTGCTCCTGACCTGGCAGAGTTACAGGACTGACAGGGACTATTATCATCACACAGTCCATTGATGCAGGCTTTTCTGCACCCACCCATCTGACATATGGCCACTGTGCTTATCAAGAAAATTGACTTGGAAAGGGGAGCGTGTTCTTTCCAGTGTGGTAACGAGTTCTACAGACTTCCTCTTTGGATTAGATTGTGAAATCACTTTGTGAATCTATCTTTAAGAAGAAATCCAGCATTCATTGTGGAGAAATTATAATCTACTAAACTCTTATCTGGAATAGTACAGGGGGTTGCCTTTTAGAGTTTAAATAACTGAGAGAGGATTAATTGTGTTCCCAAAAGTTAACTCTGTCGTTTGCTGTCTATTAAAATACAAATCCATAACTTGAACTGTGTATATATCTCATTGTAGGAAACAACTTTAAAGGATTTACAAAGTAACACAATTGAAAAATTGGAAGATATTGTAAGCATGCAATAGTCTGGGGGATTTTTTCTGTTTTCATTGTTAAGTCTTGGTCTTATCTGGCTGGTCTTTTGTAGCAAACTTGATGGCAAGTCAGTATAAATCCTGGTATATGAAAGAGCCTTTGCTCAGCTTTTTTTCTCTTATGCTACTGTTTTAAAATGCTCCCATAGTTTCTAAACATAAATATAAATTGTGAGCTTGTTTATGCTTGCACCACTGATAGCAAAACAACACGACCTTTTCTTCGAAGGACAGCCTTCAAGGACTCTCACAAGTCTCAAGATGCTAGGTAACATACAGTAATGAGATAGATCATTAATAGCATAAGGAAACACACCATTGTTGCTGTTTTTTTTATTTGTTTTTGTTTTTTGAGATAAGGTTTTACTATATAACCCAGTCTTGCCCGGAACTCTATCTGTATAGTCTAAGTTGACTTCACACTTTGGTTATCTTCTTGCCTCAGCCTCCTAAGTGTTATTATTACAGGCATGAACCTTCATACCAATCTTTTCATTTTATTTTATTATAAATAACTTTGGTTACAGCTTTTCAAAGTACTGGGTGTTCAATGCAATCCCCATCAAAATCCCATCAAAATTCTTCACAGATCTGGAGAAGACAATAATCAACTTTATATGGAAAAACAAAAAACCCAGGATAGCCAAAACAATCTTATACAATAAAGGATTGTCTGGAGGTATTACCATCCCTGACTTCAAACTCTATTACAGAGCTACAGTATTGAAAACAGCTTGGTATTGACATAAAAACAGAGAAGTCGACCAATGGAATCGAATAGAAGACCCTGACATTAACCCACAAACCTATGAACATCTGATTTTCAGTAAAGGAGCTAAAAGTATACGATGAAAAAAAGGGAGCATCTTCAACAAATTGTGCTGGCAAAACTGGATGTCAATCTGAAGAAGAATGAAAATAGATCCATATCTATCACCATGTACAAACCTCAAGTCCAAATGGATTAAAGACCTCAATATCAGTCCGAACACACTGAACCTGATAGAAGAGAAAGTGGGAAGTACTCTACAACACATGGGCACAGGCTATTACTTCCTACATAACCCCAGCAGCACAGACATTAAGGGCCTCATTGAAAAAATGGGACCTCCTGAGACTGAGATGCTTCTGTAAAGCAAAGGACACTGTCACTAAGACAAAAAGGCAACCCACTGACTGGGAGAAGATCTTCACCAACCCTGCAACTGACAAAGGTCTGATCTCCAAAATATATAAAGAACTCAAGAAACTAGACCGCAAAAGGCTAATCAACCCAATTATAAAATGGGGCACTGAGCTGAACAGAGAATTCTCAACAGAAGAAGTTCAAATGGCCAAAAGACACTTAAGGTCATGCTCAACTTCCTTAGCAATCAGGGAAATGCAAATCAAGACAACTTTAAGATACCATCTTACACCTGTCAGAATGGCTAAAATAAAAACACCAATGATAGCCTTTGCTGGAGAGGTTGTGGAGAAAGGGGTACACTCACCCATTGCTGGTGGGAATGCAAACTTGTGCAACCACTTTGGAAAGCAGTATGGCGGTTTCTCAGGAAATTCGGGATCAACTTACCCCTGGACCCAGCAATACCACTCTTGGGAATATACCCAAGAGAGGCCCTATCATACAACAAAAGTATATGCTCTACTATGTTCATAGCAGCATTGTTTGTAATAGCCAGAACCTGGAAACAACCTAGATGCCCTTCAATGGAAGAATGGATGAAGAAAGTATGGAATATATACATATTAGAGTACTACTCAGCAGTAAAAAACAAGGACTTCTTGAATTTTGCATACAAATGGACGGAAATAGAAAACACTATCCTGAGTGAGGTAAGCCAGACCCAAAAAGAGGAACTTGGGATGTTCTCACTGATATTTGGTTTCTAGCCATAAAGAAAGGACATTGAACCTATAATTTGTGATCCTAGAGAAGCTAAATAAGAAGGAGAACCCAAAGAAAAACATATAGGCATCCTCCTGAATATTAACCTTCATCAGGTGATGAAAGGAGACAGAGACCCACATTGGAGCACTGGACAGAAATCTCAAGGTCCAAATCAGGAGCAGAAGGAGAGAGAGCACGAGCAAGGAACTCAGGACGGCGAGGGGTGCACCCACACACTGAGACAATGGAGATGTTCTATCGGGAACTCACCAAGGCCAGCTGGCCTGGATCTGAAAAAGCATGGGATAAAACAGGACTCGCTGAACATAGTGGACAATGAGGACTACTGAGAACTCAAGAACAATGGCAATGGGTTTTGATCCTACTGTACGTACTGGCTTTGTGGGAGCCTAGGCAGTTTGGATGCTCACCTTACTAGACCTGGATGGAGGTGGTGGTTCCTTGGACTTCCTACAAGACAAGGAACCCTGATTGCTCTTCGGTCTGATGAGGGAGGGGAATGAGGAGGGGGAGTTGACTGGGGGAGGGGGAGGGAAATGGGAGGCAGTGGCGGGGAGGAGGCAGAAATCTTTAATAAATAAAAAAAGAACAACAACAACAACAAAAAAAAAACGAGAAAACAAAAGTACTGGGTGCATTTCATTTATTCCCTGTTCTTGGGACTATTCTAATCTGTGTCTTTCCTTCCTTTCTGGCCTCAAACTCATTCTGTAAGCTAAAAATGACATTGAACTTCTGATTCTACTTGTTCAGTTTTCCATGTTGGGAGTATGGACCTACACTATAATACCCAGTAGGTTGTATAGTTTCTTTAAAATTAAAATATGCAAGTGTTACATTCTGCACATAGGTAAATACATAAATAGCAATGTATTATTTAAATAATTATTCTTGTATCTAGTTTATTTTATTGAAAAAAGAAAATGGCATTGATACTTAGGATATAAATCTTCGCTTTTAAAAACTCTTTTGTGATCAGGAATAAGATAACTGGATATTTGTGTTTCCATTGTTCCAAAGAATTTCAAAAGATGAGGCCTCAAGCCCTTAATATTGAAATTCAATAGTACACAGGATCAAACTATCTCAGAAAAAAAGCATGCAAAAAATGGAGAAATAGCTGCAAGTTGTCCTTGGTCTTGCAGAGAAATATGATAAAATTCCTTTGAATGGAAAAATGAGAGAGAACATTTGATATAGTTTCTCATAACACTGTAAACAGAAATCAATTTGCTTTGGAAAGGAGCTTCATGAACAAAAATAAAAAAATATATTCAAAAGTAGAGGAAAATGTAGATAAATGGAGAGGGGCTGCTAATCTGGACAGAGGAGATAACATGTGTAGGACAAAGCATCAAAGGCAAGGAAGAGAATGAAGGGCAGCTGGACAGTGTTGCAAGTTGTGGTCACTAAGAAAACTCTGGAATATGCTGGACTATGAGGAAAAGAAGTCTATATAAGGCAAGCTGAACATGACCTTTGAAATATGACAGTAAATAGCACTTACTATGTCAAATAAAAAATAGAATTAAGGAAAAGAAAGTGCAGTAGTAGAAATGAAAGAGA
Organism: Microtus oregoni; assembly: GCF_018167655.1. NCBI lineage: Eukaryota > Metazoa > Chordata > Mammalia > Rodentia > Cricetidae > Microtus > Microtus oregoni. Next base: position 15,808,680 of record NW_024543082.1, read on the forward strand.
GAGATGGGAAGATGCCTATTATCCATACAATATAGACACAACCTCAATTTTTAACTCTCTTCACTCACTTTCTGTGTTTTACTCTGACCTCCTCACAGAAAACACTCTCCTTAGTCCTCACGTTGTTTCTTGAGAAACCCCAGTGATGTTGATCTCAGGAGGCCTTCAAGATGCTTTAGATCTCAAGGGAGACATGGGAGAGATGTAAAGTATATGTAGATGATGGAGGCCTAAGACAGACTATTTTTGGTTCAAGGCAAAAATCCTCCAGAACAGGAAAGTGGGAACTGCTAGGTACTTTCTAGGATTTAGATAACCATAGAGCAATTCTTAACTACCAGCACTGTGCATAGGGAGCAGAAAGGTTTTAGAGAGCCTGTAAACAGCAGTTTCCAGCTACACGAAGGCTCCTTGAGAGGAATAAGTCCATGCATATGGTGAATCACACTTAATGATTTACATAAGTTGAATTACCCTTGTATCCATGTAATGTCATCAGCTTGTTCACGGTGAATGATCTTATAGATGTATTCTTGAACTTGCTTTGCACAATTATAGAATTTCAAAAACATATTCCAGCACAGAGAATACTGGCTAACATTTGAGAAAAAACTGAACTTATTTCATATATAAATGAGTTAAGATCAATCAAGTACTTAAGCATAGCTAAAATTTTAAATGGCAAACTTGAAATCAAGAGATTGCTGAAGACACATTGAGCGATCCTTTTTATAATATATAATACAATTTATAGTATATAATTCAATGATCTTAATTTTATTGGGAAGCATTGAAACTGTCATGAAACCCAGAATGCAAATTTTCTCTACCTATCAATCAAAATGCCTACATAGACTCTGTTCTCAGAAAATAGATTCACTGGAAAACAAAGAAAAATATCTTTGAAATAACATATAGAGCAATCAAAGGTAATGCAGTTTTTACTTCAGTTTTTTAATTGTGTGTGAGAAATTACAACACTTGAACGAAAGGAAACCCACAAAAACACATGAAATAACCATTCTATTAAAACTTACATAATGTTTATGTTCATGTTGATTTTTTCATCTTAGGATATTTTCTAAGTGCTCTGTGTAGGCAAAGGGGATAGAACTGAATGGCAAAAAAGTAGTCAATATGGTTTGTGATGGAGCATGGAGCTCTCTGAACAGATGAGAAACACCTTAGAGACAGCACCTCAGCGAGAGGTGACCATATATTTCTTTGGATATGAGGAGTGGTTCTTAAGAATCCAATGTACAGAGCACGAGGGTGTCCACCAGAAACAGCAGAGGGGCCATTAAAAGCCAAGCAGATCTTGTTAGCAACATTATAGAAGTCAGAGTTCAACTCCCTTTGGAGTAATAAAGCATTATGCAGATCTGCTGTAATTCCCCACAGATGATGTTAAGAGTGTAAATAAAGATAAACAAAATGACCTTGCACCAAAGAAAATTAAAAGAGTGTAGAGGTATGCACAATATTTAGATACCAAAGCTGTCATTCAAGACAAGCATGATGTTTGAATAATTTATTAATAAGAATTTACTCAATAATATGTAAAGGAAGACAGAGAATGTAACAAGGTCAAGTAGAAAAGCTGAGAACTCCCAATAACAAAACTAAATTGTTGAAAACATGAGTGTTATAGCAGTTTGAACATAAATGAATAGCAATTAGCAAAATTATTAAATTGAAGCATAGAAAGGAGGAACAGGTGAAGAAGACAGAAGAAATAGTTAATGATACACCATATAAACCTCCAATTGTAGATAATGTGGGATCTTAAAAGTAGGAGAGACAATGATCCTGGGCTATGAGAAGACGTAGACAAATGAAGAGTGTTGCAGATTCTCAAGCCCTTCAAAGCTGAACACATCGCATCAGCCTGCTGAAAGCCAGAACAGAGAGAATATATTAGTTCCAAAGAATAAGGAATACACTGATGGATGAATTTTCAATTAAAGCTGAATGACATTATTAATGTGGTATGAACGCCAAGTTGCAGTTCTGTGTGCAAGTATTGTGCCTCAAGAATTAAGATAAAATCATTTTCAATTTGTACTAAAAAAGAAGCTGTGGTTAGAAGGAAAAGGGCCTCAGATGGAAGTGTAAATTGGAAGAAGGACTAAAAAGTCACAGCAAGCGTAAATACTTGAATTAATGGGACAGGAAGACAATATTTTCAAAGGGCATGTCAAAGGAAAGGGAGTAAATTATATGTCAATCTTAGCACGAAAGAGGAAGTGCTAAGAATTAGATTTAAACTTGCTGCAGAGCCTTTCTTTTTTCGGGGAGGGGCAAGCATTAAATGTGTTAACCTAAGATGTAGTGTCATTTGAGCATACTTCAATTTCTATGTAATAAGGATAATAATAATAAAACTAGGTAGACACTAAATGTAAGAGAAAATAACAAAACAATAACAAAGAAAATTGAAAGGATGAAATAAGAATGGGAAAAATAAGAAATATTGTAAAATAAGAGGTGGAGTACGCTTTAAATAGTATTTAATATGAATGAAATAAATACATTTGAGTACAAAGTTAAAATGACACATTTTGCCATTTTTAAATCGTTTTTTATTGATTTTTATTGAGCTCTACAATTTTCTCTGCTCCCTTTCCTCCATGGTCTCTTAATGGCTGCATAATACTTGACCACAGCCTTCTGGCTTTCATTGTCCCTAGTGAGAATTCAGGTGTAATTCTGATAGGTCTGCCTTTATATGTTACTTGGCCTTTTTCCTTTGCAGCTCTTAATATTCTTTCTTTATTGTGTATGTTTAGTATTTTGATTATTATGTGGCAACGGGACTTTTTTTTTTTTTTTTGATCCAGTCTATTTGGTGTTCTATTTGCTTCTTGTATCTTCACAGGCATATCTTTCTTAAGGTGGGGAAAGGTTTTGTTTTTTTTTCTGTGATTTTGTTAAACATGATTTCTGTGCTTTTGAGTTGAACTTCCTGTCCTTTGTCTATACCTATTATTCTTAGGTTTGGTCTTTTCATGGTGTTCCATATTTCCTGGATATTTTGTGTTAGGCTTTTTTTAGATTTAATGTTTTCTTTGACTGATGAGTCTATTTCCTTTATTGTATCTTCAGCACTTGAGATTCTTTTTCTATCTCTTGTATTCTGCTGTTTATGTTTATATTTGTGGTTCCTAATCGTTTTCTCATGATTTCTGTTTCTCTAATTCCCTCAGCTTGTGTTTTCTTTATTGTCTCTTTCAGTTTTCAAGTCTTGAATCAAGTTTCTTTCTTCTGTTTGATTGCTTTTTCTTGGTTTTCTTTAAGGTCTTTGCTGATATCTTCCAATCTTATGTATGTCTTTACCCCCATTTCTTTCAAGGAATTTCTCATTTCCTCCTTAAGAGTCTTAAACATTCTCCTGAAGTTATTTTTTAGGTCCTTCTCTTATGCTTCACCTATTTGGTTGTGCCAGTCTTGCTGTTGTGGGATCTCTAGATTTTACTCATGCCATGTTGTTCTTTGTGGTGTTGTATGTGTTCTTACTTTATTTACTCATATTTTCCTCTAATTGGTATGGTTGGGGCCATCGGTGACTCTGGAGATTAATCTTCTAGTTGCCAGTGGATCCAAGGCTCAGATGGTTGTTGCTCATGGTACAGTCAGTGCCAAGGTTCTAGTTACCCTGTTGGTCACTCCATGTTCCTGGAGGTCGCTCAGCATTCCCTGGGTTTTCTCTGCTCCCATGGAATCTGTCTCAGGCCTGCTCTGGTCTAAGTTGCTGTCTCAGACTTGTTTCTGTAAATGTCCCTGGTCTGGATCTGCTCCTGTAGTGGTCCCTGACTTTTGGTTGGCCCTGCAAAGCCAGGTCTCTGGCTCTGATCTTCTCCCTCAGAGGGCCCAGACTTGGGTGTGCCAGGACCCACAGAGGACCTCACGTCTGGACCTGCAGATGTTTCTGGTTCTTGCCTACTCTCTGGGAGGTCCCAGACAGATGCCTGGACCTGCAGAGGTCTTCACTTAGGCCTACTCCCTTGAAGCTTTCAGATTCATGCCCAGACTTGCATTGGCGTCTGGCTCTGGACCGCCCACTCAACAGTTGCTCCCCTGTACCTGCTCCTGTGGAGTTCACTGTCTCAGACCCACTCTGGCCTAGTTCGCTGGCTCAGTCATTTTCCCGCAAAAGTCCCTGGTCTGGATCTGCTCCTGCTCCCATGGAGTTCACCATCTCAGACTTGCTCTGATCCAGGTTGTTGGTTCAGTTCTGCTCCTATGGAGTTCCCTGCCTCAGGCCTGTTCTCTGTCAATTACTCTTTTGATAGGCATCAAGACTGGTTGAATAACTTAGCTGTTGTGAATAATGGTATGTTGTTTTAGAGCCTTTTCAGTGCCCAAGAGTGCTATAACTGAATAACATGGTAGTTATTTTGTTACAATTTTTGAAGGACTTCTGATTTCCATAAGGGTGGTACAAGTTCATACCCTCACAAATACTGAAAGGAATCTCTTTCTTGCCATCCTGGCCCATATTTGTTGTCTTTGATGATGACCATTCTGACTGCAGTGAGATAAAAATCTTTGTTTTGTTTTGTTTTCTGAGACAGGGTTTTTCGGTGTAACAGTCCTGGCTGTCTTGGAACTTGCTTTGTAGATCAGGCTGACCTCGAACTCACTGAGAGCCTCCTGCCTCTGCCTCCCAAGTGCTGGGATTAAAGACATGAAACATTACTGCCCAACGTGTGATAGAATCTTTGTTGTTGTTGTTGTTTTTGAGAAAGGGTTTCTCTGTGTAGCTTTGGAGACTGTTCTGGAACTAGTTCTGGTAGACCAGGCTGGCCTCAAACTCACAGAGATCTGCCTGCCTCTGCCTCCCAAGTACTGGAATTAAAGACATGCATGACTACTGCCCAGCATGTGATGGAATCTTAAAGTCATATCAATTTGCATTTCCCGAATGATTTGGAATATTGGATACTATTTCAAATATTTTGTTCATTTCCATTTCTTCTATTTATTTCCTTGACCTAGTTTTTGATTGGACAATTTGGAATTTTTTTTTAGTGTTGTTTTTTTTCCCCCTAGTTCTTTCTCTCTATTTGAGACCCTGTTCAACGTGAATTTCATAAGGGCTTTTTTATTCTGTAGATTGTCTGTTCACTCTGGCCAGGGCATGTCTGCTGCGCAGAAGCTTTTCCATTTCATATAATTGCATGTCAATTCTTGAAATTATTTCCTGTGCTATTACAATCTTTTTTAGAAACTGAGAGGTGTATTTTCTGATGAGTAAAACCATAGTACTAATGTTAACTGAGCCCAGCACTGTGCTTGTGGTGATCATTATTTAAATCATCCTTAAGACAAACACAGAAGGTAGGTGTCACTTTACTATTTTATTTTGATTAAAAAAAATGAGTTACACAGCAGTAGTAGGGTTGAGATTTCTTTTTTTTTTTTTACTTTGCTATACTGACACTGAGACACCAAGCTCAATGCCCAGTAGTACTTTTTTTTTTTTGCATGAATTCTAGTTTGTCTTAATAATAAAAACCCTGAGTCAGATATAGGGGTTAATGCTAAGGCATTAACAGACAGGCTAGCTACTAGAGAGTTCTTTTACCTGTACCAATGTTCAGACTGAAGGGGCGATCCTGTCTTCAGACTGCATCTCCAGACTCCATCTGTCTCCACCAAGCCTCAGAATGCAACTGTCTCCATTAAAACTCAGACTGCACTGAGCTCCTGCTTCCTTCTGCCTTACATTCCTCTCTCCATCCAGCCTTACCACTCCTGTCTCCACCTCCTTACTGCTGGAATTAAAGGCGTGGGATCCCAAGTGCTGGCATCTTTGTGTGAGCTGTTTCTTTTTTAGACAGATTCAATCTTGTGTAGCCCAGGGTAGACTTGGACTAACAGAGATCTTCCAGCCCCTGTCTCCTGAGTCCTGGGATTAAAGGTGTGCCACCACTCCCTGGCCTCTAGAGGTTAAGCTCTGTACTCTGATCTTTAGGCAAGCTTTATTTGTTAAAACATAAACAAAATATGGCTACAGTACTTCACTGAGGTTAGAACACCATCTGTAGAAACAATTACTCACACTGCATGTGTTTTGTAGAAATATAATAACAGTAAAAGAGTAGGGTCATTGTAAAGAAATGCAACCAGTGAATTTGAAATAATTCTAGCTCTTGGGAGGCTAAGACACAATGACCCTGCAAACCAAGTCAGTCAATGTTCTCTGGGAAAGGTAATTCAACAGGGAAAGAAGAGGGGAATAAAAAGCTAGAGAAGACAAGAATAGAATAGACTATGGCTGACTTGCTAAACTGATGTTGGATAGTAAATACAGAATAAATAAATGTGACGGGAAGAAGCCTGGATCGGAATAGAGAAGGTATGTCTGGTTGTTTGCTAGTTATCATCTATGTCACCCCATATCTTGGGGTTCCTCCCACACCCCCAAAATATCCTTTTACAAACCAGTCACTCCTCTGAGAAGTTACACTTTAGATGCTGGTCCCATCTTAACGGTAGTTCTTCAAGGGTCAATCTGTAAGCATTGCTCATTCCCCACGTCTTCTTTGAGAAATGGGGTTACTGGTGCTAGTCTGGTCAGTGACCAGTCAGTGCCTTACAGGCTGAGGTGCAAACCCTCATCACCCCTCTGGGAGTCTCTGGAGTCTGATGGAGAATATCAGCACCACCCAAGAGCAGCCCATTGTGAAGTGGAATCACAGATGGTGGTCTGTTCTTAGAAGTTGGATTTTGAATATTGGACCCACCCCTGCTCAGATCCTTCTCAATGTTCAGTGTTCTGCTTAGATCTCCAGAGTCTGTATTTCTTGGGATCTGACCCAGTTTTGATCTTTCGGAATACTGAGTCATTTTGATTCAGTTTCTTCCCTAAAGACTAGGATTTAGAGACGTTTCCTGTGTCCCTTTTACAGAGTTTCCCACCAGTGCTGGGTACTAAATTAGAAGGTACTAAATTGCTGGGATGCTCAGCAGGGTTTTTTTTTTTTGTTTGTTTGTTTATTTTCTTTTGAGATGGCCTTTGGTGTTTACTCTAGCTAAGTGCTGAGAAGCGAGCATTCCCTGGCATTCCTTCTCTCTCCTCCTGTGCTGCTGCCAAAAGCCTTTTGAATGTCACCTCTGCACCCGCCATTTCTTCCCTTTAAAACCATCATTCCTCACATTCTGTGCTCACATCTCTTTCAAAGTAGATAGCCAAGCTTGGGGAGACTGTCCTGCTTCAATGGCCGTGAAGGCCTGTATGACCAAAGCCACATCGCGACGCTGTGAAACCCTTATGCGATGAATACACCACAGGCACACCAGGGAGGCAAGCACCATTAAACCTGTCAGGGCTCCTATCCCCACCCACTCTTTCAGATGGTTCATGGCTGTAATAATCCAGGAAGATGAGGCTTGCGCACTGCACTTGAGGCAAGCATACATCAACCTCAAGAAGAGAAATTCTGAGTGCTTGTGGGTTGGTGTCTATCTCCCACCTCTGTGAAAAGGACACCGGACGGGTATAATATTCTCTGCTTGGATGACATCTGGAAAGACATTAGCACATGTCCCATTTCTAACAGAGATCAGACCTCTACTCTTGCCTGTTGCTTTGCAAAAACAAAAAGGGGGAACTGTAGAGAGCTGCGTGGAGCCACGCCTAAAAGATGGCGCTGGCTTCCTCCCTCCACGATCCCGAAAGTGAGCGCTCTCTGACAAACAACTCCTTATTTGGCTAAGGCCGGACTCTTGCGATCATCACCTGATGATCGCAATCGGTTTGCATATGCGTGGACCAATGGACGGTGCCCACATGGCTATCCAGGGTGGGTAGCCCAGGCCTACTTAAGGGCTGGGAGAGGCTTGCCCGGGGAGAGAAGAGAGAGAGAGATACAATCGTAAAAAAGGTCCTTAATAAACTGTCTGCAAGAAGAAAAAAAAAATCATCATTCCTGAATATACAGTGCAGACATTCTGAATGTTTGTCTTTTATTGTAATTTCCACTTTTTTTTCTACCATTGGCATTCCCTCTTATTGGGTAAATAAAGGGAACTCCCCAAAGCTAGTGTCTTAGTTAGGGTTTCTCTTGCTGTGAAGAGAAACTATGACCACGGCAGCTCTTATAAAGAAAAACTTTTAATTGGGGTGGCTTGTTGTTTCAGAGGCTTAGTCCATTATCATTTCGGTGAGAAGCATGGTTGCATGCAGGCGGACATGGTGTTGGAGAAGGAGCTGAGACTTTTACATCTGCATTGGCAGGCATTGAGAAGTGAACTCACTGGGCATGGCTTGAATGTATTTGGAACCTCAAGCCTTCTTCCACAGTGACACACTTCCTCCAATCAGGTCACACCTATTCCAACAAAGCCATTCCTCCTAATAGTACCACTCTGTATAGGCCCAGCATTCAAACACATGAGCCTATGGGGGCCAAATTATTTAAACCACCACACCTAGTGAATCCATCTGGAATAGATGACTTGGGACATTGTCTCCAAAGGCTAGGGTAACACACACAACTTCTGATATCTATTATCAACTTTCTCTGGCTCATTCCTTGGATATTCCAGCTGACTGTATCTTAATGTGACTAGCTTTCTCCTTTCCCAAGTCAGGGATCTATCAACCAGTACTCTAGTATTGAAAATCTCCTTGTCCCAGTTTGTTTTTGTTAATTTGACATAAGCCAGTGTATTAGTCAGGGTTCTGTAGAGGAACAGAACTGACAGAATGAGTGTATCTGTCTGTCTATCTGTCTATTCGTCTGTCTGTTTGTCCATGTATGTATGTATGTATGTATGTATGTATGTATGTATCTATCTATCTATCTATCTATCTATCTATCTATCTATCTAGGGGATTTATTAGAGTAGCTTATAGATTGTGGTCCAGCTAGGCCAACAATGGCTGTCTACTAACAGAAAATCCAAGAATCCACTGTTGTTCAGTCCACGAGATTGGATGTCCCATTTGGTCCTCAGTATACACTGGAATATGAAGGAAGTAGTGGCAGTGAAGGCATGGACTTGCCCGTGAGAGTGAGGGCAAGCAGGTCAGGAGCAAAGACTTCTTCCTTCTTTGTCCTTTATGAGGGCTTCCTTCACAAGGTGTGGCCTAGATTAAAGGTGAATAATTTCACCTCAAAAATTCTAGATTAAAGGAGGGTCTTTGCACTTCAAATGGTTTAAGAAAAATCCCTCAAAGGTGTTCCTAGCCCCTTGGGTTTTAGTTAATTCCAGATGTAGTCAAGTTGACAATCCAAAGAAAACCATCACTGCTAGAGTCACTGGGAAAGTGGGAATCTCAGTTGAGAAAGTGCCCTGAACTAAAGGAAGCTAGGGCAAGCCTGTGGGGTTGTTTATTCATTAATGATTGATATGGGAGGGAGCAGCCCACTTAGCGCAGTGCCATCCTCTAGGCAGGTAGCCAACAGCTATGTGAGAAGAAGGTTCAGAGAACTGGAACATGAGAAGAAGCAGCACTCTTCCGTGTTTCTGCTTCTGTTCCAGCTGCCAGGTTCCTGCATGGAATCCCTGACTTCACTAGATGGTGGCGAACCCTGCGAGTCATAAGGCTGAAATACGACCTTTCCACCCAAAGTTGCCTTTAGTTAGGGTGTTTTCATCACAGCAACAGCAACCCTAACTAAGACACATGTCTTTGTTATTGTTATTTGTTCTTGGTATTATTCCAGTGCCTTTAGTATGATGAGCAAATGCTCTGCTACTGAGCCTTTGTCCTCAATTCCAGTTTTGAGTTTACCCTTAACAACTCTACATATTTGTAGGTCACATTGTGATGCTTCAACATTTAATTCACAAATAAATATGAAAAGTGTCAGAGTCAAGGGTATTTAGAAGGAGAAAAAAGGAAAAGAAAACAGCTTTTCTCACATTCTATGCCTTAGAAATAGGTGACTTTGGCTGACTCGTGTTTAAGGTGAGGGAATGAGACTTCATCGTTTGATAGCAGTGATGTGCAAGACTTCCTGAGCATATTCAACATGACTGTAAAAGAATGACGTCTTAACCATTATGTGAAGGGAAGCAATGGGGTAGGACAGGTCTGTGTGTGCTGCCAGAGAACTGCATCCAAGCTTTAGGGACACGTGAAGTGTCTTCATAATATTTTATAGGTGAAAATTCTACAGATGTATGTCTTCATGGACATATTTGTATTTGTTCTCACGTACAGCATTTCGGAAAGCACACCAGGAGCTGAAGGACTTTCCGTTGTACTTCACACTCTTCTGAGTAGTTTGAATTATTTACAGTAAGAAGACTTTTGTTATTTTAATATTAATTTTAAATTTAAAAACAAATATTCTGTGATGCATATAATAGAGTTCTCACCCTTGAACTAGATTTCAGTAAGTGAGATTACTGGTGGAGTGTAAAATGAAAAAAAAAAAAAAAGTGGCGCATTCAAGATAATGGTTAGCTCTAGGTTGGAAAGTACGAAATGTCCTAGAAGGCTGATATTTGGATCGAGCACTTTCCTTCAATTTCTCCTCCTTTTCAGTATAATAGGGGGGAATTATATTTGAGGGTGACTTAGGTCCCTTGCAGTTCTTATGCTCTATAGATCATGAGCCAGATGAGGCAGAAAGGCCAAAAGGCAGGGCAAAGATTACAGAAATTATATTGGAGAAATACCTTCATTTTCTCAGCGCCATCCACTTGCCAGGGAAAGAGCAGCTGCTACAGGGTGGACATGATCACAACACTCTGTAGAGCGGGCATCTCCAGACAGCAGCCTGCAGCTCTGATTCACAGTACAGATCTTTAGCTTTGCCACAGTGGCAGAAGGGAAGACTTTCAGTTTTGTTAATTTTCAAGGTTTTTCCCCCAAAGAATTGTCCTCATCTTTTCCTCATTTTTTTTTCTCTTTGAAACACAATCCACCTTAAAAGAAAAAAAAAAAAGAAAGAAAAGGAAAAAGGAATGGATTCATCAGTACAAGGCCACTCCTAAAAACAAACCAAAGAGAGCTCATTTAATTTCATTTAATTTATAGTTTAGCTTTCTAAAGTTTGCTGCTGATGATCTTAGGTTCATTGACTTGGTAAAGAAGTTTTCAGCAGGTTGTGGGGTACGTTTCAGAGCCCCAGGAATCCAGGGCTGAAAGCATCACAGCGTTCTTTTCTCTTTCTAGTATGGCAATCCTTCTGTCTTTCAGAAATTTCTTCTTTTAACATCTACACAGAACTGGAAGCCCCCTTTTTTTCTCCCCACAGAACAATATTCTAATTGCATTGGGTTCTTAATCCAAACCATAAGAACTTATTTGAGCCACAGTGCACCTAAATCAGAGTATTTCAAGAGAACGTGGACCAGACAGTGAAGCCTTGGGAGTTAGTCTGTTTGCATCCTCAGACCCGAAGAGGACAGCTGGGGGAGGGGAGGGGAGACAAAGCAGCTTACGGAGGGAGGGTAAAGATAACCCCCCACAGACAGAGAGAGAGAGAGAGATGTATATGAAAATGTCATTAGGAATCCCATCATTTGTACACTAATGGACTTTTGATTTTTACTGGGATTGAAGAATTTGACAACTCTATAAGACAGTCTTATTAACAGTAAGGCATATTTTTCTGTCATCTTTTATGTTTTTTATTTTTGGAGTACTGATTTTTTTTTGTTAGACAGTTTCTAATGTTTCTAGCCTTCCATAGATTTTGTTTATTTATTTGTATTTTGAGCAATTGATCAAGTAATATTATTTTCTGTTCATCCTGAGCCTTGATGAAGGGGTGAAATGGTAAGTAAGCCTCTGGTCTGGTCAGAGGTCCAGTGCGGGAAAGATCCCAGCTAGGGCAGTGTCCCACAGAGGACAGGGTCACAGCAAGAGCCACAAGAGAGTAAGGGTAGCAGCTTGAAGAGGTTCTGGCTCCCTGTATATAGGGAACATTAACTGGTTATTGACGAAGTTATTGGAGAAAACTTCCTTTCTTATATAGTCACGATGCAACATTTTCCCATAAAATGCCGTGTCCTCTTCAGCTGCCAAGCTGACATCACCCACTTTCTGATGGAGTTCAGCACTCCACCATGGATGGCTTCTGGGCAGCAGGGCACTGGGCCTTGTGCCAGCTCCCTCCACTTCACACTTCACTCTGCCTTTGTTCTTCTCTGTCCACTTGGCTCTGCTGTCCCTTGTGCCTCAGGAGGTCTGGTGGCAGGTGCCAAATGGTTAAGGTAGAGCGCTTACTAGGAATTCTTTAGTTTTTTTTCTTTGTTTTTCCTATTATAAATTTTCTTAAATATTCTGTTCCATTTCCTAATGGTTCTTGTTTGAATATAGTCTTAATTTTGTGTAATGTTAGCCAGCTGTGTTTTTTTTATTTTTTGTTTTATTTATTTATTAATTAAAGATTTCTGTCTCTTCCCCGCCACCGCCTCCCATATCCCTCCCCCCTCCCCAATCAACTCCCCCTCTCTCATCAGCCTGAAGAGCAGACCGGGTTCCCTGCCCTGTGGGAAGTTCAAGGACCTCCCACCTCTTTCCAGGTCTAGTAAGGTGAACATCCAAACAGCCTAGGCTCCCACAAAGCCAGTATATGCAGTAGGATCAAAACCCAGTGCCATTGTTCTTGACTTCTCAGCAGTCCTCATTGTCCGCTATGTTCAGCGAGTCCGGTTTTATCCCAGGCTTTTTCAGACCCAGTCCAGCTGGCCTTGGAGAGTTCCCGATAGAACATCCCCATTCTCTCAGTGTGTGGGTGCACCCCTTACGGTCCTGAGTTCCTTGCTCGTGCTCTCTCTCCTTCTGTTCCTGCTTTGGACCTTGGGGTTGTAGTCCGGTGCTCCAATGTGGGACTCTGTCTCTGTCTCCTTCATACTTGGATTTTTTTCTAGTATTCTGTTAACTCTTCCAGTAATGATCAGTTAAATATAATTCAAGGATAGAGAAATGGTAGACTAGTCTTCCCTCAAGTGTATAGTCTAATTAGACACAGAGAAACACTGCATTATTTCACTTATATGTGGAAATGAAAAAGGTCAAATTCATACCAGAATCATGTTACCAGAGGCTAGAAATGGGGATGTGAGTGGATACAGAGGAGACACTGGTCAATAGGCATTAACTTATTTTTAAATAGGTTAATTCTCTCTAGAGTTCTATCTGTCTGATGACTATAATTAGTAATAATGTATTGCATGTTTCAAAATAACTTCAAAAGGAAAATTCTGAACATTTTCACTATAAAAACTAATAAATATGATCTGATAAAATGCTAATTAGCCTCATTTTTATCACTGCATCACGTCTATTTGTGTATCAAAATATCACATTTTACTTCATAATTATGAATATCTATTATTTGTAAATTATAAGTAAACCAAAACAGAAGGAAGAGCCCAGTTGGGGAGAATTGTTCTACTGAGAAAAGGGCAATATAAAATAATTAGAAAAGAAAAAATCTTTTCGGCTAGAATATACTGTAGACATTCATTTCCTTAGGAAAATAGGTGTTGTGGAAACTGTGATTGTGTTCTTATGCTTACTAAATTATGGTACACTGTAGCATATTAGCCTTAAGAGATATATTCCATTTTACACAATAATTCCTTATTATATTTTTCAGTAACTGTAGCACAAAAACAAATTCAGGAAGTCACTTACTTAAGACACAGTCAGAAAAGGTTCATGGAGAAGGTTTTCCTGGACAGTGTAGGAACAGGTAGTAAGTAGGGGATATGCAGAGCTCAAAGTCCCTATTCTTGGGACCCGTGACCACCCACCATGATCACAGTGTAGGCTTCATCTCCTTTTCAGGTGTTCAGCTCATTAATGTTTAAATTAATATCTTATGCTATCAGACAAAGTAGTAAGTGTCCTTCATTATAGAATTTTCATTCCTTGTCTTGTTGCTCTTCGGTTGCTGTGAAGAGACACCTTAACCAAGCTAACTCTTACAAAAGAAAGCCTTTAATTTGGGACTTGCTTACAGTTTCAGAAGGTTAGTACATTATCGTTATGGTGGGGAGAATGGAGGCATACATGCGTGGTGCTGGAGAAGTAGCTGAGAGCTCTATAACCTGATCTATAGGCAATAAGCAGAGCGGGTAATAGAGAGAGACAGAGACAGACAGACAGACAGAAAGACAGAGAGAGTCAGAGACACTTAGAGGCACAGAGAGACAGAGACCAGACCCTGGGGCTCGTGACACCTTTCCTCCACAAAGAACACACCTACTTCAAAATAGTCACACTTCCTAGTCCTTTCCAAACATTTATCAACTGGGCATGAGACATGCAAACATATGAGCCTATAGGAGCCATTCTCATTCAAACCGCTGCATACATAAGTGTTATTATAATTTATTCTCATCCATGAGTGTCGCTCTCAATCATACTGGATACTTGTGCATTCGTTTTCCTGTCCTTAATAAGGAGTTTCTGATGCAGACCTGCCTGTTGTGGAAGTCAAAGACAATCTCTCAGGCAGTTCAGATGTAGGCGGGCCACACTTGGGCTACTCCCAAACTCCATTTTACTTTTAACTGAGCTTAGTAGACATTGTAAGATTTTTCTTTAGAAATAAAAATTTCCAAGCAGCTAGTGTAATATTCAACAACTTTCCATAGTAGCCCGAATCTGATGGCTAGGGCACACTGACAGATCCCATCATTCTTGGCATAGCTTTTTTTCCTTGGCCCCCATTTCCTTCCTGAATATACTTTAGTTCTTTGTTTGCCACGAAGCACACCTGCTTCCCCCGGATTCTAACAGCTTCGCCAGCAATTGCCAGCCACCTGGCAAGCAGCATTACCACCTCTCCTGCTTCAGTTGGGTTCCTGCTGTGGCAACCCTATTACCCTCCCAAGACCTGTTCTCCAGCTCCTCCACTGTCACCATGTCCCCTTGCCCTTCACTTCAAAGCCTCCATGAGCTACCTGCCAAGAAACCAATAGTGATACTCCTCTCCAGCCATAGCTGTGTTAATTTCTGTATGTGCATTTTAGTACCTTTTAAAGCCCTGTCATTTATCTCTGCAGATGCCACTGTGTCCAGCCGTCCATTGCTTTCAGAATCGTACAGTCTGTGTGCCAAAGAACTCAATATTACAGCATCTCCTTCTGTTAAAGGTAAGCGTTACAATGACATTGATAATTTAAATTTTAAAAACGAAATTCCCAACCAAGATGATTATTATGCTACTTGCAGACAATAAATTGCTATTATGACTATCACCTAGTGCTTTTGTAAATAATGTCATTCTTTCTGTAGACCTTATGGGACCGTTGTACCCAGACCTACTTTCTCTATTCAATGTAATGAAAAGTTCCTATAGAATTGCCTGGCCCATGCACATCATATGACATCCTCTCCATTCATGGTGGAATTTGGATTAGACATTCTTAAAGATTGTTTTGTTGCTCTGGGACCTCGTCTGTGCCCACTGAGAATTTTCTCTGACCACTTTTCCCCCCACAAATTCTTGTCGGGAGCATTTATCACAAGCTATTGTAGACCATGATGCATGTACAGTTTATAAATTAACTGATTGTAGGCCATGATGCAATTATAGCTTTTTGCAATTGATAATCCAGATGTCAACCCACCTGAGAAATTATTCTCAGATGGAAGAACCCTGCCTAGCAGGGCCTGCAGGACCACGGACTCTGAAAACTGTTGCTTTCATCTGTAATTTTCTTGTGCAGTAACAGCTATGGTGTCTCCCCATTATCATGCATTTTCATGTAATGTGTACACATAATCTCACAATTACTTCTCAGTCTTTGGGCACAAATATTTGTGGATGGTCAAAAGGATGACTTCTCTCTATACTATGTTCTCCACATTGCAGTGAGAAATTTAGAAACCTGTTCTCTGCCATTAGCCTTACTGACAGAGCAAGTTGGCCAGACATGTGTCCTTCTGGAAAGATCACAAGTGGAACATTCATAGATTTTACTTATGGAATTGTAGGATCTGGCTTTGTAGGACTTAAGCCATTATAGGATTTATGATGAATTAGGGTGGTATTGTAGATATCTATCCTTGTTCTATCTTAGTCCTTCAAGAGACCAACAGCACCTAACTGACTAACCATGTCCAGATATTATTAATCACACTTAAGAAATGTAAAATATACAGATATCCTTTGCCTTTTCCTTAGATCTCTCAATGGTTTAGTTTCCTTACTTTGTAACCTATAGCTGTCCCTTTAAATGTTGGTGGGGACCTCCCCACAGTTGCAGCTGCAGTTAGTTTCAAACTAACTTGTAAGTTTTGCTACATATCTTCAAAGTATGCCTGTATCCCTGAGAATTTTCCTTGTAGTTTTATTACTAACAAGTTGCTAATGGATGGATATATATGCTTGGAAATTTGTAATGGAAGAAGAAGTAGAATAAGAATATAGAAATAAGAATGTAGCAGAAATAGATTGAGAAGAAATAAGATGGAGAAGTAGAAGAAGAAGAAAAATAATGTAAAGTAATTACAACAGGGAATGAATTGGAATAGAGTATTGGAACAGAGAACTGGAATTAGAATTGAGACAGAGAATTAGAGCAAAGAAATTATAGGCAATTAAGACAGAAGAATTAGAGTAGAGATAGCAGAATAAATAGAGAAAAATAAAGAGCACATGAAATAGAAAGAAGATATGAGAGATTATTTTTTTCCTATAGCCATCAGACTTTAGTTCCTATGCTTATTGTGGCTTCTTTTTTTGAATCCTGAGTGGAAATCTTCAAGGCAGGCCCTAGAAGTTTTTCAATATATTCTGAACTCCTTCAGCCCAATAAGTGTTCCTGCATTAACTATCTTTACCTTACATTTTTAAAGCCATTTGGTGGGACTAGGGATGTGAAAATGTTGTACTTCCATATGCTCAAACAGTACAGCAAGCTAGGTGTGTGGTGTTGTATGCCTGTTATCCCAGAACTGGAAAGATCAGAAGGATCAGGAGTTTGAGGTCAACCTCAGGTGCTTAATGAGTTCAAGGCAGTCTGGGCAAAAGCAGCTCTGCATCAAAACAAACAGAACTCCCCACCCAAACCCCAAGAAACAAAACAAGGACTTGTGGCAGGGAGCAATGTATTATCTCTTCTTTCTATTCTGTATGTAGCATGGCAATGCTGCGTGAACACGGGTACAGGAGTTGTGCCACCATCACAGCTTCCCTCCACTTCATCTGTACCATCTCGAGTTATATCTACATCTTTCCCACTTCTCACAACTCAGGCACTCCATTGGAAATTATGAGTTTGTAAACATTTCCTGGGAAATCATGGCTTTTTACTAGTTTAACACAATCCATAAGCAATTAAAAACGACACCACAACCTGTTGTAACTAGATAAGGATTTGTGATTGCTCCAGTTCCTTCCCTTAGACTATGCCATGGGCACAAGAGACTCTGCCTCAATCAAAACAAAAGAAAGTTGCACAGATACTTGGCTGTACAACGGGGTTTCTCAAAGTTGGCATTGTTGATATTTTCTACCAGATAAATTCTTGGGTGGGTGGGGAGTGTTCTGTAGCTGTTCTTTCCTTTCCTTTCTTTCTTTCTTTCTTTCTTTCTTTCTTCCGAGATTAGAGTTTACATGCCTTTGGGGGAAGTTTAGAAGTGTTGCTGAGTTCTATCACCTTTATTCTAGTTACCTTTTTTCCTTTCATGGTGTGACATAATTCAAAACGGGAACACACATTGCCAAGCCTGCTTTGTTTAATTTTTCCCACAATTTTAGGTGATCTGAAATCTAAGCAATTCAGTCCTCCTCATTACATTTGCAGAAGACTATTCAGCTATATAATTTTTACTTTATCTCAATTTTATTTTGAATATATTGAATAAGTATATTTAAGACCCAAGAAACTTAATCTCTGATTTGCTTTGAAGATAGATAATTTATGAAACTTTAAAGAACAGGCAAGAGTTCACACCACCTAAAATTAATATAGCAAGGCAATTATGAATCTAACCTTCTCCAAGCAGTAAAGAAATGTGACAAACTTCCTGTAAATGAGTTGCTGTCTATGTTTAGGAAAACTGAGAACCCATTATCCAGGTTATCAGCACTCAATTATTAAAAAAATATTTTAATTAAAGTATAAATCTATAACTTCCCCGTTCCTTTCTTTCCTTCGGATGCTACTATATTCCCTTTCTCTAATTCCTCCACAGTCCCATTCTGTATCTTTACTCTTTCTTAATTGATGGTCTCCTTTTCTTTGATTATTATTACTGCATATATATATATGTGTGTGTATATATATATATATATACATATCTACATGTGTGTGTGTATGTATATGTGTATATGTTTGCACAAATATATAAAACAACATGATGAGTTCACTTTTGTTTGTGTATATGTGATTTCAGGAATCTTATCATCCAGAGAAGCTTTTTTCTTCTTATTTATTTGTTTTAAACTTTCGTTTTATTAATCTTTGTGTCTTTCACATCACCCATCTCAATCCCAGTCATTCCCTTGTCTCTTTGTATTTGCTCTCTGCCCTTGTAACCTCTGTTCCTAAACTAAACTAAACTAAAATAAAATAAAAAGGGGGGAAAAAGGAAAAAATCAATATGGAAGCTGTGTTGAGACACAGTGAGTCACGCAGTAAACCCCTTTGTCCATGTATCTTTACTTGCCAAGTGTTTACTGCAAGAGTCACTGGTCTGGTTCGAGGCCTCTGGTTTCTACTACACCATCAATGCTGGGTCCTCACTGGAGCTCTTCTTGACTATCCTGTTGTTTTGTGTCATGGAGATCCTGAAGCTTTGGGACTTCAGGACCGGCCTCTTTACGTGCTGCAGTGGATAACAGATGAGGTAGATGTTAGGGTGGGCCAACTCTTAACCCTGATTCTGGATCTGAGTAGTTGCAGGGTTGGTCATCTACCAGCTCCCCCTTTTCCTCAGCACAAGGGTGAGCTCTCCCACATTGCCCTGGCTACTTCCCCTTTTGCAGCAATGAGCAAGGGGCCTGGCCAGTTCTCCTGCTTTCACACCATTGTAGTAATAGGGGCGGCGGGGCTGCGTTCCCAGCACCCCGGCCGCCTGCTCGGCTAGCTTATGCCCCGAAATAACAACACACAAACTGTATTCATGTAAACATTGCTTGGCCCATTCTCATCTAGGCTAATTCTCACATATTAATTTAGCCCATTTCTAATCATCTGTGTGTAGCACCCCAAGGTGCGCTTACCGGGAAGATTATAGCCTATGTCCATCCTGGGTCGGAGCTTCATCCAGGGAGCGGGGCATGGCGTCTCTCTCAGGCGTCTGCTCCAGAGAGGAGAGCTGTCAATACTCTGCTCACTTCCTCTTCCTCCCAGCGTTCTGTTCTGTTTACTCCTCCGACCTATCCTCTAACCAATAAAATGGGCCAAGGCAGTTCCTTTATTAGCCAATGACCTTCCTCCATCACACCGTCATGGCTGCCTAGCTCTTATGATCACAGGACCAGCGCTCCCACCTCAGGCAGGTCTTGAGGCAGTGAGTAGTAGAGGTGGTAGTGGCATTCTCCCCGGCCCCACACACCACCTAGTGGCAGATGAAGGGCAGGGCCAGATCTCCCATGCCTACTTCTTGGGAGTGGTTCACCTGCACCCAGTCAATAGGGTCAGCTCTAATGTGCTGCCCAGGTGAGGTGCTTGGCCCCCTTTGCCTAGTGCTGCAGCTGGTAATGGGGAGGGTCAGTTCCCTCACCCACCACGGGAGGTAGGAGCAAGGTGGGGAGGGAATCTTTTTCTCACCCACACCACCACATGGCAGACAAGGTGGGATGTGGCCAGCTATCTCACTTTCACATCCCCAGGGTCAGTTCACCCTCGCCTCCACCAGCAGGGTCGGCTCTGCTGTGCTATCCAGAGGAGGAGCAAGGCCTGCTTTCCTGAGTGCTGCACTGGAAGAGTGAGGGTTGGCTCCCTGGTCTGTCTGTCGCTGTTATTTGCCTCTCCTTCCTCCGCCTTCTGTTCTTTGGAAGAGGGAGGGTTGGCTTCCTTGTCTGTCTGTCCCTGTTATTTGCCTCTCCTTCCTCCTTCTTCTGTTCTGACCTTGCTCCAAAGCCCCCATGGGCACTTAATGTTAACGAAAACATTTGTGTATAAGTTCTGACTATTCAATTTGGGAGGCAGTGGGAGGCACTGAGCGATATTTCTAAACTTATTGGTGATGAGACCTTAGATATAGCTTGGGATAATATTGTTGCTGCGTGGTCCAGACATCTGTCTCTTAAGCCAAGAGACAACTGACCCGAAGTGAATAACTAAATCCCATCACTGATCTTGGCTCTAGATTCCTGATAATATGGTGATTGACAAGATAAAACAGAATTTTCATAGGTGAAGAAAAATATAAGAATAAACAAAAAGGAAAAACAAAAGCAAATTCCTATATGGATGAACTATATTAAACGATGAACTGAGCACAACAGAGATTTTTTGACACAGCCACTGAAACATTACATCAGCATATAAACTTATTGCTTTGAAATGGATTTTTCTAAAGATAATTTTGATATATATTCATACATGTATATTTTTACATTCATACATGAATATTTATACATGTTTATTTTCATTGTTTTTAACTCTTTTGGCTCCTTTGGGCTCTTTTTGGGGCCCACTGGTGTAGGATGTGTTGTTTTCATTGGTTGAATAAAGAAAACTGCCTTGGCCTAGTTGATAGGGCAAACTCAGGTAGGTGGGGAAGACAAAACAGAATTCTGAGAGGAAGAAGGCAGAGGCAGAGAGCTGCCTGCCATGAAACCACAAGGTCAGACATGTTAAATCTTTCCTGGTAAGCCACGGCCCCGTGGTGATACACAGATTACTAGATATGGGTTAAACTAATATGTGAGAGTTAGGCAATAAGAGGTTAGAACTAATGGGCCAGGCAGTGTTTAAATGAATACAGTTGCCGTGTATCTATTTCAGCTGTAAAGCTAGCCAGGAGCCAGGCGCCCGAACGCAGCCTGCTGCTCCCTATTACAACAACCCACCACCCAGCTCCCCAATAAATACACACACATAGATTTATTCTTTCTTATGAATGCCCAGCCTTAGCTTGAATTGTTTCTAGCCAGCTTTTCCTAACATAAATTATCCCATCTACCTTTTGCCTCTGGGTTTTTACCTTCCTCTATTTCTATACATTTTTTCCTTCCTTCCTATTCTGTGTCTGACTGTGCAGCTGGGTGGCTGGCTCCCAGCATCCTTCTCTCCTTCCTTTCTTGCTCTTCAATCCCCTCTTCCCAGCTTTCTCCTTCTGTTTATTCTTTCTGCCTGCCAGCTTCACCTATCCTCTCTCCTGCTTTGCTATTGGCCATTCAGCTCTTAATTAGACCAATTGTGTGTTTTAGACAGGAAAATTAACAGAGCTTAAGAGAGTTAAACAAATGCAACATAAAAGAATGCAACATATCTTTGTATCATTAAACAAATGTCCCACAGCATAAATAAATGTAATACACCTTAAAATAATATTTTACAATGCATTTTTACTGTTTATGATATTTTCAATATTAGATATAGAAAAATAAATATGAATATTTTTATATTGAATAAAGTATGTCTATCATAGGCAATACACAGAAAATACAAAAACCATAAAATGAAATGACTCTTTTTTTTTTTTTTTTTGAGACAGAGTGTTTCTATATAGCCCTGACTTTCCTGGAACTAGTTCAACCAGACTAACTTCAAAACCACAGAAATCTGCCTGCCGTTGTTTTCCAAGTGCTGGTCTTTTATTTAAAAATTGATTTTTATTGAGCTCTACATTTTTCTCTGCTCCCCTCCCTGCCTTTACCCTCATTTGTAACCCTCTCCCAAGGTCCTCATGCTCCCAGTTTACTTAAGAGATCTTGTCTTTTTCTACTTCACATGTATGTTTCTCCTAGGATCCTCAT
Organism: Microtus oregoni; assembly: GCF_018167655.1. NCBI lineage: Eukaryota > Metazoa > Chordata > Mammalia > Rodentia > Cricetidae > Microtus > Microtus oregoni. The sequence goes on from NW_024543082.1 coordinate 15,830,540, forward strand.
TGTTGTCTAGGTTCTCTGGGATTGTGATTTGTGGGCTAGTTTTCTTTGCTTTATGTTTAAAAAACCACTTATGAGTGAGTTCATGTGATAATTTTTTTTCTGTATCTGGGTTACCTAGATAAATGTTTTCTAGATCCATCCATTTTCCTGAATAATTCAAGATGTTGTTATTTTTTCCTGCGGCATAGTACTCCATTGTGTAAACATACCACATTTTCCTTATCCATTCTTCTGTCTAGGGGTATTTAGGTTGTTTCCAGGTTCTGGCTATGACAAACAATGCTGCTGTGAACATAGCTGAGCACATGTCCTTGTGGTACAATTGAGCATCCTTTGGATATATACCCAAAAGTGGTATTACTGGGTCTTGAGGAAGGTTGTTTCCTAATTTTCTGAAAAGTTGCCACACTGACATCCAAAGGAGCTGTAGCAGTTTGCATTCCCACTGGCAATGCAGAAGTGTTCCCTTTACCCCCAACCTCTCCAGCATAAGTTCTTATAGGTGTAAGATGGAATCTCAGAGTGGTTTTGATTTGCATTTCTCTGAAATGACTTTTTAATGTGTGTGTATGTATGTGGCATACACACATGCACGTGTATGTGCACATACCTGTGCACAGAGCTAGAAGGAGAATATGTTTTGAGACAGGGTTTTTCAGTTGACCTGGAGTTAGGCTGGTGACTGTCAAGGCCCAGTTAGGACTGTGTCCTATTGTTCTAGCTTTATAGGTGTACATGGCCATGCTCAGCTTTTTTGTTTTTTAACTTGGTGTTGGGCATTTGAATGTGGGTCCTCATGCTTGAGCATCAATTGTTCTGATCCACTGAGACATCTATCAGCCCCAGAGGTTACTATTTTAACTTAGTCTCTTAATCTTTCCTTTTTTTCTGAATTAAAAACTGTTAAGAGTGTATAGTATTTTGAATTTTATTTTTATCACACACCATAAAAAAAACTTTTGAGATTTTGTCTTAGGGTGGCTATTGCTGTGATGAAAACTATGCTGAAAACAAATAAGGAAGGAAGAGTTTATTTCATTCACATTTCCATATAACAGTTCATTCTCAGAAGCAGTGAGGACAGGAAATAAAGCAAAGCAGGATCCTGGAGACAGGAGCTGATGGAGGGGTCATGGAGGAGTGCAGCTTACTAGCTTGCTTACCATGGCTTGCTCAGCCTGCTTTCTTATAAACCAGAACCACCAGCCTAGAGATATACCTGTCCACAATGGGCTGGGCCCTCCCCATCATCACTAATTTTTAAACGAGTATCCTACGGCCAGATCTTACAGAGGCATTTTTTTTTCAGCTGAGCTTCCTCCTCTCTGATAACTTTAACTTTCATCAAGTTGACATTAAACTGTCCAGTATAGATGTTAAAAGTTGTTTGAAGATAAAAGCTTCTGTTTTCTAAAGTGGTTTATTTTGGTTTATAATTCAAGATACAATCTATTATGGGGATTGGGGGTGAATCAAGATGATGGCTTGAAACAGCTGGTAACATTATATCCAAAGCAGGAAACAGAGGCAATGACAATGGGTTGGTGTTCAGTTAGCTTCCACCTATTTATGGGTACATACACAACCCAGGGAATGGTGTCACCTTTTGCATCAATTAAACTGATAAGGATAATCCTTTACTGTTGGGTGATATCGTGATTGTGTTCTGAAAAATAAAGCTTGCTTGGAGTCAGAGGATGGAGTTAGCCATTAGCCAACTAAAATTAACCACAGAGGTTTTCAAAGACAAATAGCAGAAAAAGTTGTATGGCAGGGCAGAAAGGGACATGGTGCTCTGTTTGGAGGAAGGAATGGAGCCCGTAGGGAGAACTGATGCTGTAGCAACTCTTTTTTTTTTTTATTGAGAAAAGGAAGAAAAAAAAACAAGTTTTCACCTCCTCCCACCTCCCATTCCTCCTCCCACCTCCCATTTCCCTCCCCCTCCTCCCACCCTTCTCCCCCTCCTCCCATCTCTCTCCCACTCCTCCCACTCCTCTCCCCCTCCCTCTCCAGTCCAAAGAGCAGTCAGGGTTCCCTGCTCTGTGGAAAGTCCTAGGTCCTCCCCCCTCCGTCCATATCTAGGAAGGTCAACATCCAAACTGGCTAGGCTCCCACAAAGCCAGCACATTAAGTAGGATCAAAACCCCGTGCCATTGTCCTTGGCGTCTCATCAGCCCTCATTGTTCTCCATGTTCAGAGAGTCCGGTTTTATCCCATGCTTTTTCAGTCACAGTCCAGCTGGCCTTGGTGAGGGTGAACCCAAGTAAAAACATATAGTTATCCTCTTGGCTAAGGGAAGTAGACCAAATTGCCGCGGAGAAAATTGGGATCTTGGGGGTGGGGTGGGATGGGGGTAAGGGGTGATGGGGAGAGAAAAGGTAGAAGGGAAGGAGGGGGGACTTGGGGAAACAGGAGGATTGGGATAAAGGAAGGGTGGATAGGGGAGCACGGAACCACAATTCTTAGTTAAGGGAGCCACTTTAGGGTGGGCAAGAGACTTGACCCTAGAGGGGCTCCCAAGTGCCCAAGATGAGGTTCCCAGTTAGTTCCTTGGGCAGCTGAGGATAGGGAACCTGAAATGACCCTATCCTAGAGCAATACTGACGAATATCTTGCATATCATCATAGAACCTTCATCTGGTGATGGATGGAGATAGAGACAGAGACCCACACTGGAGCACTGGACTGAGCTCCCAAGGTCCCAAGGAGGAGCAGAAGGAGGGAGAACATGAGCAAAGAAGTCGGGACCACGAGGGATGCACCCACCCACTGAGACAGTGGAGCTGATCTACTGGGAGCTCACCAAGGCCAGCTGGACTCTAGCAACTCTTAAAGCCAGTGGTTACCTGCCCACTGGGGCATGGCCTCTTGTACTATATATGATGATGTAGAACATGTGTTCAGCCTTTTTTCCAGCTGCGGGATTTGGTTTCTGGTCTCCATTCCAGCAGAGGATTCTAATTTGTGAGTCTACCCCTAAATAAATACCCATCTATTTCTCAATTCTGAGCTAGTGTGGGATTTCCTTTAAGGGTCCTTCTTCAAACCGATGGCTCCTCTGCTTCTCTGATCTTTCAGACTTTTACCCTGATATCTGACTCCTGAATTTTTATTGATAAAGAATAATTAGAGTAACACTTTATTTCAAAGATATGACCAGAGGTTAGCATAACTTAGAGACTCTCAGAATTGTGTCTAGAGGCTTGGCTCCTACATGACTCTAGAACCTGCCAACCTGACTCCAACCATCACATATATAAAATCATATGCACTAAGGTTTAATTTATGAACTAGAAACTAAAAGAGATTACCAATAATAATGAAATAGAATAATTTTAATAATTTACTATTACTTACTAAAATAAAACTGCCAACTTTTTGTAGTAATAAGAGCTGCAGGGCTGTGTCCCTGGCACCCCGGCCACCTGCTAGCTTATGCCCGAAATAACAACACACAAACTGTATTCATTAAAACACTGCTTGGCCCATTTCTATCAAGCTTCTTCTAGGCTAATTCTCACATATTAATTTAGCCTATTTCTAATCATCTGTGTAGCACCGCTAGGTGCGCTTACCGGGAAGATTCTAGCCTATGTCCATCCTGGGTCGGAGCTTCATCGCATGTGCCTCAGAGAGCAGAGCTATCACATCTACCCGGGAGAGGGGAGCATGGCATCTCTGTGCTCACTTCCTCTTCCTCCCAGCATTCTGTTCTGTTTACTCTTTCCACTTATGTTTTAACCTATCAGGGCCAAGCAGTTTCTCTATTGCTTAACCAATGAAATCAACAGATTGATATATGACACTCCCACATCAACTTTTGAGCTTTAAGGCTAATATATATAAAGCAAGGGTTACTCAAACAGATACTATTAAGAAGATATCAGTGTTAAAGGATAGATGATATTCCAATATGCCATGAATATATTATTACAGATTCATTTTTAGGAGCAGATGTCTAGTTTGTTAATACAATTTTATTTTTATTAATAATGTTCTGATAAAATTCTATTAATTTTTTTATCATCAATTTCTAGAACTTTGAATTATTGCTGAAAATAATAAATACTTTACAGATGACTTAAAATGAGAATTTTGAGGTCTTGGGAGATGGCTCACAGGCTAAGAGTTCTCACTACACTATCATGAGGACCTCAATTCAAATTCTCAACACCCACATATAAAGCCAAGAATTGTTGTGCACACACCTGTAACCGAGCATTGTAAAGACCAGTGCTCGAGTTTTCTGGTAGTCAGCCATCTCACACAGCTATGTGTAGACCACACGTGTGTGCACGTGCACACACACACACCTCATACAGCTATGTGCAGATAACACACACAAACACCCCACATATCTACATAAAGAATACATATGCACACACTTCACACTGCTATGTAAAGACCACACACACACACACGCACCTCACACAGCTATGTGTAGACCACACATGTGTGCACGCTCACACATGCACACACCTCATACAGCTATGTGCAGACCACACACATTCATACTTCACACTGCTATGTAAAGACCACACCCCCTCACCTCACACAGCTATGTGCTGATGACACACATACATACACATATACATGAATAAGAATTTTAAAGATTTGTCATGTATTTTTAAATTTTTACTTGCATTTCAGAAATACAGCTTTAAGTATATGTAGGACAAAGGCATTATTTGAACTGTCAGTATTCATTTTGAGATTTCTGGAAGTATATTTTCATAAAGAGATTTTGTGTGGATGCTGCATTCATATGTTTCATTGTCTGAAAATTTTTATTATATTTTTAAAGGGACAGTTAGCAATTTTATCATTATGACTGACTTTGAGCAAATGACATTCTGCAATTCACTTTTAGTTGATAGATACAAAATTATTCACAATGAAAGGAGAAGTAATGGTTCTTAATCCATCTGCAGCTGCTTCTGCTTGCTGAAATCTAGAGTCTGCTGAGCTCACACAATGCCTTTGGATTCTCCGACAAGGTGACTGATGTGAATTCTAACTATTGTACAACCACGCCAGTTATTTTATTTAGCAAGGGGTTAAGATGGTAAAATACATTCTATAATGTAATATTCTCACTTGAATGCCAAAGTTAGCAGTTTATCTCTGTCCAGAAGAAGTGTTTATAAACATAAGTAATGGGAATAAATAGTGACTTCTGTTATGGTTGTTCATATTTTTGAGCTGGGAGCCTATGAATGTGTCTAAGAAAGTTGCTCACTTAACTCTATGCTTTTTGGATGAAAAAAAAAAAGAAATTGGATTCACCCCTGACAAGCTATTTTTCTCAATTGCAATGTCTGAGAGTAGAAGATTAGGGTCATGATGCTCCAGGCTTGCTCTCTCCGGCCACTGCTTCTGGCAGTAACTCAAGTTAGAACAGTCGATAAGAGTGACCCAGGTGAGAATCATCTTTTGAGGCTATTTTGTTATAACTCTGTGAGTTGACAAGAATCCATGATTCATCTCTAGTGGAACTCATCATACAGCAGGCACTTAAAAAACTGATTTTGTTAGATCCCTTTCTGATACCAAGTATTTAAATAAATGCGTAGACAGAATGAAGTTCTTAGGATGGAGGACAGTAAGCCAACATTATTTTCAAATGGTAGGTATAAATCTCTGAAGTTCTGAAAGTGAGGATTCATTATTCCTGTCCGTGGCTTTGTTGCACTTTAACTAAATTTTTTGCCTGCATTGAAATTATCCTTTTCTTTGTTGCTGCTATTCTTTTTTTAAACAAGTTCCCTGTCATTCTTTTACATATATTTTTTTTTATTGATTCTTTAGGAGCTTCACATTATGCACCCCAATCCCACTCGTTTCCCAGTTCTTCCATGTCTGTCCTCCATGCTTATAACCTCCCCCAGAAAAGAGGCCATCTTTCCTGCATTCCCATCACTTTTTTGTTTATTGTAGTTGCCTTGGGAGCTGCCTTAGATCCTTTCCCCCAAACAACGTTACTTGTAAATGTTCATTGTAATGAGTTGTTGGTTTGGTTCAAGGCCTCTGGCTTCTGCTATAGCATCAATACTGGACCCTCACTGAGAATCTTCTCAGATATCCCGCTGTTGCTCTGAGTCATGGAGATCCTATTGCTATGCTTTTACAAGACCAGTCTCCTTTTACAGGTTCCAGCAGATCATAGATGGTATGGGTCAACAGAAAGCCTGGATGTGGGCTTGGATAGCAGCTGGGTTGAGCTTTTATCAGATCACCTCTCCCCACTCCACCCCCACAGTGGGGGCTGAGACAGGTCTCCCTTATACTTACCAATGGGACCAGCTTTCCTGTGAAAGGAAGGACCAGTTTTCCTGCTGAAACAGCTGATTAGGAATAGGGCTAGCTCTCCCAGGGCCAGCATGGTGTGGTGCAGGCTCAGCATAGCCCTCAGGCATCAATATGCCCTCAGATTGCAGTCTAGAACATGACTGCTATCCTCATGGCCATTGATGGTAACACTAGCCATGGACTGATCAACACAGACCTTAGCTACAGTAGGGCAATAAATCTAGACATGGCCCTCGGATGTAGCATTGGCCCAGATGTCACCATGGCCTCAGGTGGCAGCACAGGCCACTCAGATCATTATGATCCTAGTTTCAGTATGGTTCTTGTAATCAACACTGTTTCAGGTATCAATCTAGACTACAGACATTTGTATGATCTTAGGTGGTAACAAAGGCCAAGGACATCACTATAGATCCCAGTGGCGGTAGAGCCATAGATCCATACATGGTCCTTGGTGGCAACAGAGGCCAAGATATCACATGGCCTCAAGTGACAATCCAGATTATGGTCTTTGAGTGTAACAAGGGTCAAAGGTATCAACACAGACCCGGCTGCAGTCAGACCATGAACCCAGAATACCTACCTATCTACCTACCTATCTATCTATCTATCTATCTATCTATCTATCTATCTATCTATCTCTCTATCTATCTAATCAGTTCCCAATTCTTTGTTTGTTGCACTTTTTTATTGCATTATACATTTTGTCCCCTCCCTTCTTCTCCCCTCTCCTTCTGCCCTCTCCCATGACTCTTGCTCTCCCAATTTACTCAGGAGATCTCATCTTTTTTTCCTTTCCATGTAGATTACATCATGTATGTTTCTCTTAAGGTTCTCTTTGTTGTCTAGGTTCTCTGGGGTTGTGGCCTGTAGGCAGGTTTTTCTTTGCTTTATGTCTAAAAGTCACTTGTGAGTGAGTACATATATATTTGTCTTTTTGGTGCTGTGGGACAATGGTCTTTTATCCTGTTACTTGTACTATTTTTAATAAAATGCTGATTAGCCAGTATCCAGGCAGGAAGAAGAGGCGGGGCAATGAGAATTCTGGGAAGAGGGAAGTTTAAGTCTCCAGTTGTGACCCAGATGCAGAGTACGCAAGATGTGACTGCCTCGCCAAAAAAATGTACCAAGACATGTGGCTAACACAGACAAGATTTATGGGCTAAAATAAGTTATAAGAGTTAATAAGAAAACTGAGATACTAGGTCAATCAGTTTATAATTAATATAGATCTCTGTGTGATTTCTTTGGGACTTCACGACTGCAGCAACCAGGCTGGACAGAAACCTCAGTCAACATCTGGGTCTGGGTTACCTCACTCAATATGATATTTTCTAGATCCATCCATTGACCTGCAAATTTCATGTTGTCATTATATTTTACTGCTGTGTACTACTCCATTGTGTAAATATATCACATTTTCTTGATCCATTCTTCTATTGGAGGATATCTAAATTGTTTTGTGGTTCTGGCTACAAATAATCCTGCTATGAACATTGTTGTGCACATGTCCTTGTACGGTTGAACATCCTTTAGATATACCCAAAAGTGGTATTGCTGAGTCTTAAGGTAGATTTATTCCAAATTTTCTGAGAAATCACCACAATGATTTTCAAAGTGCCTGTACTAGTTTGTACTCCCATTAGCAAAGGAAGAGTGTTCCCTCTACCCCACATCCTCTCTAGCATAAGCTGTCATCAAATGTTTTGATTGTGGCCATTCTTACAGGTATAAGATAGAGTCTCACAGTTGTTTTGATTTGCATTTCTCTGATGGCTAAGGATATTGAGTATTTTCTTAAGTGTCTTTCAGACATTTTAGATTCCTCTGTTGAGAGTTCTCTGTTTAGGTCTGTACCCGATTTTTCATTGGATTATTTCTTCTTCTAATGATCCATTTCTTGAGTTCTTTGTATATTTTGGGGATCAGCCTTCTATCCAATGTGGGGCTGATGAAGATATTTTCCCATTTTGTTGGCTGCCATTTTGTCTTGTTGACCATGTCCTTTGCTTTACAGAAGCTTCTCTGTTTCAGGAGGTCCTATTTATTAATTGTTTCTCTCAGTGTCTGTGCTACCATGGTTGTATTTAGGAAGTGCTAATGAATTCAAGTATACTTCCCAATTTCTCTTCTATGAGGTTCAGTGTGGTTGGTTTTATGTTGAGTCTTTGATCCATTCGGAGTTGAATTTTGTGCATGGCAATAAATATGTTCTAAGATTCAGTTTGCCAGCATTTTATTGAGTATTTTTGAATCATTCATTTGGGAGATTAGTCTGCAAATCTCTTTCTTGGTAATGTCTTTATGTGGTTTGGGTACCATGGTAATTGTAACCTCATAAAAAGAGTTTGGCATTGTTCCTTCTGTTTCTATTGTGTGGAATAATTTGAGGAGTATTGGTATTAGTTCTTCTTTGAAAATCTTGTAGGACTCTGTGCTGAAACCGTCCCGCCCTGGGCTTTTTTTGGTTGGGAGACTTTTGATGACTGCTTCTATTTCTTTAGCAGTTATAGGTCTATTTAATTTGCTTATCTGGTATTTATTTAATTTTGGTAAGTGACATTTATCCAAAAAATTGTTCATTTCCTTTAAATTTTCCAATCTTGTGGAGTACAAATTTTTGAAATATGACCTAATTATTCTCTGGGTTTCCTCCATGCCTGTTTTATTTCTCCCTTTTCATTTCTGATTTTATTAATTTGGATATTTTCTCTCTGCCTTTTGGTTAGTTTAGATAAAGGTTTGTCTATTTTGTTATTTTTTTGAAGATCTAACTGAGACAAGAAGAGTTTTGTAAAAAGTGTTGTGTAAGCACTACTGCCCCATAGCTCCCCAAACCATACACCACTGTTTATATACATAAGAGTTGTCAGTCATTATCAGGTAGGATGTCTAATAAGACAAGAACGTGTGAAACAATAGGTCCCCCAAATTTCTGTTATTATTAGCCTGAATAATGTAGCATTAGTTTGAAAATATACCTCTTTCTGGCATTCTAAAAAATTTTTAATAAAGAATTGAACTTTTGAGTTGGCCAGATAATCTGCTGCCTTATTAAAAAAGGTAAAATTGTAGAGAGTAATCTAAGTGATCTATACTAATCAAAGGAAATGCCTTTGTCATATTCAGGAAAGGACTGATGGTGCCATCTCTTTTTATTTTTCAAATTATCTCCTATAAATTTGATAACATTTTGTGAAAATGCAATAGAACAGAGGAATATAGATTTAAATGTTTTCCAGTTTTACTTTTGAGAAAGGGTCTATCTATGTAGTCCTGGCTGTCCTGGAACTTGCTATGTAGACTAGGCTGGTATCAACTCACAGGTATTATCATGCCTCTACCTCCCTAGTGCTAGGATTAAAGGCATATGCCACCATACCCCATTTCTCCAATTTTTAAATTAATTTTTAAACAGTTTTAAATGGTAAATTGTATATAACTTATTATATCCTTGTATTATTTTCAAATTTGTGTAGTTAAATTATATTTCAGTGGGATTTCTTATGGTTAAAATTTATTATATTCTGAAAAAGCAGCTTCAAATGAAGAGCTGCCCTTTGAGAATTGTAGAAATGATCTTCTACAAAGCTACCTACAGATTCAATGTAATGTCCATCAAAATCCCACCAAAATTCTTCATAGACCTTGATAGAACAATACTCAACATCATATAGAAAAACAAAACAACAAAAAAATAGGCAAAGCAATCCTGTACAACAATATTTGTTTCAAATATTTCATCTGTAACTCTTCTCATTGATCATTTTCTCTCTTTACTCAGTTTTTCAATAAAATGTCATCTCCAAAGAGAATCTGTTATAAACTACCAAATCCATGACTCCTTAGTAGCATATATTCATCTATAACTCATATAACTACAAATTGAAATTTGCAATTCAAATTTGAAAAATGCTATTATCTCATAAGGCTTATCATAGGATACTTGGTATTTGTGTATTTACTGTCTCCCACAGTAAAACATAAACCACCAAGATCTAAAGAGTGGCTCAGTGTTTAAGAATACTTGCCCTTTTGAAGATCCAGGTTCAGTTTCTAGCACCCACATGGAAGCTTATAACCATCTTCAAATCCAGACCAGGTATTCTGATCCCCTCTTCTGGCACCCACAAGTTCAAGGCACACATGTGGTACAGCTATACACATGCAGGCAAAACACTCATGAAATAAAAGTAAGTATTTAAAATGTAACCCACCAAAGAACATCAACTTTATCCATTGTCAGTTGTGACATAATACCTGCCTCAGTTTATGGTTTTAAATATGGATTTCATTCTGTGGTTTCCTGCATCTATCATCTATAGGGAAGAGGTAAAGCAGAGCATTGTGGGTGGGACCTGGAAGAGGTATAGGAGGAAGCTCTTTAGCACATGGAAGATGAGAAGCAGAGAGGGAGAGAGAATGCATAAATCAGATGAAACTTTAATAGCATGCCCATATTAACTTACTACCATAACCTATTTTCTCCAACTAAGCCTCTCTATCTAAAGTTACTCTTACCCCACAAGATAGGCTCATTTCCTGGGAACCAACTTTTCTCATTCGTGTTTGTGGGAAGCAATTCATATTCAATCCATATATCCATATCCTCTGGTCCCCGATGGTTCATGGCCATCTTGTTTTGGAAAATGAACTTATTCCATAGATAAAACTCAAAGCCTTAAGAATTCCAATATTTTTGAAAAGTGTAAGTTTAAATTCTCTTTTGAGACTCAAAAAAAACCTTTTCTCATGAGCCCCTGTTAAATAAAGAAAATGACATACTTGTAACATACAGTGGTATACAATAACACTCCCAATCCAACAGCGGAGGTGTGCAGCCTCAAAGGGAGCAACAGGAAAAATGCAAAACCCAGCAGTGGCTTTGTTAAATTCTATATCTCCGTCTCTGTGTCTGGGACACCTGGAGGTACAATGTGAGCACCAAGAGGGTGGGCCACACTGCCCTTTGGACCCTGATGATTGCGGCCTACATGGCCCCTCACCTAGGTTGGCTCTGTTTGCTACCCTCAGGTTTCTGTGCAGACAACTCATGTTCCTGGTATCCCTGGATGCCTCATTCTCATAATTTCATGTGACATTTTCGCAGTGGCTGCCTTTGGATCATGAATTACCACATATTTCCTGGCCTCTCAGGCTGGCCATCCTTTAAATCTGGGCGGAAGCCTGCATAATCCCACGGCTCTTTCATTGTGCTTTCTTGGTAAGCAAACATGTAGGAAATGTTTATAGGTTTTGAGTCTGAAATGTCAGATTCAAATGCGGTGTGTTTGAATACTTGGTCCCCAACTGTAGCACTGTTCTGAGATGTTGTGAAGTATTTGGGGAAAGACATGTGGTTGGCGGAGGTGGGTGACTTCTAATACAAATGGTTGGGTTTAGTCATAGTCATCTCCCCATTTCCCTAGCACTGTTCTGTTTAATCTTCATCAGATGAGTCACTGTGATGTTACATGGGGACAAAACAGCTGAAGGGCTATTTTGGCTCATGATTTCCGAGCTTTTAATTCATGTTTCTGGATCCAGTTCTATGTGCCTGATGTTAGAAGAACAACACAGCAGTGGAAGACAGGGACATGTGGAGAAAGAGACTGTGTTTGCCTTATGAAATTCCAGAAGAGAAGAGAGGGAGAGGAAGCAATCAGACTGAGTATAACCTCTAGGAAAGGTTACCCTGTGTCTTCCAAGTAGGCTTATTGCCTAAAGTTTACACAGCCTCCCAAAATAGTCAATGCAGGTGTCAAGTTAGTCCATTCAGGTGTCACCCAGCTTTGAAATGCATGAGCCTATGCGGGACATTCATATGCAAACTGTAGTACAGGCTGCAGCTACTCGATACATATTAATTTTGTCAATTGTTTGATCAATCTCTGCTCCCCTACACACACACACACACACACACACACACACACACACACACACACTTGTCATAATTCAAAGAACAAAGGCCCCCGAGTATTCCAGGTGGCTATGCGGGCACATGAAAAGAGACAGTAGAGCAGAATAAAGAAAGTTCATGAATTTTTCAGCAAGCTCTTCACCCAGTCCCTTCCTAACATAGCTATGATTGCATTTGAAATCACTTTAGAGTTTTGGAACTAAAACTTAAACTGGACACTTTTTCCCATCTTGAATGTCTCCCAAAGGTCCCTGTATTATAAACTTCATCAGCTTTGAAATACTGAGCTAGATCTTTGAAGAGATGGGACCCAGAAGTAGGACCTGGGGTATCACAGTACTTCACTGTCTTTGTTTCACTTCCCTGTCATGGCAGAAGCAGTTTTGTTCTATAAGTTTACCTTCCTCATGATGGGCTGCCATAGGCCTTGTCAATGGTGATATTTCTTTTCTTTTTATAAGGTGTAGTCAGGCTGGTTATGAACCCACCATACTCTTCTTTCTGCTTCTTTTGCTTATACTATCAGTGTACATGACCATGACAAGAAAGTGGGTCTATCTCTTAGAGTAATAAAAAATGAACAATGCATTTCAAAAATGACATGTTTTATTTTATTACTGATGGTTGTTATTTGAATTTAGCACCAATCATTTGGCACTGAAAATCCTAGGTGCGAATGAGTATACCCTTTCTTCATGAGGCTCTGAGGGGACCATTTGCTGTAGATGAATGACAAATATCACTTCAAGCTAGCCAGCCTCAAGAAGTAAATACAATTCCAAAAAAGAATAATCTATGCCTCTAAGATTTAAGTTAGACCCATTCAGCTACTGACTTTATACATTTGCTGATTTGAAGTTGATCTTTTAGATGATCTGAAACTTATTTGTTTAAACTCTATGAACAACACCCATCAGAGAGATAGCCATAAGCTAATCTAGACTTCAACTAATAAATCCTAAGTTAGTGTAAACTTTTTCATTATGCTTGTAATTTATAAAAACCTGACTATATTGATAATAACAGTGCTAAAACTAGATGTTTGTGATGAAGATGTTACTTTGATAACATTTGAATACATAAAGATTTGTTCCACTTAGTGTGTGAAATATGAATACCATTAAAATAAACCTAGAACACACTGATTTTGAACATTAAAGACAATTTATTTGAATTACTACACATTGTAAAATATTCCATTGAGAATTTTGAGGTTTGTCTGGTTTTTCTTCTTTCTTTTTTTTCTTGAAAATAGTTTCTTTTCTCATACAATGCATCCTAACCACAGTTTCCCCTCTCTCCAGATCTCCCAGTTACCTTCCCTCTTCCTTGAATCCACTTCCTCCTTCTCCCTTCAGAAAAAATCAGGCTTCCAAGAGACAATAACCAAACATGACAAACAAGATACAGTAAGACAAGGCAAATGACCTCGTGTTGAGGCTGGACAAGGCAACCCAAGAGGAGGAAAAAAGTCCCAAGAGCAGGCAAAAGAGCCAAAAATATATCTGCTCCTACAGTTGGGAGTTCCACAAAAACACCAATCAACAGTGATAACATATATGCAGAGGACTTGGTGCAGATCCTTTCAGGGCCTGTGCTTGCCACTTCTGTCTGTGTATGGCCATATGCATCCTGCTCAGGTGATTCAGTGGGCTGTGTTTTCTTAGTATCTTTTATTTTCGCTGACTTCTATAATCTTTCTTTCCCCTCTTCTGTGGGATTCCCCAAGCTATGAGGGGAAGAACCCTATAGAGACCTACAATTTAGATTTTCTCTATGTGTTATATCTCGCTATGGATCTCTGCATCTTCTCCCATCTGCTGCTGTGGGATGCCTCTCTCATTATGACCAGACAAGGCACCAGTCTATGAACATAGCAGAACAGCCTCTAGGCTATCCAGTCTCCAGTTCCTGGACATCCAAGCAGTGTCAGGCATGAGCTCCGTCTCATGGCATAGACTTCAAGTTGAATCAGATATTGGTAGGCTACTCCCACATATTCAGTACCCCAATTTCTCCAGTACATCTTTCAGGCAAGGCAGACTGTAAAAAGTTTTGTGGTTATGTTGGTGTCCGTCTTTCTCTTTTGGTGGTCTGCAGAGTACCTTCCTGTTGCGGGAGGTCCTTCCGCTCCTCCAGCCTATAGTCGCTGAGATACCAGCCCATTGGGGCGTGGTCTCTCTCCCTTTAAAAAAGAGGCCACTTCTCTCTCCTCTCTCTCTTCACTTCCTGCTCCACTGGCGACTAGACTCCCTTCCTGGTTGCCCAGAGGGCTGTTGTCTGGGACGGTGATCTGTAAGTTTTTTCCCCTGTAAGTAAATACCACCCTATTAATCACAATTCCAAATTGGTGTGACATTGTTTATGACTTACGCCTTCACCTTCCCATACCAAAAAAGATTAGAACATAGGCTAGAAAATAGGGATAAAGACTCCATGTAGATACCTGTTCTGCCTCTTCAAATTTAATGAGCTGTGTGCATGTTGTCCTTAGCAATGGGGCACAATATATGTTTGCAGAGAGCAACCCTAGGTCCTAGCGTCACCCTGGGTTGTTCAACAGTCTCCATGAGACCTCTGCTTAAATGCAACCCAGTCCCCACTGGAAGTCTATCCTGGCTACAAGAGATAGCTAGTTCAGATTCTGTATCTCCCATTACTAGGAGTCCTCACTAGGATTGCCCTTGTAGATTCCAAAAAGTTTTTACAGCACTAGGTTTCAATACTGGCCCCCAAATGTTCCCCAGTTCTGTCTGTTTCTCCCCATATTCTCCTCCATCTCATCCCCACAGCCTGATCCCTCTTAGTCCTGCCTCTCCCACACCCCAGGCCACCCACAAAATCTTTTCTATTTCTTCTTCCCAGGGAGATCCATACATTCCTTCCTAGAGCCCTCCTTTTTACTCATTCTGAGTCTACAGACTGTAGGTTGGTTATCATTTGATTAAAGGTTAATATTCAATTATAAATGGAAATATATATGTCTTTCTGGGTCTGGGTTACCTCATGTAGGATTTTTTTTTTTTTTTAGTTTCATTCACTTGCCTGTAAATTTCATGATGCCATTAAAAAAAAAAAAAACAAACCAAACAACTCCATTGTGTAAATTCACCATGTTTTCTTTATCTATTCTTTGGTTGAGGAACATCTAGGTTGTACCCAGTTTCTGCCCATTATGAATAAAGCCACAATGAATATAGTTGGGCAAGTTACCTTTGGGTAGGATTGAGCATTCTTTGGGTATATGCCCAAGAGTGGTATAGCTGAGTCTTGAGATAGATTCAGTCCCAGTTTTCTGAGGAACCACCTTATTGATTTCCATAATGACTGTACAAGTTTGTACCACCAATAGTAATGAAGGAGTGTTCCTTTTGTTCCGTATCTTCTCCAGCAAGTTGTCGTTTGTGTTTTTGATCTTAGCCATTCTGACAGGTGTGAGATAGAATCTCAAACCAGTTTTGATTTGTATCTTTTTCTGATGTATAAGGATGTTCCTTTAAGTGTTTCTCAGCCATTTGAGATTCTTTTGCTGAGAATTCTCTGTTTAAATCTGTACTCCATTTTTAAACTGTATGATTTGGTTTTTTTTTTTTTGGTATCTAGTTTCTTGAGTTACTTATAAATTTTGGAGATATTAATCTCCTATTAGATTTGTAATTAGTAAAAATTTTTCCTTTGTGTAGGCTGCCATTTGCCCTATTGATGGAGTCCTTTACCTTACATAAGGTATTCAGTTTTATGAGGTCCCATTTATTAATTGTTGATCTTAGGGTCTGTAGTATTGGTGTTCTATTTAGGAAATTGTCACCTGTTACAATGAATTCAAGGTTATATTCCACCTTTCTGTCAGGTTCAGTGTATTTGTTTTCATGTTGAGGTATTTGATCTACTTGAACTTGAGTTTTGCACAGGGTGATAAATATGAATCTATTTACATTCTACATGCAGTTATTCAGTTTGATCAACACTATTAGTTGAAGATGCTTTATTTTTTCTCGTGTGTTTTTATGCATTTTTAATAAAAAATCTGGTGTCCACAAGTGTGTGATTTATGTTTATGTCTTAAATTTGATTCCATTGATCAATATGTCTGTTTTTATGTCAATAATATGTGATTTTGATTACTATAACTATATTGTACAATTTGAGCTCAGGTATGGTGATATCTCCCACAGTTCTTTTATTGCACGAAATTGTCTTAGCTATACTGTTCTTTTTTGTTTGTTTGCTTGTTTTTCTTATGAAAATTGAGAATTGTCCTTTGAAGTCTGTAAACACAGAGTGTGTATTTCCAGAGTGTGTGGACAAGTTTGAAATCCCAATAACAGTGAATGATGATTCTCTTTTCTCCATATCTTCCATAACATTTGTTTTTGGTGGTGATATTTGCCAAAGAAATTACCATTTTTAGAAAAATACCTGCAACAGAAAAGTTTGACCTCTGGCAAACAAGGAGATAAGATTTGTTCTTTAAGATACAAGGTGTGTGTGTTGCAAGGTGTGTGTGTTGCATCTGTGTGTGTATGAGAGAGAAAGACTATGATACACATATATGGATATGTGTATATTACACTATTTGCTTTTGAGACAGTGTTCACTATATCGTATCTTGGAATTCACCATGTAGCTCAAATTGACACTAAGTTAGTACAGTCCTCCTGTTTTAGCCTCACAATTACTGGGCTTACAGGCATGAGATTACATACCTGACTTGTAATTATATTCATTTTATTTAATGACTCTATCACATATTATTTATTTTTTTTATGTGTTGACATGGTATCTACTTCCATTCTGGAAGGCAGAAGGCATTTGGAGAAGTCCCTCTTTGTCCCTTATGCTGTCTGTCCTCACAGATGGTTGTTTCCACAAATCTTATCTGGCCATCCATCATACAGTCCCCTCATGGCACATCTAAGGCTCTTGCATGGCATCCCCATAAGTGGTCTTTGTGGTGAGGGGTTGCCATGATTTATGGAGGTACTGCAGACATCCTTTCCTCTTTGAAACCTTGGTGACACTCCAGAGGTTTGCTTAGAAACAGGGCATGAAACCAGTAAATGGGTTCCCTAGATCATCTTCTGTACGCCTTCAACCTTTGCTTCTGACATCCAGAGTCTCACCATGTCCCCTCCATTTCTCTCACTCTTCTTTAGCATGCAAACATTTCCTGATAAGTGATTAGAGGCAGCACTTTCTGTGTAGTGTTGTTTCTCTGTTTGAAAATATAGAAGTTCTACTTAGCCATTGTGGAAAAAATAGGTTCAGTCCTTGCCTAGGGTAGGAAATTAATGCCCCAAACAAACAAACAGACAAGAATAAAAATGAACAGCGTTTCAAACATCACTAATATCTCAAATATATTCTATCAAAAGGTACTAATGAGGTGAAATTCATACACTTGAAATTGAGCTCATCTATTTATTGCCCCAGTGAAAAGTAAAGGATTCCACAATATACCTTAATCAATGGTGTTCCGATAAAGATAAATAAGATGAGCCACAGCCAGGGAAGAGTCTGAGGACACAGCAACACCAATTAACACAATTGTCACATAATTCTATGATGTTCCTGTAAACTACCATGCTCATTTTGGCCCTCTTTTTTTCCTGGTCCTCTCATTTAGTTGTATATTTTTGTGAAGATGATATAAATATGACTATTTTGAGCTGTAATCATGTGTCATCTTTCTCCCCTTGTTCGGTATTATTTGAGAGCAGTAACTATTGTCTGGAACTAACTTAAGGGAAAATTGAGCTGTGAATACATTTATGAAAAGCAGCACAGGGTCAGAAGTCTTCTCAAGTCTGTGCTGTTCACAGCAAGAAGAAAACAGAGTCTGATGCTCCAGGCACCCAATACTGTGTGTGGGAAAGCTTTCTTACAAGTTGATGTAGAGAATAAAAGCAAAGGGTCTTTGTCCATTGATGGCTTATCAAAACTTAAATGTCTTATCAGGCTTGCACCTGAAACATTCATGCTACATAAAAGGATCCCAGTTGATGCTGGACCATCTTTCTGATGGTCATCTCCCAAGACTGCAGTGCAGCTGTAAAGTTCCTGTCACTTAGTGATGGCATCATTTTCTCTCACCATAGCAGGGCACAGTAGTTAAATGCTTCTTGTGATGCAAGCATGGGAAAAGCTGCTAAGCTTTTTATTGAAATGTGATAGGATATATGTATATATATCATTTTCTTGAAATGTTATAGGAAACGTTTATACTTGCAAAACGTTTGGGTTTTTATTTTTTATTTTTACTTTTATTTTAATTTTTTTTTTACTATATAACAGTTTACCACAATACTCCAGCAGTGTATTCTTCTCATGTTGACTGTGGTTGGTTGTACCACCTTCTCTCAGGATTGGTTTTATCTAGTCATTTTATTTATTATGGTTTTAGAAGTAACAAGCAATTTATATACGGCGTAAGGGGCTGTCATGTGCATGTGCAAGTCTAATCTATAGTGTTCATACAATGATGACATTTCCTAATTACATATTTCCAAAAATGGACTCTAATCCTGTTTTTATGTGACATGGTAAGTATGTCACTTAACTTCTTATAAAATAAAAATATGTTATTTTCTAACACAGGGTCATAGTATATATCTCAGGCTATCTCCAAACTAAATATGATTTTGCGCTGTCTTTCCAGGACTGAGGTTACATGTGTGCACTACCATTCCCAGAAAATATTTCGGTTTTGGTGGGAGTTTTATAATACAATATGAATCATATCCCAAGTTTAGAACAATGACTTATAATATGTTGTAAAGATTTACATGCCACCATTAATAAAAACATATGAATCAAAAATATTTCTAATTCACAATAATAGTAGTCATATTTATTTAATATAAAAATATAACAAAATATTGCAAAATAGGGTTCCTGGTTATCAGATACGTCCTTAAAGTGAGAGATAGGACACTCTGAGAATCCCTGACCAAGGGGTTTTAAGTTCCCATGGTCTGATCAACATCCTGCAGAACTGGGGAAATGGGTACGATATTTTGTAGTTAAAGGTAGCAGAACTTCAAAAGTTATTAACACCAAGTTCTAAAGCTGGAGAGATGCAGAGACCAGAGACCATTGGTATTAAATCCTGAACTCTAAAGGCCAAATAAGACAGTATCTGATAGAGAACAGTAAAAGATGGATGTCCAAGCCTCAAAAAAGAGTGGAGTGAGTCCCAAGTGGAAGCCTAGCCTGGGCTACCTAATGAGTTCCAGGTTAGCCTCACACCTTATGTACCTAGTTCATATACTAATATTCATCAATTTAATGGGTTTTATTTTTCTTTCAACTAGGGCTACTATTGATAGTTGTATATATATTTCATTCATTAATTATTGAATCGGCCTAATTTACAAAATTTTATACATTAAATGGTTTCTTTAAACGTATTCTATCACCCCCCACATAATACATGTTCCATGTGTGCAAAAGTTGTTTGTCTTTGGTTGCATTTATAGTATATAGATCCAAGGTGACATGGAGCAGACCCACGGTTAATAATGAGGGTGTTAATGAATGAAGGGTGTGTTATCACTACTTCCTTCATTATTTTAGTAATTCAAATTGATGCATTGTAAATTTGAAATAGCTCATTGAACAAAAGCTATGCCAAACATTCTACTTCCAGGAACAGTCATTCAGCATGCAGTGCTTAGAAGCAACAAATGAGAGGAAGAAACACAATGGTGCCATCAACTATGTCTTCCTATCAGAGTATTTTACTCAGAAAAAAACAGTGTATCAATCAAACCCACTCTGGTTAATCACAACAAAATTAGATAAAGATTATCCAATGCCATCATGCCTTTTATTCCTTCAAGTTTTATTTTGCATTGGTTAGGACTCTTTCACAGAACTGGACATTTGGGGTCCAAGGTCAGCACTTTAAAAAGAGGATGGCTTTTGGAGTGTCACCATGGCTTAATGTCATCAATGCTGAATAACAGTCTTAGCATTCTCCATTGTACGTGTGCTTGGTTAGTGCAAGTGACAATGTCTCATGAGAGGGGAGTTAGCAGTCACTTTATAGAGTGTATATCATTCTTTCCATTCATCAAAACAGTACTGTAGGTGTTGCTACAAAGGGATTTTGGAAATATTATTTAAGTTCCTAATCAATTGCTCTTAAATTAATAAATAGGAAGTCTATCCTGGGTGGGTTTGACTAAGTCAGTTCTCGTCAGTCAGCACTCTGTAGAACTTATAGCTCTGCACCTGCTATTGTTTCCTCTCTGGCTTTCCTAACCAATCAGTCCTAAAAATTCTTGAATCTCAGCACAGTAAGCTTCAGCTTGACCCATGTCTCTTAGCAGCATGCTGTCTTACCAATCTGTGTGTCCATGCATGGGACATTGGGCTTGCTTTGCTCCCTTGGTTATACTAATTCTTTGCAATAAGTACATCCTCTAGTCACTCTGTTTCTCTGGATGAATTCCAACACATTAGACATTTCATAATGATGCACAGAGTCTCTCACAGTCTCACTGGAGGGCTGATCCATGTAGGCGGAAGGCACAGACAACAGTTTAAGATAATCTTTGGTTATAAACAAAAGATATGATGCAGGATTTCAGCACCGCAGTGGGACAGGGGAGTGGAAGGCCAGTAGGACCAAGAATTAGTGACAATACTTTGGCTTGTAAATTGGAATTTGAATTTATTCATGGATCTCAAAGAAAAGAGAGACCACCATTTGCTTTGGTGAATGCTATTAGTTTGGTTATTGAGATAGACTTAGCATGCTGAATACAGAGAATACAAGAGGTGGTTTCACTTTTCAACCAGTACCTACTTAACCTTTCACTTCAGTTGTCTCTTTAAAAGCAAGCAGGCAATTTAATGCTTGTAAATTATTGTGACTTAACAGAAAAAATACCAAATACTCAACCCAATAATTAGTTTAAAAGCTACACTAAATTTTGCTGTAATTAAGTATGCTGGATAATGTAAGGTCACAAAATGAAAGGAAGTAATCTCTGTTTCTGTTTTATATTCTTACTTTTTTACCCTTTGGCTTTTGGGAGGCACACCACTCTGTAATAGGAGGCCACTTGTTTGTTACTGGCTGCTCAGCACCAAAATAACCACATGGAAACTGTATTAATTAAATTACTGCTTGGCCCATTAGCTCAAGCTTCCTATTGGTTAACTCTTACATCTTAATTGAATCCATTTCTATTAATCTGTGTATCGCCACATATGGCTTACTGGGTAAGGTTCCATCCAGTGTCTGTCTCTGGTGGGGCTGCATGGCTTCTCTTGACTCTGCCTTCTTTTTCCCAGCATTCAGTTTAGTTTTCCCCGCCTAGCTAAGTTCTGCCTTCCTATAGGCCAAAGCAGTTTCTTTATTAATCAATGGTAATCACAGCATACAGAGAGAAATCCCACATCATCAACCAGTTCCCTAATAAATTATACATGGTATCTTTTTCTGCCTTATAAATGTTTGGCCTTAGCTTGGCTTATTTCTAGCCAGATTTCCTTAACTTAGATTATCCCATCTACCTTTCGCCTATGGGCTTTTATCTTTCTCTTAACTTCTATATATCTTACTTTCACTCTTACTTCGTTACTGGCCCCTAGCATCCTCCTCTCCTTGTTCTCTTGCTCCTTCTTCTTTTTTACTCCCAGAGTTCTCCCTCTATTTATTCTCCTTGCCTGCCAGCACCATCTGTCCTTTCTCCTGTCTCACTAATGTCTATTCAGTTCTTTATTAGACTATCAGGTGTTTTAGCCAGACAAATTAACACAGCTTCACAGAGTCGAACAAATGCAACATAAAATAATATAACACATCTTTGCATCATTCCACAGCATAAACAAATGTAATATATTGTAAAATAATATTCCACAACAGATCTCCCCTTCCATGCATATTCCTTAACTTGTAGCTAGCTTTTAAATTCAGTGGATCTGAGCATGGTAAAGGATCAGTCAGCACACATGCCTGGAAGGATTGGGAGAGGCACAGAGGGCAGGTATGGATGTGTGTGTGTGCATGTGTCTGTGCATGAGTATATCTGTTTGTGTGCGTGTATATAAGTGTGTGTGTCTGTGTTTGTTTAGATTGGGTAGAGTGTGTGTGAAGAAACACCTATCTGTATTTGAGGAAAGGTAATCATGGAATATAGGGGTCTTTTCTAGCAAAGCCAGTGTGGTCCCGTGGCTTGCTATACTAGATCAAGAAGGATTAACTTTGTTCAATGAGAATGCATTTGGAAAGTCACAGCATACTTTCTTGCTGCAGACATATTTTTCATTTCATTTGTGGAGAGCAAACAATTGTGATATGTGTATTCTTTGGAGAGATTGAGGAAATAGCTGAATTTTTCAATAATTTCTTAATTTTAGGATCTGAACAAGGAATGACTATTTTATATGACAGTGGAAAGAAAAAAATCCTAGTATGTGTATTGTGCTTTGTAGCTCACAAAGTGCTAACATATATGTCACATTATTGTTCCCTAAGGCAATCAAACCTCTCTAAAGCCTTAGGATAGATCTTTCATAGAGATGTCTTTATCTATGAAGTCATGCCACCCAAATGAACCAGATCCATCACAGAAGCTAAGCAGCATGGGATTGAGCCTGCTTAGTACTTGGATGGGAGTGAGTTTAAATCCTTAGTCTTCAATCTTTCAAACCATCACTTTATAATGTTTATTTTATTTTTTATTTATTTATTTAGTCCTTGAAACAGATTATTGTTCTAAAGTCAGGTTAGCCTGGAATTTTTCATCCTCTCACCTCAGCATTTCGAGTATCATGATTACTAAAGAACTGTTTTCTTCCCCCATGAATAGCCTTCCACTTCTAAGACCCCGAAATTCTGTTCACCATCTGTAGCTTATATGCTCATTTCATGTCTTCCAGTTCTTACCCCCATCTTCTAATTAGAGGGTCAATATCTGGCCCCATAGTGAACTCTGACCATTCACTCATAAAATTTCTTGATTTCTCATCTGAGGGACTAATTCTTGGGTCATTACATTTTTAACTATTTTAAATGACATTTGCAAACAAAAAATTTTACAAGCATTGTCTATTTTTGAAGAATACTAAAACGTGTAGTCTCTCATATTTTCTTTGAAATTTACTTTGTGTTACAGTCTTAAAAACCCAGTACAGTCATCTCAGAAGTTTGTTAAGAGAAAGAAGAGATATTGGAACTTTGTTAGGAAGTGTTATGGGAAAAGAAAAAGAATTCTGTCATCCAAAGCATACGGAAATGTTAGACATGCCCTGCACCACATAGATTTTGGTGCCTTTTCTGTTATTTGCTGTTCATTGTTAATTTGTAAACTGGCTTAAAGTATACCACATCTCTCATATTCATATTTCATCAAGAAAATTCTCTCCTTTTAGGTGGAACATAAATGTCCTTTGAAGGTAATAAAGCCTCTCACCAGTATTAGTTAACAAAGCAAAGCAAAGAACAGAAGCTCTGTAGCTATATCATTTTTGATTCACTCGACAGGTAACATTCCCCAAGACAAGAATTTAAGGTCTCCTTTGTGTTTCAGCAACTCAACTTGTAACTATGTGCCAGAATCCACTCTTGCTGAGTTTGCTCTTGAAAAGAACTCAGAAGAGAAAAGGTATCACTGTTCTCTGGATCCAACTGTGGCAAATATACATCCAAACTCCGGCTTGCAAGTCTTGGAAGAACTACTGGCTTAGTGACTTCAGTCTTAAATTCGGTCACAGGACCTGTGCAGAGCACTAGATTGTAGCAGCTTCCAGGTAGGATCAATAACTTTCCTTTTTTAGTAACTCCAGCTGAGAAGACACCCATAATCTCCAAAAGCAGCAGTTCCTCCAGTTTTATATGTAAAAACTCCTGCTTTAGTAGAAGTATAAGCTGATACTAGCTTTAAAATTTTTCTTTGAGACAGGAGTTTCTGTGTATCCCTGGCCAGGGCTGTTCTGTCATTCACTCTGTAGACTAGGCTGGCCTTGGACTCAGAGATCTGCCTTCCTCTGCCTCCGGAATACTGGATTTAAAGGTAAGAACACCTTATCCAGATAGCTACCAGTTCTTAATTACATCTTTGCTCATGATGAACCCCAAATGAATCAATACTAATGAGGAATTAGTGTCAATGGGTCAATCGGAAATATCTAGGTAGCTAAGTATTCAAATATCAAAAGAACCACTTAAGAGTGCATGTTGTAATAGGAGCGGCGGGGCTGTGTCCCCAGCACCCCGGCCGCCTGCTAGCTTATGCCCCGAAATAACAACACACAAATTGTATTCATTTAAACACTGCTTGACCCATTAGCTCTAGCCCTTACTGGCTAATTCTGATATCCCAATCAACCCATCTTTAATAAACTGTATAGCACCGGTCTTACCAGGAAAGATTCAGCATGTCTGACCTGGCGGCTTGCTTCATTGCGTGCGTCTGCCCGGGAAGGGGAGCATAGCCTCTCTGAGCTCACTTCCTCTTCTTCCCAGCATTCTGTTCTGTTTACTCCACCCACCTATGTTCTAACCTATCAGGGCAAGCAGTTTCTTTATTTTTTAACCAATGACCTTCCTCCATCAATTGCATGAAATTTACTCAATTTTGGAAAAAAAAATCAATGTTTAGAGGATTTTTTTCTCTATTATTTTCCAACTTGGGATTGAGACTTGTGACTGAAAATTATTGCAATAGTTTATTTAGAGAAATTTCATCCAAAGAATACCAGTCTATTTAATAATTACCCACATCTTGGCCAACATATGCAAATTAGACACTGGAAAGGTAATGGCTAATATATATGCTACAGATACTATGTGTAATTTGGACAAATTGATAATACTGAATTAATGAACTGTTAAATTATTGAAAATGTCTCTTTTTGGAAATCAGCAGAATGTAGACTATCCTGGGATTACGTGAGGATAACAAAGGGAGGATAGAAAGTGACACAGTTTCCTCTTCTCTGTTTCTGTGCGTATGAACAGAAAACACCCATGGTCTCCTCAGTTTCCTCTTCTCTGTGTCTGTGAATATGAACAGAAAATACCCACGGTCTCCTCAGTCACTTCAAGTGAGCATCCACTCAGTTTTACTCAAAAGTCACGTTCATCTTTGAACTTGGTGTGTTAAAATCACCTTATTTGTCGATAGGTAGCTTTATTCCAGAGATTGGACTTCAGTGGGCTCTGCCCTCATACAGGGTGAGGACTGTGAACTCATACAGGGTTGTGACCAGTTTTTTTTTTTCTATTTCTCATGGAGAAAGAGTTGAATGAAGACTTGCTTAAGTGCTAAAATGTTTCACTCTGTAGATTTGGGTTACATATTGACTTGTATTCATTGATGTTTATAGCTGGCTTCTACTCTATTTGTGTCTAGCGAGGTCAAGTAGACACAATCAAATTACTAGTCATAATCCAAGCTAATATCTCTTATGTCAAAAGCAGATGAACAAAATAATTGACCAAAACATTAAGACACTGGCCTTTCAGTTTTCTTTTTTGAGAATTTCTGTTTCTTCAGGTTCTCAGTCTGTGAAAAACCATGTATAATCACTTAATTCATTTGTATGTTAGTGGGACTACATCAGGCACTCCCTATATGTCTAGAATTGTAATGATAGCATATCATTTTCATTGTAAGCAATATTTTTGAAACTTAAACAGAATAAAATATAAAAAAACACTCACATCTTTCCCCCAAAGAGTCAACTTATATTACACTGAATGAAATTTCAAGGTATATCAGCTCTTAATAAATTCTTGAACAGCTTAGCTTTGTCATGGGACAGAACCCATTCACTGTTGACTTTGCTCTTCCTTACAAAAATATAGCAGATCTTGTTTTCAGTGATGGTCTTGGAAATTCCACAATCTCAAAAAACAGATGACATATGGATACTGAAATGCACCAATTTGAAAACAGAAACAACCTTGCCAAGGCCAAAACTTTTCAGTTGTTTGTTCAGTTTCTAAGACTCAGAAACCACTTAGGCCTGAAAGACAGTCAGAGAAAATGTAACCTACAGCTTGAGCAGAGACTGCAATTTTGCAAAGTTATCAGGACAGGGGGTCTGTTGACAGGGATTGAAGAGTCCTAATCCTCCTCTAATCAACATTTGCTAATAAAACACAGGACTGCAAGCATCTCAAATTCACCTGGCTCACAGATGGAGGTGGGGTGTGGCTATAAATGATTTAGCTACTTGCCTTCTTGCTCTTTTTCCTTCCTTCCTTCCTTCCTTCCTTCCTTCCTCTTCCTTCCTTCCTTTCTCCCTGCCTCCCTACCTTCCTTCCTGCCTCCCTACCTCTCTCCCTCCCTCCCTTTTTCCCTCCCTCCCTCCTTCCTTCTTCACTTCTTCCCTCCCTTTTTCTTTCCCTCCCTCCCTCACTCTCTTTCTTTTTTACATACCAATCCCAATTTCCCCTCCCTCCTCTCCTCCCACTTCCCCATCCTCATCTGCTCCTCAGAGAGGGTAAGTCCTCCCCTGGGAATTCAACTAAGTCTGTCCTATCACCTCTTTGAGGCAGGACCAAGACACCCACCCTCCCCACTGCACCCTGCTTGTGCCTAGGCCGAGCAACGTATCTCTTCTTAGAGAATGGGCTCCACAAAGTCAGTTCATGCCCTAAAGTTAGATCCTGCTACCACTGCCAGTGGCTCCATGTACTGCCCAAGCCACAACGTTGTCACTTGTATTCAGGGAGCCTAATTTGGTCTTATGCAGGTTCCCCATTTGTCAGTTCAGAGTCAGTGATTTCCCCCTAGCTTGGGTCAGCTGACTCTGTGGGTTTCCCCATCATGGTCTTGATCCCTTTTGTTCATATTCCCTCTCTTCCTTCACTTCATTTGAACTCTGGGAGCTCGATCCAGTGGTTAGTTCTGGATCTCTGCATCTGCTTCCATCTGTTTCTTTCTTTTTTTTTTTTTAAATAATTTTTTTTATTAAGAAAAGAAGAAAAAAAAACATAAACAAAAAACAAGTTTCCACCTCCTCCCAGCCTCCCATTTCCCTCCCCCTCCTCCCACCCTTCTCCCCCTCCTCCCACCCTTCTACCCCTCCCCCCACTCCTCTCCCCCTCCCTCTCCAGTCCACAGAGCAGTCCAGGTTCCCTGCCCTGTGGTAAGTCCTAGGTCCTCCCCCCTCCGTCCATATCTAGGAAGGTGAACATCCAAACTGGCTAGGCTTCCACAAAGCCAGCACATTAAGTAGGATCAAAGCCCCGTGCCATTGTCCTTGGCGTCTCATCAGCCCTCATTGTTCGCCATGTTCAGAGAGTCCGGTTTTATCCCATGCTTTTTCGGTCACAGTCCAGCTGGCCTTGGTGAGCTCCCAGTAGATCAGCTCCACTGTCTCAGTGGGTGGGTGCACGCCTCGTGGTCCCGACTTCTTTGCTCATGTTCTCCCTCCTTCTGCTCCTCATTGGGACCTTGGGAGCTCAGTCCAGTGCTCCAGTGTGGGTCTCTGTCTCTGTCTCCATCCATCACCAGATGAAGGTTCTATGATGATATGCAAGATATTCGTCAGTATTGCTCTCGGATAGGGTCATTTCAGGTTCCCAATCCTCAGCTACCCAAGGAACTAACTGGGAACCTCATGTTGGGCACTTGGGAGCCCCTCTAGGGTCAAATCTCTTGCTCACCCTAAAGTGGTTCCCTTAACTAAGAATTGTGGTTCCGTGCTCCCCTATCCACCTTTCCTTTATCCCAATTCTCCTGATTCCCCAAATCCCCCCTCCTTCCCTTCTACCTTTTCTCTCCCCATCTCCCCTTACCCCCATCCCACCCCACCCCCAAGCTCCTAATTTTCTCCCCGGCAATTGGGTCTACTTCCCTTAGCCAAGAGGATAACTATATGTTTTTCCTTGGGTTCACCTTCTTACTTAGCTTCTTTAGGTTCACCTATTGTAGACTCCGTGGCGCTAATTTATGGCTAGAAACCAATTATGAGCGAGTACATCCCATGTTCATCTTTTTGGGTCTGGGACACCTCACTCAGGATAGTGTTTTCTATTTCCATCCATTTGCCTGCAAAATTCGAGAAGTCATTGTTTTTTACCGCAGCGTAGTACTCTAGCGTGTATATATTCCATACTTTCTTCATCCATTCTTCCATTGAAGGGCATCTAGGTTGTTTCCAGGTTCTGGCTATTACAAATAATACTGCTATGAACATAGTTGAACAAATGCTTTTGTCATATGATAGAGCATCTCTTGGGTATATTCCCAGGAGTGGTATTGCTGGGTCCAGGGGTAAGTTGATCCCGAATTTCCTGAGAAACCGAAACACTGACTTCCACAGTGGTTGCACAAGATGGCATTCCCACCAGCAATGGATGAGGGTACCCGTTCCTCCACAGCCTCTCCAGCAAAGGTTATCCTTGGTGTTTTTGACTTTAGCCATTCTGACAGGTGTAAGATGATATCTCAAAGTTGTTTTGATTTGCATTTCCCTGATTGCTAAGGAAGTTGAGCACGACTTTAAGTGTCTTTTGGCCATTTGAACTTCCTCTGCTGAGAATTCTCTGTTCAGTTCAGTGCCCCATTTTTTAATTGGGTTAATTAGCATTTTAAAGTCTAGTTTCTTGAGTTCCTTATATATTTTGGAGATCAGACCTTTGTCTGTTGTGGGGTTGGTGAAGATCTTCTCCCAATCAGTAGGTTGCCTTTGTGTCTTATTGACTATGTCCTTTGCTTTACAGAAGCTTCTCAGTTTAAGTAGGTCCCATTTATTCAATGTTGCCCTTAATGTCTGTGCTTCTGGGGTTATACATAGGAAGCGATCTCCTGTGCCCAGCTCCTGTAGGGTACTTCCCACTTTCTCTTCTATCAGGTTCAGTGTGTTCGGGCTGATATTGAGGTCTTTAATCCATTTGGACTTGAGTTTTGTGCACGGTGATAGATAAGGGTCTATTTTCATTCTTCTACAAGATGACATCCAGTTGTGCCAGCACCATTTGTTGAAGATGCTTTCTTTCTTCCATTTTATACTTTTAACTCCTTTATCGAAAATCAGGTGTTCATAGGTTTGTGGGATAAAATCCGGGTCTTCTATACGATTCCATTGGTCGACTTCTCTGTTTTTATGCCAGTACCACACTGTTTTCATTACTGTAGCTCTGTAATAGAGTTTGAAGTCAGGGATGGTAATGCCTCCAGAAGATCCTTTATTGTATAGGATTGTTTTGGCTATCCTGGGTTTTTTGTTTTTCCATATAAAGTTGATTATTGTCCTCTCCAGATCTGTGAAGAATTTTGATGGGATCTTGATGGGGATTGCATTGAATCTATAAATAGCCTTTGGTAGAATTGCCATTTTTACTATGTTGATCCTACCAATCCAAGAGCAAGGGAGGTCCATCCATCTTTTGGTATCCTCTTCAATTTCTTTCTTCAATGCCTTAAAGTTCTTGTCAAATAGATCTTTCACTTCCTTGGTTAGATGTACCCCAAGATATTTTATGCTGTTTTTGGCTATTGTGAATGGTGAAGCTTCTCTGATTTCCCTCTCTGCTTCCATATCCTTTGTGTATAAGAGGGCGACTGATTTTTTGGAGTTGATCTTGTATCCTGCCACATTACTAAAGCTGTTTATCAGCTGTAGGAGTTCTTTGGTGGAGTTTTGGGGGTCGCTTATGTACACTATCATATCATCTGCAAATAACGAAAGTTTAACTTCTTCCTTTCCAATTCGAATCCCCTTGATTCCATTATGTTGTCTTATTGCTATTGCTAGAACTTCAAGCACTATATTGAAGAGGTATGGGGAGAGTGGACAGCCTTGTCGTGTTCCTGAGTTAAGTGGGATGGCTTTGAGTTTCTCTCCGTTTAATTTGATGTTAGCTGTCGGCTTGCTGTATATAGCTTTTATTATATTTAGGTATGACCCTTGTATCCCTAATCTCTCCAAGACTTTTAACATAAATGGATGTTGAATTTTGTCAAATGCTTTTTCAGCATCTAATGAAATGATCATATGGTTTTTTTCTTTCAGTTTATTTATATGCTGGATTACATTGATAGATTTTCGTATGTTGAACCAGCCCTGCATCTCAGGAATGAAGCCTACTTGATCATAATGGATAATTTTTCGGATGTGTTCTTGGATTCGATTTGCCAGTATTTTGTTGAGGATTTTTGCGTCGATATTCATGAGTGAGATTGGCCTGTAGTTCTCTTTCCTGGTTGAGTCTTTGAGTGGTTTTGGTATCAGAGTAATTGTGGCTTCATAAAAGGAGTTTGGTAATGACCCTTCTGTTTCTATCTTGTGGAATACATTAAGGAGTATAGGTATTAGATCTTCTTGGAAGATCTGGTAGAATTCCGCATTGAAACCATCTGGTCCTGGGCTTTTTTTGGTAGGGAGGTTTTTGATAACCTCTTCTAATTCTTCGCGACTAACAGGTCTATTTAGATTGTTCACCAGGTCCTGATTTAACTTTGGTATATGATATTTATCTAAAAAAGTATCCATTTCCTTTACATTTTCCAATTTTGTGGCATATAGGCTTTTGTAGTAAGATCTAATGATTCTCTGAATTTCCTCTGTGTCTGTGGTTATGTCCCCCTTTTCATTTCTGATCTTATTAATTTGCAAATTCTCTCTCTGCCGTTTGATTAGCTTGGATAGTGGTTTGTCAATCTTGTTGATTTTCTCCAGGAACCAGCTTTTTGTTTCATTGATTTTTTGTATTATTTTCTGTGTTTCTATTTTGTTGATTTCAGCCCTCATTTTGATTATTTCCAGTCTTCTACTCCTCCTAGGTGAGTCTGCTTCTTTTTTTTCTAGAGCTTTCAGGTGGGCTGTTAAGTCTCCAATGTGAGCTTTCTCTGTTTTCTTTAAGTGGGCACTTAGTGCTATGAACTTTCCTCTTAGGACTGCTTTCATAGTGTCCCATAAGTTTGAGTATGTTGTTTCTTTATTTTCATTGAATTCCAGGAAGACTTTAATTTCTTTCTTTATTTCTTCCTTAATCCAGCTATGGTTCAATAGTTGACTGTTCAGTTTCCATGAGTTTGTAGGCTTTCTGGGGGTAGCATTATTGTTGAATTCTAACTTTAATCCATGGTGATCTGATAAGACACAGGTGGTTACTAATATTTTTTTGTAACTGTGGATGTTTGCTTTGTTACCGACTATGTGGTCGATTTTCGAGAAGGTTCCATGAGCTGCAGAGAAGAAGGTATATTCTTTCCTATTTGGATGGAATGTTCTATAGATGTCTGTTAAGTCCATTTGATTCATTACCTCCACTAATTCTCTTATTTCTCTGTTAGGTTCCTGTCTGATTGACCTGTCCATTGGTGAGAGAGGAGTGTTGAAGTCTCCTACTATTAGTGTGTGCGGTTTGATGGCGGCCTTGAATTTTAGCAATGTTTCTTTTATGTACGTGAGTGCTTTTATATTAGGGGCATAGATGTTCAGGATTGAGACTTCATCCTGATGAACTGTTCCTGTTATGAGTATAAAATGCCCCTCTCCATCTCTTCTGATTGATTTAAGTTTAAAGTCAACTTTGTTAGAGATTAGTATGGCCACACCTGCCTGTTTCTTAGGTCCATTTGCTTGATAGGCCTTTTCCCAGCCCTTTACTCTGAGTAGGTGCCTGTCTTTGTGGTTGAGGTGTGTTTCTTGTAAACAGCAGAATGTTGGATCCTGTTTTCTTATCCAATCTCTTAGCCTGTGCCTTTTTATAGGTGAGTTGAGTCCATTGACATTAAGTGATATTAATGACCAGTGGTTGTTAACTCCGGTCATTTTTTTTTAGTCGTAGAGTTTGTGTGTTTCCCTTCTTTGTTTTGTGTTGGTGAAGGGTCTCTAGATGTCTGAGTTATTGTGGTCATTGTTGGACTCCTTGGTTAGTGATTTTCCTTCAATTACTTTCTGTAAGGCTGGATTTGTGGCTGCGTATTGTTTAAATTTGTTTTTATCCT
Organism: Microtus oregoni; assembly: GCF_018167655.1. Lineage (NCBI taxonomy): Eukaryota > Metazoa > Chordata > Mammalia > Rodentia > Cricetidae > Microtus > Microtus oregoni. Next base: position 15,862,691 of record NW_024543082.1, read on the forward strand.
GGAAAATTTTATTTTCTCCATTTATAGTGAATGAAAGCTTGGCTGGGTATAGTAATCTGGGCTTGCACCCATGGTCTCTCAGTTTCTGCAGTACATCTATCCAGGACCTTCTGGCTTTCATGGTTTCCATGGAGAAGTCAGGTGTAAGTCTGATAGGTTTACCTTTATAAGTAATTTGGCCTTTTTCCTTTGCAGCTCTTAATATTCTTTCCTTATTCTGTATGCTTTGTGTTTTGATAATTATATGGCGAGGGGATGTTTTTTTTTGATCCAGCCTATTCGGTGTTCTGTATGCTTCTTGCACCTTCATAGGAAAATCTTTCCTTAGGTTGGGAAAGTTTTCTTCTATAATTTTATTAAATAGATTTTCTGGACCATTGAGCTGCACTTCTTCTCCTTCTTCTACTCCTATTATTCTTAGGTTTGGTCTCTTTATTGTGTCCCATATTTCCTGAATGTTTTGTGATGAGAGTTTGTTGGACTTGCTGTTTTCTTTGATCAGTGTGTTTATTTTCTCTATGGTATCTTCAGAATCCGAGAGTCTTTCTTCTATCTCTAGTATTCTGCTGGTTATGCTCGTTTCTGTAGTCTCTATTCGTTTACCTAGATTTTCCATGTCCAGACGGCCCTCTGTTTGTGTTTTCTTCTTTGCCTCCATTTCAGTTTTCAGGTCTTGAACTGTTTCCATTATCTGTTTGATTGTTTTTCCTTGGTTTTCTAGGGTATCATTCACTGATTTATTCAATTCTTCAAACTTTCTGTTATATTTCTCATCCATTTCTATAAGGGCGTTTTTTACATGCTGTTTAAGGGTGTCAATCACTTTCATGAAGTCAATCTTTTCTCCTTCCTCTTGATTAAGGGGTTCTTGTCCTCCCGTTGTGAGGTCGCTTGTTTCTGGTAGCTTCATGTTGCTTTTCAGCTTGTTGGGCGAATTCTTGCCTTGACGTCGGCCCATCTCTTCTTCCAAATGCTCCCTATGGATCTTCTTTTACCGGATTAGGTCTCCTTGCCTACCAAACGCTGTCTCTCCCCAATGTTGACTCTCCCAATGCTGGGTCTCCTGGCGCCGAAAGATCAGGCCTCCGTGCTGGTTGGGCAGCTCGCAGACAAAGCGCCTACCCCGCTTGGTGCAGGCAGGCCACAGAAACAAAGGAACTGCTGCCCCCCGGGAGCCCCGGGTACTCGGACTCAGCGCCCAGATAGGCTGGGCTGGGCGATGCCACGCGCCAAAAGAGGGCAGTGGGGGCGAAGTGGGGAGGGCTCTGGACGGAAGCTGGGTGGGCCAGGAAGAAAGAGGCAGCACCCGGGGAGTAGAGGCCCTGCAGAGAGCCCAAGCAGGACAGGGGGCCAAGAAACCCCCGAGCTCCCCGTCCCAGGCTGGCGCCGTGGGCCAGAAACTCACCCCAATGCTGGGTCTCCTGGCGCCGAAAGATCAGGCCTCCGTGCTGGTTGGGCAGCTCGCAGACAAAGCGCCTACCCCGCTTGGTGCAGGCAGGCCACAGAAACAAAGGAACTGCTGCCCGCCCGGGAGCCCCGGGTACTCGGACCCAGCGCCCAGATAGGCTGCGCTGGGCGATGCCACGCGCCAAAAGAGGGTAGTGGGGGCGAAGTGGGGAGGGCTCTGGACGGAAGCTGGGTGGGCCAGGAAGAAAGAGCTCCATCTGTTTCTTGAAGAGGGTTCTAGCTTCTCTGGGGTTGTGGCCTGTAGGCTGGTTATCTTTGCTTTATGTCTGATATCCACTTATGAATGAGTACATACTATATTTGTCTTTATGGATCTGGATTACCTCACTCAGTATGTTTTTTTCTAGTTTTGTTCATTTGTCTGCAAATTTCAAGATGTTAGCTTTTTTTAAAAACTACCAAGTAATACACTATTATGTAAATGTACAACATTTTCTTTATCCATTATTTTGGAGAGGGATCTAGCTTATTTCCAGGTTCTGGCTATGAAAACAGTAGAGCAAATTTCCTTGTGGTGTGAGTGTGCCTCCCTTGGGTATATGCCCAAAAGTGGTGTTGCTGGGTTTTGAGATAGATTGATTTCTAATTTTCTGAGAAATCCCCATACTGATTTCCACATTGGCTGTACATGTTTGCAATCCCAGCAGCAATGGAGGAAGGTTTCCCTTACTTCACATCCTCTCCAGCATAATCTGTCATCCGTGGTTTTGATTTTAGTATTTGGGGCATAGATGTTCAGTATTGAGATTTCTTCTTGATGGATTTTTTTCCTGTGACTAATATGAAATGTCCTTCTTTGTGTCTTTTGATTGATTTTAGTTTGAAGTCTATTTTGTTAGATATTAGGATAGTTAAGCCAGCTTGTTTCTTAGGTCCACTTAATATTTGTTTTTATTCTGTATGTTTAGTGTTTTGATTATTATGGCTAGGGAACATTTTTTTTTTGTTTAGTCCATTTGATGTTCGGTAAGCTTTTTGTACTTTCATAGGCATGTCCTTCTTTAGATTGGAAAAGGTATCTTCAATGATTTTTTTTGAATATATTTCCTGTGCCTTTGGGTTGGACTTCTTCTCCTTCTAGCCTTATTATTCTTAGGTTTGGTCTTTTCATGGTGTGCCATATTTCCTGGATATTTTTTGTTAAGCATTTGTTTGATGTGGGATTCCCCTCTGTATGCCGTGAATACCATTGGTATTGGGCCTGTGTAGGGAATAGAAGTAGGCAGGAAAAACTAAAGTGAATGGTGGGAAAAAGAAGGGTAGAGTTAGAGAGAAGCCATGTAGCCCCACTGGAGACAGATGCTGGAACTTTAGCCGATAAGCCACAGCCAAGTGGGGATACACAGATTAATAGGAAATGGGTTAAATTAATATGTAAGCGTTAGTCAATAAGTGTTGAAGGAGCTATGGGTTGCATTCCTGACACCCAGCTCCCAGCCACCTGGCTAGCTTATGCCTCAAAATAACAACACACAAACTGTATTCATATAAACACTGCTTGGCCCATTTCTATTAATGTGTGTAGCACCACGAGGTGCGCTTACCAGGAAGATGCTAGCCTACGTCCATCCTGGGTGGGAGCTTCATTGTGTCTGCCCGAGAGAGGAGAGCTATCGAGTCTGAGCTCACTTCCCCTTCCTCCCAGCATTCTATTCTGTTTACTCCACCCACCTAAAAGCTGGCCTATCAAATGGGCCAAGGCAGTTTCTTTATTAGCCAATGACCTTCCTCTATCATTTCCCCTTTTTCTGTTTAAACAAAAAGGAAAGGCTTTCACTTTAACTTAGCAAAATTACATATAACAAAACAGTCATCAAGCAAGAATTACAGTTACAATATTTACATCTATTTTATCTTTTATCATAATAAAGGAAAACAACTATAACTATCTATCTATTCTTCAACTACATCAAAGACTCCAAAAGGATATAATATTACTTAAGTAAACAAGTAAGAAACTTCCAAAACTCTAGAAGTGACAGAGACATCTTGCTGCCTGGACAGTCACCCAAAGTTCTTTAGTACCGCTGGGGCATCCATCTTTGGCCTTCAGGCCCATAGTATCCAGAGACATCTCCAAGAAGAAGGAAATTTTAAAGACAGTTCAGTCACTATCTGCTGTGTCCTGCAGAATGTCTCACAGACTCTTTCATGAATCAGGAACCCCAAAAGATCATCTTACCTTTAGGCAAGTTCAGTAGTCCTCTCTCTGTGGGTTCTCTGTATCCAGTTTATACAATAGTCCAGGCAAGAGCAGTTTCTTGCCCAAATGGCTATCAAACTCCATAAGGTGCCTCTTCGATGCCCATCTTCTTCTTGAAGTACATTGGTGCTGCCAGGAGCAGACATATCTCATTGTCATGAAAAGTACTAAGTTATTAAAACATTAAATGTCCTATTCTGTAGTCTTTGAAAGATATGAAGAATGTTTATCTAAAATATATCTATGTACATCTAGAAAATCTAACTAACATAACTATAAGCTTGGCTATTATCAATGATTATCTATTAACAACCTATATACATTACATTTTTAAATGAACTACACAATCACAATACCTTAATCAATATCAGAAATACATACATACATATATATATATATATATAACAAAACTGACCTTAAAATTCATACCAATGCAAATTATTCATACCTATATCATATCTCCCTTAAATGTAAAAGAACATTTATAAACAATATTTGGGAACATGGGCTCAGTTGTTTCTCTCCAAACTGCTTCCTGCTGTGTGGGGGCACCATTATTCAGGTCTTTCATGGTATAATCTGTGTGCTAGATTCATCTCAGTCAGCAGTTGAGTGAAGTAATTTTTTCAAGGTGTTCACAGCAACCCTTCAGGAGGGCATTGTCCATCATACCATATTGGGATAGAAACAATCCACAGGGTTTCATCCTCTGTGAAAACAAAAGAAGAAACTCCTTTCCAAAGCATCATGTCCTTAGATCCAAATTTTAAAGTCAAGGTATTTTCAAAATATCTATCTTGGATAGGTTCAGCAGCATTTATAAACAAATATCTTTTAGTATCCATTGCTCCTTCCTCAGCATTCAAACAATTCAAAGAGAGCATAATAGCATAAAGTATCAATATTCTCTGTGTATTTTCCATCTTTGTGCAGCTTTGTTTTAACATCTATTTCTTTTACTTTTACTCCTATTTTTTGAGACAGGTTCTCCATATATGTTTGTCCTAGAACAACTCTGTACACCAGGCTGTCCTTGAACTCTCAGAGATCCATCTGTCTTTGCCTCCCAAGCACTGGGATTAAAGGCATGTGCTACCACACCTTGAAGTCACAGAGGTTAATCTCCCTCTGCCTCCCAAGTGTTGGGATTAAAGATGTGTACTACCACACCCAACTACTCTCTTTCTTCCTTTTTTTGTTACTTTAAGAACTTTAACTTTTAGCCTGCATATCTTTTTAACACACTGTAAATCATTTAAAGTTTTTTTTTAAATCTTTCTTTACTGTATATCTCTCTTTTTCTGACTACATGAATCTTTAAGGAGAGGGTTAAAGCCGTGGCTTTGACAGGTAGATCCAGCCCATTCCTTAGCTTTCCAGCCTCGTAGCTGAGGATCCGACTGTAGCCACAATTCTATGGTGTTTCAAGGTCCCTGTCAGCAAGCAAGCTGCAACAGTATGTCCACAGACAACACTCAAGTCCTCTCTCTGTAGGCCCTCCTGCCTCAAACAGTCAGAGTTTGCCCTGGCAGGAAGGCCCAGAAAGCTAGCATTTTTAAACAGCACAGCTTTTTTTCTGCTACAGCTGAAAACCGAAAAGCATGCATTCAGCTTTTCATCAACACCATTTAAGTGTTTCTTGGTAGGACCTTTTAAAGAGCTACAGGGTTTTGCAGCTAAAGCTGAGTCAGGAAGCCTCTCTTAGATGAGAGTGCTTGCTTGCTTCTAGCAAGCAGAGCAGACCCAAGAAATTGCTGCTACCACGTTGGGCATCATTCTGTAGTAGGAGCTGTGGGCCTCTTCCCACAGCCCAGCTCCCGGCCGCCTGGCTAGCTTATGCCTCAAAATAACAACACACAAACTGTATTCATATAAACACTGCTTGGCCCATTTCTATTAATGTGTGTAGCACCATGAGGTGTACTTACCAGGAAGATTCTAGCCTATGTCCATCCTGGGTCAGAGCTTCATTGTGTCTGCCCGAGAGAGGAGAGCTATCGAGTCTGAGCTCACTTCCCCTTCCTCCCAGCATTCTGTTCTGTTTACTCCACCCACCTAAACGCTGGCCTATCAAATGGGCCAAGGCTGTTTCTTTATTAGCCAATGACCTTCCTCCATCAAATAAGAAGCTAGAGCAAATGGGCTAAGCAGTGAATTAAATAATATGGTTTCTGTGTGAATATTTTGGGGCTAAGCAGCTGGGAACTAACTAGTGGCGTCGTCCAACATTTGTTGGATTTAACATGTTCTTTAACTGAATAATCTATTTCCTCTATGGTATCTTCAACACCTCAGGTTCTCTCTTCTGGCTCTTATATTCTGTTGTTTATGCTAGCATTTGTAGTTTCTGATCGTTTACTCAAATTTTTTACTTCCAGGTTTCCCTCAGTTTGCATTTTCATTATTGCCTCTCTATCCATTTTCAAGACTTAAATTGTTTTCATCACCTACTTGATTGCTTTTTCTTGGTTTTCTTTAAGGGATTTCTTGATTTTTTTCCAAATTTTTGTTTGCCCTTTCCTCTGCTTCTTTAAGGGAATTTTTCATTTCCTCTTTAAGAGTCTCAATTATCTTCATAAGGTTTTTTTTTTTTTAAATAAGGTCATTTTCTTCTACTTCATCTGCTTTGGGGTGGTCAGGTCTTGCTGAACCAGTAGTTTCTGGTGGTGCAGTATTGCTCTTTATGTTACTGAGTTATTTGCTGTCTTCCCAGCTCTTCCCATAATCAGTATAGGTGAAGCCTGTGCTTCAGAGCATCACTCTTCCTCCAGTTGGTGTAGTTGGAGGCTCAGTTGAATATTCCTTCAGGGGCAGGCAGAAGAGAGTCTCTGGTGATTAGGCTTCCAGGTGCAAGTGGATGGGCCCAAGGCTCAGATGGTTGCTCCTCAAGGTGCAGGTGGAACCACAGCTCTGGTGGTTGCTCCCTCAGGTGGAGACAGTGCCAAAGTTCCTGTGATTGCCTCTCTTAGTATAGGTAGAGCAGAGGTTCTGGTGATTGCTGCAGTGGTGGAGTAACTTGAATAGAGCATGGCAGTGGTTGCTGCCTGGGGCACAAGTGCTCTTTTTCATAAAAACTTTCTACTGGTAGCTTCTGGAAGCCACTGGTGGAAGCTGTTGCTGTCCTCTACTGATGGTTGCTTAGGTGTCTGATGCTCTCCCGGGCAGGCAGATCACTTGGGCCTCCGACTCTCTTCTAGGCAGGTCAGTTGTGCCTCTGTCACTCTCCCAGGTGGGTTGCTCAGGCCTCTGACTGCCTTCTTACTCTTCTAATCACTTCTACCAATAATCCAATGATTAAAACACCAGAAAAGGAAAATAAAACTTGTGTCTTTGATTTACTTCCTAACAAATTAAAGGAATGAATATAGAAAAGAGATAAAAGGATGTTTTCAGAAGTATAATATGGATGTGGCTTCTGATGGCTATTGTTCTATTTTTGTTGTTTGTTTGGATGAAGAAATGTAGTAAAAGTACATTTTGAAAATGCTCTTTAAGTAAGCTTTTATTTGATGCGCAAGGTGATTTCCATGTACTTTCTTGCTGAGTGGTGTGGTCACCAGTAAACACATATTTTATTTGTTATTTCCAACTTGCTTATAAATACATGTTGTTGATTGTATAGCTATTGGATATCTGAACATAAACAAGTTAGCAAATCTGTTATTGAAACCAAAAAATTAATTGGAAATTTAAGTTTTGCTTGGAACGTCTTAGGGCTGGAGATAGAGATCAGTGGTAGAGTGTGTATCAGAGGTCCTGGTTCAGTTTTTTTTTTTTTTTTTTTTTTTTTTTTGGTTTTTCGAGACAGGGTTTCTCTGTGGTTTTGGAGCCTGTCCTGGAACTAGCTCTTGTAGACCAGGCTGGTCTCGAACTCACAGAGATCCGCCTGCCTCTGCCTCCCGAGTGCTGGGATTAAAGGCGTGCGCCACCACCGCCCGGCTCTGGTTCAGTTCTTAGTAACAAAACTAAACAAAGACACAGCAAAGCCAACCCCCACCAACTCATAAGTTTTAAAACTGTAAAAGTCATTGCATATTCTACCTGAATTAATTTCAGTGTTCAGATCATAGCATATTTATAAAGGCTACTGTGGACAGGAATTCCTACAGCATTTAATGTTGGCTCTTGGTTTGTTGTACATTGCCTTTATTATGTTTAGGTAAGTTTCTTGTATCACTGTTTTTTCTTAGACCATTATTATGAAGGGATGTTGTACATATTGAAGGCTTTTTCAGTATCTAATGAGATGATCATGTGTTTTTTCCAGTTTATTTATATGATGAATTACATTGACAAATTTTTATATGTTGAACCATCCCTGAATATCTGGGATGAAGCTGACTTGTTCATGGTGGATGATTTTTCTGATGTGTCCTTGCATTTGGTTTGCCAGCATTTTATTGAGTATTTTTGCATCAATGTTCAAGAGTGAATTGGTCTTTATTCTCTTTCTTAGTAATGTTTTTATGTGGTTTGTATATCAGGGTAATTGTAGCCTCATAAAAAAGGGGTTTGGCAATATTCCTTCTATTTCTATAGTGTGGAACAATTTGAGGAGTGTAGATATTAGTTCTTCTTTGCAAATCTTGTAGAATTCTGCACTGAAACCATCTGGCCCTGGGCTTTTTTTTGTTTGGAGACTTTTAATGACAGCTTCTATTTCTTTAGCAGTTATAGGCTTATTTAATTTGCTTATCTTGTCTTGACTTAATTTTGGCAAGCGATTTTTATCTAGAAAGTTGTCCATTTTCTTTAAGTTTTCCAATTTTGCAGAGTACAGATTTTTGAAATATGACCTAATGATTCTCTGGATTTTTTTTTAATTTATTTATTTATTAAGGATTTCTGCCTCGTCCCCACAACCGCTTCCCATTTCGCTCCCCCTCCCTCGATCAAGTCCCCCCCTCCCTCATCTGCTCGAAGAGCAATCAGGGTTCCCTGAACTGTGGGAAGCCCAAGGACTGCCCACCTCTATCCAGGTCTCGTAAGGTGAGCATTCAAACTGCCTAGGCTCCCACAAAGCCAGTACGTGCAGTAGGATCAAAAACCCACTGCAATTGTTCTTGAATTCTCAGTATTCCTCATTGTCCGCTATGTTCAGCTAGTCCGGATTTATCCCATGCTTTTTCAGACCTAGGCCAGCTGGCCTTGGTGAGATCCCAATAGAACATCCACATTGTCTTAGTGTGTGGCTGCACCCCTCGTGGTCCTGAGTTCCTTGCTTGTGCTCCGTCTCCTTCTGCTCCTGATTTGGACCTTGAGATTTCTGTCCGGTGCTCCCGTGTGGGTCTCTGTCTCTGTCTCCTTTCATCGCCTGATGAAGGTTAATATTCCTGAGGATGCCTATGTGTTTGTCTTTGGATTCACCTTATTTAGCTTCTCTAGGAACATGAATTATAGGCTCAATGTCCTTTATTTATGGCTAGAAACCAAATATGAGTGAGTACATCCCATGTTCCTCTTTTTGGGTCTGGCTTACCTCACTCAGGATAGTGTTTTCTATTTCCATCCATTTGTATGCAAAATTCAAGAAGTCCTTGTTTTTTACTGCTGAGTAATACTCTAATATGTATATATTCCATACTTTCTTCATCCATTCTTCCGTTGAAGGGCATCTAGGTTGTTTCCAGGTTCTGGCTATTACAAACAATGCTGCCATGAACATAGTTGAGCATATACTTTTGTTGTATGATAGGGCCTCTCTTGGGTATATTCCCAAGAGTGGTATTGCTGGATCCAGGGGTAGGTTGATCCCGAATTTCCTGAGAAACCGAAACACTGCTTTCCAGAGTGGTTGCACAAGTTTGCATTCCCACCAGCAATGGGTGAGTGTACCCCTTTCTCCACAACCTCTCCAGCAAAGGCTATCATTGGTGTTTTTTATTTTAGCCATTCTGACAGGTGTAAGGTGGTATCTTAAAGTTGTCTTGATTTGCATTTCCCTGATCGCTAAGGAAGTTGAGCATGACCTTAAGTGTCTTTTGGCCATTTGAAGTACTTCTGTTGAGAATTCTCTGTTCAGATCAGTGCCCCATTTTATAATTGGGTTGATTAGCCTTTTACGGTCTAGTTTCTTGAGTTCTTTATATATTTTGGAGATCAAACCTTTGTCAGTTGCAGGGTTGGTGAAGATCTTCTCCCAGTCAGTGGGTTGTCTTTTTGTCTTAGTGACAGTGTCCTTTGCTTTACAGAAGCTTCTCAGCCTCAGGAAGTCCCATTTATTCAATGATGCCCTTAGTGTCTGTGCTGCTGGGGTTATACATAGGAAGTGGTCTCCTGTGCCTATGTGCTGTAGAGTACTTCCCACTTTCTCTTCTATCAGGTTCAGTGTGTTCGGACTGATATTGAGGTCTTTAATCCATTTGGATTTGAGTTTTGTGCATGGTGATAGATATGGATCTATTTTCATTCTTCTACAGATTGACATCCAGTTTTGCCAGCACCATTTGTTGAAGATGCTCTCTTTTTTCCATTGTATACTTTTAGCTCCTTTATCGAAGATCAGGTGTTCATAGGTTTGTGGGTTAATGTCAGGGTCTTCTATTCGATTCCATTGGTCGACTTCTCTGTTTTTATGCCAATACCAAGCTGTTTTCAATACTGTAGCTCTGTAATAGAGTTTGAAGTCAGGGATGGTAATGCCTCCAGACAAACCTTTATTGTATAAGATTGTTTTGGCTATCCTGGGTTTTTTGTTTTTCCATATAAAGTTGATTATTGTCCTCTCCAGATCTGTGAAGAATTTTGATGGGATTTTGATGGGATTGCATTGAATCTATAGATTGCTTTTGGTAGAATTGCCATTTTTACTATGTTGGTCCTCCCAATCCAAGAGCAAGGGAGGTCTTTCCATTTTCTGGTGTCTTCTTCAATTTCTTTCTTCAAAGACTTATAGTTCTTGTCCAGTAGATCTTTCACTTCCTTGGTCAGGGTTACCCCAAGGTATTTTATGCTATTTGTGGCTATCGTGAAAGGTGATGCTTCTCTGATTTCCCTCTCTGCTTCCTTATCCTTGGTGTATAGGAAGGCAACTGATTTTTTGGAGTTGATCTTGTATCCTGCCACGTTACTAAAGCTGTTTATCAGCTGTAGGAGTTTTTTGGTAGAATTTTTGGGGTCGCTTATGTACACTATCATATCATCTGCAAATAACGAAAGCTTAACTTCTTCCTTTCCAATACGAATCCCCTTGATCTCCTTATGTTGTCTTATTGCTATTGCTAGAATTTCAAGCACTATATTGTAGAGGTATGGCGAGAGTGGACATCCTTGTCGTGTTCCTGATTTTAGTGGGATGGCTTTGTGTTTTTCTCCGTTTAATTTAATGTTAGCTGTTGGCTTGCTGTAAATAGCTTTTATTATATTTAGGTAGGACCCTTGTATCCCTATTCTCTCCAAGACCTTTATCATAAAGGGGTGTTGAATTTTGTCGAATGCTTTTTCCGCATCTAGTGAAATGATCATATGGTTTTTTTCTTTCAGTTTATTTATATGGTGGATTACATTGATAGATTTGCGTATGTTGAACCAGCCCTGCATCTCTGGGATGAAGCCTACTTGATCATAATGGATAATTTTTCTTATGTGTTCTTGGATTCGGTTTGCCAGTATTTTATTGAAGATTTTTGCGTCGATGTTCATGAGTGAGATCGGTCTGTAATTCTCTTTCTTGGTTGGGTCTTTTTGTGGTTTTGGTATCAGGGTAACTGTAGCTTCATAAAAGGAATTTGGCAATGACTCTTCTGATTCTATATTGTGAAATACCTTAAGGAGTATAGGTATTAATTCTTCTTGGAAGTTCTGGTAGAATTCTGCATTGAAACCATCTGGTCCTGGGCTTTTTTTCGAAGGGAGATTTTTGATAACCATTTCTAATTCTTCGCGAGAAACCGGTCTATTTAGATCATTCACCTGGTCTTGGTTTAGCTTTGGTATATGATACTTATTTAAAAAAATGTCCATTTCTTTTGTATTTTCCAGTTTTGTGGCATACAGGCTTTTGTAGTAAGATCTAATGATTCTCTGAATTTCCTCTGTGTCTGTGGTTATGTCCCCCTTTTCATTTCTGATCTTATTTATTTGCGTGTTCTCTCTCTGTCGTTTAATTAGTTTGGATAGGGGTTTGTCGATCTTGTTGATTTTCTCCAAGAACCAGCTTTTTGTTTCATTGATTCTTTGGACTGTTTTCTGTGTTTCTATTTTGTTGATTTCAGCCCTCAGTTTTATTATTTCCAGTCTTCTACTTCTCCTGGGCGCGTCTGCTTCTTTTTTTTCTAGAGCTTTCAGGTGTGTTTTTAAGTCCCCAATGTATGCATTCTCCGTTTTCTTTAAGTGGGCACTTAGTGCTATGAACTTTCCTCTTAGCACTGCTTTCATTGTGTCCCATAGGTTTGAGTATGTTGTCCCTTTATTTTCATTACATTCAAGGAAGACTTTAATTTCTTTCTTGATTTCTTCCTTGACCCAGGTGTGGTTCAGTAGTTGACTGTTCAGTTTCCATGAGTTTGTCGGTTTTTTGGGGGCAGCGTGGTTGTTGCCTTCTAACTTTAATCCGTGATGATCTGATAAGACACAGGTGGACACTGATATTTTTTTTGTATCTGTGGAGGTTTCCTTTGTTTCCGAGTATGTGGTCAATTTTTGAGAAGGTTCCATGAGCTGCAGAGAAGAAGGTATATTCTTTCCTATTTGGGTGGAATGTTCTATAGATGTCTGTTAAGTCCATTTGCTTCATTACCTCCAATAATTCTCTTAATTCTCTATTAGGTTTCTGTCTGATTGACCTGTCCCTTGGAGAGAGAGGTGTGTTGAAGTCTCCTACTACTAGTGTGTGTGGTTTGATGTCTGCCTTGAGTTCTAGTAATATTTCTTTTACATAAGTAGGTGCTTTTATATTGGGGGCGTATATATTCAGGATTGAGACGTCCTCCTGATGAATTGTTCCTGTTATGAGTATAAAGTGACCGTCTCGGTCTCTTCTGATTGATTTTAGTTTGAAGTCAGTTTTGTTAGAAATTAGTATGGCCACACCTGCTTTTTTCTTAGGACCATTTGCTTGAAAGACCTTTTCCCAACCCTTTACTCTGAGTAGGTGCCTGTCTTTGTGGTTGAGATGTGTTTCTTGCAAACAGCAGAATGTTGGATCCTGTTTTCGTATCCAATCTTTTAGCCTGTGCCTTTTTATAGGTGAATTGAGCCCATTAATATTAAGTGATATTAATGACCAGTGGTTGTTTACTCCGGTTATTCTTATTGCTTTTGGTAGTAGAGATTGTGTGTCTCCTTTCTTTGAGATGTGCTCGTGAAGGGTCATTAGATGCCTTGGTTATTGTAGGCAGTGTTGGCAGTGTTGGATTCCTTGGTTGCGATTTTCCTTCTATTAATTTCTGTAGGGCTGGATTTGTGGCTACGTATTGTTTAAATTTGTTCTTATCCTGGAATGTCTTGTTTTCTCCGTTGATAGTGAACGATAGCTTGGCTGGGTATAGTAGTTTGGGTTTGCATCCATGGTCTCTTAGCTTCTGCAGAACCTCTATCCAGGACCTTCTGGCTTTCATAGTTTCCATCGAGAAGTCAGGTGTAAGTCTGATCGGTTTACCTTTATAAGTTACTTGCCCTTTTTCTTTTGCAGCGCTTAATATTCTTTCTTTAACCTGTATATTTTGTGTTTTGATTATTATATGGCGAGGAGATGTTTTTCTTTGATCCAGTCTGTTTGGTGTTCTGTATGCTTCTTGAATATTTAAATGAATATCTTTCTTTAAGTTGGGAAAGTTTTCTTCCATAATTTTGTTGAAAATATTTTCTGAGCCTTTGAGCTGTGACTCTTCTCCTTCTTCTATTCCTATTATTCTTAGGTTTGGTTTTTTTATTGTGTCCCATAGTTCCTGAATGTTTTGTGTTGAGAATTTGTTGGCTTTGCTGTTTTCTTTGATCTGTTCGTTTATTTTCTCTATGGTGTCCTCAGCATCTGAGAGTCTTTCTTCTATTTCTTGTATTCTATTGATTATGCTTGTTTCTGTAGACTCTGCTCATTGGCCTATATTTTCCATATCCAGCTGGTCCTCAGTTTGTATTTTCTTCTTTGCCTTCATTTCAGTTTTCAATTCTTGAACTGTTTCCATTACCTGTTTGATGTTTTTTTCTTGGTTTCCCAGGGTATCATGTACGTATTTACTCATTTCTTCAAACTTTTTGTTATACTTCTCATCCATTTCTATAAGGGCATTTTTTACATGTTGTTTAAGGGACTCTATTATCTTCATAAAGTCGATTTTTTCCACTTCTTCTGTGTTAGGTTGTTCAAATACTTCTGTTGTAAGATCATTGGGTTCTGATGTTTTCATGTTGTTTTTCGGATTATTGGGTGAGTTCTTGCCTTGGCGCCTGCCCATCTCCTCCTATTGATCCTATCCAATGGATCCTTTAGAAACCGGATCAGGTTTCCCTGCTGGCCAAGGGCTCCGCTTACAAAATGCCCTCACTCTCTTTTGTGGTTCCTGCTGCAGGCCAAGAACCCTCTCACCCCTCCGAAGGATCTTCAGGACAGGACCAGGCTCCCCTTGTGCCAGTGACCTGGCCAACCAAAGGCCTACCTCTTTGATTCAATTGTAGTAGGGCGATCTGCTCTCCTTATTGCACGCCTGTCCCAGCCGCTTGGGTCTGGCCGCCGCTGAGCCCCGTCTGGCGCCGCCGCAGTGCTGCCGCTGCCGCGCCGCAGTGCTGCAGCTGCCGCACCGCGTCTGGCGCCGCCGCCGCCGCTGCGCCTCTGTGATTCTCTGGATTTTCTCCAAGTCTGCTGTTATGTCCTTTTCCATTTCTAATTTTGTTAATTTGGATATTATCTTTCTGCCTCTTGGTTAGTTTGGATAATGGTTTGTCTCTTGTTGATTTTCTGGGAGAACCAACTTTTTGTCTTATTGTGTCTTTGTATTGTTTTCATTGTTTCTATTTTGTTGATTTCAGCTCTCAATTTGACTAAACTGCAGTTTAGTCCTCCTTTGTGAGTTTGCTTCTTTTTATTCTAGAGTTTTCAGGTGTTCTGTTAACTCACTAGTGTGGGATTTTTTCAGCTTCTTTATGTAGGCATTTAGTGCTATGAACTTTCCTCCTAGCATTGCTTTCATTGTGTCCCATAAATTTGGGTATGTTGTGTGGTCATTTTTATTGAATTTTAGGAAGTCATTAATTTCTCCCTTTTTTTCTTCCTTGACTCATTTGTGATTCAGGTGATTATTTGTTACAGAACAGCTCAGTTAGAGTACTGGGATCAACTGGACAGGGTCTCAGGAATAGATGGGTAAGGAGTCAGCAAATGACAAACAGACATTATTACTTAAAGGAACTGTATCTGAATGTGTCTTTACTAGGCATGAAGTTCATCTTTTATACAGAAAAGATTGCTTAGCAGCATGTATTGTTTATTTTGTAGTACAGATTATTTTTAAAAGTTATATATACATGAGAACAGATTTTTATCAGACAAATGTCTGTGGTTAGTCATGCTAGACATGCCTTGGCATTAGTTTTGTTATAAATTATTATCTAGGCTATGAGTTCCTGCCATTTTGAGGTAAGGGCAAGCAGTTGTGGTTAACAGTCACACAGTTTATAGTCTTTTTATGTTTTTGTAATTTATGTAGAACTTTTAATTTTTTTAAATTTAAATCCTTTTTAAACCATCCCCAAAACCAATCTTAAGAAGTTATAGGCATTTTTCAAATTTAAATTTTATTTTTGTTTAATTTGTTTTAATTATATAATTAAGTTTGCCTTTTGTTTTTTTTTCTAATAAGCACCAGATTAAACATGAAACCCTTTCCCTTGAATGTAAACAACAACAACAACAACTTCTTCTTCTTCTTCTTCTTCTTCTTCTTCTTCTTCTTCTTCTTCTTCTTCTTCTTCTTCTTCCTCTTCTCACATACTCCTGTATATGGCAATGGCTCACTAGTAGGCTCTGGAAACTTAAACATACTATCTTTTTTGGTGGAGGAAACCAGACCCTGTTTCTTAGAACATAAGCAGGTAACATCAAAAGCATGAGTGCTCTGATACAGGAAGCACAGCACATATATACACCATTTTTTGGAGCACTCTTTCTTGAAGTTTGTACCACACCTACGTGAGAGGCCTCACAGACTCCACAGGAGGTGGCATGACAAACATTGTTTAATTTCCATGTCTTTGTGGGTTTTCTGAAACTAGTGTTGGTGCTGATTTATAATTTTAAGCCGTTGTAATCCAATAAGATACATGGAGGTATTTCAACTCTTTTGTATCTGTTGAGATTTGCTTTGTTACCTAGTATGAGATCAATTTTTGTCAAGGTTCCATGAGGTGTTGAAGAGAAGGAAAATTCTTTTATTTTTGAATGGAATGTTCCATAGATGTCTGTTAAGTCCATTTGAGTCATAACTGTTGGGGGAGGCTGCTTGTTTGTCCCAGCCTATCAGAACTGAAATAATTACACAGAAACTGTATTAATTAAATTACTGCTTTGTCCATTAGCTCTAGCTTCTTATTGGCTAATCTCTTACATATTTATTTAACCCATTTCTATTAATCTGTGTATCACCACAAGGCAGTGGCTTACTGGCAAAGTTTTAGCATGTCTGTCTCTGGTGGCAGCTCCATGGCTTCTCCCTGATTCTGCTTTCTTTCTCCAAGCATTCAATTCCATCTTCCTCACCTACCTAAGTTCTGCCCTTCTATAGGTCAAAAGCAATTTATTTATTCATTAATGGTAATCACAGCATACAGAGGGGAATCCCACATCATATAACATCTGTTAGTTTCCTTATTTTTCTGTTAGTTTTCTGTCTGATAAACTTGTTCAGTTGTGAGAGTGGGATGTTGATGTCTCCCACTATTAATGTGTGGGGTTTAATGTGTGTTTTAAGCTTTAGTAGTGTTTCTTTTACACATGAGGGTGCCCTTGTATTTGGGGCATAGATGTTCAGTTTTGAGATTTCCTCTTGAAGAATTTTTCAGTGACTAATATGAAATGTCCTTCTTTGTCTCTTTTGATTGATTTTAGTTTGAAGTCTATTTTGTTGGATATTTGGATAGCTATGCCAGTTTCTTAGGTCCATTTGATTGGAAAATTTTTTCCTAACCCTTTACTCTGAGGCAATGTCTGTCTTTGAGGTTGAGGTGTGTTCTTGTATGCAGCAGAAAGATAGACTATTTTCTTATACAATTTGTTAGCCTGTGTCTTTTTTATAGGTAAGTTGAGTCCATTTATATTAAGGGATGTTAACCACCAGTGATTGCTAGCTCCTGTTATTTTAGTTTTCATTGTCAGTGATGTTATACCATTCTTTGCGGTTTGCTGTTGTTATATTATCTATTGAATGTGTGTGTGTGTGTGTGTGTGTGTGTCTCTGTGTGTGTGTTTTGATGTAGCCAGCTTCCTTGGGTTGGAGTTTCCTTCTAGTACTTTGTGTAGGGCTGGGTTTGTGGCTAGGTATTGGTTAAATCTGGTTCTGACATGGAATTTTTCCATTTATGGTGATTGAAAGTTTTTCTGGGTATAGTAGTCTGGGCTGACATCTGTGGTATCATAATGTCTGTATAACACTTGACCAGGACCTTCTGACTTTCACTGTTTCCATTGAGAAGTCATATGTAATTCTGATAGGTCTGCCATACAGACCAGTAAGTGGGGCACACACTTTTTTTTTCTTAGCATAAATAAAGGCTTTATTGGTTAGTTTGGATGAATGACACACTGGCACAAGCTCAGTGCATTGTTTCACACTTACAACCCTTAGGATGACACACAAAGCTAAGCTTATTGGCAATGGGCAATTTGAAGTGGGTGGAAAGGACCTGAAGACTTCTGAAGGTTATTAACAAAGCTACGGGGACTGAAGCCAACGTCCAAGGAGCAAATCCAGGATGGAAAAGGGATCATCCAGAGCTGAAGATCTTTTAGAGACTGGATCACTGCTGGAACTGTCATGTGCTTCGTGGTGGGTCACTGTGGTCTCGTTCCGTCCCTCACTGTCCACCACAGTGCGGCGCTCCTCCACGGCCCCATCTGGCTTAGTGATCTTGCTCACAGAGATGCTCTCGAAATAGGGTTTGTGTTGGGGTTGAAGAAGTGGACCGAGACCCTCTTGGGAAACCTGGGAGTCAAGATCGTTGTCCTCTCTGGCTCTAGAACCAGGGGTGACAGGCCATATATCATTCAGCCAATGAAAAGGTCTCTGAGACCCCCAATCTGGAGCTGGTTTGGGGGATTCAGGTCTTGTATGACTCTCCAAGACCCCCTCGAAGATCCTGGGTTGTTGACTATCATGGTACTTAAGCATTGAGTCCCGCAGTGTCTGCCCTTCCCTCAGTCTCTCACTAGGTGTTTCTGAGTAGGGACCTGGAAGTTCAGGAGAGTGGGAAGGCAAGGTCCAGGCCCCCATCTCGCTGAAGATGCTATTGAAATCTCGTACTAGATCATCAAAGCCAAAGTTGTCGTGGCATCCCTCCTCCTGGGCTGAAGCTGAAACCGAATTCCTCCGGAGGCTGAGAACCATTAAACCTATAGCTCCTTCTACCCGACGTGCCTCTGTCTTCCTCCTCTTCAACGTCATCATCGTCATCATCTCAAGTCATCCTTCCAAAAAAGGGATCTCTGTGGCCCCGAGGTCCACGAAAGCCAAAAAAGCCCTGGAAAAGGTCAAAGAAGCTCATTGCTGTAGGGGCACTAGAAACTTTAAACTTCTGCGGGACATGAGTGAACACCCTGTCAGATACAGCTTGGGCTCAGCTGTCGCTCTGGCATACACTTTTAATCCCAGTAGCCACACTAGTTTATCATAGAAACCAGCAGTAGTGGTACACTCCTTTAATCCCAGCACTAGAGAGGGAATTTAAGAAGTGAGAAGATAGGTCTTTGTGCAATCTCATTTTGAGTATTGGTGGAGGTGAGATCAACATTTTGGTCTGAGGTAGAGGTTAAGGAACAGGGGCTGGCTGCTTTGATTTTTTGATCTTTAGGTTGAACCCTAATATCTGTCTCTGGGTTTTATTATTTATGCTATACAGAATACAATTTGTGTATATGAGAAGACACATAGATGATATGGCCATGCTGGTTAGTAGCAGTTGGGAATCACTGTCACCACTACCAGGTAACAGAGATAAAGGGCTAGGGTCGTGGATAAATAAATAGAATCACCCTTTTAAATCCCTGTCTACCCATTTTGTGAAACAGTCTCAGGTTGGGCCTTGCCCTGGATGATGACTCTTTTCTAGATCAGCATTTGACCCCATTTTGGGTACAAATGCAGAGACAGAATGTGTATGCATTTTCTTTGTGCGTGTACCTGACCCATTGATAACCACGAGGTTTTATGCATGACATAGTCTCACAAGTGAAAAGAAGTTATCTATAAATTATTAAAGTAGGTTGGAACTTATGGCATATAGTTGTATTAAAACCGTGTCAGAAAAAAGTCTGTATATTTGTCAAACACACCAGATCATGGAAGGGTATAGCACCCTCATCTGGAGTCCATAAAAAAAAAAATAATACCTAACAAGGTAATTGACATGGTCCCAATGACCTCACTGACTACCCATTTTTGTGCATCAAGAAACCCATAGGAAACTATCCTTGGGACATTTATGGTAAATATTTGTCTATCTATCTATCTATCTATCTATCTATCTATCTATCTATCTATCTATCTATCTTATCTATCTATCTATCTATCATCTATTTATCTATCTATCTATCGATCATATATGTTTATTTATCATCTGCCTATCTTCTGTCATCTATCATCTCTATCTATGTATATGTATAAAGTATGGTATGTGATCTCAGAGTTAACATTAGTAATTAATATTGGAATAAAAGAGGAGCTTGGAGATAACTTCCAGTGATATCTTGCAAATATAGACTTTATTTCATCTTCTGGTACCCAGTTATAAAAAGAAACTGTACATGTTAGTGTAGACTTGTAATTTCAGTGTTGGGTAGGTAGAGAAGGGAGAATCCCTGGGACTCCCTAAACAGCATGTCTAGTATTATTGGTGAACTCTTGGCCAATGAGAGACCTTGTCTCAAATGAAGTGGGTGGTGTGCTTAAAGATGATACTTTAGGTTTTTTTCTGACAACATCATGCAGATGACTTAAAGAAGAAATGTTGTTTGCCAATGATCGTGTTATCCAAAGAAATAGGGACCTAACAGTTTGTCATTTAATAAATCTGACATTACAGAAAGACACAGATGAATCTATATTTCTGACATCGTGAGCTTAGAAGATTAACTAGAAAGTGATAGTTAAAAATGACAAGGAGTGCATTGGAGGGCAAGGCCCAGGAGTAGTCAGAACAAAAAGTATCAGCTGTAGACTAAATGCCTTAAATTAGAGGTGAGGCAAATAAAAAAAAAAGGCTCATCTGCTGAAATAGATATTTCCTCTTTTCTTAAATGATTTCCATCCTTCAAAGCTCTCAAGTCCAGTAAATTGTCCCCAACAGTCTTTTCTCCAAGTCTCTTATCTGTGATACTGTAAGGGCCTCTCTATGCTCTGTAAGATTTATAATCCAAACAGACACCAATATACTAGTGATCTGGACCTCCTTATCGCAGAGGAGTTGAGGACATCTAGCTCCCAAATAATTCAAAAGTAGTATAATGAAAGCAAAATTTGCATGGAAGTCTTACTATTACTTGTCTAGCACTGTGGCTTATTGAACAGAAAACTGAAGCTTAAATTAATTGTTATTTGAAATATCATTTTAATATATGAAATTACATTCTGAAAAGGGAGCAAATAACAATTCTTTCTTCATTTAATCATTGAATATTGGCAACCAGAAATAGCTGTGGTGCTTTTAGATAGCAACAACCAAGAAGGCTTGTCTGCTCAGAGTTATGAAAATGGTAAAAGAATTTGCAGGGATGGCTTACATCTTGCTTTATAAGGAAAATCAATGTTCTCTTTCTCTGTACAATTTAATATCTATGTGTGTGTGTGCAGGTATGTATATAAAAATGAGAATATGATTGTATGTGTGTGCAGATATGTATTTGAAAGTGTGTACATGATTGTGTGTGTATATGTATGTGTGTGTGTGTAGTCCAAAAGTCAACCATGGGTGTTGTTTCTCAGGAGCATCAGCCTTGTTTTTTGAGATGGTCCCTCACTGGGACCCGGGCTCAATAATTAGACTAGGCTGACTGGTCAGCATGCCCCAGGGTTCTGCTGTCTCCATCTCACAGACACTTGGTTTACAGGCAAGTGCCATCATGTTCACTTTTTGCCCTGGGTGCTGAGGATCAAATTTAGGTCCTTACTGTTGAGCAGCATGCAGCTTACTGTCTGAGCCAACTTACCTGATAGAACGTTTATTTCTTACAAGACCCTTACTGCACAAGTTCTATTTTTAAATTACTTTGGTTTTGTTTCCTGTCCTTTAAAGCTGCAGTTTACACTGAGTTTTGAATGTTGAACCATTTTATTTATTTTTTTTCTTTTTTTAATTAATTTATTTATTTATTAAAGATTTCTGTCTCCTCCCCGCTACCGCCTCCCATTTCCCTCCCCTTCCCCCAATCAACTCCCCCTCTCTCATCAGCCCAAAGAGCAGTCAGGTGTTGAATCATTTTATATTCCTGGCAAACACTACTTGCTTGTAAAATAATTACTTTTTTATGTATTTTATGAAAAGGTTTGCTGGCATTTTCCTGGGAGTTTTCTGTTTACTGTCAGGCAAGCTACTCGCGTGCCTTTCCCAGGAGCTCTGGTTCCCCTTCTCACTTCTGTGATCATATGCCTGACAAAATCAACACAACACAGGGAAAGTTTATTTTTGGCCCATAGGACATCTCAAAGGCACCGCCCACTTTAGTATGCATCATCTTACCTCAAGTCACCTAATGTGGAAAATGCCTCACAGGCTTGCCCAGAGATTTTTATTTCCATGGTGATTCTAAGTCCTGCCAAGATCAGGCCTCGTGCTAGGTGTTTATTAAAGGACTGTAATATTTTCTTTGATTTTTAGATATCATGATCAGGAAGCAGAGATGAGCAGCCAGCTACAGCTTGCGCAGGGCTCCCTGGTCAGTTTCTTGTACTTAGACTTCCAGTCCTCCCCTGTCTCTTGTCCGGCAGCTGCATTATTCATATACTGCAGTTTTGATAAGGCGATAGGACAGCTGGTTTAGCACATGTCAGTTATGGTGGGCCTTGATCTCTATAAAGATATTGAGAAACCCTGTCTCGAAAAACAAACAAACAAACAAACAAACAAAAAAAAGATTTCACGAAAAAAAAAAAGATTTCACGATTATTCTGATATGCAGCAGTTTTTTTTTTCTCTCTTGACAATGCTGGACTCTTTTTATATTCTTTCTGTATCACACCTATTACTTGATGTATTTATTCCCTTCTTTACTCAATTTCGTGTAGTTACCAATCTAATGCCTCTAACATGGTGCCAGTAAAAGCAGTCAATGCAGAGTCAAAAAGGTATGGGAGTTGCTTTATCTACTCTAGATGAACTTCAAAGTGGCTTTTAACTATAAAAAACTTTATATTTCACTGGAATTGAATTCATAAAGTAATTCAGAGGAAGAGTAATGTCTTTTCACTATCTCTTGTATGACACAGACAGGGTTTAAATGCAAATGTTCTTTCTTAGATGTTGATTTACTCATATTTAACTAAAAATAATGATTGTTTAATTAGTCCTAGGTACCTGATGGAATTTGTTGCTATTATCAATAGATATGTTAATTTAACCTACATAATTGAGGTTAACACTGAGGTAAGAAAATACCTTTATTTTTTGCATGAAGTATTTACTAATTTTTGTGTGAAATCTGATAGTTGCTTCTTTATAGTTGGCTGTGTAGAGTGTACTGTATCTCTTTCTCATGAACTGTGTTCTGCAAATCACTGGTTATTAGTGTGGAAAAATGCAGTCCCCTTATTAATGTGAACAGATAGCATATTCATTTCATTCCCAGGAATTGGTATTCATTCAGTATGGTGTTGCTACTAGAGATTTATGGCTGTCTTGGGAAGAAACCACTTCCTGCTTAGGGTTCAAGACAGGGTCTTGCTTGTTTCTCAAACTTACATTCATTAGGAGCTTCTTGATTTTATTTGCTATACTAAAAGTTTCTGTTTGTATGAGACAGTGAAAATGCACCTGCAACAGCTGGTTTTAGTTTCTCAACTAACATAACAGATTCCATCCTGACTTTTTCTAGGCAAGTTCATCTTTCTTAGGCTACTCCATCATGAAAATGGATGGATATGGGTCTACTCTTACCTCCTATAATATTGTGTTTTTTTTCCCTTGACATATGTATGCATACACACAATTGTGTAGCATGACATGTGTTTAGATGTCAGAAAACAAGCTGTGGGAGTCCATTGTTTCCTTTGGCCACTAAAGTTGTGGGGACAAAGCACGGGCCATCAGTCTTGACAGCAAGCATGTTTACGTCCTCAGTAATCTCACTGGACTCACACTCTTTATTTTTTTTTTATATTTATTTGTTTATTATGTATATAATATTCTGTCTACATGTATGCCTGCAGGCCAGAAGAGGGCAGCAGACCTCATTACAGATGGTTGTGAGCCACCATGTGGTTGCTGGGAGTTGAACCCAGCACCTTTGGAAGAGCAGACAATGCTCTTAACCGCTGAGCCATCTCTCCAGCCCCACTCTTTATTCATAAGGCTCTGAATTTTCTCTTAATTATCATTCCCGTTTTTCATTGGATAACAATCAATTATTAATGAAGTGTCTCTAGCATGACTCATATTTTACTTTGCAGTCATTTGGAGGACAAATGCTCATTGAAAGATACGAGCAAAACTCTTCACAAAACAACAAAACAAAACAAAACAAAACAGGTTGATATAGCAACAATCTGAAGAAGAAAGAGTACCAGATCTGAGGAGGCAAATTTCAGTGCCTGCATGAAAGGAAGGTGAACTTGTTTGCAGGACATTTCAGCATAGCATCTGACAGTATTTCATGTCTGCCAAAGAGCGTTGCGGCAGAAACCTCATGTTCAGCCCCTTGCCTAGGACCAAGTTTGTGACAAGCGCCCTTCTCTCTTTTTTTTTGTTAATTAAAACAACTTTGATTCTCACATTGCCATTCTAGGAAGACAGCAGCTGAACATAAACATTCAGCATGAATATAATTTTCAAGAACAAGCTACTTTTAAAGAAATAATCTATGTAACTCAATTTCACTAAAAACACTTAACCCTTAATAAGCTGTTATTGTAGTTTCTGTGCATTTGTTTCTATCAGAATCCTTATGATTCTTTGCTGAGAAAATGTTTATAACTTGGAGACTGAGGAAGTCCAATATTGGCAGGTTTGGCAAGGAACACTGGGAATTAAGGGTAGCTGTCATAGAATAGGGAGTAGCTCAGTAGCAGGTAAAGGCCCTCCCCACAAGATTGTGTCCTTGGCAGCGGCAACTGAGCAACAGCGGCTTTCTCGAACTGCTGGCTACAGTTTCTCTTTATTTCAAAATTTTTCTTGACTGTCCAAACAACTGAGCAGCAGCGGCTTTCTCAAACTGTTGGTTACAGTTTCTCTTTATTTTACAATTTTTGTTGACTGCCCAAAAAGACAAAATGGTGTGAAATTGACTTCTTAGAAGGACTTGACATGGGCAGGATCGGGCATGCCTGTAATCTCAACACATGGGAGTCAGAGGTGGGAAGATAAGGAGTTCAAAGATCCATAGCAAATTCAAGATTGGCCTGAGCTATCTGCACCATACAACTTATCCTGACAAGCCCAAGATGACAAGAAGATGGAGTCATTCCATGTTTCCCAAGCTTGTTCCATGACCAAGCTGTTCCCGTGGCACTTTAGAAGTAGGTAACCTTTTAGAAATAGAAGTGCCATAGTTGTAGTCAACATTTTCTTTGTTATAGGACTACTGATAGTGGAGAAAATTTTTTAATGATTTCTTAAAATTTATGTTACTAAACTGTTTAAGCATATAAGGAAAGTTAATCCCAGGAATATAACACAGAAAGTGCACTCATCAGTTAGAGAAAAAACAATAAGCTTTTTTATTAATTCATCTAGGTATTTCTCCATTTATACTCTTTTGAAATTTCATAATGTATATGGAAGATGCAAGTGTGTATTATGAATAAGTGGACACATGACAGGTGGCTTAGTAGTTCAAATGGAGCATCTGTGAAAGGGTGCACAGAAAACTGACCAACAGCTTTTTTGAAACACAGCATCGTGAGAATGAAGACGTATCTTAGCATTATATTTTTATTTGCTCTGGTTTGCCCCCTGATTTCTTGCTCTAGGTGAATCTAGGATAGAGGAGAAATCCTGAGGAAGGCATTAAGAAATTTCCTAGAGGCATTAAGCTGGTGTGCTTCTGCTGTAGAAGGGCGACAGCACATATAACGGATTTGTGGTTCTGTGCACACTCTGGTTGACTTAGCAAGAGAATGGAGATAGTGTTGTCACACCTCCTCTCCCTTCTCAACATTGCCATTTCCTGACTAAATCGAGCTATTTGTTTATGCTCACTCACTAGAATTTAACAAGGATGAGCATCTGAAAACATCAGCAGTTTTGCGCTGGCACAGAGCACCCTGTGAGTGACCCTGCCGACAAACTTGTATGGTCCTGAAGGTAGCACAGCTTGCATCTGTCACAGGTGAATGGGCTCAATTAGCCAGCAAGAGAGAGAATGTTTCAATTTTTTTTTTTTTTAAGGCCCACAAAAAGGAAAATATTTTCCTCTTCATAAGTCCTGAAGGAGAGGTGACTTTGGTGCACATGACTGTTATTTTCCCTTCTCTGGCTTCACAAATAAGGGGACTGAAACAAAACAGCATCCTACACCATGTTGGCGAAGTGATTTGAAACAAAACTTCAAGGGGGAATTTTCAAAAATAAAACAAAACAAAAAATTAGGAGGCATCAGGGTTTCCACGGATTTTAATATGTTCTTAGACTTCCTACGCTTCTACAATTTTCTGATCTGCTTATTAAAATCTCAGAAGAGGGGACTTGGTGCTGCCTTTGTCTAATTATTTGTAGATAAAAACTCAGACGTCAGATGTCGGGGCAAGAACCTGAATGATTAGAGAAGTGGCGGAGAAGTGACCAGTGACCTCCTGTCTGTGCTGCTCCTCCATCCAAAAGGGCCAAGGTACTCTTTCTACCCTGCCCTACTACTTCCTCTCTCTCTCTCTCTCTCTCTCTCTCTCTCTCTCTCTCTCTCTCTCTTCAGTCCTCCAAAACCTGGAAGGTTAATTTTGTTCATTTAGTAGCAAGGTCTGCCCTCTGACTTAAAGAGAACTTTATTGTTAGAATGACATCAAAATATCACACAATAACTGAACATACTGAACATATTCTTTACTGCATAAAATTAAGTGGACAACCACAGTTATGCTCTAACTTGTGCCATTTGGGAAGAAATATTACTTTTAGCTTTTGGGGTAATAATTATGGGGTATTAGTTGTAGGGATGCCTCAACTTAGCTACTGACTAGTTAACTGAACCACAAGGGTTCGCAAAGTCACATGGTGCTGGGAACCATATTTGATAGAATTGTGGAAACAGAATAAAGTAGTATTGACATTAGAAATGGGGCAGAAATTTAAACTGAAAACATGACTAAGAAAGGACCTTGGAATAAAAAAAATAATTATGAAGAAAATGATAAAGAAAGTCATCTGTGTTAAGAAAAATATATGATATCTGTCCTGGTTAGTTTTTTTTAAACAATTTGACACAGGTTAGAGTTATCTGGGACCTCAATTGAAAAAGAAAATACTTCCATAAAATTGCCTATAGGCAAATCTGTAGGTCACTTTCTTGATTAATGATTGTTGTGGAAGGATTCAGTTTACTACAGAATGCAGTGGGGAGCATTGCTACTGGGGTAGTTGGTCCTTGCTTGCATAAAAAAGCAGGCTGAACCAGTGATGGGAGCAAGCCAGCTTTGTTTCTCTCGGTCTCTGCTTCAGTTCCTGTTTTATGTTTCTGCCTTGAGTTCCCTCAATGATGGAATGTGACCTGAGTATAAGTGGAAATAAACCCTTTATTCCCCAGTTACTTTTGATGATGGTGTTTTGTCACAGCAATAGAAACCTTGACTAAATGTCTAAACAATGGAACTAAAAGCAAGAACTCTGACCACCTTCCAAGAATTACGATCTGGGGTCTCTTTCTTGTCTGTAAACTGTGGTATATTAATTCATTTACTCTCCTGTATATTCTATGAGTTAGGAATCAGATACAAATAGTTTTTTTTAAACTGAGCCATTTACCTTTATATTTTTTCTTTTATTGAAGATAGATTCTTTTCTAATACAATATATCCTGATTATAGTTTTCCCTCCCTCTATTCCTTTCAGTTCCTTCCCACCTCCTCTCTTCTCCAGATCCACTCTTTTTCTGTCTCTCATTAGCAAAAGATTCTAAGAGCTAACAATCAAACATGACAAAATAAAATATAATGAGATGAAGGAAAAACTTTCATATTGAAGTTGAACACTGATGACAGAAGTCACAAAATAATCCCCACATCAGTTTAGAGTTATGAACAATAAAAGGGTTATTTATTTAAAGGAAAACTTACAGATCATTGTCCTAGATAACAATTCTCTGCATGAACAGGAACAGAGTCTAGCAGCCGGAATTGGGAGCTGGAAGCAAAAGAGGGAGCATGCTTTACAGCTACTTTTATAGTATCAGAGACCATGCCCATATGGGCTGGTGTCTTAAAGGCTATTGACTGAAAGAGTGGAATGTGCTCCCACTGCAGAACACAGCAACCCAACCAAAAGAAAAGAGTCCCAAGAGCAGGCACAAGATTCAGAGACTTACTTGCGCTCACAGTCAGGAGTCATAAAAATACTAAGTTAATGGTTATAATGTATGCTTAGACGACATGGTGCAGAGTCATGTTCTTGCTGATTCAGTTTCTGTGAGCTCATATGCACTTTGTTTAATTTCAGCGGAGGACCTTGATCTCCTGCTGTTTTATATCTCCTTTGATTCTTATAATTTTCCCACCTCCCCTTCCATTGGATTCCCTGAGCTCTGAGTGGAGGGACTTGCTGGAGACCTCCAATTTAGACTCTTTCTGTGTATAATGTCTGGTTGTGGTCTCTATATTTGTTCCCAACTGCTGTAGGAGGAAGCTTCTCTGGTGATGAGTGGATCTATGAGTATAACAGAATATCATTAGGAATCACCTTATTGATTATTATTGTTTAATACCAGCAGTGTTTTGTTTTATCTGAGTACTCTGGGTCATCTACTGTCTGGCTCTTGGTTACCCAAACAGTGTCAGGTATGAGTTCTTTGTGGAGTGGGCCTTAGGTAAAATAAATTTAGGTTAAGACTTTATTTTTATTTGGAGCCTTTCTTCTGCACTCATTTTTTTTCCATCTGCAAGAGTTGAACATCTACTATTTACTGGGCACTGTCCTAAAAAAATTGACAACAGCCAACCTTTTATCATCTGTATGTTTCTTGATTGTTAATGTGATGAATTGTTTTAAACTCCCACTGCTGTGATTTCTTGACATGATGGACTGTAGCATCAAAATATACACTCAAAGAAACCATTTTTGTCTTAAATGGCTTTTGTCTCTATATGTTATCACAGCAATAGAAAAAATAAGACTCTCAGCACTGGTTGAGAAATGGATATTATTGACTTACATCATAAGACATTGTGTGTGTGTGTGTGTGTGTGTGTGTACATCCTTTTCAAATTCTCTTTAACTTGTTTATGTAATAAAATATTTATGTTAACATAAAAAGAAATCAGGATCCAGAGTGAATGTTGGTGATACAGTAATAAATAAACATTTAAATTCACTAACAAAAATAGACATTTTAAACAACATATTTCAGGTAATGTTAATATAGGTTAAATTATACAGGTATGAATGGGATAATAAATTTTTCTACCTCTAATCTATGAGAAAATCCAGCAGGTGTCATATGTTAGTATTCCCAGGGCATTAGTCTCTCTGCTGAGAAGACAGCAAATCACCTAAAACCTATCATTACCACCATCACTCCCAGGATTTCATTCTACTTCTGTATTTCAAGCATTAATGTCACTAAGACAGGCATGACTCACACAGGCACTAAGCAAAACAACATCTTGGTTGTGTGCAGAAAAAGCAGAGCAAGATCATATTCAGATTTTAGGTTATCCTGTGACATTGCCTCACAGCAGATTCAGGGGAACACACATACTCCTTCCTTTTGTGTTACAAGAAAAGGATCCCATTCCTTTCTCATTGGGAGAAGATCCAGCAGCAAGACTCGTAAGATTCTATAAGAAATACTCATGATCAGAACAACAGAAAGGAAAGGTTACTTCCATGGATGTATACATGCTCAGTGTTGATTTTGAGGACTCTTTATCCAGCAAAGCATTGCTTGTGTCCCAAAGCTGCTTTTTGGTGGTCATGGAACGGATAACAAGCTATGCATGTCTTTTACTACCAATTGATTAGAAATTAGGCTGATGGACAAAATAGAGAAGAGAATTTCAGTTAAAGAAACAGTATATGTAAAGTTATAGGAGAGTGAAATAGTGGCATGCTTGTTTAGGGGTTTATGTATAGGGCAATTGTTTATTCCTTAGTTTGTGTGTATAAAAATCTACAGTTTTTATGCAGTACTTGCCATATCATAGAAATGTTTACATTGAATGTTATAAACACTTAGGGAACAAGTGTAGAAACCACAGAACAACTTACAATCTTGTCTAATATATAAAAATACTTAATATAAAAATAATTTAGAGTTAAGAGAAATGTCTAATATCTTTTAATATGGCGAATCAAACAGTTGACTCTCTGTTGCCTGCAAGATGTAGCATTCTCAGCTCCAGCATCACATCTGCCTGCATGCCGCCATGCTGCCTGCCATGATGATAATGGACTGAGCCTCCCCAATTAAATGTTTTCTTTATGAGAAAAAAAAATCTACAGTTTTCATGAAAATTTTCTTCAGAAAGAAACTGCTGTGATTATCAATTTTAAACTTCTACTTTCTTCTACTTTAGGAGCATTGAGATTGGGTATATAGCAGAAGTTAGTCACATGACTTTATTAAGAGATTTGGTTTCATATGAATACTTGGTTGACTATGATTTAATATGAAGTATATGGCATGACCAAACACATAGTCATTAACTAACTAGACATTCTGATGCAAGAGTTGGAAAGTAACTATTAAAGGTCCGTCCCGGTGAAATCTCTAGATGTTTTTTCCTGAGGTGTGCTTGTCTGAGTCCTCCACTATATGAACTATCCACCATACGTCTAATTAGTACCCTACTCCCCCAGGTTTTCAATTAATTAACTAATTAATATTTTGCTTTTTTATTTGCGTGTATGTATGTTGGTGTGTGCACCTCACAGCACTTACTTGGAGGTCAGAAGACAGCGTGTAGGTTTCAGTTGTTCTCTTCTCATACCATGTGATTCTTGGGGATTGAATTTGGTCATTAGGCTTTGTGGTGAGCATCATGACTCACTGAGCCATCATCTCAGACCCCTTCTAGCTTTTTAAAGTGCCCCAAAGTAGCCTATGCTACTTTTGCCTCTCCTGAGTCAGATAAAACTGATTTATTGCTGACACCACAACAAGCATGAATCTCATATCTCTGCCAGTAGCTTGTCTTCCAAGTCTAGAGCAAAATGAAGACATCTAGATTAGAGACTTTCTACCCTCCTAATGCCATGACTTCAATGTGTTCCTCAGTTCTTCATCTTGTGGTGACCCCCATCATAAAATTATTTTATTGCCACTGCATAAGAGTAATTTTCGTACTGTTACAAATTGTAATGTAAGTATCTGTGTTTTCTGATGGTCTTAAGGAACCCATGGAAGGGTCATTCTACCCCTAAATGAGTTATAACCCAAAGGATGAGAATCACTGGTCTAGATAGATGTTACAGATCAAATGGAATATCTTAGACTTATTAGTGATCTTCTAAGGTACTGGAGAGGAGAGATAGGGATTAATACCAAATCATGGAAGACAGATAATGAAAGCAGGATATCATTAATACCCTCTTACATATAGGCCCTTCAACATTTGCTTGTTTGAAGAGCCTAGGATTTGCCCTTAGACCCAGTTTTACCTTTTTTTTTTAACATAATAAGGACAGAGGCAAGAGAAGATAAGAACTGTCGGTAGTATGTCATTGTTTTAATTAGCAGTGCATTTTATTTAATAAAGAGGGAAGACATGCTTTGTATATTTGTTAAAAGTAGCCTATCTTACACTTAGTGTCCTAGTTTTATCATGGTTTGGGATAATATGGAAAGATGTATAAACTTTCAATGAGCTTGCATTATAATGGTAATATTGGCAGGATCTGTTTTTCAAGCTAATTTGACTGTTCATTGTTCATTCTATTGTTTCAGTTCTTTGTAATTTTTGTAAAGTCTGCTTCCTTTTTATTGTAGAAAGTACACAAAGTAAAACCTTGAAAGGACAAAGTAATTAAATAGAATGAAACTGCATACAAACACATTGTAGAATTGTATAACCGAGAGTGTTTCAGATAAATGTATTTAAATATATCTAGCATAGTATAATTTTTATTTTTTATTATTCAGTAATAAGGTATGTCAGTAATGTTTAGTGTGTTTAGCTGTTTTGCAATCATGTGTGTTCAATTACAAATATAGCTTGTAATAATACTCAGCAAAACATTAACATGACAATTAAAACAGAATTCAACTTTCCATTAAATATTTTCTTAAATAATGTATTTATTAAAATACTTCAACAAGTTTGAAAATGAAATCTGTATGTGCATGCATGAGTTTGAATATGGGTGTGTACATGAATGTGCAAGTGTGTGTGTCATGTTGTAGAAGGTATGAACAAATATAAAAGGTCAAATACACAAGCTAGATGAGAAGCTACATTGTTTAATGATAAAGTACATTAGTAATATGCAAAGTAATCATGTCCTTGGTAGATAGATGTGTCAACTGGAGATCTAACCTTCAAAATCTTATACCTGGAAATATTCTAAACATCTGTCAAAGAGAAGACAACATAATTCTATTAGAATTACCTATTGCAAAAAATCTGTGCTGATGTTTTGGTTATGATTATTATAAATAACCAATCAACCAATCAACAAATTCTTTTGTTTTATTTGATTAATTTTGTTTTATTTCTAAATAAAACAGGGATTGTTTAATAAGAAAGAAAGGAACTCCCAATAGGAGTTGGCTAATGAGCTGGGGAAAGGCTTATTTTCAAAAACATACTTGATTAATTTATTAGTCATACAAGACTAATAAATTGGCATACAAAATAATGTTTTATCATATTTTCATACACATGTTACACTTTACTCAATTCTTATCCCCCTCCCTGATGACTTTCCTTATGTGTTCTTTACTTCCAGCTGATTTTCTTCTTCCAGAGTTAGTCTCCATTTCCCCTATTACATCTATTCTATTACCCATGTCCAACCTCCAAACATTTTTATGTCATCTTCTTTCCCTTCAATAATCACTTTTAAGTTTTCATGATAAAGACACACACATACACACATACATATGTATACATACATATACATACATACATACACATACATATAGACTTTTACGTTTATGTTCTACATATGAGATACATGTGTAGTACTTTTCGTTGAGATTGGCTTATTTGGATTAACATAATGATTTTAAATTTTATTTATTTCCCTACTGTAGTGCAATTTCTAATTGATCTTAATAATAAAAACCTGGAGTCTTATATTAGGGGTGAAAGCTAAAAGATCAGAGAAGCAGAGCAGCCAGACACTAGTTTTTATCTCTATGAAATCCTCAGACCAAATGGGGTATCCTGTCTCTACAAAGCCCCAGACTGAATGTCATGAGCTCCTGTTTCCTCCTGCCTTATATTCCTCTTTCAGCCCAGCCATATCCCTTCTTGTCTCCACGTCCATAGTACTGGGATTAAAAATATGTGACTCCCAAGTGCTGGGATTAAAGGTGTGAGCCACCACTGCTTGGCTCTGTTTCTCTTTCAGACTGGAACAATCTTGTGTAGCTCAGGGTGGCCTTGAATTCAGAAATTCATTTACCTCTGTCTCTTGGGATTTAAGGTGTGTGATATCACTGCCTGACCTCTATGACTAATTAGTGGCTTAGCATCACACTCTGATCTTCAGGCCAGCTTTATTTATTAAAGCAGAAACAAAATATCACCACATTTTCCTTTTTTGTCTAAAATAAAAAGAAGGTTATAACTAATATAAGAAAACTACATACAATAACTATAGTAACTATAAACAATACATACAGGCAATAAATACATCACCAATGTCTAGTCCATTTGCCTTGACAAATGCAGAAAAAAATACTCCATTTTCTAGCCTATCATGGTGAGTTTAAAGTCTTATATCTAATTCACTTTTAGGTACAAACTCTTGTACTTAACTCACCTCCTAACTTGCACTACCATCCAAAACTATGTTTTGTTGTCTCTCAACCTTAAACACTTTACACCTCTTTAGTGAGTTTCTTTTGTGATTCTGGTAAACAAGAAAAATTATAGCTATCATTATTTAGTCTTCAACTCATTCAGAGACCCAAGAAAGAAATAATATTAACTGAGTAAGCAGGATGTGCAAACAAACAGCTTCCAAAAATATGAGAAATGACAGAAACAGCTGGCTGCTTGGACAGTTACTGAAGGTTTTTTCTGAAATATTAGGCCATCTGCCTTCAATCTAGAATATTTGGCAGATTTTAATGAAGCAGACTCTTTGAGGGACTGTCCCACATTGTTCTGGCAATGTCTGGCAGTCACTCTCTTCTGTGTCCTGCTTGTGCAATTTGAACAGCATGTCAGCAGTTGAGGGAATGGCACTTTCTTTCTCAGTGGTTTACTTTTGCCACAAAGAAAGTAAGCTCTACATGGAGTTTCTTTGATACCCATCATTTTTTTTTTCTGAAGTAGATTGGTGCTACCAAAAGCAGACATATATCATTGTCATAAAAAAAAATCTATGGTATTAAAACATTTTAATCCCATATTCTGTAGATCTCTGAAATGTTTGAAGGTGACCTGTTTATCTCAAATAGATCTCTGTTTGACCTTAAAAACATACCTAATATTACTCAAGTTCTATTGTAATGGATGACTAAGTTCTAACCTGCATCTCTTTATTATCCTAAATAGTTGGTAATAATAACTTTCAAGGACTAGAAATTTTCATTACAATGTTAAATAAGCTGTATAGAAGCAATACCTTGAACAAAATTTAAAATGTATGTACAATATATTCTAAAAAATAACTTTAAATTTGTATCAATATACAAAAATCCATATCGGTATAAAATATTTAAAACTAGTAGTTGCTTTTTTTGGTTTAAAAGTAGTCTCAATAATCCACCTTTTTATCCTATTTCTATATACTCTCTTTTTTCTTTTCAGAAATCTACCCTTTTATTTTTTTTCTACCCTTATATTTTATCATATCTCTATGCCTTCTTTCTATCAGGACAAGGACCCTGAATCTAATCACATTTGTTCAACATTTTTTTCTGATCATTACCAATAGCAACTTGTAACCAACTCTAAATAATGACAAATATCCACAACCCATTGAATGACCAAAAACCACCCACCCCACCTCTTGGGATTGTGGATGTCATGTTCTTAAATTGACTTCCTGTTGTCTGGGGGTAATGCCATATTTAGGGGATCCTGAAAAGGAATATTTGGGTTAATTGTTAAGTCCTGGGAGAGGTAGCTGTACCATTTGTTGTCTAGTCTCTGAGAATTAGAAATGTGTAGGACTTGTCTTAAGTTCTTGCTAGAGTAGTTTTTAAGGCTGGATCATCTCAGTTAGGCACTTCAAAGTTTTCCTGAGCAGTTTGTAGTCCAAAGCCAAACTTTAGATGGTATTTTTCTGCTTAGTGATGTTATCATAGTCCTGGTGGATTTGTCAGTGTAGGACCCCATCCTTCTTTTGGAGATTTCGAAGACTGCTGTCATGGTCATGGCTCATTACAGAAAACTGGTTTAGACTCAAACCTGAGATCATGTACAGGAAACTAGATGAAGTCTTTTTCTAGAATTAATTAGGACTCTATATGACAATTAATATTATGACCAAAAGTTTAATATGTCTATATATTAATCTTATGTTTTGAGATAATATTTATACCTTAAGAAATGCTTTAAAGAGTCAAATAAAAACAAAAGAATTATGAAATTCATGACAATAAAATAGTCTGTAAATTTTGGTTTTGCCTTTGTGTCATAGCAGGTGGTTCTTGTGACATGAGACAGAGATTTTTAGATTTTACTTTAACAAGTATGCTTGGGTTTAGAGAAGGAGAAAGCCACACTCCAAGTCCAAAGCTAGCTTTAATTTTCAATTGGACTGGGACTACAAAAACTATTTGCTTTGTGTGTCTGTAGAGAGTAGCAGAAACAAACATTTGAGAAGATCTATGGAATTTTACATTGCTGAAAATATGATGAAAATAGGCCAATTACCCTTTTCCTTGGGGCTTTTTAAAAATGATTTTTGTTTGAACTGTTTGGAGTCCTGGCCTCTAGCTGCTCTTCCCTGCTAGTGGCCTTTTCTTGCCTTCTTGATTTGAGCTTCTGAGAGAGGTGTCAAAGTTGTTTATCAACCATACTTTCTGAGCACACATTGCCCTGGCCTTGACCAAGGATCAGGCCATGAGGTTTTCACCTGTTGACCCACTTGGCTGGGTTAGGTATAAATGTCTGTTTGTCCACCTGGCTCTGTTAGGTATAAAACCTCCGTGGTCCTGTTCAATAAAGGGCTTCTTCTACCAGCATCTTGAGAAGTATATGTGTGTTCAATCCTGACGTCCTTCGCTCGGTTTTGGTTCCAGGCCATGCATGTGTGGCAAATTTTGATTTATGATTTTTCCTAAAATTTTTGTTTTATTTTCTAAAACTTGTCTATCATTAAGAGTAGTATGTTTTTTAACATTAGGCATTAAATTCTTTAATTGTCCTGGGGGAACAGTTTCTTCCACAATGATAGGAAATAACTGAACTGAATTTGACATGGGGGCCTGTGAGAGGCTCCTCAAGGAGTTTCCCAATGGCAAAGGATTACCTTGACTGTCTCTTGTTGATCTACATTCATTTGTCCAATGCCTGCCCTTTCCACACCTTCTGCATAATCGAGAAGGGAGGGACAGTCTATTTGGATTATGCTTAGAAACACATTGTTTCTAGGAATACTCTGTTTATAACCCCCTTGTATATGACCATATTTGCCACAACTGAAACACTCAACATTTGGATTTTTCTTCAGACCTCTGGAAATCACCTCTCCTATTCAAGTATCATCATGATCATGGGATTTACTATTGATCGTATCTTGGATCCATTCCTTCAAGGGTGTTGATTTTACTTTTAATGGCCTAATTACCATTTTGTATTGTACATTAGTATTTTCAAAAGTCAGAGATTCAATTATTATTTTTCTAGATTCTGAATTTTGCTGCATTTTTAAAATATTTATTTATTTATTTATTATGTATACAACATTCTGTCTGTATGTATGCTTGCAGGCCAGAAGAGGGCACCAGATCCCATTACAGATGGTTGTGAGCCACCATGTGGTTGCTGGGAATTGAACTCAGGACCTTTGGAAGAGCAGGCAATGCTCTTAACCTCTGAGCCATCTCTCCAGCCCTTGCAGCATTTTATTTACTGGTGCAGTCAAATTTTGTAAGTAATCAGTGAAGATTTCTTTTGTGCTCTGTATAACTTTAGTAAATGACTCAATTTTCTTTCCTCCTTCTTCAGTTCTGTCCCCAGCATTCAAAGCTGCTGCATGGCATACATCCAGGGTGTGATCATCAGAGACGTACTATCTCTGCACATCAACATAATCTTTCCAAGGAGTTAATCTTGGGAGATTCCCATACCTCTAGCCCTATTCCATTGTTCAATGGTCATAGCCTCTTCTTTCTACCAAGTCCTCCATTGCAATTGTGTACTAAGCTCCGAGACTGCTGTAACCAAGTCTCCAGTCTTCAGGGATAATTCTATTACAAGTTGACCATGAGTTTAACAGCTGCTTCATAAAAGGTGAATGCATGCTCTATGAGACTATTGCTTCCTCAAATCTCCTAAAATCTAACATTTCCACCAGATTCCAGTGAATACTTAAGCAACCTTTGCGATATGTATCATTGGGCAGTTTCTGTAAGGTGACTGTATAAATTAAGGTTGTTTGTTTGGAAACTTTAGACTGTTTCTCTCAAACCTTATAATGTAACGCTGAAATTGGTTCTCCTTTTAATTTCTGTGTCTGGATTTGAATATCTCTTAGATATGTTTTAATAACTTTTTCTAAGGTCTGTATCTTGGTACTCATATCAACCAACTTTTTTAGAGATAAACCAAGAGAGGAGAGAAAAAACACTCTTGTTTCATTCTACATTTTATTAAAAATTCTCAGTTCTTTGTATCTATTCATGTATTTATAAAATTAACTACAAGTTGGCATATAGGACCTTTATTATATGAGGTTATGTTCTTTCTATTTCTAGTTTTTTTCATGGCTTTTATCATGAAGGGGTGTTAAAGTTTGTTCAAACTTTTCTGCATCAGTTGACCTGGTCATATGTTTTAAGAGCTTCACTGTACTAACATGCTCATAGTAGACAATGGGGTGATGGTTTCAGAATCTGACCCCTCTACTGACTCTAGGATCAGTGCTATAAATCTTCAGATAAATTTTCAATAGATGAGAACCTTTTCCAGTTGTAGAGGGCAGTTTTGGACATCTTGACATGCTATTCATAGCCTGGTCTAGCTTCTTGCTGTGTGTGACCTTTGCTTGCCAGTGTCAGGACCTCCTGTTTTCCAGAGCTGCCTTTCTTGTCCTTTGTCCCCCAAGGTCTGTGGCATGCCAAATTGAGGCTTCTTGACCTGTGGATGCTCCTTGATCTCAGGCCTCTGGGGTAGCTCATTTTTAATTGGTAGGTTCTCTCTCAAGATAGTGCATAGCCTCTGCCCTCTGAGTAATGTCGCAGTACAAACGGGGTTTCCCTCTGCTATGGTAGAGAAGTCACTGTCTCACCAAAACCCGCAGAGCTGTGTGTCCAAAGCTGTGTTTGGCTTGCTTCCCAGGGTCTTTCTTTCTGCTTATTTCTAATATGATTTCACTTTCTTTCCTGACTTCTGAAACTTTTCTCTATTTTTGTCTTTGGGATGATATCTGTATTTATTCTGACATTTCTTTCCTGGTTCACACAGAGGCAGCCTTTAGCCCTTTATATTACCCAGAAGTTCCAGTAAGTTACTTTTCTTTCCTTTGCCCACAGATAGGATCTATTCTATCTACCAATATAAAAAAAATACAAAGAGAAACAGACCAGATTCTACACAAGCTGATATTCTAGTGGATGAGGTCAGTAAACGTTCACTCAAACATATTATCTTATAAATATAAGCTTTCTTAAGGATCTATTTTTTAACTTTCACAAGTGTTTTTATGTGTTGGGGAGTATGCACACATGATTTTAGGTGCCTGTTGAGGTGAGAAGAGAGCATGACATTGGATCCTTTGGCATTGGACTTACAGGTCACTATGAGCTGCTCTCTCTTGGTTCTGGGAACTGAACTTTGATCCTCTATGACAACAGTACACACTCTTAACTGCTGAGATAGCTCTCAAATCCCACAGACAGAAGTCCAATGAAGAATAAAAAGGATAAAAAGATAACATCAGAGAGGAGAAAGGAGAATTATGTTTTGGGTATCATGTCACAAGAAGTCTTTCTAAGGCAGTATTATTTGAGCATGAAGTGACATAGCATACTAAAAGGAGTAATAGGAAAAAAACTCAAACCATTATGGTTTCAGAAGATGAAACAAGCAGGAAATAACAGTATGTAATTAATTTATTAGTGATAAGCAGGAACCACAACATGAAGAACTTTATAGATAAGATACTGTTTTTAGAACTGTTTTTTTGTGAGAAACTTCTAATAGTTTTGATTAGGCATATGATATAAATCTATTTTATATTGGGAAAATATCAGTCTGGCAGCAGAGGAGAGAATAGAAAGGAGGAGACAGAAAAATATGGGAAAATCAGCTGCACAGCTAACAAAATCATCCGGACAAGAGGTTTACAGCCTTAATCCAAATTGGAGTTGGTGAATGGTGGGCAGTGGTACCAGTGACAGAACCTGATTGGGATTTGGATGTGTCAGAAACCAAGAGTCCAAGGATGAACCTGGGTTTTTTTCTTGAGTGACTTAGGAAATTGGAAAACTCCTTATCATGATGAGGAAAGTTGAAAGAAGGGCTGCCTAAGGGAGAGGATAAAAATGACAGGTTCAATAGACCACTTATCCTCTAAGTATTGGATGTACAAGTGGAAAGGGAAAGAGACACATAAATACATGTGTTTAAGAGAGTTTCAGCAAAAGTATAAGTTTGTGATTCTTTGGCATAGAGAGATGGTTATGTCTTAATTGTGGTTTATACTTATTGAAGCTAAAGATAGAATTTAATCTCTATTATGATTCTTATGAGGAAGTACAAGATAGAATATTGAAGACGTGTCTGACTTATTCTCACTTGAGTAGATTGATCCAATCACACTACTAGTGAATTCATAGATAACAGACAAATAATCTCAAGAGTGGATCTGTTATAAAAGTCCATTTGAATAAGTTTTGGACATGTTCCTTGTGTCTATGTGATACCTTGTAGTTCAGCCAGCACAATCTTATGTCAGAATTGTGAGATAACATATACCCTTTTCCTTTATAAAACTTGGTCAGTGATACTGGGTTATTAATAACATAAAATGGATAGAAATAGACAACTCCCAGTTAGTGGAAATGCTTAAGCACTGTTCCTGAGGACACTATGAAATGCTTGAGGATCAGACGAGACCAAGTGAAACAAATTCACAAAAGCAGAGAAAATTGCTAAGGAAAATACATATAGTTTGGTGTTGACAAGCTTATGCTTATGTATCAAATCAGATCTGCTTCTTGTTTTGAATTACTGAAGCCTAAAGAAAGGTCTTTATATTTCTAAATGGTTGAACAAAAGGATGACCCAATAGTTTATTGGTAAATATTGGTTGTAGATAGTACTGAGTTCCATGAGGACAATTTTTATTATTATATAATGTACATTAACATATTCCTCCCCCATCCTTCTACTCCCCTCCACATGCTAGTCCCTTTTGCTCCTCCAGAAGTTTTGCTTTTATTCTCTATCTCTATCATGTATATATTATAATATATATGCATATATAATTTTTATGTGTTACCAGTTTTGATTTTACTCTCTATCTCTAGAATGTATATATCATAATATATATATATATATATATATAATTTTTATGTGTTGTGTAAACTTTAGAAAGCACAGTGAAAGAAAACTGTTAATATATTTTTTGTGTGCTGTAGTTCTCTCTGGTCTCATTATTGCCTGCAAATCACATAACTTGATTCTTCATTATAGCTGAAAACCACATTTATTTTAAAAGAATAACAACATTTTTGACACATAAATTTATTTGAAATTTAAATCCTAGTACCGAGAAAAAAGTTTTATTGAACCTAGTTGCCCTCCTAAATTTGTGCATTGTCTGTTCCTGCCATTATGCTACTATAACTGAATTGCATAGTTGCAGCAGAAAAGTCTCTAAAGCTTAAAATATTTACAGAGAAAAGTTTGCCACTTTCCTTTAATCACCAAGAGAAAGCCATGTTTCTAGCAGGGAGAGGCCATGAAAGGTGTCAAATTGTGTGAGAAGTTCAGCTTACAGAAGAGAGTTGTTTTCTGAGTTTGACAGGAGAGGCATAATTGGTGAACAATTCTAGAATGGCTCTGTATACAGTTAAGAGAAAAAAGCCTCAGAGACAAACTGAAGAGGAAATGGGAACATAGGCAATGAAAAATAAAGCCCTTTAAGAGTAATACTTTAATTATTGTTTCATGACACAGTCTATGTGTACCATAATGGTAGAGAACAACACATACTCAGTGCATAGCAAGTCATATTTTCTCTATCATTGTGAATGTAAGTCTCAATGATAAAACTGATCATCAGTGAAGGACAACTACCAAGTAAAGAAAACCATCAGCTTTAGTTAATGTAGGGTTTGTTTGGTAATACATTTTTTTTTAACTTACTGGTTAAATCACAAGCATAGTTGGGGGGAACATTGATAGATGTATATTATCTCTCACTCCTGAAAATCATCAGAAAGAAAGGTAGCATCACTCATATAGTAAATGCATCTTATGACCTCATGCGTATAAAAATTCTAGCCCAGAACTGCAAAGATTATGATAATAGCTCTCATAGAAGACTCTAATGTAACAAAGACCTAAGAACCATGGGAATCTCAATGTTTCTAATGAGGACTGAGGTCATAAACTTGAGTCTCCATGATGTACAGAGAAACTATATTTTAAGTACAGCATTTGGGAGAAAGTATTATAGGATTGAAGTTGTCAGAAGAGATCAAGTACCCGGCAAAACAAACAAACAAACAAACAAAAAACTCTACAAAACCCAACACAGGTAAGAATATAGACTGATAAACTGTTCTACAATAACCCGAGCCAAAGACAGATGCTCGGGGCAGATAATATAGAGAAGTTTAATGTAACTTACTCCAACTACAACATTTTATTCTTCCCTGAGTATTTACTTAGTAGTGTCTTTAGTAAGGCACACAACTGAAAACAGTCACCTTATACATTTCTGCAATTTGACCATCCAGTTATAGGCTTCTAAAATCTTGAAAAATACCATCAAGGAGAATTAGAGGCTTGCAAAAGCAGAAAAATTAGTTTGGTGTATTTTTTTACAGGAATGGAATAGTTTTGTCAGTTTGAGATCATCAGGGATCACTTGGGAAGGGAGTCCTGAGGAGGAATTTTATCGATCCAGTTGAGCTGTGGGCATGCCTGTGAAAGCATTATTTTGTTTATGTTAATTGAAGTGGGAACAATTGCCCACTGTGGATGGACTCATTCCCTGGTCAGGGGCTCCTGAACTGGTAAGCATGGAGAAGGCATGCTGAGCACTGTAGTATAATTCTAATTGGTCTTAATCATAAAAACCTAGAGTCAGATATTAGAGGTGAAAGCTGGAAGATCAGAGAAACTGAGCAGCCAGTCACTAGTTCTTATTTCTACAAAATTCTCAGACCAAATGGGGTATCCTGTCTTTACAAGTCCTCAGACTGAATGCTGTGAGCTCCTGTTTTATATTCCTCTCTCTGTCCAGTCATATCCCTTCCTGTCTCTGCCTTGCTAGTGCTGGGATTAAAGGTATGCACTACCACTGCCTGACTCTGATCCTATTTTAGACTCGATCAACTTTGTGTGGCCAAGGGTGACCTTGAACTCACAGAGATCCTTCTGCCCCTGTCTCCTGAGTGCTGGGCCTCTATGGATAACTATTGGCTAGCTCTACACTCTGTCAGGCAAATTTTATTTATTAAAGCACAAACAAAATATTACCACAGAGCACAAGTAAGAGTTCATGCAGGCACTGATTTTTCTCTCTCTGTTCTTTACTGTGGATGTGATTAACTGGTTCAAGTCCCTGCTGCCTTGACTCCCCTATTATGATGGACTGTCACCATGAAGTGGGAGCTAAAGTGAATCCTTTTTTCCTCAAGCTGTTTTCATCAGACTGCTTTATCACGACAACGAAAATGAAATACAAGGCGAGCCTTGAGAGCAGATTCTCACGTTCATCTGGTGTTTTACTGAGTAAAGGATTTTTCCTTTCTCTCCATTATAGAATCTTCACATTTTTTTTGAAGAACTTGGGCTTCTCCACATGTAAGATTTAACAGAGGATGATCTTCAATAAACTCTTCCCTTTATTATCACTCTCCACATCCAGGGAAACAAAATATGACCTGGGTTTTAACCAAAGTAAATAACTTCCTTCCCTTCAGAACAGAAAAATCAAGCAAACAAAAATAATAATATCATCATCATCATCATCATCATCATCATCATCATCAAGAACAACATCAAAAAACCAACCAACCAATCAAACAAATAACAAAAACAAACAGCAAGACTCTTTTTCTAAGGCAGAAAAGCTTTTCTTGGGATCCTGTACAGAAAAGCTAGATGAAAATTTTTCTCCTGTCCTCTGGATTGCAATGGTAGTAATGGTTTGTACTTTTGTACAAACATTCCTCCTCTCATGTTAGAAGCCTTGGAAAGTAGGAGAAAGTAGGAAAATCCAGACTGAAGGTAGGATGGGTGAATGGACACTTAGGGAGCATCATTTCTGTTCTTGAAGCCATTATTGTCTGTTTATAAGACGTAATGTGCTTTTTCCCTCTCTCTTTTTTCTTTGGAAGTCAATTAGATTTTTCATAAGCATATAGGCAACAAATCATTATTAGATTAACTACAATTATAATGAGCTACTCAGAAGTAAAAAAGTAGCCTAGAGTTGATATTGACTGTGATATTGTATATAGAAACTAGGTGCCAGTTTCTGAGTTTCAATGATCTTAAAATAATCTAAGGGGAATTTTGAACATGGTTTTTATTTTTTGTCATATTTCATTCACTGCATAAGTAAGAACATGCAGGAAGATCCTGAGTGTCTCCCACACTTAAACAGTAAGTCACTAGGATACTCGGCACTCAAACAGTCTACTTACATTTCAATAACATTCTCCTGCTCTGCTGTTCCAGCATTTTGTCTCAACATTGGCTGGGAAACTGTTGTCGATGCAATCAGCAGTTATCTCATTATGAAACAAATCAGCACAGCAATAAATCCAATATTAGGAAGACTCAAGGACAAAAGCCGAATGTTTTCGTTAGTGGACTTGTCTCACAAACACAGGTCAATGGGAGAGCAATGGAAAAATGATTCAATGGAAATAATACTTCGAGCATAGGCAATTGTCAGTTGCAAAATCTTTACTTCTATTGATCTCAGTACAATCTGTGCTGCCAAAGAATGCTGTCATCCATAAGAAGCTCTGGGAGGTTTACAGCATGGCACGACACTTCAGCGTCATCATTTATACAAACTAAGGAAGAGACAGCCCCTGAATGAAGCTTATCTGGGGCAGCGTGCTTATTAAGACAGCTTGGAAACTCATTTTGGGTCATGAAGATGCTGACTGATGTATTTGAGATCTAATATAAAATTATTTCAGCTATTACAAGTGGCCAAAATGATTGAAATAGTCTAAGAGAACACTCTAAAAACATATGTAACAAATTTTAATAACCAAAGAACAATACTCAGTAGGAAATAGATCTTATCAAATAGTAAAATAAGTTTTCAGATGAATAGGGAGAGTGAGTGAGATCAAGGTTAAATGTCAAAGACTTGAACAGCTTGGGTATCAGATTAGAAAAATCTCAACATAGTTCTTCGAGGTTCAATCATGTTTTAGTAAATGACACACTTCTTTGCTTCAGAAATAATAAACAGCTGCGTATTTATCTATGAATTTTCTTGTGTTTATAGGATTAAGTATAAGAGTAATAAAATATTTATATAATATGTCAATCTGTTTTCTTTAGGTGCTTTTCATAGATCTTAATCATTCTATGTGTCTGGTGGATATCTGTGAACCTACAAATAGCTATAACATGCAACTGGGCAAAGCAAGATCCAGAAAGTATAAAGAATGCTCCCACCACCACGCCCAGAATGAGGGCCAGCATCTTTATCATGTATTTGTCATCTCTATCTAGCGTTAGCTCAATTTCTCCTGCTTTTCCTGAATAGAGGACATCAGTATATTTGTATCCTCAAGAATCAAAATACAATGGAAAAGGCATTAAACTGATAATAAAAGAATCATTGTTGTTCTCCTGACAGTTCTAAAACTTACATTCTGATATTGATAGACAATTACTCAACTGTGAACTGAGTGTGTAGACATGGATACAGAGAGCTCAAACTAATTTTAGTAATATTGAGATTCTGCAGAT
Source organism: Microtus oregoni (assembly GCF_018167655.1). Classification (NCBI taxonomy): domain Eukaryota; kingdom Metazoa; phylum Chordata; class Mammalia; order Rodentia; family Cricetidae; genus Microtus; species Microtus oregoni. Next base: position 15,907,379 of record NW_024543082.1, read on the forward strand.
GTGAAGCAGGTCAACCTGTCAAATAAAAGGAGTTAGGGATGTGAATTTCATTCTTACTATTGGGTAGTGTTCTTTCGTCTCCTGTGTTTTACCATATTGGATGGATTCAGAGTAAGTTCTCAAGAAGCTAAGATTCAAACCTGAATCTACTTTCTGCTTTGAAATCCTTTCTGGTAGACTGGATTTATGTGATGATACATTGTTATAATAATATCTTTTATATCTTAAGAGGCTGGAACTATTGCTGGATCTCACAGTCAGAATTAATAATACAGCCTAAGGTCACTTAAGACAAAAGTCTGCTATCTTACTATGTACTCAGCTTTTTCGTTTAACTTGCCGTTAAGGCAACTTTACTTGCCTTAGTGTTTCCTGGACATTCAGCTTTTACAACTGATGTAAAAGTATAGTTACAATCTTAAGTTGTGTACTCTTCCATGCCTCTGACACAAATTAAGCTTGGGTATTTGAAAGTGTATTGTGATAATCACTTGTGGGAAACAGAAAATGTTTCCAACAGCAGCCTTATAAAATGAATAACCGCTATAAATACTAGAAGTGGCATTCTGTCATTGTTCGATAGTATTTTTCTGTTATCTAGATCAGTTGGAGTCAGTTGGATTTAGTGACTTAATCCCTTGTAAAACTCTGTCAAAGATATCTGTATCCGTCATTTCTTCCTCATGCTATGCTTTATGTGATGTTCAATAAATAACAGTGCAAAAGTCCTTTGTTAGGGATGATAGAAGATATAGGGAAAGCAAAGTATAAAATTCAAATCTGGGCTCTCTTTTGATTAAAAAATGCTAAAATCAAGTGCATTGATTTTCGTCCTTAATTTACTGACAGTATTTGTGACTCTGAGTTTATCATTGACCCCTTCAAACCAACATAGACTTAATTGCCTGTGTCACATTCTCTTGTTTGCTTTTTCAATGTTTTTTAATTCTAATTATGAAACTCTAAGACAAATAGAATGAGAAAGCATTTTTTAGTAGCAATCAAGAAATACCTTCCAAATTTGAACTCACAGGTTCGTTTACTGGTGCTAGTTTCAAATACATGTACAAACACATATGTTCGTATTCATATACATGCAATGGTCACAATCATCTATAGATCAATGTTTAGTTATATTTATTCATTATAAGGATCATGTGCATTCAAGGCTGTGTGTGCATGCGTGTGCACACACACACACACACACTCACACTCACACACACTTTTTTTAAGTTCATGGGCATCATACTTTCCTCTTTTCATAATGTTCATTAAATAGATCCATTCTAACTAGTTTCAACTACAAAGTTTTTATGTAACTACTCTAGACTACAGTACAAAAGGGAAGTGAATTATACAGCAGGTATTATTAATCACTTACTGCTATAGACTATGTGGATTTGCAAGACATCTATGTCCTTTAGGACCTTAGCATGCATGAAACACTATCAGACAGCACATAATTAAGTGTTAAACTCCCTGACACATGTTAAATGTACTGGGAATTTCAGAGTGAAGAAAAGAAATGGGAATTAGCAAAGTCAAATAAAACTCTGAGGGAATGAGACCTGAACTAGAAAAAGAAAAAGAAAGGGAAGAAAGATTTCTACCTGTTTCCCAGGTTTCTTTGCCTCACATAATGACATGTGTGTGGATTCTAGACAGGATGTAAAAAGGTTCAGAAGAATATTTCTGTAGTTAAGGGCATATCTTTATCTGTTACTCTCTCTTTCCTGTTATATACACATTACAGCAAGGACAATGAGATGAGCTCACCCAAGGAAAATGGCAAGAATTTTATGAATAATAATGAGAGGGCTGCTGAAATGGCTAAGTGGGTAAAGATGCTTGCTGCCTAGCCCAAAGACCTTAGTTTGGTCTCTGAAATCCAAATAATGGAAACCACATGATGAGAAAACCAAAACAGCTTCTCTTAATTGTTTTCTGACCTCCATATACATCCGGCTCCCTCATATACAAACAAAATGGATAGATATTAAAAACATTTTGATGATAGTAAGAAAATATGTGAAATACATTTCACATACATAAACAGTTATATAAAATTAGCCAAGTGTTTATTGGTTTGGATTTAGAGTGGGTTCTGATTTGGGGAGCCAATGTAATGTGTTTATGTTTTAACATCTCTTAAATATCAGATGAGCTTCACATCAACATTACAGTTTGTACTGAAAAGTGACCAGACTTAGAAAAATCATACTCACCAGATTATTGCAAAGCCCAATCTGGACTATCTGTGCCGAGTTTCCACTAATTTCTTTTAGATTGGCTAAACATCTGGAGACATGTGCGACAGAGAAATGGAGGGTGGAAGTGGATCCTACTGTCTTCCTCAGTCACAGACTCTAGAACAGGTAAGTCTATCTTCAAGATTCAAATAACATAGAGCTTAAACAAGAAGAATATTTGCCTTTCTCTGTGATTCAAGCATGAGTAGAGAAACACTTTAGAGCCCCTTTGGAGCAACTTGTCTTTCTTCCTAATTTATGGGGGAAATTGACCTAAGAGTATCATTCTTGTAGTTAGAATATTCTTTAGATCTGATTATCCATCTCATTCTGTTTTCACAATAGCAGACAAATCACTTATGTAATTGGTGTAATAAGATGGGGATAGCAATAAAAATATAACTAAGACACAGAAATAATAGCATCTAATTAGAGCAAAGACAGGAAGAAACCTTGTTGGAAATGTGTCATAATGCCTTTTTACAAGGCACTGTAAGGGACAGTTTGAAGTCACTGGTCGGGAGATAGGACATATAGAAGAACTACGACCCTTGCACTAGCTCAGCCAGACTATGTTTGCTTCTCTCTGTAGGGATATTGATTGTAGGTGTCTGTTTTTTATTCTTGAGACAAGATTTCCCTATATAGCTCTGGCTGGTCTGAAACTAGCTTTGTAGATCACGATGACCTCAAACTTGCAGAGATCTTCCTGCCTCTACTTCCTAAGTATTGGCTTTAAAGGTATGTACCACTACACCTGGTGCAATGTGGTCTTTTCTATATTGAACATTAGCATTATAGTTCTAACAGTCTGTTCATATTTAGTGAGTTCCAGAGAGGAACAGGTATGTAGAGATGTCCAGAAGGCAAAAGTTCCATTTTTAATACTTCTTCACAAAAGCCCCTTAACTTGTTTAGACTTAGAGAAAAACAGAGAGACATTTATTTAATAGGTATACTATGGAAGCTATAGTGGCCACCTACAGGCTGAGAAAAATAATGAAAACAAGAGAAAATGCACATGCAGCTGGCCCAGTGACTGTAGAGATTGTTGAATTGATTCTCTCTGAAATCCAAGGCAGCTCAAGTCATCTACTCTCACAAAGACACGCCGAGTTCCATGTGTAATGCTCAATTTGATGAAATGAGCAGGAAACTAAGAATCTGATGAAGCTGTAGGTGAGGCAGGCGAAGATTCCCAAATGATTTGTCTTGATGACCATGGCAGTTCAAGTCTGTGCTGGTGACTCTCATTCTAACGTCTTTTCTTAGCCTCATTTTTACTAGTCGAGGGTTTGATAAACTAAATTAAGGAAACCAAAAGGGACTATGGTTAGAAAAAAATCAGAGATGATGCACAGAAACTATAGAAAGGAATGAAGTTGGGCCTTGGTGATACATGTCTTGTGGTTCCATGTGCTTATGAATGGCTGCTTCATTGCCCAAATTACCCATCTTGGGAGAGAGAAATTGAACACTTTCAATCAATGTCTATCTTTGGTACAAATAACTACGGCCACAAGTGAGTGATGGTCAGATTAGCTCGTAAGAGTTGCTTTACTATATTTATGTGGCCCTAAATTATTCTTAAGGCTGAACTATTGTGGTCTAGGCAGATATCACACAATGAAAACTACTGTATTAATTTTAGTTCTTAGTCCCAGAGAACCTGCTTCTTGTGTATGTGCTGAAAAAAGTGATTGTCAGAACATGGTCCAAGAATGAATTCCTGTGAGGAGATTTCTGAATGTTTGTGAGAAAACTCCAAGGAACCAAGATGAAAGTCTTGAGACCTCAGTCTTTTCAAAAACACAGAATTTTTCTTGGATTATGTTTTGTGCTCCTCCCAGGTATAGCAGATAGAAGTGAGTTTACTTCAGATTATTCTTTACAAATATTAATTACTGTTATTTGGGTATATGCCTCTTATGATTGTATACTCTATACATTTGACTATTTTAACCCTCAGAGTATACATTGTCTGATGTGCTGAATGAAGTTAGCTGTCGCATTAGAGGTTAGCCTACCTCATTTATCACCTCCATTGTCCTAGATCCAACCTCCTCTAGAGCAGTGAACAAGGGATAAATCAAACTAAAAAGAGTTTTCATTTTCCTCCTGTATGGTCTTCAAATAGTATCTTATAAATGCCATTGGTCTAAGTCAACAGAGAGGACGAGGGTGCTTCTATTAATTTAATTCTCAATTCCCCGATCACTCATATTTAGAGGATTTGACTCTTGGTAAATATAAAGCCAGTGAGTAACTGGGAGGGTGGGCACTTTATTTGTAGATATTTTAGGCAAGGCCTTTGGGGTGCATGTGTGAGGTGCACATGCTTTTATCAATTTTATCAACCACAGGATCTCCCGCAGTGTCTTCCTTCTGAACAACTTCTCAGGCCACATTGAAAGAAAAATGAAACTTGACAGGGACATCCAGCCACCTTGTGGATTGTATTTGCAAGAGGATGATTGGTCTGTATTTGCCGAACATACATCTTACAAAAGATCCCTGTGCACTTTTTTTTGGATTGCCCATGTTTTGTAGAGTCAATTTATTTTGATTTGGCAAAATAAGGTAAGAGAATACAGGGGCATTATGCACAAGCCTGTCCCAGTTAGATAGAATGTTCTAGAATCAGGAAGAGTGCACTCAGATTATGGTGCAGAGAGTCACAATTGTCAGACAAGCTGAGAGGGAATCTCAAGGGATAAGACACTTTATTTTTTCAGACATTAACTCTGAAAGTCATCACTTAGAGATCATTCCTGGACATGAGGTCCACAGCTATGGACACTAAAAAAAGCTCCATTAACCAAGATCTTTTAAGTAAGGTACTGGAGAGAATGATGACATGAAACAGATAAAAGCAAATAGAAAGGTCATCTAAATTGAGACTAACAATATTAAATGAAATAATAGAGGGATGTTATCCAATCTCCAAATAAGCAGTTAATAGAAATTCTTTTTTTAAATCTTTCATTCACTTAATTTTTCTTGCATAAAAATCCCTTATGTGGTGACCTCAGCTGGAGCCTGGGTCCTCTGAACAGATGTTCTAGTGTGAGTTTTCCCACAAGATGGTCTGTGAATTCCCGATGAGACTGGTGACACAGTCTCTTTCCAAAGGTTGGGGTCAGGTAACTGCAGGTCTTAGAGAAGACATTAAAGGTGACCTAAGCTAAGTTGCCCAGGATGAAAACACTTTCAAAAATAAACTAAGTGCTATCAATTTGTCCTAGAACAATGGAGGGAGATTTTATTGGATTCATAGGTACCACCCCTCTGGAATTAATACAGGTGGAAATTTAAATAAAATTAAATTGCTTAAGAAAGAGATTTTTTTTCAAAAAATATATTGCTCTTTGGATTTTGCCTTGCTTCTCATTAATTAATTTTTTTTTTGAGACAGGGTTTCTCTGTGGCTTTGGAGCCTGTCCTGGAACTAGCTCTGTAGACCAGGCTGGTCTCGAACTCACAGAGATCCGCCTGCCTCTGCCTCCCGAGTGCTGGGATTAAAGGCGTGCGCCACCACCGCCCGGCTTCTCATTAATTAATTTTAAGTAGAAATTTCTATAAAGTATTAAATACAGTGTGGAAAATATGATTCTACTGGGTTCAAAGAAATTGCAGGCAAAATCAACAGTAGTGGTAAGATCCATGGCAAAGAGAAGATGATTCACTCAAGGATATGGCAGAAATAGAGTTATCACTGAGGGAGTGGGCAGTGACAGGGGCAGAGGAAATAAGTTTTTCTGAACTCCAAGGGAAAATAAAAATAGAAGTTTTCTTTGTATTGCTTCATTGACTTAAAATAGTGTCTCGATAGTCATGTTTTTCTGAGCCAGGGTAGCAAAATTATGTTGACATATTCCCTTTATCCGGTACGTCTCCTCTGGAAACTAAATTTATTCAGTGAGATTCAGTGTCATGTTTTATTGAAAAATTTCTATGAGATATTCCAAAACCTTTACCATTTTGTTTTTTAGAGACAGAAAATTGTCGAATTAAAAAAAAAAAGACTAATCTCATGTCTTTGCACAATCTCTTTTTATTTTGAGATTCCTGGCATTCTGTCCTTACTCTCAATCTCCCTTTCATGTTTTCTTTTACTTCCTTTGACTCATACCACAGGGAAACATGCCATGTTTAATGGAATCAAATGTCTGCCTCTAAATAAATTTAAGAGATTTTGTTTTTATCTGTTACATGTACGGAGGAAATCCAGTACTGATTTTCTCACATCGCCCTCTGGAATTCATCCTGAGTTTACACCAATTTGTTGTTGGTCCAGGAAGGGCCCCAGGAGTAGGAACGCTGTGCAGTGTTCCTAAGTACTTGCAAACTTCATGCTTCTTGGGAACAGCTGACTTTTGTTAGTGGGCTATGCAGAAGAATAGCTACTCTGCATTGAGGTTCTGCACATGAAAAGTTATCAGCTACTCAGTATTCTGAATACTTTCAATTTTATTGCCACAATGATGTCTATTATGGACTATTTTATGGGAAGGTTTTAACCAGGAGGCTCCTAATACTGTCATAGTACTGCTTTATCCACATCAAACATCAGTGAATTCATGATGACTTGATGAAAAGAATTCTAGAAGAGACATACCCCGAAAGAATGTGTGGTCAGTAAGCCATGGAACCAAGAGCTCTCTGTGATGTTGCCCATATGGGTTCCCTGGGACCTGTAGAGCCTATTTGAACCCCTGTCTACTCCCCTAGATGTTCCCTGCTGGGTGCTAATTACATTTTCTCAGAAGTAATAAGCAGCGTAGCTGAGATAGGGAGGAACTCAGTCAGCCACAGGCCTGTATGTCCATGCCACCTGCAGCAGGCAGTCCCACACCACACACAGGCTAGCTGTTTAAAGAGAAAATAGATGAGCCCCTGGCCAGCATTTCATTTATCACCCTCGCGACAGCCCACGGCAGCTGTTGCCATTTCACGCGTTTGCCTGACAGCTCAGGTGTTTGAAGGGTTTGGCCACTGCAGTTCTCTGGCCCTCAGCTCTGCTTTTCTCTCAGACATCTTCAGGGTAGTTTCTTCCCGGCTTTAGATTTTTAAGCACATTGAGACATTGTGTCAGGGAAGTATTTCGTTGCAAGAGGATCTATGGCTTACTAAGGTCTCTTGTCAGATGAGAGCAGAAATAATTCTAAACATACCACCCTCTAACCTTGGAAGAAATAAATCATATGCTTTAAATGACTTGTCGTGCAGGCTTCTAATCCCAGCTTGGAACTGAGAAGTGTGCCTCTCAAATTTAAGCTTTCACAGGTAACTTAGAATATATGTAATGGGCCTTTTGTCTTCACTTTGTTTGTTTGTCTTTTAATAAAAAGAGTCCTGTGATATAGCTTGGCGGAAAAATACTTGCCTACAATTTATGAGGCCCTAAGATCAATATAGAGATATTTCAAAAAGGAAAGAGAGCTGAAAAATCATCCTCAACTCTGAAGTTTGTAGTAGTAAGACAATGAGTTCTAGCCTTTATTTGACAACAAGATATGTGGGTTTGGCCACGTCACAAATACAATCCTAAGATAAAAGTGGCAGTCTTTTTTCTGATTCATATAAACATTGTTTCTGTGATTCAATCAAACATAACCATGTGTAAGGGAGTGTACTTTGGTAGAGGGGACACTGTTGAAGCTCATAGCTCACGAGGGTTCATTATGATATACTGTACTTGAGTATTTCTTTGAAATATTCTATAATAAAATGTTTTGAGACTACAATAAATGAAAAACTACTGAGTGTACTTCTCAGCAGACAGAGAGTGGGAGAAGGTGAGTGACAGGCAAAAGTGTATTGCAAATATTAAGAGCCCTGGTCACAGATGCAGAAGTCCACATACCCAGGCAAGCCAACCTCAGCGGAATCCAAACGCTGAATTAGCCCTTTAAGTCTCCCACTCAGATGGTTTTCTACATTACAAAATTTGAAAACTACTAGGTGATTGGTGTTGACATTCTTAAGTTCTTTTAAGTGGGTGAAAAGATTGTTCACAGTGAGGCTGAGTATTTGTTTGCTACATACTCTATAACAACCTCTCCTTTATGTATGGAATTGTATTTGCAGCAAACTGCATCTGGTTCTGCCTGCCACTTCAGTTGAGGCCCTTTGGGACAGTCATGTTCATCACCTAGGCTAGAACTCAGAAGGGCCCCTTCTCCTGTATCGTTGTGTAGCCACTGGGGTTCCACAGGAGACATGGATTCAGAGAGTCATCTGTCCTGGGGCCATTCAGTCCTCTAGCCTTCGTCAAGATACTAGACTGGTGTGTAGAAAAGAGAGGAAAAGAAATGGCCAGAGGAGAAAATGTTATGGGATAAAGACCTAAAGATCCCTCAACATGGCCAAAGATTGAGTTGACAGTCCTGTAGCCCATTATTTCAGCCCTAGCTCCTAACAGTTGACTAAACCCCAAGCCAATGATGTCTGTAATATTCCTTCATGATTACCACACTGTAAGCAGCAGTCATCCATAATCTGCTGGGTGCTTTCCCTTTTGTTGAAATCAGTGGCTTCAGCATCATCATGCAGTGAATCTGCATAGGCTTTGGCCTGCCTAACTGCACCTCTGCTCAGATACTGCAGGGTACTCGCTAAGTTTATTCACTCAGCCCTTGGCCAGCACTCTTCCAGAGAACAATGGCTCACACAATGGAGTCCATCCCCTTGTGGAACTTGTACTGTAGATTTGGAGACTTGTCTCTGAATCTATGAATAAATAATAGGACACTGGATATGGAGAAATGGCTCAGTGGCTAAGATTACTTGCTACTATTGCAGGGGACCCAAGTTCAGTTCCCAGCAGTCAAAGGATAGCTTACTACTGTCTCTAATTTCAGTTACATGGCATCCAATCCCCTCTTCTAGTCACCTGAGGCACTGCATGCATACTGCGCACAGACACATGCAAACACAGAACTAATACACATAAAATAAAAGCAAATCTAAAAAAAAGCATATTAAATAATACAACTTCAATATCATAGTATGTATCAAAAATGAAATCAGCTGACAAAAGAAGAGCTTAGAGTTTGACAGTCATGGTATTTGGCTTTGGAGAAATATTTAAATAAAAACCTAAGGTGAAAGGAAGAAAAGATAATTACTTGAAAACATGGAGTTGATACAATGGCCCTGAGGTAGAAATGTAGTCATAGTCAAGGAATCACAATCAGACAACCATGGTTGGATTACCCTTGTCAAGAGTCAATGTGGTAAAAGGAAAAGATGGAATAGAGGGTCAGCTGAAGTTGTGGGCACCATTTTGTAGGAGGAAGGCCCACTTGTTCATCCCAGCTGCCCGGCTAGCTTAACCCCAAAATAATCAAACCGAAATGGTATTAATTAAATCACTGCTTGGCCCATTAGCACTAGCTTCTTATTGGCTAACTCTCACACATTAATTTAACCCATCTCCATTAATCTGTGTATCACCATGAGGTTGTGGCCTACCAGCAAAGTTTTAGCACATCTATCTCCTGCAGCAGATTCATGACATCTCCCTCTCCACCTTCCTCCTCCCAGCATTCAGTCCAGTTTTCCTCGTCTACCTAAGTTCTGCCCTATCAACAGGCCAAGGCAGTGTCTTTATTCATTAACCAATAAAAGCAACACATAGACAGAAGAATCTCCCACACCATTTCCCATTTTCTGTTTAAATAATAAAGGAAGGTTTTAACTTTAACATAGTAAAATTACATATAACACAACAGTTATCAAGCAAGAATTATGGTTACAATATTTATAACTATTTTATCTTTTATCATAACTAAGGAAAACTATAATAATAATTATTTTTTTAACTCCATCAAAGACTCTAGAAGGATACAATATTACCTAAGTAAACAGAAAGTGCAACTTCCAAAACTCTAGAATTGACAGAGACATCTCGCTAACTGGACAGTCACCCAAAGTTCTTCTGTACTGTTGGGGCATCCATCTTCAGCCTACACATCAGTAGTATCCAATAGACTTTTTATGAAGTAGGAAATCTCAAAGATAGTTCTATCTATATTGGCAGTTTTCACAGTCAATTTCTGTTGTATCCTGCAGAATGTCTAGTAGAGTCTATTATGAAGCAGGAACCCAAAGGAAAATCTCACCTTTAGGCAAGTTTAGCAGTTATTTTTCTGTGGGTCCTGCATGTTTAGTCAAGCAGTCCAGGCAAGAGCTGTTTTTTGCCCAGATGGCTAACCAATTCAATAAGGAGCCTCTTTGATATCCATCTTCCTCTTGAAGTAGCTTGTGCTGCCAGGAGCAGATGTGTCTCATTATCATAAAAAGTCCTAAGTTATTAAAACATTTTTAAATGCCATATTTTGAAGGTCTCTAAAAGATTTGAAGAATACCCATCCAACTGAAATATATCTCTATACACCTAGAAAATCTAACTAACATGACTACAAGCTTGACTATTATAGATGATTATCTAGTAACCTATGTTTTTTAAATTATATATTACATTTTAAATGAGCTGCACAAACATAATACCTTAATCAATATCAGAAATACACATACACAGTATAATAAAATTGACCTTAAATTTGTATAAATAATCTAAGCTCCATACCAAAGCAAATTATTCATCTCTATAGCATATCCCCCTTTAAATGTAAAGAAACATTTATAAACAATATTTGGGAATATGGGCATAGTTTTGTCCATATTACTTCCTACTGATTAGGGGTGCTGTTAATCAGATCTTTTATAGTTCATCCTGTGTGCTAGGTTCATCTCAGTCAGTAGTTGGGCAAAGTAATTTTTTGAGGGGTGTAGTTTTGAGGAGTGTTCAAGGCAAATTTTTAGGAGGTCTTAGTCCATCAAAGCATATTGGTCTGGAAGCAATCCACAGGTTCTCATCTTCTATGGAAACAAAAGAACAACCTCTTTTTCAAAGCAATATATCCTTAGACTCAAATTTTGAAGTCAAAATGCCTTTATAATATACATGCTGGTTTAGATCAGCAGCCCATACAATGAAATGTCTCTGTGTACTTATGTCCTTCAGAGTCAAAAAATTCAAAGAAACCACAATAATAATATATATAATCTATACTCTTTGCGTATAGTCCATCTTTACATGACTTATTTTTCTTTACTTCTTTTAATCTATGACTGTCTGTACTTTGTCTCTTTAAAAATTTTTTAAGGCGATTTACTTCTTTTCCAACTCTCTATACTCTTGTTCTTCTTTCTCCTAAGCCTATGCACATTTACGCAACACTGATACATTTAGAGTTCTTTTATGTTTGGATCTGTCATTTTATAATGGTAAGCAGCTTGGCTGCAGCTGCTCTGGATGATGGCTCCTCCTCTCTCCACTTTCAAAATGGCAGACATACCATTACTGCCAGATCTGGTAGAAGCTGTGTTCAGCAGTTTAACTCTGAGAATGAGTGTGCAGCACATAAACCCATTTTATCTGAGTAATAGCTGAATCTACCATGAAGTGTGCTGGGTGGCCTGGAAATATCTCTGTGTATGGTAGCAGGGATCAATCATGCTCTTCTGCTTGTGCACATCTAGTAGACCTTATTGTACCACCTTCCCAGGAGGGGAGCACTGAGCCATGGGCATGGTCTCAGCTACTGTCAGGTTTTACATGTATTTAGTCCACCACATTGGTGCCAATTTTTTTGTGAGCACCAGTTTGTAGGAGGAGGGCCTGCTTGTTTGTCCCAGCCACCTGGCTTGCTTAGACCTGAAATAATCAAAAAGAAACTATATTAATTAAATCATTGCTTGACCCATTAGCTCTAGCTTCTTATTGGCTAACTCTTGCATATTAATTTAACCCATTTTTATTAATTTGTGTGTCACCATGTGGCAGTGGCCAGCAAAGTTTTGGCATGTCTGACTCTGGGAGCGGCTCCATAGCTTTTCCCCAACTCTGCCCTTTTTCCTCCCAGCATTTAGCTTATCTTTTCCTGCCTACCTAAGTTCTGCTCTGCTATAGGTCCAAAGCAGTTTCTTTATTCCTTAATCAATAAAAGCAACACATAGACAGAAGGACCTCCCACACCATACTGATAGATGATGAAGGCCAAACAGAACATGCAAAGAATTTGGAAGCCTTATAATAGCCATGCAAATTGAAGGTATGCAGCTTGAATATGGAAGTAAGCATGGACTCATGAAATTAGAATTGCCATTGTTTGGTGATAAATCTCAAAGTAAGATTATTGTAGACAATGTTATGCTGTAGAACATGGTAGGCATGTTAGTACTCATCTGCTAGCTTCATTTTACTCTCTTTCTTTCACTTCCTATAAATCAACACTCTACCCTGTCCTGTGAGATCTACTCTTTTTCCTTAGCATAATGGCCCCAGGTTGATCTGTTTCAGCAGGTGGCAGGATTTCCCTTTTCTTGAGTAGTTAATGGCATTTCACTTTTTGTACACACAACAGTATCTGTATCCATTAATTCATGAACATTTGGATGGTTCCACATCTAAGCTATTGTGACTCGTGCTACACTTACCATGGGAGAACAGATAGGAAATATTAAAGATTGTTTTGTTGTATCTTCTCTTCAAGTTTCTACCCTTTTAATTAAGGTATTGCCAAGTCACTTTTGGACAGAAAACTCCATAGGAGGTCCTGGTTATTAATCCAAGGTGACTATATCCAAACTCCTTATTTTCCAGAATTTGTTTTTTAAAAATATTTTTCCTTCCCCCCCCCTTTGTGTGTGTATGTGTGTGTACATATATATGTAAACAGTAATCAGGATATATATGTATATGATTATTGTTTCCCCTCTCTCTTCTTCTCCCAGTTCCTCCCCTCCTCCCCTCCCATCCATATCTACTTCCTTTATGTCTCTCATTGGAAAAAAAAACAGATTCTAAGTGGGAAAACCAAACATAACAAAATAAGATACAATAAGATATAACAAAAATCCTCACCTTGATGTTGGACAAGGCAAACCAACAGAAGGAAAAGCCCTGAGAGAAGTTGCAAGAATCAGATACTCACTTATTCACACATTAAGGAGTTCCATAAATAATAAACTGAAAACTAAGATAAACATGTAGAGGTCCTGCTGCAGAATTGTGCTGGTCCTGTGCATGCTGCTTCAGTCTCTGTGAGCTCATATGACTTTACTCAGTTGATTTAGAAGGCCTTGTTCTCCAGGTGTCCTACATCACCTCTAGCTCTTATACTCTTTCTGTCTCCTCTCCCATGGGATTCAGCAAGTTTAGGAATTGGGTGATATTTGTTGGAGACCTCCCAAATAGAGCTATGTGTTCCAAGGTCTCACTCTTTGCATAATGTCTGGCTATGGTTCTCTGTATTTGTTCCCATATGCTGCAGGAAGAAGTCTCCTGATGTTGGCTGAATAAGGCACTAATCTATGAGTATAGCAGAATATCATTAAGAATCATTTAATTGTTACTTTTGTTTTTAACGAGTAGTATTTAGTTTGATCTAGATCACTGGACTATCTGGTTCTTGCTCACCCAAGCAGGGCCAGGTATTGGTTCCATCTTGCAGTGTGGATCATAAGTTAAATCAGACACGGGTTGGTACTCCCACAAGCTTTGTGCCCTCATTGCCCTACCATATTTCGCAGGCAGAATGATTGGAGATCAAGGGTTCTGTGACTGAGTTGGTGTTTATGTTTTTCTAATCATAGCCTGCAGAGTACCTTCCCGTACCAAAGACACTAGAATGTAGAGGTGAAGGTTTTATATAGGCATCAGTTCAACCTCTCTTTTTTCAGTGGGTTGTGTGGGTGCTTTCTTTGTAGTGAGCCCTTGCTGTCAGTTTTCAGAGAGAAACCTATTGTCTTGGCAACAGCTACAGCTGTTTGGGAAGTGCTTTGAAATCAGAGAAGAGAATTTTCCTTTGTGGTTCTGTCAACACTGTGGTTTCCAATTTCACTTAACTTTATCTTTAAAAAAAAATAAATAATAAATAACCAGAAAATGACTTGAAATGTTCTCATCCACAACTGTACAAGTCTGTTGTAACCAGATTTGGCCACTAGATGGTGGCTATATTTCAGTATTGTAAAACAACAACTGTTCTCTAGTTGACAAACACCAAGCAATAACACATTAAAGATACACAAAATACATGTGCATTTAAAATGCTTTAATTGAAAATATCAGTAAGATAAAAAGGAACATGAAGGCATCACACCCCTTCATTCTGGTTTTGGTTTTATTATGTTTCCCTCTATTGGCACTTTCGGAGTCTCTGTTTTAAGACAGAATACAGACTTGAAAGTCAGACACCCAAAGTCATGTCTGTGGCTGAGGAATAGCTCCTTACTGCTTCTGTCCTCACTCACCCACTGCAGTGATGCTGTTCTTCACCATAGTCTTTTACCACCTCTGTAATTTCAGGAACTGTGTCAGCCTCATCATGATGTACCTGCATCTTGATTATTAAAGACTAGATAAGTGTGATCTCCAATTCCACCCTAGCTTGACTTTTTGTCTTCCTTCCTCCCTTCCTTCCTTCCTTCCTTCCTCCCTCCCTCCCTCCCTCCCTCTCTTCCTTCCTTCCTCCCTCCCTCCCTCCCTCCCTCCCTCCCTCTCTTCCTTCCTTCCTTACTTCCTTTCTCTCTCTCTCCCTCCCTTTCTTCCTCTCTTCCTTCCTTCCTTCCTCCCTCCCTCCCTCCCTTCCTTCCTTCCTTCCTTCCTTCCTTCCTTCCTTCCTTCCTTCCTTTCTATCTCTCTCCCTACCTTTCTTCCCCCTTCCTTCCTTCTTCCCTCCCTCCCTCCCTCCCTCCCTCCCTCCCTCCCTCCCTCCCTCCCCCTCTCTCTGATAGTGTTTCTCTGTGTAGTACTGGCTGTCTTGGAATTTGCTCTGTAGACCAGGCTCACCTTGACCTCACAGAGTCCTACCTGCCTCTGCCTTCCAAGTGCTGGGATTAAAGACTTTTACTGCCACTACCCAGCTTCCCATATTTATTAATTGGCAGAAAAGTGCTTTTCCCCATGTCCTCCTCCTTCCATTTCTAATCATAGTTATTCTCACGTGAAGAAAGAAGGAAGAAGATTCTCAGAGAATCTTCAATACCAGAAAGTGTCACATCTTAGAAGTGTGAAACTTTAGAGACAGAAGAGGAGGAGGGGGAGTCATTGCCCAGATCCTATAAACCTCATGTTGACACACTCTCCTGAAATTCTGGCATATAGGGAGGGTCATCACATGAACAGAATTCCAGATGACTACCGGAGGCCAGGAAGCTTTACAGTTCCCCACAGTCAGCTCTTGTTCTACCGATCGGCACTGTGCCAGATATTCTGAAGTCACTCTGGAGATGAGCAGATCGCTGTGGGTCATTTACTGGCAGACTGCCATTTTCAGTTAGTGTGATATCTACAACTTTCACTGATATTTTGGGTAAATGACACACACAGGAGCCACTGTGGTTACATTTTGTTGTCTGTGGTTACAGGCAGAAACCCAGAACTTGAGTTTTCTTTGCAAGACAATTTTAATGTCTTTTGATAGAAATCTGCGCCTTCCATGAAGTATATCATCCAGTCTGAAACCATTCTGCATTGTGTTATTGGTTTGAAAGAAATTAGACAGCAAAAGGTTAAAATTAGATTCCATTCTCCTTTCATGGCAAGCAAAAAAATATTTCTGCCCCCTAGTCATGCATGTGTATTTGTCTGGTACGAGATAATAGAAGAGTGGGGATTTCATTTATATTTCAATTCTATTATATCACACGTTGAACTCTTTAGAGATAAGAGACATTCTTTAGTGTCTCAAATATTCCTTTAAATATGTGAATCATCTTTGCTACCCAGCAATGCCTGCCGTGGAGGAAGTTATTGAAATCATTCCATGTCCCTTCCCACATCAGACTCAGGAATAGTCAGATTATGCTATTTCCCACCGTTCCTCCTTGCTTCATTCTGTATTTTTACAAAACTTTCCCAGAGGATGAACATAAAAATAATAGGTATTTTTATGTGTTGAAGCTTCAAATGTTTAATATATTTATTTTTTTTAATTTAGATATTTGTGTCTCTGTGTGTTCTCACATATGTAGGGGGAATCAACACAGGTCAGAGGACAGTGTCAACCACCCCAGACCTAACATTATAGCTACGTGGATGCTGGGAATGGAACTCCCAGCAAGAGTGTTAACTCTGAGGCTTCTCTCTAACCTCTATACCTCTGCACTTTTTTAACCATTGCACAGACCTTTATGAGAAGAACTAACAGATCCACTGTATAGATGAGAAAGTTGAAGCTTGGGGACAGATTTAATCTAAGTTTATACCAGTTTAAGCAGTGGGAGCCAGCTTCAGTTTTCAGTTTTAGAGTCTTGAGCTCTTTCTTACCCATACCATTGTGTTGAGGAGATAGCAGTTCATCACAAATGGTGGCACTGGGGTAGGAGACTGTTTTATTAGCAGAGCTGGGCATGGCATGCTAATAACCAAACCTGCTTTTCCTCTCTGAGACAGAGTAGCCCCATTACTATCAGCCAGTTCTGCTCCACACTACTCTCAACTGACAACAAGCATGCAGGCATAGGTGTTTTCCTTCTGAAGGAGACCCCCGATAATTAGCTATCCCTCTGGGAAAAGGGCAATGCTGCATCAAAAGACAGAGCACTGGCTGTGATTTTTCCATGAAGCTGCGGGAGCAGTCCTGGCACCAGCTTCTAATCTAAAGATTAGTTGGCAGGTCTGCTCTTCTGGTGAAATACCTGTTCTTGTGGGAGACTAGTACCAACATATATTAAGAATTTTTATGTCTTATTAAAGGTTGTTCAGTGGTATTTGGAGGATCCTAGAGCAGCCGTCCACATTATTATCAGGCAAATTCTAAATTTGCTCAGAGAGAAATAATGTTATGAAAAGATTCTTCAAAATCATAAGGGATTGTGCTGTGTAAGGAACATTACTGCCACTAAAAAGGCTGTGACTCACCTTTTCTTTTTTATTGCACTTTAGACCCACATTCACAATATTTTCAATTTAATTTTTAAATATGTGTATGTGTGTGGGTATGCACATAAGAATGTGTGCCTGTAGAGGACAGAGGTGTTGGATGGTGTGGAGCTGGAGTTCCTGGTGGTTATAAGTCACCTGACAACAGTGCCAGGAATTGAACTCAAGTCCTCTGGAAGAGCAAATCCTTGCTCTTAACCGCTGAAATACCCTAGAGTCAACATTCTAAAAGGAGAATAGCATGTATTTATACACACACACACACACACACACACACACACACACATATATATATATGGTGTTTTTGCCAGACATTATCAGTGTCTTTTGATAGAAATCTATGCATTATCCTCTGTACCTTCCATGATGTACATCATTTAGTCTGAAACTGTTCTGTGTTGTGTTATTGGTTTAAATGAAAGAAACAGGAAAACAAAAGGTTAAAATTAAATTCCATTCTCTTCTTATGGCCGGCAAAAAAAATAAAATAAAATTTCTGCCCTCTAGTCATGCATGTGCATTTGTCTTGTAAGAGACTTTTTTTTTTTTTAAAGGGGAAAAGCACAGAACTGCATAAATTCTGAGAGACCACATTAGGGATAAAGTGACAGTCTAAGATACAGTATCAGTGTTTCCTGAGTCATGATGTGGTCTCTAGGAAACTGTAGATGAGATGGCTTAGTGAAGTCTACATGTAGGGTGGAGACAGAGACATGGAGATTGCCATCAAGAAGAGTCTGGGACCCAAGCAGGTGTTAAGGGAAAGACTAGATGATTTGGCTGGACTCGATGCAAAAATAGCAAACTGGGCCAGAGGTAAAGTCTAGTTCTCGGGAATAAGATGAAGTCCAGTAGACATCAAGGTGATGCAACAATGGAAAGGAAAAGAATCAGGACCAATCCCCTACACCAGGTCCCCTTACCTTCCATGAGAATGACATTGGGTTGCTCATTTCCACTTCAAAGCAAACTCTGTTATGTGAAGATGTAGACTTCAATAATAATTCTAGAGTTTGAAGTTGTAAGGGAAGTGAAAAACAGTTGAAAGCAGTTTAAACACCATTCAATAGCATTGTTCATAAGCTTACTTATCTTTTAAACATTGTGCTTTTTATGAAAGAAAATGCTTTTTAATTGATTTAATTAAGCTATACATTTTTTCTCTGCTTCTCTCCCTTCCTTTCCCATTCTCTTCAACCCTCTCTCATTATCCCCATGCTCCTAATTTACTCAGGAGATCTTATCTTTTTCTATATATCTCTCTTAGGGTCCTCATTGTTGTCAAGGGTCTCTGTGATTGTGAATTGTAGGCTGGTTTTCTTTGCTTTATGTCTAAAAGTCACTTATGAATGAGTACATATGATAACTGTCACTCTGGGTCTGGGTTACCTCACTCAAAATTTTGCTTTCTAGCTCCATCCATTTGCCTGCAAATTTCAAGATGTCATCATTTTTTTCTGCTGTGTAGTACTCTATTGTGTAAATATACCACATTTTCCTCATCCATTCTTCAGTTGAGGGGCATTTAGGTTGCTTCCAGTTTCCAGCTATGACAACAATGCTGCTGTAAACATAGTTGAGCACATGTCCTTGTGGTATGTGCTTTTTAAAAATGAATTACATCTGAATAGCCCAATGCTATATTCTCTGCTCATCTGTGTGTTTGTATGTCATGAGTAATAAGTCTTTTGTAAAACAAATATTTGATTCTTAGAGGAAGAAAGGACCTTAATACAGATTAGGGAGAGGTTTAGGTCCTTATGTCTTTTCATTTCAGTTTTTCATAGTACTGAGGTTGACCCCAGACAGGGTCTTGGACTTACTACACAAATGCTCTGGCCCCAAGATATAGTCCCATCCTTTATTTTTACATTGTGTTTTTGAGACAGAATCTCCCTAAGATTCCCAAGTTCACATTGAACTTTTGATTTTTCCCAAGTGATTGGTATCAAAGACATGTGCCTTCACAACACAGGCAAAAGCAAACCCTGAACTTGGTCAAGAAACAAAAAGAATGAATTTTTTTTTTTATTGAGAAAAGGAGAAGAAAAAAAAAGTTTCCACCTCCTCCCAGCCTCCCATTTCCCTCCCCCTCCTCCCACCCTTCTCCCCCTCCCCCCACTCCTTTCCCCCTCCAGTCCAAAGAGCCATCAGGGTTTTCTGCCCTGTAGTAAGTCCTAGGTCCTCCCCCCTCCGTCCATATCTAGGAAGGTGAACATCCAAACTGGCTATGCTCCCACAAAGCCAGCACATTAAGCAGGATCAAAACCCCGTGCCATTGTCCTTTGCGTCTCATCAGCCCGCATTGTTCGCCATGTTGAGAGAGTCCAGTAAGGGTACTTGCTCTCCAGATAGAGGACATACATTAAGAGAGAAGCTTTATATCCTGAGCTGGGATCACTGACAGAACACATTCATCTCTATCCACCCATGCCCCAAAATAGGAACACTGAGGACTGTCATTGGACAGGGAGGAGACCAGAGGAAAAGCCTTCAGCAAAGGGTGTTCTGTGTCACCAGGAGTTGCTTCCCTGGAGAAAGCAGAGGAGCCCTGGATATAGACTCATAAAGGTGTCCCCTTACAGGGAAGTGGGGGAAACATGGGCTTTGAGGCTACTTCTGATTACTACTCTCATATAATGTTTGTCAAATAGTTATCCTTTTAAAATGACATCCTTTTCCTTTTGTAGATGTGCTTATCAAGTCTTCATTCTTGGAATTGATTTGGAAAAGTTTTCCCCAAGTCTTCAAATGTGATGGAATCAAAAGAAATATGACAGGCTAAAGCAAACTTGATTTTTATTTCTATTGTTTCTGACATACTTTTTATTTCCCTGATACCAGATCTGATAGCAGTCTTGCATACTTGGATGATTCATCATAGTAAAGTTCTATATGTGCGTGCATGCACGCGTATGCGCACACACGTACACACACATAGTTATTGCCTATTAGATATCAGTTGCTGATATCTAATGAAAAATATTTTGAAAAAGCATTCATTCAAAGATTTGGCAAAGCAAAGTGCAAGCAATGATGCTTTATAAAATGAAGAGATAGATGTTTGCAATTTAAAAAGTCCTTTTTCATTTATTCATTTTTTTCATTTATACTTTATTTGAGTTTTTTTCTAAATACACTTGTGCAATACACAATTATTCAGACACTGCCTGTAACTGTGGACATAATAAAAGTCTAATAGCTTGGCTTCATTATTGTTTGATTTCTCATAAGGAATGCTTCATTAATTACAAAATTATTACATTTGAGTCAAAGTGCCAAATAAGAATAAGGCAGAGTTAATGCTGGTATCAAGCTAAAATGTCTTAGGATTATTTTTTTCCATTGCTGGGACTTGAACCCAGAGCCCCATACATGTTAGGGATGGAACCCCAAAACTTATACATACTGGGGATAGAACTCAAAGATCCATGCATACTGGGGTAGAAGCCAGAGATTCACCGTTATTGGGGGTGGAGCCCAAAGACTTGTACATGCTAAGCCAAGCACTTTACTCTGGCTCACACCTCAGCCTGGAGCTACTATTCCTGTAGATGAGAAATGGTTTATCAGGATGGTAAGCAAGAGAACAGGATGTTTCAGTGCTTGTTCTCTTGTAAAGCTATCAGCTGGAATAATTCTACATTTGAAAACATATTCACAAGAACTGAGAAGTCTAGTTGAGGGAGTACATGATCTGGCTGTTACAGAGAAAAGGCATAGTGGGAGCAGTAGAAAAGTTGTTTCATCCCATCCAGTTGTGCCTTTCGCAATCCAGCTGTGCCTTTCCCAAGTCTTGTAATACAGTGTGGAAAGAGACAGCAACTAAGTGAGAATGGCATATGAAGTGAGAATTCAACTTTGGCATGGATCCTGGCACTGCACCTGTCCAAGCCACTCCGTGGACACGTTCTATAGGATGACCATGACTGTAGACTAGCTCCTATGCCAGACAAGCCTCCATAAACCTATTTTAGGAAATGTCTCTTTTGGCTCAAGACTTTCAAAGTTAAGGACTTAATCAGATCCCTATTGCTCTAGGCTCCCATTTAGCTTTTGATAAAGTTGCGCCACAAGTTCACCTGTATGGAGTCAAAAGCAGATGTGTTCCAATATAGGATAATTATCCAGATTAAGGTTCAGGGTTTACACCAAATCAGCCCTTGTAGGGCCAGGATTGACAGTGGCCTCTGAAAATATAAGCTGCAAGCTCATATCATTGATATCTATGTCCCAGGTTCACCTACTGCAAGTCCAATTGACATACCTATATTAGTAGTACCAGCCACTTGCTGAGCCAGACGTAGACTAGACTGTCTGAGACCTCTGGAAGGACCCTGTGTGCTAAGAATTTCTAACTGTGATGACTAATGAAGGATTCTGCTGAATCCAGTCTGCAATGACAAGAATCAAAGCTGGCTTCTTCAAATGCAAAGGTACCATTGCACCACAAAGATGGCAAGGAAGCAGGGAAATATGACACTAAGGAGGAGCAAAATCAAACATCAGTAATGACCCTTAGGAAGTGGAAATTGAGGTCCTGTGAGGTGACTCAGAAGGCTAAGGCACTTGCTCCCCAGCCTGATAACAGGAGTGAGGCCCAAAACCGTGTAGTAGTTAGAGAGAACTGACTCCTTCTGATTGTTCTCTGTTCTCCACAGGCATGCCTTGAGTGTGTTCACAAGTACACAGACACACACACACACACACACAGACACACACACACACACATGAATGCACACATGCACACACACACAAAGTAAATAGCTAGCTTGCAAGATGACAGCAATAATGAAGGAGTTTGCTGAGGGGAATTTTATAAATTGGTGAGCTCATTCTGGGAACTAGAAAGTAGAGTTAAAGATCTTTTCTAGCGAATTTTATTCTGAAACTTTGAAACTCCTCAGGGTATTTTGTGATGCTGCATGGAAAGTTTGTAAAGCTTTTCCAGCCTCCTTAAGTGAGCATTACTTAGGAATAAATAATGAAACCAAAGGAAATGGGAAAGATCCCACGAAGAAAACACCGTTAAATGAAAAGTTCATACACAACTGAGTAATAACTAAAAATATTTGCAGGTAGCCATCAATTTCTTCTGGGTTAGGAATGGGGGCTTGCGTCCACTTCATCAGCCCCAGGACTCCATCCGCTGTTGACCAGTGCTGTCCCCATGCATGCTCTCACAGTCTCCGTGAGTTCTTACGTGTGCCTGTCCTGTTATGCAATGTTATACAAATTCTTTAATCAAAAGTTCTCTATAAAATAAGGAAAAGTCGGAGTAAACAATTTATGAAAGAGACCTTAGATGATCAATAATTCCATGAGGATTTTCCTGAATTTTGTAGAAGTCAGCAAGTACAAATATAAATAATTGCTCAAACTAATATGCTAACTGTAAGTGTTGGCATAAACTGTAGACTGCCATACTCTGAACACAAACCTCAATAAATAACTCAAATACACACAAAGAGCTAAGCTGGCTTCTGAGATCTACCTTTCACATAATCATTTAATCTGTTCTTTTTGCTTTGAGTTAGGACTGATGTCCACAGAACTATTTCTTAGCTTTGAATGCTGTATATCAGCTCAAATGAGTGTATTCAAATAGTAAGATGCAGCATAGTGTTTTTAAGGATGCTAAGTTAAAAGCATAAGAACAAGATAGATGAGGGGTGGTGTGGGAGGTCCTTCTGTCTGTGTGTTACTTTTCTTGGTTAATGCATAAAGAAACTGCCTTGGCCTGTTGATAGGGAAGAGCTTAGGTAGGCGGGGAGATGAAACTGAATGCTGGGAGAAAGAAGGGCAGAGTCAGAGAAATGCCATGGATTCGCCTCTGGAGATGTGATGAAACTTTGCTGGTAGACCACAACCTTGTGGTGATACACTGATTAATGGAGATGTGTTAAATTAAGATGTAAGAGTTAGCCAATAAGAAGCTAGAGCTAATGGGCCAAACAGTGATTTAATTAATAGTTTCTGTGTGATTATTTTGGGTCCAAGCTAGCTGGGTGGCCAGTAAGAACAAGCAACCTTCTTCCTTCTACAGAGGGATGGAGTTGCAGGGAGAACTTGTTAGTTTGCCACAATGGGGCTCATAGGCACCAGTCACAGCATCTGTTGTTTCTGCCAGAACAACAAAGGCCACTTTACTCCAGTCTTTAAGACTTTACAGGGATCTTGAGAAATATCCCACCATGGAGAAAGGACTCAGAGCTTAGATGTCAATAAATATTTTATTAACAATAAAAAAGAAAATGGAGATGATGTGCAGAAAGGAAACAGGCACAGCTAATGTATCATCACTAACTGTTATCATAACTCAACTGAAGATCGATTTTAAAATACTGTTAAAATACTAATCATCTCTGTAGGACAGCCACTACCACCCCACTTCCTGCTCTGGACCTCCTCCTACTCCCGAGTCTTCAACAGGAATTTGCCATGTAAACCATGCTTCCCTCAAACTCCCAATCTTCAAACACAGACTTCCTGAATGCTAGGATTATGGGTGTGTAACATTCCAGTTGATTGCTTAAATATTATTTTTTTGTTTGTTTGAAATACATTAATCAATGAATTATGTCATCAGTTTTGAAGCCCTGAATTTAGACGCTGGTGCTATAGTATCCATAGATGCTACGGTATCCATTGATGCTGTAGTATCCATAGATACTATGGTATCCATAGATGCTGGATTATCCACAGATGCTGTGGTATCCACAGATGTTTTGGTATCCACAGATGTTTTGGTATCCACAGATGCTATGGTATCCACAGATGCTGTGGTATCCATAGATGCTGTGGTATCCATAGATGCTATGGTATCCATAGATGCTATAGTATCCATAGATGCCACAAACAACTGCTGTCAATCCGGTTTGGCCCAAGCCTTCCTATCAGTATCCACACTTTACTCCTCCTTCTAAGCCTCTGCACATTACTTGGGACAAAGGATCCTGAGAAATGAAGAAGAAGATTGATAATGTAGCTTACATGAGATTTCTTAAACTCTTGCCCACTGTCACACTCATGTCAATACTGATGCATTTGCAGATCAAAAAACAATCATGGGCTGCAGTCACCAGATGCAGGCTTTAATTTTTCTTTGCCACTATTCAGTTAGAGATTTTGCATGGTTATTTTGTGTCTTAGTTTTCATTTATTACCTAAGAGAGTTGACCCTCATGCCTGGTAATGGACACTTTATTCTAGAATGTGAATTAACCCACAAATTCTGTTATGGGGAAAGAGATTTGGCTCATTTATCTCTATTTTGTTTTTCACTTTTTCTGGTATAAGACTTTGGTCCATGATAGAGCAAGCAAGAAAAAGTGAGAGGATGAAACAGAGGGAGGACCAACTTTTTTCTTATATTAACAAGACAGTCATAAAAGGAAAGGAGGTACTGGGAGCTATGCCTGATAGAGAATGTATAGCTTACGTTAGGCATGCTTTAAGGAGAATGACTCAGAAAGGCATTGACTAAAGTCAAACATGATGAATTTATAAATAGGAAAGAGGACTCATGTCTCCTGCCTCTTCATACGGTTATGCTTTTCTTCGTGTCTTACTATGCTGGCCTTTTTGCACATTGAAAATTGAAGAGGCCTAACTAAACATCAGTGAGGCCACGAGAGGCTGCAGGCTAACAATACCGGGACTAGGCTTCACCATTACAATGATCAGGAAAAGTCACAGATTGTGCCCTACAGGGAACCAATCAGAACTGAGACAAACAAGCACTAGATGCTCCAGAACATTAAGAACAGTTTATCTAACGTGTATATAGGTTGCCAATTTCCTTGCTGCAATGCCAGTGCCAATTGCTGTTTGACAAAACTTCTGTTACCCCACTCCTGCCCAGTCAGGAGCTCAATCCCCATCTGAATCCAGAATGCCTCTATCCCCCATCATTTACTCCTTAAAAACCCTGCCTCAACTAAGCTCAGGGCTCCCTGATCCAACTGCTGTGCCATAATTGATGGAGTCCAATCTCAAGCTTTCAATAAAGACTCTTTGCTTTTGCATATGAATTCAGACTCCTGCTGTTCTCTGGGGGGGATGGTCATGATGTGGGCATAACAAAAATATTTGGAAACTCCTTTATAGTTAGGTAACGACTGTGTGTGAAAGTAATTAATAAAGACTATGTATCTTAGTGGACATATTTCAAAAAAATCTCTGACATTATGAAGCAGATCCCATATCATAAAGGCATGTGGTTGGATTAGTATAATGACTGAGAACTGTATTGACCCAAGTTGATACAACCTAGCTCCACATTGATATCCTTATAGTCTGAAAAATAGAATGTCGAGTATTACTATTTACATATAGAACTGAAAATGATGATTCATAATATCAATACAAACCCTTATACTATACTTAAACATTTAAAGGGTTGTTTATAGCATCTGATAGCAAAAGCCTTCGAAAGCCCCTTACTAAAATTGTGGAGTATTTTCTTCTTCCAAAGGCAGTTTTCTCTATATATCAATCTCATGATTGCAAATGTTTGGATATAAAGAAAAACCCAGCAAAGCCCACATTGCAATTATGTCTTAAAACCATGTCTCTTTTACTGCTCTTAAATGAATTGTAAATGTTTAATTGCAGCTTACATGAAATGACTCTGTATTGAAAGCAGCATGTAATCAGAGTTCTTAGTGCCTCCCCTCACACAATGCACAGCGGTGTCTCAAATCCTGGCTCCTCGGAGGACACAACTCATTTGGAATTGGGCCCTGGAATATTAAAGGGAAAAGCAACCTTGTCCTCTGAGGTTCAAGTCTGTCTTTCTAGTTAGAAATGAATATCTTTAGAAATGCCCTATCTTCCGATTTATCCTCAGGGCAAAATGAGGAATTCTGGTTATGCCTGGCACGTTTGTTTCTCCGTGATTTCTGTAATCCTCATATCCCAGGATTCTATCCTTGCTACTCTTTCCCACCTTACCTGGTGTTCCCAGACATATGCTAGTGGGATAAATGCACTTTTTTACCCATTGTTGAAAATCTTTCAGCTATGCCTCATGGGATTCCTAATTAGCAACATTCCTTACAGCTAAGACAGTTCCAGAAAGGCACACAAACAGCAAGTAAGATACTATCTCTGTACTGACAGAGGTCAAACCATCACAGAGAACTAAGATATGACCCTGCCAATTAAGAACGAACACTTACACATAAAGATCGGTGGGGTTTAGATATTGACTAAATTGCCAAACTGTAAAATCTTTAAAGAAGCACAAAAAAGTTGAGGTGAAATATCATTAGTAGTGTGGATCTCCTAAAAGGTAGGTTCTTCTGGCCTGTGCGGTCCTTCATGTCATACTGCTCAGAATATACGAGGGAGTAGCTACCAGAAAGAACCTTTCTGACCCAGAAGTAAAGCCCTGGCTGCAGGTCTCAGCCTTCCCTAAAGATTAGCTTTCTGGGGGAAAAGTTTATCTCCTTTGAACTTCAATTTGTATTTTTGTAAAAGAGAGGCAGGAAAATCTGTCTTATCTCGCAAAGTTTAATGATCTAATGGCGCAATACAGAGGCAAGCACTCAGCTAATTTCAAGATAGCATTAGCAGGACGTCCTACAACATGCTAGGGAACTCTGAAGAAGTACAAGATGGCAGCGACAGAGCAGTATCCAAAAGGGGCTTCTAAGCTCAGGATCGAGGTGGCTGCACATGCCTGCACTAGCAACCAGACTGGGCAGGAAGAGGAGCAGTGTGAAAGGCTTCTCCTTTTGTTCTTCGTCTCCTGTTGTCACAGAAATGGTAAGAGCAGCCGTCCTTGCTACATCAAGAGAGCTCTGTTTTTCGAGTGTTCACTGTGCGGCACATATCCCTGGAAACAAGTATTCATGAATGGAACAGATGAAGAGGAGAGTTAGCTTTTCTGACTTTATACTACTGTCACTACGGTTCTTTGTTACTAGGGGTAAATGAAGTTTGAGTCACACAGCATCTCTCTAATGAATGTTAATTATTACTAATGGCTAAGGGTTCCCGTGGGGGAACGAATTAGGACTTCTGCCACGGAAGCTTTTCGAATGTGGTCTACTCCAATGGGGACTTGCTATACTTCCTTCCCTCATGCAGACCTGCGGCCAGGTTAGGAAAGAATGTATTTGTTGCTGAGAAGTTCCAGCTCAGCTTTCTCCCCAAGGATGTTTGATCTTTCCACAGGGAAATCATTAGATACCCGTTTGTGCCCGGAGCTACCGAGAACTCTAATAAAGTCTCAGGGAAGTTGTGGTGGAGATGTAGGAGACATACAGGATGTGGAAGAAATCCAATAAGTTGATTCCCCTCCGGGGTGGCACAAGGTTGTTTACTGTGACCTGGTCTCCTTCTAGTCTTCCTTTAAATATAATTTCACAAGCTTATTCTAGGCCAAGAAAATTCTTCTTGCTATTCAGGAATAAAAATTTAAAATCTCTTCATTCCATAGCTTGGTGTTACATTCCTTTTTTTTCCAAACTAATTGTCTTTCTCTTTTCATTGTTTTACCTCCCAAATTTTATATTTAAATTTTTCATTTTTTCCTCTTAGGAACCACAAAGAAAAGCTGTATAAATCTGATTTTTTTGTTAATTCATCAGCTGTACAGTATATTCATCATATCTTCTCATTTGAGAAAGTTTTCTTGTTACCTGCTCTTTGTTGAATAAAAAGAGAATAGAACCCTTTTGGTTCCTTGGTTACAGAGATATGTTTCTGGGTGTTATTTATATATTATATATTACCTGTATTTTAGAAATGTCTTGAAAAACTGTTGGCTATTTTTTTGCCATATTTGTATCTATGAAGATGTATAATTTCAGGTTATTAGTGAAAATATCTATAAGATATCGGTCAATGACAAAATCAGAAATACAAACACAAAGTATATGTTGAATTTTGTAATTAAAGGATCAATCTCATTAAATTCTTAATTGGTCAAACTACTATTATTTTATTATGAGTTACTTTAGTATAAATCAATTTTTTTTAAAAAAATTGACAGACAAAATTATATGTATTCATTGGTTGAACCAGCTAATTAGAAGTGTATTGCCTCACACAATTATGTTTTACAGTGATAACACAGAATCCATCCACTGTGCTTTTGTCCACATCATTATTAATGATAGTTACTTTATATTCAATAGAGCTCTTAATCTTATTCCTTACACATCACTGCAATTGTGTATTCTTTGGTCAATGTCTTCCCAACACCTTATACCTATCCTACACTATAGTAACCTCTATTTTACTTTTGCAGATCAAACTTCATTTTGCTTGCAAATATGTGTAAGTTTCTATGCTATTTATATTTTCGTGAGTGGTTTATTTCTCTCAACATAATGCCCACAGGTTCATTCATGTCATATCAGTGACTGAAGTTCCTTATTTTATTATGTTTAAAATGTATTGCATTCAGTGGGGGATGAGGTGGGGAAAATTGGGGAATGGGAGAGGAAACTGAGGCTAGTATGTGAAATTAATTTTTTTTCTGAGACAGGGTTTCAGTGTAACTTTGGAGTCTGTCCTGGAACCTAGCTCTTGTAGGCCAGGCTGGCCTAAATCTCACAGATCTTTATCTGCCTCTGCCTCCTGAGTGCTGGGATAAGAGGCATGTGCCATTACTGCCCAGCTAAAATTAAAAGAAATTAAATAAATTGTATTGCATTCTGTGTGTTATATGTGAATGTGTATGTGCTCTGAACTCTATTCTTTTTATCCATTCATTTTGTTCATGGACCCTTAGTTTGATGTGGCAATTTGGCTACTGAGAATCGTGCTGCAATAAATATCAGAGTGTAGACATTTCTTTGATGCCCTGATTCCATATTCTTTGGTTATATACCCTAAGTGTATTGGTAAACCCTTGGTGCTGTGAATGCAGGGTCTAGAAATGGGAGTTGTAAAGATGGACCATTTGAATTACTCTTCAAGGAAGACTTGGATGTAACATGTGCAGCTGCAGCATCCACAGCAACCATATATCCATCACTGTACTAAGGTGTATTGATATTTCATTTGCATTTTAATAAATAAAGCTTGCCTGAGTATCAGAGAATAAAACAGCACCACTTGTCACCCTCACAGACTAAACAGCTTGCCAAGGTGAAGGGAATAGAATCATTTTCCTCTGCAGAAGGGCTGGGTTGGGAACATGACAGGAGTCGAGAAACAACCCCAAGTGAACTTCTGCATCCACCCATAGTCTCTTTGGAAACCAAGTTGTTCCACTCACCTCTATAAATGTACCCAGTGGGGTCACACAGCCAGTCAGTCCACGGAGATGTGGCATTGTGGTGGCCTGGTTTAGTAATATAACCCTTGCATGCGATCTGCTTTCTTTAGTGCCTTTCCTCATTCTTGCTTTTTCAAAATTATGTTTTGCTTCATAAAAATGTTAGCAATTGCCTTTTGACTTTGCTTTCCAAAGAAACTCAGCTAAGAAAGGCATCATTGAAAATCACTTTTATTATCAGTAGTTTTCCATGTACCTGAGACTCTCCAAGTCACTATTTCATTCAGGCTGTGTTGCTATGTAACTCAGCATAATCTACTTGTTATAAAAGATCATAATAACATTTTACATACACTCCAGCAGGAAAAGAATTCAATGATATCAACAAACTAGCTGTGTATCTATGTAACTGGTTCAGCGTACATAGACATAATTTGCTGCATTGTGATTTGTTATTTTTATTCATATATTTTGGCAGTAATTTAGTTATATTCTGTTTTTGCTTCAGGTGGCTTAAATAAAAGGACTTAGTTTGAACTTTGAACACTTTCTCTGAAAGATTGAGAGCCACTGGAATTTGTAGACCACTTAATTGATACAATTAAGACATTTAAAACATTCTTCTTATTGAAGTAAGATTGACTATGTCTATGGGATACATAATGGAAATCTGTTACATGTATACAAGTATACAATGTGCAAGAATTTAATAAGCATGAAGAGCATTTATATCTGCTCAAATAATTAATTGCTTTTATATGTTGGGTTTCTCACTGTTCTGGTTATTTTGAAGTAGACTGTTTTCCCTAATAGTTCTCTTCCTGTGCTTCAAGGAAAAAACATAATAAATTTCTTTTTCTTCTTCTTCTTCTTCTTCTTCTTCTTCTTCTTCTTCTTCTTCTTCTTCGTCTTCTTCTTCTTCGTCTTCTTCTCCTTCTCCTTCTCCTTCTCCTTCTCCTTCTCCCTCTCTCTCTCCCTCTCCTTCTCCTCCTCCTTTTTCTCTTTCATCTCTTTCATATCTCTCTCTCTCTCTCTCTTTCTCTCTCTCTGTGTGTGAGAGAGAAATAGAAAGATAGAGAAATAGATAGATAGATAGATAGATAGATAGATAGATAGACAGAGACAGAGAGAGATTTCTTCTCATTTATCCAGTGATTAGCCTCTAGGCAGACTCCCTATCTTTGTCATCAGGAATTGTGCAACAGAACTAGGAGTGCTGTATCATTGGTGTCTAGTGATTTGTTCCTTTTCAAAATGTTTGCAGTAGAGGAATCACTGGTCTATAATATTTAAAATTTTTCTTTACTTTTAAAGTATTTCTTGAATGTGGCTTGCTGTAGCATACATGTAGAGGTCAAAAGAAAATTTGTATAATTTGTTTTTCTCCTTCCAATTTGTGGGATCTGGAAATCAAACTTGGGTCCTTAGACTTTGGTGGATAGCACCTGTATCCACTGAGCCATCTTGCTGACCTTTTATTTCGCTGTTGTTTATTTATCTATTGAATAAGAATATGCTAATTTATATTTTTATCAAAATACAGGTAATCCATTTTCTTTAGACTTATTAGCATTGATGTTTTTTCTTTTTGATGATAGTCATTCTAAGTGTAGTACATGATATGTGATTGCTATTTTTCTGTGTTTCTATAGTTACTAATGAGATTGAGCAGTTTTTTTTATTATTAACAGTTTTTATTGATTCTTTGGGAACTTCACATCATGTGCCCCATACCAATTCATTTCTCAGTCTCTTCATATTCACTTCTCACTTTTCTACCATCCCCTCCCCCAAAGAAAGTTTTAAAAATATTAATTAAAACCAATCAAACAAACAATGAACCCACTTTAGGGCCAATTATTGGGAAGACTCTTTCTCCCATTCTGCTTTCAGCATTCTTTAGTTTCTTGCAGCTCTTTGTGTAGTGCAGAGGCCTTCCCCTGCCCACATTAGCGTCTTTATTGTTGTCCTTGTTCAGCTCCCAAGTTCTTTATCTATCGAAGATGGGATTGCTTTCTAATTACTTTTTCAACAATTCATTTTAGTTATAAAAATACTGTTTTTCTGTGTGTATTGGATTTTTTTTTTTAAAAAGATCTTTCAGTTTTACTGAAATTTTCCCTGAGTTCTAACTATTTTCTGATGGGGCATTTAAAATGTTCCATATTGGACCTTATCATTTGCACACATGGTTAATCTGACTCCTTTCTTTTCATTATGGGCACACACTCTCTCTTGGCCAATTTCTCCCGAAGGCATGCGGTATCCTATTAATAAGAGTGGTGTGAGAATATCTCTATATTATTCTGGCAGGGTGAAATCTTAAGAAAGTTAGCCTAGAAGTAAACAGGATCCTAGTAGTAGAAGTGGAGGTCAAGAGTGAAAGGCTGTGAACAATTGTACATTTATACTCTATTAGTCTCACTTTATGGATGGAGAGGATCACAAAACACCCTCTACCTTAGACTCAATCTAAAGAGTCACTGTATCTAACTATGTGTCATTCTTTAGTAGTGGGATGAAACTGATCAAATACTCATTTATAAGCAGTCATCATTTGACCATGTGAGGCATTTTACATGCATAATCCCATTTATCTCTTAGTTTTGTAGTGCATGTTTTCTTATTCCTTTTCAGAGATGACAAACATACTAGTGGTTAGATGTGCCTGTTGCATAGATCTTTTGTGGCCATGTTACAATATAAACCAAATGGTTCAGGTTATAATATCCTTGGTCACTGTACTGCTACAATGTTGTCATATGTACAGACCCATAAGATTAAGGATCCAGTGAGAGATACACTACTATACCATATAAAGGAGTATAAAGTCAAGATGCTCAATTGGCTTAAGGTTTTCTTCTGCCTTTTTGCTTCATTTTCACAGTACAAATAATGAGTCTCTTTTATTCTCAAAGATTAAAAATTAATGTGGATGGTGTGTGTGTGTGTGTGTGTGTGTGTGTGTGTGTGTGTAAGCACACATGAGTACAGATGCCTGAGGCAGCTAGATCTAGTCATGTCTACTGGATCTTGAGTTACAGGCAGTTATGAACCAGTGATCTAAGTGCTAGGAACTGAATTTCAGTCCTCTGCAAGAACTGCATTCTTAACAATGAGTCATCGCTCTAGCCTTTATGAGTATATATATATATATATATATATATATATATATATATATATTTGGTTTTTCGAGACAGGGTTTCTCTGTGGTTTTCGAGCCTGTCCTGGAACTAGCTCTTGTAGACCAGGCTGGTCTCGAACTCACAGAGATCCGCCTGCCTCTGCCTCCCAAGTGCTGGGATTAAAGGCGTGCTCCACCACCACCCGGCTTTATGAGTATATTTAACATGTTAAAAATAGGTTGTTGCCCAGAGGTCACTGAACACTGAGGTAAGTTTGTTGTATTTCAGGGCCAAGGCATATGAGCAATTGTGTCCCATGGAACACAAGAAGAAGCCTTTAGATCAACAGCATTGCTTTTAGGTGTGAAGTTCATCCTTATCAGGTGCAATTTGCTGTCTCTTGCCTCATTGACCTTTTTGGACTCAGGGAATGGTACAGTCATTTCTTAGAGGCAGCAGAGCTACTGCTGCCTGTGGTGTTCAGGATGTCTTGACTTTAGTTATCCTGTGGCCACAGTGAAGTCAAGAAATAAACTAAATAAGTTATAGTAAAATCTTTTATAGGCTTGCCAGGGAAGCTGCAGGGGAGTTGAAATAATTTCCTATAGCATTATACTAAATACTGTTTTTACCAAAACAGAAAGAAGTTAATAAAATTAAATTGGATTCTTTATCTTGTCAAAAATTATCATAATTTTATGAAGTAATATTTATATTCAGGCTGATCTTGCTGCATTATTCCAGAGTGCTCATTCTTTTAAAATAGGAGAAACTATCTCCTGAGAAGGGAGCCAAATTCTTTCAAGCTTTACTGAAACTCATTACAACCTTTCCTTGAATTCCTGGCTCTAACTGTTTGGTACATTATTATTTAATAACATTGAAGATTTATCTTACTCTAAGTAAACCACAAGGATAAGTTGTGGAAGTGATTAGATATGACTTCTTACTTTTCATGGGTGTTTGCTACACAATGTGTAGTAGTTAAGGGCGGAAGGGCTGCGTTCCCAGCACCCCAACCGCCTGCTCGGCTACCTTATGCCCCAAAATAATTACACAGACACTGTATTCTTTTAATCACTGCTTGGCCCATTCTCTTCTAGGCTAATTCTCACATATTAATTTAACCCATTTCTAATCATCTGTGTATGGCACCCCAAGGTGCGCTTACCGGGGAGATTCTAGCCTAGTCCATCCTGGGTCGGAGATTCATGGCGTGTGTCTGCCCGGGAGCGGGGCATGGCGTCTCTGCTGAGGCATCTGCTCCGGAGAGCAGAGCTGTGGAGTCTCTGAGCTCACTTCCTCTTCCTCCCAGCATTCTTTTCTGTTTACCCCACCTACCTAACCTCTAACCAATAAAATGGGCCAGGGCAGTTCCTTTATTAGCCAATGACCTTCCTCCATCATTTCCCCTTTTTCGGTTTAAACAAAAAAAAAAGGCTTTAACATAGCAAAATTACATATAACAAAACAGTTATCAAGTAAAAGTTACAATAATCTTTATCATAACTAAGGAAAACTATAACTATAACTAACTATTCTTAACTCCATCAAAGACTCCAGAAAGATACAATACTACTTAAGCAAACAAGAAAAAAGCAACTTTTAAAACTCTAGAAATGACAGAGACATCTCGCTGCCTGGACAGTCACCCAAAGTTCTTTTGTACCGTTGGGGCATCCATCTTCAGCCTTCAGGCCCATGGTATCCAGCAGACATTTCCATAAAGCAGGAAAATTCAAAGTCAGTTCAGTCACTATCTGTTGTGTCCTACAGCATGTCTCGCAGACTCTTTCATGAATCAGGAACCCCGAAAGATCATCTCACCTTAGGCAAGTTCAGTAGTCCTCTCTCTGTGGGTTCTCTGTGTCCAGTTTATGCAATAGTCCAGGCAAGAGCAGTTTCTTGCCCAAATGGCTATCAAACTCCATAAGGTGCCTCTTCAATGCCCATCTTCCTCTTGAAGTAGATTGGTGCTGCCAGGAGCAGAGTGTCTCATTGTCATGAAAAGTCCTCAGTTATTAAAACATTTAAAATGTCCTATTCTGTAATCTTTGAAAGACATGAAGAATGTCTATCTAAAATATATCTCTATATATCTAGAAAATCTAACTAACATGACTACAAGCTTTACTATTATCAATGATTATCCATTAACAACCTATATTTCTTAATTATACAGTACATATTTAAATGAATTACACAATCACAATACCTTAATCAAAATCAGAAACACTTACACATATAACAAAATTGACCTTAAATCTCTATCAATAAAGCAAAATCTATACTAATGCAAATTATTCATATCTATATCATATCCCCCTTTAAATGTAAAAGGACGTTTATAAACCATATTTGGGAACACGGGCGCAGTTTTTTCTCTCCAAACTGCTTCCTGCTGAATGAGGGCGTCGTTAATTAGGTCTTTCATGGTATAACCTGTGTGCTAGTTTCATCTCAGTTGGCAGTTGAGCGAAGCAATTTTTTGAAGGTGTTCACTGCAACCCTCCAGGAGGGCGTGGTCCATCATACCAAATCGGAATAGAAGAAATGAACAGTGTCTCATCCTCTGTGAAAACAAAATAAGAAACTCCTTTCCAAAGTATCATATCCTTAGATCCAAATTTAAAATATCTATGTTGGATTAGTTCAGCAGTATTTATAAATAAATATCTTTTAGCAGCTGTTGCTCCTTCCTCAGCATTCAAATAATTCAAAGAGAGCATAATAGCATACAGTATCAAGATTCTCTGTGTATTTTCCATCTTTGTACAGCTTTGTTTTAACCTCTATTTCGTTTATTTTTACTTTTAACTTTTTGCTTTTTGAGACAGGTTCTCTGTATCTTTGACCTGAAGTAACTCTGTAGACCAGGCTGTCTTTGAACTCTCAGAGATCCGCCTGTCTCTGCCTCCCAGGCATTAAAGGTGTACACTACTACACCTTGAACTCACAAAGATCTGTTTGTCTCTGCCTTCTAGGCACTGGGATTAAAGGCGTGTGCTACCACACACAACAACTCTCTTCCTTTTTTTGTTTTTTACTTTAAGAACTTCAACTTTTAGTCTGCATATATTTTTAACACACTTTAAACCATTTAGAAATTTTCTTTGTCTTTGAATCTCTCTTTACTGTATATCTCTCTTTTTCTGACCACACGAGTCTTTAATTTACCAAGCAATATCAGTAGGATTAAAGGCGTGGCTTTGCCGGCTGGATCCAGTCCATTCCTTAGCTTTCCAGCCTCATGGCTGAGGTACTGGCTGTAGCCAGCAAGCGAGCTTCAACAGCCTATGCTTGCAAACCGCACAAACCGCCTGCGTAAAAGAGTCAGAGTTTGTCGTGGCAGGACAGCCCAGAAAGCCGGCATTTTTAAATGGTGCAGCTTTCTTCCTGCTATGGCTGAAAACTGAAAAGCATGTGTTCAGCTTTTCGTCAACACCATTTAAGTGTTTCATAGAAGGACCTCTTAATGAGCTGCAGGGTTTTGCAGCTAAAGCTGAGTCAGGAAGCTTTTCTCAGATAAGGCGCTTGCTTGCCTCTAGCAAGCAGAGCAGACCCGAGAACACAGCGAGTCTAGTTGCCATCAAACAAATTGTAGCACTTTACTCCAAATGCTCTATTCAAAAGCTCTGTCTCCCGCAGGAGCCAGACAGAGATCTCAATGGCGACACAGCCCCAGGAAGTCGCACTTTAAAATGACACAGCGTTTTTTCTGCTACTGTTGCCGAATCAGGGAATCTCCCTACAGCATGCCACCAACAAACAGCAAAAATCTGTGTTAAACTCTCGCTCCCTTATTATTAAGCCTTCTCAGGTTTTTTAAGTGGGTTTAGTTGTCCACACGTCTGGGCGCCAACTGTAGTAGTTAAGGGCGGAAGGGCTGCGTTCCCAGCACCCCAGCCGCCTGCTCGGCTACCTTATGCCCCAAAATAATTACACAGACACTGTATTCTTTTAATCACTGCTTGGCCCATTCTCTTCTAGGCTAATTCTCACATATTAATTTAACCCATTTCTAATCATCTGTGTATGGCACCCCAAGGTGCGCTTACCGGGGAGATTCTAGCCTAGTCCATCCTGGGTCGGAGATTCATGGCGTGTGTCTGCCCGGGAGCGGGGCATGGCGTCTCTGCTGAGGCATTTGCTCCGGAGAGCAGAGCTGTGGAGTCTCTGAGCTCACTTCCTCTTCCTCCCAGCATTCTGTTCTGTTTACCCCACCTACCTAACCTCTAACCAATAAAATGGGCCAGGGCAGTTCCTTTATTAGCCAATGACCTTCCTCCATCAACAATGACTTTAAAAAAAACCTTATTGAAGATAGAATTCGCTTTGTAAAGACATCTGTTTCCATATACATTTCTGGGGATCCTTGCTATGTTCAATAGAGGTTGATATATGTATGTCTAGCACCAGTAGTTGCTGGGGAAAACATCACATGTACAGGAGCCCTGCTTAGTCTTAATATTGCTACTGGAGTTCATATTAGATTTTATTTATTCCTATACACCTTTCTCTTCTACAAAACTCACTTGACTTGTGGTGTATGTATGTGTGTGTGTGTGTGTGTGTGTGTGTGTGTGTGTAAGATAGTTCATTTTATTTATTTTTTTATTAGAGTGCTGGGGATTGAACTGGGTTTCCCACATGATATGCTAGGTAATTGCTCTACTAGGCTTAGGAGTGTATGTCTATAACACCTAGCCCAGTACCTAGTACATGAAGATGTTCAATAGAGTTCTGTTAAACTGATGGGTTGATTTATTCACTGAGTCATTTATTGTTATTCTCATCTAACATGTACTGGGTGTTTCCTAGTAAACTGTTACTGGTGTGGGCACAGCTGTAACATGAGGGCCTGCTTTTGTTGTTGGGTTTTCTGTCCTGCCTGGTTTCTGTCCTCCCACCAGGTCTCACAGATATTTAGCTCCAAAGAAATCACACAGGGTCTATATTAATGATAAACTGATTGGTCCATTAGCTCAGGCGTCTTATCAACTCTTATAACTTACATTAGCCCATTATTCTTATCTGCGTTAGCTACATGGTTCAGTACCTTTTTCAGCGGGGCAGGTCACATCTTGCTTCTTGTGTGGTTGGGTCAGGACTGGGGAGGAATGGGCTTCCTCCTTCCCAGAAGTCTCCTGTTCTCATTGCCCCACCTCTAATTACTGTCTGGTTTTCTCGCCTATACTTCCTGCCTAACTACTGGCCAATCAGCCTTTATTTAAAACATATTTCACAGAATATAGACAATTGTCTGACACCACACAGTGAATATATTTAATATGTATATGACTGTGAGTATGAATTGAGTATTGCTCCAGACCCAAGTGTTTCTTTGGTATCAGTGGTATTGATTCTAATGACTGCAGCATTGTTATATTTGGTAGTACAAATTACTGTTGAAGCTATGATCACTGCCATCTCATGAGTGAGAAAACACCTTTTTTAAATCCCATTATGAATTAGTATGGGATTAGAGGGTTAAATATACTTTTAGAAATTAATCTTAAACTATAAAATATTCTTTCTTTAGAAATAACTTAAAATCACATGTAAGAGTTTTAAGTCTAATGTAAGTAGTTAAGTCAGCATAATACAGGTTTTGTATCCTTGATCTGAAAAGCTTAAATACAAAAGGTTCCAAAACCTGGAGCTTTTTGAACACTGACATGACATCATAAGTTAGAGTTAACATGCAGGAACACTAAAAATATTATATAGAAAAGTAACTCAAGGTCATGAGACCATGTCTACTTGGAACATAAAAGAATGCCTTGCTGAAATTTGCATTCTTTCCCAAGAGCTCTCATCAAAAACATGCAAATATTTTAAAATCCAAAACCAAATCTGATATTTGAAAATTATCTGGTCTCAAGCATTACACAGTAGGGATATGCAGCCTATGTTTTTCTTAGCCCAGTCACACAAAAGCCATTTAATCCATAGTAGGGCACTAGATAATAAAATTTGCATTCTTTTACCCTCTATAGGAGAAATGGTAGAATGTGTGATCCTGGAGAGAAGGGTGTAATCATTTTTATGTTTGTAGAACAGCAGTCCACAGTCCTTGCTGCATGGCAGATATTTGACAAAGGTTTGCTGGATGGCTAAGGTTCTTAATATATAAAAAGTTATTGCAGTCTAAGAGAAAGAAAACCACCCTATTCTTTCACAGTGTACAAGGTATATTTATGATACTCAATTCATGAGAGGTAAGAATATTGATTATATTTTGTGAGAATTTAAAATGTTTTCCTTTAAAAATGATTTCTGTTTTAGTCAGGTGCTTGTATTGCACACCTTTAATTCCAGCACTTGGGAGGCAGAGGTAGCTGGATCTTTGTGAGTTTCATTTACAGAGTGGGAAAATGCATGAAAAAAGAGAAAAATCCCCCTGCTGAACTGACAAAATTTAGAGGACAACAAAAACTTCCTTGTGAGGTACAAAGACACACAAAGCAAGTACATAGATGAGTTTTGCCTACAGACATTGACCAGGGTTCTTGGAAGACTGTTAGAGCAAATATTTCAAACTTAAGTACATAGTACCTGGCATAAAAGCTCCACCTGAAGTAACTTACACTTAAAGAGATAATCTTACAGTAGAACAGCATCCTTATGTGTATAAGGACATGGCGCAAGTGCAGACATGTGAACCTGTGGTGCTTGCATCCATTTCAGTGGAAGCATAAAGATAATAATTTTCAGCAAACCATCTTCAATAGAAGATGGTGTGCCATTTAATGTTTACAGGATAAGAGGTATTCTCTCCCAATAGACATATATATTGCCAAGTATGTTAATTTCCTTTTAAGTTTTCCCAAGTGTTATTAGTGTGCAGTCTGCTTGTTTGCTCTATTGCTATGTACCTTGTGATGAGATTGTGAGTGTGAGAAAGAAGAATCAGTGTATATCCCTAGGAAAGCCTGTCAAAAAATCAAAATCCAAAAAACTCAACAATCAAGAATTATTAAATGGGCCTCTTGTTTGGCAGGCATAGTGTGGACAATTCCCTTCCATCATCTACTTTAATCTTTACTTCCTAGGAATTGCTATTATTTTTAAAATAAGGAAACTGAGCAGGACAATCTCTATGTTAAATTAGTGTCTGATTAAGGTTTCAAATATGAATCAAAACTATCTTCCTACTAAGCTAAAGTGTTTGTTTTTAATGCTGTCAAGGCCAGGAATTGTGGAAGACATCTTTAATACCAATACTTGGGAGGCAAAGGCCAGCATATCTCCATGAGATTGAGGCCAGCCTGATCTCCATTGTGAATTCCAGGACAGGCAGGACTACATAGAGAGACAAACCAACAACAAAAGAATATTTTCAAAAAGCTTCAACTCAGCTGATCTGAGACTACAGCAATCCTTCAAAAATTACCAGGCACAAATGTTAAAAATTGGTATTTGAAGCAACAGATCAATGAGGGAACAATGCATGAATAAGGGACCCCTACTGTAATATTGATAAGTGACACTGAGAGGCAGAAACACTCCAGTTTTGTTTTCTTTTGTCTTCATTGTCAAGGAGAAATGATGTTTACATCATTGAAGAGCAAAACAAACATTGGTAACAAGGAAATTTGAATCTGTATGATAAAGATGCTTTGGGACAGCAGCTAAGAGATCTAAATGATCTTGGGACTCCTGCTAGATGAAGTATGCCCTTGAAGACTAGGGCAAGCCCAAACAGATCAATGTTCTGTTATATTCTCTCCCAGCACCCTGAACAACACTGTGTTTTCATTTGCAAGTCTGTATGTATTTATGGGCTTGTATCAGTGATTATGTTTCTATTTGACCACAGCCTGTTCTACCTTTCCTCTCTGTTTCCACTTGTGGCCATACTGTTTAGAACTGAACTGGTACTCTGCATACCTTCAAAGAATGAAAAGAGTTTGCTGAACACTTACTTGCTGGTGACTCCTGAGAAGCCAGTAAAAACTGAGGAGGGGGAGGATACTCTGGTTTTGAAAATTATGATGGCTAATGGAGCAATTTTGATAAGCGATGAGATGGTAGCTCCTGAGACACAGAAAACTGTCAAAATGTACTGGCTGCTATAGAAAATTATTTAATTTAAATAACTTTAGAAATATGCATTTTTGGGCTGGAGAGATGGCTCAGTGGTTAAGAGCACTGACTGCTCTTCCAGATGTCCTGAGTTCAATTCCCAGCAACCACATGGTGGCTCACAGCCATCTATAATGAGACCTGGCGCCCCCCTCCTGGCTTGTGGGCACACATGGAAGGAATGATATACACATAATAAATAAATAAATATTTAAAAAAAGAAATATGCATTTTCTAGTTTATTATAATTTCCAATTCCCTATACTTGGGTTTCTGAATTTTATTCCCTGATGATTTCTTAGATGCACTTTTGCATCTAAGAAATACAGTATCAACAAAAGTTGATACTGTAGGTTTTATACAAAGTTCTTGAGAACATAACTGTGAAAATGGATAGATGGAGTGGGAAGATAAATCATCTCCAAGAAACAACTCAAATAATTTCTAATTCCCTTCTTTATACCATATTCAACAGAAATATGTAGCAAATTCGGACATTTAGATTTTCTCAGTGTATTATCAACTGATGATGTATTAGGTTCAATTCTAACATTACAGTTTTCTCTTCTACATAGTGGTTTTTAAATTTATTGATTTCAGTTGGTTATATGTTTGTAGCTTTCATATATATAATAATATATAAGGCTCTCAACAGAATCAAGATTATAATGACCTAGTGAATGATTGGGGCCTTGAGTTTCTTAAAACAGAATTGGAACAGAAGTCCTCTCACAAGATAGCACAAAAACAACAGCAACCCACCCACATGAAATATGGACATATTTAAAAATTACTCTAAATTATCACCATTTTCACACCTCCTAGGTCCCCCATTCAATCTGTTTAGAAATGTGATGGCATCTTAGATTGTCAAGTGCAACATTGTACTGTCCTCAACTAGCTACACTCACCTAAAAATATTACACAGAGAAAAATTATCTAAAGCGTATCCTTCTCCTTCTGCCTCAGAACAAACTTGGCCATTTTATCTACATGGGTGCAAAGACCTTTGAGAAAGAAGTGATCTGTACGAAAAGAAGTTAATATAGCTTCCTTGGGAAGCAATTGTGAGGATGCTATAGAATTGATGTGCTACCTGTCCTTCCCATATATGTGATCTGGGTGAATGTTATGTGCTACATTTCTCATACACAGCCTCTTTGCACAACTTAGCATAGGTTAGGAGACTCACCATTTTATTTTATTTTTAAATTTATTTATTTATTAAGGATTTCTGCCTCTTCCCCGCCACCGCCTCCCATTACCCTCCCTTTCCCTCATCTGCTCGAAGAGCAATCAGGGTTCCCTGACCTGTGGGAAGCCCAAGGACTGCCCACCACTGATCAGGTCTAGTAAAGTGAGCATCCAAACTGCCTAGGCTCCCACAAAGCCAGTACATGCAGTAGGATCAAAAACCCACTGCGATTGTTCTTGAGTTCTCAGTATTCCTCACTGTCCGCTATGTTCAGCGAGTCCGGATTTATCCCATGCTTTTTCAGACCCAGGCCAGCTGGCCTTGGTGAGTTCCCCATACATAGAACATCCCCATTGTCTCAGTGTGCGGGTGCACCCCTCGCGGTCCTGAATTCCTTGCTCATGCTCTCTCTCCATCTGCTCCTGATTTGGACTTTGAGATTTCTGTCCGGTGCTCCAATGTGGGTCTCTGTCTTTGTCTCCTTTCATCGCGTGATGAAGGCTAATATTCAGGAGGATGCCTATGTGTTTGTCTTTGGATTCACCTTCTTATTTAGCTTCTCTAGGAACATGAATTATAAGCTCAATGTCTTATTTATGGCTAGAAACCAAATATGACTGAGTACATCCCATGTTCCTCTTTTTGGGTCTGGCTTACCTCACTCAGGATAGTGTTTTCTATTTCCATCCATTTGTATGCAAAATTCGAGAAGTCCTTGTTTTTTACTGCTGAGTAATACTCTAATATGTATATATTCCATACTTTCTTCATCCATTCTTCCATTGAAGGGCATCGAGGTTGTTTCCAGGTTCTGGCTATTACAAACAATGCTGCTATGAACATAGTTGAGCATATACTTTTGTTGTATGAAAGGGCCTCTCTTGGGTATATTCCCAAGAGTGGTATTGCTGGATCTTGGGATAGGTTGATCCCGAATTTCCTGAGAAACCGCCACACTGCTTTCCAGAGTGGTTGCACAAGTTTGCAATCCCACCAGCAAGGGGTGAGTGGACCCCTTTCTCCACAACCTCTCCAGCAAAGGCTATCATTGGTGTTTTTGATTTTAGCCATTCTGAAAGTTGTCTTGATTTGTATTTCTTTGATTGCTAAGGAAGTTGAGCATGACCTTAAGTGTCTTTTGGCCATTTGAAGTTCTTCTGTTGAGAATTCTCTGTTCAGTTCAGTGCCCCATTTTATAATTGGGTTGATTAGCCTATTACAGTCTAGTTTCTTGAGTTCTCTATATATTTTGGAGATCAGACCTTTGTCAGTTGCGTGGTTGATGAAGATCTTCCCCCAGTAAGTGGGTTGCCTTTTTGTCTTAGTGACAGTGTCCTTTGCTTTACAGAAGCTTCTCAGTCTTAGGAGGTCCCATTTATTCAATGATGCCCTTAGTGTCTGTGCTGCTGGGGTTATACGTAGGAAGTGGTCTCCTGTGCCCATGTGTTGTAGAGTACTTCCCACTTTCTCTTCTATCAGGTTCAGTGTGTTCGGACTGATATTGAGGTCTTTAATCCATTTGGACTTGAGTTTTGTGCACGGTGATAGATATGGATCTATTTTCATTCTTCTACAGATTGACATCCAGTTTTGCCAGCACAATTTGTTGAAGATGCTCTCTTTTTTCCATTGTATACTTTTAGCTCCTTTATCGAAAATCAGGTGTTCATAGGTTTCTGGGTTAAAGTCAGGGACTTCTA
Organism: Microtus oregoni; assembly: GCF_018167655.1. Taxonomy (NCBI): domain Eukaryota; kingdom Metazoa; phylum Chordata; class Mammalia; order Rodentia; family Cricetidae; genus Microtus; species Microtus oregoni. The sequence goes on from NW_024543082.1 coordinate 15,950,927, forward strand.
TTCGATTCCATTGGTCGACTTCTCTGTTTTTATGCCAATACCAAGCTGTTTTCAATACTGTAGCTCTGTAATAGAGTTTGTAGTCAGGGATGGTAATGCGTCCAGACAATCCTTTATTGTATAAGATTGTTTTGGCTATCCTGGGATTTTTGTTTTTCCATATAAAGTTGATTATTGTCTTCTCCAGATCTGTGAAGAATTTTGATGGGATTTTGATGGGGATTACATTGAATCTATAGAATTCTTTTGGTAGAATTGCCATTTTTACTATGTTGATCCTCCCAATCCAAGAGCAAGGGAGGTCCTTCCATTTTCTGGTGTCCTCTTCAATTTCTTTCTTCAAAGACTTATAGTTCTTGTCAAATAGATCTTTCACTTCCTTGGTCAGAGTTACCCCAAGATATTTTATGCTATTTTTGGCTATCGTGAAAGGTGATGCTTCTCTGATTTCCCTCTCTGCTTCCTTATCCTTAGGAGACACACCATTTTACATACACCCTGCATAGGGCAGGAGACACAGCTCTTTATATGCACACTACCATTTAGCAGCAAACACTCTTTATATGCATCTTACCATTCAATGATTAGCAGATACACCCTTTTACTCACATCATAAGCAGCAACTATCACTCTCTTGCCATCGGTTCACAGGAAAAATACATTCTGAATCTCCAAAACACTTCAAGATTTACTTTTGGAGGAATCCCATCTGGACGGGTGAGTGTGTGCTATCCAGGGGCGGACTGTCCTGGAAGAGAGCACAAACCCCCCTCCCCCAGCTCCTTCTGCAGGGCTGTCTTTCTTTCGCACGACCCAGCCCCCAGCACCCCTCCCCAACCCTGCCCTGCTGTATGCTAGGACCAGTGCTCAAGAACAGTTTTAAGCTCCTACACTAAGGCTACCCACCCAGAGCGGTGAGTGCCTGCCTACCGGGCAGGCCTCAGGGTCCCCTGTAATGGAGCCCAGGCACCTTCAGCTCCAGAGCCAGCCTTCCTGTGCACACCTGGATACCGCCCCTCCCCCCTTGCTCCATTCATCCTTTTGGCCTTGGATCATTGAGCTACTGGCAGCCCTGTTTAGTTGCTGAGGAATCCTATCTGGACGGGAACGGTTCTGCTTCTGCACTGAAGAGATATACCCAGAGAGTCAATCACAGCAAAGACTGGACCAAGACACCAGGCCTCTCCTGGCTCCATTTGAAGGAAGAGATGGGAAGGCGTCAATGCAAGAATTCCTCCAACAACCTGAAAGGCAACATGACACCACCAGAATCCAGGGATCCCGAAATAAGAAGAATTGTACACCCTACTCCAGAAGAAATAGAAGAAATCGACTCAAAAGTGGACTATATGAAAATAATAGAGGACCTTAAACAGGAGGTGAAAAACTGCCATAAACAATTAGAGATTACAAACAAAAAGGTAGAGGAAATGAATAAATCACTCAAAGGCACACAAGAAAACCAAGAGAAACAGGAAAAAGCAATCAAACAGGTTTGGGAAGCGGTTCAAGACTTGAAGAATGAAATGGAAGCAATGAAGAAAGCACAAACCGAGGGAAGAATGGAGATGAAAAATCTGGATAAACGAACAGGAACTACAGAGACAAGTACTAACAACAGATTACAAGAGATAGAAGAGAGAATGTCAGACACTGAAGATACCATAGAGAAAATAAACACACTGATCAAAGAAAACAGCAAAACCAACAAATTCTCATCACAAAACATTCAGGAAATCTGGGACACAATAAAAAGACCAAACCTAAGAATAATTGGAATAGAAGGAGAAGAAGGGCAGCTCAACGGTCCAGAAAATATACTTAATAAAATTATAGAAGAAAACTTTCCCAACCTGAAGAAAGATGTACCTATGAAGGTTCAAGAAGCATACAGAACACCAAATAGGCTGGATCAAAAAAAAAAACATCCCCTCGCCATATAATAATCAAAACACAAAATATACAGAATAAAGAAAGAATATTAAGAGCCGCAAAGGACAAAGGCCAAGTTACTTATAAAGGTAAACCTATCAGACTTACACCTGACTTCTCTATGGAAACCATGAAAGCCAGAAGGTCCTGGATAGATGTACTGCAAAAACTAGGAGATCATGGATGCAAGCCCAGACTACTATATCCAGCCAAGCTTTCGTTCACTATAAATGGAGAAAACAAAATTTTCCAGGATAAAAACAAATTTAAACAATACGTAGCCACAAATCCAGCCTTACAGAAAATAATAGAAGGAAAATCACTAACCAAGGAGTCCAACAATGCCCACAATAACTCAGTCATCTAGAGACCCTTCACCAGCGCAACTCAAAGAAGGGAAACACACAAACCCTACTACTAAAAAAATGACCGGAGTTAACAACCACTGGTCATTAATATCACTTAATGTTAGTGGGCTCAACTCACCTATAAAAAGGCACAGGCTAAGAGATTGGATACGAAAACAGGATCCAACATTCTGCTGTTTACAAGAAACACACCTCAACCACAAAGACAGGCACCTACTCAGAGTAAAGGGCTGGGAAAAGGCTTTTCAAGCAAATGGACCTCAGAAACAAGCAGTGTGGCCATACTAATTTCTAACAAAGTTGACTTCAAATCAATCAGAAGAGATGGAGAGGGATATTTTATACTCATAACAGGAACAATTCATCAGGATGAAGTCTCAATCCTGAATATCTACGCCCCTAATATAAAAGCGCCCACGTACGTAAAAGGAACATTACTAAAACTCAAGGCAGCCATCAAACCACACACACTAATAGTAGGAGACTTCAACACTCCTTTCTCACCAATGGACAGGTCAATCAAACAGAAACCTAACAGAGAAATTAGAGAATTAATGGAGGTAATGAAGCAAATGGACTTAACAGACATCTATAGATTATTCCACCCAAATAGGAGAGAATATACCTTCTTCTCTGCAGCTCATGGAACCTTCTCGAAAATTGACCACATACTCGGTAGCAAAGCTAACTTACACAGTTACAAAAAAATATTAGTAACCACCTGTGTCTTATCAGATCACCATGGATTAAAGTTAGAATGCAACAACAATGCTACCCCGAGAAAGCCTTCAAACTCATGGAAACTGAACAGTCAACTACTGAACCATACCTGGATTAAGGAAGAAATAAAGAAAGAAATTAAAGTCTTCCTTGAATTCAATGAAAATAAAGAAACAACATACTCGAACTTATGGGACACTATGAAAGCAGTGCTAAGAGGAAAGTTCATCGCACTAAGTGCCCACCTAAAGAAAACAGAGAAAGCACATATTGGAGACTTAACAGCCCACCTGAAAGCTCTAGAAAAAAAAGAAGCAGACTCACCTAGGAGGAGTAGAAGTCTGGAAATAATCAAATTGAGGGCTGAAATCAACAAAATAGAAGCACAGAAAACAATCCAAAGAATCAATGAAACAAAAAGGTGGTTCCTGGAGAAAATCCACAAGATTGATAAACCCCTATCCAAACTAATCAAACGGCAGAGAGAGAATAAACAAATTAATAAGATCAGAAAGGAAAAGGGGGACATAACCAGAGACACAGAAGAAATTCAGAGAATCATTAGATCTTAATACAAAAGCCTCTATGCCACAAAACTGGAAAATGTAAAAGAAATGGACACTTTTTTAGATAAATACCATATACCAAAGTTACACCAGGACCTGGTGAACAATCTAAACAGACCTGTTGTTCGCGAAGAATTAGAAGCTGTTATCAAAAACCTCCCTACGAAAAAAAGCCCAGGACCAGATGGTTTCAATGCGGAATTCTACCAGAACTTCCAAGAAGAGCTAATACCTATACTCCTTAATGTATTCCACAATATAGAAACAGAAGGGTCATTATCTAATTCCTTTTATGAAGCTACAGTCACTCTGATACCAAAACCACACAAAGACTCAACGAGGAAAGAGAGTTACAGGCCAATCTCACTCATGAACATCGACGCAAAAATCCTCAATAAAATACTGGCAAACCGAATCCAAGAACACATCCGAAAAATTATCCATTATGATCAAGTAGGCTTCATTCCTGAGATGCAGGGCTGGTACAACATATGAAAATCTATCAATGTAATCCAGCATATAAATAAACTGAAAATGCTCTCTTTTTTCCATTGTATACTTTTAGCTCCTTTATCGAAAATCAGGTGTTCATAGGTTTGTGGTTTAATGTCAGGGTCTTCTATTCGATTCCATTGGTCGACTTCTCTGTTTTTATGCCAATACCAAGCTGTTTTCAATACTGTTGCTCTGTAATAGAGTTTGAAGTCAGGGATGGTAATGCCTCCAGACAGTCCTTTATTGAATAAGATTGTTTTGGCTATCCTGGGTTTTTTGTTTTTCCATATAAAGTTGATTATTGTCTTCTCCAGATCTGTGAAGAATTTTGATGGGATTTTGATGGGGATTGCATTGAATCTATAGATTGCTTTTGGTAGAATTGCCATTTTTACTATGTTGATCCTCCCAATCCAAGAGCAAGGGAGGTCTTTCCATTTTCTGGTAGCCTCTTCAGTTTCTTTCTTCAATGCCTTAAGTTCTTGTCAAATAGATCTTTTACTTATGGATCTTTTACTTATTTTACAAATGGATTAAAGACCTCAATATCAGTCTGAACACACTGAACCTGATAGAAGAGAAAGTGGGAAATACTCTACAGCTCATGGGCACAGGAGACCACTTCCTACGTATAACCCCAGCAGCACAGACACTAAGGGCATCATTGAATAAATGGGACTTCCTGAGGCTGAGAAGCTTCTGTAAAGCAAAGGACACTGTCACTAAGACAAAAAGGCAACCCACTGATTGGGAGAAGATCTTCACCAACCCCGCAACTGACAAAGGTTTGATCTCCAAAATATTTAAAGAACTCAAGAAACTAGACCGCAAAAGGCTAATCAACCCAATTATAAAATGGGGCACTGATCTGAACAGAGAATTCTCAACAGAAGAACTTCAAATGGCCAAAAGACACTTAAGGTCATGCTCAACTTCCTTAGCGATCAGGGAAATGCAAATCAAGACAACTTTAAGATACCACCTTACACCTGTCAGAATGGCTAAAATAAAAAAACACCAATGATAGCCTTTGCTGGAGAGGTTGTGGAGAAAGAGGTACACTCACCCATTGCTGGTGGGAATGCAAACTTGTGCAACCACTCTGGAAAGCAGTGTTTCGGTTTCTCAGGAAATTCGGGATCAACCTACCCCTGGATCCAGCAATACCACTCTTGGGAATATACCCAAGAGAGGCCCTATCATACAACAAAAGTATATGCTCAACTATGTTCATAGCAGCATTGTTTGTAATAGCCAGAACCTGGAAACAACCTAGATGCCCTCAATGGAAGAATGGATGAAGAAAGTATGGAATATATACATATTAGAGTATTACTCAGCAGTAAAAAACAAGGACTTCTTGAATTTTGCATACAAATGGATGGAAATAGAAAACACTATCCTGAGTGAGGTAAGCCAGACCCAAAAAGAGGAACATGGGATGTACTCACTCATATTTGGTTTCTAGCTATAAATAAAGGACATTGAGCTTATAATTCATGCTCCTAGAGAAGCTAAATAAGAAGGTGAATCCAAAGACAAACACATAGGCATCCTCATGAATATTAACCTTCATCAGGCGATGAAAGGAGACAGAGACAGAGACCCAGATGGGAGCACCGGACAGAAATCTCAAGGTCCCAATCAGGAGCAGAAGGAGACAGAGCACGAGCAAGGAACTCAGGACCACGAAGGGTACACCCACACACTAAGACAATGGGGATGTTCTATTGGGAACTCACCAAGGCCAGCTGGCCTAGGTCTGAAAAAGCATGGGATAAATCCGGACTAGCTGAACATAGCGGACAATGAGGAATACTGAGAATTCAAGAACAATTGCAGTGGGTTTTTGATCCTACTGCATGTACTGGCTTTGTGGGAGCCTAGGCAGTTTGGATGCTCACCTTAGGAGACCTGGATAGAGGTTGGCAGTCCTTGGGCTTCCCACAGGTCAGGGAACCCTGATTGCTCTTCGAGCAGATGAGGGAGGGGGACTTGATCGGGGGAGGGGTAGGGAAATGGGAAGCGGTTGCGGGGACGAGGCAGAAATCCTTAATAAATAACTAAATTTAAATAAAAAACATAAATAAATAAACTGAAAGAAAAAAAACCATATTATCATTTCATTAGATGCTGAAAAAGCATCCGACAAAATCCAACATCCATTTATGTTAAAAGTCTTGGAGAGATTAGGGATACAAGGGTCATACCTAAATATAATAAAAGCTATATACAGCAAGCCGACAGCTAACATCAAATTAAACGGAGAGAAACTCAAAGCCATCCTGCTTAACTCAGGAACACGACAAGGCTGTCCACTCTCGCCATACCTCTTCAATATAGTGCTTGAAGTTCTAGCAATAGCAATAAGACAACATAATGGGATCAAGGGGATTCGAATTGGAAAGGAAGAAGTTAAACTTTCGTTATTCGCAGATGATATGATAGTGTACTTAAGAGACCCCCAAAACTCCACCAAAGAACTTTTACAGCTGATAAACAGCTTTAGAAATGTGGCAGGATACAAGATCAACTCCAAAAAATCAGTCGCCCTCTTATACACAAAGGATATGGAAGCAGAGCGGGAAATCAGAGAAGCTTCACCATTCATGATAGCCAAAAACAGCATAAAATATCGTGGGGTAAATCTAACCAAGGAAGTGAAAGATCTATTTGACAAGAACTTTAAGGCATTGAAGAAAGAAATTGAAGAGGATACCAAAGAATGGATGGACCTCCCCTGCTCTTGGATTGGGAGGATCAACATAGTAAAAATGGCAATTCTACCAAAGGCAATTTATAGATTCAATGCAATCCCCATCAAGATCCCATCAAAATTGTCACAGATCTTGAGAGGACAATAATCAACTTTATATGGAAAAACAAAAAACCCAGCATAGCCAAAACAATCCTATACAATAAAGGATCTTCTGGAGGTGTCACCATCCCTGACTTCAAACTCTATTACAGAGCTACAGTAATGAAAACAGTGTGGTACTGGCATAAAAACAGAAAAGTCGACCAATGGAATCGTATAGAAGACCCGGATTTTAACCCACAAACCTATGAACACCTCATTTTTGATAAAGGAGCTAAAAGTATACAATGGAAGAAAGAGAGCATCTTCAACAAATGGTGCTGGCACAACTGGATGTCAACCTGTAGAAGAATGAAAATAGACCCATATCTATCACTGTGCACAAAACTCAAGTCCAAGTGGATTAAAGACCTCAACATCAGCCTGAACACACTGAAAATGATAGAAGAGAAAGTGGGTAGTACCCTACAACAGATGGGCACAGGAGATCGCTTCCTATATATAACCCCAGAAGCACAGACATTAAGGGCAATATTGAATAAATGGGACCTACTAAAAATGAGAAGCTTCTGTAAAGCAAAGGACACTGACACGAAGACACAAAAGCAACCTACTGACTGGGAGAAGGTCTTCACCAACCCTGCAACAGACAAAGGTCTGATCTCCAAAATATATAGAGAACTGAAGAAACTAGACTTTAAAAAGCTAATTAACCCAATTAATATATGGGGCACTGAACTGAACAGAGAATTCTCAACAGAAGAAGTTCAAATGGCCAAAAGACACTTATGGTCGTGCTCAACTTCCTTAGCAATCAGGGAAATGCAAATCAAAACAACTTTAAGATATCATCTTACACCTATCAGAATGGCTAAAGTCAAAAACACCAAGGATAGCCTTTGCTGTAGAGGCTGTGGAGGAAGGGGTACCCTCATCCATTGCTGGTGGGAATGCAATCTTGTGCAACCACTGTGGAAGTCAGTGTTTCGGTTTCTCAGGAAATTCGGGATCAACCTACCCCTGGACCCAGCAATACCACTCTTGGGCACATATACCCAAGAGATGCCCTATCATATGACAAAAGCATTTGTTCAACTATGTTCATAGCAGTATTATTTGTAATAGCCAGAATCTGGAAACAACCTAGATGTCCTTCAATGGAAGAATGGATGAAGAAAGTTGGAATATATACACATTAGTGTACTACGCTGCGGTAAAAAAAATGACTTCTCGAATTTTGCATGCAAATGGATGGAAATAGAAAACATTATCCTGAGTGAGGTATCCAGACCCAAAAAGATGAACATGGGATGTACTCACTCATAATTGGTTTCTAGCCATAAATAAGGGTCACGGAGTCTACAATAGGTGAATCTAAAGAAGCTAAGTAAGAAGGTGAACCCAAGGAAAAACATATAGTTATCCTCTTGGCTAAGGGAAGTAGACAAAATTGCCGGGGAGAAAATTGGGATCTTGGGGGTGGGGTGGGATGGGGGTAAGGGGAGATGGGGAGAGAAAAGTTAGAAGGGAAGGAGGGGGGGCTTGGGGAAACAGGAGGATTGGGATAAAGGAAGGTTGGACAGGGGAGCACGGAAGCACAATTCTTAGTTGAGGGAGCCACTTTAGGGTTGGCAAGAGACCTGACCCTAGAGGGGCTCCCAGGTGCCCAAGGCGATGTTTCCAGTTAGTTCCTTGGGCAGCTGAGGATAGGGAACCTGAAATGACCCTATCCTATAGCAATACTGACGAATATCTTGCATATCACCATAGAACCTTCATCTGGTGATGGATGGAGATAGAGACAGAGACCCACACTGGAGCACTGGACTGAGCTCCCAAGGTCCCAATGAGGAGCAGAAGGAGGGAGAACATGAGCAAAGTAGTCGGGACCACGAGGGGTTTACCCACCCACTGAGACAGTGGAGTTGATCTCATGGGAGCTCACCAAGGCCAGCTGGACTGTGACTGAAAAAGCATGGGATAAAACTCTACTCTCTCAACATGGCGAACAATGAGGGCTGATGAGACACATAGGACAATGGCACGGGGTTTTGATCCTACTTAATGTGCTGGCTTTGTGGGAGCCTAGCCAGTTTTGATATTCACCTTCCTAGATATGGACCCAGAGGGGAGGACCTAGGACTTACCACAGGGCAGAAAACCCTGACTGCTCTTTGGACTGGAGAGGGAGGGGGAAAGGAGTGGGGGGATGGGGAGAAAGGTGGGAGTAGGGGGAGGGAAATGGGAGGCTGGGAGGAGGTGGAAACTTGTTTTTTTTTTTCTTCTCCTTTTCTCAATAAAAAAAAAAAGATTTACTTTTATTCCTAGCAATATTACTTTCAGCTCAGGTTGTGGCCCACTCCTTTTAAGCCCAGCACTCAGGAGGCCAAGGCATGTGGATATTGGTGATTTCCAGCCTGTTCTACAGAGACTTCAAAGCTACACAGAGAAACCTTGTCTCAAAAAACTAAAACCACCACCAAAAAAAAAAAAAGAATATTACTTTCTATAGGCTATTTCCACCTATCAGACATGTTTTTTGTTTGTTTTGAATTTTTATTTTTTAAATCTATTGCCCATGATGTTTTTAAAAATAATAATTAATTGTGTGTGGTAGTATATACCTTTAATTCCAGCAAGGCAGGTGGATTTCTATGAGTTCTAAGACAGTTTGGTCTACATAGTGAGTTCCAGTATAGCCAGGGCTATATACATAGAGAGACTGCATTTAAAGAAAGAAAGAAAGAAAGAAAGAAAGAAAGAAAGAAAAGAAGAAAGGAAGAAAAAGAAGTAAAAGAAAGAAAGGAAGAAAGAAAGGAAGGAAGAAATAAAGAAAGAAAGAAAGGAAGAAAGGAAGGAAGAAAGAATAGCACAATTGTTTTTTATTTTCTTTGTCAGGAATCACATCAAAGTTTTGTAAGTTTAGAATTCTGTTTACAGTCCTTGTAGTGTTATAATAAAGAGTGACACATATTTCTCTTATTTGATGGATATATCCTGTTATTTACCCCACCCACTCACCACCATTTACCTTCTTTCTTCTGAAACTTCAGTCTGGGTTTTAATTTTCCTTTGAAAAGATTTTTATTGGCAGATGTAACTTGAGAGTCCATATACTGTACCACCATTTGCCAAGGCACCTTTCTTCAATCCAATATTACATTTATCAAAGTAATGCATGAAACTAATTAAAATCTAAATTAAACTAAAAGGCATCTGTTGAATAAAATATAATTCTTACCCCACTTGTCTTCATTCCCAACTTCTAGTCTCCAGCTACTCAGTTTGTCCAGCAAAGAACCACCTTAGAGGTTCTAAAATATTCCCAAGTAGCACAACCAGCTTCTAGCCTATAGTTTTACTTCCAGACCACACCACTGATGGAATATTGATTTTATTCCTCAATTTTTTTTGAGACAGGGTTTCTCTGTAGCTATGGGGCCTGTCCTGGAACTAGCCTTATGTGGACCAGGCTGGCCTTGAACCTTATTTGGTTCTGCCTGCCTCTGCCTCCCGAGTGCTGCGATTAAAGGCGTGTGCCAACACTGCCCAGTCAAAATTTATTCTATTATCATATCATTTTCATTATTTTATACATATTATTTTATTATCATCTTTCTAACATTTCCAATAAGCTTTACATTTTTTCAAATGTTAAAACATAATCTGTACCAGAATCATACCCAAAGCCTCCATCTGTCTTCTGGGCTGTGTTACAAAGGTCATACTGGAAATTCTTAATATTTGGTATTTTACCTCTTTTCTAGGGTGTCATTCTCTCTCTCTCTCTCTCTCTCTCTCTCTCTCTCTCTCTCTCTCTCTCTCTCTAGCATGTCTTCCCAAGAGGGCATATAGAAAAGAAATTATTCAGTCTTTGCATGCCTGAAAACATCTTTATTTTACTTCCACATTTGATTGATTCTTTGACTGGAATATTCAATGCCCATTTTTGCCCATCATTTGAGCAGAATAGGTGTTGAATATCTCCCACACATGTGACCTGCGTTCTTTTTTGCTCCGACCTTGTCAAATCTCATTCTTTAATGCAATGCAGGAGTTTTCCTTTAACCTGCCTTACAACTGGAGGACAAGATGGTACTTCAGTCTAACTGACACATAAATGAAAGAGTTAAGGGACACATTTTTGGGGGAGGGGGCAAGACTTTGCAGTTTTACTGACAGTGGGGGAATCCCAGTATGTGGTGATGAGGGTCAAAAGGGAAAGGATTTTATGCATGGTGGTTGTCACAGCGATTTTCCTCATTGTTGCGACAAAACCACCTTATGAAAGAAAGGTTTGTTTTCACTCACAGTTTGAGGTCATGTGCTTCGTGAGGGTGGAAAGTTGTGGCAATGTGAGCAGGAGGGAGCTGGTCACTTTGGATCTACATTAAGGAAGCAATGGACACCAGTGCTCTGCATGTCCCTCTTATTCAGTTCAAGTCCCCAGCCCTTTCAATGGCTCCATTGATGTTTAGGGTCCTCCTCAAATGTTTGCAGAGGTTTGTCTCTCCACTCATTTTACTCAGCTGACACTTCAGCTTATGTGTACTACTGAGTTGGTAATTCAGGTTAACCATCACAGTGGTTCTGCAGCATGGCTCTGGGCCAAGGTACTGAACTTTGATATTCAGTTTTAAGAACAGCATCCCAATGGCTTAGGGAGCCATTCAGTCATTTACAAAAATCATTCTTCTTGGCAAGGGGTTTGTCTTTGTGTCTGCTTTTTCTCTTGCTGGAGTTTTGCCTGGATTGAACTTGTACAGGTCTTGTGCATTTATGCCTTCTGTTACAGTTTCTGTGAATTCACACGTGTATCAGCCCTGCTGCGTCTGGAAGACATTGTTTCTTTGCAGTGGATACCTGCTGTGAAAGAGATAATCAGTTTTCTCCAATGGAATGACACTGGGTATATAAGACATAGCTAACTAGCACAAAACAGACTCCATGAATTTTGTGTGTGTGTGTGTGTATGTTTTCTATTTCTTTTGGCTTTATTTTGTCTTATCGTTTTTCCTTCCTTCCTTCCTTCCTTTCATCTTAAAGAGATAGAACCAACATGAAATTTGGTGGACAGGGTAGTAGGAAGGATCTGAGTGGATCTGGGTGCAGTGGCAAGAATATGAAAAAAATATATTTTATAAAAAAAAGTATTCTTCTTGGCCTACCCAGCTGGGTGCAAATAGGACCAACAATGGTAGCATGGAATTCTAGAGTGGTCATAAGTTTGTATGAAACAAGAGGCTTGACTTCATTGTTTTTCAATATCAGTGTTGCTGATGTCATGTGATCCCCTGTTTGCCAAGGTCTCTCTGTGTGTTTTAGGGTCAGGAACCTTCTCTTGAAACTTGGAGAAATGTGTGACATACCTTATTCTGGATTTCTTCCAGTTACGATTCTGTGCACTCCTGGGGAAATTTTCTGAAAATTTGTCTTCTTTAGTTCAGGGAAATACAAAAGCATTGCTTCAAAAATTTCTATATCTGATTTCACTGGAACTCCAGCTGATAGAAATCTGGACATATTTCCTTAGTTTTTTTATGTGTCTTTTCCACTTTTTATCTGTTGATTGATTATTTTGCTTCCCACATTTTTGAAACATCAATGTTGTCCTTCATTTTGATTTATTTAATCTATGACATTTTCTTTTAATTTTTAGGGGTTCATTTAAACTCCAAGATAGTTTCCATTTCAAGAGTCATTATGTTTTTATTTTTGATTTATTTATTTATTTTTATTTTTTTAAAATTTATTTATTTATTAAGGATTTCTGCCTCGTCCCCACAACCGCTTCCCATTTCCCTCCCCCTCCCCCGATCAAGTCCCACTCCCTCATCTGCTCGAAGAGCAATCAGGGTTCCCTGACCTGTGGGAAGCCCAAGGACTGCCCACCTCTATCCAGGTCTCGTAAGGTGAGCATCCAAACTGCCTAGGCTCCCACAAAGCCAGTACGTGCAGTAGGATCAAAAACCCACTGCGATTGTTCTTGAATTCTCAGTATTCCTCATTGTCCGCTATGTTCAGCTAGTCCGGATTTATCCCATGCTTTTTCAGACCTAGGCCAGCTGGCCTTGGTGAGTTCCCAATAGAACATCCCCATTGTCTTAGTGTGTGGGTGTACCCTTCGTGGTCCTGAGTTCCTTGCTCGTGCTCTGTCTCCTTCTGCTCCTGATTGGGACCTTGAGATTTCTGTCCGGTGCTCCCATCTGGGTCTCTGTCTCTGTCTCCTTTCATCGCCTGATGAAGGTTAATATTCATGAGGATGCCTATGTGTTTGTCTTTGGATTCACCTTCTTATTTAGCTTCTCTAGGAACCTGAATTATAAGCTCAATGTCCTTCATTTATGGCTAGAAACCAAATATGACTGAGTACATCCCATGTTCCTCTTTTTGGGTCTGGCTTACCTCACTCAGGATAGTGTTTTCTATTTCCATCCATTTGTATGCAAAATTCAAGAAGTCCTTGTTTTTTACTGCTGAGTAATACTCTAATATGTATATATTCCATACTTTCTTCATCCATTCTTCTGTTGAAGGGCATCTAGGTTGTTTCTAGGTTCTGGCTATTACAAACAATGCTGCCATGAACATAGTTGAGCATATGCTTTTGTTGTATGATAGGGCATCTCTTGGGTATATTCCCAAGAGTGGTATTGCTGGGTCCAGGGGTAGGTTGATCCCGAATTTCCTGAGAAACCGAAACACTGCTTTCCAGAGTGGTTGCACAAGTTTGCATTCCCACCAGCAATGGGTGAGTGTACCCCTTTCTCCACAACCTCTCCAGCAAAGGCTATCATTGGTGTTTTTTATTTTAGCCATTCTGACAGGTGTAAGGTGGTATCTTAAAGTTGTCTTGATTTGCATTTCCCTGATCACTAAGGAAGTTGAACATGACCTTAAGTGTCTTTTGGCCATTTGAAGTTCTTCTGTTGAGAATTCTCTGTTCAGCTCAGTGCCCCATTTTATAATTGGGTTGATTAGCCTTTTGCGGTCTAGTTTCTTGAGATCTTTGTATATTTTGGAGATCAGACCTTTGTCAGTTGCGGGGTTGGTGAAGATCTTCTCCCAGTAAGTGGGTTGCCTTTTTGTCTTAGTGACAGTGTCCTTTGCTTTACAGAAGCTTCTCAGCCTCAGGAGGTCCCATTTATTCAATGATGCCCTTAGTGTCTGTGCTGCTGGGGTTATACGTAGGAAGTGGTCTCCTGTGCCCATGTGTTGTAGAGTACTTCCCACTTTCTCTTCTATCAGGTTCAGTGTGTTCTGACTGATATTGAGGTCTTTAATCCATTTGGACTTGAGTTTTGTGCATGGTGATAGATATGGATCTATTTTCATTCTTCTACAGATTGACATCCAGTTTTGCCAGCACAATTTGTTGAAGATGCTCTCTTTTTTCCATTGTATACTTTTAGCTCCTTTATCGAAAATCAGGTGTTCATAGGTTTGTGGGTTAATGTCAGGGTCTTCAATTCGATTCCATTGGTTGACTTCTCTGTTTTTATGCCAATACCAAGCTGTTTTCAATACTGTAGCTCTGTAATAGAGTTTGAAGTCAGGGATGGTAATGCCTCCAGACAATCCTTTATTGTATAAGATTGTTTTGGGTATCCTGGGTTTTTTGTTTTACCATATAAAGTTGATTATTGTCTTCTCCAGATCTGTGAAGAATTTTGATGGGATTTTGATGGGGATTGCATTGAATCCATAGATTGCTTTGGTAGAATTGCTATTTTTACTATGTTGATCCTCCCAATCCAAGAGCAAGGGAGGTCTTTCCATTTTCTGGTGTCTTCTTCAATTTCTTTCTTCAAAGACTTATAGTTCTTGTCAAATAGATCTTTCACTTCCTTGGTCAGAGTTACCCCAAGATATTTTATGTGTTTTTATTTTTTAAAAAAGTTTTAGGTTCAGAATAAAACTGAGTAGAATATACTGTGATGTCTCATGCACTCTTGGTCCTATAACGGCAAACTATAAACATTACCAAAATCATGGTGGAGTTCTTGTAATCAATGAACCTATGGCAATCTATAGTTATATATAGTTGGTGTGGGACAATGGTCTGTATCCTGTCAATTATATTTGAAATAGATGCTGATTGGCCAGTAGCTAAGCAGGAAGTAAAGGCAGGACAATCAGACAGGAAGTAGAGACAGGTCGATGAGAACAGAATTCTGGGAAGAAGGAAGTCCTAGTCCGCAGTCCTGACCCAGCCACAGAGGAAACAAGATGTGACTGCCTTGCCAAATATGGTACCAAGCTATGTGGCTAACATAGGCAAGGATAATGGGATAATATAAGTTATAAGAGTTAATAAGAAACCTGAACTAATGGGCCAATCAGTTTATAACTAATGTAGACCTCTGTGTGATTTCTTTGGGAATTAACAATTGTGGGAACTGGGCAGGACAGAAACCGTGACAACATATAGTTTTCAATGAAGGTTCAAGTGTACATGATCAGTCACTGTTGTAACTGTACATTCTGTTTATAGTAACATGTACCCATTATTAAAGTGTCACACTGTGTTTTCACAGACATGTCCTTTGTGTTCTATCTACTCAGCGTTCCTTGTCACATTGTCCCTGGAAACCTTAGATAGTTTTAGTTTCTTTGTAGTTTGTTAGCTGATTTCAAAGTCTGACTTCTAGGGTTGTTGTTGGTAAAATAAATAGCTTCCTTTCCTTAGCAACTGATGGAGACTTTAGCTTCCTTCTTTTGCTACACTGCTTTTATTCTTAAATGTATTTTCCATCTGTGAAATGCTTGTTAAATGATTCTAATCACTGTTACCTTGTTCTATGACGAGTGCCAGACATTTCAATTTCTTGATATTTTACTGTAATTTGAGGAACATTTAAAAATAATTGGGAGCATGGGGTATGGAGGAGAAGGGAGGTTGGAAAGTGAAGAAGAGGGGAGAAGAGGAGGATTAAGGAGAACTTGAGGGAATGAGATAGTCGAGATGGAGGAAGGACAGAGATGAGAGCAAGGAAAGAGATATCTTGATTGAGGAAGTCATTATGGGGTTAGCAAGAAACTTGGCTCTAGAGAAATTCCAAGGAATTCACAAGGATAAACACAGCTAAGACTCTAAGCAATACAGAAGAGGGGGCCCAAACTGGCCTTGTCCTGTAGTCATACTGATGAATATCTTATATATCACCATAGAACTTTCATCTAGCAACTGATGGAAACAGAGGCAGAGACCCACATAGGAGCACTGGACTGAGCTCCCAAACTCCAGATGAAGAGTGGGAGAAATGAGAATTTGAGCAAAGAGGTCAAGACCATGATGGGTACACCCACTGAAACAGTCTACCTGAGCAAATGGGAGCTCACCAACTCCATCCAGATTGGAACGGAACAAGCATAGGACCAAACTAGTCCTTCTGAATGTGGCTGACAGTTGCATGGCTGGGCCAGACTGAGGGGACACAGGTAGTGACACTAGGATTTATCCCTACTGCTTGTGCTGGCTTTTTTGGAACTTACTCTTTGGATGGACACCTTGCTCAGCCTCGATATAGTAGGGAGGGCCTTGGACTTTTCCCAATGTACTGTGCCTTACCCTTTCTGTGGAGTGGATGAGGAGTGGGATGGGGGATAAGTGGAAGGAATGGGAGGGGGATGGGAGTGGGAACTTGGATTGGTATATATAATGAAGAAAAATAGTTTGTTTTCTTTTTATTTATTTTTTTTTTAATTTATTTATTTATTAAGGATTTCTGCCTCGTCCCCACAACCGCTTCCCATTTCCCTCCCCCTCCCCCGATCAAGTCCCCCCCCCTCATCTGCTCAAAGAGCAATCAGGGTTCCCTGACCTGTGGGAAGCCCAAGGACTGCCCACCTCTATCCAGGTCTCGTAAGGTGAGCATTCAAACTGCCTAGGCTCCCACAAAGCCAGTACGTGCAGTAGGATCAAAAACCCACTGCAATTGTTCTTGAATTCTCAGTATTCCTCATTGTCCGCTATGTTCAGCTAGTCCGGATTTATCCCATGCTTTTTCAGACCTAGGCCAGCTGGCCTTGGTGAGATCCCAATAGAACATCCCCATTGTCTTAGTGTGTACCTAGATGCCCTTCAACGGAAGAATGGATGAAGAAAGTATGGAATATATACATATTAGAGTATTACTCAGCAGTAAAAAACAAGGACTTCTTGAATTTTGCATACAAATGGATGGAAATAGAAAACACTATCCTGAGTGAGGTAAGCCAGACCCAAAAAGAGGAACATGGGATGTACTCACTCATATTTGGTTTCTAGCCATAAATAAAGGACATTGAGCCTATAATTCATGTTTTCTTTTTAAAAATGAATAAATAAATAATAAGATATTATTTTTTTGTAAAAAAAGAAAAAAATGTGGTAATCTTATGCATAACAAACAAACTATTTCAATTATTTTTTACAAATAGTATCTGAGCTTTTGATGAGGAATTTTGATATCAGATACTGAAATAATATAATTAATTGACTCTCACTATGAAGGAATATTGTTTGTTTAGTATATGGACAATGGGACACAGATGTTAGTAGGTTTCCAGAACCAAATAAACTTAGGTGACAGAAAAAAAATTTAAATCAAGATCAATCTTAATTCTGAGGGGCAGGCTATAACTATTAACACATTGCTTAGTATATTAAATACTTGATATGCCCCATTTCTTATTGATTGTAGTTATTAGTCATGTGAACTCACAAGTATATATGTGCATTCCTATGCATTTTTAGAAACAAAAGGATTTTGTTTCTACAACGAATAAAACAATATAAAGATACTATATATAGCAACAAACACAATTTATGCCTCCCTGTAGTAGGTAGCATTCACAGCAACTTTCCGTTGATTTATTGTGTAAGCACAAGCACAACACTCCCACCATATCTACACCCTAATCTTTAAAAACTTAGAACATGAGACTATAGGACATGGATTTTTTTTTTTTTGAGACAGGGTTTCTCTGTGTCTTTGAAGCCTGTCCTGGAACTAACTCTCATAGACCAGGTTGGCCTAGAACTCACAGAGATCCGCCTGCCTCTGCTTCCCAAGTGCTGGGATTAAAGATATGTGCCACCTCTGCCTGACTAGATGTTATGTTTATACATATAATTAACCTTCATAATATGCTGATTTTGTGGGCAGATGACACGATACCTATCACATAATGTCTTAGGCTTACTATTAATGTAGTGAAACACCATGACCAAAGCAACCTGGGGAAGAAAGGGTTTATTTAGCTTACTCTTCTACATTATAGTTCATTAGCAAAGGAAGCCAGGACAGGAATTCAAGCAGGGCAGGGTCCTGGAGGCTGAATCTGATGCAAAAGCCACAGATCAATGCTATTTACTAGCTTCCTTACAGTTTCTGAGGTTTAGTCTATTGCTGCCATGACAGGAAAAGTGGGGGGGATGCAGGCAAACATGGTGTGGAGAAAGAAGTAGCTGATAATTTTACATCTCAATCCATAGGCAGCAGGAGTGGATTTTTCTATCCATTGGGTCTGGCTTGGGCTTTGGAAACTTGAAAGCCCAACCCCCAGTGACCCACTTCCTCCAACAAGGCCACACCTACTCCAACAAGGCCACACCTCCTAATTCTTTTCAAGTAGTGCCTCTCTCTAATGACCAAGTATTTGAACATTTGAGCTTGTGGGAGCCATTCTTCTTCAAACCACCATACACAAGAACCTGTCTGGAATTTCACCAGTGAGTCCTAGAAGAACCCAAATGGCTCAAATATGAACAAATATACAAAATATAGATCAATCACAGTGTTTAATGGTTAGTAATTTCCCAAAAAAGAGAGGAGGAGTCAATGTAAAAAAATTGTTTATTTAAATTTTGCAAATTTAAAAATTGAGCTTAACTTTCCAAGAATGCAGATGAGTCTATATACATAGACTTACATCTATTTGAGTCAATATGTAGGTATTCAGAGAAAACAATATAAGACATTCTATTCTATAACATTTATTGAATTATGAATATGTCTTTTTTCCTATTAAGACGAACAGTCTTAAGCCCCAGCAGGCACACGTTTGAAAATATGTAAATTGCAGGTTCACAGTATGCGGCTGAAGATGCAGGTCAAGGGATTGGTTGTATGTTCTTCTTTCCCTGAAGGAAGAACAGTTGGGGAATATCGTCTTCAGGCACTAAGAACTATAGCTAATGTACCCACAGTCTGGGATTATGTAAGTTCCCAACTGGCTGAGCTAACTGTGGCAGATGTAGTGGCTCAGAAATGAGCAACGTAAAAATAAGTCAAAAAGCAAACATTTGGACATTTCTCTATTCTTATCTTTTATTTGAAGACCATAGTCAATTAAACTTTGAGATATGCCAGAATGTAAATGAAAAACTGTACCTTTTATGTTATATTTTTTGATACATTCAGAATAAAAAAAAAACGAACAAAACCAGAGATCTAGGTTGAGCTAGTCCTGTTCTAACATCCACCTACTTTGAATTTGACAAGACATTTGGTTTCATATTTTCATCTGTCAAATGTGGATAGTGCTTTGTTTAAGTATAGTTAACAAGGAGACTTTAAAGTCCTTTTCATTATGAACTTTGAGTAAATGTCCTCCCCATTCCTTATTATTGAATCCTGATCTTTCTCAGAGGAGAATACATAGTTATTTTGCTGTAATTAAGCTCAACTCTTTTTTGCCAATCTTTTGATGTCTAGTTGGTGTACTAGTGACTAGTATTAACCACAAGAAACCATTCCAGGGCTGGGGCTCAGTGACTGAGGTACCTGCTGCCAGAGGATCTGGCTTTGACTCTCTGGAACCCATATGAAAAAATAAGTGTGACTGTAAATCTTGAACTGTGGTACAGGCAAGAAATAGGTGGATTTATCCTGGGAGCATGATGGAAAATTCAGTTAGCCAGTTAGCCCACTGGTGAGCTCCAGGTCTAGTGAGAAACCTGTCTCAAATGAAAAGATGATGAACAATAGAGGAAGATTAAGAATATTAAGCTTTGGTCTTTAGATACACACACACACACACACACATGTTCATGTGCACTTATAACACATGTACACACATATGCTACTTGGATACACATATATTTTAAAGGAATAGAGGAACTTGAATCATGTCTTTGAGGAGCTCTGAGGTTAGTGAAAGTAGAGTTAATAAATTTGTGCAATTCCTTGAATTTTGTATTGTGTCTTTACACAGTACAAAAGGAGCCCAGATAATGAGCTGTGCACTTGTCCCAGAGAAACAAAGGGACAAAAAAGGGATCAGACAGAGTAAGTAATGTTTGCCTTTGCCTTGAAACTTAAGTATGATTCACTATTAACGCTGAGAGCAGAAATGGATGGAAGGGGTACATTGGGAATTATATTGCATGTGCTTTGCTGAACAACAGACTAAACAGTGTGGACAGAGAGCTGCTGTGCATCTGAGAAGTCACCCAGCAGACTCTTCCCTGCAGTATTTTGTTCCCGACACTTTTAATGTTTTCATGATTGCTGTATAAGTGACTTGACTATTCATTTTGATAAATGTTAGTCGAGCAGGGCCAAGCAATTCAGAGGTCAACATTCAGTGGCTCAACCATATAGCATTAGTCTCAAAGCAAAAAGAAAAAGTAATGAAAAAAACACTAGAAAATCTCCAAGTAGGAAAGAGTTCTTACAGACCCTGGGTACTAATTTTAGACTGAATTTTAATTATAAAAATAATTGCCAATGAGCTAGAAATGTTGATCATTGGCTTTTTTAATCATGTATAAGGATAGAGTCAATCCTAAATTGCATGAAAAAATAAGAAACATGAAATACATGCAAATAAATTCTTAATATTTTAGCACGAAGGGAAAAATTGATAGTTTACATTTTCGGTTAAGTAGTATACAAGTGCCCCACACTTTAATTACCTTGGTTTTATTTATCATTAAGTTTTTATGCACATATTTTAATTCATGCTTTTTCTTAAAACTATAGTAACATAGTAACATGATAATTAAGCAATTTAAAAAAATATAAAAATTCCTGATGGTAAGGTAAACACTATAAGACAGGACAAGAAAGCAAATGGATGATTGCTGAACTCAAGATTGAGGAAGCTGAGATGTTGACTGGACAGAGGGTGGCACACATCAGGAAAGCAGCTTTGTCCACAGGGAGACATAAGGTATCTTTGAAAACTGGACTATAAGAAGGACTAAAAAGCAAAGTTTTTATTATAAGATCTGCATAATAGATACACCTCAGCATTCTCTATGTAACCCATATTGTCAGAGGTACCTTCCTTAAGTCATGTGGATTTTCTGGAGAGCTAGCATCACTTAGGTTCTGGTACAAGACATCAATCTATCAGGGCCTTCTACGTAAGTTTATAAAGGAAAACTATATATGCTCCATATAATATATGCAAATGCATAAGAATATTTCTTAAATAGTTTTTGTATGCTATTATACATCATTATGTAAGTATATAGAGCGACATGCAATATTTGTGGGTGAAGGAGTGGGAAGATTTGGGAAGGCCAACAACTTTTTTTTAAAAAAATTTAAATGTTCTAGAACTGTTTAATTAAAATACAAATAACTTTGCAAAAATAATCAAGACCAGAATTTGCTTATTGCTATAAGATTTGGTGGTGAAACAATATTCTTTGATTATGGGCCAGCTATTACAACATAATTTATCCCTGCCTAAATTCAGCATTCCAGAGAAAAAGGGAATGATAATATGAAAGTCAGGGGACTATGGCACAAGTTTTTACTCAAACTAGTTTATTTACCATATTTTTCTTCAACAAGCAATCAGAGTAAGCAAAATTCTTACTCTGATTTCGGGTGATACAATCTTAGGAAAGAGTTAGTGATTAAGTTTCATTAAATCTCTAGTTCAAAGTCCTGCAAATAAAACAGTGGCTGTTGTTTTTTTTTCTGTCAAATGTAAAGAAGAGTTGCATCTTATTCGACCAAACATATAACAACATTGATTTAGTGCCCAAAGCAGGTTGAGCTGTGAACAGGGCTCCTTCCCTGTGTTGATGGTGTCTTACTTCAGTACCTCAGGACTGCATATAAAACATGTTCTCATTGAAGTAAGGCATTTCTCGTGTCTAAGACTCACTTAACTTCTTAATCATACGACTAATGATAAACTCAGATTATTCTCTCTCCAAAAATTTTACATCCAAGTGAGTGTTGTTCTAAACAATGTATTCACCTTGGAAAATTAGATGCTAAACATATACGCCAAGGCTTCAGAATTCTTCCTTTGACATTCATTTAGAATGTGAAAAGTGTTTTTGACCCCTATCTTGAGAATAAGCCAAATTCATTAGAAATGTAAGTCCATTAAATAAGTTAGATAAGAAAGTCAATAAATTCCATTCAGGACAGTAAATTTGAAAGTGACCATATAGTTTTGTTTGTGATTGCTGATTAATTACAACAGCAAAATTTTTCTCTTGGTTACCATTTTAAAAAGTCATTATCCATTGCTTCTATAGATTTTCACAGCCTATGGCTGAATACCCCCACAGCCTATAGTCTCCTGTTTATTTTCTATTTGACTTAATGTTTCAGTTCCTGTTATGCATAACACATTCATCCATCTTAATTTATTAGCATTAAGAGGTAGATATTCTGTAAATTTAGTCCAGTAGTATAATCAATCAGGTGATTAAAATATTTTTTCTTTGTAGATGATAAATTAAATAGATAATAATTATATATTAATATATTAATATATACACAAACACAATTTTTCTCCTCACTGTAAAATGTGGTACTGAAGCAATCATCTTTGATCCCCATAGGCCAGTTATTACAGTGAAATTTCTACTTGTCTATTACTTCAGTGTCCTAGAGAGAAGGGGGAGGATGACATGAAAAAAAAGGGGACACATGATACATTATTTTTACATTCATGAATTTTCCTGAAGTGAGAGTACAAGTTATTTTAAAGCTAAGAAGCTGAGAATAGAGTTCTGAGGATCACAGCAATGATAGTGGTTAGTGGTTGGGCAGCTGTGGGAATGCAGGTTATTTGATAGAGATTAGCTAAATCATTTCATGTGGGTCCTTCAGATCTTTGTCAAATGCCCTTATTTTATTTGGCATAGGGCCCAAAGATTTGATTTCCTGATATAAATGAAAGAGTGGGTTATAAGTTTCAGGAATTGAGGCTTAATATCCCAATTCTCTCTCTCTCTCTCTCTCTCTCTCTCTCTCTCTCTCTCTCTCTCCCTCTCTCCCTCTCTTTCTTTCTCTCTCTCTCCTTTTCTTCTGCCATCTATCCCTCATTTAAAATTGCATTCTTGACTAAGGTCTCGCTCCTTTTCCTGGTTCATTCTTTTTCTTTGTTAGTCTCCATATTAAAACACCCCACCCTCATTTCTTTGTTCTCTATCCCCAATTAATTTATGTAATCAGAAAGCAGTTGTGATAGCTTTAAATCTAAGCTGGCATGGAGTAAAATTTAAAAATGCCAGGAAGCATTTGCCTTTAATGTTTTAGTGGCAGAAGTCTCTCTCAGTAAAATTTCTAGAAATTTAGTATGAGAGCTCTTTCACCTCTCTTGGCAGAAGAAACCTATCTATAAAAGCTAAAATGTAATCAGTGAGATTCCCTACCCTTCTGTTAGGAGGGTTTATTGCACTCTCTGGGTTGTGGGTCTTTATTTTCTGACTAGTGGAGCGGGAGGAGAGTCATGCTGAAGGAAGCAAAGCAATCTCAAATTCATTTACACTCTGAGTCCATACCAGAGGCATCAAGAAGCAAGCAAGACACGGAAGACAGAGACAAAGAATTTCTAGGAGACTACTGGGAGTGGGGTTTTGGGATGTGAGATCTGGGGTGTCAGGTAGGCAGATTTGGGCAGAGATGATAAGGCGCTTGTATGAGTCACTACACCGTTTTCTTTTCTGCCTCTCCAAGAAACTTCATGTTAGTCATCTTGCTTCTCAAGATGGTGGAGTAAGATTTTTAATTCTATCAACATATGCAGGTAGGTTTTCTTGGTGAAGGAAAAAAAATCTAGCTTAGGAGGAAAAGTGACTGTGTGGCAGAAGCTGAATCAGGTGTAGGAGCTGAGAGGCAACTTGAGTTGATGCTTATAAGCAGCTGAGAAGATTGAGGAGTCACTTAGTAAGTGCTGTTGTTGTCTTCTCAGCTTTAAAATGCCATCAGGATTAACTGGGTCGAATAAAATCTGGTGACTCACTGGCTGGAGAGCAAGCCCCATCCCTGATCTGTGGTACTAAATTTCCCAGTAGCTCTTTCAAGACACTGCCTATCATTAGCAAATCACTCCCCAATTTGGCTGCCTTATTTACGACCCGGGCGAAGATGAGTGCTAGATGAACTTGTTATGCAGTTTTAATCACCATTCACGGCCACCCTGGAGATATATCAGGAACACTCACCACCCTTCTGGCACCTCCTTCCCACCCTAATGCCAAACCTCCATTATCCTGAGGTCCAGAGTGTGACACTAATCCAAATGGCTGTTTATCCCATTGTGGCCTCTATTTTCAATCACAATAAAAAACAGAAGAGGCAGGGTATTAGAGACAAAATGGACAGTGCTAAAGAATTACAGTTTAAATTCTCGTTTATCATTGCAATTGAAAGTAGCTGCTCACGGGGTGCGTGGTGCATGGTGCCAGTGTTTCCATCAAGGCATGAGTCATCCCCTGGACCTGCATAGTTCATCCTTCTGAAGCTCTAAGGAGGACCATTTCATTTAGGTTTTAATCAAATCTAACAAATCATTGCTGAAGTTAGCAATGGTTTTGTTCACAGGTGCCGTTTCTTTGGTATGCTTTAGATTCACCTTCTTCGTGTATACTTTCAGACTTCAGTTATTAAAGCAAAAACAAAATGATATTGTATTATTTTCTTTCAACATTCAAATGCCAAATATTTCTGATTTTTTTTTATTACAAAAAGAATTCTACTTGCCAGGGAGATACAGAGATGACTCAGTTGGTAAGATTCTTGCTTGTGCACTCGGGAGAACCTAAACTTTGTCCCCCAAAACCATGTAAAAGCTGAGTGGGGCATGCACTAGTAATCCAAGCATAGGCAGAAACAGCACAATGCCTAGAGCTTTCTGAACATGCATCTTAGTCTACTAACCATGTCCTAGGTTTGGTGAGTCTGCCTAAAAAATATAAAGCGGGAAGGGATGGAGGAAGACTTGATATTGACCGCTGACCACTATTTTACATGTGTGCATTTTCTTGTACATCTGCTCACACATGTGCATGTATGCATATGCACATATACATAAACAAATAAAATGCTACCTATTATCAGCAATTTTTTTCAAAGATTATTGTATTTAGTAGGTATACTGGGAAGACACGTTAGTCCTTCTAGATTCTGCTCTTTCTTAATCTTTCTCCCGCTCGTTGTAACACACTTGGGAGATTGTTCAGCAGAGGTTTTTAATTTATTCCTCTTTTCATTAAAAAGCATTAAAGAAGAAAGAAAAGAATTTTAACTTTTACAAACAAATCTATTCTATTTTGCAAAACACTTGCATTTCTTGAAATCTTCCAGGTTTCAAATCTTGCTCCTATCTAGCAATCAGTCTTTCTACCTTCCCTTTGCTGTCCCCCAGTACCTCATGGATAATGGCATTGTACTTAGTCTTTGACAGATATTTCATTATATTGAATATCATTTTCACCAAAATTGGAAAAACAAGATTCCATTTAGGTCACATATGATTTTTTGGAATGTTGTATATGGAGAAAAAAAAAAAAGAGCCTCCGGTTTTAGTTACAGGCCATTTGTTACATATCAAATGTTTCTTTCCTCATAGGTTATATGAAATGCAGATATGTTTGTCTTGTGTTTTTGAGTCCTAGCTATGGGTATCAAACACACTGCTCTGTATCAAAAAATAGCTCCCCCTACCCCCCAACCTCTTCTCTCTCTCTCTTCCTCTCCTGTTACCTCTCTGTGGGAGTTCATAAAGGTATTTATTAGTGAAGACATTTACTGAAATAAAAAAAAAACCCTGATGAGCAATGAATTTAAATATTTTATGTAGTTACAGTAATTAGTTGACTATAGAATCTGACTCTAGGCCATTTGAGTTCCTAGTTATTGCATTTATGGCTGTATTTATATAATACCTTATGTAACCATTATTGGAGTTGGTCTTGTTCACATCTGAGCAATAGGCTCTTCTGGATGGACTTACTCTTTAGGCAGCAGAGATTGACAGTCAGAAGCCCTGGGAGGGGGCGTGGAATCTCCTCTTCTGCACTTACTCTTTAGACAGCAGAGCTTGACAGTCAGAAGCCCTAGGAGGGGGTGTGATATCTCCTCTTCTGCATCTTGTGCATCGGCACATCACATTATGTGCTAAAGAAAACCAATCAGTAAAATTCTGGTCCTTCTTGCTGTAACAAAATTTCCTTTATTTTTATCAAGATGATAGATAGGTGGGTAATGATCATATAACTCCCAGACTATCAATACTGGAAACAGGAGAAAACCGAGTGCCTGGGATGTTGAGTTGAATCATATAGAGAAGATGGGGGTGAGTGCCCTGAGAACAGATAACCCTAAAGATTTCAGTGAAAGCCTCAGTGATTGGCTAACTTTCTTTGTGATCTTTCACATCTTCTGGAATGTGGGAAGATGCTGAAAAGGGTGAACATTAGGAAGTAATGAAATTAGAGAAGGTATTTAGGAAATGCAAGCTTTCAGGATGAATGAGAAAGTTCTGTATGCGAGCTTTCCCATTTCTTTAATGAAAACTCAGGGAACTACAAATTAATTTATATTTTATCAGCATTTCAGAAATTATAGAAACATCCATTAAAATACAATACAATCTCAATACATTCTTGAGGATTTCCAGAAAATTAGAAACAGATGGAGCATATTTGGGAGAAAATAAACAGTTAAAATAAAATTGATATGAACTGGCACAGAGAAAAATTTCTAGAAAAGAAAATTTGGAGAAGCTGCAAACTTACCTTAGGTTCACAGGACAGAAATGAGCACTAATACTCATTTTCAAGCAGGATGTCCTATAGACTTTTCTTATCAGTTCTTCTCCAAAAGTTTCCAGGGTTTCTGGCTTTAAAGTTTGCAGAATCAACTGCTGAGAATACTTTCCAATTGCTGGGCTTCTAGTGTACGTAACTCATATACTAAACAATGAGAATTAGTGAAGAGGTAAACATTGAGAAAACTATGGCTCTCACAATAGATAAGTAAAAGTGGGAGGGAACCGTCTTTTATTGCTACCACAGCCCAATGCTCTTCTCTTCTTCAGAGCATTTCCTTACTTTGATCAATGGGATTTTTCCCATCTGTCTTTATGTCGCTGACCATTTTCAAAAGGAGAGCTTATCGCTTGCCATTCCATTCATACACATTGTCAATAATCCCTCCACTGTCATCCAGTTACTACTCCCATGTAGGACAAGAAGAGGAGCATCAGTGGCATAAAGAAACCTTGAGTTGAATTCTTATATCCTTACATCTAGACCTTCACTTATGAATATCCTAGACTCATTAAATATCTGAATTAATCAATAGCATAAAGAAGAGGGCATGTGAATAAACAGAAGCAATAGAATTGGTTAACAGAATTAGTTTCAAAATAAAATAAAAACTCATATGAACTTAACTTTTTACTAGTTTCATAAACTGGAGATAATTTTCCATTCATTAATGAACAAGAAATGGGAAAAGGTGAGCAATATGACAATAAAAGAATGAACAAAATAATGAGAAAAGATTTTGACATAAAGCACCCTTCCTACATGATAGTTAAATTTAAAATCTGTATTGAGAGCTAAAAGAATAAAGGTAGGATAATTTCAAAGATATTATAGAAGAAAAAAAAATCCCCCAGTTTCAAGCTTTCCATTTATAAGACAACCACACTGAGATGGGAGAAAAATTAAAATCCACCTAGAGAATTCCTGGTTAAACTTTGGACCCTAAAGACAAAGGTAAAAACTATCACGTGTTCCCGAATCATGCTCATGTGTGTGCTCATAAATTCATGGTGTCTAGCTTTCATCAAAGACGCTTCATATGGCAGCAGGAGTCAATCAATGCAGAAACCTCTTGGTTGCCCAAGTGCTGAGCGTAAGTGATTGTCAAGGGCTTAGTCCCATCTGGAAAAATTATAACACTCCTTCCAACGCTCAGGGAATGAATCTCAGAGAAAAGGGGACACAGAGAGGGGTAGATCAGAGGAGATAAGATGTGCAACAGAAAAAGTGTCTTCTGGATATGCCATGGCCATGACACTCATGATTTCCCTGCAGCCATGCTTTTCTGCATGATATCTGTACAGAATCAGATCCACCAATGTCCTTTTGGAATGAGAGAGACTTACAAGGCCTCACCCATCCCAGAGTGACTATCTACAACTTATGCTTGTTGGGGGGGTGTCATTTCTTCAGTCATTTAGCTTCATATAAATTGTCCTTGCTCCCATGAATGACTTACCACCCAGGCTCAGGCAAATAGTTCTGATTTAAATGTGGTGGCTCCACACAGAAAGAAGAGGGGGGATCGGTTGTGGAGAAGGGTGGCAGTGGGAAAGGAGGATGGGGGAATGGGGGGCAAAAATGATGAAAAATTATATAAATGTGTGGAATTATTACATAATAAAAAAGGGAGAAAGCCAAGTAAACACTAAGGAAACCAACCTAACTCTAACTGGCTCCAGAGAGAGTAACAAAAACTCGACTTACTCATTACATTCTGTTGGATGTCTGCCAACAGTCCATTGCTCAGGCTGCAGATTACCCCCTACCTCCACTACACACACACCATTTTATTTCTTTTCCTCCTCCTCCTCCTCTGTTTGTATGTGGTGATTATCAGGCTTTATATTTCTTTAGGGAGAGTAAATATCTTCTTTGGGAAAGAATAATTATGAGGTTTTTATTCCTGTTAGAGGGAATGATTTGTGCAAGAAAATATAATTCAGTTCTCATTCATGAGACAAAAGGGAAACTCTGCCTCTGGAGAAAAAGAGTTACTATTTTAGAGAGAGAGAGAGAGAGAGAGAGAGAGAGAGAGACAGAGAGAGAGAGAGAGACAGAGAGAGAGCGACAGAGAGAGACAGAGATAGAGAACATACACATGAGAGAGAGAGAGGGAGAGATACAGAGAGAGAACATACACACATGGGGGCGAGAGAGACAAACAAACTAAAAACCTCTTGTTTGTTGCAACATGTTGTCAAGAATGTGTGTGATTCTTGCATTTGTGTTATCAATAGAGTTTGAATAGCACTGGAAAAACAGGAAAGGTATTAAGACTTTAAAAACAGAGGTCCAGTTACCCAACCAAACTATAATCATATACAGAATTAAGACTTCACAGTGTCCATCACTTCTGTTTATTTTGTGGAATAAGAAGGTAGGTTAGAGTCATTATTTTGAAACATGAGAAAGAAATGAAAGAAGTATTACAGAAGAAAGAAATTGTTTTCAATAAGAAACATCACTCAGAGAAACAAAGGAAATTAGAAACAAAATGAAGAAGGCTCACACTAAGCATCTTGAGGATTTACTTAAAGATGGCACAGTTTAAAAATATACGATTACATTGCCTTCTAAGTTCAGTAAACATATGCTTTACTGTTGAGTATGAGTATGCTAAGCTGTCATTGTAAATGATATAAATGTTACAAGAAAATAAAGGGTGACTTTTTATTGTGATACTCTCAAATAAAATGATAAAGCAATACTAAAAATAATGATTTGAAACTAAAATAGAACCAGCACCTGTTAATGGAGAGAGAGCTGTTATCAATATGTGCAAAATAGACTTTAATTTTCATGTAATACATATAAAAGAGACTTTTATATTGAGAAGTTAATGACTGAGACATTTTAATTTTAATTGGCTTTTATTCTTTCATCACCATTAGCACTAATGGGTATTAAACAAAGCCTAGATAGTGAAATAAAATAAACTGACAAACTTTAGGGGGAGACTTCGGTTCCCCACTCTTAGAAATTTGAAGATCAAGGAAGAAAAAAGCAAGGTAATAGGATTTGAATGACATAATTGCTACATTAAACATAAGAATGCATATATAACTTTTTTGTGGCAATGAACAGAAGGTACATGCTGTTTACAGGAATTCATGAAACATTAATAAATATTAAGCATGTTATTATGATCCAAAATTATATGTGATAAAAGGGAGAATTTGTACAAACCAGATTTTCTAAGCACAAGCAACAAAATAGAAAACTATATTCAAAATAAATGCATTCATTTCATTTTCAAATAAACTCCTAAAGTTTCTTGGAGGATTATTTTAATCATATGTTTATCTAAATGGAGTGAGTGAGATCCTGTAGCACATTGTTTCAAACTTTTTGCAAACTAGTTAGACTCCCATATAAAGACCCAATTTAGTTACACTCATAATCTCATGAGCCATGTGCTCAATTTGAAAAATGAGCTAAATAAACCTATAGGGGAGAGGAGATACTAACAAAGATGAAAGGGAAATAAAGGCTTGAATAAAGAGCATCAGGTATACAAATTGTGACATAAACACAGAGGTTCAAAACTAGAAGAGTATCAACACCAATTGAAGCATGAATTTAAAGAAATAGATATTTTCTAAAATAAATAGGTGTTACATCTTACATTCAGAGAAAGGCAGAATATATAGTTAAATTAAAAACAAAGGAAAAACAAATCCCCATCTTTAGAAAGACATCAAATCTTAAAGTTTTACACTGACACCATTAAATCCAAAAATGCATCCTTTCGAGAATTCCCAAGCATTCAAAAATCAGAAATCCTACTATTTAGGATGCTGCAGTAATATATTTCCTAACACGGTCAGTGGCTTAACACAGGAAAGTATGCATATCAGCTAAGATCAGCTGAGGATACAGAGAACTCTTTTTAGCAGACCTTCTTATTGCTCTGTGCTTTGAGCATCATTCCCATTTGTCCCCACAGTCACCACTGCAGGTGAAGAGAGGCACCAGGGACTGAAGGGAGAGGATAAGTTGCAGACATTTGCTTTAGTAGAATTTTGAAGTTTTTGAGTACATCAAAAGATAGAACAAAATGCCCTTCTTTATCTGATAAAGGTTATCTTCCTCAACACTCCAGGAAACTATCTGATCAAAGCCAAAAATAGTGAAAACATTATAAGTGTCATAACCACAACAGGAAATGGCTAACGTGGGTACACCCTACAGGTAACTTATAGATAGATATACTCAATATAATAGTCCCTGAAATGCTATGATTGCTACATATTGAAGAACTGCATATATTGTGAAATGAGAAAGAACATTCCAGTTAGCTTGAACCTTAACTGGAAAATATGAATGAGCCAACTAGTGTAACATGATGTCCTACTTGTTAAGGTTTCTGTCTTGCCCAGTTCTTACAGCCAGTAAGCCCCCAAAGAAAATCACACAGAGAGTCTATATTAGGTTATAAATTGATTGGCCCATTAACTCAGGTTTTGTATTAGCTCTTATAATGTATATTAACCCATTATCCTTATCTATGTTAACCACATGGCTAAGTACCTTTTTTAGCAGGGTAGGTCACATCCTGCTTCTTCCGTGATCTGGACAGGCCTGGGAGGAATGGGCTTCCTCCTTCCCAGAATTCTTTTGTTCTCCTTGCCTCACCTCTACTTCCTGTCTGTTTGACCTGCCTATACTTCCTGTCTGGCCAATTAGGGTTTATTTAAAACATAATTGACAGAATACAGATTATTCTCCTGCACCAAACTAGAGAACAGAGGACAACCTATGGTGTTGGTTTTCACCTTCCACCTTGCTTGAGACAGGTTCTCTTGTTCTACATTGCATATGCCAGACAAACTGAGTCACCAGCGTCTGGAGAGTGTTGTCACCACTAGACATCTTGCTATAGGTGTGTTGGAGTTATAGGCTTCTACTTCCACATCTGACTATGTGAGTTAGGTGAATCCCAATTCTCCTGTTCACTCTGCAGGCAGGCAGCAGGTGCTTCAACATAAATCTACTTATTTTTAAAAATTTATTTATTTATTTATAGACATGGTTCAAGTAAGGTGATATGGGGAGCATTCCATTCTTTGGTGTGATTTCCTTCTTCTTGCATTTAAAGCAGGCAACACTCTATCTTTCACACTTAAAGGCCCTCCTGACTGCTACTAGGGAAGATTTCTTGCTTTTCAGAGCCCATGTGATTCAACTCCCTTCCTCTTACTTCTATCTTCAAGTTTCCCTTTTATTACATCCACTTGTTCTAAAGATGAGAACATGGATGATGTTGAGTGCACATTTCCCCAGCTGTTCAATTGTCAATAGAACATGAGGTTTTAAGTATAAATAACTTCTTTCACTGTGGTTTCATGTCCTT
Organism: Microtus oregoni; assembly: GCF_018167655.1. NCBI lineage: Eukaryota > Metazoa > Chordata > Mammalia > Rodentia > Cricetidae > Microtus > Microtus oregoni. The sequence goes on from NW_024543082.1 coordinate 15,983,199, forward strand.
CTTGCCCATTTCTTTTCTTTGTGGAATTCAGACATTAATCTACAAAACATTCAGTGTACAGCTGAGGTTACAACCAGTGAAACAGATGTCTGTTTTCTCAATTCTGTTTATATGCTCTACTGGCCATTTCTAATTTATTTTATTTCTTGTTTGATTTTAGATCTATTTCTTCCTCCACTGTCTCCTAACTTGTCTGTTTCTACTAATTTGTCCATGATGTGTTTTAGGTTTCCAGGTATATTCACCCATTGAAAGGTACTAGAGAGTTGCAAAGATAGATAGGCGATTTTTTTTTATTTTGTGTATTTCTGCTTTTCATCCTGCCTGCCTGTCTTTCTGTCTCTGTCTCTGTCTCTGTCTCTGTCTCTCTCTCTCTCTCTCTCTCTCTGTGTGGGTGCATGCATGTGCACTGGTAGTTTTAGTGGTAGAGGTGTAACCCAGTGATATACCTATACTAGGGAAGTACTCTACCACTATATGGTAAGTGGGCTATACATTCACCTCAGATTATGTCTTAAATTCACAGTTGCTGGCCTGAACTGTGTGCCTTTTAAGGAAGTTGCTGCTATCTGTACAGCTTTTACTTTTATAGACCCATCTTCTGCTAGACCATCTCTGCTGACTATAGCTTCTCTTGAATATTGTAGCTTCTGATTATGGTAGCATCACTCCAATATATGTTCATATGGTTTCTAGAAGCTTCTATTGTTTTAAAACATCCTTCTGATAGTCTGGCATGGGTACTCCTCTCTTTTATTTAGCAATTAGCTACTTCCCTATTTAAAGTCTCTTAGTATTAAATAATCTAGAGAGTTTCCTACTTCTTCACTAACCTTTGATATGGCAATAGATTATGCCCTTCTTGATGTACATTTAGTTCAATCTTTTCTTCTATCCTGTTGCAGAAATAAGGAAGCCAGAATCTCAGCGTCAAGTGTGAACTTAATTATGGGTCAATCCATAATTGACTGAAAAGTCATTGGTGCTTAATAAATGAAATAGATAAGCAGTGAAACAAGTTAAAATAGAAAACAATCTTATCCATTGGTATTCAAGTTCTACACTCCAGAGAAGCTGGACAGAGGTGGAAGATTAATTTAGTCACTGCTTATCTTATCTTTTACAGATCACAAGCAGAAAGTAGAAGATAATGTTTCCCTACCTTTTCCTCCATATCCTCTGCAGTTTGAACTACACTCTTGTTTTCTTGTCTTAGGTTAAATTATAAAAGAGTAATTTAAAATGGGAACTTCGTTTCAAAGCATGCATTATTTTAAGGCATTAGCCCAGCAGCATCTTTTAATCTTCCCTTTCTCTATCTCTATTACTCCATTTTGGATTGTGAATATTTAGTTTGTGCCATTGTATTTTGGAGGCATGTCACCTGTTATATTTAGTTTATAGGGATTCAGCATCTAGAGGTGGTCTGAGCCTCAGAAACAACTCTATACTTAAATGTTTGAACAGCACTACAAGTGAAAAGTTTATGGGAACTTTTACATTTAGACTGAATGCTTTTTTATTTATGAGATTGGTCATAAGCCTATGAAAATCAGCAGCGAAAAGTTATGGCTGTGATGTTTGGGCCTCATGTTGTCAAAGGGGAGATTGTGGTAGTTAGCACTGTTAAGTTGACATGATCTAGAATCACTTGGAAGACATCTGGGCACATCTATGATGGAGTTTCTAGCTGGAATAGTTGAACTTGGATGAATTGTCTTAAATACAAGTGGGATCATTCTGTGGGCAGGAGTCTTACACTGAATTAAAAGGGAGAAAATGAGTTCAGCACTGGCATCCATCTCTCTGCTTCTTGACTGAGAATGAAAAATGACCAATTGCCTCAAGTTCCAGAAACCATGCCTTTCTGGCCATGATGTGAGATACCCCACAGACTTGCCTATATGCTAGTCTGATAGTGGCATTTTCTTTAAATTTCATTTCTCTCTTCTCAGATGATCCCAGTCTCTGACAAGTTTACAGAAAACTAACCAGTGCATGATTTCACATATGTACATTAGTGTCTGAAACTCTCTGCTAGTTTCATCGTCAGAGCTGTCATTTAATTAGAGCTAGGTTGTCATTATTTATTCACAGAGGGGATTATTATTGTTTTGATGTTCTGTTTTATATAGAACATTTTGATTTTAAAGCCCACTCTTCCTTGCAGGACCTACACTAAACCTTTGTGATATTATGAGAAGACTTTTTGCAGCTATTTCATAGCTATGTCTACTTATAAGACCCTGTAAAATTTGTTGAAAATGACTGTCTGTATTTTAAGGTTTGAAGTTATCTTGCAACTCTGATCATCATTTGGTACACTGTCTCTAAGTTTAGTTCAAACACTCTTCTTCAAAATTGATGTCTTTAGGGACATTTTCTTTACAAAAGAATGAAATAATTAGCTCATAAGAAATGACAGAGCCAAACATTATCAATGTGATTAAGTATATCACAGCCAAACTTAGATGAGCCCATATTTCTATCATCCCTCCTGACTGGAGCCAACATATTTTTTGCTTATTATCTTATAATAGTAACTTAGATAAGCTCAAGAAAGCTTTCTGCATCTTGATCAAACCATAAAGCAGACAGCCTACTATCCAGGAAAGGCCCCTATCTTTAAACATGGTCATTTAGCCCACCCTACCAATTGACTTTGTAGTAAATACACCAGTTACATAGGGGTAATTCTACTTTTTAACATTAGCAGGAGAGAGTTTTCCATGAAATATCCTATAATTGATGGCACTGTGAAATAAGGTAGATCACCAACAGTGGAAAACAACAATAACAACAATAGCAGAAACAACTACAAAACCCCTAAACAGCATTTTCTCTTTTGGCCAAATCCCAAGTGACTAATCGATAGGTTTGAATGTTTTTTCTTGACCATCTCTGTTGTGAAGAGTTAATTACCAGTGTTGACGACAGATGAACTGTTTTACTCATTGTGAAGATTCTGGTATCAGACCAGATGGGGAAGAGAGAATTTTTAAGTCATAGACTTGACCTAGTAGAAGGGTCTGCCTCCCTGAACACTGTGCTATGATGAGTGCTTGACCCAAGCATTTAGGGTTGTCAGATAAAATAGGATTATGACTTCAATTTGAATGCCAGATATACAATGAATAGAGGATTGGCTTATGGTGTTTTCTAACAGCCTACAACATCTTGTCTGATGGAGGAGGGTCATCTGTCTATTGGTTAATAAAGAAACTGCCTTGGCCCTTTAATAGGACAGAAAATTAGGTAGGCAGAGTAGACAAAACAGAATGCTGGGAGAAAGAAGCCGAGTCAGGCAGTCGCCATGCCTCTCCTCTCCAAGATGGACGCAGGTTAAGATCTTTCCTGGTAAGCCACCTCGTGGTGCTACACAGATTATTAGAAATGGGTTAAAGCAAGATGTGCAAATTAGCAAGTAAGAGGCTAAAGCTAGCGGGCCAAGCAGCGTTTAAAAGAATACAATTTGTGTGTTGTTTTTTCGGGTATAAAGCTAGCTGTGCAGGAGCTGGGTGGGAACGCAGCCTGCAGCTTCTTACTACACTTGTCAAATATCTGACAGGATGTATTGATAGTTCAGAGTTAGACTTTTGTGGCATTTGTTATTTATCTGAAAATTAATTTTTGTTTTTATTTTTAGTCTTTATTTTTGTTTGCTAAAATCAATAACACTTAAAGGAAGACAATATTCCATCTCAAACTCTTTCTATTTTCTTTTCTTTTCTAAACAATAAAAAAGAAATTTTCTATGAGAGGTGATAGAGAGAGAATTAAATCTAAGTTCACCTGTAATGGATTAAGTAAAATGTTGCAGGTTCCCTGAGTGGCTTTAGTGGACAAGGGGCCATGAGATCATGCCACAGATCCCTGAGCAGGGGCAGGAAGTGGGCAGAGGATCATGAGAGCAGTCAGTCCTAGGCAGGAATGGTGCAGTTCCCCAAGTAGCTGCAATGAGCCACAAGGGCAGGGCATCTCATGAGGAGAGAAAGCTAGATAGGTATGCCAGGAGACCATTCTGCAGATTGAGATGACAGACAGATAGGCATGCCATGAAGTTGGATATTTATTTAGTGGGTTATGGAAGGGAAGGGAGAAGAGGAGAGAGAGAAAAAAAAAACAGAAGGTGGAAAGGGGAGAAGTGGGGAGAGACAGAAGCTGCCTTTTCAAGTGGGAGATGGAAAAGGAAGGGACTAAGGCTGGAAGCAAGACAGGGAAGGAATGGATGTGGTTTGTCTCTTAAAGGGACAGAGCAGACCATTACATCACCTAATAGTCACTTTCTCCTATGAGTAAAGGGAAAAGTAAGCCATGTAAAGGGAAACAGATGACTGAGCTGGTGGAAGAAATAAAGTCTTCTGCATCCAAGATCCTCTTCACGGGACATGGTCTTTCATGGGCTGCTATGAGCTAGCCCTAACACTCATTTGAGTTTACTATAGTAAAACAAAACAAAACCAACCGCCCCCCTCCCCTGCCAAATCCTTCCTTGTATAAGCTAGTGGAATCCAGCACTGTCAAATTAATTTTATCTCCTGAATTTCTGTGCTCTTGTGCAACACATAGCCCTTGCACACTCCTGATCCCCTCTCCCTTCTTTGTCCTTCAGAATATCCACTGATGCTTCCTGCAAGGATACATAGAACTCTCTCCATTGAAGCATTCTCACAGTGCCTGAAACTTTTTCATAAAACAGACTTTAAAATTCTTGTTGAAGACACCAGTGATTAAGTTCTCAGAGCAATGCTCACTGCATTTGCCTTGCTAAAATTATATCATAAATAAGGGTTTAGGAGGACAAATGTGTCAGCAGCATCACTCATGCTTTGGTTGGTGAATTTTGTTTCTGCTTTTTTTTTTCTAATGTGACAATATTCAAAGTTGTTCTCCTAGTTTGGAACTGCAAGTCCCACTCTTTCCCCAAACCATCTTATTCTCTGTGACCTCAGAGGACCTCTGAAGCACAGGATGAGACTGCATAGAACAGACCAAGAGGTGAGTGGTCACCCACCAAGCTGAGCACCCCACTTTCTAGGTCCTCAGTACCAGGACAAAATCCCAGGTGTCTCCCCCACCTGCCTCAGTTTCTCTAGCCAGTCGGCAGGCAAGCTTCCTGCAGGTAAGCTGCTCCAATACCCCAAACCCATCAATTGGATCCTGTAAGCTACAAGTCCCACTCTGCTCCCAAACCCTCCTATCCCCATGACCTCAGAGGAACTCTGAAGTCCAGGCTGTGACTACACAGAGTAAACCAAGAGATCAGGCCAAGAGAAACCTCAGCGGCTCCCTGAGACAGATAGTGACAACACCGAGCAGACCAAGAACAACTCCGTAAGACAGAGAGAAACAGCAATATAGCAAGGATTGGACTAAAAGGCAATGACACTGCCAGCATCTGTTGGAAGAAGAGATAGGTAGGTGCTGTTGTGCTCAGTCTGTGGGGACCCCCAAAAAACAACCAGGGAGACCAACTCACTGAAATGCAAAAGCAAGCTTTATTGCATGCACAATATAAGCTGGCAGGGACCTCATCAAAGCAATTGGCATAGCAGCAGCAAGAGGAGGTACCCCACCCTTCTAGAGGACATTATTTAAAGGCAAAACCCAGAAAAATTACATTAGCAGTGTGTGGTGTGATGGGTCCAATCCTGATTGACTCCTATATAGCGACTATTCAGAATTTCTTTTTTTCGAAACTCATCTGATATTTGTAAAATTTTATTATTTGCTGACAAGTAGGGACATTCTGTACTTACCTGTACTTTCCAGATGGCAACTCTGTCACTTTTGCCCCTAGCCATTTCTGAGGACTGGATGTTTTATGGGAAATAGCTTACACAAGACACAAGATGGAGGCAGAGGACAAAATGGAGGAACTTTGATTCTTCAGGCATCAATGTAAAAATTCATTCAACAGCTTAAAAAGCAACATTGTAACACCATAACCCAGTGGTCTTCCTCAAAGTAATGTTCTAGACTTTGTTGACTTTTACTGGAGCCTTGCCCTCTCTGAGGAGTGGATGGGGGAGGTGTGGTGGGGTGGGGAGAATGGTGGAGGGAATGGGAGAAGGTTAGGGAGTTGGAACTGGGATTGGTATGTAAAATGAGCAAAGATAGGTTTTTTAAAAAAATAAAAATAAAAGACCTAGAACTCAATCAACTTTGCGTACCTTCACATATATTTCTTCTATGTAAAAAAAAAAGAAAAAAATATTTTTTAAACAAAATACACACACACAAAAGGAAGAATCCATTCTTAAATGAAGTCACAAAGAGTAGAAACACAATGATGGAAGGTGAATGTTTTTATAGTTTACTCTCAAGATTTGAGCAGGTTTTGTACAAGCTGACAAGGTAAGCCCCCCCCCCCCAGCCCCCAGCACTTACAAGGCACTAGCTGGGTTTTTATGCCTCTGGAGAAAAGCAAATTAGTTTCAGCTTTGGAGCATCATTCATAAACATGTGAAAACAAGGATCTAACCTATCTACATGTTATCGTACCTTCTCGTAGAAAACATGAATAAAACATTGCTGTATTAAGCTAAATATCAACAGTACTGATATTTCAAAACTTAAACCAGAACTAACATTGTGATACAGCTATCTCACCACTGGGTGTACAAAACCAAAGAAAAGTAAGCCATTATATTAGAGACATCGGCACGACCATGTTTGCTTGGCTGATTATAATATTCAAGATATAAAATCAGCCAAGGTATTTATTGAAGGATAAATGTGCTAAGACATTTAATATACATACAAGATGGAATATTATTTAGTCATAAAAATGATGTATTTTGTTTGGAGGCAACATGAATGAAGTTCGAAAATGGTCCTTGATGGCTAACATAGAGACTGGAATCAAGATTTGGGATCTTAGCATAGAAAATATGTTGCCAAAAGCCAAACTAATCTCTGTAGTTTGCCAGGAGTAGATCTCACATAAATGCTTACATTTGCCATCTTCCTCATTGGGTACGGATACTACGGTCAAATGAAACAGGTGGAAGGTCCAGCACCAGGTGAGGCATAGAGCAGGTGGTGGGGAACTCAAGTAGTGATTGCTGACTGGGTTCTGGAAAGGGGAAAGGATGCTTTACATAAAACCATTCTCTCCTTATTTCTCCTTTCTGTTCAGTGCCTTGCACTTCATATCATCATAAGCCTCCACACAAGACTGTGTGAAGTAAAGAACAGAAAAAAGTAGAACTCTAAGAGACAGAGCAAAGTGCTCAAGATATTTCAGTAATGACAAGGACAGCTTCATTCAATGTATCCTTTTCATTTCAGTGCCTATTATGATTCCTCCTTATAAGGAATGTACTTGTGCTAATTACCAAATAAATAAAGTGTCAAATGGAGCTAAGAAAAGCCAGGGTCTACTTTGCCAGACTCAGACTAGGAATCCACAGAGGTAACTAAATAGATCCTTGAGAAAGACACCAGTATCATAGAAAGAATGCTTTAGATGGTACCAAGCAAGACAATGTAAAGTGAGCCTTTAATGAAAGCAGAGTCCCCCACCCCAACACACACATATACATGCAGATGCAACACATACCAAACACACACACACACACACACACACACACACACACACACACACACAAGCAAAGAAGTAAGTAAACAAAGAAAGACCCCCATAAAATGGAGAGGTATGAGATTTTTACATTCTCAGTAACAGTTAAGGTTAAGTGAGACAGCACAATGCTGATGAATTGTATCTTATGGGAGAGGCAATAAAACAGCCATGGAGGTTACTATGCTCTACAGATTCAAGACTTAATATGGAAGACAGTTATAAAGAAGGAACCCTTCCTTGGTTTCCATGCCTCTGGTTTCTTTACTTCTATGATGCACTTTTCTGTGAACTGCTTGCTTGTGATACACATGGTGGCAATGCCTCTGCCTCTTTCTCTTTTTCCTGTTTTGAAGCTAAATCGACTATATTAACATTCTGAGGAAAAAGATAAAAGAACTTGGTTTATTCTTAACCTGACCGAACTGCTGAACTAGTGGGAGTAAGCATCTATTTTCTTATTTTGTATCAAGACGATTAAAATCCTCTTATGTAAATCACTCCTAGTCAGGTGGTATTAGTAGCCTGAAAAACTGCTAACGAAACCTCAAATTCCTGTCATGCTTTCTGTCTGCCTGCTCAACCATCTTTCTCATTGAAAAGATTTGTTTAGTATTTTTTTCTCTCTTGCATTTAAATTTCCTTCTGTTGTGAGATGAATCTTGGCTGGAGACATAGCCAATTTTAAATTTGTAGAAATAATAACTCTGTGAAGTACAATGACTAAAAGGGCCTCCTACTCACTTTCTTAGCCTTATTTGAAGGCAGAATTTGGGCAAATGATCCATATTCTTGCAAGTCAGTCTCTCCACATTAGTTCTGAGTATGAAGTGAGTGACATGGGAAAACGTGGACATTGACTCGTTCTAAAGGAAGCTGTTTCCGGTGTATCAATGGCACCATTTACTTGCACTCTCTGCTTATCCTGGCACAGCTAACCTTTCTCCTCAGCTCAAGTTCATAGCCTCACTCGGGGCATTATTCTGAGATATACAGTTTTGAGCAGGCTGGTGTTTTAGAAATCTAGCCTTTTTAATTCTTCCCATTGCTTAAGCAGTCAGTCATGGTGGATTTCTTTTGTTTGTAAAGAAGAATCTGTACTGATAAATTTTTGTCTCTCCTCATCCCAGATTAAAAGATGGCTCTCTGTCGCTATATATATATATATATATGGCAATGTTGGCACTTTTGCACATGAATGAACATGTTCAAGAAATTGTCAGGAATATATATGTTGGAAGGGTCCATGCGTGTGTGTGTGTGTGTGTGTGTGTGTGTGTGTGTGTGTGAAGAAGCAGGAATTCAACACTAGATGCCATTCCTCAAGTGTGTTCCATCTTGTTTATGCAGATACAGTATTTCGTTTGGTGTGGAGCTGATTAGTCCAGGCTGGCCAACCAGTGAACCCCAATGATCTTCTTGTCACTGCTTACTTCTTTCGTACTGGGTAATAAACATCTACCTGACTTTTTTTTTAAATAAAAAAACAAAAAACACAAGGATTCTGGACTTAGACCTCAGGTTTTCATGCTTGTTAGATATTTTACCAACTAAGTTATCTCTTTCCAGCCTAGAAAATGCACTGTGAATCTCTTCCTCCATTTTATACTTGTTTTTTCTATCCAAGATATCCAGGCTTTCTGCTTCTTTTTGAAGAAAGTTTGGGTTTGAAAATAAAATTATGTTTTGCTTCTATCCTAGATGTTCAGTTTCTAATAACCTAAATGTTTAGATTATATTAGGCTGGTTGCTTTTGAGGGAGACAAGAGACTGTATCATGACACAGACAAGGAAAATATTTATCTTCTTTACTCTAAAAAGGTTTCCAGCAGATAGTTAGAGATGAGGTGACCAATGCAGGGCTCCCTCAGGGCCATGGCAATCATGTTTGTGATGGCTGCTCAGAGACTCCAGAGAGTGCCATAAGTTCAAAGCTTGCCAAACATCCCCACATAGTATGGTTCATTGAAGCACCAGCCAGGGAGAAGGCTGGATCTGAGAGTCCATGAAGAATAGAGGTTGAAGGCCTCTAGCTTTAGGAAATTTGTGTGTGTGTGTTCTTGTGTGTGTGTGTGTGTGTGTGTGTGTGTATGTGTGTTTGTGTGTGTGTATGTAACCCCAGATATCGTGTGTGTGTGTGTGTGTGTGTGTGTGTGTGTGTATGTAACCCCAAATATCCTTCCTGCTAATTCATTTTTTGTCTGAGATAGGATCTCTTTTAAGCCTGGAGCTAATGAAGTGGGATAGGTTGAATGACAATGAGTCACAGGCATTTCCTGTCTCTTCTTCCCCAGCAATGAAATTATAAGCATGTGCCATATTTGGCTTTGTTTATATGAGTACCGGGGGATTGATTCTATGCCCTCATTTATTAACTGAGCTACAACACCAGTCCATTTTCTCCCTTCCTTCATTTCTTTTTATTTTTGTCTTTTTCCTTTCCATTGCCTTCCCTTCTCTCCCCCCGCCCCATCTTTTTTTACACAGAGATTCATGCACCCCAGGCTATCCTTGAACATTATATGAGCTGAGAATGGAATTGAACAGTATTGATTCCAATCTCAGTTTGGTTCACATGGCAGAATTACTGCTAACTTTTTAAGCTTCTTAATGATTGTGTTTGGTTATAACAAGTTGGACCCATGTAAGGCTACGTGTTGGTGGTTTGGAAATCTTTTCAGCGGATGTTAACATAAATTCCAGAGGTAAAAGTCCAAGGAGCAGTGAGCTGTGGGTAGAAGTACAGGATCAGTCCACTCCTAGCTGCGAACAGATGGAACTTATAAATGGTAAAGTTCAAGACAGACATTTATTTCTCTTACTTAAAATAATTTTGGAGATAAGAAACACAGAGCTGGTACAGCACTGGACTTCACTGAGGTCTCCAGATTTGCTCTCTGTCCTTCTCAACCTATAAATTACCCTTATTGGTGATTCATTCATTTAGACAGTATTTATTTGGACCTATAATGTATGAAACTTATTATTTCTTTGGTTGCAGTTTTAATATAACATTTAATTAATTTACTAAGAATATCATATATACAGTATATTTTGATCATATTAATTCTTTACCTCCCCATCCCTGACTTCATGACCTTATTGTTTTCAAACACATCAGTTTGTGATGCTTATGTTCTGCTGGGTGGTGGGCCATTCACTGGAGTGTGGGTAACCTACCAGAGGCCACATCCTTAAAAACAACTGACTCTTCTTCCCTCAGAAAGCATCAGCTGTCAATAGTATCACAGTTAAGGGTGAGATCATGAGCTCTCCCCTCTCCATACTAGAATGTTGACTGGCTTGATTTCACGCAGACAACCACAGCCACTGGAAGTCCATGAGTGTAGTGGTCTTGTGGTGTCCAGAAGACACGGCTTTCCTCCAGTCTTCCCTGACCACTGCCAACTGGTCCTCTCTACACTGATGACTCCTGAGTCCAGCTGGAGGGGTGTGAGTGATATAGACGTCCCATTTGTGACTGAGCATTCAGTTGACATTTTTCTCTTATTTTGATTCCCATTGCATTTTAAATGAAGTAGACACAGACTGAGATGGTAATATTTTAAGAAAGGAAAAATAAAAGAAGTAACCAATGCAAATATCTAAAAAGTTTTCCAGGCAAAGGAAAATCATGTAACCATTTATAAGACTACAAAAGGTCTGATATACAGGTATAAGGGAATGACTGCCAAAAGAGCAGGTCTGAGCCAGAAACCTCTGCAAACCAGGCCCAAGCTAGGGAGTACATCTGCAAGAACAGGCCCGAGCCAACAACCTCCACCAAAGCAGGTCTGATCTAGTCACCTTTACCTCAGCAGGCCTGAGACAGTGACCTCCACAGGAGCAGGTAGGTACAAGGGAGTGATCACCAAGAAAGCAGACCCCAGTCAGAGCCTATGTGCAACTGGGCCCAAGCTAAGGACCTCTGTGAAAACAGGCCTAAGCCAGCGACCTCTGCCTGAGCAGGCCCAAACACGCGACCTCAGTGTGAACTGCCTCAAATGAGTGACCTTCCTGGGAGCAGGCCCAACTGACCTCCAGGATTGCGGAGCCAACTCTGGGAACACCAAGTAGCCTTTGGGGTGACTGGAACCTTGGTCCTGACTGCTCCATGTGGAGAGGAGCAACCACCCGAGTCGTGGATCCACTGGCACCTGGAAGAAGGATCACCAGAGACACAGCCCCAACTACACCAATCAGAGGAAAAGATGGGCAGACAAGGCAAGAACACACACAACACCACAAAGAGCAACACGACGGTAACAAAAACTAGTGGCTCTACAACAGCAAGACTTGAACATCCCAATATAATATAGATGAAGCACAAGCAAATGATCTAAGAAAACTTTAGGAGAATGTTTGAGGCCTTTAAAAAGGAAAAAAAATATTTTCTCAAAGAAATGGAGGAAAAGATAATCCAAAAATTAGAAGAAATCAACAAATCCCTTAAAGAAAACAAACAAACAAACAAAAAAAGCAATCAAACAGATGAAAGAAACTATTCAAGACTTGAAAACCGAAATAGAGACAATAAAAAATATACAAATTTAGGGAATTATAGAAACAGAAATCATGAGAAAATGATCAGGAACCACAAATGCAAGCATAAACAGAATACAAGAAATGGAAGAGAGAATCTCAAGTGCTGAAGATACAAAAGAGGAAATAGTCAAAGAAAACCTTAAATCTAACAAAAGTTTAACACCAAATGCCCAGAAAGTATGGGACACCATGAAAAAACCAAAATTAAGAATGAGATAGAAGAAGGAGAAGTCTAACTCAAAGCACAGAAAATATATTTAACAAACCCATTGAAGAAACCTTTCCCAACCTAAAGAAAGATATGCATATGAAGATACAAAAAGCTTACAGAATACCAAATAAACTGGATAAAAAAACGTCCTCACCACATAATAATCAAAACACTAAGCATACAGGAAAAAAAGAAAGAATATTAAGAGCTGCAAAGGAAAAAGGCCAACTAACATATAAAGCAGACCTATCAGAATTACACCTGACTTCTCAGTGGAAACAAGGAATACTAGAAGATCCTGGTCAAGTGTTAGGGAGAAATTAAGAGACCACAGATGCCAGCCCAGAATACTACACCCAACAATACTTGAACACATCGGCACAGGAAACCTCTTCCTCAATACAATCCCAGTAGCACAGACACTGAGGGACAATAAATGGGACCTCCTGAAACTGAGAAGCTTCTGTAAAGTAAAGGACATGTTCACTAAGACAAAATGGCAGTCTATAGAATGGGAAAAGATCTTACCAAACACACATCAGACAAAGGGCTGATCTTTAATATATACAAAGAACTAAAGAAATTGTTCATCAAAAGAAGAAATAATCCATTATAAAAAATGGAGTATAGACCTAAACAGTAAACTCTTAACAGAAAAATCTAAAATGGCTGAAAGACACTTAAAGAAATGCTCAACATCCTTAGTCATCAGAGAGATGCAAATCAAAACAACTCTGAGATTCCATCGTACTCCTGTAAAAATGACCAAGATCAAAAACACTGATGACAACTTATGCTGGAGAGTATGTGGGGTAAAGGGAACACTCCTACATTGCTGGTAGGAGTGCAAGCTGGTACAGCCCCTTTGGATATCAGCATGGAGATTTCTCAGGAAATTAGGAAACAACCTATTTCAAGACCAAGCAATATCATTTTTGGGTATATACCCAAAGAATGTTCAATCATATCTCAAAGAATGTGCTCAACTATGTTCATAATAGTATTATTTGTCATAGCAAACACCTAAAACAACTTAAATTCCCCTCGACCTGAAGAATGGATAAAGAAAATGTGTTACGTATACACAATGGAATACTACACAGCAGAAAAAAATAATTGACATCTTGAAATTTGCAAATTAATAGATCTAGGAAACACCATATTAAGTGAGTTAAATCAGACTTAGAAAGACAAATAGCATATGTACTCACTCATAGTGGGTTTTAGACATAACTCAAAGAAAAATTAACCTACAATTCACAATCCCAGAGAACCTAAACTACAAAGAGGACTCTAGGAGAGACTTACATGATCTAATCTACATGAAAATTAATAAGAGGCAAGATCTCCTGAGAAAATTGGTTGCATGGGATTATGGGAGAGGGTAGAAGGAGGAGGGAGGGGAAAGGAGGAGAACAGAGAAAAATATATAGCTCAATAAAAACAATTTTTTAAAAAAAATTATCTGATATACTACAAGGAAAGGAAAGAGGGCAATGTGGCTAAAGTCCAATGAGTGTATTCTTAAGCAGAAAGGTGTGTCCCAGGAAGTGTATATCAAATTATAGGCTCTTCCGATTGCCACAAATACTTCCACCTTTCTTAGTCTCTAAGTGCCATAAGTGGGAGATGCTGAACAGATTATTATTTAATTAATGTATTAGTTTCTTTTGGAGATGTTTTCATTGCAGACCAGGGAAGTAAGCCTGTTGGTGGAACAGAAGAAGGAGGGGGGGCAGTTAGCAATTTAGTCATAAGTAAGTTAACTTAGACCATTATCATAGCTGTAAAGATAATACATGTACTGGTTCCAGATTGAATTTGAAGGTCGTGCCAACAACTCCTGTTAACAATATTATGAAAGGATGTCAGCATCGATTCAAGGATTTTGCTCTGATAAGTTGGAAGGATGGGTTTGCCATATGTAGTGAGATAAATGCAAGAAGATGGAATTTGAGTTGAAACTAAGAGTTCATTTTTGAAGTATAAATTTTATTTTATTTATTTTTATTTATTTATTTATTTATTTATTTATTTTTTTTTTTTTTGGTTTTTCGAGACAGGGTTTCTCTGTGGTTTTCGAGCCTGTCCTGGAACTAGCTCTTGTAGACCAGGCTGGTCTCAAACTCACAGAGATCCGCCTGCCTCTGCCTCCCAAGTGCTGGGATTAAAGGCGTGCGCCACCACCGCCCGGCTGAAGTATAAATTTTAAAAGATCTCTTTGACATAGTTTGTTGTCTTTTAGCTTCAATATAGGTATATTCATTGATAAATAATGAAATGCTTTCAAGCATTTATTCTTTAAATGAGAGTAATACAAGACTTCTCAGGAGACGTTTCTAAAGTAGTAGGGGAAATCAATTCATTCTTGGTTCCTGGAAGAGTCTGTTCATTGTGAATGTTAGGATATTTAATGAAGCTGTTCAGCTCCCAGGTCAAGCCGTGATCCCTGTAGGTCCCTTTTTCCTCTGTCCCCTTTTTGCCTCAGCCTATAGAAGCAAAGCTGCCAAAGATCAGAGATTTTGGATGGTATTTATGTTAAGTTAGTATAGTTACAAATTACAATGTTACCAGTTTTAAAATGGTAAATGTATTCTCCATTATAACCACAAAATCAGAAAGGAATGGATTTAAGAAACTATTATCAAAAGAGTACAGAGATTCAGTTCTATAGGTTGATAAAAGCTATGAGCAATGGTTGGACTGCTGTTTAACTTGTGATGCAAATTTACTTCATGCAAATAAAAAGGTACATTCGAAGACAATTGAATATTCTATTTCATTAAATTTTGAAAATAATTGAAAGTAGTTTTCATGTATCTAATGTGAGTTCATTCATTATGCTTTTGTCTTTATTTTTGTGAGGGTAGGATGTGAATATAGGAGCTTTTCAAGGTTATAAGACCTTATAAAAAGGGGCAAGAAATTCAGAGTATAATGAAATGTTTTTCATGACTTAGTATAGATTCAGGCTAATTACTCAAACTCTATTAAGTCAAGGCTAGCTAACAGAAGGAAAGCGATGACAAAAGAGTCAACTTTCCTAGATGCTCACTTTCCTTTGATGTACACTTTAGTAGTACACTCAATTACATGGGTAGAAATCCTTTAAGGAATTCTAGAAAATTTAGTCATTTATTCTAAAAGGAAACTATGTGTCAATGAAGAAAAGAATATGCATGTACATGGCAAGCCGCCTCCCTTGTCACTGTATGAAATCATATCTCGGTTGTTGAGGCTCTCTGGGGGTGGATTACAGAAGTTGATTTAGCCTAAGGAGGAGCTGAGAGTAGGAGGTGATGTTCTTTAGAGCTAGGCACAGGGCCACTTAGGCAAGAATGTGCATTAGACAACAGTGTGTTTTTAGCTCATCCACCCATTTCCCTGTACCTTCTCTCTCAATCATATTTATCTTCCAAATCATGAGACTCTTCAGGCACTTTCTTGACTTCTGGAAGCTTCTTTCAGGAAAGGATCTGAGAAGGCCCTAGTTCACTATGGCTTAAAGGGTGACAAAGTTTAGATACTTTAAACAGAGCAAACAGAGTTTAAAAATAAATTCTGAAGGTAAAAGCTACAGCATTTTGTTGGGTGAGTTCTTGGCTTAGAATGTCAATAACTTAAGGAGCTTCATAGTGTCTGTCAAGAAACACCAACTTGCCACTCTTTTTTGAATATTCCTGGGGTATCCTTGGCCAGAGTGACAAGCTTCAGTCTTTAAAACTGTCAATCTGTCAATATCCATTAAATTCCATGTGAAACCAAATGAAAAGGAGCAGTTTACAATTGGAATGAATAAAGGTTAATAGTGTAAAAGAGGCAGAAATCACGATCACAGAGCTATGGGACTCAGACTTTTCACAATCCAATCTGTGCATGCCTCAGAGCTGACTTAACCTTATGCATCCAGTAGAATTGGCTCAGGACAAGTTTTTGCTTGTGACAGAAGCCCAGCTCCTTCTCTGCTCTTTGAAGAGCCAAATAGAATTGACGGATGATTTGCCACATGCCACCAAGAGAAATCCTAGTTAGTGCGTCTGATGAACTACAGAATAGCAATGCTGCTTAACACGAATTTTATTGCATCTCAGCACCTGCTCCAGCCAACAGTCATTACCATCTAGAGGAGACTGTGCTCAGATTATCCTTATTCCTGTTTCTTTGGATTTGTATTCTGCCGACTACTGTGCCAGGTAAAATTGATAAATGGAGCAATTGATTGTGAGTGTCACAAACCTGTGGCTGCAAATCTTCTGCAAGCCTGGAATATTAGCTGAGCTGGTGGGGAGAAGGATTGTTTATGCAGCTGAAGACATTGTCTATCACACTAGCTTGTCCCTTGCTTACTTTGTTTCATTCATCCTTTTCCCCCCTCCTGCACCCTTATGCCTTAACTTTTGTAAAGACATGTATTTTAATAAGAAATATAAAAAAAGCAACATAATAATGGTCTTAGGGTTTTTATTGCTGTGATGAGACACTAAGACCATGGCAACTCCTGTAAAGGAAAACATTTAATTGGTGCTGGCTTGTGTTTCAGAGGTTAAGTCCATTATTGTCATGGCGGGGAGCACTGAGGCACACACACAGGCAGAGGTGGTGCTGGAGAGGTGACTGAGAGTTCTATATCTAATTCTGCAGAGAGCAGGAAGGGCAGGAGCCACTGGGCCTGGTTTGGACATTTGAAACCTCCAAGTCTACTGCCAGTGACACTCTTCTTTCAACAAGGCCACACCTCCTAAGGCTACCCCATAAGCATTCAAATATGACTCTATGGGGATCATTCTTATTCAAAGCACCACAATGACCAAGACAAAACCCATTAGCAAAAAATCCAAGAGAGCTTCATTCCCTGATCATCAGGCTAAAACTGAGATTGTTTGTCCTAGCATACTTTGCCCCCATCACCAGTCACACAGTGCCAAGATTCACACCCAGGGCCTTGTACATTATACAACATTTTGACACTGAGATGTAACTTTAGTTCTACAAATTCATTGGCAAGTCTGATACTAATTCTCTCAACCAGATCAGTCATTAAGATACTGACATGCCCCCTTACCATACGCTGTCTATGTGCTGAGCTTAGAGCTCTGAAAGGATCTCGATACCAGACTGCTCTGTGACTTTTGTTAGGTGCCTAAGGCTCTGGAGATTGCCTCAATATCCAGAAAATAAAGTTTTAGACCCTATCTTAGTAGGAGGGCAGCAGGAGCTGCTCCAGGTGGATACGCTGGTGGTTATAGGCCTGTGTTCTAATAGTTGCTAGTTGCTAGAAAGGCTTCCAAAGATTCAAAGAGAGGCAGTAACTGTGGGGCAGGAAAGAATATAACAAAAGCAACTGTAACTGTGTATTTTTTGCCGTTGAATTTTGTTTTTTATGTATTAATCAGGTTCGTAGTTGGAATCTTAGTAAAGAAGGGAGTGAATGGATACTCTTTGTTGTGTCAAAATGCTTGCTTTTATGGAATAGTTTGGTGTCTCAGTAGAAGAGAAAAAAAGAGCATGCACTATCCTGGGTCAGAGCTCCCTCAGGCCTAAGTGATGATTCAATACATTTTGTGCAATCTACTGTGACCCTTATTGCCTCTGCTTGTTAGAACGTAAAACGGATTACTACTGCCTATCATTATGTGTAGGTGTATTTCTCTTGTTGCAGCTCCCAGAAGAGTTTGCATTTTACCTTTTTTGCCTGCTTCTTCCCTTCACAATTCGGGAACCATAACAAATGTTTCATCTCTTTAGCAGGATTCCTGTATTTTCACTCCTGGCTAACAATGAGCTTCGCCGGCAGAGACCATATCTGCCACACATTACTGTGTGCTTTTCTTTGGACCTACCATTTGTGAGCTGTGTGTGATTGGTTCTGCACAGATTAAAAGAGCACCTAGAGAGCCAATTTAAGATTCAGGATGAGTGAACCTGAACATTAGAGACATTCTGGCAAGTGCACACCTCGTAAATCCCATTGTTAAATTTGTCATGCTAGCAATGGAATGCACAGCTCTGCACTTCACCCTCGTTAAAGCAAAGGAAGGTTGTAAGGGCTCTTGTACAGCTCCAATGGGCATAGAGACAATGTATTGACAAAGGCTTTCTTAGATCCCCTTGCCACTAGGAGGCACAAATACACCTTCCAGAAAGGCCAGTCTTTTCTAATTTGAGACTCTGCTAATTAAAAGTTTACTGTCATTTACAAAAATAAATCTGAATGTTCAAAAATGAAGAAGGGCACTAGAAAAAATTTAACAAGCAGTCATTGAGAAGATATAGAAAATAATTGGAAATTACTGAACGTTAGTTTTGTGATAGTCTGTAATCTAAACACCTATTTTCCTCAAAATTTCATGTTCTTAGCTGGGTGTTACAGTTCATGTCTATAATTCCACCACACTGGGGTTTGAGAATGGGAATGGGGGAGGGGATTGAGAGTCTGAGGACAGCCAAGGTTACATAGCAAAGCCCTTTCTCAATTTTTAAAGAAATTCTGTTTTTAAATAACAAACCTGTTAGTTCTATGTGATCATCTGTTAAATAAGTATTTCTCAATTGTAGTGGGGCTTTGGAAACTCTAGGGAGGTATTATAAAAAATACTGCTGCCTGGGTCCTGCTCAGGGACATTCTGCTTTATTTGTGCTAGAGTATGGTCTGGGTATCATGAGTTTTACAAATCTCCCTAGGGAATTTTAATGTGCAGTACAGGTTCAGAGCATTTCTCCTGGAACCGCTTTGAACCATTTAGTTTAGAAGAAGATGCATTAGGTACATGGATGCTTTCAAATCCCATCTTAATTGTATGCATCTAATATACATAGTCTTAAAACTACATAGGGCCCATAATCACTTCAAATCTTTAAGATTTGGATGTATTTGAATAGACTGAGTTTTTGATTGTTTACATTTAGAAACATGCTTAGATCACTTAATTGAGCATTATAGTGCCTAAAATTTAGAGATGTCAAGATTGTGTGCATGTAATAAAATAATAATAATAATTTTTATTATACTACTAATAAAAACTTCTGGCTTTCATAGAGTTAATTGTTTTACCAAGAGATAGCTTCCTGCCCACACTTAGCAAAAGATGCTGTATTTGTGTATTATAAAGTAGTATTTGTTCCCTTTTTACAAAATGATGATAGTATCTAGACGGAAGATAATACAGCTGAATGCTGGTGAAAATTTGCCTGATTTGATTACAGTTCATTAAGAACAGCAGCATTTCTGAGAATCATACCTGCTTCCCATCAGATTCAAGGGGGTTGGGAGGAGCATCATTTTGATACTTCAAACAGCCTGTAGGATGAGAGAAGTCTGCAGGAACTTAGATCAGGCAATGATTTTGATATAATTATTCATCATCGCATGGCTACCTATCAGCATGAAGGACAAGTTTGCTTTACTAGTTAACTTAAAGCTGCATTGGTGATACCATTTAAATGTGTTTATTGACGGGCAACTGGGAAAGCCTCCTTCACTTTTCAGGAAGTATTTCACCCTTTCCAATCCATCCCTAACAAATCTGAATAGAAAATTTTTAATCTTTACAATATTTATTCTCCAATAAACAGAAAGTTTCAAGGTAGTGCATGTCTAGGTGGCTTTCATCTGTCAGGGGCTCTCTCTGCATCCTAGCAGTTTTTGACAAAAACATTAAGAGAAAACTATGTGTCACTTTACCCTGAAGAGTACTCTGGTGGTTGACAAACAGCCATCTTTCTGTAGCACCAGTAACATGTGTTTTAGAACTAATAGCTCAATTTTGAGGGTACAATGTTCTAACACAGGAGGGTCCTGGTTTATGGAGAAATACGAAACAAACTCTCTTTATTTTATGAGTCTCAATAAAGTGTGTTACAGGTATTTTTAACAGGACTGATGTTATTGTTCCCAAAGTGAACCCCTAAAGAAACTGTATAGACTTCGTTATTATTTGTTTTTCTTTTAGTGAACTATATTCTACTTTTTCGATTTATAACTTATATAGGAACATAGGACCATACGAATAATTTCAATTTTTCTATGTTCTCAGCTGATGGCATCTAAACATTCCACACAGTATAGGTGGTTAACAATGGTTTCTCTGAAGGAAGGGCAGGGGGAAACTAGGATTTGCCAAAAATGAAGAGTGTAATTATTGGCTAGGGAATTTACCCATTTACTACCATTCCATTTTCTTCCAATGTGTTCTAACCTTCTCCAATCTTTCACCCTACCAAATCTGAAGCATAACAAGTATTATTTCTCAGCATAATCAACAAATGGTGCTGGCCTAACTGGATATCTACATGAGGAAGAATGAAAATAGATCCATATCTATTGCCAGCACAAAACTCATGTCCAAATGGATCAAAGACCTCAACATAAAACTCACCACACTGAACCTCATAGAAGAGAAAGTGGGATGGAACCTTAAATGCATTGGCACAGGTGACCACTTCCTAAATACAACCCCAGTAGCACAGACATTGAGAGAAACAATTAATAAATGGGACCTTCTGAAACTGAAAAGTTTCTGTAAAGCAAAGGATGTCATAACCAAGATAAAACGACAGTCTACAGAATGGGAAAAGATCTTCACCAAACCCACATCAGACAGTGGGCGAATCTTTAAAATATACAAAGAACTCAAGAAATTGGTCATCAAAAGAAGAAATAATCCAGTAAAAAATGATGTACAGACCTAAACAGAGAACTCTTAACAAAGAAATCTAAAATGGCTGAAAGACACTTAAAGAAATGCTCAACATCCTTAGTTGTCAGAGTAATGCAAATCAAAATAATTCTGAGATTCCATCTTACACCTGTAAGAAAGGCCAAGATCAAAAGTGATGTCAACTTATGCTGGAGAGGATATGGGTTAAAAGGAACACTCCTGAGTTGTTGGTGGGAGTGTAAGCTGGTACAGCCCCCTTGGATATCAGTATGGTGATTCCTCAAAAAATTAGGAAACAATCTTCCTCAAGACCCAGCAATACCACTTTTGGGTATATACCCAAAGGATGCTCAGTCATAACACAAAGACGTGTGCTCAACTATGTTCATAGCAGTATTATTTGTCATAGGGAGAACCTGGAAGCAACCTAAATGTCCCTTGACTGAAGAGTGGATAAGGAAATATGGTACATTTTCACAATGGAGTACTACACAGCAGAAAAAATAATGACATCTTGAAATTTGTGGGCAAATGGATGGATATAGAAAAATTATCATATTGAGTGAGTTAACTCAGACCTAGAAAGACAAATATCATATGTACTCACTTATAAGTAGCTTTTAGACATAAAACAAAGAAAAATCTGCCTACAATTAACAATTCCAGAGGATCTAGACAACAATGAGGACCCTAAGAGAGACATACATGGATATAATCTACATAGGAAGTAGATAAAGACAAGATCTTCTGACTAAATTGGGAGCATGGGGACCATGAGAGAGGGTCAAAAGGGAGGGGAGAGGATGGGAGGAAAGTGGAGAAAAATATATGTCTCAATAAAAGCAAACAAAACAAAAACAACAAAAACAAGTATTCTCTTTATCCCAGTAATTCTAAATGTCACTCGACACCCTTTCTTCCATTTCTGTAGTCTAATGCAAGGATTGTGACTTGTGTTCTTTCTTTTTAGATTAAGGAATGTGAAAAATTAAGCATTAAACACTATGAACTACAGCTGAAAGAATGCCACAGGACAAATACTAAACACATGACAGTTGTGTATAGTGTCTAATTGTAGTTGTCAACTGGTTTGATTGGAGTTCCCATGGGGAATATATTCCCAGTATGTCTATAACCCTGAATATGGGCAATACTATTTGATGGCTGAATCTGTCTAAGACCAAATAAAAAGGAGAAAGCAAGTTGATCATGGGTATGAGTCCATCTCTGCTTCCTGACTATAGATACAAAGTGATCCATCACTTCACCCTCCAGTCACTTTGCCACCCCTACCATGGTGGACTATAAAGATGAACTATGCCCTCAAATATCAGCCAAATCAGACCATGCTTTTTTTAAGTAGTTTTTTTTTTAATTTAGGTATTTTGTCACAGCAATGAGACAACTAACTGGTAAATCATCCATCCAATTATGGTGAAGGTATTTCATCTTTTCCTTATATTACACAGCCTGGAAAACTAATTGTAATTTTAATTAAGGGATTTGACCCACCTCCAAAGTTAAGAGTCTTCAGAAATAAAATTGAATAGATTTTTTGTTTTTTGAAAAAAAAATCCGATGCTCTCTAGCATGTGCTCACCTCTCTCCTAGTTTCTCTTATGTTGCCTTTGGCAAGACAATCAGGTGTTTACAGGCTCCTGAATCTCTCCTGTTCTATCCACCCAAGATTTCACTTTCTTGCTTTCTTTATTGGAGAGCCTGAGGTTGGAGTTTTTGTGCCTCTAAACTCTATGTTGAAATCCTACCTACTCCCAAGTGATAATGTTAGAGGATGGGGTCTTTGGGAATAAAATTGGGCCATGAATGTGGATCCCTCATGAATAACATTATCACATTTAGAAAAGAGATCCAAGGGAGACTCTATACCCTTCTCCCATGAGCGGTCATAGAAGCAAGACATCAATTATGATCGAGACATATGGACATGAGACATGCTGGCACCTTTGTCTTGGAATTCCCAACTTTTAGGATATTAAAAAGTAAATTTCTCTTGTTTATTATCCCCTCACTTTGTAATATTTCTAATAGTAGCCTGAATGTACTAATGTAGATGCATGGTTAACTTTTTAGTGAAATAAGGTCAGGATTGACTTTTCACATTTAGGCCTTGGCTCTATTTGGAGACAAAAGGGACCTTGTATAAATAAAATTTTTGCACAGCTAAAGGAGCAGTGTATCATGTGAAGAAGAAGACAACCAAACGAGAAAGAATATTTGCCATCTATACATCTGGTAGAGAATTAATATTCAGAACATATGAAGGGCTCAAAAAAGAGTCAAGAAACAAAATGACATATTAAAAATGCGTTACGGATCTAAAAAGAGAGCTCTCAAAAGAAAAGAAAAGAAAAGAAAAGAAAAGAAAAGAAAAGAAAAGAAATCAGGATTGACAACAGTCAGTGGCAAAGTGGACATTTGTTGCTGCAGGATCCCATCTCCAGAGTCCTTTGCACCTTCTTCGGAGACCTTAGAAACTGGTTGTACTGGAAAGCACGTGTAGGGTCTGGAAGGCTGAGAGAGTCCTTGAGAGACAGCATGGAAGAGACTCACCCAGTTTTGCTTGTCTCCAGCTTAAAGGAGAAGCCAAGTTTGGTGTTTTAAACTGGAACTTCATGGTTTTTATGTGCCTGTGGAATAGCTCCTTCTATCTACAGGGGCTTTAGCAAGTGTGCTGTGGAACTCAGTATAAATGGGTTTTCATCTAATAAAATCCCCTCTGTCTTTCTCTTTCTTTTCTTTTTTACTGATTTTATTGAGATATACATTTTTCTCTGCTCCTCTCCCTTCCATTCCCCTCCACTTCAACCCTCTCCCATGGTCCCCATGCTCCCAATTTGCTCAGGAGATCTTGTCTTTTTCTACTTCCTATGTAGATTAGATCCATGTATGTCTCTGTTAGGGTCCTAATTGTTGTCTAGGTTCTCTGGCATTGTGAATTGTAGGCTGTTTTTTTTTTCCTTTTTGCTTTATACCTAAAAGCCACTTATGAGAGAGTACATATGATATTTGTCTTTCTGAGTCTGGGTTACCTCACTCGATATGATGTTTTCTAGATCCATTCATTTGCCTGCAAATTTCAAGATGTCAATCATTTTTTTCTGCTGTGTAGTACTCCATTGTGTATATGTACCACATTTTCCTTATCCATTCTTTAATCAAGGGGCATTTAGGTCGCTTCCAGGTTCAGCCTATGACAAACAATGCTGCTATGAACATAGTTGATTGAGCACTTGTCCTGTGGCACCATTGAACATTCTTTGGGTATATACCAAAAAGTGGTATTGCTGGGTCTTGAAGTAGGTTGTTTCCTAATTTTCTGAGAAATCATCATACTGATATTTAAAGGGTCTGTACCAGCTTGCACTCCCACCAGCAATGCAGGAGTGTTCCCTTTACCCTACATCCTCTCCAGCATAAGTTGTCATCAGTGTTTGATCTTGGACATTCTTACAGGTACAGAGTGTTTTGATTTGCATTTCTCTGATGACTAAGGATATTGAGCATTTCTTTAAGTGTCTTTCAGCCATTTTAGATTTCTCTGTTTGTAGGAGGATGATTGCTAGTTAGTTCCCAGCTGCTCAGCAGCTCAGTCCTGAAATAATCACACACAAACTGTTTAATTAAGTCACTGCTTGGCCCATTAGCTCTAGTTTCTTGTTGGCTAACTCTTACATATTAATATAACCCATTTCTATTAATCTGTGTATTAACATGTGGCTGTAGCTTACCAGCTAAAGTTCTGGTGTCTGTCTCCAGTGGGGCTCCAAGGCTTCTCTCTGCCTCTGCCTCTTTTCTCCCAGCATTCCATTTTATTTTCCCCACCTTCCTAAGTTCTGCCCTGCTATAGGTTCAAAA
The DNA here is from genome assembly GCF_018167655.1 of Microtus oregoni. Taxonomy (NCBI): domain Eukaryota; kingdom Metazoa; phylum Chordata; class Mammalia; order Rodentia; family Cricetidae; genus Microtus; species Microtus oregoni. The sequence goes on from NW_024543082.1 coordinate 16,008,070, forward strand.
CTGTTTCTTTATTCATTAATGATAATTACAGCATACAGAGGGAAATAACCTATCACCTTCCATTTTCTGTTTAAATAATAAGGAAAGTTTTTTAACTTTAACAGTAAAATTACATATAACAAAACATATATCAAGCAAGAATTACAGTTAAAATATTTATATCTACTTTATCTTTTATCACAACTAAGGAAAACTATAACTATAAATTCTTCAACTCTATCAAAGACTCCAGAAGGATATGACATTACCTAAGTAAAAAATAAATTTATTATAAGCAACTTCCAAAACTTTAGGATTGACAGAGACATCTTGCTGCCTGGACAGTCACCCAAAGTTCTTCTGTATCATTGACATATCCATCTTCAGCCCACAGGCCCATAGTATCCAGCAGCCTTTCCATGAAGCAGGAAATTTCCACCTATTTTGAAAGTTTGTCAATGACTTTCTTTTGTATCATTCAGAATGTCTAGCAGACTCTTTAATGAAACAGGAACCCCAAAGGATCATCTCACCTTTAGGTAAATTTAGCAGCCATTTTTCTGTGGGTCCTGCATGTCTAGTTCATCAAGCAGTTCAGGTAGGAGCAGTTTACTGCCTAAATGGCTAACCAAGGAGCCTCATTGATGCCCATCTTCCTCTTGAAGTAATTGGTGCTGCCAAAATCAGATGTGTTTCATTGTCATGAAAAGTCCTAACTTCTTAAAACACTTTAAATGCCATATTCTGCAGTCTTTGAAGAATTTGAAGAATCGTTATCCATCTGAAATACATCTCTGTACATCTAGAAAACTAACATGACTACAAGCTTGACTATTATAGATGATTTTCTATTAACCTGTATTTCTTAATTACACATTACATTTTTAAAATGAGCAGCACAATCACAATATCTTAATCAAGAGTATATATATATATATATATATATATATATATATATATACAAATTGACCTTAAGATTGTATCAATAATTAATAATCAAGATTCATACCAATGCAAATCTCTATAGCATATTCTTAAATTTAAAAGAACAGTTATAAACAATATTTGGGAATATGGGCATAATTCTGTCCTTCCTGCTTATCGAAGGTGCTGTTAATCATGTCTTTCATGGAATACCTTGTGTGTTAAGTTCATCTCTGTCAGCAGTTGGGTAAAGTAATTTTGGGGGGGTGATCACAGCAACCTTTCAGGCGGGTCTTGGTCCATTAAGCCACATTAGTCTGGGAGAAATCCACAGGTTCTCATCCTCTGTGGAAATAAAGAAGAACCTCTTTTCCAAAATAACAAAATTTGAATTTCAGACACTTTTGAAATATATGTTGGCTTAGCTTAGCAGTCCCCGGAATCAAATGTCTCTCTTAAGTAAAAAAAAAAAAATAAAAAAAAAAAATTCAAAGATAACACAATAATATACATAATTCAAACTCTCTGTGAATTTTCATCTTTATGTGGTATTTCTATTAATCTGTGTATCTCTATGTGCCTGTGGCTTACTGGCTAAAGTTCTGGTGTCTGTCTCAAGTGGGGCTACATGGCTTCTCTCTGACGTGGACTTGTTTCTCCCAGTATTATGTTTAGTTTTCCCCACCTACCTAATTTCTGCCCTGCTATAGGTCTAAAGCAATATTTTTATTCATTAATGATAATTACAGTATACAGAGGGAAATCTCACATCATCTGTTGAGATTTCTTTGTTTAGGTCTGTACCCTATATTTTAAAATTATTTGTTCCTTTGATGATCAATTTCTATGGTTCTTTGTATAATTTGGAGGTCAGTCCCCTGTCTGATGTGGGTTTAGTGAAGATCTTTTCCCATTCTGTAGGCTGCCGTTTTGTCTTGTTGACCATGTCGTTTGCTCTATAGAAGCTTTTTAGTTTCAAGAGGCCCCATTTATTAATTGTTTCTCTCAGTGTCTGTGTTACTGTGGTTGTATTTAAAATGTGGTCTCCTTTTATTTTTCAATAATGAAGCAAACCATTATTACCTTTAATGATAGAGAATCCTGATTACTTTTCTCCACGTTTCTATTTTGCTCTGTTCCCCCCACTTTTAATTTAATTGTAAATAAGTTCTGACCTTTTGAAAAATTTTCACAAGCTCCTTACCTCAGTTTCCTAATTCTGAAAAAGAAATAATATTACTTCCCCCCTTACTACTCAGGCCTGTCAAAAAGATAAATGAGTTGATAATCATTAGAGGATATATATATATATATATATATATATATATCATTATGTTATTATGTTATTCTCATCTTATGATAGCAAAAAGTATTTCTGTGCTGAGATTCTGGGCAATGGTATAGATGTAAGATTTATGATTTGCTCGGTGATTTGTTTTCCTTTGTGGAATTAGAATAATTCCTTTAGGTTACACAGAGAACCCACTTATCTTAAAATCTGAAGGCATCTTAACATGTCTGCATGAATATTTAAAATGCTTCAGGGCATGGATATTATGACTGTTATGTGAAACAAAGTGATTGATTTAGAGAAAAGTATGAGTGGCTTTTCATGTGGTTTGATATCATAGAGCAAATGTGCAGTTGTCTAGCTTTGATATGGACAAAAATGTAGGGTATTCCACCTAGGGGTTTAGTGACCCTTATAAAAATAATATGAATAATGGTCAATCTTACCAGAAAATCAAAGATTTTAAATATTTAATTCTGGTGTAAGCATGTGTTATTATTTAAAATACTATACTATCTAAATGTAGTTAATTTTTGAATTTAGGTGATCATTGTAAGGGATTCTTTGTGACCTTGTAGAAACATGTCTTACATAAGATAGATTTATTTTCAACATCGAAATAATCATAATGTGTCCCCAAATATGTTTAATCTATTTGCTTAACCACATCAATCAAGCATTGAAATAGAGTAATAAAATTAATCACAGAAATACTAATTCTATTGCTACATAATCCACCTGACATAAACAGCTTGCATCCCCCAGTTTCTCCCATGTTATTCTAACTATTCTTAGAAAGTTGGTCACTATGATGTTCTCTCATTCTTACACTTGACCACCCCTGTGATACCATCCTTCCTTTCTTGTTAGTTTTTAAATGATGCATCCTAGTATCCAAAGCAGTATCAAGTCTCTAAATGAGTCTCAAAAAATATCCTTTTTTGACCTGATACCTATAAATATGTTCTAAGATTAACTAACACAGTCTCATGCAGTGGATGTTTACACTAATGAAGTTTTGTACCTAATGAAGCCTTAGTATGAAACAACTACCAATGTTGTTCAGTGTCTCCTAAAAGTGATAAAGGTATTACTGTTGCTGACAATGAGCATCTTGACCTGTGATTACAGATGTAATTAATAGACTGTGGTAAAAATAACTTGAATCAGTTTCCTTTTTGTTTTTAATGTAGTTTCCATTACAGGCAATGAAGGTATGAATCCTTCAGATAGACCTGGTCAGAGAGAGAGCTGGTAACATCCATGACATTGATGTGGGAGTGATTTCTTTCTAATCTGTTGTTTTCATTGGTTAATTAATAAAGAAACTGCCTAGGCCCATTTGATAGGCCAACCCTTAGGTGGGTGGAATAAACAGAACAGAATGCTGGGAGAAAGAAGCTGAGTCAGAGAGTCGCCATGATTCTCCCACTCCAGACAGACGCAGGTTAAGATCTTTCCTGGTAAGCCAGCTCATGGTGCTACACAGAATATTAGAAATGGGTTAGATCAATATGTAAGAGCTAGCCAACAAGAGGCTGGAACTAATGGGCCAGTCAGTGTTCAAAAGAATACAGTTTCTGAGTAATTATTTTGGGTATAAAGCTAGCTGTGCAGGCGGCCGGGTGCCAAAAACATAGCCTGCCGCTCCTATTACAACATGACATGTTCAAATCCCTCCTTCTGGCTGTCCTCATATTTTGTCATTCTAAGAGCCTTAATTCTCTTTTGTTCCATCGAGTTGATTCATAGCTCAACTCTCTCCATATCCTCCTTATCAAGTACTCCAAATAGTGTGGGCATATAACAATAGCTAGACAAACAGAAAATTAGAACCCTGGAAACCTTATGTAGAACTTCTGACAGCTTGGCTAGAAATCAAAGGGGCCTCATATCTCTGAGAACATATTCTTTGTTGCAGAACTTTAGATCAAGGTCTAATTAGAGAAAAGTAGAGACATGTGTGTGTTTGTTGTGTGTAGGTATGCATGCTTGCGCATGTGAGTATTACAGATGAGTAATATTAGAACTTATTGGAATGCCAACGGTAGTTGTTAGGCAAAAGAGGCAAGGCTAAAAGATTTTAGATGAACCACTGGAAACCCCACCAGAGGAGAAATCTAGAAATCTGTGGAGCTTAGCTAGCTTCGGTGAACAGGGTTCTGGTACATTTTCTTACACTGGGATGCTTGCACAGCTAGTCTTCTGTCTACACTCTTGCCACTCCATCCTTTCAGCTCCATTTTCATTCCTCCCTTTAAATCTTCCATGATTCTCGTCTACCCTAATTGGATGGGTATATTTTACCTGTGTTCATATACTGATCAAAAGATGTCCTTATAAACAACCTAGATGCTCTTCAATGGAAGAATGGATGAAGAAAGTATGGAATATATACATTTTAGAGTACTACTCAGCCGTAAAAAACAAGGACTTCTTGAATTTTGCATGCAAATGGACGGAAATAGAAAACACTATCCTGAGTGAGGTAAGCCATACCCAAAAAGAGGAACATGGGATGTACTCACTCATATTTGGTTTCTAGCCATAAATAAAGGACCTTGAGCCTATAATTCGTGATCCTAGAGAAGCTAAATAAGACGGTGAACCAAAGAAAAACATATAGGCATCCTCTTGAATATTAACCTTCATCAGGCGATAAAAGGAGACAGAGACAAAGTCCCACATTGGAGCACCGGACTACAACCCCAAGGTCCAAATCAGGAGCAGAAGGAGAGAGAGTACGAGCAAGGAACTCAGGACCGCGAGGGGTGCACCCACACACTGAGACAATGGGGATGCTCTTTCGGGAACTCACCAAGGCCAGCTGGACTGGGTCTGAAAAAGCATGGGATAAAACCGGACTCGCTGAACATAGCCGACAATGGCACTGGGTTTTGATTCTACTGCACGTACTGGCTTTGTGGGAGCCTAGGCTGTTTGGATGTTCACCTTACTAGATCTGGAAGGAGGTAGGAGGTCCTTGGACTCCCCACAGGGCAGGGAACCTGGTCTGCTCTTCAGGCTGATGAGAGAGGGGGAGTTGATTGGGGGAGGGAGATGGGAGACGGTGGCGGGGAGGAGGCAGAAATCTTTAATAAATAAATAAAAAGATACCCTTATTATCAAGCTTTTGGTATTGTAATTGATGATAATTTACTTCTCTGTGGCTTCTATTAGGTTGTAAACTCAACGAGGACTCCCTAACTCATTTGTTTTATTGTAGATAAATGTACATGACCAATAACTAAGAACTTTTTAGGTATGGTGTCCTGAGGTGTTTAGTACCTTCACTTTTGCAACCATCTATCTCCAGAAATTTATTAAATTCAAAAATGAAACTCTCACTGACTTAGCTCTAATCTCCTTCGCACCTTCCAGGGACCACATCTTGAAGTCTCAGGGGTGAGCACACTGCCTGTCATATCAGAGGTAAGCAACACAAATCAATGTCTATTCAGTAATTGAGTGTAAATGCTCAGTAATTTGTGCTTCTTTTCAGTAGAAAAGAATGTTGATATTTTAAAATTTGGAATGATGATTCATCTCTATATTAACCAAATGAAACTCCATGTATCAAAATCTATTCTAATCCCATTCTACCCTTACTCAACAAAATGAATATCATGACTAAAAAATAACTGAATAAAAGTAGACAATAGCCCCAACTCAAAAGACGGAAGTGTGTGAAACAGCATCCAGATCATTAAAAACATAAACACAAAGGAATTCAATAGTCAGTAACCTTTAAGAGTAAGAATGATAGCACAGATAATCACTAGTCTTGGAAAAATGCCAAATAAATGACAATGTCAGCCATGATAATTATGGAACTAGGGCAAAAGAGAAAATATTACACAAGCAAGCTCTCTTTGTTGTCTCTGTGACATTGCTTGGTTGCATGACATGGTTGCAGATGCTGCTTAGAAGCAGCTGTGGAACACAAGCAGCTTGAACCTGATCACATCATTTGGTTTTAATGAACACTTAGACTGTGGGGTAGGAAGACGCCTCTTTACTACATTGAGGTTCTTTTTTTTTTTTAATTATCAATTGGACAAATTAAAGACTTGAAGGTTTTTTCAATAGTTTTTAATTTGATAGTGCCTGGCATCTTATTTTAAAAAAATATTTTGTTTCTGGAATGTCTGAGTTTACTGAGCATCTTAGGTATAGTCTCAGTGACAACAGAGGTGACAATCAGTTAATACTTCAGACAACAAATGCCTACCAGCACTGCTAACAGCTGGAGTCCCTGTTCCTGTATCTGAGGTTAAGGCATGCAGTTTGGAGTTAAAGCTGTTGCACCAAACCCGCTTTGTCTAGAATATAGGCTGATCTCTTGGGTCTTGTATAGAGAAAAAAAAATACAAAGACAAGTGTCATTTTCCAGTGATGAAGTCTGGCTGTGTGACCGACATGTGTCGCCAAAGATGAGACAGAAAACCTGGAAGAAGGTTAGAGAGCAGAGCAGAAAGAGAGCCTTTACAAGGTTATACAAATATGGCATCAACTTTTGACTCCCACCTTTTAGAATGTGAAATCCACAGACCTTTTATAAAGCAAAATGATGGGCTTAAAATTTAGGAAGCCATGCAATCATATAATTTGGGAAATGATTTAGATGGTTTAAAAGCATGCAATAATAACCGAGAAGTAGCAGTGTAGTGTTAGGAGAGGCTGGACTTTTGACAGACGTGGTGGGTTGTAATTTTTCTACTTAGTTGTGAAATTTAGGCTACGTTCTTTAATATCAAGGTACAGGAGTTGTATCCCATATCTACAAAATGAGATTGAGTTGGATAATCAAAGAAACTCAAATTCTACAAGGCAGAGCACACACTGTACTGTTACTGTTGTATCAACTTCCTCAGAGTCTGGCTCAGGTACTGGACGAGTGTTGTACCTATTAAATTGCCTTTCAGTGTCTCTTCCAGAATTAACTACAGTATTATTAACTTTGCTAGACAAACTTAGATTTATTAGATAAGCTTATATATGGACACACACAATAGAATTGGGTTCTATTTTTCTCAAATCTGAAATACAATTTGTAGTGTAGAGATTAAGCACTTTCCTTCCAAAAGATAATGAGAATTGGTGTCTTTATCCCAATCAAACCTTCTATTTCCAGAAGAACTTAGAACTGTTTTAAATATTATAGTAGTTGTAAGGACCTAAGGGTAAGGAGATGTTTGCTAGTTAAGCCACAGAAAATTATGCGTATGTCATTTTATTCTTTTGTGCAAGTAAACATGACTCCCAAATCCTTAAACCCAAAGATTCATCACAACTTTTACCTCGGTTAACTTTATGAAGAGTGAGCACAGGGCTCACATTGCATCAGAAAAACTTTGAGTAATTTATATACAAGACACCTCTTTTTAAACAATTATAGTTTTAAATTTCTTCAGCAAGCTACTCAGAGCCCTTATTTTTGAAGCTGTCTGTTTGAATTAAATGCTAGGGATAAAAAACAAGTCTGGAGATGAATATGTATACATTTTGTTTTTAGAAAGTCCAGACTTCTCTTTCGCCTTCACTATCAAAAGATGTTAAGATAAATTTAGTGTCCAGTTGAGTTGGGTTGCTTAGTTCTGATGGTCGACAGCTTCTTTCCTGACGTTTTCAGATGGTCTTCTCGCAGCTAGCTCTGCTGTCCAGTCTCATTACCCTCAACTGGTTAAACACAACTTTCCAGGATAACTAGAAATACAGCCCCTGAAATGCTCCATTATGATAGTCACCTTTCTTGTTACTGTGATCAAACATCCGACACAATGCAAATGAAGGAAGAAAAGGTGTATTTAGGTTCACAGTTCGAGGGTCCAGTTTATCCTTGTGGGGAGGTCACAGAACCATGATCTTGAGGTGGCTGCTCACATCACTGTCATACTCAGAAAGCAGAGTGATGAATGTTGCTGTTCACCCTCCTCCCTCTCAAACTTTTGTAGATTTTGCAGAGTCCCTTCGGTGCTGTGGGGGAAGTGTGTTTAGCTGAACCCTCTAAACTGTCAGAGCTAGAGAGGAAGTATCCAAAAGGAGCCAGTGACTCTTGCTGTCACTTGCAGCCATTTTGCTTCCTGCAGAGTCCTATCAGATCAGATGTACTGGGGCTGTCTGCACCTATGGATCTTCCTACATCTTACCAACATTTTATTATGAAAATTTACCTGAGTTGGAACTGACATGAATGCTTCCTCCCTGAGGACTAGCTTTTAAGGTACCACACATTTCCAAACCGGAAAGCAATTAAGAGTCTTACCAAGGTATAATATCTGTGAACCACAATGACCAGCGCGGCTGGATAACATACACATAAAACAAAAATTAATTTCTTGCTGTTCATTTTTAAGAACTTATTTATTTAATTTAGGAGTTTGAATATTTTGCCAGCCTCTATGTAAGTGCAACTTGTGCGTGAAGTGCCTACAGAATCCAGAAGAGGACACCAGATGCCTGGGACTAGAGCTACAGACCTATGCGCCATGATGTGGGTGCTGGGAACCAAACCTGTGTTCTCTACAAGAGCAGCAACTGCTCTTAGTTGCTGAGCTTTTTCTCCTGTCCCTTGTTATCCTTCTTGATATATACAAGTATTATTTTTTTTGACAATTTCAGTCATGTATATACTATATTTTAATAATTTTTACCTCCATTACCTTCTTACTCTTACTGAATTCTTTCTTCCCCCAAAGTTCTTCTATTTTAATATCTGTTTTGGGTTACTTACTTATGTATTTATTTATTGTTACCCATGAGTTTAATTAGGATTGCCCAACTTATCTTTGTCTTTGCAATCTTTTGGAGACAACCACTGTTTAGAATATCATCATCAAAAACCAGTCAAACTGTTTCTAGAACTATAGGCAAGTAGAATAATACAGTAGAGACTTTCACATAAAGCTATTATTTAAATTTAATGTTTTTTGAGATTCTTTTATTTTTTTAGTTTTAAAAATTAAATGGATGAATTTGATAAAGATTGGCTAAATTGTATATAACATGATATTGTGGAATATATGCCTGCTTTTATTCTTATTTCTGGCTATTTATTTATTTATGTATTTGTTATTTATATAGTCTCACAATTGATCTCTTCTTTTGTTGATAAGTACCTGGGATATTTATAGATTTTCACTATTATTAAAATCATTACTGTGATTTCTTGTGCATGTATTTTATGTATATGTAGATTTACTTTTTCAGATAAGTATATAGGAGGAGATGGCATATTATTGAATATGTATGTCTTTACTTTTATAGGAAACCACCACACTATTTACCATAGTAGTCATGCAATATTTTTTTATTCTTTTCACAGTGGGAGAAAACTTCCACTTTTACATATCCTCCATACTAGACCTTATTACCATATTTTTCATATGAGGATTCTTATTTTAGGTGAAGGGAAATTGGAAGAAAACGTTCAACACGTTCTGTGTTGCTGCTCAGGTGGAACTTTGTTCTGGATTCTCAGACACACTACACAAATCTCAGACTTAGAAATAGCCCTATGTTTGTGCCTTTAGTAGACATAACAGTGCTTCAGCATAAACAGGATTTCATTGATTCATTATTATTTCATATGAAATAATATGGGAAAGCAACTCTTTATCAACTTCTCTTCTGTGTAGAGTTCTTAGCACCAGTGTACTAATACTTGAGTACAGACAGTTCTTTACTGTGGGATAGTTAACAGCTGGGCTGACCTCTACCCATTGGCTCTACAGTCCTTACATTAGCATGAAAAACAGTTATTATCAACAGTTGCTGGGGGGAAAGGTGATAAAGATGCCTCTTGTTTAGAGCCAGTGCTGTAGAAAATACACAAAAGGAATGTGTTTATCTTGTGAGAATGAAGAAAACCATACTTGTATCATTGAGAAAAACTACCTTAGGCTCAGTTACTGTGAACATTCTAATACAAAATGTTTGTACATGCCTGACTTTAGTTTTTATGGATGCCACACATAGAACATCCTTAGGAATTTCCAGAGTTCTACGCCCACCCCCCCACAGGGTTTATTTTCTCTTTGAAGCTGCTATTTATTCTGTATTTTAACTCATCACTAATGAACATTATAGGTAAAATTATGTTGCCCTTTGAATTGCACAGTGCCTTGCATTCTTATAAGTTGTCTGTTGAAGTTTTCTTTCTTGGCAACACAAAGGTTCCTTTGAATGTATTAAAATGTGTTTCCAGAGAACAAAGCTAGTTTATATATGGCATGAAGAAATGTTTTATGGCTGGCATTGTGTTAGTCACTACCCCCCAAAAGGCTAAGAGTAAAGGATTTGATAGTATGCTGATGCAAGAATGAAAAATGGCATAGGAGTGTCACAGGGGTACAGTAAGTATCCACCCATTAGATGGCCCAGACTGTGTTTTTGATTCTATGTAAAACTCCAAGATTATTACCTATAATGAATTAGAACATGGTGTCTATACTGATAGCATCTTACAGTCTAATGGAATATCAGGAAAATGCAGAGCAGTTTTATTTGTTTTTATTAAGTTCTTAAATTACTATACAAAATAATAAGATTCTGTGTGTGTGTGTGTGTGTGTGTGTGTGTGTGTGTGTGTGTGTGTGAATGTTCATGTGTACACATTTTCACGTGAAGGTCAGATTTTAGCCTTGGGTGTCATACCTCAGGAACTATCCACATTTGTTTTGAGATACCTCCCTAGGATCTGGGAATCTAGTCTGGCTGGTCAGCAAGCCCCTTCAATCTGCCTATCTTTGCTTTTCTGGGATTACAAGTGTGCTCCATTATGCCTGATTTTTATGAGAGTACTGGGGAATCAAACTCAGGTCGTCAGGCTCTCATGACAAGCACTTGACTAATGGAGCTATGTCTTTATCTCCCTGCTATGACATTTTCATACATATATAATATCATTGTACTACACCTGTCTTGTCTGTTCACCCACTACTTTTCCCTAGCTCCCTCTCTCCCTTTCTTGCTATTCTTGTTCCAACCACTAATAACAGTCTTCTGATTTCATCTGTATTATGTATGTGTGTGAGAGTGTAAATCTAGATTACAAAGAAGTTTTAAAAAATAAGCAACGTTAAAATAGTAAGTATGGAAGTTTTCTCACAATTAGTGTTATTTTTCTTTCTACATATTAATGTGTTCTCATTAAGCAAGGAAGAGAACGAATACTATCATATTTCACTGAAAAGGAAAACTAGTATGTAACATCACACACCTTATGTTTGAACAAGCATTTGACAAACCAAATATCTGCTTTCAAAACTAGTGTGCCATCCACTGCTGCTTTCTAAATTGAGTGATATTTGCATGTAGCACAAATTAGCATATTAACACATAAAACAATTTTGCAAATAACAGGAAAAGACTAGCTGCCTAGTTTAATCTGCTAAGAGGTTGTATAACAAATGTTACTGTTAATGTTATAAGTATAAAGTACAATCACCTGCATTAACCTACCTTATGTTTATGCAAAGTGGAGATAATTGACATGCATTCAAGGGATCATAAGGATTACAGGAGATTACACTAACACCATGTAAACTGTAATTATCACCTCCCATTAATGATAACTTGAGTTAATGTACATGTATTTGTTTCTCTGCTAATTACCTGTAATTGAGGTAATAATCCATGGTATAAATTGGATGTTTCTTTTGTTTAATTCCCTAGGTTCCTCAATATATGTGTTTCTTTTATAGGACAAGCTTTAGGGCCTGTTTATCTTGCTGACTACCGGGAGAGCAAGTTTTCATGCCTTCTGGGGTGAGGGTAACTAGAGGCAGAGCTGGGAATCTTAGCACTTAGGGAGGTCCATTTGTTTAGTTAAAGAGTCAGATGGCCAGTGACTCTTGAGGAACATACACATGGATACATTCTCAAGCTCCACATAAGTAAGCTAATTGTAGGTTATATCATCAACACTACCTTTTTGTGAAAAATATGGTTGTGAAATGTATTTAGTCTCTCTTTGAAATGCAAGTCTCCTGTATCAGGAAGGATTTCTATCTCCAGATTCTATCTGTACATTATTTCTCCTGCAACTAGAACCTTAGTTTTAAAGATCCCATCTATCTCTCTGTGCGTTGATTAGGATAAAATAAATGAATGCATGTGACATGAAGGTGTTAATGATGTGTGGAGCTATCACTTCTCTGAAGATAATATTTTCAAACAATATAAGTGGTCTTGGTTGTAAAGGAAAAACAATGTGTAGCCATTAAAAAGGAATGATGATAAAGATTTTCTATTGATTTAGAAGGAAAATTGGCAGAATAAATGTCAGTTTGTCGTCTTTTCAAATAAACTGGTGAAAAGCATAGTGTTTACATGTCTTGAAAATAAAGTGTCAGCAGGATATTAGTTTAGAGAGACTAATGGCAGGGAAGGTAATTATGATGCCGAGGGTAGAAGGTCTTTGCAGATTATTATCATTTATTCTCTATTATGGGCCAAGTGGGCTACTGCTAATCCTTCAAAAATTTTCTATTTTGAGAGCATTTATTGATGAGGAAGCAGGATTGAAGAAGTTAATTTCCTCATAGAACGTCTCATATCCTGCATATTAGGAAGAAAAAAAATGGCCATGTTCAATTTGTTCAACATCTGTGGTCACTTATGGCACTACAAAACATGATATCTTTTGATAAGAACTGCCTATGACTCAATCGGTTTGAAATTATTTAAGGATATATGCTAGGAAGTTGTAACTTTTTAAGATTTACTGTTTTTGATATTATGTGTATGAGTATGTTGAATCCATGATTGTGTGTGTTCCACATGATTACATGGTATCCATGGAGGCCAAAAGAGGGCATTGGATTTTTGGAACTGAAATTCCAAACAGTTTGTGAGCCACTATGTAGGTGCTGGGAACCAAGCCTGGGTTGTCTGCTAAATCAATCAATGCTCTTAACTACTGAGTCCTCAAAAAGCTTCCTGCTTGAACAATATTCAGGTTTATGTCTCTAATCTATCCTGACGTAGTTCTGGAACATTCACGTATGATCTTGGTGGAAGCTACAGTTCCTTTGATTTTTTTTTCTTTGATAGAGGGAGAAATCACGTCAAGAACATACCTGGAATTGGAAACTGATTATTTTTGTCAAGAGCCTTGAATCTTCTGAGAGTAATGCCAATGTCAGCTGTGAGTTCATTGCTCGCTGTGAGCAGCAGGCAAGACTGCTCCTAAGGTTGTGCTTTTGTTTCCCAGTGCTCAAAGGGAGCCTTGATTTCTGATCATTTTTAAAGGCAAGTTCCCAGGCTTATTTTTTATTCAATCATGCCCACAGACTTCCAATATATTCCCCTTTGTACTTAGGCTAAGCAGGGTCAGTCAGTTCTATTGGTTGTAAGAAGCAAGAACTCTGACTACTATTTAGATGTGAGGAGTGCCTCATCTCTCTGTTTAGAAGAGATGGCTGAAAAAATAGGCAGTAGAATAATAGATAATTTTCAAAAAAGTTAAGATACCATTTTAAAGCAAAACTGATCTATAAACTATTGTCTAAAGTTTTCCAGTTAATTATTAAAACATCAAGAAGACAATTTAATCAAGAGAGTACGGATATTACCCTTAGTAATCTATCTCTCCAAGATATAAAAGCCATCAAAAGAAAAGTTTTCTTAATAGAAAAATTGCATCTTATGTTTTTTTTTGTAAGTTTCAGATGTTCTGGGAGACTTTTTTCTAAAGTTGAATTTGATATTTAGAATTTTAACTTTATTTTCTCCAATATGCTTTTTATCAATTTATCAGCATTACAACTCTATCGGTAACAATAATTTTTGTGTCACAAATAAGTTATTTTTTTAACAAGTAAAAATCTGGATACTTTAAACCAAAGCCATGGCTTTTACACACCATTCCAATCCAACAGGTGTGTTGGGGGAAGGATTTTGGTTTGAGGCTAAGTGATTGCAATGAGGAACCAAAGGAACGTAAAGCAAAACTCTTTGTGACAACGCCTTTCATGACCTTTTTCACAGATGACTTTTGATTCCTGATGTTCATGCTTTACAGAATAATTTCAATACATCATGCCATTTGGGAACTGTTCACAGCTTGCTTAGGAAAGAGATCTTGAAAAATCTTCTTTGGAAGAAAAGAATGTGAGTTTACTTCTTCCAAAGTAAAACCTTTAGGAGTGTATGAAATCCTGTCCTCCTGGGCAAGAGCTGATGGTGAGGTGAACTCTTTTATTCCTGTTGCATTAAAAATGTTTTTTTTTCATCTAACTATCATGAAATTACAGTGCACATTTCTTTAGTTTCATAGGCAGAATACTCTTGCCTTAGACAATACCTTCATTCAGCTACAGGAAACTCTAGTAGCTGTTTTCATGCTAACCCTAAAAGATTTTCAGGGAGCAGAGAGGTCTTCATCAGCTTTCCCTTTCACAGGTATCCTCTGGATCTCTTTTAGGATGGCAGTTAGCACATTAATTCAACATGAAAACATAAGAGAACAAAAAGAAGTGTGTACCCATCTAGAATAAAAATATCTGGATTAATAGGCCATCAAGTAATTAATTAAGTCATAATCAGTAAGTGTGCTTAGTTGAGCTGTGTTAGCTTGATTTCTATGTTCAGTGATATGACCTGTAAACTGACAGTTCATCTAACTGATCATATACTCAGGACATAATAACTGAACAGATACTATAAAAATATTTAATACTAGGCACAGAACTTAAGCAAAAAAAAGGTAAAGGTAAAAACTCTGTTTCTGTGAAGCACACTGGATAACAACCAACACTTTCGTTCAATAAGTATATAGTGTTAGGCCTCTCCTAAAGCAATGCATGCATATATGGTATTAGTATGTAAAATATATGCATATATATCACACACATGTTATCTATATATGGTCCACATTGAGAATTACTTTATGTAATGATGCAGTCAAGACTCTCACTACTTTTGACTTTTGGCACTATACTAAAAGAGCAATAATGCGTAACTTAAGAAAGTTCTTATATAAAAGTGACATCTGGTATACATAGATGACTAATAGGTAATAGATGAGTGATAGATGATGCATTGATATATATATTCTTCATTCTAAAGTTTGGTTCATTCCTTACTGGAAATAATACCAAATAAATACTATAATATTTGCAAATATACTCCCCACTATTAAAAATGTGACTTATAATTTATTTAGTAGACTTCCCCTTTCAAGACATACGTGGCACTAAGGCTCAGAATGTAATAAGCCAAGGTTCTAGGTGCAATCAGTATTCATTTAGGAAATGTCAGGTGATTTCTAATATGAAAGAAAATCTTTAGTTGGAAAGAAATAACTTGTCAAAGAGCAATATAAAGAATGCCTTAGAAACTCGATAATTGGATTTTTTCCTTCTACCTTCTCACATGGATAATTTCATACAATACCCCTTTTATTTGTAGAATAGAAAAGAGGTCTCTTTTTCGCCTGATTGTGTTGACTGCCTACCACCTGTGAACTTTAAATGCATGTCGTTATTTAGTGAGCAACGCTCTTCGTGGCATGTGTTCATTTTTATGTATGAAGAGTCAGTCATAATTTGGAACACGAAATTGAGCCATTCTTTGTATCCTTTTTATACATTTTGTACTCTAATTACTTGAAAACCTAGCTTTAATATTTATTTCTGTTATTTCATTTTGATTCAGCCCAACTAAAAAACCAAATCTCATTTTATACTAACTAGCCTTTTGCTGCGGTAATTACCAAGAAAATACTCTGGTAACACGATTAGCTAGTAAATTTCTCTCTAATCTTCCAAACAGTGTTATCTCTACCTTTTATATAAATGCTTACTGGAAAACCACAAGCCAAAAATATGCTCTTTCAAAGTGACAGAATACTTAATAGCTACTATAGGACCATAAGTAAAATTATGCATATTTGTGAACTATACTCTAGTTGTTACCTAGTCAGAGAAAGGCTTTAATCTTTGGAGAAATGCAGTATATGCATAATAAAGTATAGAGAAAGCAGTAAGTTGCAGGGAAGATTTAAAATTTCTATCACTATATTTTTAGTCTAAAAATGGAGCAAAAATGATTCGGTGACATACAATATGCTAACAATCTGAAGGAAAGGATAAGACCAAATTCTGTGAGCAAATTCCCATGGAAAATAAATAGACAGAGGTAGCATGGAGAAAAGAGTGTCTATCTTAATTCCCATTTTCTCTTCATCGGGTGCAAGGTTATGTAGAAAAACAATCACCATGAAGCTTCTTAAAGATAAGATTCTGAAGATTATTTAAAGGGAGGATTTATTTCCACATCATTAAACCTCATGCTAGATGCTCCTGTGTCTTGAGAAATCAGCATCTCTTGAGACTTAAAGTATCTCACATCTTCTAGTAAGTGGATTTGTCTGCAACATGCACACACAGCAGCAGGCACTAGGAATGGATGTCTTCCACATTTTTTTGTACATCTAAAAGACCTTTGGAGAACATTGATTCTATGAAGGTCAAAACCATTCTGCAGCTTGCTATTGATGTAGAATTTATCAGAAGGAAAGTGCACTGTACACTGAAGGTTGCTAGCCCGTTTTCTTTGAGCCACATCTGTTCAATGGGGCCACAACTGTTCTATCAAATGTTTTATGCAGTGTATATAACCCTGCTTCAGTTATTTTCTTTACTTTGTTGCTTTACTTTTAAAGATCATGAGATTTAATGTTTTAACAATACATTTTTTCTCTTGCAAAACCTTGACAATAATGTTCAAGTTTTTCTTCCCTGAAATCATTGGTGTGCTTAAAGGAATAGTTTTTAAGTGCTCTACAGCACTCCTACCTATTGTATTATATATCCCATTTGTTTTATTCAATCATGGCCCTGTACGTGTTGGCTCTGTGAACTCCTTCTGAATTCAGAGATGACCCTGCAAAAGAATAAAATTATCAAGTGGAGATCAGTGCCTGAAATAGCACATGAGAAGCCTTCTGTAGACAAAGAACATATCTGTACAATAATAAACCAGCACAATTTGGAGTTTTATTGGCGCAGCAATGGGCACCACAAGGAGTCAAAGATGACAATATTCATGAGACACTTTATATCATATCCTATAGCTGTCATGCAACCAGATAAATGTCATGGGCAAAAATTGAAATTATAGCTATGAATACTTCACTGCACCCACACCGAAGAGAAAAACAGGCTGCTTTTATAAAAACCTTGTTTACTGTGAAATCAGTTACCTTTGATTTTTAGAAAATACGACTAAACCATGCCAATGCGTACATATAAAAACTAACAAGCTGACATATTAAGTCAAAGTCTTACTGCCCTGTAGCATCACAGAGTTGAAGATTAAAATTAAAATTTAAGGCCAATTATTAAAAAATATATAAATTACCGCAGCGTAGTACTCTAGCGTGTATATATTCCATACTTTCTTCATCCATTCTTCCATTGAAGGGCATCTAGGTTGTTTTCAGGTTCTGGCTATTACAAATAATGCTGCTATGAACATAGTTGAACAAATGCTTTTGTCATATGATTGAGCATCTCTTGGGTATATTCCCAAGAGTGGTATTGCTGGGTCCAGGGGTAAGATGATCCCGAATTTCCTGAGAAACCGAAACACTGACTTCCACAGTGGTTGCACAAGATTGCATTCCCACCAGCAATGGATGAGGGTACCCTTTCCTCCACAGCCTCTCCAGCAAAGGTTATCCTTGGTGTTTTTGACTTTAGCCATTCTGACAGGTGTAAGATGATATCTCAAAGTTGTTTTGATTTGCATTTCCCTGATTGCTAAGGAAGTTGAGCACGACCTTAAGTGTCTTTTGGCCATTTGAACTTCTTCTGTTGAGAATTCTTCTCGAATTTTGCATGCAAATGGATGGAAATAGAAAACACTATCCTGAGTGAGGTGTCCCAGACCCAAAAAGATGAATATGGGATGTACTCACTCATAATTGGTTTCTAGCCATAAATAAGGGCCACGGAGTCTACAATAGGTGAACCTAAAGAAGCTAAGTAAGAAGGTGAACCCAAGGAAAAACATACAGTTATCCTGTTGGCTAAGGGAAGTAGACCAAATTGCCGGGGAGAAAATGGGATCTTGGGGGTGGGGTGGGATGGGGGTAAGGGGAGATAGGGAGAGAAAAGGTAGAAGGGAAGGAGGGGGGACCTGGGGAAACAGGAGAATTGGGATAAAGGAAAGGTGGATAGGGGAGCACGGAACCACAATTCTTAGTTAAGGGAGCCACTTTAGGGTGGGCAAGAGACTTGACCCTAGAGGGGCTCCCAAGTGCCCAAGATGAGGTTCCCAGTTAGTTCCTTGGGCAGCTGAGGATTGGGAACCTGAAATGACCCTATCCTAGAGCAATACTGACGAATATCTTGCATATCATCATAGAATCTTCATCTGGTGATGGATAGAGATAGAGACAGAGACCCACACAGGAGCACTGGTCTGAGCTCCCAAGGTCCCAATGAGGAGCAGAAGGAGGGAGAACATGAGCAAAGTAGTCGGGACCACGAGGCGTGCATCCACCCACTGAGACAGTGGAGCTGATCTACGGGGAGCTCACCAAGGCCAGCTGGACTGTGACCGAAAAAGCATGGGATAAAACCGGACTCTCTGAACATTGCGAACAATGAGGGCTGATGAGACACCAAGGACAATGGCAGGGGGTTTTGATCCTACTTAATGTGCTGGCTTTGTGGGAGCCTAGCCAGTTTGGATGTTCACCTTCCTAGATATGGACGGAGGGGGGAGGACCTAGGACTTACCACAGGCAGGGAACCCGGACTGTTCTGTGAACTGGAGAGGGAGGGGGAGAGGAGTGGGGGGAGGGGGAGAAGGGTGGGAGGAGGGAGAGAAGGGTGGGAGGAGGGGGAGGGAAATGGGAGGCTGGGAGGAGGTGGAAACTTGTTTATTTTTTTTTTGTTTTTTTTTCTTCTTTTCTCAATAAAAAAAAAGAAAAAAAATATATAAATTAAAACATTTCCTCAAGTAGAGCCTTAAACTTATTTCATAGAGTTCCTACTCTCATGTTTCATTGTGTACTATTTTCAGCTTTCCTAGAAGGTATATATCAGGAAACAGAGGAGGAAAACATTAGGAGGTTTGTAGGAGAAAGTAAAAGGTAGAAAATTACTCACTTATCATCCAGAAGGAGGTGACGTTGTACCTGCAGGGGGTGCCATAGAGCTTTAACTTCTTTAATCAGGACACACAAACAAAATAGTCTTAAATCCACACAAAACTCTTGACTGTTTAGCTCTCAAGTTATGATTTCCGCTACTGTTACCCCCTACAGAATAGGCTAGCTGTTTGGGCTAATAGACAGTGGCCAATCAGAAGAGAAGGAATGAAAATAATTTAATCATTTTTAATTAATTAATTGAATAATATAGAACTATTATTGTCTTGTTTCTCTGAACAAAAAAGGAGAATTTAAAATGTTACAGTATCTGTACCAATTAGAATAGTTTCATACATTGAAATAGTTTTGCCAGTAGGCAGACTGGACTCAGGTGATCCCTGACACTCCTGCATTCAGAGATCCAAATATTTTACATTCAAGTCAGTTTGCAGCAGATTAACCATGACAACATTATGTTCCTTGCAGCATGTAAGTTTAATGAATACTGAAGTGAGGGAATTTTTCCTTAAATATTAAGATTTCTGAAAGTTTATTACACTTAAAATTTGTTCCTTTTAATAAATTATTCATTTATTTCCTAATTAAACAAACTTGGTTGAGCACATTTACAAGTTACTGGGGTATTTTCCTATGAGAAGACAGAGTATCTGACCTCAGGAAACTATACGATTTAAGCAAAATGTATAGTTGGTGCTTTGGAAGTATCTCAGTTGAAATATCCTAAGATCATGCTGTATAGATTAAGCAGAAAGATATAATTGACTTGATTATTAATCAAAGTTCTATCCATTATTATGTTCCTTAAGCTATATCCTGCAAAATCATCTTAAATTTACTATCCTTAATGCTTCTTGGATAAAATAAAAATTTAAGCAGGGTTTTGAATGTATGAACTTTATCTCCAGATTCCAAGCATTTGAATATATTTTTCCATTATTTCTAATATGGTATCCTTACCCTGGGTAAACGGTATGCTGGAATATTAAACGAGAAAGACTATCAAGGAAGAGGCCTAAGATATGGTTCCAAAGTACTTTATTCTTGTTACTGTAGGCAGTAATTGATAAACAGCACCCACACTGTATCATTTATTTTAAAATCATTAACTTTTTAATGATTTTAATTTTAATAAAAGTGGCCAGTTCACAAGATATATTATTAACTCTGCTTTATGAGTGCTTAGAGAGAGTCTGTGTGATAAGGTTAGTGAGATGGCTCAACAGGATCAGGCACTTGTTGTCAAGCTTAGGATTTGAGGTCAGTCTCTGTGGATTGACCCAAATTGTGGAAGGGAGAATGTATTTTTCTGGGTCTTTGATTGACAGCGGCCTCTCTCACTCTATTGGCATAAGCCCCGACCTTGTGTTTTTCTGTACTCAGTGAAAGGCAAGAGAAATGTTGCGTGTCATTTTAAAGGAGAGCATTCCATAGGCTGCATGTGGTTTGTATACACTGTTCCCTTTGTCATAGCAATGCCACTCCCTCTCTGATGATCGCTCTTACAATGTGGATACAAAAATGAATCAAAATCAAATTGGGTAAGTAATTGAAATTGAAATGGGTCAGATATAAAGCCTTTTGTCGAAACATATTAAGATTTTAAGAGAGATAATTACAGCAGCGTATTGAAACTGGTTAATAAACATTTTTTGCCTCAAAAACAAAAGACTTTTACATGGCTACATTTGGATGTGTTTGTCTTGGTAGAACCATTTCCTAATGGATAATGTCTATGTCTATGTGAATTTATTAATAAAATTTGTCTAAAATATCCCAGCATTGTATTAAAGATACTTATCTAATAGAATAAAAATGATTCATACTTTCTAGACAAAGGGTTAATTAATGATAAGAATACTCATTACATAGAATAATCTTAGGAATATAAAGACATTTTCATTTTTTTCTGAGGGGAAATAAAGCCTTCATTTTTAAAATTGAAATAGCTTAAAGACAATGTGATTAATTTTGCAATTGTTTGTATTGATGCTTGTCATAAATTGGCAGGCAGTTTCCTTTCCCTCTTCTATGACTGTTCTATTCCTCTTTGAAGAGACAAACTGACATTCTACATGACCTTTAAATATAATGAGAAAGCATTTCAGTAGGTTGAATGACAGCTGTAAATAGAATAGCTCAGCAAAAATAAATCTAAACACCATGAATAAAAATTCCACAATTTTGCTTGGCTGATCAATAATTCTGACCTACCCTTCCCATATACATCCTCCTCGAGTCTGGGGTATGAATCTGGAGAGACGATTCCAAAAAGTAATGAGTTTGTCGTAAGTAAGAGTAAACAGAGCATTTAGAATACAAATTAATAAAAGAGATTTAGGGCTTGGAAAAGAAATGAGTACGAAGTTGCTCTAACAGATGCCTGTGAAAATCATGTATACCTTCTAGCCCATCCTTTTGGATGGAAGTCAAACAAACAAACAAATAGTGAATTGTTTTATATATGGATTAAGTCTGAAAACTTCACCTCTCTGACTCTCAAATCTTTTTAAAGAAGGGTGATAAAATGAATTATTCACCAAGAAAAGAAAACTGTAGTAATCAATTATTTGGTTTATAGGTGACATTGCTTATGATACCAAGATTACATGTTTGCATTTGCTAGGAAAGTTGTGAATACCATGTTTAATAAGAATTTGTATTAGCAGATTATGCTGGCTTAACTAAGAGATAGGTTAAAAACAGCATCCTTAGCTCAGAATTACAAAATTTCCATCTTTTTGGGGGACTCTACAGTTGGGACTGGGAAGACCTTATCACAAGAGAAGCAGGAATTGTTTCTTGTTTTGTAAACTATTCTTTCTCTAGACTCCAACAGAATCAGCAACAAATATTTGTCACCCAATAAATGTTCACTGAATAAATGCATGTGAAAACCTTTTAGGACATAAAGCGCAACATAGAGAGAAGCCATTGAAGCCTTACAATTGTGAATTCTAATCACAATGTTAAAGCAAGTTTAAGTAGATATTGCTCCACAGGTCTTCAACAATACAGATGACAATAGAGAGGCTTGTCAGTTCGTTTTCTACTGGTGTACACAATTAAGAAGCTACAGAGAAGATTGATCTTCCTCGGAAAGTTAGGATAAGCAGGCCCTGTCACTCAAGTATGATCCGTCATCCATCTAGATGTCAGAGTTTTTTTTTTTATTTCTTTTTAAAATTACTTAAAAAAAAATCCAAATTCCCACTTTCTCCCCTCCTTCCCCTCTTTCCCACTCTCCTCCAGTCTTAAGAGAGGTCAAGGAACTCTGCCCTGTGGAAAGTCCAAGGCCCTCCCTACTACATCTAGGTTAACCAAGATATACATCCAAAGAGAATAGGATCACAAAAAGCCAGTATATGCAGTAAAGACAAATCTCAGTGACATTGTCATTGGCCACACAATCTGCTCCAACAGTCAACCACATTCAGAGGGACTAGTTTAATCCCATGATAGTTTATTCCCAGTCCAGTTGGAATTGGTGAGCTCCCATTAGCTCAAGCACATTGTCTCAGTGGGTAAACCCCTCATGGTCTTGACCTCCTTGCTCAGAATCTCACTCCTTTCACTCTTTGACTGGAATTTAAGAGCTCAGTCTAGTGCTCTGATGTGGGTCTTTGCCTCTGTTTCCATCTGCTATTGGATTAAGGTTCTATGGTGATATTTAAGATAATCAAAAGTCTGACTACAGGGCAAGGACAGTTCAGGCACCCTCTCCTCTATTGCTTAGGGTCTTAGCTGGGGTCATCCTTGTGGATTCCTGGAAATTTTTCTAGAGCCAGGTTTCTCGCTAACCTCAAAAAAAGCTCCCTCAATCAAGATATCTCTTTACTTGCTCTCATATCTGTCCTTCCTCAATCTCAATTATCCATTCCCTCAAGCTCTCCCAAACTTTTCTCTTCTTCCCCATCTCCCCTTCTATCTACCCCCTGATGCCATGCTCCCAAATGTTGTCAGGAGATCTTGTCTGCTTCCAATTTCCAGGTGAATCTATATACGTTGACAGAGATTTCTGTCTTGCCCGGTTCCTGCAATCTTTAAGTTCCAAAGAAATCACACAGAGTTCTACATTAACTATAAACTGATTGGCCCATTAGCTGAGGGTTTTTAATAACTCTTATAACTTATATTAGCCCATTATTCTTATCTGCATTAGTCATGTGGCTTGGTACCTTTTTTGGTGAGGCAGTCACATCTTGCTTGTTCTGTGGTTGGATCAGGACTGCAGAGGAATGGGCTTCCTTCTTCCCAGAATTCTCCTGTTCTCATTGACCCACCTTCCTGTCTGGTTATCCCACATATACTTTCTGCCTGGCTACTGGCCAATTAGCATTTATTTAAAATATAGTTGACAGAATACAGACCATTGTCCCATATCATATATATGTTTTTCTTTGGGTTCACCTTATTAGTTAGCTTCTCTAGGATCATGAACAACAGGCTCAATGTCCTTTGTTTATGGCTAGAATTCATTTATGAGTGAGTACATACCATATCCACTTTTTTGGGTATGGGTTACCTCATTCACGATAGTGTTTTCTATTTCCATCCATTTGCATGCAAAATTCAAGATGTCATTGTTTTTTACTGCTCAGTAGTACTCTAATGTGTAGATGTGCCATAATTTCTTTATCCAATCTTCCATTGAAGGGCATCTAGGTTGTTCTGGCTATTACAAATAATGCTGCTATGAACATAGCTAAACAAATATTTTTGTAGTATGATTGAGCATCTTTTGGGTATATGCCCAAGAGTGGTATTGCTGGATCCTGAGGTAGGTAGATTCCCAATGTTCTGAGAAAGTGCCACACTCATTTCCAAAGTGGTTGCACAAGTTTGCATTCCCACCAGCAATGGATGAGTGTTCCCCTTACTCCACATCCACTCCAGGATAAGCTATCATTAGTGGTTTTGATTTTAGCCATTCTGACAGGTGTAAGATGATATCTTAGGGTTGTTTTGATTTGCATTTCCCTGAGAGCTAAGGAAGTTGAACATGTTCTTAAGTATTTTTTGATCATTTGAAATTCTTCTGTTGAGAAATCTCTGTTTAGTTCAGTTTTTAATTGGGTTATTTAGATTTTAATGTCTAATTTCTTTAGTTATTTATATATTTTGTAGATCAGTCCTTTGTCTGAGGTGGGGTTGGTGAAGATCTTCTCCCATTCAGTAGGTTGCCTTTTTGTCTTAATGACTGTGTCCTTTGCTCTACAGAAGTTTCTCAGTTTCAGGAGGCCCCATTTATTGTTGCTCTTATTGTCTGTGCTACTGGGGTTATACTTAGGAAGTAGTCTCATGTGCCCATGCATTGAAGGCTACTTCCCAATTCTCCTCTATCAGGTTCAGTGTGGTCGTGTTTATATTGAGGTCTTTAATCCATTTGGACTTGAGTTTTGTGCATGGTGATAGATATGGATCTATTTTCATTCTTCTAAAGATTGACATCCAGTTATGCCAGCACCATTTGTTAAAGATGCTTTCTTTCTTCCATTGTATAATTTTAGCCTCTTTGTCAAAAAACAGGTGTTCGTAGGTTTTGTTTTTTTTTTTTTTTTACAAAGCTGTTTTCATTACTATAGCTCTGTAATAGAGTTTGATCTCAGGGATGGTAATGCCCCTGTAAGTTCCTTTATTGTATACGATTG
Organism: Microtus oregoni; assembly: GCF_018167655.1. NCBI lineage: Eukaryota > Metazoa > Chordata > Mammalia > Rodentia > Cricetidae > Microtus > Microtus oregoni. Next base: position 16,033,040 of record NW_024543082.1, read on the forward strand.
TTTTGGCTATCCTGGAGTTTTTGTTTTTCCACATGAAGTTGATTATTGTTATTTCAAGGTCTGTGAAGAATTTTGTTGGGATTTTGATGGGGATTGCATTGAATGTATAGATTGCTTTTGGTAGGATTGCCATTTTTACTATGTTGATCATTCCTATACAAGAGCATGGAAGATCCTTCCATTTTCTGGTATTGTCTTCAATTTCTTTCTTCCAAGACTTAAAGTTCTTGTCAAATAGGTTTTTCCCCTTTTCGGTTAGTGTTACCCCAAGATATTTTATGTGATATGTGACTATTGTGAAAGGTGGTATTTCTCTGATTTCCCTCTCAGCTTCTTTATCCTTTGTGTATAGGAAAGCTACTGATATTTTTGAGTTGATCTTGTATCCTGCCACATCACTGAAGGCATTTAACAGCTGTAGGAATTCTCTGGTAAGGGTTTTTGGAGTCACTTATGTATACTATCATATCATCTGAAAATAACAAAAGCTTGACTTCTTCCTTTCGAATTTGAATCCCCTTTATCTCCTTTTGTTGTCTTATTGCTATTGCTAGAACCTCAAGCACTATGTTGAAGAGATATGGAGAGAGTGGACAGCCATGTCTTGATCCTGATTTTAGTGGAATTGCTTTGAGTTTACCTCCACTTAATTTGATCTCAGCTGCATATTGCTTTTATTATATTTAGTTATGATCTGTACATCTGTAATTTTTTATGCCTTTATCATGTAGGGGCTTTGAATTTTGTCAAATGCTTTTTCAGCACCCAATGAAATGATCATACGGTTTTTTTCTTTCAGTTTATTTCTATAATGGATTACATTGATAGATTTTCATATGTTGAACCAGCCTTGCATATCTGAGATGAAGCCTACTTGATCATAACAGATGATTTATTTTGATGCGTTCTTGGATTTGATTTGCCAGTATTTTATTGAGAATTTTTGCATTGATGTTCATGAGTGAGATTGGTCTATAATTCTCATTCTTGGTTGAATATTTATGTGGTTTTGGTATCAGAATAACCATAGCCTCATAAAAAGTGTTTGTCAATGACACTTCTGTTTCTATTTTTGTTTCTTTTTTTTTATTGAGAAAAGGAGAAAAAAAACCAAGTTTCCACCTCCTCCCAGCCTCCCATTTCCCTCCCCCTCCTCCCACCCTTCTCCCCCTCCTCCCACCCTTCTCCCCCTCCCCCCACTCCTCTCCCCTTCCCTCTCCAGTCCAAAGAGCAGTCAGGGTTTTCTGCCCTGTGGTAAGTCCTAGGTCCTCTGTTTCTATTATGTGGAACACTTTGACAAGTATAGGTATTAGCTCTTGGAAGTTCTGGTAGAATTCTGCACTATAACCATCTGGCCCTGGGCTTTTTTTTGGTTGGGAGGTTTTTGATGACATCTTCTATTTCCTCGTGACTTATAGGTCTATTTAGATTGCTCACCTGGTCACGATTTAATTTTGGTATATGGTGTCTATCTAAAAATTGTCCGTTTCTTTTACATTTTCCAATTTTGTAAAGTACAGGCTTTTGTAGTAAGACCTAATGATTCTCTGAATTTCCTCATTGTCTGTTGTTATGTCCCCCTTTTCATTTATAATTTTGTTTATTTGGATATTCTCTCTCTGTCCTTTGATTTGTTTGGATAAGGGTTTGTCAATACTGTTGATTTTCTCAAAAAAGCAGCACGTTGTTTCATTGATTCGTTTTATTATTTTCTGTATTTCAATTTTATTGATTTGAGCCCTCAGTTTGATTATTTTCAGTCTTCTATTCCTCCTGGGTGAGTCTGCTTCTTTTTTTTTTCTAGAGTTTTCAGGTGTGTTTTTAAGTCACTAATGTGAACTTTCTCCATATTCTTTATGTGGGCACTTAGTGCAACAAATTCTCCTCTTAGCACTGCTTTCATAGTGTCCCTTAAGTTTGGATGGTTCGGATATATTGTACCTTTATTTTCATTGAGTTCAAAGAAAACTTTGATTTCTTTCTTTATTTCTTCCTTGCCTCAGGGGTGGCTCAGTAGTTGACTGTTTAGATTCCATGAGTTTGTGGGCTTTCTGGGGATAGTATTGTTGTTAAATTCTAACTTTACTCCATGGTGATCCAATAAGACACAGGTGTTCACTACATTGTTTTTGTATTTGTGGATGTTTGCTTTGTTAGGAAGAATGTGATCAATTTTTGAGAAGGTTCCATGAGGTGCTGAGAAGAAGATGTACTTTTTTCTATTTGGGTAGAATGTTCTGTAGATGTCTGTTAAGTCCATTTGTTTCATTACATCTGTTATTTCTCTTATTTCTCTGTTAAGTTTCTGTCTGACTGACCTGTCCATTGGTGAGAGAGGAGTGTTGAAGTCTCCTACTATTAGTGTTTGGGGTTTAATGTGTGATTTAAATTTTAGTGATGTTTCTTTTACATATGTGGGTGCTCTTATATTAGGGGTGTAGATATTCAGGATTGAGAATTCATCTTGATGAATTGTTCCTGTTATGAGTATAGTGTTCTACTCCATCTCTTCTGATTCACTTTAGTTTGAAATCAATTTTGTTAGATATTAGTATAGCTACACCCATTTGTTTCTTAGGTCCATTTGATTGGAAAACCTTTTCCCAACCCTTTACTCTGAGTTAGTGCCTGTCTTTAAGGTTGAGGTGTGTTTCTTGTAAACAGCAGAATGCTGGATCCTGTTTTTGTATCCATTCTCTTAACCCGTGTCTTCTTCTAGGTGAATTGAGTCCATTGATAATAAGTGATATAAATGACCAGTGGTTGTTAACTCAGGTTATTTTTTGGTGGCAGTGTTTGTGTGTTTCCCTTTTTTGAGTTGAGTTGGTTGAGGGTTATCAGATGTCTAAGTTATTGTGGGTGTTGTTAGCTTCCATGGTTTGAGGTTTTCATTCTAGTACTTTCTGTAAGGCTGGGCTTGTGGATACATATTGTTTAAATCTGTTTTTGTCATGGAATACCTTGTTTTCTCCATCAATGGTGAAAGAAAGCTTATCTGGGTATAGTAGTCTGGGCTTGCATTCAAGGTCTTTTAGTGTCTGCAGCACATCTATCTAAGACCTTCTGGCTTTCATGGTTTCTTTTGAGAAGTTGGTTGTAATTTTGATAGGTTTACCTTTATATGTTACTTGACCTTTTTCTTGTGCAGCTCTTAATATTCTTTCTTAATCTGTATGGTTTTTGTTTTGATTATTTTATGGCTAGGGTGTTTTTTTTTTGGATCCAGCATACTTGGTATTCTGTAAACTTGTACCTTCATAGGGATATCCTTCTTTAGGTTGAAAAAGTTTTATTCTATAATTTTGTTGAATATATTTTCTGTGCCTTTCAGCTGGAGTTCTCCTTTTTCTACCCCTATTTTTCTTATATTTGGTCTTTTCATGGTGTCCCAGAATTAATGAATGTTTTCTGTTTAGAATTTGTTGGATTTAATGTTTTCTTTGACCAGTGAGTCTACTTCCTCTACAGTATCTTAAGTGCCTGAGATTCTTTCTTCTATCTCTTGTATTCTGTTGGTTATACTCATCTCTGAAGTTCCTGTTTGCTTACCCAGATTTTTCATATCCAGCTTTCCCTCAGTTTATGTTTTCTTTAATACCTCCATTTCAGTCTTCAAGTCTTTAACTTTTTCCATTGCCTGTTTGATTGCTTTTTCTTGGTTTCCATGGGTATCTTTGAGGGATTTATTACCTTCTAAGTTTTTGTTTGTCTTCTCTTCCATTTTTCAAGGGAGTTTTTTACTTCCTCTTTTAAGGTCTTCATTATTTTTATAAAGTTACATTTAAAGTTGTTTTGTTTTACTTCTTCTGGGTTAGGATAATCAAGTCTTCCTGTTGTGTGTCTGCTGGATTCTGGTATTATCATGTTGCTTTTTAGGATGTTGGAGGAATTCATGCATTGGCACCTACCATCTCCTCCTTCAACGAGGCCAGTATTGTCTTGGTGTTTTGGTCTGATCTTTTGCTGTGGCTGTTTGAGTACTTGGAAGTTTTTCTTGGTCTTTCCTCTCTTAGGTCCCCTCAGTATTGGAGCAAGCTCTTTTGCAGGGTTTTCTCTGGTCCCCTCAGCACTGGAGCAGGCTGTGTTGCAAAGTTCCAAGGACCTTGCAGGTGAAAGGGCAGGCCTGGGGGCAGAGTGGTGTTTCCAGTGCCATTGACTCACCTCTCAGGTCCCTCCAGCACTATAGCAGTCTGTGTTGCATGCAGGGTTCCCAGAACCTCACAGGTGAAAGGGTGGGCTTGGGGGCAGGATGGGTTTTGGGAAAGAAAGCACAGCCCCAGGAACACTCTCTGCTGGCTCTCTGGTTCCCTCACACTGCATGTCAGAGGTTTTACTGCACAGTTACAGTTTCCTATGGGAGTTACACAATAACACTTTATAAAGGTTATTAAATATAATGACCAATACCATAGTTTACTTATTACTCCCCTGGCTTAACTCAAAACATCATGAATCTTGGCAAATTGTATTCTTTAAAGATTAATCGATATTGATAAATAAAAATCACATGGATTTTTCATATGTAGTATGTTTTTGGAAACACGTACACAGTTTGAAATTACTGGCCTCTTATTTACAAACATTTACCTCTCTCTGCCTCTGCCTTCCAAGTGCTGGAATTAAAGACATTTACTACCAAGCCTGGCTTTAATTTTGATTTCTAAGATATGATAATATTATACTTTGTGCATACAGGTATATTTATACATTACATAATTTTCTAATTCATTTTTGGGCTGTCGATTCTATGGGCGTATATCTTCTTATAGCAACAACATTGTATTTTGATTACTATAGCTTTGTAGTCATGTATTGTGATATATAAATTTTTTTCTTCAGACTTGTTTAGTGGATCTTGCAGGAGAATACAGCAATTTCTCTGTTGCATAAGGTTTTTAATACAGGGTGCAACTTCAGGAAGAACATAAATGAATCAGTGGGAGAGAAGAGGACAGTGTCCACACAGCCAGCTCAGATTAGCTTGGCAATCAGTGGGGTGACAGATGTCCCAGACAAGTCATTCCAACAGCCTCAATTTTCTTCTTTTTGAATAAGATATTTCCATTTTTTTAACATTGTGGTTCCATATGATTTTTATTGTTTCATCAACTATAATTCATAGTTTAACAGAATGTATTTGTGGAGAAAGACATTTTAACAAACAATTTGTTTTAGAATATGTATATTTTAAACATTAGTCATTTTAATTTCTCTTATCATGTTTTATAATTTTCGATTTATAGATTTTTCACCTCTATAAGTTTATTCATGAGTATTTAATTGATTTTATAACTATTATAAGCAAGATTATTCTCTTGAATCATACATTACTATTGAATAGAACCAATGCTGGATGATTTCTATAAATTAATATTATACTTTGTAACTATTTACTCAGTTTTATCTTGGTGACACTTTTTTTCAATGTGTATACATTATTTGTGCATATATACACACATAAATACATATATGAGATATATATTTTATGTGTGGTTATATATATATCTTTATGAATACTATATATAATTATATTTATAATATATATTCTCATGTATGTGTTTAATCATGCCAGTTGCAAACACAGAGAACTAAATTCTTTTCCAGTTTTTGATTCTTTTTAAACTCAACTTGCAATTTTTACTCTGAAACACTTGTGACTATCATTATTTTTTGCAAGGGAGATTTATCTTCATGATACATTTAAAAATTATTTCTGTATGCTCCTCTGATGGTAAAGGTTTTCCTGATACTCACTTTAAGTTTTCCTTTTTCCCTCTATTTTCATTTTGTTCTTTAATTGTGTCAGATCTCTATCTCTGAAATCAGTCACAGACCAATGTTGCTGAGGCTCATTTTTCTTCATTTTATGCTCAGGATTTCATAGACGTAAGATAGAGAATTCTTTACCATAGGGAGAAATTCCCTCAGGTCTTAAATTTAAACTGTGTTTCTTGGCATCTGTTTCTTTCCCCTTAAAATTCACTCTTTCAAACTTCGTTGTTCTAACATACATCTGCGGTAGCAAATGACATTTGACCATCACCCAAATAGACTATATTAATTAGGATATTGTCAAGAACCATGATTTCAGGGAAACATAGTATTGTTGCATATAAAACATCCACAGAGGGTAGTTCTAGTGTTGGCTGATTTAGTGACATGATGATTCATCAGAAATTATGAATTCTTTCCTATTTGCTGTCTCCCATCTTTATCGTGATATTTTTTTTCTCTTCATGGTCTCAGGTTGGCTGACTCAGCTCTGAATTGTATTTGCCAGCAAAAGGGAGAGGGTCTGCAGATATTGCAAAGGTGTTTCTTTAGCTCATGAAGCTGTCAACTTTCCTGGAATTCTTAAGACTTGTCCTTCTGAAGTACACTGTCCAGAATTGCATCTCAGGTCATTGTCGATCCTTTGGTTTGAGGGAGGGAGAGAGAGAGAGAAAGAGAGAGAGAGAGAGAGAGAGAGAGAGAGAGAGAGAGAGCAATACCTCACTCATTGTTTAGTGAGAACACCATGGCTCCTTAGATGACTTAACCCAAGAATGTTGAACACAATTAGATAAATATGTAGTTGAATAATAGGTGGTGGGTATAAATTTTTCTCTTCTATGGAGACATGTTGTCCTTTGTAATTACTGTATTCTTGACCTGTTCCCTCTTCAGGTGAGTTACAACTCAATGGCTAAGAACCTCTTCCTAATTCATGATCCCTGCAAAACTTTATTTGGTGCACTATATATAGAGAGTTAGATGTTTCTTTTACCATGAAAGCTACTTGTTCATATTTCTTTTAAACCATGTCACAAACTCTATTGCACTATATATTTAGAAATTAATTCAGGCAAATAAATTCAAAATGTTTTTGTCTTGTACTGTACTTAGGCCCACATTAGAAGAAATATAGAAAAGCCAACAGAGGAGTTAAACTTTTTTTTTTCTATACAGGCTCTCACTATGAAGCACTAGCTGTCCTGACACTCACTGTTCAAAGTAGGCTAGCCACAAATTCACAAAGTGAATTCACCTGCATGTGCCACTACCCTCAGCTGGAGACAAATTTTTTAAATGAAAGTTTAAAATCCAGAAGATAAAAGAGGAAATGTATCCTGCCCCAATGCAAAATATCAACGGATGTGATTACCTAAAGAGACTTTTCTCTCAGATCCGCTGAGGGTGATTTCTCTCTGTAGAGTAACTGACACCTAGTCTTAATCTGGGGTGATCTGAAGGACTAGAGGAGACAGTGAAAAAGAATTGCAAGACAAGAGACAAAATGGGTGGCCACAGAGTTACCTACTTAGATACATAATTAGGAAGTACAAGCAGACTCACTATCTTGTCATATACATTTTGAGGAAAATGATAGCAGGAGAGGGAATGACAGCAGCAAACAAGAGATGAATTGGGATCAGTACTTTGTGATTAGGAATATTTCAACAGCTTTTTATTGAGAGCTAGTTAGTTCATTTTGCATGTCTGCAAGGGAACACATCTCTCAACCAACAAATGCACCATGAGCTCTCACTGGATTTATGATGGTAAAGTCTTTTATCGGCAAATTAGAGACCCTCAGCAGACTAAATTGATTTAAAATGACCAACTTTCTCTTTTACTTTAAAAATAATAGGAAATTCGAAATGGATCTGTCTCCCTATGAGCATTTTTCATCCTTTTATTGTCTCTTTGGGGAAGTTAATGCTTTTGGACTACTGCCTGCTGCCTTGGCCTCACCTCCTAAGTGGATATTTGGTGGTAGCAGTGCACCCTCATAAAGGCAGAAGGCTGATTACATTTCCATTAAAGACCAGAGCCAAGTCAGCCTGCTAACTTCCCTGCCAATAGCAGTTATATTTTTAATACACCCAGTTCAGTGTGAAGAACCACCTTTCTTTATAGAGAACAAATAGACCGCATAAAAAATTTAAGATTATAATAGAGAAATAGAATTTTTCTTTTTATATTTGTATGTTATAAAATAGTCGTTTGCCTTTCTTTATCACAAGTTACCTATTGTCTGGTTTTTAGCAGACTTTTATGCTGCCTTTTTCTGATTCTATCTGTTCACTGCAGATATCAGTGAATTAACCGAACAAATGTACATGTCACAATTGTAGTCATTCATGCATCAAACCGCTGTAACATGTCCATTATGTCTAATACATGTTGTTAAGTATTAGAACTTCTAAAATGAATGTGGCACAACCACTGCCTTCAAAAAGCTTGACAATCTTCGTCTGTCCATGTTGAACACATTCTGAGAATAAATTTTAGAAACCCTGTGAAGGGAACAAACATTCTCATAGTATTATGTAGTACAACAAACAAAAATGGCCACAAAAGGTTCTAGGATTCATATTATCCCCAGTTGGCTTAAATGCTAATGGTCTCTATAGCAATCAGTGCTAAAATTACATTGCTTTTCTCTTTTAAGTTCTTCCCATTTTTATGAAATAAATATTTGTGCTCCATCCAATATTCATTTGAACGTGTCAAAACTTCCAAAATGATGGTGTTTAGAGATGGGATTTAGGAAAGATATTGGGTTTGGATGATGCCATAAAGGCAATGCATACTTCCAACATCACATTTGCAAAATAAGGTCATGTGATCACATAGAAAGAAGGTAGGTATCTCAAAAGTAGGAAGAGAGATATTAGCAGAATACAGAGGCACAGGGACACTGGCCTCAGATATACAGGCTTTATATCACTATGGAAATAAATTTCTATTATGTAAGCCACAAAAATAGATCATGGGAGTATAAGGTGACTAATATATCCATCTGATTGTAGGTACTATATTTTAATACTTGTTTAATACCTACCATGGTGCTGAAAGGTGGCTATTGTCTTTATTCTATTGGTTCATACATTGAGGTTAAGGCACTGAAGTTATTTGCTTCTGGTGATATACCTAATGTAAGTGACAAGTCAGAATTGATGTCCATTTCCATGTGATCTCTACTAACCAATGGCACCTTTCAATGGTGTGGATTTACTAATCTCTGTTCTTGGAATGACAAAATATTCTACTCAGATGCTGATAGTCTATGTCAGCATTTCTTTTTTTTTTTCAACTCAATTTAGCAACAATAGTACAAAAACAATTTCCCTTGTTTTAAAGTATTTCATTGCTTGACAGTAATCTATCATACACACAATGAAATCAGGAGCTCCAGGGGCATAATCTTCCTCACTTATTGCTTAATTTTACAATGTAAAGCAATGTAATATAGCAGTTGTCTGACAAGGTATGCTAGCACGTCCATCCTCTGACGACTGGCCTGCTTCTGTACAGCTACAGCTTTGTACAGGCTTTGATGGGAACGCATTTGGTGGAGGTGCATTTATAGAGTCTGTCATTCAAGAAGCCAGACTGCTGTTCTGCTGTATTTTCTTATTATTTTTCTTGTGATTTCTAGAAGCACAGCTTTTCAAGTATGGAGGTTGTATACATTTCATAATACCTTATTCTCTTGGGATATTAAGAACTTGTAAGTTTTCTTGAGCGGATGAATTAATGATCTTTTATTCCTGGGTAAGTGTCTATCTATTTACTTGTTTTGAACCCAGCCCATCCAGTTAGTGCTGTTTGTACCTGAGGAAACTACCAGGAACCATTCTTAAAAGTGTCCCTTCCTCCCACACAGCAGATATCCAACTATAAATAGCTCCTTATTTAGGAATGGAATCTTTTCCCAAATTCATGCTCGATTTTTCTATTTTTCTCTCATTAGAAATAGATTTTTTTCATATAAAATATTCTGATTACATTTCCCTCTCCTACAACATCTCTGAGATTCTCCCTTCCTCCCCTTTCTTTTGATTTAATACATTTTTGTCTCTCTTTAGACAACATCAGGTATCCAATAAAATAATAATAAATTAAATGAAATAAAATAAAACAAAAACAAACAAACTGGAAAGTGACAAAGGAAGCAAACAAGAAAAAGAGCCAAAAAAGTATAAGCAGCATATAAATGAAGAGACCCACATGTTCATACACACAATAATCTCATAAAAACACAAAATTGGAAGCTATACATATACATACACAAATGACCTGACAAAACATTGTGAGGCAAAGAACATCCAAAGATGACATACAGTGTTGACAGAGGTTTTTGTCCAGCCTGGTCCTGCAGTTGTTCAGTCCTAAAGAAACATACAGAGGTCTACATTAATTCTAAACTGGTTGGCTTATTAGCTAAGGCTTCTTATTAACTCTTACATCTTAAATTATCCCATGATTCTTGTCTATATTAGTCATGTTGCTTGGTACCCTTTATCAGTAGGCATTCTCATCTTGCTTCCTTTGCGTCTGGCTTCCTTTGTGACAACTGCAGACTGAGTCTTTCCTCTTTCCAGAATTTTCCAGTTCTTGTTTCCCTGCCTATATTTCCTGCCTAGTCACCTGCCTATACTTCCTGCCTGGTTACTGGACAATCAGAGTTTTATTAAACCAATACAACTGACAAATATTTACAGTGTGCAAGATCATTGTCCCACAGCAAAAGAGTTTGTTTTGTGTTGGCCATCTACTGCTTGGCATGGGGCCAGTCCTTAAGAGTGGTTTTCTTCCCCAGTGAGACTATCTTGGAGAAAACGAATTTGTCATTTTTGAGTGGTTAACAATTGGAGATAGATTATGGGTTTGGTGATGGGGCTTGTTTCTACTTCTTATTTCAGTGCTGTGATTCCATTTGGTACAGACCCATGCAAATCCTGTGCATGCTGCTGGAATAGCTGTGGGTTCATATGTGTATCAGGTCCTGCTGTGCTTAGAATGCTTTGTTTTCTTGGTGTGTTCATTTTCTCTTTCCAACCCCTCTTCCTCAGGGTTGCCTAAGCCCTGAAGGGAAAGATATAATGGAAGCATACCATTTGGGACTGAGTGTTCCAAGGTCTCTCATCCTCTGCATATTGTCAGGGCGCTCTTATAAGGGCTGAACAAAACATTGATCTGTAAGTCTAGAAGAATGTCATTAGGAGTACTTTTACTGCTATGTTTCTTTAGCAGAATAATAGTATTTGGTTTTCTCCTGACCTATCTGGTTTCATGCTGTTGGCTATCTAAGTAGTGTCATGGATGTGTTCTCTATAATGGAGTGGAGCTTAAATCCAATCCTATATTGGTTGGTTACTCCCACAAGCTTTGTGTGACTGTTGCTCAGGTGTATTTTACAGGCAAATCACCATCACAGATTACCAAATTTGTAGCTGGATTGATGTTTACTTTTCTCCGCTGATAGGGGCCTTTCAGTGTCTATGTGGGTAAAAGCTCTAGACAGGTATCAGCATGACTTCTCTGTGTTCAATGAGTTGAATATCTGGGTGATATTTTGTCATTTTGTGACAAGAAAGAGATGACCTATTGATATTCTCTCTCCTGCAATTTCATCTTCATTTAGTTCACTCTCGTACATGTATATATTTCAGGAAAGATTTATTGTATTAGGCTTCCAAATGATCCTTCAAATGGTCCTTGGTTTTAGCCCTTATATTCTTTCTCTTACTCCTTCTTTTCTTTCCGATCCTCATTCTATCTTCCCACTCCAGCCCCTTCTTTTCCATCTATCCTTTCTCCCTAATTTATTACTCTATACCTGGCTTCTGTGGTTATACAAATTGGAGTTTGCTTATTGAAGAGTTAACAGCTGGCACACACATGTAAGTGAATATATACCATATTTATGATTCTTGGTCTGGGGTACCTCACTCAGGATGATGTTTTCTAACTCTATCAATTCACTGAGAATTTCATGAGTTTAATTTTTAATAGATGAGTAATATTCCATTGTGTAAATAAATGTATCACATTTTCTTTATCCATTCATCCAATGACAAATATCTAAGCTGTTTCTAAATTCTGATAGCTATAAATAGAGCATAATACACGTGTTTGAACCAATATCTCTGCAGTGGTATAAACTATCCTTTGGGTATATGGCTAAGAATGTTGTAGCTAGATCTTGAGGTAGAGTAAGAGTGAGATTCCCATCCTCTTAAGGAAAAACCACACTGATTTTCACAGTAGCTGCATAAGTGTGTACTCCCACCGGCAATATATGGGTGTTATTCTTTTTTTTTATTGAGAAAAGGAAAAAAAAGTTTCCCCCTCCTACCAGCCTCCCATTTCCCTCCACCTCCTCCCACCCTTCTTCCCCTCCCCTCAATCCTCTCCCCCTCCCTCTCCAGTCCAAAGAGCAGTCAGGGTTCCCTGCCCTGTGGAAAGTCCAAGGTCCTCCCCACTCCCTCCATGTCTAGGAAGGTGAACATCCAAACTGGCTAGGCTCCCACACAGCCAGAACATGAAGTAGGATCAAAACCCAGTGCCATTGTCCTTGGCTTCTCATCATCCCTCATTGTTCACCATGTTTGGAGAGTCCAGTTTTATCCCATGCTTTTTCAGTCATAGTCCAACTGGCCTTGGTGAGCTCCCAAGAGATCAGCCCCACTGTCTCAGTGGGTGGGTGCACCCCTCGTGGTCCTGACTTCCTTGCTCATCTTCTCCCTCCTTCTGCTCCTCATTGGGACCTTGGGAGCTCAGTCCAGTGCTCCAGTGTGGGTCTCTGTCTCTATCTCCATCCATCACCAGATGAAGGTTCTATGATGATATGCAAGATATTCGTCAGTATTGCTGTAGGATAGGGTCATTTCAGGTTCTCTATCCTCAGCTGCCCAAGGAACTAACTGGGGACATCACCTTGGGCTCCTGGGAGCCACTCTAGGTTCAAGTCTCTTGCCAGCAGTAAGGTGGCTCCCTTAACTAAGAATTGTGCTTCCATGCTCCCCTATCCAGCCTTCCTTTATACCAATCATCCTGTTTCCCCAAGTTCCCCACATTCTCCCCTTCTTACTTTTCTCTCCCCATATTCCCTTACCCCCAACCCACCCCACCCCCAAGATCCCACTTTCCTCCCCGACAATTTTGTCTACATCCCATAGGCAAGAAGATAACTATATGTTTTTCCTTGGGTTCACCTTCTTATTTAGCTTCTTTAGGTTCACAAATTGTAGACTCCGTGACCCTTATTTATGGCTAGAAACCAATTATATGTGAGTACATCCCATGTTCATCTTTTTGGGTCTGCGTTACCTCACTCAGGATAGTGTTTTCTATTTCCATCCCTTTGCATGCAAAATTCGAGAAGTCATTGTTTTTTTACCACAGTGTAGTACTCTAATGTGTATATATTCCACACTTTTTTCATCCATTCTTCCATTGAAGGGCATCTAGGTTGTTTCCAGGACCTGGCTATTACAAATAATACTGCTATGAACATAGTTGAACAAATGCTTAGTCTTATGATAGGACACCTCTGGGGTATATTCCCAGGAGTGGTATTGCTGGGTCCAGGGGTAGGTGGATCCCGAATTTCCTGAGAAACTGAAACACTGATTTCCCAAGTGGTTGCACAAGATTGCATTCCCACCAGCAATGGATGAGTGTACCCCTTCCTCCACAGCCTCTCCAGCAAAGACTATCATTGGTGTTTTTGATTTTGGCCATTCTGACAGGTGTAAGATGATATCTCAAAATTGTTTTGATTTGCATTTCCCTGATTGCTAAGGAAGTTGAGCATGACCTTAAGTGTCTTTTAGCCATTTGAACTTCTTCTGATGAGAATTCTCTGTTCAGTTCAGTGCCCCAATTTTTAATTGGTTTAATTAGCATTTTAAAGTCTAGTTTCTTGAGTTCTCTATATATTTTGGAGATCAGACCTTTGTCTGTTGCTGGCTTGGTAAAGATCTTCTCCCAGTCAGTAGGTTGCCTTTTTGTCTTAGGGACAGTGTCCTTTGCTTTACAGAAGCTTCTCAGTTTTAGTAGGTCCCATTTATTCAATGTTGCCCTTAATGTCTGTGCTGTTGGGGTTACACATAGGAAGCGATCTCCTGTGCCCGTCTGCTGTAGGGTACTTCCCACTTTGTCTTCTATCAGGTTCAGTGTGTTCTGACTGATAGTGAGGTCTTTAATCCATTTGGACTTGAGTTTTCTGCATGGTGATAGATATGGGTCTATTTTCATTCTTCTACAGGTTGACATCCAGTTGCGCCAGCACCATTTGTTGAAGATGCTTTCTTTCTTCCATTGTATACTTTTAGTTCCTTTGTCCAAAATGAGGTGTTCATAGGTTTGTGGGTTAAAATCCGGGTCTTCTATACGATTCCATTGGTCGACTTCTCTGTTTTTATGCCAGTACCACACTGTTTTCATCACTGTAGCTCTGTAATAGAGTTTGAAGTCAGGGATGGTAATGACTCCAGAAATTCCTTAAATGCATAGGATTGTTTTGGCTATCCTGGGTTTTTTGTTTTTCCATATAAAGTTGATTATTGTCCTCTCCAGATCTGTGAAGAATTTTGATGGGACCTTGATGGGGATTGCATTGAATCTATAAATTGCCTTTGGTAGAATTGTCATTTTTAATATGTTGATCCTCCCAATCCAAGATCAGGGGAGGTCCTTCCATTTTCTGGTATCCTCTTCAGTTTCTTTCTTCAATTCCTTAAGCTCGTGTCAAATAGATCTTTTATTTTCTTGGTCCGAGTTACCCCAAGATATTTTATGCTATTTGTGGCTATCGTGAAAAGTGAAGCTTCTCTGATTTCCCTCTCTGCTTCCATATCCTTTGTGTATAAGAGGGCCACTGATTTTTTGGAGTTGATCTTGTATCCTGCCACATTACTAAAGCTGTTTATCAGCTGTATAAGTTCTTTGGTAGAGTTTTGGGGGTCGCTTATGTACACTATCATATCATCTGCAAATAACAAAAGTTTCACTTCTTCCTTTCCAATTCGAATTCCCTTGATCCCATTATGTTGTCTTATTGCTATTGCTAGAACTTCAAGCACTATATTGAAGAGGTATGGCGAGAGTGGACAGCCTTGTCGTGTTCCTGAGTTAAGCGGGATGGCTTTGAGTTTCTCTCTGTTTAGTTTGATGTTAGCTGTCGGCTTGTTGTATATTGCTTTTATTATATTTAGGTATGACCCTTGTATCCCTAATCTCTCCAATACTTTTATCATAAAAGGGATGTTGGAGTTTGTCAAATGCTTTTTCAGCATCTAATGAAATGATCATATGTTTTTTTTCTTTCAGTTTATTTATTTGATAGATTACATTGATAGATTTTCATATATTGAACCAGCCCTGCATCTCTGGGATGATGCCTACTTGATCATAATGGATAATTTTCCTAATGTGTTCTTGGATACGGTTTGCCAGTATTTTGTTGACGATTTTTGCGTCTATATTCATGAGTGAGATTGTCCTGTAGTTCTCTTTCTTGGTTGAGTCTTTGTGCGGTTTTGGTATCAGAGTAACTGTAGCTTCATAAAAGGAATTTGGCAATGACTCTTCTGTTTCTATATTGTGAAATAAATTAAGGAGTATAGGTATTAGGTCTTCTTGGAAGTTCTGGTAGAATTCTGCTTTGAAACCATTTGGTCCTGAGTTTTTTTATGTCTCCCTTTTCATTTCTGATCCTATTGATTTGCGTATTCTCTCTCTGCCTTTTGATTAGTTTGGATAGGGGTTTATCAATCTTGTTGATTTTCTCCAGGAACCAGCTTTTTGTTTCATTGATTCTTTGGATTGTTTTCTGTGTTTCTATTTTGTTGATTTCTGCCCTCAGTTTGATTATTTCCAGTCTTCTACTCCTCCTAGGTGAGTCTGCTTCTTTTTTTTCTAGAGCTTTCAGGTGGGCTGTTAAGTCTCCAATGTGTGCTTTTTCTGTTTTCTTTAAGTGAGCACTTAGTGCTATGAACTTTCCTCTTAGGACTGCTTTCATAGTGTCCCATAAGTTTGAGTATGTTGTTTCTTTATTTTCATTGAATTCAAGGAAGACATTAATTTCTTTCTTTATTTCTTCCTTGATCCTGGTGTGGTTCAGTAGTTGACAGTTCAGTTTCCATGAGTTTGTAGGCTTTCTGGGGGTAGCATTGTTGTTGAATTCTAACTTTAATCCATGGTGATCTGATAAGACACAGTAGGTTACGAATATTTTTTTGTAACTGTGGAAGTTTGCTTTGTTAATGAGTATGTGGTCAATTTTCGAGAAGGTTCCATGAGCTGCAGAGAAGGTATATTCTTTCCTATTTGGGTGGAATGTTCTATAGATGTCTTTTAAGTCCATTTGATTCATTACCTCCATTAATCCTCTTATTTCTCTGTCAGGTTTCTGTCTGATTGACCTGTCCATATGTGAGAGAGGAGTGTTGAAGTCCTACTATTAGTTTGTGTGGTTTGATGGCAGCCTTGAGTTTTAGTAATGTTTCTTTTACGTACGTGGGTGCTTTTATATTAGGGGCATAGATATTCAGGATTGAGACTTCATCCTGATGAATTGTTCCTGTTATGGGTAAGTGTCCCTCTCCATCTCTTCTGATTGATTTAAGTTTGAAGTCAACTTTGTTAGAAATTAGTATGGCCACACCTGCTTGTTTCTTAGGTCCATTTGCTTGATAAACCATTTCCCATCCCTTTACTCTGAATAGGTGCCTGTCATTGTGGTTAAGGTGTGTTTCTTGTAAACAGCAGAATGTTGGATCCTGTTTTCATATCCAATCTCTTAGCCTGTGCCTTTTTATAGGTGAGTTGAGCCCATTGACATTAAGTGATATTAATGACTAGTGGTTGTCACTTTTTTAGTAGTAGAGTTTGTGTGTCCTTTCTTTGAGTTGTGCTGGTGAAGGGTCTCTAGATGTTTGAGTTATTGTGGTTATTGTTGGACTCCTTGGTTTGTGATTTTCCTTCTATTACTTTCTGTAAGGCTGGATTTGTGGCTACGTATTGTTTAAATTTGTTTTTATCCTGGAAAATTTTGTTTTCTCCATTTATAGTGAATGAAAGCTTGGCTGGGTATAGTAGTCTGGGCTTGCATCCATGGTCTCTTAGTTTCTGAAGTACATCTGTCCAGGACCTTTTGGCTTTCATTGTTTCCATAGAGAAATCAGGTGTAAGTCTGATAGGTTTACCTTTATAAGTAACTTGGCCTTTTTCCTTTGCAGCTCTTAATATTCTTTCTTTATTCTGTATGTTTTGTGTTTTGATTATTATATGGAGAGGAGATTTTTTTTTTTTTGGTCCTGTCTATTCGTTGTTCTGTATGCTTCTTGAACCTTCAAAGGAATATCCTACTTTTGGTTGGGAATGTTTCCTTCTATATTTTTATTAAATATATTTTCTGGATCGTTGAGCTGTACTTCTTCTCCTTCTTCTTTCCCAATTATTCTTAGGTTTGGTCTTTTTATTGTGTCCCAGATTTACTGAATGTTTTGTGATGAGAATTTGTTGGCTTTGCTGTTTTCTTTGATCAGTGTGTTTATTTTCTCTATGGTATCTTTAGTGTCTGAAATTCTATCTTCTATCTCTTGTAATCTGTTGGTAGTACTTGTCTCTGTAGTTCCTGTTCGTTTACCCAGATTTTCCATCTCCATCCTTCCCTCGGTTTGTGTTTTCTTCATTACTTCCATTTCATTCTTCATGTCTTGAACCACTTCCCTTACCTGTTTGATTGCTTTTTCTTGTTTCTCTTGGTTTTCTTGGGTATCTTTGAGCGCTTTATTCATTTCCTCTACCTTTTTGTTTGTGATCTCTAATTTTTTATGGCAGTTTTTCACCTCCTGTTTAAGGTCTTCTATTATTTTCATATAATTCACTTTTGAGTCGATTTCTTCTAATTCTTCTAGAGTATTGAGTGCAATTCTTCTTATTTCACAATCTCTGGATTCTGGTGATGTCATGTTGCCTTTCAGGTTGTTGGAGGAATTCTTGCATTGGCGCCTTCCCATCTCTTCTTTCAAATGGAGCCAGGAGAGGCCTGGTGTCTTGATCCAGTCTTTGCTGTGACTGACTCTCTGGTTGTAACTCTTCAGTGTAGAAGCAGGAACCATCCAGTCCAGATGGAACTTCTCAGCACCGAAACGTAGACGTCTGGTAGTCCAATGACCTGCGGACAAAAGTGAGAACTTGGGGGGCAGGGCGGGGACGAGTAGAACATAGGACACCCTGCCACAAAAGCTGAAGGTGCCCGGGCTCCCTTTGTGGGGGGGTCCTTGAGGCCTGCCCGGTAGGCAGGCATTCACCGCTCTGGGTGGGTATTCTTAGTGTAGGAGCAGAAAACTGTTCCTGAGCAAAGGACCTAGCAGATAACAGAGGCTCTTGAGGGGGTGGGGGTCGGGTGTAAGAAAGACAGCCCTGCAGGAGCTGGGGGAGGGGGAGTTTGTGCTCTCTTCCGGGACAGTCTGCCCCTGGATAGCACACACTCACCCGTCCAGATGGAACTCCTCAGTACCTAAACAGGCATGGGTGTTATTCTTATTCCACATTCTCACCGCATGTTGGAGCTTTTAGTTGGCTTGATCTAATACAGATATTGTGAAGGTAACCAAAAGTGCTGTGTCTTCATGTGTGGAAGAGATATATAATGTCCAGAGGACAGCATTTAATATTCCTTTGCATCCTCTGGCTCTTTTATTCTATTTCCTTTTCCAGGATGTTCCCTGAGCCTTGGAGAATTGTTGCTATAGATATCTTAATTATGGTTAAACGTTCACAGCTTATTCTCAGTATTTTAAACAGCATTTCATTTCTGTCTTAGTCAGTAGCCATTATAGTAAGATTGGGAACAGTACAAATAGTGGGTTTCAGCATAAATATTTAGATTTCAACTTAATAATATGACCATTATAAAATCAGTATCAACAGTAACCCCTAAGGACTATGAATTCCTTAGTTATGTTTTTTGATCATGTTTACAGTACCTGGAATAAATTCCTTCCTGTAGAACACACTTCCAATCCAGGGAGAAAGTAGCTGGTTATCCTATAAGTCTTCTCAATATTGCTCTAGTGGGTCCGTCATTCCTGACAGTGGAGTTTCTGGCACCACTATCACAGTAGTGGGTGACATCATTTATGTCATTTCCTTTTCAGAAGCTTGCATAGAACCTACAGGTAGCAGGGACTGTTTCCTGATGTTTTCAAGACTGATCTCTCTGAACCCTGAAATCAGTGTGTGGTGTCTTCAGCAACAGGGTGTTGTCATCTAGTTACAATAGGCAATCATGAGCAATGGTTATAGCGATAGCCTGTGTCGTTTTGGCTACCTCTGGGATTGCTCTGGCCATTTACAAGAGAGAGAGATAACCTGTGCCTGGCTTGAGAGATTTTAATTTAACAACACATGTATTCTAGAAGCAGCATTGTTTACTAATGTGGGGTAATTCTATTCGAACTCCTTTTCAAAATTTATTTTATTAGCTTAAAAGCTAATGGGATCTCCTAAGACTGCTACATACTGGTCTTAGTTTGGTCAACCAACTTCCTACCTATCCTTCCCCCATTTTCCTATCCCCATTTACACTTAGTTTTCAACATTCTCCTATTCTTCCATATCACATATGTTTATTTATACATTCTTATTATAGTTTTACTCAGATTTCAACATCACAGATTCCCAAGTAGCATCTTTTTGTACACTTAATTTTGTTTCAGATTTTACTTGGCCCTTTATTTTCCTATCACCTTACTACATGCTTGAGCTCTCCTACCCACAGTAATTCCCTGCTCCACTTTCATTTTACATACATTCTAATATCTTCTCCCTGAATATATCCTGCTTACCAACAGCCCACTTCTAGTTTGTTAGTTTCCAAATGAACTATATTTGAAACACAAAAGATTTAAAGCTAGTACAATCATATAAGAAAGAACATGTAGTGTTTGTCTTTTGGGCCTTGCATGAATGCATTTTTGTTTTTTTGTTTTTTTCAGTTCCACCCATCTGATAGAAAATATCATTTTTTTCACCTTTCTTGGCTCAGTATAGTTTTGAGGGCTGTCTGATGTGGGATGTTCTTCTGTATATGTGTTGCTTTTATTGGTTAATGAATAAAGCTGATTTGGTCTTTAGCAGGACAGAATATATCCAGACTGAAAGAGAGATATATCCAGAGAGAGTAGGTGGAATCAAAGAGATACCATGTAGCTGCCGAAGGAGACAGATACCCAGGACCTTACCAGTAAACCATGATGAGCCTCATGGTAAATAGGAAATAATAGGAATGGTTTAATTTAAGATGTAAGGGTTAGTTAATAAGAAGCCTGAGCTAATAGGCCAAGCAGTGTTTTAATTAGTTTCTTTGTTATTATTTTGGGTCTGAGTGACCAGGAACAAGAGAGCAGCCTCCTCCTGCAGCTATCTATAGGTATGATTATCTTTTTGTTTTCTTCTTGATTGAGCTCAATCAAAACCCTTTAAGCTTTTCTTTCCTCAGTGATAGAAATCATGTGCCCATCATTTTAAAACATTTTCATAAATTTTTGGACATTCTTTCTATACAATGTATTTTAAACATATTTACCCCCACAACTCTTCTTATAACCATTATCTCCTGCATCTCCTCTCTTGCCATCCAATTTTGAGATTTCTTCTTTTTTCTTTCACCATGACAAGGTTGTATTGCCCAACTAGCCTAAGCATTTCTAGTATTTTAAAATGACTTAGATTTCCAGGAGCCTCCCCTTCAAACAGTAGTGGATAACAGGATACCTGAACACTTTTTCTCAAACATTCCTGCAATGCATGTGTGGACATCTTGCCAACTCTTAAAACAAAACTCTACTACTTTGGAACTCTTCATTTTTAAACTTCTACTATGCAAGGTGCTGATTTTACCCCCAGAGCCATCCTTTCTGCTCTGTTGGAAACGACTCTTATTTGTAATTGAATAGTTTTTCAGCCTTTTATAGCCCATAACAATTTCAAAGTCTATAGCCATCTTTTACTTTTCTATTATCTCTCCTACTTTTAACCCAAATACAATTCATTTAAAAACTCTGTGGGTTCTTATATCTTTTATTGGGGGATTGTACAGTTGATAAAAGTCTCATTGATTAATAAATCTTGTTACAATAAACTGTCTTCTACCCCCTGTATGGCTGCGAAGAGGCACCAGATATTCTCCTATTAAGAGAGAGCAAAAGCCTACATTTTCTACCTCTAGTACTAGTAAAATATTTATATGATTGACACTTTATATACTTCCCAAGTTCTTGAGAAAGGATTTTACAGTAACAATGTTGGCCTAATGATGTCTTGGAATTAGCCTTTTTCTAGAAATGGTTTTCTTATTGGTAGCATTATGTATTTTCTGGAGAGGCAGGGGTTAGATTTATTTTGAATATGAGAAGCCTAGAAAAGCTGATTTACTTTATTACCCTTACTTCTTTAGTTTCTATCTTTCATCTCAATTTCTTTATAGACAATGCAAAGCCAGAAAACCATCCCCAACACACTCTACCTACAATTTATTTTTAGCTAAATGATTCTTCTCCTTAAGTGGCTCCTGTGCTTACCACTTTATTTTAGGTGTCAAGGTTTCTAAACCTTCACTACTACTACATAATACTCCCCCTTTCTCCAGTTCCCAGCAACATTTCTTTAGTTTCTTTTAAGTTCTTTCTGTCTTTTAAAGAGCCGTTTTATTTGGCTAACATCTCTTTTCAACTTGAATTTTTCAAAATTTCTAGTTTTCTGAATTTCACTAATACTTCCTCTGAGATCCTTTTAGCTGACTAGTCTGTACCTTAGATTTAAATGTTTGGGATTTTATTAAAGAGGCACCCTCTGCCATATAAAATGTATGTATGTTTAAAATTTCCTTCTGCTGAGCAAATCATCTCAAATTTTAATTGCTTGAAACAATTAACCAACATTTTATGCTTTGGCATCTGATAGTAAATGATCCTAACACGATGGATTGTTTGTTTGACAAGATTATCAGATAAATGCTATGACTAGACTTATGTAAAAGCTTAGATAAAACTAATAACCATAGCTTATCAGATAGCTAGAAGGTTGATGCAGACTGTTTCCAGATGCCTCCAGTTCTCTCTACTTGGGCCTCTCCACAGTGCTCTGTGTTTTTGTGGCATGGTAAATGACTTTTCCTAGCACAACTATTTTAATATTCTGAGTTACGAGCTAAAATATCTTTGTGTTCATGTGTGTCCTTGCTGCAAAATTCATATACCTTCCTTTTTAGTCACGTTGGTAACAGAATTATGCCTGTTGCACTGTAGGAACAGATACACAAGGACAGCCTTGTAAGAAATACATGTTCTTACATTGGTTTCAGCAGCTGTATCCCCAATATATAATGCTTCTCTAGGTATATCATTAACCTGATTCCTTCATCTACAAACAGACTTATCATATAGTTTTATTTGGGATTACTGCACAATCAGATAATAAAATTTGATTCTCTGCAAGCATTTACTGAGATAATATCAGAAGCATAATTTTTGTACAGTCTTCCTGGATGTTGGGGAATTTGTTTCCTGACTCCTGGAAACACCTTGGGACAGATCTCTTTGGAACTAGGTATCACAGTGTGAAATAGCCAAGCTATCTGGGTACAAAATATGTAGGTCATTCTGGTTGACAGTGGTATCTGGATTCAAAGACAGGAAACCTATAGCATCTGATAGCTATATGGAAAGTCCAGCAACAGTATTTCAGCCTAATCAAGCCTCCAGATTACATTTGGTTACACCTGAAACCTATGCAACATAGCCATTCCGTGTAAACCAATCGACTTTTATAGTACAGCAGAAGACATGTAACAGTGTCCTTAATAACCTAGTTTGAAGACCTTAGTAATTAAAAAAGGAAAGAAATTTGGTAGCAGGAGAGCAGTTTTGATTTAAGCTAAAACCTAAGTTGTATGCTGCTCACTTTTGTTTCTGACTTGAAAGGTAAGTTTCAATAGTGTTTTGTTGGAGAATTGAAAAAAGTGGACTATAGGGAACGAAAGGGAGGTAATATTCTTTGCACACTTGGTGAGTTAATTAGAATTTCAGCATTTTTGGAGAAAGTCTGGGAAGAAAGTGGAGGGTAAAATTAAGGTCACTCTTCCGTGTGCTACACGAATATACAGTGCTGTTGTGCGTTTTGTTTCTAGTGTGCAGAATGCAAAACTTCAATCAGAGTCTGAAACATGATGAATTCCTTGTCAAAAGGAGTGCTTGCTTCTTGAATCGAGTGTTCCTCAGAGTTCCTTGCAACAAGCCAATCAAAAACGAAGAATGTTTAGAAGCAGCCTTAAGGCTATCTACTCATTATGTAATATGATAACAGAAAAATCACAAAAAGTTGAGAATCCAGGTTTAGTAAACCAGACACACTTCATGATCTGTAAAAATCAAGTCTAATGTATGAAGAAGAGTTTCCTTAGGGAGCCGCGGAACTGACACTGAGTGCTGGCACATTAATCCTGCTGTGAAACACTTACCATGAATAATTAAAAACACTGATTTGGGAAGACAGACTATGCTGAGGGAGATTCCAGGAAGAGAAGCACTGAAGTAATGGTCTCTGGGAGGCAGTGGGAAGACATGCCATTAGAGGAACCCATTCTGATCTTAGTCCTTGTGGAAAAGCAATGCATTGTTTTTAACTTAGACATTCAGAAAAAATGAATGGAGACAGCTTCTTCAACCCAGTCTCCTTGAACTGAGCATTGGTTGTGCAAATAGATATTGGTTTATAAAGAAGATTAGGGTGGACAAAAGCATAGTTCCCTCTGAGCCACAAATAGAACTGAATTTGATGAAGCATAATGTCTGTAAGATAATAAATATTATTTAAATAAATAAATAAAGAGTAAAACATAGAATGTGTTTAGAAGTATGTGTCTTTCAACATGCCCACCACAAATCCCTCAAGTAATAAATTGGGAAACAAGTCTAGGAGGCTCGACCTCAACATGTACATTATTCCATTTATTATGAGCATGAATAACCACGTAGGGTTTTTAAATGTTCCAGGTTTCTTTTTCTTTCTTTCTTTCTTTTTTTAGGATAAAAATGATGAATCATAGTCTCCATTAAGTGTGGTCATTATCCTGAAGGAAAATCACTAGTGGAAAAGAAAATGTGCAATGCTCCTACTATTTGAAGGCATTTTAAAATTGTTTGTGTGCATTTATGATGAAAACCAATCAATCAGACTCTAAAATTCTGGATGTGGTAGTGCATACCCATCAGCACTCAAGAGGAAGATGGCAAGTTTGAGGCCTTTTCGAGTTACTCAGTGTAAATCTGTCAAAAAGAGTTCTCAGTATTCCTCATTGTCTGCTATGTTCAGCTAGTCTGGATTTATCCCATGCTTTTTCAGACCTAGGCCAGCTGGCCTTGGTGAGATCCCAATAGAACATCCCCATTGTCTTAGTGTGTGGGTGCACCCCTCGTGGTCCTGAGTTCCTTGCTCGTGCTCCGTCTCCTTCTGCTCCTGATTTGGACCTTGAGATTTCTGTCCGGTGCTCCCGTGTGGGTCTCTGTCTCTGTCTCCTTCGGTTTTTGATCCTACTGCACGTACTGGCTTTGTGGGAGCCTAGGCAGTTTGAATGCTCACCTTAGGAGACCTGGATAGAGGTGGGCAGTCCTTGGGCTTCCCACAGGTCAGGGAACCCTGATTGCTCTTCGAGCAGATGAGGGGGGGGGGACTTGATCGGGGGAGGGGGAGGGAAATGGGAAGCGGTTGTGGGGACGAGGCAGAAATTCTTAATAAATAAATAAATTAAAAAAAAAAAAAAAAAAAAAATCTGTCAAAAAGAAAAATCAAAAAATCAAAAGAATTCAGAGGCAGCTCCACCCACAGGGCCTGCTGTATATGCATGGGCCCAAGCAGCATTGCGTTCTCACGGGTGCCGCAATACATGCTGGGTATGACGCTGAACTCTAGGACTGGGAGCTAAGGGGCAGGGATGAGGCTGTGTCCAGGAGAAATGGAACTGTGAGCCCACAGTGACAGCAGAAGCCTTCAGGAGGAAATAGGAAAAAACTGACAAGATGGGGTCATAGTAACTTCTCTTGTGTTCTCACAGGAAACATGGGTGTGAAGCTGCCTGAGCCCCGACTTTGTTTCTTGCTGTTTCTGGAACTTGTCATTAATCGTTGCCTCATTCTAGATCCTGCCGAATTTAACTCCTTCCCAGAAGTTTGAACACACATAAGTAATAGGAATAATCTCTAATACAATGCTGCAATGCAGGTAGTTAACAGATTAGAAAGACAAAACAAGAAAAAAAAAGTACCTTTCTTCATACAAGTTTTGTTGATATTGTTCATGAGTGTGGCAGTTTAAATGTTGCCTGCAGCAAGAGGACACTTACAAATTGTCATACTAGTCCAACTATGGTATCTTTAATGCTTTGTGACCTCAGGAAAAAAAATCATCAAACCATTACACAGAATGTGAATACCAAACAGCATGGACAATGAAGTTCCACAGAGTTGCTGGTAGCAACAGAACACTATAGGACAATCCAGCTTATCTAGTGGTTCCAGTTCAGTTGAATAGGATAGCTCAGGTTTGTATCTTCACTCATCTGCTAGTCACATGGTCATAGCAGTGAAGAACCGATTCTTCTGTCTGCGCTGCTGTCATACCCAGTCCTTCTGAAACCTGTCCTTGACTCCCTTCAGATTTTGCTGCACAGATCTTTTCTACTCAGTAAACACCTTTGTATACTAAAAAGAAAAAAGGAAGTAAGAAAGAAAAAAGGAAGGTGAAATTCTTAAAATTGCTGTCATCAGGGAGATGCAGGATTAAAAGGTAAAGAGATGAGTTGTACAGGAATAGAGGAAAGTATTTATAATAAAGTGAAGGAATTTACAAACTAGAGTTGTGTGGTCCAAGTTTCCTAGGGACTGTAGTGCACTGAGGTTGGGCACATCTTTTAATGTGCAAGCTTAGTTTCAGAGGGAATTATTTATGTTCTGTAGTATGGAAGAGGTAAGGAGCCTCTATTCTTATGAAGGTTTTTTTTGGGGGGGGGGGTGATGCATCAAGTTGTTTGATATATTACAGGAATATTTAATTCTACAAGGGTAATGACAAGAAGGTGTCATTACAATGAAGGAAAGGACAGTTAGTCCTAGTGGGTCTATGTGGCTTTCTTTTTCACTATTTGAGCAGTCATATGATTTTCTACTGGAAGGAGCTCTGTACTTATATCAGCCTGTAGCTTCCATGCAGGCTCCTCTTTCCCTATGCTATCAAGCCTGCTTCAAAAGTCACTATCTGTTTTCACTGACTTTGGTAATGTCTTAACAACTTTTTCCTTGAGCAAAGACTGGAGACAGAGGCCAGTTAAGGGAGTTGTTGCAGCTCAGCTTCCCTATCAGATGTGCAGAGATAACCTATTTGATGATGTTAAGAAACAATAATGGATATGGAGAAAAATTACCCAAGATAATTATTTAGTGGTAGCCCAATGCACAATGCAAAGCATTCTGAACCATGGCATGACCATGTTCTACATAATTAACTTTCTACTCATCTGTACTACGTTCATATGTCTAATGCATGTTCCCATATGCTTTAAATAGAATTGTGGTATTTTTTTCAAATAAATTGTTTGGATTTGCTTGATATTCACATTTGATTTACTCTTTTGGTAAATATTTTTCCTTAAACAAATACATTGTTTTATGTACCTACTGATATCTCAAAAGAAAAACATGAAGAAAAAGGATAATGACATTGATGGCAAACGCATTGAAAGTGATGCTACTTCACAGAAGAGGAGGCTATCATTTGCAGCAGAATGTTACAGAACTCATTTGGAAGCATTTCAGAAAAGTAAAGGAAGTTTAAAAATCATATGAAATATAGATGATACAGAGTAATGCTTCCTGGAAAGAGAGAGTAAGAAATGTTCTCAATGGCAAATGGAAAGGCCTTTGTGAAAACCTTCAACACTCAGGTTTGCTCTCTCTGGTTGTCCTGGAATGAGTGAACTTTAAGAGTCACTGAGCCAAGGTGATGGTGTTTGTAGTTTACCAGGGAAGACTGAAGAGAGCTCTTGCAATATACTCTGTGCTGTATAATACACTGTGAGGGTTACCTAGAAGCTGGTTTTTCAAAACAATAACAAATCCAACAATCTTTACATGTCTCAATTCCACAATATATCAAAAAATGGGGCAGAAGCCAGATATCTCTGGATTCATGCTGTCCTTATTTTCTTTACTTCAAGCCACACTACGGGTTGACTTATAGGCTATGCAATCTCTATTACCCCATTCCTCTGCAAGGAAGAAGGCATAAAAGATCCTTGTAATAAAGCATAGTTTCCTGGCATTCTTGAAACAGTGAATCCTTATGTGAAAGAGAGATCACTGCTGTGGGATAATGCTCTTGTACCCTGTAAA
This sequence comes from Microtus oregoni, assembly GCF_018167655.1. Classification (NCBI taxonomy): domain Eukaryota; kingdom Metazoa; phylum Chordata; class Mammalia; order Rodentia; family Cricetidae; genus Microtus; species Microtus oregoni. The sequence goes on from NW_024543082.1 coordinate 16,060,267, forward strand.
GTCTTGTCACTTGTATTGGTTTAATAAAATGTTATTGGCCAGTAACCAGGCAGGAAGTATTAGGTGGGGTGGCAGAATAGAAAAATTCTGGGAAGAGGAAAGGTTTAGTGTGCAGTCACCATCCATATGCACAGGAAGCAAGGTGGGAATGCTGCACTGAGAGAATGTACCAAGCCATATGTCTAAACATAGATAAGAATTATGGGTTAATTTAAGTTGTAAGAGCTGGTTAATAATAAGCCTGAACTAATAGGCTAAACAGTTTATAATTAATTTAAGACTCAGTGTGTTTCCCTGGGACTGAACGGTTGTGGGACTATGCAGGACAGAAACTTCTGTTTACAGATCACGCCATGATGAAAAGCCATCATGTATGACAGAGAGATTACCACTTCGAAGTAGCTCATCTAGTGAAAACTAGGCACCAATTTGGTTAGCAGATTACCAATCTACGGGCCACCTTGAAGGATAGAGGTCTTACACTATGTTGTATAGGATCATACCTTCATCAGAATTGCTTATGAATACTTTCTACTTTCTCTCAGTCTTTCTCCATTTAAAACATGTATCAGCATTCTGAAGATGGGTTTGGTAGGCTTAGTATCACCGGACCCTTTTAACTATTCCTCTTTCCAATGCATGACACAGAATTGGTATTCTTGTTCAGGTGGTAGAGTCTAGCTTTTAGGTAGTGTGAGAGCAAGGGGATTTGACCCTCAAATTATGGTCACATGCTTTCTTAAAGGCCGGAGTTGGTGACTTAGATATTTTGATCTTTGAATGCTAGAATATTCATCCAATGCCATTTATTTTTTGCTTTGGTGAAAGTAAAAGTACATGCTTTCCAACTTACATTCGTTTCTGAATAGAAAAGGCAATTTTCTTGTTAAGAAAGCAAAATCTGGTTTTTAATATAAAGGTAGATTCATATGAGGAGATACTATACAGTTTCTAAGTTAATTCATACAATATTTTATTACAATTATGTTGTTTTAGCTTTTATAATTGTACTCAGATACAAAACAATAGTTGATTTTTACTAGATGAAAAATTGTTTCAGTATTAGGAAAATCAACTGAGACATCATGAGAGTTCATGGTTTTAACAACAAAAGAAGGTATAGCAAAATTAAAAAAAATAACTGAACTTTAATCTTCAAAGGTTTAATATGGTTCTTGTTTTCTGCAGCTGCTGATGTTCTGACATAGGCTCTTATGACTCTAAGTTCAAAGATTTTTTTCAAACAGTTGTGGGTCAGAGAAAAATAAATAATATTATTTGCCTATTTTTGGCATATATGTGTATAAGGGTGTTTTTGTATGTGAGCATGTGTGTCTGCATGATTTTATTGGAAGATATGAGAGATATCTCAGTAGTGACCTATTTATTGTCGCATAGTCATTCCACCGTGTCATGGACACACCATTTTGCAAGATGCATACTGACAGCAAAATGACAAATTTATTAGCTGATAGTGACTTGGATCTTTGGCAGGTCTAATTAATACTGTGTTCATCAAATGAGCAAATCTGTCACCAACCAAAAGCTCAACCATGATTTGTGTTTATATTTGTACTGTAGAGAAGACAAACTAACTATACCATTTCTAGCTAAAGAGGTCAGTTTTTTTTTATTTTTTTATTAAAGATTTCTGTCTCTTCCCCGCCACCGCTTCACATTTTCATCCCCCTCCCTCAATCAAGTGCCCCTCCCTCGTCAGCCCAAAGAGCAATTCCCTGCCCTGTGGGAAGTACAAGGACCACCCATCTCCATCCAGGTCTAGTAAGGTGAGCATCCAAACTACCATCGTTCTTTTTTTTTAAATTTATTTATTTATTAAAGATTTCTGTCTCTTCCCCACCACCGTCTCCCATTTCCCTTCCCCCTCCCCCAATTAAGTCCTCCCCCCTCCTCAGCCCAAAGAGCAATCAGGGTTCCCTGCCCTGTGGGAAGTCCAAGGAACCCCCACCTCCATCCAGGTCTAGTAAGTTGAGCATCCAAACTGCCTAGGCTCCCACAAAGCCAGTACGTGCAGTAGGATCAGAAACCCATTGCCATTGTTCTTGAGTTCTCAGTAGTCCTCATTGTCCGCTATGTTCAGAGAGTCCGGTTTTATCCCAGGCTTTTTCAGACCCAGGCCAGCTGGCCTTGGTGAGTTCCCAATAGAACATCCCTATTGTCTCAGTGGGTGGGGCTCGGGGTCCTGAGTTCCTTGCTCGTGCTCTCTCTCCTTCTGCTCCTGATTTGGACCTTGAGATTTCTGTCCTGTGCTCCAATGTGGGTCTCTCTCTTTTTTTTTTTAAATATTTATTTATTATGTATACAATATTCTGCTTCCATGTGTGCCTGCAGGCCAGAAGAGGGCACCAGATCTCATTACAGATGGTTGTGAGCCACCATGTGGTTGCTGGGAATTGAACTCAGGACCTTTGGAAGAGCAGGCAATGCTCTTAACCGCTGAGCCATCTCTCCAGCCCCTCCAATGTGGGTCTCTGTCTCTGTCTCCTTTCATCGCCTGATGAAGGTTAATATTCAGGAGGATGCCTGAATATTTTTTTTCTTTGGGTTCTCCTTCTTATTTTTTTTTCTTTGGGTTCTCCTTCTTATTTAGCTTCTCTAGGATCACTAATTATAGGCTCAATGTCCTTTATTTATGGCTAGAAACCAAATATGAGTGAGTACATCCCATGTTCCTCTTTTTGGGTCTGGCTTACCTCACTCAGGATAGTGTTTTCTATTTCTGTCCATTTGCATGCAAAATTCAAGAAGTTCTTGTTTTTTACTGCTGAGTAGTACTCTAATATGTATATATTATATACTTTCTTCATCCATTCTTCCATTGAAGGGCATCTAGGTTGTTTCCAGGTTCTGGCTATTACTAACAATGCTGCTATGAACATAGTTGAGCATATACTTTTGTTGTATGATCGGACCTCTTTTGGGTATATTCCCAAGAGTGGTATTGCTGGGTCCAGGGGTAGGTTGATCCCGAATTTCCTGATTAATCGCCACACTGCTTCCAAAGTGGTTGCACAAGTTTGCATTCCCACCAGCAATGGATGAGTGTACCCCTTTCTCCACAACCTCTCCAGCAAAGGCTATCATTGGTGTTTTTTTTATTTTAGCCATTCTGACAGGTGTAAGATGGTATCTTAAAGTTGTCTTGATTTGCGTTTCCCTGATCGCTAAGGAAGTTGAGCATGACCTTATTAGTAAGTTAAAGGGCTTTAAGAAAATTACCGCATTTTAATTCATTGTTGCTAATTAATTTCACCTATCCTTTTAATTGTTCCTTTAGTTTGGGATTGTACCAAAAGTGCTAATATGGGTTTCTGATGTATATAACACAGAGACTCCAAAAAACTAATCTGCCAGCCCTGCAAACAGACGTCCATATAGAATGGGAGATACTCTCTGCTATTCATAAAGTCCCTGAAGCTAACATGCATGTAAAGGTGTCTCAGCCAATCAGTTTTCTGTTTTTGGATCACACCATTTTACTTTAGCTTTAAAATATCCAAGGCATATTTTGGTTAACTTCAAATACAGAGTGTCACAAGCCATAAACTCCATAAAAGCATAGGAAACAAGGGTCATTTAAATACATATCACAGCAAGGCTCTATGAAAATATGGCACATATTCACCTTGATGTAGGAAGATGGAGATAGAATATATTATAGGGAGATACATTCATAACAAAATGTTCTACATGGAAACTATAGTTATACTCAAATGAAAACTTTTTAAATAAATCCTATTTATATTGTACTTACCAGTGTCCTTAACTCAGTTGCACTTGAATACCTTTCAGAAGGTTCCTTCAATCACTGTGAAGTAGAAAAAGACACCCACACATAAACATTAGTAGTCGTTTAAATGAAACTTTTCAAAGAGACCTGCTTGCAGAATGAAAGATACGCAACCTTCTCCTGAACTGCTCCTTGGTGTGAATAGCTGTGAAGGCTGTGAGAAAAGAGTTCATATGGAGAGACAAAACAATAATCCTCTGTGGCATACATGACAGCAACAAGGTTAGGTACGAAACAAAGGAGATGTTCTGAAAGGATGTTGTATGGATTGAATACATAATTACATATATTGTAATAAACTTATTTAAATCTCTTTTAAAACCCACAGAATAAATTAAATTGACATCGGAAGTCTTTTTTAATAGATCCTAGCATGTGTTCATGCTATTATTTTGGACCTTAAAAATTTTCCAGTTACTTATTTCACAGATGATAGACTATAACCCCTGTCCAGAGTATCTTTATAGGAAAAGGCAATGGATTTGTCAAAAATAATTTTGGAGATCCTTATTCATCAACATGTTAAATTTTACTTTCCTTTTAATTGTTACTGTGATCAAGAAGCTTTAAATAATATAAATATCATAATCTTAGGTAGGGAACAGCAGAAAAAACTGTACTTTGCAACTATAAGAGGACTATTTTATTAAACGTTTAGTTAAGACATCCTTGGGAATTTACAGTCTGATCTCCACAGCATTGTGTAGGAAGCTTTGGTTTATAGGTCAAAGAAAAATAATGAAATTGAAGGCAATTTAAAAACTGAAAAATTGTAATAAGAAGAATGATTTAAGATGGGTTTGTAGAAAACAAACACTCAAAAAATAAATTAGATTTCCTGCTTTGCCAATAGAATATGACTAAATAAGTCACGGCCTTACATTGGAAGGAATGACCTCCAAAGATAATTACTTCAAATGATGTATCAGAACAGATATATTATTATATGCTGAAGGTCATGCTTGGCATACCTATGTAATTAAAAACTATGTCTAATGTTTATATAAGTTTTTGATCATTCTTGAAGAAGAGACAACACAATTAGGTACCACTCAGTGGAGTAGGTGCTCCAGGAACTTTCCCTGGTGCTTCCCATACCTGTTCATTCATCACAGACCTCTGAGAAAAAAATCGATTTAGAGTCTGTGTTACAGCTGAAGCTCATATAACCTAGAAACTTGCCCAATTACAGTTTGTACCACCATAACCAGAAGCAGAATGGTAATATATGTCAGGGTCTAATTTGATGTTTGGTATTCCTAAATTGCATGCTAAAAACCTGAGTTTCCAAAACATTTTTAAAATATCATTCTATTTGATTTTCATAAGAACCATGTAAGTGTAAGATTTGTTTTAAAGGAATGGGTATCATCAGGTTGGGAGTGTAGCTCAGCTGCAAGAGTGCCTGTTTACCACACATAAAACATTAGAATTGGTCTCTAACACGTGGAAAGCCAGGTATGACAATGTATGCCTGTAACCTCGGCCGTTGGGAGGTAGAGGAAGGAGAACCAGAAATTTAAAGTCGCATAGTGGATTCAAGGGAAGCCTGGATACGCAAGACCCTCCAAAGAGTGAAAAATAAATAATTATCATCATTTTAAAGACAAACAAGCACAATGAAAGCAAGTTAGATAATCTGAAATTTTGCTTTTACATTTGTGCAAGAGCTAATTGTTTTGAGTTGAAGCTTAAATTTCAAATGTCAAAAGAGTACTTTCCTCATATATATTACTTTCTAGTAGCACAAGGATGGGAAATGAGAGGTTACTGCATTGAGAACTCCGTCAAGGTCTCAGCTAAACATTCATTCAAAACAAGTGCATATTGACAATTGTTTGGGCTGTGTTGATTCTGCGGTCATTTACCATAGGGATCCTCAAGCTCCATAGAAGGACAATCCTTGATTAAATGGTTTATGAGTGTTTACTAGGTCCTGTGTCAAGACAATTCAAAGCTTTGAAATGCTTATTTTCCAGAGATGCTTCAGGAAGAGTTTATGGAAGCAAGCTAGATTATAGGAGGATAGTTGGGAATGCAAAGAGGAGGGTGCTATCTGATGGCAGTTCAACTCCGGAAAGTTACTTTATCAGGGAACCCCTTCTTTCCTTGAGAAACAGTGCAGGTATTACATGGGGTTAAATATTTTAAAAATTACTATTAATGTTAATTTTAACTTAAGTATTATAAACACTCCTTCTGATATTCATTTTCTAGTGTTGTGGAATTTAACAAGTTGTTAATTGGTATGTGTTCGGCACCTCCTTGGTGCTCTGGCTGCCTTACACAAAAGTCCCATCAGACAAATGGCCAGACTATCCTTATGGCACGGTATATACTTTGAAACACAACTCCCCTGTAGATACTTTAAGAAAACTATACAACAGTTACAGTTGACTGTGCCAGTTCTTGAAGGATGAAGTCCAACCAGGTCTGTTTTAGTTTATGCTGGACGTTTTGCTATCTCAATCCTTGGTGAAACTTTCCAACATTTTGCATGAATTACTTTTCTGTTTCTGTGATTAAAACATACCATGACTGACCAGAAGCAACGTAGAGAAGAAGGAGCTTATTTTGTCTTCTGGCTCAAGAGAGAGAGTCCATACTGTTGGAAGAAGCTTAGAGCAGATGAGTGAAGCAGGAAAAGAAAAGATCATGTTTCCATCAACACTTGGAAACAGAGAGTGAACTGAAAGAGGGGTATCGGTATAAACTTTCACATGCCATCTCCAGTGATATAAACTCTTAAGGACCATCCCATCTTCATTCAAACCACCACACATTTCCACTTAGGCAGAAGGTCTGTACTTTTTCTGGTTACACTGTGGAAGGAGTGCTCTGACTGTTACTAGGAGACAGTGCTATGAATGATGTAAGCACAAACTTTCACCTATATGAGATCTTTATTTCAATCAATACAAATGCTTCTCTCTGGCTACATAAGCAGTGTGTTTGACTCATTTGCTGACTAAATGGAAGACATGTTGGCTAAGTGTCTCCTCCTCTAGTTTTGCAAAATTAAGTCCAATAAAGATGAAAGTCTTTTCCTACCTATTTTTAGTACTGAGGTCTGAGCTGGTAACGTGTGAGAGTGGAGTAGCTCCTGCCACACTGAGCAGCAGAAGTGATGTAATGACAGGTGAAGGGGCAGAACTGCTGGCCAGAGAGGTGGTGCCACAGAAGTAGTAGAGTGGCTGCTTCTATAGATAGAGGAAGATTGGTGGTTCATAGAATCATCATCATCAACAATGAAAATGCAGTGACTGATGACTCAGAAACTGCAGAAGAGCTGACAGCAGTCAGAGCCACAGGTGGGTGACCTGCTTGAAGCAGCAGGTTAGACAGAAACAGAATAGCAGAAGCAATGAGAGAGCAGTTGAGTCTAAAGAAAAATAGAAGGCTGTAAAGAACCAGAGGAAAAATGTTAGGGGCTCCTGTTCTTGGAATTGTTCCAGAGATTTGTTAATCTATGGAGACAAAGTTTCCATGCACAGAGGCCTGGGAGCTGTAGCACTGTTCACTGTTAGCAGCGAGGGAATCTGGGTACCTAGGCCTGCCTATCAGCAAGCTACAATGCCATCTGCTTCCAGTGGCTGAGGAAACTTAACTTCTTAGTTCTTTTGCATAATAACTTCAATCCTGGTAGAACCAATGGTCCCAGTTCTTTGGGCATATGTAAAAGCTGCAACACTTCTCCAGCTAAGGGACCTGCTTTTGGGGGTCTTCATGAAGCTTTCAAGTGTAGAGGACATCACTTGCTGCTGCTACCAACATTCATTGCTGTTAAATATGGAAGAATACAAATATCACATACCAGCACTTGAAGCCTACCCACAATTTCTATCCCAGAGAAAGAAAATAATCCCATGTGGGCATGATAGCATACACCTTTAATCCCAGAACTCGGGAGGTAGATGCAGGTAGATCTCTGTGCATTTGAGACCAGCCTGGTCTATAGTTTCAGGACCACCAAGGTTGTTACACAAACTCTGTCTTGAAAACTCCAAAAGAAAAAGGAAAGAAAAGAACCCCATCTGACTCATTTGAAGTGTTATAACTAATGTCACCCTCTACATCCAAAGATTAAGAGTGAGCAAGGAAAATTAAATTTAATATCTCCAAACAACTCTTGAAAAACTAAGAAGAAATAAATGTAGTCTGTAATCTCAGTTCTTTAGGAGAAAGACGCAGGAGGATCAGGAGTTCGTGAGTTGCTTGTTTCAAAAATCCTGTAAACCAGAGAAAAGGGAAACCCCAAACAAACAAAAATAAATTTCTGAAAAGGAATTGTTTCTCATGAATTGCCTCACTTAATTCTCATATATCTCTGAGGTCAGATATTAGCATTATTGTTCCTCATAGGACAAAAATAAACCAGAATGTACATCTATAGCTCCATCTACTCAGGAGGCTGAGTTGAAAGGTTGCTTGAGGAGTTGAATAGTAGCATGATCAGTGGAGTCTACTACATCTCAAAGCTAATAAAATAATTGCACTCACTCAATGAACATGCATATATACCATATACACAAACAATGAATAAATGAAAAGCAAAATATATGCCTCACTAAGCACTTACATTGTTTTTTAATATTTTTTTTCTGGAATCACAATCATGGAACCTGTTTGAGCTAGGTCCTCTGCATGCATGTTATGGTTGTATAGTTTGGCGTTCTTGTGGGACACTTAACAGTGGAAACTGGGGGTGGGGGTTCTCTGACTCTTTTGACTGCCTGCTCTTGGGACCCCTTTTCTCCTACTGAATTGCTTTGCCCAAAGTTGATATGTCCAGTCTTACTGTAACTTATGCTATGTTCTGTTATATGCCTGAGAAGCCTACACTTTTCCAGAGGAAAATTGAGTAGGAGTGGATCTAGGGGAGAGAGAATGTCTGTGGGAGGTGCTATATGCAGTGGATGAATGCAATGTATGAGAAAATAAACTAAAAAAATAAAAAAAATTATATAAAGAAACTATAGAATTAAAAATACCATTAGATTTTTATGCCTGTTTAAAAACCAAGACAGTAAGTATCTCTAGATTTCACACAGTTAACTGAAAATACTTTATCCGAATAAGATTACTGTTGGTGGATAATTTCATCAGTCAGACCATAGGCTGCTAGAAGAAATATCACATTTCAGAACAAAAACTTCAAATAATAGACATTAAAATATTGCAAACTCATTTTTGCTTTAGACTTTCAAGTTGCTTGTATAGTTTTAAGAGAGGCAGTAAAATCAAGTACAGAAGTTGAGAAACTAGAGAAAACAAATGTGTTTTGTTTTAAACATTTTATACTATACACTGTGATTTAAATAGTTTTGATAATTCATGTGAAATCACTTATTTCAAGTATCTACATCAAAACTGAAGTTTATACTTTTGTGTTACTAAATTCTGTTTAAAAAAAAAAACACATAGGCATCCTCATGAATATTAACCTTCATCAGGCGATGAAAGGAGACAGAGACAGAGACCCACATGGGAGCACCAGACAGAAATCTCAAGGTCCAAATCAGGAGCAGAAGGAGATGGAGCACAAACAAGGAACTCAGGACCACTAGGGGTGCACCCACACACTGAGACAATGGGGATGTTCTATCGGGAACTCACCAAGGCCAGCTGGCCTAGGTCTGAAAAAGCATGGGATAAATCCGGACTAGCTGAACATAGCGGACAATGAGGAATACTGAGAATTCAAGAACAATCGCAGTGGGTTTTTGATCCTACTGCACGTACTGGCTTTGTGGGAGCCTAGGCAGTTTGGATGCTCACCTTATGAGACCTGGATAGAGGTGGGCAGTCCTTGGGCTTCCCACAGGTCAGGGAACCCTGATTGCTTTTCGAGCAGATGAGGGAGGGGGACTTGATCGGGGGAGGGGGAGGGAAATGGGAAGCGGTTGCGGGGAGGAGGCAGAAATCCTTAATAAATAAATAAATTAAAAAAGATATATTTCAATACACAAAAAAACTAATCTTGTTCAAGTGTTTCCTATCAATGACACTGACCATTTAACAATTTGTTTATTTATTTGTTACTTCTTTTACTGATCTTTTATGAAATTTTAGAAATCATACTCTATATTGATTTTCAGTGGTTTAAACATGAATTCACATTTTTAGTCTGATGTGGGATTCCCTTCTGTATGCTGTGAATACAATTGGTTAATAAAGAAACTGGCTTGACCTGATAGGGTAGAAGAGAACTAGGTGGGGAAAACTAAACTGAGTGCGGGAGAAGGAAGGCAGAGTTAAGAGAAGCCAAGGAGTCATTGCTGAAGACAGACAGACTGAAACTTTGCTGGCAGGTGATGACCTCTTGGTGATGCACAGATTAATGGAGATGGGTTAAATTCAGATGTAAGTGTTAGCAAATAAGAAGCTAGAGCTAATGGGCCAAGCAGTGATTTAAATTACATAGTTTCTGTGTGATTATTTCGAGAGTCTGGGTAGCTGGGAAATGAACAAGCAGCCTCATTACAACATTAGTCCATTTTCTGTTCCTATAACAAAATACAAAAAGTTGGAGACTTCATAAAGAACAGTTGGTTAAGCTCATAATTCTGGAGTCTGAAAGACATTGGCATTTGTTTGGCTTTTGTGGGGGCTTCAGGGAAAATAAGAACACACTGACAAAACTACATGTAAGAGTATTAATGGTGCAGCAAGTTCACACTCAATCAAAGCAATCCATTGTCTTAGAAGTTATTCAGTCCTATGATATTTGACACAGCCACCCAAGACAATAAAGATCCACTAGTTGGGAAACAGTCTTCATTACTTAACTATCTTCTAATACTCTCTACTTATTAATTGTGCCATCACCATCTCAGTGCTTCACTCTGGTGCAAGCCTCCCACACATAAGCCTTTGGGAACACCTTCAAGCTTGACCATTCATAAAGTCTGTCATCACTTAATAGTCTATTGACTTTACAAACTGTAATATGCAGCAACAGACCAGAAGAACCTTCTTGTTCTTATCTCAGCTGAAAGGGTCAGGGTAGCGTCCCAGAGAAGATAGCATCTATTCTGAAAGATGGCAGTTCTTCATAATCCTAGTTTTGATATATGAAGGAATATAAAGATAAAGTTGTCTTCAATCACAAATCCCTCATTTGACTAGAACACCAAAGCATATTCCCTCTTTGCTAATGATTCCCAGATGTTATATTTATTTCTCAACTCCCCCAGTCCCCTCTTGACCATAACTACACAAGTCAGAAAAAACAATATTTGCTATATCCCTTTTCCACCTCATTACCAGAATCTAGCTTGCTCACAATTTGTTGTTCATCTTGACTGCATTACATAAGCAATGGTCCATCTATGGAACCAACCATGTAAGCTAATGGAAAAGCAGGTTTAATACACATGTTGTTCTAATGGTTCTTTCTCCTTGCATGGAAAAGTTTATCTAGACATTCAAATGGACTCTTAGCTACAGAAAAATTTCTTGTATCACTATTCCTTGTACAGTGGTCAAAATAACCTGAGCAAAGAATTTGCTGCTGTGCTATAAACTGTTCATATGTTCTGAGGTACACCCATATCTCTCTTTAATTTGGCTGATCTCTAAGGTTCTTCTGACATTTGAAACTTAGCATCTTGTTCTCCTTTCTCTTCATTATATTAATTTTCAATTTCCCAAGCTGAATCACATTTTAAAGTCCTTGTTAAAGCTCTGCTAGAGCCCTCTCGTTTCTTAAAGTTTTGTCTCCTTTTCTATTTTATATCATTTTAAAGCTTATTAGATTTATTTAAGAATTGCTGTAGAGAAAATTGGATTCCTGCAGGTAAAGCCAGTCCGATTCCCACACATTTCTAGATCTTCTGGCAAGGTCAAAATTTGAGAACCACTATTTGAGAATTTAAGTAAAGCCCAAGGTTTAAGAGAAGGTGGGGCAAAGAGCGGCAGACTACCCATATAAAGAGTGGCAGACTACCTATATAAAGAGCGGCAGACTATCTATATAAAGAGCGGCAGACTACCTATATAAAGAGCAGCAGACTACCTATATAAAGAGTGACAGACTACCTATATAAAGAGCGGCAGACTACCTATATAAAGCTTCTGTGTATACTGCACACCTCTGTTCAATCTACCATGAAAACAGAAAAAAATGTACTCTCAAGCTGTCACATAGCTCACACTGTATTTTTATATTAGAAAAAAGGATGATGTCTTAGTACCCAATCAGATTTGTGGTCCTATGAATATGTCCCCAATGGGGTGCTCCACACATCTCTAATAAAAGTCAGTCATGTTTCAATGACCTGCATTTTCATCATTTCGAAAACGTGAAATGCACAGGGGTTACGCTTATCTTCTCTGTATCATTCCAATTTTAGTTTATGCACTACTGAGGGAAGGGGAAAGAGATATGAACTGAGAAAATTGGGAGTGGGGGGAAGGGAGAACAGAAGTGGGACAGAAAAGGAAACGGGGAAGGAACATGAGGAAATGGGATGGCTGAGTGGGGGAAGAAGAGAGAGGGAGAGCAAGGAAAGAGATATCTTGATTGAGTGAGCTATTATGGGGCTAGCAAGAAACCTGGCACTAGGAAAATGCCCAGGAATCTACAAGGATGACTACAGCTAAGACCATAAGCAATAGCGGAGAAGGTACCTGAACTGGCTTTCCGATGCAATCAGTTTGATGACTGCTTTAATTGTCATCATAAAAACTTCATAGAGCCACTGATGGAAACAGATGCAGAGATCCGCTTCTAGAACTGGGTCGAGTTCCCAGAGTTCAGTATAAGAGCTAGAGGAGCAAATAATATGAGCAAAGGGGACAAGACCATGGTGGGTATACCCACAGGAACAGCTAACCTGAGCTAGTGGGAGCTCACTAACTCTGAACTGACATTGGGGAACCTGAATAGGCCCAAACTAGGCCCTCTGAATGTGGGTGACTGGGGCGGTCTGTGGAAACACTCACAGTGGTACCAGGATTTATTCCCAGTGCTTGAACTGACTTTTTGGAGTCCATTCTGTTTGGAGGGATACTTCGTTCAGCCTGCATAAAGGCAGTAGGTCCTTGGTCCTTCCTCAAAATGATGTGCCGGAATTTGTTGACTCCTTATGGGAAGTCTTACCCTCTCTGAGGAGTGGATGCGGGGTGGAGTGTGTCAAAAGTGGAGGTTGCAGGAAGAGGGGAGGGATAGGGAACTGGGATAGGTATATAAAATGAGAAAAGATTGTTTAGAAATTAACTAATTAAAAACCATTAATTGCTATATCGTCATAAATATTTTCTATAGACAATTCCATGTGAAAGAATGCAAAATTAAAATACTTATCTAATATATTTTAGACAAGATTTCCAAACTGTGCTTGGAGTAAGACTTTCTCTGATTACAGTTACCACTCTTTGAGGAAATGTTTAGGAAGTGGCATTCAAAGACATTGCTAGGTTCCTCTTGAAAGAACCAAGAGACTCAGTGAAACTCATTTTCATTTATTTGTTATGTAGAGGGGGCAGTCTATTTTCATACTTCAGTCATTTTCTAGCCCCTCTCCCCTCTCTCTCTGTGTGTAGCATTTACAGAGCTTAACTGTGCTTTATATCATGTGGCAGTTCAAATTGGGTTTTTCTCATTAGGTTGTAGCATGAGGACAACAAGGACAATAGTTTTTATCCATTAATTTTTGGTAGATAGAGAAAGTTTATTATTTGCCTATCTTTAGCTAGTTTTTGTTGGGATAAATTTGACAATAAAATTTATAATAAACAATGTGATGTTTTGGTAAATGTATATATGAGAAAATGACCACAATCCAGATGATTAACATACTAATTCACTCAAAGCATTTGAATTTCTCTTCGTGGTGAAACATTTTATGTTAATTTGCATCACAGTTTTCAAGTACACGTCACATTGCCAAAATTGATTCTCCAAGTTGAACTGAAACTTTACAGAATTTAATCTTCGTTACTTCATTCCTTTTTCAACTCCAGTCTCTGGCAACTACAAGTCTGCTCTCTACTTGGAAGAATCTGAAGACTTCAGACATGTAAATAAGATCACGTGACCTCTGTCTTCTATGCTTGTCTTATGTTACACACATTCTTTCATGAAAATGATAGGCTTTCCTTGGTTGAAGGATAGAGCATACCATTTGCATACATACCCTACATTCATCAATCTATTAATTAGTTGTAATTCAAGGGCAAATTTGAATTTTGTTGCAGTGGCTCTGGGAGGGCAAATACCTCTTTGGTATATTTTCATTCACTATGTACTGAAGGGTGGGATTCCTAGATCATGCAATACTTTTAAACTTTTGAAAAATTGCAAATTGTTTGAAAGTTTGATTTTATTATTTCAAATGATGTGTATGCCCATGAAGGCTGGCGCCTGGAGAAACTAGAGGCATCAGTTCCCGGAAATGAAGTTCCAGGTGGTTGTGAGTCATCAAACATGGATGCTAGGAACTGGCTGGGGAGGGTCTTCTAAAAGAGTAGTAAGTGCTCTTAACTGCTGGACTTTCCCTCCCTGAATTCTACCTTGTTTAAAATAGTAGGTTCAGCAACTTGCATACACAATGACATTCTGGGCTGTACTCTCCTCTTTACATCTTTGCCAAAACTTAGCTTTTATTTATTTACTTTTGTAATAGACATTCTACCAGTTGTAAATTGATATCATTGGTTTTATTTGAATTTCTCAGAAGATACTTGATGTTGATGATGCTTTTCATATTCCTGTTGGGAATCTGTATGCCTTCCACTGGGATTTTTAAAATAAAGTTTTGCTATTATGGCTGTTCTTGAGTCGTTTCATGTACTTATGAATTTTAAATCTACCAAATATATAACTTGCACATATTTGTTGTAATTAAAAAAAAAGTGGCGTGAAAGAGAAAGACACCCTGCAACAGAGCTCAGGTAGAGGGGTTTTTATTAGGGGAAAGTGAACATAAAAAGAGGGAAGGAGGGGGAGACTGGCCTCTGGGGACAGGACTAGGAGAAGAGAGAGGCAGAGCAGGGAATGGGGGCGGGGAGAAAGAAGCAACAGAGGGACACACACAGGAAGAGAGATGGGAGGTATGCAGGGCCCTTTTAAAGGGGAACTAGTGAACCTGCACAGGAGGTGCTCTTAGTGGCTACAGTTGAGGATGTATACCCCAAGGTCAGGCCAGTACGGAGGCCTGAATAGCAACAATATTTCTTTCTGTACTTTCTCTTCAGTTTGTTGATTGCTCATTATTTTCTTTGATGAGCAGGAAGACATTGATTTGTTGTAATTAACCCTATTTGTATAATTTTGCTTTTATTGCTTCATGCTTTAGGGTTATATAAGAAATCAAAAATATATTTGTCTTTAATTTATTTTGAGTTTATTTCTGAATATGGAATAAAAGAGCACAATTTTATTCTGCAATTTTCTTAACAGCATTTATTGAAAATAATTTTTTTTATCCCTGTGAGAGTACGTAGTGCCTCTGGTGATGCATAATTGATAAGGGTATATTTATCTTAGCTCTCTTCATTTTCTTCTCTTGGTCTTAATGCCTTCTTTCTTGTTAAGCCTATTATTTTAAAAACTTTATCTCTGTAATATATTTTAATGTTAGTTCAATGCCTCAGACTTGTTCTTTTTGCTCAAAATTATATGGACGATGCTTATTTTTATTGTTATTATTTGGTTGCTGTTTTTAATTTTGCAGTTTTACAGGAACTTTAAGATGTTTTACCTATTTCTGTGAGGACTGTCTTGATGGGAGTTGTCTTAGAACTGCAATTTCTTTGGATAATATAGACATTTAATATTGATTTGTCTAACCTACTAATGGGTAGTATCTTATTTGTATCTTCTTAATTTCTTTTTTTCTCTGTTATGGCTTCCAGCTCAAAGATATTCCACTTGTTCAAGTTTATTCCTGAACATTTATTTCCTTAGAATTTTAAATAGCATTATTTTCTTGATTTTCCTTCAGAAATTTTGTTGTGAGTGTATAGAAATACTGTTAATTTTCAGTTGATTTTGTGTCATGTCACTTTCCTGAGTTTATTTGTTCCAACATTTTCTGGAAGTTTTTAACCACATCTTTGTAAAACAGAAATATTTTGCTTTTTTCCACTGTTTATTGGCTCTCAGTAGAAACCTTGCTGCTCTGGACAGGGCCAAAAGTAGCCATCCCTGTCTTCCTGTGAGAACAACGACAAACTTCACACATTGGTGGTGCCCTTCCATGCCTCTGAGTATTTGGAATATAGATGTTTGCTTAAAAAATAATGAATACCTGACCTTCTCATTAAAGGTTTTGTCCTTGCCAGCACTCATAGGGCCCGTTTTCTTTCCTCATGCATCACAGTACTTTTTTACTACTCTCATGTATTTTTATTTTCCTACCTCTGAAGGAAAATAAATGTTGACAATGTCCATTATACTTACAGCCTGGCAGGATAGACATCTAACCATGTTTTTCTCATCAGCAGCAAATGAAAAGAAGCACTGGGTTTTATATACTGCTTTTTCTCTTCTTATTCCTCTCTCTCCATGCCTACCTCTCTCCTTTCTTCATCACGAACAAAGAACCATTCAACTACAAAAGAAAATTTGCAATAACCTGTAATAAATGAGACCATAGAGAATTGTTATATTTGAATGTTTGTAATTTATCCATATGGCTGTTTATCATGTAAGAATGAGCTACATGGAATGGAGAGGTGGTTCACTGGGCACAGTGTTTGATGGACAAGCATGACAAGCTAAGTGGAGATTTCCCATCACCCATGTAAAAGTCAAGCATTGCTGAAGTGCTTTTAACCTCAGCTCTGGTGCTGAGAGTAGCATACCCAGGTATATCCTGAACTCTGCTAGCCAACCAGCCTAGCCAAAATGAACACAGTAGAGGAAGATACTCCAACTAACATCCGATGAGCGCAAGTGTTTGTGTGTGTGAGTGTAGCTGCACCCACGCAAGTGCATGGCACAAACTTTAAATAATGAAAGAGAAGGAGTGGGACAGAAGAGGAGAGAGAAAGTGACTGTGTCTGAATTAAGTGGGAATTTCCAATGCTTTTACTAGGATACATTCCTGTGATGAACACCAGGTATTATTTTATGGAACGTGTCACTATAGATCACAAAACTATTTGTTTTCTAAATCCAGGCCAAGCATTTTAAGGGATATTTCACTTAAGTAAATCACAGAATATAAGGTGATATTTCAGGCTCTGACTGTCACAACAGGCAAGGCTTAACCATCTATCCCAACAGTCCACCTATAGGTCTGAGTAATGGTAATGAGTCAAGAGAAATTTAGTTAATTTGGACACACTGGAAAAGGGATAGCCAATGGGATTTAGTGGCCCTCGGATCTGTGCTGCAGGAGTTTTAGATTAAAAGGGATGTCGAGGTGCATATGTAAGCAGTCCTGACCAAAGTCTGATCAGAACCTTCATTGTTTCAGTGCTGTTCCTGCAGTCCTGGACATTGCTATTAATCACCAGAAGTGCAAACTCAACCCACTTCTGGGGTGCAGTGGGTCTGTCTCATGCCAAGGTTTTGTTCCTTCTAGAATTGAAGAGGATTCAAGAGAAAAGATTAAAAGCAGTCATTTGCCTGTGTCCCTTCAGCCAAAGTACAGGTACAATGAAGGCAGCGATGAAGGCAGTTTCCATCCTACTTTGAGTTACCTTGTGGGCCTAAGAAGCTAGACCATGTTCATTATCACTTGAGCTCTCTTAGTCATTGTTAACACACCATTCTTTTCTTCTGAACTTTCCCACCAATTGGTGTGGCAGTGACGGCTCCTTCAATTCTTGCTACACATGTTCATTGCATCTTGAAACATTTAGAATGAAAATGTAGCCACGATACATCACCCATTCACAGTAAAATATGTACCATTGTCCACTGAATATTAACTGTTTTAAGAATGGCTATACAGGATCCTTTTTCACATGCATGTGTGGTTACATCATCCACATAAGACTCAGCTAAGCTCCTGTGCGCATGCATGAGCCCCAACATCTCTTTATGACGTAATCATGTCAAACCCCTGTGTGCATGCCCTAGGCAGCTTTAAAAGCTGGTCATGCCCTCTCTCTCTCTCTCTCTCTCTCTCTCTCTCTCTCTCTCTCTCTCTGCACACTGACTTCCCCAGACCTCCACATGCCCCCTCTAATAAACTCCTAAACAGGTTAAAAAAAAAACAAAACAAAACAAAAAAAAGAATGGCTATAACTTAAAAAGCCACTTACAAAGACTTTTCTGTAAAAAAAAAAAATGACATTAAAAAGTCAAGGTGCTTGCTGCCAAACCTGCCTTCCTGGATTTGACCCCTGAAATCAATAAAATAAAAAGAGGGAGTTGATTCCTACAAGTTGTCCTCTGACCTCCACATGCAGATGTGGCATGGACACATCAGAGCACAAATGCTTCTCCCAATAATAAATACAGTAAACCTTTAAAATATGTCAAAGAAGTCATGATAGAAATTATTGTCTTCAAAGGCCTTTGGAATTTAAGTGTTTAGGACAGCAGTGAAGTGCAGAAAGAACAATTAAGGTGTTTTCAGCAATAGAGACTTACCTTCTACCTCTGGGAGTGGATTAAGGACAATGGCAGTAGCCTGTCAAGGTTTTGAAGGTGTTCGATTCACCTGACCAACCACTCAAGGTAGGGCTTCTCATATTATCTGTTTAGGAGGTAAGAGGAAATGATGGAATACTATCTCAAACTTGTTTTTAAAAAGAAAGATTTTCATAGATTAGAGAACATTAAGAGTACACCAAACAATACAACTTTTTCCCCCAGAAAAAAATGAGAGTTTTTTGGTAAATTTCTAGTATTTTTAAGACCAAGAACATGACAATAGCCTGCAAGTCAACCATACGGTGAAAATTCCAGAGCAAAACAAATAACCCCTTAGTTAAAAAGAGTGGCAGAAATGTGTATCTGGATTTTTGATTAAACAAAAAGCAGATATAAGTAGTATCATACCTAATAATCAATATTTTTAACATAACACATGGTAGAGTGGATACTATATATAAAATACCTTACTAAAACTAAGTGGAAGAAACCAACATATATATGAACCTAGAATTTAGTCATAAGTTGTCCAACACACTGACTCTAAAAAACTACATGATAGAAATCATGGTCAATTCTCACAATCTATTCCCTTGCTTTCCAACATTTATAGTCAAAATATTCAAATAAATATTGGTAAAAATATAGGCACATGAGACTTTTGTTTATAGATTATGGCTAGAAAAAAAAACCTAAGCGAAATGACTTGGTTATTTTCTTCCAAGACCTCATGCACGAGATGGTGTGCAGACCTCTTTCTGTATGGTAACTGAACGTCGTGTGGGTAGATAATCTTCTGTATCAGTCTTTAATAAATATTTAATAACTTAACTTCAGGCATTGTGGTCAGTGATAGAATAGTCTATTCTTTGCATAATAACTATAATGCCAAAGGAAGGAAGATGCTGAGTCCACCAGAGGCAAAGCAGCAAATAACGTAACTGATGCCTTAAGGAAGCACAGCTGGGTTCATGGTGGAGCAATGCCACAGGTATCAGCCTAGCCCAAACACAGCTGCACTGATATTCTGGTTCAGCTGTACAGAAGTACAGCAACACATGTTTAATGACATTCACTCAGAAGTGGGTTCATTTATCAGCCTGGAAGAAGTCACCTGAAGTGGAAGTGTCACTGGAGTTGGATTTAGAGCCTGTCTCCTAGCAGCCCTAATCCAGGTGTGGTCACCATCCTCAGTTCTGAGAGAGAGAGAGAGAGAGAGAGAGAGAGAGAGAGAGAGAGAGAGAGAGACAGACAGAGAGAGACAGACAGAGAGAGACAGACAGAGAGAGACAGACAGAGAGAGAGACAGAGACACAGAGAGAAAGACAGAGAGACAGAGATATCCAGTAACAAGACCAGATGAAGTCCATCTTCAGGGACCTGGCATCAGGTTTAGGTTGAAGTAGAGGGTTAGAGTTATGCAGAGCAGAGCATTTTTCTTTCACTTATGGTCCTGTCTATCATTATCTAGGCTCCAGTCTCTCTTAAAAGGTGGGCAGACAAGTTGTCAGAACTGTTTGAAATCTCTTTAAGTAGCTTTTAGTTTTATCCTTCTCCCAGTTTGAGATTCATCAGGGAAATTCCAATTCCTTGTGTGCCTTGTTTCAATAGCACCAGAGTCAAAGCTAGGGACCCAGGTATTTCTTTAGAATTTTCTCATTCCCTCTAGGTGAGCTAGTGACTAAAACAAGATGAAGCAAGCATCATTCATAATTGTGACTATGATAAACAGGAAAATTAAACCATGTCTAATTCTGTGATGGCTGCTCCATCTAGTCTGTTCTTCTGCATGCTATGTAAATATTGGTCTGTCATGTCTTCATATGTCTCTTTTCTCATGACAAAAGGAGTAATTTTATCCTGTCATTTTAATAAGATAAACATAAATCTGTTTTTGCCCCTTCTAAGGACAAAAGCATTTCATACTTGTGAATAGAAAGAAATTAATTCCCGTACACAAAGTAGAATATTAAATTCTGAATGTTTTGAATTTGATGTTCTTCCAGCATTTTAATAAAAGATTTGTTTTTATTCTATCTCTCCCTCTCTGTCCCCCGTTTTGTGTGTATGTGTGTATGTATGTATAAATAAATAAATAAGTACCTGAGGGACTGTGTAAGTACCAGACACATGTAGTTTCCCATAGAGGCCAGATAAAGACATCAGATCTGAAACAATGGTTGTAGGCAATTGTGAGTCATCTGATGTGGGTTTTGGGAGCCAGTTCTAGAAGATCACAGAGTGTTCTTAAGCCCAGAGTCAGCTTTCCACTCTTACCTGTTATGTTTTGATTGATGACAAACATAGCTCTGCTTTTTTTCTTTTTTTAGTTTTAAATTTGCTAAAAATGCTTAACTAGGTTCCTGGAGAGATGTTTCAGTGATTAAGGGCACGTTCTGCTCTTCCAGAGGGCTCAGAATTGATTCCCAACAGCTCTCACCTGCCTATGACTCAAGTTCTAGGGGGCCTGATATCTTCTTCTGGTGTCTACAGGAACTGACATACATATGGTGCATATACACGTACACACACACACACGCACACACACACACACACACACACACACACACACTCACACACACACTCTTAAAAAATGTTCATTAAATTTCCAACGTGCTATCCAGAAGTCAGAATGTACCTATTGAACTTTGCCTTTCATCCTCAACGTCTTGTCAAAACACCAATGAAAACTGTTCCTTCTGTAGTCTTAAACAGTTAATTAAATGGACACTTAGCTAGTCACACAGTTGGGATATGTAGCCATTCCTAATTTTATCTTCCATTTTCTTGGATTGTGACTCTTCAATATTTTCTGACTATCTTCCTGAAGTTTATTCTAGTGCCCTCTGCTATTATTTTAGGTCAACATATCATCTTTTCCTGATTTTCATTCTTCTGTTGAGACAGAGAAGGTTGAGCTTTTATTTCTCACCAGATTTTTCTGTGTGTTGCAAGATGATTTTAAAAAATGTACCTATGACAATTAATGACACCTCCCCTAGACATGTTTTATAACCTTGAATGTGTTATACACTTGAATCTGACCAATAGGACCTAAGACCTTGTTAAGGTGGCGTAGTGAGCACCTCCATTATCTTTGCAAACCAAGCACAGAGGAATTCAGTTCTCAGGAGACAGAAGTATCTATGCCAACCCATTTCTGAAAGGACTTGCTAATGCTGGCTGTGAGCCTGTGTGGACCTTACCTTCCCTCCTCCCATCCTTCAGGAACCAGTCTGAATATCCCATCTCATGTGCAACATTCAGTGTGCTGTTAGGATAACATCCGATAAAGCATGTTCAGATGGCATTGCTATTTTCTTCATGATTTCTATCTTGAGTTAAGGAAAACAGTTCTTGGAAGAGCTTTTGAATCTTGCAGGAGCTAAACCCTGACATGCTTGACAGCTATCCTGCAATGAACATATGGAACCTGGGACAGGATAACAATACTGCTTACTCTTGGAATTCATCCTGGTCAATGGCTTAAGTATTAATTTTTGGAGGTGTAGTTAAATTTCAAAGGCTTTCTTATACCCCTCATGATATACTCCAATGCCTTACATATTCTTTAACTTCCTAACTCATCATTCCAGGAATTAAACTTCTTGCAACCCTTCTTGCCTTATGTATCTATCCATCTTTACCTGTGTATCATCCTGCCCTTACATTCAATATTTTAGACTTGGGTGCTTTACTGTTGTTTCTTACTTCTGGGTAGTCATGACAACATCATCTTTATACCTTCTTTTCTTTCCTGGATCCTCATTTCTCTTTTGGGATCAATGAGCACTCAGTCTCTTTCAGGAAGCCATTTTGGTCACCTTCTGCTGGACTGGATGTTTGAAATCTCATAGTAATATCTATCTTCATGTTGCTGAAAATTTCCCAAGGATCATGAATATTCTTATGTCACCAATATTTTCCCAAGGCTCAGCAGATAATTTTGAATTGTGGCAAATAATTCTGAATATGAGTGATACCAGGGTACCTTGGGTCCTCTTTTGGAGTTCTTAATCTTAATAAAATTATTAAGAACTGACTCAGATGGAAGCTTGAGGACAATTTCATTAGAGTTTAAAAGAAAAACCTCAGGGCAGGCAAGCTGTAAATCTCAGTAGCTGCCAGGGGAAAGGGAATGGAAAAGAGAAATAGGGAAAAGCATACAATTTGGGGACTTTGGAGAAGGAGCAATGAAGTCTAAAACACTAGAAAAAGCACACCTAAGCTCTGGCCAGCATCCAAAAAACACAGAAGGAAAGAAAATGCAAAGGAAATGATCCTCTGAGTCAGGACTCATGAAGGCTGGGGGACCCAATAGAACCTCACGGCAACTTGTAGCGACAGACCACGCAAAGACCTGTGTATTTACGGGAAAAAAGGTAGATTCCTTCTATCTATTTTGCATATCTTAGGGAGGACTTGCCTACCTGAGGGGTTGTCCTTTGGCCTGGTGATTGACCAGTCCAGTTTGAATGTTAGTTTTCTACACAGGAAAAAGAATTCATTCTCTTGACCAGAAAGAAATAGTCTTTGCTCAGTAGTTCCTGCTGCTGCTGTATCTTGGGTTTCAAAAAACATAAGCAGGAGTGCTGGAATTAAGAAAGTCATCACTTATGGCATCCAAATATTTGGCTCTCTTAACTCTCTACTGTACTGGTTCTACAGGCTCATGTAATGAACACTGCTCATTACACAATAGGGAGATAACCCAAGTAAGGCTCAGAACTTTCTGCTCTTTTCTTTACTCCTTCACCTTTTATCTTTTGATTTTTTAATTTTTACATTTTACCATTTTAGCCATCTACATAGATGCTAGATACCTACCACATTGGAAGTGAACTTATATTCTAAATATGCCTATCATTTTTCTATACTGAAGATTCATACTGACTATAGCATTTAAGTCTTTCCAGCAATCCAATCAGGTACAAAACATGATAAATTATTTTTACTCAATTGGCCAAACTATTATTTTAAATTCTATCACCATGTTACTTGTTTACAGTCTTAATTTTGAACAATAGTCTGTTAGTTCTCCTTCTTTCCTTCCCTGTTTTAAGTTTATTTTAGTTTAATTTTATTTGTAGTCCACTTGTGGTAGTTTGGCTTTATTTTTTTTTTCATTCCCTAATAAATAAATCATGATCACTTCCTCAAACAGGATGATCTTTTACAAAGCTCAGCAAAGCTGTCTGTTTGAAAGTGTCATCCACCAGACAATGGATATAATAAAACCCCTATCCCACTTTTTGTGCTCTCTCTGAATCCTCCGACCTGGTTTTCCCTGGCTTTCCATTACTTTTCTTTTATTCTTCAGCTTGAAATCAACACATAGCCATAAAAGTAATTTAGAGGGACACCATCAACTCAGAAATGCAGAAAAAACACATTTCAGGTTCTCTCTTGAAGTCAGTAGTTCCTGTACTCCAGTTCTTAGCGTATTCATTCTTGTTCTGCTGGTTTTGCCTCTGTGGTGATGTTTTGGCTTGTCACAATACTTGCTAAAATGGAAAAGTTAATTTCTGTCTCAGTACATCTTACATAAAGAATAGGAATACATAATGAAATTCTATTATAGAACTTGATAACAACAGTAGATGCTTTCCCTCAGCGCAACCCACAATGACGATGATTATATTTTTTATATATTAGTTAATACTCACTAATAAAGGGAAAGTTTTAAAGATGGTTTTGTAGAATAATTAGTTTACAGTCTTTTGAAAGTATTTAAAAGACTGCCAGTTTAACATAATGTCAATTGGTAGAGCATCATAACTATATCTCCATATTTACAAGTATTAAAACTCCTCAAAGACTTTTTATTAAAAGTCAAGTCTAAGCATGACTCTAAAATAGAAGTCTCCCAGCCCACCTTTTACTAATGCTTTCTCTGTGGTTACTCTGTCCTAATGGGAGATTCAAAAGCTAGACAGACCATTTGCTTTGTAATAACTCTTTGGCCAGACGACCAAGGGTTTTAAGATGTTGTGGCTCTGAATACAAGGGCAGAGTATTAGATTAATAGCTTTCACTTTGACCAGCAAGATCCCCTGAGTTAGGGGATAAAAAGCAGGACCCCTGTTTTCCCCGTGGCAGAGCCCTTTATTCCTGGAACCATGGGAGGGATTAGTTTGAATCCAGCTGAATAAAATGAACTCAGTGTAGAGATCTTATCACCTTTTATCACCTGATGAGGGGGGGTTCAATTTAATAAGACATGGTATTAACTGCTTTTGCCTTGTCGCAGACTTTTATATAGATTAGCAACCTGAGACTCTTTTCCTTTTTATTTGCCTGGATGAGTGGTAGTGTGATTCATAGGAAAAGGAGGTGAAGGCAGCAGGGGTGCAGGGGATTTTTGCAGGCCCACCTTTGATCCATATCAGGACTCGGGACTCACAGGAAGACACTATCACAATTCCTTTGTTTGGAAATCTTCCTGATTAAGTTCTGTCGGAGTATTCTCAGTGGGTTTTGGTTTCAGCCTAATGGAAAAAGAAGCCAAAAAGATTTCTTTTCAATTGCGTTCTGTGACTAGATTGTCTGTAAGTCCATCTGTAGTTTCACAAACAGAAATTGGACCCAGAAGCAGTTTTCCTGGTTGCGAATCTGGGCACCAGACACAGTGGCGACCGCCAGTGCTCACTGCCATACTCACAGTGTCATCTCTGGTTAGTGTTTCGTTTCCTTTCAACAAACACTGATCGGGTGCCAGGTCCTGTGCCGAGTGCTGAAAGGGGAGACAAGACTATAAAACCTGTCGCCTTTAAACTTCAGTTGTGGCCCAAACAATGATGAATTCATTCAGCCATCTAGATCAAACCATAGACACATAGGACATGCCAGGAGGTACAGCTAAATAAAGACACCAAACAGAACAAGCGGGGTTTACAGGGCCAGGCTGTAGCATACGGTAGATGGTTGGCTTTCCCAAGAGCGACACTGAAGAAGAAAAGTAAAACAGAAGACACTGTCATGTGGATCCGTGCAAAGGACTTTTTGTTCTCCACACCACTCAGAGTGAAGACATGACTTGATTGGCACCTGACGTTGGATAATGAATGGTTTTAGAACATCTTTTCTTGCCAATTTAAATTTAAACTGTGAATATGGAATTGAAACAAATGGACCCTGTTTTGTTCTTCTCTGTAGAAATCACTTGCAAAGATTGTTCTTTTCTCTTAAAGGGATTTTTGGAGTGTATTATTCCTATAATTTTACTCCTATATAAATCAAAAAATACGTGGCATAGTACTGTCTTTAGAGATAAAGACTTTAAGGCATACGAATCCTGTATTATCTTCAGAAAGCCAGGAGCTACATTGGAAGCAAAATTAAATTGTTCCCTAAAGACAATATTCATTGTTCTTAATGAGCTTACTCTTTCTTCCCAGATTGTAACACACTCAAGAAATCACAAGAGCAACACAGCTCTCTACCAGACTAGAGGGAAGGCAAGTGTCCTCCCCTTTGGCAGAGCTAGTCAGATGGGAAGTATGCAAGAGGAAACCTCTCTGAATAGAAGCTGGAGCATAATTCTTTTTTTGTGAGCTGAATCAAAGAAAAATTGTTGTAAGGGAACAGAGTTTCTGGATGACAACTGATGGCCACTATCTTGGATTTTATTCCTAGTCAAATGGAATGCTTATCTCTGGCTGCCTCACCCCGCTTCAACCTTCTGATGGCTTGGAGTTCAGATATCCTCCATTTAACATATTAATTTGCTTTAAAAACGGAAGTTTTCTGCACTGAAAGAAAAGGCAGCTCTATTTCAACAATGCTGAAACAGTTCTTTAAATTCACAAATTATGGAGGCTTTTCTCTTTCATCTTTCAAAGAGTTGGCAAATAACTAAGACGTTCTCTGTGACAATTTAAGCAGCTTGCTGTCGATGCAGCATCTAACCTATTCTGAAAGACGTGGGAGCTTTCCAATACGGGGATCACTATTGTACGTCAGCAGAATTCAAGCTTCAACCACCTCTACTGGAAAAAAAAAAAAAACACACCAGCTTTGGACTTCTCAAAGGGAAATCTTGTGGGTTCCACCCTCAAGGAAATAAAGAAAGGCTGCAGTAAAAATAAAATAAAATAAATGCAGAGAGATGGGTTGGGGGCGGGGTGAGGGGATGCAAGTCTGTATCAACATTTCCTGACTTTCATGCTTGCAAGCAGTAATACCCCCTCCATTCATGCCAATCTTCACGAACCCGCCATAGTACCAGCTGTTTTGCCAGCACTGCCCAGTTCTTGGATTATTGATGTTCTCTAAAAAATCATGCATATGTGTCCCTGAGGAAATGTGGTTTCAGGGGAAAAGTGTGAAATCTGAATCAAGACGTGGTTTTGCTAATTTCACTTCATTCTCTCTTCATCTCTGACCCTTGAATAATAGCTTTTCCAACCACTTTAGAGTTCAATTTCCTCTCAGGTTTTCTATCTGTAAAATGGGCGCAAGAGGGACGGCCCAGACCTGTGGCAGGCGAGAAAGTACACCCCGTGGAGAGAGCTTGAGTGTGGAGTTTATTTGGGAAGAGGGAGCGTAGTGGGGAGGGAAAGGACACACACACACACACACACACACACACACAGAGAGAGAGAGAGAGAGAGAGAGAGAGAGAGAGAGAGAGAGAGAAAGACAGAGACAGAGACAGAGAGGAGTGAAGAGGAAGTCCAAAACTTGCTGGGGGGGGGGGGAGATTGGGAGTGTGCGGAGTTTGTCTTTTACAGGGACCTTTGCACTGCATACAGTAGAATTGCTTGCCATAAGCCAAGGGGTGACTGTACCCTACGAGCAGGGACTAGATATGCCTGGATACTAACACATATCACTCATAATTTATTATGAGGATTAAGTGATGTAAGATGTGTAACTTTCTAACTAATGTTTGTCATTAGGTATGGTTGTTTTATGCACGTCTTTTACCAGCATTATGAAGAATGTGTGATCTCTATTTCATAGTCATATCTGTGCTTCAGCTTAATGTTAGGTGAGGTCCAGGCAGTTGTCATCCTTCCCATGAGTGCTGGGAACTGAACTTGTGTCTTCTAGGTGAGTATTAAATGTTCTTAACTACTAGGTTGTCTTTCCAGTCCTGGGTTCCTCCATACTCTTGTAAGAATGTCTAAGAGGATGGGTTTGGGGATTTAGCTCAGTGGTAGAGTGCTTGACTAGCAAGCACAAGGTCCTGGGTTCAGACCTCAGCTTCAGAAAATCATGAAGGGTTGGGATGGTTGAGTTGGGGGAGGGATGGAGAGGGAAAGCAATGAAAAAGATTATCTTGATGAAGGAGCCATTATGGGGTTAGAGAAAAACCTGTTGATATGGAAATTCTCAGGAATCTACAGGATGACCCCAGCTAAGACTTCTAGCAATAGCGGGAAGGTGCCTGAATTGGTCTTCCCATGTAATGAGATTTGTGACTACCGTAACTGTCATTGTAGAACCTTCAACTAGTAAATGATGGAAGCAGATGCAGAAATCCATAGGCAAGCACTGGGCTGAGCTCCTGGAGTCCAATCAAAGAGAGGGAGGAGAGATTATATGAGCAAGGGGAGTCAAGGTCAGGTTGGAGAAACCAACAAAGACAGCTGACCTGAGCTAGTCAGTGTTCATGTACTCCGGACTGACATCTGGGGAGCATGCATGGGACCAAACTAGGCCCTCTGAATGTGGGTGAAAGTTGTGTGTTGAATGAGGCTCCTTTTTTGTTTCCTGGCCACACAGACTCATGAAATAATTACAAAGAAACTATATTATTTAAATTACTCATTAGCTCTAGCTTCTTATTGGCTAACTCTTACATCTTAATTTAACCCATTTCTATTAATCTGTGCATCACCACGAGGTCAAGGCCTAACAGCAAAGCTTCAACATGTCTGTCTCTGGTGGTGGCTCCATGGCTTCTCCCCTGACTCCACCTTCCTTCTCCCAACATTCAGTTTAGTTTTCCCTGCCTAGCTCTATTCTTTTGCTCTATCACAAGTGAAGACAGTTTCTTTATTAACCAATGATATTCACAGCATATAGAGGGAATTACCACATCATTTGTGCGGTATTGTCTTTTAGGGAGGCTCTTGGCAGTGGGAACAGGATTTATCCCTGGTGCATAAATTGTCTTTTTGGAGTCTATTCTTGGTGGTGGGATACCATGCGCAGGCTTGATACAGAGAGTAGGGTCTTGGCCCTACCTCAGCTTAATATGCCAGAATTTCTTGTAAGTCCATGGGGGGACTTACTCTCTTTCAAGAGTGGATATGCTGTGAGGATAAGGGGAGAAGAGGAGGATGGGAGGGAGGCGAAACTATTGTTGGTATGTAAAATGAATTTCAATAAATAACTAAGAGGAATATCCCAGTTGGTAAAATAGTCTTAATCTTAACAGAGCAAATAGCTCTTGAAATTCAGGTTTTCCAGCATTTAAAATCTATCCTGTAGCTGCCTCTTGGAATATATACAGTGTTCATGTTTCCATAGTTACTGTTCTGATGGTCCAGGATGTAAAATTAAAAAAAAACAAGATTGTTACTTTAAAGAAATAATTTTTATCAGAGCTGAAAAGAAATTGATAGCAATAATTAAATGTTAAACTTTAATAAATTCCCTAATAGACTGGAAATTTCATGATATTAAAGAATGTATTTGTGTCTGTGTATATGTGTATCTATCTATCTATCTATCTATCTATCTATCTATCTATCTATCTTCTCCCTACCTGCTTATCTATCCTCTAGCTGCAGTACTTGGGAAATAATAATTTTCCACAATTATGTATTAATATTGAAGTTAAAATCAACAATTAAATAACTATGTTTAAAGTGGAGTAGAATCTTATTTTTCCACAGTATAATTATTTACATTCTTTACATTCGTGTCTCTATTTCTGGATTTTTCTCTGTAAAATTTTATTTGAAATCAAAATCAATTCATAGGACTAAAGAAGATTGAGAATATGTAAGAAACTGAAAGAGCAGAATTGTTCAACCTGCCATCCTGTCATAGGTTCTTATCCATGTCATCTTTGTTATTTTCTTGAAGATTGAAACAATGTAAGTTAGAGTTCAATGTTTTTTTCCTAGAAATTTCTTGTTATCCTCACAGGACTCATCCGTCCCATCACTAAGATGTCACAGAGCACTATTTTTGTCTCATGGAAATAGTATGCATGAAAACTCTATAGTCTTTGAGTTTTACTCTACAACTTTTTCTTTTCAGAATTTTACAATTGATTTCTCAATCTACATATTGATTTTCTGCACCAATGCAGAACACATTTTGTTATTGCATATTTCAACACATCTTTTATTTCCAGTTTAATTTTGAGTCAGCTCTGGTTTATATGAATAACTCAAGCTGTTTTTTTTTTGCCAGCCTACTGCATAGGTAGCTTACATTTTATCCTTGAATACTTGCAAATCTGACAGAAAATATACTTCATTGACTTTCATACAGACAGTAGTTTGTTTGAGTACTAACTAAGAAACATATTTTGTACCACATACTTGACATTTTTCTTAAAGTTTGTTAATTAAACTATAATAACTACAATTCACTTAAGGGTGAATTTTAAATAATATTGTCTTGTTCTCTACACGAAGGATAAAATTTATCTTTCAGCTGTGTTTGTGATTGTAGTTTTTGTTCTACTTCTATTACTTTTGCTTTTTATAGCCTCTGTTAATCATGTTTTTATATTTGCTAAATAGTAAGATAGTAAAAATACACAAAGATACCAAGTGGACTGAAGCATAAACAAATAAATGTGGTCTGCCCTCTCCACTTTCCTGTATATATTTTACTCACATTCACCTTTTATTTCCAAATGCTGCTATTTCTCCCCATTTATTAAATAATTTTCCTACCCCATTTTACATCCCATTTCCTACATCCCATGGAACTCTTATTTTGTGGTTCAATAGTTAGTTAACACCATCATTTTCTTTTTTAAAGTATCTCCTGGTGAAATTGACAGTCATTGTTCACATTGAGATACTTAAGTATTGATTGTAATCGAGGCAAAGAAAACTGATATTCTAGTAGTATACAAATTTAATTTGTAACTTCTTTTTAATTTCTTTAGCTTTCTGAGTGTTCATGTGTAATCACCCACATGTAGATTCCACACATTGCCTAGGGCATACATGCTCTTCCACTCATCTCTATCCCTTGTTCTTATTAATTACAGTTTCATGAGGTCTGATTGATTGTTGTTCAATTGATTGCATGGTATTGGTGTCCTGTTCAGGAAGTTTTCTCTTATGCTTTTACTTTCAATGCTATTTGTCATTTATCTTCTACTAGATTAAGTGCATGGTTTTATGTTGAGGTCTTTGATATACTTCTAGTTGAGTTTTGTGCAGGGTGATAGATACGTATCAATTTACATTCTTCTACAAACTGACATCCAGTTATACCAGCACAATTTTTTTGAAGATGCTTTCTTTCTTTTTTTTTCATTCTGTATTTCTGGTTTCTTTGTAAAAAAAATCAGGTATCTATAGGTGTTTAGTGTTATGTCTGGGCCTTGATTGGATTCTATATAGTAAAAATACTGTGTGGATTTATTACTATAGTTCTGTAGTACATCTTGAGATCAGAGATGGTGATACATCCAGATGTTCATGGGACTAGGACATCAACACAGATACAGCCTGCAAAATATACTGGGGCAATGATGTCATAGATCTTGTGGAAGTGGTCAACCCATGACTGGTCCAACTTTTGGCCAATGCCACAAGAGTGAGCCCATGCCTGTCATTGTCTTGGTGGCCAGGAACCAGAGGTAGGACAGTCCAGAGACCCAGGATAAAAACAAGCATAGCTGGGGGAAAAGCCAATGAAATAGTTCCTATACTCTACTATATTCACAGATCAGTGCATAGTCCAATTATCATCAGAAGGGCATCATCCAGAAACCAACAGAAACATATACAGAGGCTCACGGCCAACACTAGACAGATATAAAAGAATTCAGGAGAACAGGGAGATGAAAGATTTTAGGAGCCAGAGGGACTAACTATAGTGATATTTTGTTTATCATCTAATAAATAACACTTGCCTGAAGAATAGAGTGCAAAGCTGGCCTCGCTAGCCATCCATACAGATCAGGCAGTAGTGGCACATATGTTTAATCACAGCAGTCACTCTAGTTATCCATAGAGGCCATGCAGTGGTGGTGCATGCCTTTTATACCAGCACTAGAGAGGACTATAAGGCAGGACAAGACAGGAACTCACTTTCTTTTTAGTCTGAAGATTTTGTAGAGGTAAGAGATCTCTAGTAGTTGGCTGCTCTATTATTAATAGTAATTAGAATTTATGCTACACCTGGCATCCAACTTTTGGGTTATGAATTCATGAAAAATTTGTGTGCTTGTGTGTTTATAGCCAATAACATAGACTGGAGTTATACACAGTAAGGGTCACTACCCTACCAGTTAGGTTTTCTTTTCTTCACTTCTGGTGAGCTTTCTTACCTTGGGCTGCTGCCAAACTAGGTAGCTGCCTTGAAATCTAGTCAGGCTTTTACTGTTCTATGCAGCAAGAGTTAGCCTCATTTCTTCATCATCATTGGTGGCAGATTCCATGATGTGAATCCTTCCATGAGTTTAACATTTGCTTCACAAAAGGTGAAATGTACATAATTTTTCTTGTATACGTTAAAACCTTTTTTTATTTTAGACAAAAAGGGGTTAATATAGTGATATTTTGTTTATGATCTAACATATAAAGCTTGCTAAAGATCAGAGTTCAAAGCTAGCCACACTAGTCAGCCATACGGACCAGGCAGTGGTGACACACCCCTTTAATCACAGCAATCACACTAGTTAGCCATAGAGGCTGGGCAGTGGTGGTGCATGCCTTTTATATCAGTACTAGAGAGTAATAGAAGGCAAGATGATTTGGGAACTCATTCTCTTTTCAGTCTGATGATTTCATAGAAGAACTCTCTATTAGTTGATTGCTTTGCTTTTCTGATCCTCATCTTGAATTCCAATATCTGTCTGTGGGTTTTTATAATTAATACCAACTAGAATTTGTGCTACAGTGAAGGATTCCAGGGGAATACAGGCCACAGATTCAACTGAGCATGGGTTGCAGATGCTCACAGAAACTGAAGAAACAAAGACCTTGTGTGGGTCCTCTTCCTATATATTATGCCTGTGTATCTTAGGTTTTGGAGGACTTCTAACAGTGAGAGTGGAGATGTTTTTCTGACCCATTTTCCTGCTTTTAGGACCCTTTTCCTCCTACTAGTTTGCCATATCCAGCTGTGATATGATATGATTTTTGATATGCCTAGTTTCATTATATCTTGTTAGTCCATGATCAATGCATATCCTTGGGAGGTCTGCCTTTTTTTTCTTTTTCATTTCGTTTTTGAAGGGAAACATAGGAGGAGTTGATCTTGGGGAGGGATGGAAGGAGGAGAAACTTGGAGGAGTGGTGGGAGGGGAAACTATAATTGATATACAATGTATAAGAGAAGAATAAAAGTTAAAAAAACGGGAGTCCCAGGTAGTCTTATTTATACCCAGCACTATTTGTAGCATTTTCTTGCATTTACTAAATATGGTGAGTTCTCTGCAATAATTGTGAGTCATATTTAAATAAAAGTTCCTAAAATAAATATAATAAAGTGAGGTCATTGTTTGTTGGGTTTTTAAAAAGGCAAGCAGTATTTCCTGGCAGTTTTTCTAAATTCTTCATGCTTTGTAAAATGTTATTTTCATAACCTTAAAAAAAGAAATTTACAGCAATGAAATAAGTTAATAGGAATAATAAAGTCAAGTCTCTCTCTTTATATACACATTTACACAAACACATACAAGTTGCTCAATAATATTTATTATCTGTCTATATAGCATCTATTTATTTACCTACCTATACATACCAAAATATGTTTCTTTTCTTCTTTTTATTAAAAATAGGTTCTTTTCTCATGTAATATATTCAGATTAAACCCCACTCTACTCCTCCCTGTTTCTCTCCATATCTATTTCCATCAGACCCCTCCTTTTATGTCTGACATTAGAAAACAACAGGCTTCTAATAAATGACAACAAAACATAACAAAAATACAAATTAACAAAATAATAAGATAAAAAAAATCACATTGAAGTTAGACAAGGCAAACAAACAGCAGGAAAAGAGCCCAAGAACAGGCAGAAGAATCAGAGACCCATTCATTCACACACTCAGAAGACCCATAAAATTATTAAACCAAAAGCTATAATACATATGCAGAGGGCCTGGGACAGACCCATGCAGGTCTTGTGTTTGCTGCTTCAGTCTCCGTGGGCTCACAGGAGCTTGGTTCAGTTGGTTTAGATGCATTGTTCTGTTGTCCTCCATCATCTCTGGTTCTTATACACTTTCTATCTTCTCTTTCTTGGGGTTCCCTGATATCTGAGAGGCAGAATTTCTTCTTAATATCTATTAGAGTCTGGGTGTACTTTCCAGGCAGTCAAGGTTGTAAATAATGCTAAAGACAAAATTGAAACGGAAAGGTATAAGTAAGAAATAAGTAATAGGAAAATTTAAGCAATCAAATAAATGCTCTGTGAAATCTCGTTTCATTGACCTATTTGAGCATAGTAGTATGCATATTATTTTTTCTGGGTTCAGTATTCTACAGCAGCTAAGAGCAGGCTTTGGGGAATGAGTTAACATCTAAGTGTATTTGTGGGCAAAGTATTTCAGCTGTATCGTTCAGATGTTCTACTTGACAATGTGTATAACCATATTTTCAGTGGTGACTAAACAAAGTAATAAATGTTTAGCACATACTGTATCTGCTGCACA
Source organism: Microtus oregoni (assembly GCF_018167655.1). Lineage (NCBI taxonomy): Eukaryota > Metazoa > Chordata > Mammalia > Rodentia > Cricetidae > Microtus > Microtus oregoni. The sequence goes on from NW_024543082.1 coordinate 16,094,438, forward strand.
ATAAATAATAAATTAAAATCCTTTTGCAAAAAAAGTTTTATTATACTAAGAAATTGGATCTGTGTATTTCAAAACTGTGTCTTAATTTTATCATTTTGGTCAGTGTTGTGCTGATCTCTTTGGTTTTATGTGCTCAAGAGGATTAAAAAAGAAATCGTGGGAATGAGTTCCTCTCTCTAATACCTGCAATATTGTAAGTGCATGATAAATATCTGTTGAATTGGTTCACACTAAAAGTTAAGTTCAGCCTGTATTTATTCATTATACCTACTTACAGTCAATTACTGTCTGAAAATTACTAACCATCCCTAAACTACAGTCTTCAATATAGCATCAAATCGTGTTCTGTTTCTATAGTAAAATAATAGACTGGTTAACAAATGTAGAACAAAATGGTTCACTTAGCTCACAGTTTTAGAAGCTTGAAGTATATAATCAAGCAACTCCATTCTTTCAAGTGAAAAACTTCTGGCTAAATCACGATATTTTGATGTTGCAGATAACATCATAGTTAAGCACATGTTGAAAGGAAAGATCAGGTGGTTCAGAAATGCAAGGGCATTAAGAGGTAGCTTTGTTATTTTTACAACTAACTATTTTTTTTATTGCAGGAACTTATGCTGATCCCACAAAACCTGCAACATTTTGCTTCATGATGAGCCTTTAATGTTTCCCTTACTTTCTATCCAGGTTTATCTATTGATTCCACCATCTCCCGCCCCCACAACAAGGACCATGAATTCAACCCAAGAACCTTTAGGGAACATACTCACTCACAGAACCTATTACCACACAGAGATCATTGATATTTATTATTTATCTGCAATTACAAACATGTGACTCTACTATTCTTTAAGTAGAAGACAATTTAAACTCACTTTAGGAAAGAGTTACTTCAAATTACCTCCCATTTTCTTAGTAAAACTGCAAATGACAGTATTATGCTCTTAATTCATGTGCCTAGTGGGCAATGTGCCAGACATTGACTTTGTCCATTGGAGAATTTAAACAATTATCATGCCTACTGTCTTTCTCTAAAAAGCTTATGATATACTTAGAGATATAAATTGTAGAACTCCAAATGAATTAAAAGGCACACACACACACACAGACACACACACACACACACACACGCACGCACGCACGCACGCACGTAGAGGAAGCACCAGAGCCCCCAACACAGAATAGGCTTTTGACATTGCTCTTGGTTTCCTACCATTGCTAAACAGTAAGACCTTCTTGCTGAAAACACACCACACTTTGGTTGCAGGACATAGAGGAAACATGTTGGAATGGACCTAGAACTAATTTTCACAGTGCCTGAAGGTGTTGTTTAGGGCGCTGTGAGAAAAATAGCATCAATGGACTTAGTATTGGATGATAGATGCCACAGATAATGCCAAATTGCCAGAAAGGATGTGCCCTTGATTCAATAGTGGAATGATTGATATGGAAATGACTGATTACTTTCCAAATGGATTTGAAGATTGAGTCACAGGAAGGAATTCATGTCTGGTACTACTGTAAGCATGGTCAAAAGCCGGTAGCCCTAGGGTAGAACTACTATTGTTTTGTTAAGTGGATTTTGTTTTGGCAATTTGACATCTAAACATTTATTCTCATACTCACGTATTTGCGCTTCAGTCAGTCTTGGCCACAGATGCTTCTTTTTGCAATGGATACAAGCCAATTAAGAGACTTATGACTGATAAAAATACAGAGAATAGATGACTGTTCAGTATTCATTTCTAAGTGAGCCATCTATTTTACGATATCATTTGCACAATTTTAAAGGAAACATCTAGGGAGAGGAAGTGGAAATAATCTAAGAACAGAAGAATTGTGAAGAGTGCTAACAAACTTTGTCATGTAGACATGGACATGATATGACCGTTGTCCTCAGGAATTCACTGAAGCTATTGTTTTCGCACTGGACCCACACAAGATCAAGCTAGCTAACATTCCAGTCTGGATGTGGAAGGGGAAAATGAGGCTCTACCTGAGTTGTGGAGCAACTAACAATCAATGACAATTGGGGGAAAGAAATTCATTCCTTTGGGATTATCACCAATGATAAATTGCTCATGTTTTAGCATATGGCCTCACATACCTGTGTGTGCAGCAATATTTTCTGGGACCAGTAGGCTAAAAAAATGAGAAGAGGATATGAAGGAGGGGGAGAAGTTGAGGATGAATATGATCAAGATACATAAAATACATGTGTGGAAATTTCAAAGAATTTGAAATTTATTTCAAATAATTTATTTCAAATAATTTATTTCAAAGAATAAATACCCTTTAAATATTTCAAAGAAAGAAAATCCTTTAAAAGTGTACACGTAGAAAATATAATTGGACAAAAGATTTCAGAATAAAACTGAGACTTAAAGGAAGGTAGCATAGAGTGTATTTCAGTAATTGTGAATGGAAAGAAGAGACGTAGTGAACAATGCAAAGAAAATGGGAGGAGATACAGTGCATCCCGGGTTGTTGGAAGTATTATTAACTTGTTATTGTTTACTGTGGAACCAGTTTCTTAAGTTCATTTTGTTAGCAGCAGCACATTGCCATTTAGTAGTATTTCTGGAAGGTGATAATGATAATGATAATGCTGCTATCAAAAATGCTAGGGAGAAAAGACTTGGAAACACTGAGAGAATCCAATCTAGACTCATGGCAGGTGTTAAGGACAATAGTCAAGGTTCCCTTCCCATCCTGCACTCACTGTGCTTCTTCCTTCACCTCTGCATGACTTGTTTGTAAAAACAGCTTCAGCCATATCAGAAAAAATAAAATGGTAATTATGCCAAGGAGGAACAAAAGACTGGATCCTGTAGGAAGCTGATGTTTAAATGAAGGTAAAATCGGGTAAAAACTAAATTCATTGTGAAGTGTTCTTTGGCTCAATTCCTGCTGGAGAGCTGGAAAAGAAAAGGAATATGCGACAGAACAAGTAAGTCTTGCTGTTTCCTCCGGGAAGGTCTTTGGCAATAACACAGTGCTTTCTGAAGTAGGGAAGACTTTTTGTTGTTGTTGTTGTTAGTTCATGCTGTGGTGGTGGACAGGCATGAGAGCTACCCCAGGAAGGAAAAAGGACATTTAGCTATTGCCTCTGGCTCCATCTAGGATGAGAAAGCTATTAGACTTTCAGTTTCAGGGAACTAAATCTCTCAGTCATCTGCCACCCTCCAAGGACCACTACTACCTGCCTGGACAGAGCAACTGTAGGAACTAGATAGATCAGTACAAGCTGCCTTAGCAACTGGGTAACTTAATTAACCAAAATTTAATTTTTTCACAGTTCCAGAATTCTAAGAACCAAGTCTCAGGTGGTTTAGTTGTGGTGAGGCTTCTTCTAGTTTTTTCAGTTACCTTCTTTCCTTAAACCTACATGACACTTCACTGTAGGGAGAAAGGAAAAACATGTAGGACAGACTCAGGTTTTCTCTCATAAGGAGAACATTAAGGTCAAGATTTCTGACCTATGGTATGGAAGTCATGACATTCAAATAATTCTAATGTTAATCACAAATTTCAGTGATTTAAAGAAATATTTATTTTACTTCTTTTTAAATGTGTACACCCACAGAGGGTATAAGGAGACATTGTAGCCCTATGAGTTGCCTGGAGTGAGTGACAGAATTAAACTTTGGTCCTCTGGAAGAGCAGCAAATGCTCTTAAACAATGAGCCCTTTCTCCAGCCCTGATTTATTTATTTTTTTTAAGAATAATCATATGAATACTACAAAGTGTTGTGAAGTATTTCATGAAGATTCCTAGGGTTGGCCTTGACAGTTTCAGCCATCTTTCTCTATTTTTCAGAGATAGAAACAGGCTAGAAAATATTTAACTGAATTGATTGGTAGTTTTAGAAAACACATGGATTCATAATGACTAGTGCTTTATAAAATGAAAAATTTTATAAGTCTTTATATCACAGTCAGCTCCATAATATTTGATCTTTGTATGGTAATCACACATATGCTCTGCTCAAATACTAAATAACTGAGGTGAAGTTGCTACTTAAAAGAAATAAAATTCTGCTTATTTTTATTTTTTTCCTGTTTGTGTCTGTCACAACACAATGTAGAAAGACATCAATATTTCCTTTGATATTTTGGCATAAAAGGAAGAAACTAGAAACCATTGCCCTGTAAATTATGAAGAAATCTTTATGGTTTTTTTGTGGGAGGTTGGAGTGTCTGAAGTTGAGGGAGGTAGTCAGGGAGGAAATGAATTTTTCTTTCCCACTGTAAATGTTTAAACCATAATCTTCCATTTCCTAGACCCTTTTCTTCTGATTTTGTGTTTAGTGTGTTATAAGTATGATGGAGGAAGTTTAGGCTCCTCTCTAGACCTGAGCATGCTGGCAAATTCTTCTCAAATCTATTCCCAGGTGGCATGCTAAGTGTCGCAAAGTCCCAGCCCTTCACTCTGGAGTGTTTCAGCTGGAGGCTGGAGAGCTCTGCTGCTCTCCTCTGACAGGCTTATGTGTAACTGAAGGGTGATAACTTGGAGACTTTTTTCTTTTTCTTTTCTTTTCTTTTCTTTTTTTTCTTCATGAGCCAATTAAAAAGAAAAAAAAAACCCTATAGTTGAAAACTGACGCTTGGAGACTTTTTTCCTTTTTATTTTTTTTCTTCTTTTCTTCATGTGCCAAATAAAAGGAAAAAAAAAAAACCCTATACTTGAAAACTGTCACTTTTCACACCAGACACTAACATTATTTCCCTATTGAATGTGAGATACTTAGTCATGCTTCTCAACTGGATTCTGACCTGCTGGATGAAACATGCACTTTCAGCTCATCTTTTGTTAAGTTCTATGAGCTAGTCAGCATTCAATTATGCAGACAGTGTTTAAAACACCTCATCAAAGATAAACACACCATTATTTGCTGTACTAATAGATATTTGGTAAACTATATGCCATTTTATAATGACCATATATCAGTATATCAATTATTTAAGTGATTAGCCAAGGAATAATAAATTACATAATTCAAATTAAGAAATGGAATTCAAACAATGAAATTATGTAGATCCAGACGAATTCTGGGAAATTCATAGATAGAACTTATGAGTGTACCCTTGAAGGATAGAAATATTCATCTCATACTTGTGAAATATTATTTTAAGATTGTTATATTCATTTAGGCTGTGGAGTATTTGTTGGTTGAAGGATGCAAAGATGTGTTGTAATTTTTATGTTGCGTTTGTTTAATTCTGTGAAGCTATGTTACTTTGCCAGTCTAAAACACCTGGTGGGTCTAATAAAGAGTTGAATGGTCAATAGCTAGGCAGGAGAGGGATAGGTGGGGTTGTGAGGCAGAGAGAATAAATAAAGGATGAAGGGAAAGAGAGAGGAGTGAACAAAAAAGAAGAAGAGAAGGATGCCAGGAGCCAGCCACCTAGCTAAAAAATCCAGCTAGGGAGTTAAAAGGAGAGAAAGGAATATAGAATAGAGAAAGGTGAAAACCAAGAGGCAAAAAGTAGATGGAATAATTTAAGTTTAGGAAATCTGGCTAGAAATCATTCAAACTAAGGCCAGGCATTCATAAGTAAGAATAAGTCTCTGCATGTTTATTTGGGAGCTATGTGATGGGACCCCAAAAGAGTATAAAAAAAATTCCTACATCTTTTAACTAATGAAAGTTAGTTAAAAGCACAAAGGAAATGTTGGAGGAGGGCTGATTAGACTGCAGTTCAATGCATGTGAGAAAATTAGTCTAATTCTAAATCCTACACGGGCAAAGCATCCACACAGGACCTGTGCTTGTGGTGATCACTATTTCTCATGCCCAGTGTAAAGATCATGCTATGACACATTCCCAAGAAATACGTGTTGAGTGAGGGAACAGGAAAGGTATGGTGGGTTGGTTACATGTATTTCCTGACTACCTGGAGATACATGGCTGGCTTTGTAACAGGGTTTCTAAGCCATTTTATCCAACTGATCACTTTATTTTTTTTCCTGGTGGTCAGACAGTTATACTCATGATGATGTTCAATACTCTTCTCTTCTGCAGCCTTATAGTGTCTAGCACATAATTTTGCTGTGATGAGGATCATGTACATATGATGTTTTCTTTGATTAAAGTTTTGAGTGTGAGAGGTGACTTACACACAAAGCTTAGAGCAAATCCAAAGGAAGCAGGAAAGGTCAGGGGGAGGGGGACTCCTGCAAAAGCTGATATGTTCTCTTGATCTGTGCTTCACAGATATTCTCACAGCATGGATGTGCTTGGAAGTCAAACTGTCACTTCAAGGGAGAGTTTTGCTAATCCGGAATGGGCCCAGGCAGGTCAATAAAAACATACTGTGCACTGACTGGTGCCATGACCCATGTCTCAATTTCATTCTCAAGAAGGTGTGGAAACAGCACCGAGAATCTCCAATAAGGTGAAACCATCCGTGAATAATATTCCTGACTTCATCGTTCTAAAAGTTTGGCAACATGCTAGAGGAAGATGAGTAGAGCAAATGCTCAGCTGCTCTTCCACCTGTAAGTCTGGTTCATTTCAGTTGCCTACAAGGGGGCTACCAGATGAATGGATGCAAAACAAATTTGGTAGCAGTTCTTTCACTTCCAATCCCACATCATATGTCTATGGCTTTGATCATAACATTAAAAGTCATTGGAATAAAGTAAAAAACCAGCTAGATACTCCCAAGTGCCTTTCTTTTCCTTTTTAGGTGAGTATTCAAGTGTTTATTATGCCCTCTATCTGTTCCTTGATATTCACATACTCATTCATAAAATCTCTTTTACCTACCTGTCCCTGCTTCCTTGAAGCCACAGGTTTGACAAACATACTCTCATTTCCACCAATCATTTTGCATTACATTATCCTAATTTGTAGCTCTTGAGTGAAGTTACTTTGTCTAAGATAATGGCTATTTTGCATATGCATAAATTGTACACTGTCTACCACGTATCAAGTCTTTAAAAAACTGTATGTATGCATGTAAGGTCAGAAGTCAGCTCTGTGGAAGTGTTTTTCTCCTTGCAGCTTTCCATGGGGTCCAGGCAGGGAATTGAGATTGTCGAGTGTGCATCATCAGGTAGGTAGTGCTAGCTCACCAGGCCCACACTGTGGGTCTTTTAATAGATGTGGGTCTCTTAGTTCAGGAGCAGCTGCCCTTTTCTGATTGAATCTGATTTTTCAGATGATTACTTCCAGAATGCTGATTTAATTTATTCCCATGACAAATATTTCTGAAGGAACTGGGAGGTGATGCTTCTTTTACTGGCACATTTCATAGCCCATTTCTTCAGCATCAATGGCATTGAGGAAATGGAAGCCGGGTGATGTTGCCATCATACAACTCCCATGTGGCATAAATGTTTTCAAATTCTGATTTATGTGACTCTAAAGCTCATGCTCTTTTTTATGCCATAATTTTCCTCTAGGATATAGCATAACTTTCTGTACAGCTTATACAGCAAACAAAAATACATTACAACCTAGATTTGGTCATAATGAAATTCTTATGACTTTAACTTTGCTTATCACTTGAAAACTATTTGTATACACTTTCAAGTCCATTCTGAGTCAATTTGTGAATGACTAAAAACAGACTCTTAGGATTTTATTTTCTAGTTGTCAACAAACTATTAGATGGAAAATACTTCTCTAATGGGGATCTGTAGGGAATGGCTTTTTTTCTATGAGTTTCCTATCCCTTTCTGAAATTTTATATGAAGCCAGAAGATTATTTGATGTTGACTGTGTTATAGAATTGTGGATGGATGACTATGGGCTGAGTCGAATGGGGAAAAGGACAAAACTGCAGTTGACTATTATCCATGTCTTGCTGCAGATTAAAGATGACTACAAATTCTTCACATTCCTCCTAAAGAGAAACGGCATTTACATCTACTTTCACTGAATTTGGGATGAAGAAGTGATTTCTCTAACAGAATAATTGAGAAGTGATAGGGAGCTAATTCAAAGACCCGAGCTTTCATATATTTGTAGTTATTATTTTTTTTCTGATTCCTGGAGTTCTCAATCTCAGGTCTATGTGGTAAGAAACTCAACACGGTGTGCACACAAGAAGGACTATGCAGCTATATGGAGGAATAGAACCACCCACCAAACATAGTCTAGCTCTTCACAGTCAAGTGCGGATGATCCACTGTTACTCTTGGGTTAGTGTAGTCATTACCTAATAACTGTGAGTGAAGTTAACTAATATTATTTCTTCTGGAGCAAAGGAACAAGCCAGAGTAACCCTTATTGGATTTTTAAGCTATTGTAAGCCATGAAAGTTCATATGTTCATGTCTAGGCATCAATTGATAGCTAACTTACTCTTCATCTACTATGGGAATCATTGAGGCCGGGTGCATATGCCACAACAGGAAAAACATGAATGTACAAAATAAGCTAGAAACTAGGAGCTTTTAAATGACATCAATATTTGTGATGATATTTTGTGTGTTTGTGTGAAAACTAGTTTTAGGAAATATATGTATTCACATGCTTTAGTGAAAATGCTGTGATATAGAGTAAAGAATTGTCTTATGATTTCTATTTCTATAAAGAATCACCATGACCATGGCAACTCTTATAAAGGAAAGCATTTAATTGGGGTTGGCTTACAGTTTCAGAAGATTAGTCCATTATCATCGTGATGGGACATGATAGTATGCAGGCAGATATGGTGCTAGAGAAGCTGAGAGTTCTACATCTTGATTCACAGGTGGCAGTAGGAAAAACGGTCACATTGGGCATGGTTTGAGCATATATGAAACTTCCATAGTGATATACATCTGCTACCAAGGCCACATCTCCTAACAGTGTCACTCCCTATGGTCATTGAGACACATGAGTCTATTGAGGCCATACCTATTCAAACTACCATGGACACTTTAACCAACTGGACACACTCTAGTAGGCAAGTAATGACATTACTTGCACTTGTACATGATGTACCCATGGTCAAATCAGATGATGCCACAAGTTGCCATGTTGACTTTCTCAATTGAAATCGAGAAAGAAAACACGATCATAACATTCTAGAGGATTCCAGGGTGAACATTGTAAACACAGGTTGCACTAAACAAACTAATCCAAAACTGATTTCTCTGTAGTAAGAACCAGTCACTTTCTGAACAGAGCCACTCCAGTACAGAGGATGCATCAAGATTTGCAAGAAAGGTCCATGACCACCAAAAAGAATCCATATTATGCTTGAAAAATGTTGAACAATATTTGTTTCTCATGTAACATTTAACTACTAGCAATATTTGAAAAATCACAAAAATAAGCATAAAAACATTAAAATTCTGTTTCTAAGGCAAATCCTACTGATATTTTACTTTTCTGCCCTTTTTCCTCTTTTTCCAATATTAAACCAAAATAAATCTTGTTCAAGCTACATCCCATAAAGATGTAAGCTTACCTATTTCGTTGTCTATAACATACTCTTGTAGTTTTATATAATAATGTTTAAGTCTTCATTGACATAAGACTTTTAAAGCACAGCATATTGTAAATGACTGAAAACAGATTCTGGAATGATTCCATGTATGCTATATTATGCAGACTGTATTGGTACAAGTGCATTTTATAAGCAATAAAATATGCATAAATGTGTCTTCTAAAAACTTTCTAAGTTCCTCACCACCAACGAGGTAGCTCATGACCTTTTTCTAAAAGCTATATTCACTGTGATCATTTGTTCTAGATAATCCCATTTTTTTCTGTTCTTCTTTCATATAATTTACATTCATGTATGATGCTACATTTATGGTAATAAATTTGTTTACTTGAAAAATTGCTTAGAAGTGCTCTTAGCCTTGAAACATAACAGAATGAATGCCTACTCAATTCACTGAACTGTACTTCCATGGCTGTATCTTGCAGAGTACCGTCTCCTGCGAAGAACATAGGCCCTAGCTATTTAACACTGTGGCTCCTCTTCTCACATTTGCTTTACTTTTATGTTCAATAAGTCTCTCTCTCTCTCTCTCTCTCTCTCTCTCTCTCTCTCTCTCTCTCTCTCTCTCTGTGTGTGTGTGGGGGGGGTGTGGGCGTGTCAAACTCATTTATACAGTAGCATGGGATAAAGGAAACATTTTTGTTATTTTGTGATAGGAAGAGTAATTTATTCTTTCAACATCTGGTGGATAGATGCCACCCCTGTCATCTAATACCTACCCACTCCATCTACCCACCCCTGCTTTCGTGACTCATTGAAGAGTTTTTTCTGTATTTCTATATTATGTGATCTCATAAACATTTTATTTTTAACATAATAGGAATAGTGGCCACAAAACATAGTTTTGTTTTTTTTCTATTTAACATTTCATTGTTCACTAAATATCTTTAAACTTTCAATAAACTTATAAATCATTTTCACTTTTGTCTTTGAATAAATACACATGAGTTAATGTCGAGTAGAGAAAGAAAAGCAAAATTATATCAGCATTTTCTTTGTATATTCTATGAACATGCTATTTAAATATGTATAAAATCTTATACATACTCTTTTTTTTAAATATATTTATTTATTAAAGATTTCTGTCTCTTCCCAGCCACCGCCTCCCATTTCCCTCCCCCTCCCCTAATTAAGTCCCCCCCCCCTCAGCCCGAAAAGCAATCAGGGTTCCCTGTCCTGTGGGAAGTCCAAGGAACCCCCCACCTCCATCCAGGTCTAGTAAGTTGAGCATCCAAACTGCCTAGGCTCCCACAAAGCCAGTACGTGCAGTAGGATCAGAAACCCAGTGCCATTGTTCTTGAGTTCTCAGTAGTCCTCATTGTCCGTTATGTTCAGAGAGTCCGGTTTTATCCCAGGCTTTTCCAGACCCAGGCCAGCTGGTCTTGGTGAGTTCCCAGTAGAACATCCCCATTGTCTCAGTGTGTGGGTGCACCCCTCATGGTCCTGAGTTCCTTGCTTGTGCTCTCTCTCATTCTGCTCCTGATTTGGACCTTGAGAATTCAGTCCTGTGCTCCAATGTGGGTCTCTGTCTCTGTCTCCTTTCATTGATTGCTGAAGGTTAATATTCAGGAGGATGCCTATATGTTTTTCTTTGGATTCTCCTTATTTAGCTTCTCTAGGATCACTAATTATAGGCTCAATGTCCTTGGTTTATGGCTAGAAACCAAATATGAGTGAGTACATCCCATGTTCCTCTTTTTGTGTCTGGCTTACCTCACTCAGGATAGTGTTATCTATTTCCATCCATTTGTATGCAAAATTCAAGAAGTCCTTGTTTCTTACTGCTGAGTAATACTCTAATATGTATATATTCGATACTTTCTTCATCCATTCTTCCATTGAAGGGCATCTAGGTTGTTTCTAGGTTCTGGCTATGACAAACAATGCTGCTATGAACATAGTAGAGCATATACTTTTGTTGTATGATAAGGCCTCTCTTGGGTATATTCCCAAGAGTGGTATTGCGGGGTCCAGGGGTAAGTTGATCCCGAATTTCCTGAGAAACCGCCACACTGCTTTCCAAAGTGGTTGCACAAGTTTGCATTCCCACCAGCAATGCATGAGTGTACCCCTTTCTCCACAACCTCTCCAACAAAGGCTATCATTGGTGTTTTTGATTTTCGCCATTCTGACAGGTGTAAGATTTTGGTATCTTAAAGTTGTCTTGATTTGCATTTCCCTGATCGCTAAGGAAGTTGAGCATGACCTTAAGTGTCTTTTGGCCATTTGAAGTTCTTCTGTTGAGAATTCTCTGTTCAGCTCAATGCCCCATTTTATAATTGGGTTGGTTAGCCTTTTACAGTCTAGTTTCTTGAGTTCTTTATATATTTTGGAGATCAGACCTTTGTCAGTTGCGGGGTTGGTGAAGATCTTCTCCCAGTTAGTGGGTTGCCTTTGTGTCTTAGCGACAGTGTCCTTTGCTTTACAGAAGCTTCTCAGTCTCAGGAGGTCCCATTTATTCAATGAGGTCCTTAATGTCTGTGCTGCTGGGGTTGTATGTAAGAAGTGGTCTCCTGTGCCCATGTGTTGTAGAGTACTTCCCACTTTCTCTTCTATCAGGTTTAGTGTGTTCAGACTGATATTGAGGTCTTTAATCCATTTGGATTTGAGTTTTGTGCATGGTGATAGATATGGATCTATTTTCATTCTTCTACAGGTTGACATCCAGTTTTGCCAGCACAATTTGTTGAAGATGCTCTCTTTTGTCCATTGTATACTTTTAGCTCCTTTATCAAAAATCAGGTGTTCATAGGTTTGTGGGTTAATGTCAGGGTCTTCTATTCGATTCCATTGGTCGACTTCTCTGTTTTTATGCCAATACCAAGCTGTTTTCAATACTGTAGCTCTGTAGTAGAGTTTGAAGTCAGGGATGGTAATGCCTCCAGACGCTCCTTTGTTGTATAAGATTGTTTTGGCTATCCTGGGTTTTTTGTTTTTCCATATAAAGTTGATTATTGTCCTCTCCAGATCTGTGAAGAATTTTGATGGGATTTTGATGGGGATTGCATTGAATCTATAGATTGCTTTTGGTAGAATTGCCATTTTTACTATGTTGATCCTCCCAATCCAGGAGCAAGGAAGATCTTTCCATTTTCTGGTGTCCTCTTCAATTTCTTTCTTCAAAGACTTAAAGTTCTTGTCAAATAGATCTTTCACATCCTTGGTCAGAGTTACCCCAAGATATTTTATGCTATTTGTGGCTATCGTGAAAGGTGATGCTTCTCTAATTTCCCTCTCTGTTTCCTTATCCTTAGTGTATAGGAAGGCCACTGATTTTTTGGAGTTGATCTTGTATCCTGCCACATTACTAAAGGGGTTTATCAGCTGTAGGAGTTCTTTGGTAGAGTTTTTGGGGTCGCTTATGTATACTATCATATCATCTGCAAATAACGAGAGCTTAACTTCTTCTTTTCCGATACGAATCCCCTTGATCCCTTTATGTTGTCTTATTGCTATTGATAGAACTTCAAGCACTATATTGAAGAGGTATGGAGAAAGTGGACATCCTTGTCGTGTTCCTGATTTTAGTGGGATGGCTTTGAGTTTTTCTCCATTTAATTTAATGTTAGCCGATGGCTTGCTGTAAATAGCTTTTATTATATTTAGGTATGACCCTTGTATCCCTAATCTCTCCAAGACTTTTATCATAAAGGGGTGTTGAATTTTGTCGAATGCTTTTTCAGCATCTAATGAAATGATCATATGGTTTTTTTCTTTCAGTTGATTTATATGCTGGATTACACTGATAGATTTGCGTATGTTGAACCAGCCCTGCATCTCTGGGATGAAGCCTACTTGATCATAATGGATAATTTTCCTAATGTGTTCTTGCATTCGGTTTGCCAGTATTTTATTGAGAATTTTTGCATCGATATTCATGAGTGAGATAGGCCTGTAATTTTCCTTCTTGGTTGGGTCTTTGTGTGGTTTTGGTATCAGGGTAACTGTAGCTTCATAAAAGGAATTTGGCAATGACTCTTCTGTTTGTATATTGTGAAATACATTAAGGAGTATAGGTATTAGCTCTTCTTGGAAGTTCTGGTAGAATTCTGCATTGAAACCATCTGGTCCTGGGCTTTTTTTGGAAGGTAGATTTTTGATAACGGTTTCTAGTTCTTCGCGACTAACAGGTCTATTTAGATCGTTCACCTGGTTTTGGTTTAGCTTTGGTATGTGGCACTTATCTAAAAACATGTCCATTTCTTTTGCATTTTCTAGTTTTGCGGCATACAGGCTTTTGTAGTAAGATCTAATGATTCTCTGAATTTCCTCTGTGTCTGTGGTTATGTCCCCCTTTTCATTTCTGATCTTATTTATTTGCGTGTTCTCTCTCTGTCGTTTAATTAGTTTGGATAGGGGTTTGTCGATCTTGTTGATTTTCTCCAAGAACCAGCTTTTTGTTTCATTGATTCTTTGGACTGTTTTCTGCGTTTCTATTTTGTTGATTTCCGCCCTCAGTTTTATTATTTCCAGTCTTCTGCTCCTCCTGGGCGTGTCTGCTTCTTTTTTTTCTAAAGCTTTCAGGTGTGCTGTTAAGTCTCCGATGTATGCTTTCTCTCTTTTCTTTATGTGGGCACTTAGTGCTATGAACTTTCCTCTTAGCACTGCTTTCATTGTGTCCCATAGGTTTGAGTATGTTGTTTCTCTATTTTCATTGAATTCCAGGAAGACTTTAATTTCCTTCTTGATTTCTTCCTTAACCCAGGTGTGGTTCAGTAGTTGACTGTTCAGTTTCCATGAGTTTGTCGGCTTTCTGGGGGTAGGATTGTTGTTGAATTCTAACTTTAATCTGTGGTGATCTGATAAGACGCAGGTGGACACTGATATTTTTTTGTATCTGTGGACGTTTCCTTTGTTTCCGAGTATGTGGTCAATTTTCGAGAAGGTTCCATGGGCTGCAGAGTTGGGTGGAATGTTCTATACATGTCTGTTAAGTCCATTTGCTTCATTACCTCCAGTAGTTCTCTTACTTCTCTATTAGGTTTCTGTCTGATTGACCTGTCCATTGCTGAGAGAGGTGTATTGAAGTCTCCTTCTACTAGTGTGTGTGGTTTGATATCTGCCTTGAGTTTTAGTAATATTTCTTTTACATACATGGGTGCTTTTATATTAGGGGCATAAATATTCAGGATTGAGACATCATCCTGACAAATTGTTCCTGTTATGAGTATAAAGTGTCCATCTCGATCTCTTCTGATTGATTTTAGTTTGAAGTCAGATTTGTTAGAAATTAATATGGCCACACCTGCTTTTTTCTTAGGACCATTTGCTTGAAAGACCTTTTCCCAACCCTTTACTCTGAGTAGATGCCTGTCTTTGTGGTTGAGATGTGTTTCTTGCAAACAGCAGAATGCTGGATCCTGATTTCGTATCCAATCTCTTAGCCTGTGCCTTTTTATAGGTGAATTGAGACCATTAATATTAAGTGATATTAATGACCAGTGGTTGTTCATGCCAGATATTCTTGTTGTTTTTGGAAGTAGAATTTGTGTGTCTCCCTTCTTTGAGTTGTGCTAGTGAAGGGTCGCTAGATGCCTGAGTTATTGTAGGCAGTGTTGGCAATGTTGGATTCCTTGGGTTGCGGTTTTCCTTCTATTACTTTCTGTAGGGCTGGATTCGTGGCTATGTATTGCTTAAATTTGTTCTTATCCTGGAATGTCTTGTTTTCTCCATTTATAGTGAACGAAAGCTTGGCTGGGTATAGTAGTCTGGGCTTGCATCCATGGTCTCTTAGCTTCTGCAGTACTTCTATCCAGGACCTTCTGGCTTTCATTGTTTCCATAGAGAAATCAGGTGTAAGTCTGATCGGTTTACCTTTATAAGTTACTTGGCCTTTTTCCTTTGCAGCTCTTAGTATTCTTTCTTTAACCTGTATATTTTGTGTTTTGATTATTATATGGTGAGGGGATGTTTTCCTTTGATCCAGTCTGTTTGGTGTTCTGTATGCTTCTTGAATATTCAAAGGAATATCTTTCTTTAAGTTGGGAAAGTTTTCTTCCATAATTTTGTTCAAAATATTTTCTGGGCCTTTGAGCTGTGACTCTTCTCCTTCTTCTATTCCTATTATTCTTATATTTGGTCTTTTTATTGTGTCCCATAATTCCTGAATGTTTTGTGATGAGAATTTGTTGGCTTTGCAGTTTTCTTTGATCAGAGCGTTTATTTTCTCTATGGTGTCCTCAGAATCTGAGATTCTTTCTTCTATTTCTTGTACTCTATTGATTATGCTTGTTTCTGTAGGTTGTGCTCGTTGACCTAGATTTTCCATATCCAGCTCGTCCTCAGTTTGTGTTTTCTTCCTTGCTTCCATTTCAGTTTTCAATTCTTGAACTGTTTCCATTACCTGTTTGATCGTTCTTTCTTGGTTTCCCAGGGTATTATGTACGTATTTACTCATTTCTTCAAATTTTTGATCATACTTCTCATCCATTTCTATAAGGGCATTTTTCACATGTTGTTTAAGTGACTCTACTGCTTTCACAAAGTCATTTTTTTCCACTTCTTCTGTGTTAGGGTGTTGGAGACCTTCTGTTGTAAGATCATTGGGTTCTGGTGTTTTCATGCTGATTTTCAGATTA
Organism: Microtus oregoni; assembly: GCF_018167655.1. Taxonomy (NCBI): domain Eukaryota; kingdom Metazoa; phylum Chordata; class Mammalia; order Rodentia; family Cricetidae; genus Microtus; species Microtus oregoni. The sequence goes on from NW_024543082.1 coordinate 16,110,465, forward strand.
TTGGGTGAATTCTTTCCTTGACGCCTGCCCATCTCCTCCTATCGATGCTATCTAAGGGGTCTGTTAAAACTGGTTCAGGTTTCCCTGCTGGCCAGGGGCTCCTCTTACAAAATGCCCTTGCTCTGTTTCCTGGTTCCTGCCGGGGGGCCAAGATCCCTCTCACCCCTCAGAAGGGTCTTCAAGTTTAGGACCGGGCTCCTCCTCTGCCAGGGACCTCCCCAACCGAATGCCTACCTCTTTGGTTTAATTGTAGTGGGGCGATCTGTTCTCGGTGTTTCGCGCGGTCCCTGCAGCCTGCTTCTGCTGCTGGGATGTTTCCCGCCACCAGCAGCCTGTGTCCTCTGCTGCCGCTCCGGTACCTGCTGGTTCCAGCCTGTCCCAGTTGGTCCCCGCAGGCTGCGCTGGGCGTCCGCTGCCTTCCGTCGCCCGGAGTTCCGGCCGCCTTCCTCCGCCCGGTGTTCCGGCCTACATACTCTTTATATATTTAAAAAATCTCATAACTTTGTTGCAATTTGCTTTACACAGATGATACTTAGGTAATTTTACCAATTTTTCTACTATTCCTATCTTTTTAAACAATAATTTTGGCTTACAGAAAAATAATGTATTGTAGGGAATAAACTATATGCAAAAGTAAAATAAAAACAATAGTACTAAAACAAGAAGGTATAAAAATATCATTGTAAAGCTTTCATACTCAGTGTAAAGTAGTATTATGCTGCTTGGAATAATGCTATTAAATCTAAGAAAAGGGTATATGTTACACACTTAAAAGCAATCTAAATAACAACGGGTATGATTAACAGCCTAACAAAGGAGAGGAAGTGGATACAGCACATCTTATTAGCTAATCCAAAATACAAAAGGGTGAAAACAAATAATAGATGGCACAGAGAAAAGAAACCAGAAGCTGATGGTTGAAACCTGATTATATCAATAAGACACTAAACATGACTTATCCAAACACACCTATTTGAAAAGGAGTCAGGTGTCAGTTTGCCAGAGCAGGAAGGATTCTAATATACCTTGTTACAACTTGTAGAAGAAAGTTTTGGAAAACAGAAGGGAAAAGAAATCACCTGCTTATTGTATCACTGTACCACCATCATCATTATAGCATCAACTCATCATCTTGAGATGTTTTTCCAAAGAGAACATTGGTTTGCTCCCTTTGGGGTGTGTACAGCTTTCTTACCTGCTTTTCTCTCTCCACAGGTCCTGTTGCAGGATTAAACAAAACCACAAGGCATTTTGGGAGCTCATTCACATACATGGACTCAGAAGGAAACTTTTAATGCTAATCAAATAAAACTTTCACATGTTCATAGACAGGATCTGTGTTGATGTCTGTGGTCATAGTACCACCAGGGACCATAGTTGAGCCGGTCCTGGCGGCCTGGGCACCAGAGCAGGACAGCGGCTCATTGCCTCCAGAACTGGCCTCAGTGGTATGGGCTTGGGAGAGTTGACCCTGACCTTTGACTGCCCTGGAGGAACTGCCACGCCCTGATCACCCATCTTCTGCGGGCTGTTGCAACAGGAGAGTTGGTCCTGCATCATTTATGTGTGAGAGATGACCTCTATGGCACGGGAACAGGAAAGCTGGCCCCAAACCTTGTCTGATAGGGGCAGTGCCTGTGGAGGCCCAGACTGACCAACTCAGCTACCGCTGAAGCCCATATCCAGGGTTTGAGATGGCCCATTCCAACATCTACCCCATCTATGACCTGCTGGAGCTGGTAAAGGGACCCATCCTGTGGAACCATACCCAAGCAGCTCCAAGGTTCTGGGCCACAGCAGGACTGAGGTAAGGGTCCAGTATTGATGGTATACCAGAAGCCAGAGTAGATGCCGATGATGCAAAGCTCCAGTTAATAATGTTTTCATTCTTCCTTCCTTCTTTCCTTCTTTCCTTCTTTTCTTCTTTCCTCCCTCCCTCCCTCCCTCCCTCCCTCCCTCTTTCCCTCTCTCCCTTCCTTCATTCTTTCCTTCTTTCTTTCTTTCTACCTATCTATCTATCTATCTATCTATCCATTAATTCTTTCCATTTTTTTTCTTCCATTCATTTATTTTGAACATTGGGGATCAAATCTCAGGGTTTTCATGTGCCAAGCAAGTATTATATAATTTTTTAAATTTTCAGACCCAATTACATATTCTTAAGTACATGACTATTTTGAATTTGATATCATTTTCCTTAAATTCTTAGAAAGGTACTTTAAATTTTTTTCTTAGAGATATCCTCCAATGAATGTCATTCATTCCCAAACTCTGAAAATATAAAATTACCTAAAACAAAAATTTCTGAACTATAGTTTATCACTTTTGGCCGATTTTCTTAAAGACTATATATATATAGACTATATAAATATATATTAACTCTGGGTTGGGTTTTGGCATATAGTGTTTATTAACTGACTTCTTATTGAATTAAATGCACATATGTATATCTCTGAGAACTATTATTTGAACCACACCAAGTTTTACAAAAAAATAGATCTGTGATATGATTCAGGAATATGCTGTTTAAAAAGTAATTCTAATATGGTAGAAATAAGCTTAAAATTGGAAGAAACAAATTTTAAAATTCAGATAATATAAAGACTTGAAATCATACAAAGACTTTAGATCAACTTAACAGCTGTGGTAGGAAATGGTGTTTTAAGCAACTAGCTCTCATTCTAAACAATAATCCATATTTTTACTCCACATTGGTCTAATATTTGCCTGTAATTGAGATATTATATACTTATAATTGCTGTTTCTAGTTAATTAGGTGCATTTAATATAAATTGCAATGTTAATTGCCACAGTTAACTTCTGCGGTCTGAATACTGTACCTCTGTGCCTATGTGTCATTTTTAATGAATTATTTCTATTATAGGTTATTAAATTACTTACAGTTTCTTTGAAAGCAATCCTGTCCTAAGTGTGTTCTGTTCATGACTATTTTCTTGTTTTAATGAGTAAGTTCCTGACCACTAAAACCATTTCATGATTGTAGTAGGCTTAGATTCAGTCTTTTATATAATCTTTTACATTGTGACTTTTCAGATTCAAGCGTGCAAGAAGCAAAATTGTCCAGGTTTTCAGGCTTGACTTGTTGCAGATATGCTTCACCAGTCTTTGACAGCTGACTGTCCTGTGACAGAAGGGAGCCACAGCTTGCCACTATCACCTTCATTTTTATGTGTGTTGTTCCTCATATAAGTTTATAGAAATTCTATAGAATATATATATATGTGTGTGTGTTTAAATGTATGTATGTATGTGTGCTTTCTACCCTTTGAGTTTTATGCTCATAATTGTGTTTTAATATCACAGAAATTATACCACTAATACTATTACAAGCCATGAAATTTAAATAAATAAGTACTTTTGCATGAATAAGCATAGAACTGAAAATAGGTTGCAAGCATATGGTTAAGAGTAAGAGATGGAAATGTGTGATAATACTTGCTAATACCATAAAATGGGATAATAGCTAGAAATTAATATATGTAAAGTTTTACTTTATATTAATTATAGAAATTAATGTAAAGTCAGGTTCCTGGTAGAAACAAGATCTTGGAAATAATTTTGCTGCTAACTGAGTTGATATCAATACAAATAGAATAAATGAGAGGTCTATTAGGTTCATGCTAAGGAAAATATATATGCTTGTTAGCTAGCTTTCAAAAGAGTAAAATGGTATCTTTAATGAAATGACTCCTGAAATCCCTTATATTTATTGGGCTTTAATTATTTCTTATATTGATATCAATGTAAAACATTTAGCATACACGTCTGTAGATTAAATTACATCCTTTAAACATAAACTCCATAACTGAAGTGGAAATAGTATAATTTCAAAGGATTGATTTAAGAAATGGGATTACTAGTTCAATGAATAGACTGAAGACTTTTTTTTTCAATTTTGGTTTATTAACAACAAAAACTATGTAAATTCCATTTAAAGTGTGCCCACTTTCAAATTTCTTAATTAGAATACATCAGTAGGGAGTATACTGACAAGATACCTATTTTTTAAATAGTTCTAATTATAATTAGGTAATTAAGTTTGCAATTTGCTGAGATTTGTTTATTAAAACACTTCCTTTTGGCATAGTTAAGTATTATTATGAAATATTTTCCCTTTTGAGGGGAAGCCAATAAAAGTACTTCTTCTAATATTGAAATGCAGAAATAGAGATATTCAAGATACACAGAAAGGAGTTTTCCAAAAGGAAATCATCCGAGATGGAGTTGGACACTAGTTACTGGCATTTCCCTTGTATAGTCACTTCTGCGTAGTCTCTCTTTTCAGGAGATCCTAATGATGTTTCCAAGCTGCCAACATCTTCAACACTGATGGAATTTTGTACACAAAGGATAGACATCTCTTTCTATCTTTCTTGCCTTCCTTCCTTTCTTTTTTATTTTCTTTTTTTTAGGTACATCTAAAGATAGAAAAAAATCTTGGAATATAGTTTGATGTTTATGCTAATAAGAACATAAACTAAAAAGTATTTATCTCAGAGGCGTGCTTTCCTCAAAATAAGTACAATAAGTCAAAGACTGGAACATCCCAAATGTTCAATCTATAGCAGTTACTCCATACCTTATCATTTTATATAAATGCAAGTTTTGTTACATCATTGTTAAGAGAGAGCAGCAGAAGGAACGATTAGCAAACATTCTACAAACACAAGCAAAGGAGATTTCTCTGTAGGGGATTCTATTTCTAAAAGCCAGAAGAATGCCTGCCATTTCTCTTTGTGTCTCATCTAGGCTTCTTTCTTTACATCTCATTGTCCTATTATCATCCCACTTAGTGTGTCAAAAAACATTGGTCAGAGTATCCAAACACCTGAGGTTATTTTTCTCTCAGTTTATGTTAGAAAAACTTGCTAATTTAGTTCCCTTGTCTTTTTAGCCCAAGACAACTCAGCACCATCCATTAGCCCACATGTTGTCATGGAGACTCCTTAGATGAATTCTTTCCCTATGAAAGAAAGTGCCTCTGAGCATAACAACCAGTCCTTATTCATGACTGGTTCTAATGAAATGTTTCATGTGGGCAAGAAATGAGACAGCCTGGGTCAGGTAACTCTCTCTGATGCTGGGCACTGTGTTCATGGAGGGTAACTGATTGGTAAGTAATCATTGAGTCCTTGAATTGCTTAGGTGAATGTTCTCTCCACAGTAGCTTCACTGTAGCTAGCGTATATCATTGTCATTTCTAAACACTTCTAATCTCCCACTTATTATTAAGAATGACATGACAATCTTTTATCTGCTTGGTGATAATCATTTGGATATTTGTAGCATAGGCTATTCAAATGGATGAAATTAATGAGCACTGTGCACAAACAAGTCAATCAAACAAAACTCTGAAAGTTTTACATCTTGTTTACGTAAGGCATAACAAAGTTTTCTCTTTTCTACTTGTACTGCCTGTACATTCTAATTGTACTGCATGATATTGCAGTGCCCTTTTTTCAGATATAGATATTTCCTTCCTTGTTAATATACATCAACTTAAAGCTATTAACACCAATAATTGCCTGGTGACTTTCCCTACTTTCTCTCTTGTGGAAGACAGCAAAGAAACACCAAAGAGTGTTATTTTTTCCTCTTAACTACCTGCTTGCTTATTTGTTTTTTTTCCTCTCAGTAGAAGATTAAAAACAGGGGGAAATATTGTGTTAAAGTGTTCCTGAAACTGCTTTTAAGAGCATTTACAAAATTTTTGCTCTTCTTTTTCATTGTTCTATTTTTATTCTTAAACCTTGCTGTAGTTAACCAAGTAGTACTCCATTGACAGCTTTGACACTAGAATTCTTATGCATTTTCTACTTAGAAATGTAATTGCAATTTGTAAGGGTAAGTCTCAAGAAAACACGCAATTGCTATATGTGAAGACAAAATGAGGTAATATTCCGAAATAGGGAGGAACTCAGCAAATTCATTTTCTCTCATGAAGGAAGATTCAGGATAGAAGCTTGTCTATTGTTTTATTCTGTGTCTAACTGAGAATTTAGGTAGTTGTTGGTGAATATTGAGGTAGAAAGGGGAGAAGGAAAGAAGATAAGAGATGAAGGCGTGGGATAGGGTTAATCAAACAGGTGTATGAAAAAGTTAGATAAAGCTACTCCTAGGATTCATGAGTCATTTAGCAAAATTTAGGGTACCAGGGATAAGAATCTTTTTGAGTTGTTTTTCCAGAGAGGCCCAGAGCCTCTTAGAACAATACAGGCACTTTCCATTTCTCTTGGTCATCACCAGAATGTGATGATAAGACACTGTTCCTGAAGACAACAGACACTTCAATTGCGAGATACAGAAAAACAAAACAGAACAAAATAAAACAAAGAACCCAAATCAAACCACTACCACAACAGAACAATTTCAAACTGAGATGAAAGCTTCCTTCCCCTTGCCTAGTGTTCATAGTGCTAGAACGTTCTATGTAGGCCGCGAAGGGAGAAGAGGCAAAGCGGGTCTTGCCCTCTTTGAATTACACAATCAATCTGCCAGGTTAAATGTTTGTAGTTGTACAGTAGTGGCATGAGCATAGTAGTGTCCTAGTTGGCTTCTCTGTTGCTCTGATCAATGATCAAAACCAACTCAGAAGAGGAAATGACTTATTTGACTTAGATAATACATCATCAAAGGAATTCAGGATGGGAGCTCAAGCCGAGAGCCTGGAGACAGGAACTGAAACAGAGATAATGGAAGAATTCTGTTTACTGGCTTGCTCTCAATGGCTTGCTCAGTTTTTGATTTCTTATATAACTAGAACCACTTGCCTAGAGGTAGCACCACCGGAGGTGGGTTACCCCATCCCATATCAAACCTTAGTCAAGAGCATGCCCAACACACATGCCCACAGGTCAATTCAAGTCATCCCCCCAACCCCAGAAAACAATAGCTCCTATCTAACTAGCACAGGGAATGATGAATTATTCTTTGGACTCCAAGCCCACACTAAAGGAGGGAATCCATTTCTGGTACTAGAAATTCTGATCAAAATTCCATGACTGGGGAAGTAACAGGCCCTAGCGGGGAACGTACTGATGCAGTTTACCTAAATTGACATTGTGACAAAAATCTCTTTTAATTATGTTTGTACACAAAGATGACTACTACTCTTAGTCTTTACTGGAGCCCTCTGTCATGAAGGCTGAATATAATGACACACAAATGCTCAAACTGCTGAGATGTTAAGATTGATTCTTCAGCTATCAACAAAGCATTTATACCCCCCCCCCCCACTAAAGCTCAGGGATCATAGAATCTGTGAGGGAAAGGATTTAAGAGCAGAAAATAGGAGACACTCTGTAGAATAATATCTTGTGGAAATGATACAGCCACTTCAATCACCCGCTCAAAGTAACTGCCCCAATTACACTGATCTTGAATTCAGGAGGGGCTCAGCACACCTCCACTTGGTCAGTACAGAACTACTACACAACTAGTGACCTCTAGTTGATTTTGGAGCTTGGAGAGTAACCATTATCTGAGTAATAATTGGTGATCACACCAGGATCCAGTGGAGGGTTCCAAACCTACTTAGTCATGTAGATGGTCCTGGTTCAACCCACAGAGTCTCAAAACAAAAACATGAATATGGTGAGGTGAGGAAAGGAACGTTTTGTGTGTTGGAGGAAGACAAAAGAGGGTAGAGACTGAGAGAAATCAGAAACCTTTGCACGTATGTATGAAAATGTTAAAGAATAAATTTAATACCAGCAAAGAAGAATGTTGTTACCAAAGTGATAGTTATGGAGTTATTCTAGGAAATTTATAATTGATTTTTACTTTTATATTTTTTTCTCATTTATAAATATTGTCTCAGACAAATAGTAAATGCTGCAACAATGAGGTTCCTCTTTCAAGAAACTAAACAGTATTTTTAATAATGGAAGGATGATCTCATTCAATGAACTCAATAATTTGTCTTTTTTTGCTCTCACCTTCAGAGTGTCAGCCATGAGACTTTCAAAAACATAGTTGTAGTGTTTATTTGGACATTTTGCCAACAGTGTTTATTCTCTTTTGAGTCATTGAATTTCAAACATTCAATTATGCGAGCAGTAGTATTTTAACTTATAATATTGCCCATATTATAGCAAATTTTTAACTTTATATTCTAACATATATAAAGAGACCATACATCCTATAAATGAATATTTGAGTTGGTTATAGCTCTTTTTGTTTTTTACTGGATTCCTTTGTCATTTTCCTATAGCTATAAGCATATCCCTAAAGAATCAACTGTATTCAGGCAGGAATGTTTGCCTTATTTTTATAAATCCACAGATCTAGATGGTTTATAATTAATCCTTAATAAGTGGCTGTTTGTGTTACTGTTGTTCAGAGATATAAATCAGAGCAACAACAACAGCAATAAGAACCCGGTATAACTTTCTTGGATGTTCACATGTAAGAGTTTCCCTTAAATACATACCAACAATATTAAATAATTTGTTCCATGTCTTAGTTGGTTTTATACTGTTATAGCAGAATAATCATTAACAGATAATTTATATCAAATAGAGATATAATTCTTACAGTGTAGATTCTAGGAAGTGAAAGACCACAGAACTCACAACTTTTAAGGATCGTTTTAAATTTAATTTAATTGACGGAAGAAAGATAAAGATGATGTGGGACGGTCTTCTGTGTTGTGTTGATTTCATTGGTTAATAAAGAAACTGCCTTGGCCTTTGATAGGCCAGCTCTTAGGTGGGTGGAGTACACAGAACAGAATGCTGGGAGGAAGAGGGAAGTGAGACAATCACCACGCCTCTCCTCTCTGGGTCAGACATCATGGAGCCAGCTGCCAGGTCAGACATGCTGAATCTTTCCCAGTAAGACACCACCTCATGGTTCTACAAACATTATTAGACATGGGTTAAGCAAGATATGGGAGTTAGCCAAGAAGAGGCTAGATATAACGGGCCAGGCAGTGTTTAAAAGAATACAGTTTGTGTGTTGTTATTTCCAGGCATAAGCTAGCCAGGCGGCCAGGAGCCTGGTGGCAGGAACGCAGCCCGCCACTCCTTCTACATGAAGATACATGGATAGGTAGAGAAATAAATGATGGATGGATAAAAAGAAACATAGATGCACAGATGGATACATAGATAGATAAAGACTTGAACTCATAGTACAGTGACCTATTTAAAACTGAGCCCTAATGATATAATTAATTACTATAATTAATTCTATTCTGATATATATATTTGTTCTCAAGGTTTGTTTCCAAGGAATTTTACAGAAACACATATGAACTCCCCAATTATGGCACTAGTCCTCCAAATTAACACATGTATTTTATATAAAGTATCTTTATTTCATCCCTACAACCACAAAATCTTAATTCACTCCAGCCCCGATTCTTATATTCACTTACAGACTTTTTCCAAGTTGGTTATGGGTAAGAAGCAATTCATGAATCATTCTGAGCCAAAGCCTCTCCTATCTGTAAGCCCTTGAAACCAATGCAAGCTCTCTATTGTAAAATCACATGCTGGTTCAGGCACATAATAGAGACATTACCACTAAAGAAGGCGAAGTAGGCAAGAAAATAGTGAAAAATACTCTCCTAATGTCCTAAACTCAAAAAGGAAAATTCTATTCAATCTTAAAACTGTAAAATAGCTTCTTTTGACTTCATGTTCCTCATCTTGGTTACACTGTGATATGTCTTGTGCCACCACTTCCTCATGGCTTTGTGGACTTAATCTACTTATAAATCATTAGACATTGAAAAATTATGCCCATGGCTTTCACAGACAATAGCTCTATACTGACAACTTTATTTCTGAGGTCAGCAATGGATTGATCTATGAGGAACTTATCTTAATAAATTTTTAGAACCACTCCAGCTTCATAACTATCTTAGTTTAGCATCATGTTAAAAATTCTTTTTATCTTACTACTTTATTTTAACTCATCCTTTGAAAATTTTATACATGTATACAATGCATCTGAATAATATCTACCCCCCTATTCCAGCTCTCATACAGGACCCTCCAATCAACTTCCTCAGCTTCCTTCCTTCCTTCCTTCCTTCCTTCCTTCCTTTTTTCCTTCTTTCCTTCTTTTCTTCTGTCTCTCCCTCCCTCCTTTCCTCCCTCCCTTTTCTTTCTTTCTTTCTTTCTTTCTTTCTTTCTTTCTTTCTTATCTCACTGAATTCAATTATCTTTGTTTGTATACACATGCATGTGAAATTACACACTGTGAGATAGACAATTCTTCAATAGACATATATCTAAAGAAAAGTAACTCTCATTACCTCAGCTTCCATAAGTTTCCCGTAGCTCTTCAATGAGTATATGAGTGTATCATCAGGAGCAATTCCCCAACCTATGCTTGATTTTTAAGTGACTTTGACTTGTTAAGGTCTTGTATAGGTAACCATAGCTGCTGTGAGTTCATATGTACAACACTCCATGGCATATATGGAGGACATCATTTAATAGCATACCTTCCATTCTCTGACATTACATTACTGCAACCCTGTCTTCCATAATTTCTCTGACCCTCTACAGTGGAATTATTGATATATATGACTCATCCTCATGTACAGCTTCGCACTTATAGTTGCTTATTATTAGCACTTTGATCAACAATGAATCGTTCAAATACAGTGTTTCTTTGATAAAGATTTAGAAAAGCACAAATTTATTGATATAAACATATATACTTAGAAGGTAGTAGATGATCATTTAGAAAAAACACGCAAAAACAGAAAATACAAAAGATCACTAGGTTCTCCTGTAGGACTTATGACTTTGATGGCTATTGGTTTTGACCATATTTACAGTATCAAACATGAATTCCTTTCTGTGGAGCAGTTCTCAGATCAAATCAAGAAAGCAGTTGGTTTTGCCAATGAATAGTTATGCCACTATTTCACCAGTGGGCATATCTTGGGTACCAAGTAGTTATTATAGTTCACAAAATCAACTGGATAAAAGAGTTGATGTCTTTCTCCCTTAGCAGTCTGAACAACACATTTCAAAAGAGAGTTTCCTGGTGAGTTGAAGATTGATTTCTCTGAGTCCTGCAACCAGAGTGTGTGGTAGCATTAGAAAGACGGTGCTAGCATTTAGTTCCAGTGGAGAGTCGAGAGCAATGAAAATCGTCTGTCTTACTTGGGATGTCTCTGGGTACTAATTAGGTTTACTATTTCTGTGAAGAAACAAGCTGGCCAACGTAACTTGGAGAGGAAAGGGTGTGCTTGGCTTACACTTTCATATTACTGTTCATCATCAAAGGGAGTCAGGATAGGAAGTCAAATAAATCACGGACCTGGAGGCAGAAGCTAATAGAGAGTCTATGGAGAGTTGCTGCTTGCTGGCTTTCTCATCAGAGCTTGTTCAGCCTCCTTTCTTATAGAACCTCAGACTACCATCCCAGGGATAACATCACCCACAATGGGCTGGGCCTGTCCCCTTCAATCAGTAATTAAGAAAATGCCTTATAGTTAGCTATTATGGTGCCATTTTTTTCAGTTGAGATTTCCTCTTTTCAGATGTCTCTAGTTTGTGTCAAGCTGACATAAAACTAACCAGGACATACATATATACATACATACATATATACATACTTATATACATGCACACGTGTGTGTGTGTGTGTGTGTGTGTGAGAGAGAGAGAGAGAGAGAGAGAGAGAAAGAGAGAGAGAGATAACAAAAACAGAGATGGAGAAAAACAAAAAGGAGGCAAAGAGAGACAGAGACAGAGAGAAAGAGAGAGAGAGAGAGAGAGAGAGAGAGAGATAGCCAGCGAGAGAAAGAGAGTGAACTAACTCCAGGAGAATACATGAAGATGAGAGGGAGATAAAAGGAAATGGTCAAACTCATCTCTTTATCATGAATCCTTTTCTTTTACAACTATACCATTATTGCAAAAATGGAATTAACCCATTTCTGAAGACCCAATCCTTGTGATCTAATTCCTATAAAAGTTTACCTTTTCAAAACTGTTGTGCTAGAGATTGTTTCTAATAAATGAGTTTTGAAATAGATTTAAAACTTAGTATTCATAGCATAATATTGAAAATCTCTAACTCCTCTTAAATTTTAAAATTAATATCTATTTTATCAACCAATTATTTCAAATAATATACTTAGTGCTGTATACACATTGACTGCAATTGTTCTTTTAAATAGACACAATAAAAATCAAATAGTTTCATTAATAATTTTTTACTCATCAATGTTTATTAAAAGCCCTTTGTTTTTCTTTGATGTTGTTGCTTTTGTTTTTGTTTTGTTGAGGTAGCATATAATGTAGCTCAGGAAAGCATTGAAGTAGACATATGGATGCGGATGGCCTTATGGTTTTTATTGCTATGAAGAGTCATCATGACCACAGCAACTCTTATAAAAAAAACATTTAATTGAGTTGTCTCACTTACAGTTTCAGAGGTTCAGTCCATTATCATAATGACAGGGAGCAGTATTCAGGCAGACATGATGTTGGAAGTAGCTGAAAGTCCTACATATGTATGCTACAGATAGCCACCTAAAACGATAGCAATATCCTGAGCATAAAAAACCTAGAAGCCCGCACCTACAATGACATACATTGTCGAGCAAGGCCATACTCACTACAACAAAGCCTCACCTCCTAATAGTGCTACTCCCTATGAGATTAGTGAGGCCAATTACATTTAACCTACCCCAAGATAATTTTGAATATCTATTACTCTAGAGTGCTGGGATTGCAGCCATGAATAAGGTTGTCTTTGAAAGACAGTGGTTTTTTTTTTTTGTTTAATTCTCTGTAATTTGTAAAGTCATTGCACCTCTCTCAGATATCTCTAGCCTAATGGAGTACATATTGTACTTACAATCATCTCATTGCTCATTATTATATATGCTACAAAAATGTGCTTAAATCTGATGTTGCAAAAAGAATGCCCTCTGCTTTTAAGACTCTTATGCCTTAATGTTTTTCTGGAGTTAATTATCATAGCAATTTTTAGTAATTCATAGATGTCTGAAGCATTTCAAAATAGCTATTAAACATGAAATAAAGTTTATGTGAAAATATATCTTCTGAGATAAAAAGGCTATTATCATTATTAAATACATATTAATTTAATAATACAAATTAAATCTACTTTTCATTCTCACAAGAATGATGTCATCAAGCAGGAAAGTGCCTGAAAACTATCAAGGAGTAGAGTTATTACCCCATCTAAAAGGTTCCGCCACTCTTTGCCAGAGACAGTAGAAGGCAGCTAGGGTCTGTGGCTTCTTTTAATTCGAAGGCACAATTTCACAGATTTGTGAAGATCTCAATTGTCTGATGGATAGGGTATGTAGTGTTTTGCCATCTGTGTTGCTGTTTGTGATTTTTCTCTCTTCCTTTATGATGTTGTTCGAATGATGAGCTGGCTCTCCCTGGGGCAATCCTTTCCTCTCAGGGATAACACATGGAAAGGGGAGGTCTTTGAGTTGAACTGACAGAACTTCCATCACTTGACTTCACAGTATAAATGCCACACTGTACTCTGAGACGGTATGGGTGTATGATAGTGGCAGGGTCATTTCTAACACCTATGCTGTCTTTGGAAGGAACATATTTACATAAGACCGGGGAAAGCTCAGCATATAAAACTTACTGTGGTTATTATTTTTAAAGTTAGAGTTCAACTTTATTGTTACAACCAGTGTTTATTTATAGTATACAAATTTCTTTAAAAAGATACATACCTCCATTTAATCAATGGTAGAAAGCATTACTAAACAGAAGCCGAAGCTGCACTTGCATCTAAAGAGAAACACAGCTTCATTTCATATTCAGAAACATGGATCACAAATGTTATTTCACGTAAACAGCCACATAAATGTGGCTGTTGATTTTCATTTCTGTAAATTAAAGGCAGTAAAATTTTACATAAATTCACAGTAGTAAAAACCAAAATTTTAAACATTAGAATATGTAATGACTAGAGAAATAAAGGAAAAACAGCAGGAGGTATCCACACTGGGTACAGGAAGAGCACGTTCTCAGGTGCATTTGGGGGCATGAGAAAACCAAAGGCAAAGGTTTCATTCATCTGCAAGGTACTACATGTTCAGTGCTGAGATTGTCTGAGCACTTGCAGTCTAAATAGAGGAGCATGAGCCCATGGAGTGATGTTTCATTTTATTTTAAAAATAAAGCTTGCCTGAAGATCAGAGACTAAAATCACTGCCCTGGTCAGCCTTATGCACTAGGTTGTGGTGACACATACCTTTAATCCCAGTCATCACACTAATTTGCCATAGAATCTGGCTGGTAGTGGTGTATGCTTTCAATCCCAACACTAGAATGGAATAGAAGACAAGAGGAGAGAGCTCCCAAACAGTCTCATTATGACAATCCTGCAGGCAATATCAGCATTGTGGACTGAGGTAGAGATAAGAGTCAGTAGCTGGTTGTTTTCCTCTTCTGACCTTCGGCTTTAACCCCAATAACTGTCTCTGAGTTTTATTAATCATGCTACAAAGCCACAATTCACATTTGAGAAAAATATAATATATATGCATAGTTTTCCAGTCCAGCAGACAGCTAACACAAGGAAAGTTATTCATTTCAATTTTTCCTTTGCATGTTGGTATTACCATGTCTTCTTCCTTGAATAAGAATGCTGTACAAAAGCTACTAAGTCAAGAAAAAAATTGTTTGCAGGTTTCATTAGTTTGCTTTATATTTATTTATTTATTTTTGCTTTTTTTTTGTTTGTTTTTGTTTTGTTTTTTCAAGACAAGTTTCTCTGTAGCTTTGGAGCCTCTCCTGGAAACTAGCTCTTGTAGATCAGGCTGGCCTCGAACTCACAGAGATCTGCCTGCCTCTGCCTCCCAAGTGCTGGAATTAAAGGTGTTTACCACCACCCAGCTAGGTTTCATTAGTTTACAGTTATTTTAGTACAGGTAAACACAGACTACTACTCCATGTTACTGACAATGAACTTTCAGTTATGTTACTACCTAGGGTCAAGTAGCAGCTTCCCTGAGCTAGACTCTTGGCAGGCAAGTAGTTGTTATGAAAGAAAAATTCTCTATCCCAAATACATTTTGGGCTTCTTTCCAATTTTACAGCATTATGAATAAATAAATTTAGATTTTAACTGATGTACCAAAAAGTAAAAAATAGCGTGTTCCTGAGACACTGTGATATGTTTGATGCATAGATATATTTATTTAATGTTTTAGTCAAGTTAAATTTCTCTCTCTACACATCATTTTCATTGCACATGGTAAAACATCTGAAGTCCTTTTCTTTTGCTAATATCTTGAAGAATACACAAGTCCTTATTATCTGTAGTCATGCTGTGTGTAGCACCACATGCTCTCACTTTCTAAATAAGTACTCACTGGTCAGCCTGCCTGTAGCCATCCCCACCAGGCTCTGCTATTACCTACCTGCTACCAGTTTCTATGGTGTTTGAAATTTAAAACTCCACATAAACGAGATCACGGGTTTGTCTTTCTTCAACATCATGCTCTACAGTTGCACTCAACATTGATAAAAATAGCAGGCTCTTGTTATTTTGTGGTTGGATATTACTCTATCATATATATGTATCACATTTTCTTTACCCATTCATCAGTTAATTGACAATTGGGGCATTTCCATTTCTTGATGAATTATGTATAAAACATGACAGTGTTAATTTCTTTTTGAATCCGTTGTCTTTGTTTATATGATCAACAGATTGTTAGGTCACATTGTAGTTGCTGTGGTGTGCATCTAAATAATCTCATGGCCAAGCATTTATTTGTTAGTAAGGTGGACTGTAATTTTCTTTGTACTTATTTTCCATCTATTATTCGGTTATTTTTAATATCAATGCACACAATTTATCAATTTCCCTACTAGAATATTTAATTTTCTATTGTTTTCTAGAATTTTTTTATACTCTGGATATGTTGCAAACATGTTTCCAGCTCAGGCTTTTCTTGTTGCACTCTTCAATTTTCCATGAATGGGGATTTTAATTTTCTGTGTGTGCTTAGCCACAATGGATACATCTACAGTGCAACCCCTACACCTAAAGGTTAGGAAACCTTGTGGAAGAGGGGCTAGGAAGAACCAGAGGACCAGGATATCTGCTACAAAATTATGCATTCTATATATGAAAGAAAAGCTGCATCCATGAAATATGAAGAACACATCTGCTAAACGAGATCTGAAGAATGACTATGGCAATTGACATCCCAATGTAGATGAGAGAAATCTCACAAGAGCCCATCCATAGAAGAGAGACTTACATAGATCTAATCTACCTGGGAAGTAGAAAAAGACAAGAACGCCTGAGTAAATTGGGAGCATGGGAACCTTGGCAAAGGGTTGAAGGGGAGAGGGGAGCAAAGAAAAATGTAGAGCTCAATAAAAATCAATTTTAAAAAAAGAAGAAGAGCTATAGGCAGTAAATTACTCTGGAGAGGAGAATCAGTGTTCTGCAGGAGTGAGCTTCTTAAGTGGTTACCAAATATCAAGTGATCAGTCAAAAAAAAAAAACCCACATACATATGAGCAATACTAAGATAAACATATACAATTATTTCACCATAAAATAACATTTTTTTCAGAACCTCAAGAGTTGCATACTTTTCTCCAATTATAATTTATTGAGAATTAAATGTAGAAATACTTGCAAGCTGAGTGTAGGAAAAGGAGTTTTCAGTTTAATGTGACCCAGTAGATCTTTTTTGTTTGTAATTAGAGTCTTTCTATTTCCTCCCAGTTACAGCACATTTCTTTTATCCTTTTACTAAAAGTTTCCTAAAAGTTTCTGATTTCACACTGATGTCTTTAATCCATCTGACATTATTGATTTTCTTTTTTTTTTATATGCGGTGTGAAGTAGAGACCCAATTTCCATTTTTCGCACCATTATCCAGAACTGTTTATTGTCTGATGCAGCTCCTGCCTAATGATCTGCAATGTCATCTTTTAATGCAACAGGCTTCATGCATTTGTATCTATTTCTCTATTTTCTTTTATTTACTTCTTAACAAAAGAAAATCCTGCAGTATCTCTGGAGCCATACCATACAGTAGGAAATCAGAGTATCTGTGGTAGATTAGAGTATTGTTTGTGCTTTTATGTGTTTCCACCCAACAGAAAAGTCTCTCTGCCTCCAGGAGAAATTGTGCTACTCTGTGACTGCATTGTCTAAACACATAGGGATCCAGACCGAGAGCTGTTAATACTAAATAGTTTTCAGAGTGATCTGAAGCATCCGGTGGCCTTAGAGGAGAGGTCAGCTGGAAGGGTATTAATGATGATGTGGAGAGGAAGGGTCAGATGAATCCACTCTGCAGCTTGTTCCTGCCAGGGTACCAGGTACTCCTGTGCAGCTTTCTGGGTAGACCAATTATCATCCAGCTGAGTACCAATGAGACATGCCTTGCAGTAAGGAAATAACATAGTTTTTATGCCTTCCTGGTGCGTCAGTCTGTGGGTAGTGACTTTAGCTTACAGAGACCATAGGGTTCCAGCCTATGGTTGATCCCCCTTTCTTTGTGTCACAGACTGTGAAGTTACTTAACCAACCCTCATGGCTGCACAAGTAAACCCTTCTAATAAGTCCTGCTAATTTAATCTGAATTAGCATATATTTCAAAAGTTTCAAAGAAAGAAAAATTTTAATTTTATAACATAAAGAAAATATATAAATTTAAAGATAGAATTTTCTTACCTTAGTTTGAATATTATACTATGTAAACATGTACATCACATATTACCCCATAAATATTTATACCTTTTATTTATCAGATAAAATATAGTAAAGGAACATAAACCAGATGAAACACACACAGAGCATATATATATATATATATATATATATATATATATATATATATAATGCTATACATACACACATATATAATTACACATACATATATATGGTTTGTTATGCTGTGTATATGTATTTCTGCTCTTGATTAAGGTATTGTGTTTGTGCATCTCATTAAAAATGTAATGTATAACTAAGAAATATAACTTAATAGAGAGTCATCTATAATAGTCAAGATTGTAGTCATGTTACTTAGGTTTTCTCTATATATAATGCAGTTAGATAAGTATTCTTCAAATCTTTCAGAGCTCTTCAGAATATGGCATTTAAATGTTTTAATATCTTAGGATTTTTCATGACAGTGAGGCACATCTGCTCCTGGCAGCACCAATTACTTCAAGAGGAAGATGGGTATTGAAAAGGCTTCTCATAGAGTTAGTTAGCCATTTGGGCAAGAAACCACTCTTGCCTGGAATGTTTGATGGTATGCTGTGTGAACTGAACATGCAGGACACATAGAGAAATGACTGTTGAATTTGACTACAGGTGAGACCATCCTTCAGGGTTCCTGCTTTATGAAAGAGTCTGCCAGACAGTTTGAAGGATACAGAAGAAAGTTACTGACAAATTGCCAATATAGGAGGACCTGTCTGAAATTCCCTGCTTCATGGAAAAGTTTACTATGAGCCAATGGGTAAAGATGGATGCCCCAACGGTACAGAAGAACTTTGGGTGACTGTCCAGGCAGTAACATGTTTCTGTCAATTCTAGAGTTTTGGAAGTTGCTTACAATTAACTTGTTCTTTACTTAGGTAATATTATATCCTTCTGGAGTCTTTGATGGATTTGAAGAATTGATAATTATAGTTTTCCTTAGTTATGATAGAAGATAAAATACATATATTATAACTGTAATTCTTTCTTGATAAATATTTTATGTAATTTTACTATGTTAAAGTTAAAACTGTCTTTTTTATTTAAACATAAAAAGAGAGGTGATGGGATTCCCTTTGTATGCGGTGAATACCATTGATTAATAAAGAAACTGGCTTGGCCTGATAGGGTAGAACAGATCTAGGCAGGGAAAACTAAACTGAATGCTGAAAGAAGGAAGGCAGAATCAGGAGAGAAGCCATGGAACCACTGCCAGAGACAGACACACTGAATCTTTGCTGGTATGCCATGACCTTGTAGTGATGCACAGATTAATAAGAGATAGGTTAAATTAAGATGTAAGATGAATGCCAGGGGCTGGGGTGACGCTTTTAACCCAAAAATTCTAGAGTCCTTTAATATAGGGGTGTCAGGGGACTGGGGTCTCACTTTTGACCAAACAAATTACAAATGTACTATTCTTGTATACTGCAAATTAGTTTTCATTAAGTATTTATGATGTGGACACTTTCTTCCAGTAAGTTCACTTGATTATTTCTTGATGATATTTTTGACTGAACAGAAGTTTTCAAGTTTATTAAGTTTTTTTATATAATCTTCTCTTTTTCAGTGCTGTTCTTGAACAGAGAACCTTCCACAAGTCAAGCAGGCACCCTACTACTGAGTTCCGTTTTGGGACCGTGTCATTGCATCTTCTTTTGGCAGAAGTAAGAGTGGCGAAAGACTATGTTGTGGAATGTTTTTATAAGAGGTGTCACATTTGTTTATGCTGTATTGTTTTAATGATGCAAAGATGTGTTGATTTCTTTTATGTTGCATTTGGTTAACTTGTGAGGCTGTGTTACTTTGCCTGCCTAAAACAGTTGATTGGTCTAATAAAGAGCTGACCCCCCAATAGCTAGGCAGGAGAGAGCTAGGCAGGGCTTCCATGCAGAGAGAATAAATAGAAGAGAAAAGAGAGAGGAGTGAGAAAAGGAGAAGGAGAATAGGACTTCAGGAGTCAGACACCCAGCCCCACAGTCTGCCATGGAGTAATGCATAAAGAAATATACATAGAATAGAGAAAAATAAAATCCCAGAGGCAAAAGGTAGACAGGATGTATTAGTTAAGAAAAGCTGACTAGAAACAAGCTAAGCTAAGGGCAGGTGTTTGTAAATAAGAATAAGCCTCCATGTATTTATTTGGGAACAGACCTCCAAAGAGCAAAGAGAAAAAAAACAAAAACAAAATCCCCAAATACCTTCAAGACTAGATAAATTTTCTTCCCAATTTTCCAAGACATCATTTTGGGCAAAACATTTGTATTCTTTTTTTTATTATTAATGTTTTCAAGAATGCAAAGATAGATAGTAGAATTATTGCTTACAGTATGTTAAAGATGACAGCATAATTTAGTTTTTCTATTTAGTTTTGTTGAAGTTTGGTTAACAAAACTAATACTCTTTTCAAATGTAGATTTCCAAAATAATACACTCTGTCTAAATAACAAAACTAATATTCTTTTCAAATGCAGATTTTCAAAATAATACACTCTAGGTTTCAAAAAGAATAGGAGGAAATAAATCCAAGGAATACACCTAAAGAAAAGAGTGTTTGGAATTGAAATAAGACATAAAGAGTATGAGATGATAGGCTGTTAGAAATTCTTTACTCTGTGTTCATGTGTACATCCCTCTCTCTCTCTCTCTCTCTCTCTCTCTCTCTCTCTCTGTGAGTGTGTGTGTGTGTGTGTGTGTGGTGTGTGTAGCATGAGCATAGGTTTATGTGTGCTCACGTTTTAACAAAAAGCATCCTGTCTCAGATCTTCTATTCACATCCTCGTTACCATTTCATGACAAAGACTAGTTGAACTAGTCTTGAATGACCTTCTTATACTCAGTTTTAAAAGGGGGGCATGTGAAAAGAATCTATCTTAATTTAGAAGTTTATCATTATAAGTTAATAAACTTTTCTCTTAGTAAAACCAATGTCTCCTATGGTTTTATTTCATGAATAAGAATGTACAAATGGAGTCAGTGAGATGGCTCAGTGGGTTAAGGTGTTAGCCACCAAGACTGGCTACCACAGATCATTCCTAGGCTACATAAGATGGACCAAGAGAGCAAGTCCCATAGTTGGCCACTGATTTCCACACTGTGTACACATATACATGCACACACAATACACACTTATGCAATGCTAAAATACATAAAAGTTTTGAAATTTCCTATAGATTATGCAGTGAGGTTTATGTTAGAAAAAGATTTTGAATAAAACTCTTATTGTTTGCTTCTAATTGTTAGATTTACAATTCTTAAATATAAGTTGTTTGATTGTGGTTTTAGATAGTTTCTATCTTGATTACATGCAGTGATACATTTCATGAGAGTATCTTGACTTTCAAAAGACTAATCTTTTGGTGGGACTCACAGAAAAGTTAATCATACCCCCTAAGATAATTTAACACTATGTATTTAGCCTTCTTTCCTACTGTGTACATACTAATCATGTTTAATCTGCCTTTATGAGAACAACGTGACCAAATTTATTTGCTTTCTATTTTCCATTCAACCATCTTTTACAGTAATCAATGCTTGAACATAGCTTGGATCTTTTGTATGTGTCCATGCCTTTGACTTAGAGTAATATATATGAATATATGAGGGATAATCATTTCCTGAGAACAGTCAACATTGAAATTAACCCTCTGTAACAAATGCCCACCAAATAAGTTGAAACCATTATATAGTCATACTGGATAATATTCTTGCAGTCCTACGTACTTCTGAGTCTGTTGGGGCTGGTAAAGTAATTTAATTCCTCCTAAAACTGTTAAAGATCTCCTTAAAGAATCTCTCATTCCTCAAGAGGGGTGCACCCACCCACGGAGACAGTGGGACTGATCTATTGGGAGCTCACCAAGGCCAGCTGGACTGTGACTGAAAAAGCAGGGGATAAAACCGGACTCTCTGAATATGGCGGACAATGAGGGCTGCTGAGAAGCCAAGGACAATGGCACTGGGTTTTGATCCTACTTCATGTTCTGGTTGTGTGGGAGCCTAGCCAGTTTGGATGTTCACCTTCCCTGACCAGGATTGGGGGGGGGGGAGGACTTTGGACTTTCCACAGGGCAAGGAACCCTGACTGCTCTTCAGACTTGAGAGGGAGGGGGAGAGGAGTGAGGGGAGAGGGAGAGGAGTGGGGGGACGGGGAGAGGAGTGGCGGGGGAATGGGAGACTGGGAGGAGGCGGAAATTGTTTTTTTCTCAATAAAACAGAAAGTTAAAAAAAAAGAATCTCTCATTCCTATCCTATACCATGCTTTCTTCGATGTTCAATGGATACAGAGCAAAGCCCTTTGTTAATCACAAAGACAGGCATAACTCTATCTCTCTCTCTTTCTCTATCACATACCTACACATATGCCCCCCCCCCCCGACCTACAAATAGGATAGTAACCACAAATTACAGACACAGAGATGAAACAAGGAAAGAAATAGCAGATCTGGTTGGATTTGCTCTTAGTTAAATTAAGGTAAGAGGAAGTAGCTTCATTTACACTTCTTAATGTGACACTGACACCACTCTCTAAACTTTAGAACCTAAAGTTATCTCTAATTTGTTAACTAATACAATTATATTTTAGAAACAATATCTCAAGACCAGTTTATTTAGTATTGTAATG
Organism: Microtus oregoni; assembly: GCF_018167655.1. Classification (NCBI taxonomy): domain Eukaryota; kingdom Metazoa; phylum Chordata; class Mammalia; order Rodentia; family Cricetidae; genus Microtus; species Microtus oregoni. The sequence goes on from NW_024543082.1 coordinate 16,132,819, forward strand.
AGTTTTGTCCAAAATCAAAGAAACAGACTCAAATAAGAAGCTAATGGCAAGTACAGCTGGTGCATTTAGTGGTTTATTCAAATTTGATCTTATTTATAAATGCATTAATGGGTTCATCTACATATTCTATTCTGTACTCAAGTAGCATATAATTAAACAAAATTATTTGTAATTGTAGTGCACCTCATTGCTTAACAATCTTTTCATTTTTTTGTTTAATGTAATTTAAAATGTTTCATTCAATTCAAAGGGTCATGTTTCTTTTTAAACCTGTCTAAGACAGGCTTCAAAATTACAGGTGTTGGTTATATGTAAGCACCACAAATTAGTAAATAACTATTAGCTGGTTATCTTATGAAAGGAGGGCAGGCTAAAATAATTTGTGCCATTGACATTGACAAGGCTAAAGCTGTTAATAGAGAGAATTGCATTTTCCCTTATGTTCTCATTTGTATGACCCATATTGTACTCCATATGTATTTTCCAGGAAAATTAAAAAATATGGTAAATAGTATTTTGGCAGAAGGACAAGAGATATTTTTTTAACTTCTGAAAGGGGGATACTGTTCAAGACTGAATTTTACCCTTTTATAAATTTATTTATTGAAACTAAACCAAATGTATTAGGACAAAGAGATAACTAATTTTATGGAGACTGTAAAATTTAAGTGGCACTTTAAGGGCAAGGTCTCCCTCTACCAGAAAAGTAGGTGAAATGTCAAGCGTATGACCAAAGAGGAATGTCACATGAGGTTCTAGAGATAGGGCAGCTGTTATGGAGAGAAATCTCACCAGAAATTACTCTACTACATATTTGATATTGGACTTTCAGTCTCTAGATTATGAGAAATTACATTTCTATTAGGTCATAAGTCTGAGATATTATGTTATTGCAACTTAAGCAATAAAATATTTGAATGAGTGATAGCTAGCTCTGGGAGTTTGTGGTTCTTTGAATAAAACTGGTGCCCATAAATTCATAGAGAATAGGACTATTAGGAGGTGTGGCATTGTTGGAGTGCGCATAGCCTTGTTGGAGGAAATGTGTCACTGTGGGTGAGAGCTTTTAGGTTTCTTATGCTCAGGATACTGTCTAGTGTCTCAGTCATTTTCCTGTTTCCTGCAAGATGGAGGACTCTCAGCTAATTCTCCAGCGCCATGGTTGCCTGAATGATGCCATGTTCCCTGATATGATGATAATGTACTAAATCTCTAAATCTGTAAGTGAGCCACCTCAATTAAATCTTATTCTTACAAGAGTTTCTGTGTCTTTTCGCAGCAATAAAAACCCTAAAACAAAAGTTGGCACCAGGGGCTGGGGTATTGCTGTGATAGGCCTGACCATGTTTTTGTTTGGAGAAATATAAAGTTTAGGTTAGGAAAGCAGTGAAATGCATTAAACATTGCTTAATTGGCCACACTAGTGGGAGCATAGAAGACAGTGGAGCCGTGGTTGATCTGATGAACTATAAAAGGGCTTGATTAAGAGATTACAGAGGAGAAGAATATATTAAGAGGTGGCCTAGAAATCATTCTTGCTATATTTTCATGAAGAATATTGTCACTTTTTCCCATCTCCAAAATATCTTTATGAGGCTAAAGTTAAAAGTTTTGGAATAATTCCATTGGCAGAAGGAATCTCAAAACAGCCTATAATAGATTCTGTTGTCTGGTTATCAGGGGTAACTCTAATGAAGATTTATAATGAAAAGGAGAAAGCTGAGCATAAAAATACAAAATGTATAGATTGAGAAAAGGATCACCAGGAAGTGGAATAATGCTAAATCCCATATTCAAGAATATAAATTCATTAAAAATGGAATAAAGGGAGCAGTGACCTCAGGCCAAGATCCCACCCAGTTAGGTTTCCATCTTGTGAAAAGGAACTAAAGAAAAGCTTAGAACCCAGTGTGGTGGCACACATTGTGCACATCTTTAATGCAAGCATTCAGAAGGCAGAAGCTGGCTGACCTCTGAGTTTGAGGCCAGCCTAGTTTACAGAGCAAGTTCAATAACAGCTAAGCTTAGGCAGTAAAGATAACAATCAAACCCAGGTAGCTGGTGAATATGTAATTGAATGAGAGCCTTGTTTTAGCTTTAGCAGGCAGCATAAACTGGCAGCTTCAGGCACATGATTTTAGAGTTACAGATAAAAGACATGGGCTATGGAATTTGAGTTTGCATCCAAAGAAAGCTGCTGAGGCCAGGTATGTGTCAGGGGTGTCCCTGAATGGAGGCCTAGAACAGCCCTTGCATGAACTGTGAAGCTGAAGACTGGATTGCCCTGGAGAACCTAAGATCTTAGAGATACCAGAGTTGTGGATAACTGTGCAGGAGACTGTTAACTGTGAGTCAAACCTTCCCAAGAGAAATAAGTGCATTGCAGTAAACAAAGATGAAAGGAGTTGGAGAGCTGAAAAGCATTGACACCAGTCATGGAGATGTAGCGTTTGGAGTTTTCCCAGCTGACTGTTGGTCTATTTTTGGGCCAGTATTTCCTCACTATGCTCTCTTTCCTATCCTTTGGAACAGTAATGTACATCCCGTGGCATTGTATACTGGCTCTGTTTCTTAATTTTGACTTTATAGGGGATTACAGTTAAGAGAATCATGAATCACAGCAGAAACTTTGAACTTGAAAAGATTGGTGAGACTGTGATGGATTATAGGGACTTTTGAAGTTGGGATAAGTGCATTTTGTGTTGATATTGTTACAGGCTTCTGGAGACCAGGGAGTGGAATGTGATAGTTTGGATGTAATTGGGCCCCATAAGCTCATTGGGAGTGGCACTATTAGGAGCTGTGGCTTTATTGGGGTGGAGGAAGTGTGCCACTATGGGTGAGGGCTTTGATGTTTTCTATGTTCAGCATATCACCCACTCAGTGTACTTCCAGGTGTAGGACTCTCAGCTCCTTCTCCAGCGCCGTGTTTGCCTATACATCACCAATGTCCCCGTCATGGTGATCATGGACTCTCAGCAGCATGTGTGCCCACATGCTGCTTTGCTTCCCACCATAATAATAAGAGACTGAAACTCTGAACTGTAAACAAGTCACCTGAATTAAATGTTTTTATTTAAAGGAGTTGTCATGGTCATGATGTCATAGCAATAGAAACTCAAGACAGAGCTTCACAAAGTCAGTGACAAATAGAGACTGCCAACTCTAGCTTTACTTTCGTTTTTAGGAATAATACTGTTATTCAACTATGTCTCAATATTTAAAATAATAAGCTGCACATATCAATTTTCAGGTAATAAGGCATCTTAAAATGCATTGATTCAATTGGCTCTTAGAGAATATGATGTGTTTGCAAGGTTATGTTTTGATCTCATGCTATTTGTCCTAATGAAATTGGTGAATGTGGATATGGAGAGAAATCTAAGGATAAAGAAGTAATCTTCTTTTGCAGGCAATGAAGCAAAGAATGAAAGAAGATTTGCAAATAGATTGATTTTTTTTATGAAAATATTTTCTGAAAGTTTATTAGAAAGATGGAATCTTAGGTCCTATCTAGACCTTCTTAAAGAAAATTTAAATTTGAAAAGGTACAATATCACAAAATTCATAAAGAACTAACTTAGAAATGTAGTGAAAAATTAATGTTATAAGAATAAAAATAAATATCAGACTAGGAAAAACAATACCGATAAGTGCCACAATGAGCCTTCCCAGTGAAGGTCATGCTGTACTTTGTTTTAGGAATTTATTGATTATTCCAAAGAAGGAGTTCGGGTTACAGAGAGAAGAGAGTAGTGTCGCCTTAGTGGTTGTAAACTGCACAGTAGAGTGGAAAGATGATTGGGATCAGAATTATAATGCAGTGCCAGATATGACAGACAGTAAGAAAAACTTCATGTTCCAGTTCACATGTTAAATTGGCAAATATCTGCTTCTACAGGGAAAAGAAAACCATGCTTTTAGATGTTACTCCAAGCTTTTAGCAGATAACAGTTTTAATTGAGTAAATGTATAATAACTTAAGAATATAGGAAACTTCTATTTTTCTTATATTTTGAAAAATTCTCTTTTATTACAATTTTTTCTAGAAGTAATACTTGTAAGGTATCAGAAACTTGGGAGGATATTTTGATATTTGTTAATACCAATATTTTTCACGGTTAATGTCCTTCAACTTAAAATAAATCTCTTCAAATGGTAACTTCAAAGGGAGCTTTAGCTTTATTTTAGTTAATTTTAAAAAATCCAATTTTAATGGAATTATAATTAATTTATTATTAACATTGAAGACAGTAATTGTCTTTTCAGTATGCAGAAACATATTATTATTCTTTATTTATCCAAGTGTTTTATATTCCTTAGTCTGTGTGGTGATACATTTACTTATGTCTATTAAAGTTTAAGCTTTATTATTAAGTTAATGGTTTGCTTAATATAATGGATACACATGGATTCATTAATTGTTTAACATTTCTGATTTAACAGTTCAAAATTTGGATTCTTGCCTAAAGGGCTTAAATATTACTTTATTATAAGCTTAATTTACCAAGACACATTCTGTAGCACTATGTTATATGAATTAAGGACTAGGTTAATGTGACATCTTAAAATAGTTCAGAATTTCTCCATGCAAGGCTTGTTTTAGTATATTGTCTTTTCCATTTACTATAAATAGATTTGTTTTTTTTGTAAAAATTAAAAAAGTCCCATGTTTTTACTATCATCAAGTCAATAAGTACATCTAATACTAATATTAATATAGTAGAACAAAAGAGAAGACACAGAATCATTTCACTCAGTTGATAAAGGCATTGGACATACAGCAATGCATAAGTGGCAAAGGAAGAAGACCGGAAAATGTCACACATTTGTGTTTGAAGAGTGCTACATAAAAAATTCAATCTACACAGTGAAAGAAAGTGTTTGCAATTGGAATGTCTGAATGTAGAATGCTTTAAAAAGATTTACTGTGTTCTTGTGTGTGTGTGTGTGTGTGCGCGCACATGTGTGTGTGCATGTGTGTGTGCCCACACATGTGCAGATGCCTATGAAGTCTAGAAGAGGGCATTGGACCCCGTGAATTAGAAATTACAGGTGATTATGTGCCACCCAGCATGGCTCTGGCAACTCCCTCTAGTCAGCTGCAAGAACCGCAAAGACATATGAATCACTGAGCAATCTACCAGCCCCTTAAGTGTTTATTTTAAAATGTTAAGTTGTAAGTTGTGAGATGTTGATATTTATTATCAATAAAGGGTATTATGTTAATTTCTCCCAATATTCCTTTCCTTCTTCCTAGATTAACAGAACCTTCTACATGAGTACTCCTTACGAAAGAGGAAAGTTGTTGCTTTAAGTAACGATCACATGTCTTTCATTTATTTTAAGGTATTTTTGCCTGTACTCCAAACATTTCATTCTCAGAGAAACCATGAAAATATTCATAAGTTCTTTGTATCCCTTTTTATTATTTTAAATATTTATTAATGCATTAGAAAAACTATGTTAACAACTGGTCATGAGAAAGGTAAAATTAAAAGCTATAACATTTTCTAGAATTATCATCCAATTTCAGTGAAAGCAGAAAGTGAACCTGCGTATTATGCGCAAACCCATCTCCTTTCTTTTAAAATAAAACTGTGTTATCTGAATGACAAAGACTCGATGTCTACAAGTTACATTCCCACCCTCATCTTGTCACATTTGCATCATCTAAGAAGGAATAATCTTGATAAAATTTCAAAATTTGAGTTAGTGAAAATAAAGGAGAAACAATGGAAAAATAGAGAAAGGGAAGTGAGCAAAGAGAAAGAGGGGTGGGGAAGAAACCATAGCAGCAAACAGAATGTCTGTTGTTGAAAATACTAGCACTTTGGCAGCCAGGAATTCATTAGCGTTCATTCATAGAACACTTTTCTTCTTTCGCTTTGAAACTGTGACAGTGTCAAGCTGTGGAATAGATGGAGCACTTCATGGCTGGTCGTCTACAGCTCTTGGCAACAATGCAAATCACAGCTCTTGTTTCACAGGGACTGAGAGAAAGTCTAGTCCCTGCCAGGGAAGAGTGATCAAAGCCTGGGAACATGAATTCTGCTTACCTCATCATCACCCACCCCCACCAAAGAAAAAGATTTGTTCTCCTGCGGAAGAGAGTATATGACCTTTTATAATCACTGAGTCAAAGAAAGTCCCAATTACTGCATTTGCCAAATACAGTGCTGGGCTGTCAGGGCTGCAGTGATAGCACAGTAAGAAGGCCTCTCTGTAGGCTTCAGAGGGTAGACCATTCTTAAGTTTAGGGTTGTCTAGAGCTAGAGGACTGCTGAGTTTAATAATATACCCCAAATTTTTTGCTTAGCAGTCATAAAGTTATTAAGCCGAAGGTTAATTTTGGGTCTGCGCTTAGAGTGCTCCATTAATCTACAATTACAGTGCTCTAGTCAGCCAATTCATTTACAGGCTTTGCAGCACCCTGTGGCTTCTACAGAGTCCTCCACACTGGATACCCTTGCCCTTGGGTTCCTCTATTGGTTTACTTATGCCACAGGAAGCAAACCAGCTCTATTAGCAAAAATAATGTGTCTTCATTTACGTTGGTGCTTGAAGTCAAATTACTCTTGGCTTTGGAAAATCCACAGGTTCCTAATCTGAGTTTTAATTCTTGTGAAGTTGATCAACTTCATTGAATAACCTGAAATTTTGTGACTCAGCATTTTGAGTTGTCAATGAAAGTTTGGATTTCTTTAAGGCCTTCTTCAGGTACACTGATATGCAAACAATTCTGTACTCCAGCAGGATATTAGTCCCCTCCTGCATGGCAGTGGCAAGTTATCTCATGCAGTCTAGAGGTGCACGCAGTTTGTAATTTATGTAGATCCTCTAACTTGAGCCTAGAAACATAATTTTATCTCAGTGCAGGAAGAGTATTTTTATGGTTATGGATTTTCAGACATAGATAAAAGAAAGTCAGTGGCATTTGTCTACAAGTCAATCAGATGATAGAGCTGAAATATTCTTGAAGGGAGATACGCACCCACTGCAGTTTTCATGCAGTCTGTCCTTCTATGTTATGAATTTTAGTTTGTGCCTAGAAGGATATCTAGAGTTCAAACCCACAGAGACAGAGCTCTGGAAAAAGACTCCCTGAAGAAAGTAGAGCTGTATAGTATCTGTTCCACTCCTTCATCTGCTTCTCTGGCAGACTTCACATTTAAATCAATTACAGACTTCACTGTAAACCCAATTTCCTCAACTGATTTAGGTACCTCATATAGCACCATGGTGAGGATGCAGTGGACAACTCAGTTCAGCATCCAGCAGATGTCAGAAGTGGCTGAGAAGTGCCTACTCCATCTGTGTGGCTGTGAAGTGGAGAAGAGAATCTCTGACTTCTCCTCGCGAGTCACAGAAAGAGATGGGCTGGAGTTTTTCCTTGTTAGAACTATGTGCCTTCACCAGCTGTGAGAAGTTTGCTCTAAGGGCAGCCCTTTATTTGGTTCCTCCCAGCGTCCACCCTCTGGCCCTCCTCTAATTAAAGCTCTGGTGGTCATGCGGTATTTTTCTGAGCAGGCTTGCACAACACATGTTTCTTTGGACATAGAAAAAATGGAATGATCAAATGCAGGATTTTAACGCTGTCTGGCAAGCTTTGAGTTTTTGCCTTTTGTCTTATTTTCTAACCTTGTCCTCCCTAGGATTCCGGAAAAGAGGGCAGGGGCTATGAACATGACTGTGGGCATGTACATACAGGCTTGTCATTATTTAAGCATTTCTATAAGTTGACATGAACTTCGACAAATGACCGTGATTAAAGATGCCCTTTTGTTTCAATCTTGGATTGACTTGAGCAGTCTATGATTTTTCTTGTCCTTTATTTCATTACTAGCAATTTCCCACTGCCATCAGCTCACATTGTTTTTAATGATGTACCATCTAACTTGCTAAAAAAAAGCACCTTCCTATCCTTCCTGCTAATAGTCTTTAAAATGCACCAGTGTCTCCTGTTTGGTTCATTGTTTGGTTGTTTGTTCATTTATGTATGTATGTATGTATGTATGTATGTATTTATATGGACAGATTGATTTGTTTTGAATCTTATTTTATTTTTATTTATTTATTTTTGCTTTCTTTTTATTCATCCTATGCATTTTTTTTTTTTTTTTTTGGTTTTTCGAGACAGGGTTTCTCTGTGGCTTTGGAGCCTGTCCTGGAACTAGCTCTGTAGACCAGGCTGGTCTCGAACTCACAGAGATCCGCCTGCCTCTGCCTCCCGAGTGCTGGGATTAAAGGCGTGCGCCACCATCGCCCGGCTCATCCTATGCATCTTTTATAACATGTATCTGTAGGGGCGGAGGGCAGATTGATTGATTTTGAAGTGCACTCTCATTTATCCCAGGCTTACTTCAAACTTACTGTGCATGTTATGCAGCCCAGAATGTCTTTGAACAGAAGTTCTCCTGCTTCTACCTTCCAAGTGCTGAGCTTACAGGTTGGGTACCACACACCTAGTATGGCTTGGGATAAAGCTCAGGACTTCATGCATGTATGGCAAGCAACTCTACCATGAGATACACTCTAGCCCCTTAGTTGATTGCCTTTTGGGTAGAGATGCCATATCATAAAGTTTTAGCATACTGTCTTTCTGAAAATTCCAACCATTTAAATATCTTATAACTTGTCTCTTTGTGTGCAGCGCTAGCTTTTCATTGCAGATTATATGCACTCCTAACTGGGGATTAATGACTACACTCTATAAAAACAAACCCTTGTTCTCACATCCCATTGCAACATCTGGCTTTGCTTGTTTTCCCCTAACAGACACTCACAAAAATATGTCTGATTCTCCTCCCACCCCCCCCCACCCCCTGCTCATCCCTACTCACTTCTTGAAGATGCGCAGTGGTTTGTAGTAAAATGATCTTTTCTAGCATATCTAGTTAAGATTCTTGCCTCGAGTGAGTGGCTAGAATTCAAAGTTTGATATTTTCAAATTTTTATTTATTTATTTATTTTATTTATTTATTTATTTTTTAGTTTTTTCGAGACAGGGTTTCTCTGTAGCTTTGGAGCCTGTCCTGGCACTAGCTCTTGTAGACCGGGCTGGTCTCGAACTCCCAGAGATCCGCCTGCCTCTGCCTCCCGAGTGCTGGGATTAAACGCGTGCGCCACCACCACCCGGCTACTTTCAAATTTTTAAATGTAAATATCTATATTCATCTCTTTAAAGGATTCCCTAGGTATTAGACTTTATTTAACAAATTTTTTCACAAAGCTTGTTTAGGTTTTTTTGTTTTATTGAAATATTACTCTTTACTTACATAACAATCCTGTAAAACAAAGTTCAACTTAACGTTGTTTTTGATCAAGTCCCTCCAGGTCCTTCACCTCTGTGATTTGGGCTGGTCTCAAAATATAAGTATTAAATATCAGAAGCTGAAATTATGTGATTTGGAGACTAAATTGGTATTTGTTCAATGCTTTACTACATTTGGGAGCAGATTGTTTAGTGTTATTGGTGTATGTGTGCGTTTGTGTGTATGTTACATGTGTATGCATAGGGACCACAGGTTGACATCAGGTGTTCTCTGTTGCTCTCCACATTATCTTTTGAGACATGGTCTCTTATTGAATCTGAAGCTTCACATTTAGGCTAAACTATCCAGCAAGCACCAGGGATCCCAAGCACGTTACCTCCCAGTTCTGGGACTGTAGCTTGCATGCTGCCACACATGAATTTTTATGTGGATACTGGTCCTTATGCCTGTATAACAAGCCCCTTTCCCTCTGAATCATTCCGTGAACCCTATATCAAGTATTTTGTGTGTTTTAAATTCAAGTCAACTTTACATATTTTATCATGTTTGCACATTATAACTACTAACCAATAAGAATTGAACATCATAGCTATTTTACCATGCCATTTTAAATTGTCTAACAGAGAGGTAGGCCTGTAAATTATCCTAAACTGATACTACACCAGACGGTTTGTTCGCTTGGTTAACTTTTGTTTTGTTTCCACTTAACTTCTAATGTGAATTTAACACTGATTTTCTCTGCTAGTATTTTTTAAAAGTATTTTTCACAATACTGACATAACAGGAATTCAGTCAATTTGCCGAATAAGTGAATGAATGCACTCAAATGCAATCCACATGTTCAGAGGAAGCATAATTGATGCTGTTCAACAAATTAACATTCTGAATTTTGCACTTATGAATGAGCTTCTGGAGTTTAATTGCATCAAGAAAAGAGCAATTATATTCACTTAGAAATAGAAGGATCCTTTCTCATCTATAGTGGTGTCAGCTTTCATTGTCATTGGCTCACCGAAAGACTCATGGTCACATTTCATCTCCCCATGTTTTAAGATTTGGGCTTTCTTAAGATCAGCTTCCCAAGTGGCAGGTGTCATTCTGGGCTCAAAGCTACAGCAGTCACCTTTGTGGAATTGTTTTCTAGTGTGTGGTTAGTACACCTTCCTCTACTGCAGGGAGTAAGTCAGGCTTAATTAGAAGCCATTGCTTGCTACCTGCAAAGTTATTTTTGAGTCTAATACTGAAAGCAAAGTGCATCTTGATCAAGACAATTATTTCAGGTGATACCTGGATGGGTAGATTTCATTTTACACCTCTCCCCAGTGCATTAAGTGTTAGTTTAAATCTCACATACTCATGTCTCTATTAGTCATGCTCATCTCTTTGTGTCCCTTCTAAACGCTTATCTTAAAATAGGAAAGGCTAGTGAATGTCTGATATACCTTTATATGTAGCTACAGAGTTAATTTCATTTCCACAATACTAAAAACCAATAGAAGAAGGGAAGGCTTGGGAATTGTATGAAAGCATTTGTGCCTCTGTCTGGAAAATTAATTTGAATTGAGGTTACCTTTCTGTTCTTCTGGGAAAATAGCTTACTTTGAATTCTATTTCTTTTCATCATTAAGTTCTGTTGCCCCACGTTACTGTGGTACTCTTACTTTCTATCATTATTACCTTTTAATTTTGCATAATCTATATATAAAATTAAGGTCTACCTCAATAAACTGAATTAATCTTTTTTTGAACTTAGGATTCGGAGCCATTGAGTATTTTATTTAGTCAAACCCAAGGGATTTACAACTTTAACATTTACTCATATGTTCTTACTCATCCCTCCATTATTATATGACCATATTTTCACTTAATCATATCATTTTTTGAGTCCACTCATATTTACTGACTGGTCAATAGTATTTATCTAATTTACACTTCTAACCCACTACTACATATTACAGTCTGATTTTATAAACTTTGTTCAGGGAGGTTACATAACTTTCTTCAAATAAAGCTGTTCAATTTCACTATGTCTGATTCCACATTCTTCCACCCACTATTATTCTTGTACTTTCAGATGCATACAGGTATGTGCATGCGTGTGTATGTGTATTCTTAATTATTGGACAATATTTCTTGCCAGCGAAATTTGAGCTTCTGTTGCTATGTGTTAACTTATGTGAAATATAAATATTTTTAAAATATTGACTTTCTTCAGTAACTTCCAGCTTCTGTTTTGTTTTCCTGAATAGTTAATTTTGGTGGTCACTATCTTTTTGTACTTAGATGTTTATAGTATATAAAAAAATAGAGTCTATAATCATAATAACATTAGTCATTATTAGAAAAAGCTAATTAGGAAGAACCAATGCTGCTTAAATAAGCCTGAATTCAACAGCTACTTTGATTTACAGAAGCAGTTGACCTGTGGGCAGAATAATTTAATGCGGATGTCTCATAACAGTGGACATTGGCAGGGTCTATGTGAATACAACCTCAGAGTCTTAAGCTCTCTATAGAGATGCACACTGGAGAAGTTCGAAAAATCGTATGCTTTTTCAGACCTAGGCCAGCTGGCCTTGGTGAGTTCCCGATAGAACATCCCCATTGTCTCAGTGTGTGGGTGCACCCCTCGCGGTCCTGAGTTCCTTGCTCGTGCTCTCTCTCCTTCTGCTCCTGATTTGGACCTTGAGATTTCAGTCCGGCGCTCCAATGTGCTTCTTTGTCTCTGTCTCCTTTCATCGCCTGATGAAGGTTATTATTCAGGAGGATGCATGGGATAAAACCGGGCTTGCTGAACATAGTGGACAATGAGAACTACTGAGAACTCAAGAACAATGGCAATGGGTTTTTGATCCTACTGCACGTACTGGCTTTGCGGGAGCCTAGGCAGTTTGGATGCTCACCTTACTAGACCTGGATGGAGGTGGGTGGTCCTTGGACTTCACACAGGTCAGGGAACCCTGATTGCTCTTCGGGCTGATGAGGGAGGGGGACTTGATCGGGGGAGGGGGAGGGAAATGGGAGGCGGTGGCGGGGAGGAGGCAGAAATCTTTAATAAATAAATAAATAAAAGGAAAAAAAGAAAAATCGTGGCATCTTTTTGTCTTCTGAAGGAACACAGATTATTTCAGCTTTAACCAGATAATTTGTTGATAGTCCAATGGCAATTAAGCCCATTTTCTGAGAAAAAGTTTTGGTCAGAAAGAAAATAAATCCTATGTACTGTTCTGAGCAGGACATCTAAAAACAACTTCATTTCTCAAAAAAAAAAAAAAAAAAAAAGAAAGCCGGGCGGTGGTGGCGCACGCCTTTAATCCCAGCACTCGGGAGGCAGAGGCAGGCGGATCTCTGTGAGTTCGAGGCCAGCCTGGTCTACAAGAGCTAGTTCCAGGACAGGAACCAAAAGCTACGGAGAAACCCTGTCTCGAAAAATCAAAAAAAAAAAAAAACAAAACTTCATTTTCTAGAACAGTTTGTATGAATGTAAAATATAACTGTTATTGTATGAGTGCATGTTGCTTACTTTCATTGGCTCGGCTCCTTAGGATCATTGAAAGTAAATTCTTTTGCAAAAGAGAAGGCTTGGTGTCTTGCTAATGACCACTCAAAAAGAAACTCAAAAAAGCACTCGAAAAATAACTACAGAGTAGTTATTCTCAACCCTAAATGATGTGTCCTATGTAGTCATAAATTAATCTCAACATAAATTAAAGCCTTATGAAACACCTCACATTTGTTTGAGGGTTCAGTGTGAATTTTTGTAGTTTCACTTCAGTAAGGAAGCTGGTAAGCTTCTGTTTTGTTAAACTGAATATTTAAGACTGAGATATTTTGAGGTAAGGCCCTGATAATAGAAGATACATATATCTTGAACTTTATATGCGTGTGAGAGTTGTGTATGATGTATTATCCCTTCTTTTAAAACCAGTCAAGGAATATTAAACATTTTGAGTACATGCCAAGAATAAAATAATCTTGGCTATAATATAGTTTTTATTTTTCCAGAAATTTAAAGCAAGTGTTTAAAAACAAGGCTTAGAACAAAAATTATTTGTTTCTAGCAGAATTACAGAATAATTATGGAAAGGCCTTACACTATTTTATAGTGCCCTGTCTAGACTTTCTACTATTTTAAAAAATAGTAGAAAAGATTTTGGAAGATTTTACTGCTCTAAACTCAAGATAGAGGTCAGAGTTTACACATCTAAGAAATAAATACATAAAAAAGTAATAATCCTAAGCGGAATACAATATCAGCTATATTCTGCAGAGTAACACAGTCCAACCCCTTATCCTCACTTTGGATATGCTAATCCACCTTCTCACCCATCCAAGATTCAATTAAATCAGAAATGCAGTAATGTAAAATTGATGGTCATGAGAAACTGTTTTAGTTGCAGAATGTTAGGAGTTTTTGGATATTTCCTAGTCTTTGCAGTGTATGCAAAATCTGAAAAAGCATGGGATAAATCCGGACTAGCTGAACACAGCAGACAATGAGGAATACTGAGAATTCAAGAACAATTGCAGTGGGTTTTTGACCCTACTGCACGTACTGGCTTTGTGGGAGCCTAGGCAGTTTGAATGCACACCTTACGAGACCTGGATAGAGGTGGGCAGTCCTTGGGCTTCCCACAGGTCAGGGAACCCTGATTGCTCTTCGAGCAGATGAGGGAGGGGGACTTGATCGGGGGAGGGGGAGGGAAATGGGAAGCGGTTGTGGGGACGAGGCAGAAATCCTTAATAAATAAATAAAGTAAAAAAAAAAAAAGAAAAAAAAACATACAAATGTAGTCAGTGTTGAGTATTTTTTCTTTGTTTTAATTTATTTATTTTTACTTAAAATTTTCCACCTCCTCCTCTCCCCCCTAACCCCCTTTCCTCCCCCCCCTCCAGTCCAAAGAGCAGTCAGGGTTCTTTACCCTGAGGGAAGTCCAAGTTCCTTCCCCCTCCATCCAGGTCTAGGAAGGTGAGCATCCAAACAGACTAGGCTCCCACAAGGCCAGTACAAGTAGTAGGATCAAAACTCAGCACCATTGTCCTTGGCTTCTCAGTCAGCCCTCCTTGTCAGCCACGTTCAGAGAGTCCTGTTTGATCATATGCTCCAGGCAAAAATTGGAAACTTGGGGGTGGGGGTGGTGTTGGGGTAAGGGGAGATGGGGAGAAAAAAGTGTTAAGTATTTATACTTGGATATGAACATGTTTTCTGCAAAAGCATGTTTATACTGTTCAGGTAAAATATACTTCAAAGACATCGCTAGCATTACTGTAGATATAAAAATATCATTTTAAAGAGTCTAACTCAGACTGACCTCCAACTCACTATGTAGCCATAGCTGTTTTTGAACTCAATATTTCTGCCTCCATTTTCCTGGGATCACAGGTGTGTACTACACATCTGGTTCTCATACAAGACATACCTTTTAGGAAATAATTCATCCCTTGTATCTAATTTCTGTAATTGTGACATAAATTTTAATTTCCAAACAGCCTATTTGTTTCACTTCTATAAAGTCATTCAAAGCATTAATAATAATCATACCACTCACCTGGGCCCCAACCCTTTTTTGTGAACTTGTACTATTAGTTTTGTGGAGTTAACAAGAAAGTTTAAATATTTTCAAGCTTTACTCAAAACCAGCTAACAATTCTACCACTCTAATGCAATATGACTTGTATTGTCCATATATTTAAATGCATATAACTGAGTTAATGTCTATAATTGAATTCTGTGTATTATACTTTCATAAATATCACATGTAAATTGAATATGTTTGTCCACACATACACATGAACACATACAGTATATATTTAGTTTCTAAAGGATAATAAATGAAACCCAAAGTATCACTGCTGACCTACAATTCATTACCGTCTTAAATTTTATAATTACCATTCATTCATACCTATTAATACCTTTTTTCATATAAGAGTGTATTGGGGATTTAAAATACTTTAAAATTCATTCTTTATATAGTAGCCCCTTCTATCTCTAGTTATGCATTTTTTCTCATAAAGGTCAAATAAAGTAAATATTATGTAGCTAAAGAACCTTAAGTTTCCTGGATGAATTTGCCCTCTTCACTTATTTTCCTTTCTTTTTCTCCTTATGTATATTTATAAACCTTGTTCTTTTAATCTTTGGGAATTATCTACTTGTCTTAGGATCTTTGTACCATTTCAGAGCATACTACTGACTGGATGAGTTCTGAATGCAAGAATTTGTTCCTCCTCATGCTGGTGTCTGGGAATGCAGACAGAATTACCATCTGTAGAGGACCTTGGTGTATTTAGCATTGCTCAAGGGATGGACCTGACTGAATTGAAATAGAAATGAAAAAAAGAAGACAAGTGCACATATACAACAAAATACTTGGATCAGATGGATTGGATTCTTTGATGGAGAAACTTCAGAATCCTGGAAGCTCAGCAAGTTTATTATATATAGCTGAACATCGAGGCAGAGTTATTGATTACAGTTTAATCAAGGAGGAAGGGTTGATGACATTTGGCTGGGCCAATACAAGATGAGCAAATCTTAATGGGGAAGAAGTCTCTGGGGGAGAGCAGTGTTCAGATAGTAAACATCCAGAAGAAGAAAGGTACAATGAGCATTTTCTGCACACACTAACAACATATGTACTTGGACCCACCAGAGAAGACTTTGCCATCTCTATGAGATTCATCTGGGGAAGGCTTTGCCACTCCCATGGGGTTAAGGCATTGGAGTCCCTGACATGGCAGTGCCTTAGTCAACACACGCCATTCACTCAAGGCTTCCTCTGCTATACACAGGGCCTTATTCCAGGCTCATAGGCAGTATCTTCTTCAGCATCATCACAGGAAAGGGATAAGATAGCTATTCTTTTATCATGGCATCAGTCTCATTCAGGAGGTAAGCAACATTGGTGAACAGGTTCCAAGACGAACTTTGAGAAGATACAAACTTTCAAACCATGCTAGCACTGCATTGTTATTCTTTTAGTAGTTATTCTAGAAATTTCAATAATCTGTGTGGCCTTGCATTAGAAATGGCTCATTATATGTATTGAATCATTGCTTCCAGAGAAAGTCTCATTTGTGGACTGTTTTCATGGATCTAAAAAGGATAGTGCTCAGTTATCATCCAAAGAAATAGCATTAATTTGTATTGCAAATGACAGTATATAAATGTACCAAATTTCCTAAGTCTCTCATTCTCTATGTATTGTGTGACCTCTATATCTGTGCATATCCTAAATTATCTGTGGAAAGTTATTCTTAGTGTTTATAATTTCTTCCATTTAATTGTTACGATCTTTATATATAATTAATTTTTCCAACTATACTATTTACCAAGTTTTATGTAGTACTATTTGAGGCTAGTTCTAGTTGTCCTTTTTTTGAAAAAACTCTCTATAACAGATGTGAGTTTGGTGTTTAATTTATCCTGAAAATTTCCTATGCCATTCTGATAATATTTCTTATTTCAGAATGTGTCACTTAAATAAATAGTGTTTGTCTCTTTCCTAGATTAGGGCAATATTATACTCACATTTCAGCTTCTATTGCTTAGCAAGATATTCATGCATTGTGAATTCCTAAATGCTGGAAGTAGCAGGTTATTTTAAACACCAGCTCTATAATTGACCACTGAAAAGGATGCCAAGTCATTTTCATCATTTTTCCAGCAATGGCATACAAAGTCAAGACAGTGAGTTTTGGTCAATTTCCTTTACTTAACCCAAGGCTGACAACTCTATTTGAGCTGTTTTTCCTATTACTTGTCATGTTATCCAATGATGTAAGTGAATATGGAAGGTTGATAGCCCCATCTCCCAACATTTTCTGTAACATAGTAATTGCTTCATTTGTTTGGAAATGGAAAAAAATAGTTTCCTTTAAGTTCATTCATTTCTAATATTAGTTCATATTAAATTGTAGCAACTATGCTATAAATTAAGGATTAAAATTCAAATATGGTGTTTTATTATAGCCTTTTACATCGTTGTATGTGCAACAGTGATTCTGGAAACATTTTCATTCAGTTTGTACATTGATTGGCTGAGATACAATAATATAATCATAAGGTGATTGTTTCACTCAAAATTTTGTTTTATTTGTTATTTTAGTGTTCTGATTAATACATTCAACACCTCAAACAAAATCTACAATAGAAACAGACTCATGCTTCTATCCAGCAGACTTTTTCTTTTGAAAAAAAAACATTCTTCCACATTTATTATTTTTCTGAATTCTCTTTTCTTTATTACCCTGTTTAGAATTTATCAAGTTTTATCTCATCACCTCATAATCACCAAAGATATATACTTATTTATATGAGTATGCACTCATGTGTGAGCAGGCTAGCTTGCTAAGTGTTAGACTTAAAAATTCAAGCAACCAAATGATAAAATAGAAATAAGAAAAATCTGGGACAAATTTACGGAATCCTTATGATTTTAGTTTTTGTGTGGAATAGACTTTTTGGGTAACTAATGAGGTTTAATAGCTAATCCACACAACTGGGAACATTTAAATAGTTAAATGTCTCCAGCTGATAGAAGGGAATGTAAAAGATAATTTCCAGAAAGACATGGCTCAAAATATATAGGTACCACACACATTTACAAAAGACATGAAAATCAGGAGCATTGACTTAAGCCATTAAGTCAATGGTTTACTTTACTCAGAGTAAAGATTATTCATATATGAAAAAATTCAAAATTCTTATGTCATTAAAGAAATGAAAAAAAGAAAAACTAAAGTGACATTCTTTCTCCACCCAGAACAACTAGCATCAAAAAGAAATGTGAACACACATACTGTTGGGAACAAAGAGGAAAGTCACCTTTATGTACTCATGGTATGGCTTAAATTAGTGTAGACATTACAGAAGGCAGTATGGAGGTTCACGATAAAACTAAAGCTAGAACCAACATGTATTTCTGCTATTCCACTGCTGGTATATACCTGAAGGAATCTGCAGACCTCAGTGATATCCACCCTGATTATTGCAACATGATTTTGACAGCCAAGTTGTGGAACCAGCCTAGGTAGCCACCAACAGAGGGATGAGTAAAGAATTATGTACAGAATAGAGTTTTTTGTCCCTGTTTTTGATTTGCATGAAGTTTTTATTTAACTGTAAAGAAGCGCGTGCTTGCGTGTACGGTTGCATTGTGGTGTGGCAAATGTGGAGTCAAAGTACAATTTGGAGGAGTCTATAATTAATTCCACAATTGAGTCTCAATGATTTACCTTGGGTCTTTAGGATTTACAGCAAACACTTTCACCCACTGAGCTATCTCAATGGATCTCATACCCACATTATAAAGCATACTATTTGGGCAAATGGACAGACAGTATAAGATTGTATCAGCTATACAAAACCACTATGTCTGGCTTTGCATATCGGATTTTAAGCTGTGTAATTTTTAGCCAGTGTAGTTTTCTTTACTTTTATTGACATATTTCAGTACACAGTCATGGCAACGTTCTTCCCAGTATCCACTTATCCTTTTGTTAACAATACAGGACCAGTTCCCCTGGGAGAAAGCACTGTATTCCAAAGCTCAGTCCACATGTATCAGGAGGTTTGGGTTTGAGCCTGGACTTTCTGAAAGTCAGGTGCCCAGGTCATAATAACCACAGTCCCTTTAACTTCAGGTCAATAGCAATTGGTTAAGAAACCAATTTGCAATCCAGGAGTTTCCTGGATAATTAGAAGAAATGAAACCCGTTTTTGCTCCGTGATGAATTTTTAAGAGGATAATCTTGCTGTTGCGAACTAAAAAATAAGCAGGTTGGGGATAGAGTCTGTCAATAAAATGTAAGCAATTGAGTTTTGGAACTGGATTAGTCTTGTATCAGTGATTCTTGTGTCTGACAGCATCTGTCCACAGTGGTGAATGTAGAAAGAGACCTCAGTGAGCAAAACAGTGGGGGATTTAGTCAGAATAAGGGGTCAGTAGAAATAAGTAGCCAGCAGTGGGCAGGTCATATCCAGCTCCCGAGGAACTGGTGGAGAATCCTGAATATTTACTGCTGTTTGGACACCAGCTTCTCTCTCTCTCTCTCTCTCTCTCTCTCTCTCTCTCTCTCTCTCTCTGTGTGTGTGTGTGTGTGCCAGGTTTTTACAAACAAATCACTTATGACTTGTTAACATGGGAACTTAGCTAGCATGGCTCTTACTGGAACTGTTTTAAAATGTCAGATTTTAAAAGAACAAAGAAGCAGATATGGGAAATAAAGAGCTTCATCATGCTCTGACTGCTACTGAAAAAGCTGAATGAGTGTGTGCTTCCATCAGCATTTGCAACCACTCTTTAGTTACTTTTTTCTTCCAAGCACTTTGGTTATGATATTGTATGGCTGAAACACAAGTAGATTATGACAATGAATAGCCAGAATCTGGAGTCAGTCTGAAAACATTTAAATGTTGACCCCATACATTTTTGGTGTATAGAACTGTAAAAGTTTTTTTAGTTAAACTTTTTGGCAAGTCTGGTTTACTAATGTAAAAATGAATATTTATGTTATAGGGATAATTAAAAATAAATTGTGTACGTAAATTATGTAAAATCTCAGTTTATTTGTCATGTCTTAAAGATTTAATCAATGCTAATAATTTTATTGTGTAATACTATTCATACATGGGTAAAATGGAACATGACAACATAAACCATGATCTCAAGATTCAGGGACTAGAGAAATGATTCAGTGGTTAAGAGCATGGTCTGCTCTTCCACAGGACTCAGGTTTGATTCTTAGCATCCACGCAGCAGCTAAATAATACCTGTAAATCCAGTTCCAGGGGAGCTGACATGTCTGTACTGTATTCCACAGGAACAGCATGTATGAGATGCAAAGACATACATGAAGGCAAAACACCCATACCCATAAAATGAAAATGACTCTAAGACTTTTAAATTGAATAGTTTAATTTTCTTATAATTCACTGAGTGTCATTTATATTCCTCACCCAATGTTTGTTGATGAGGAAGGCCATGGCTCACTAAGTGGTTCAAAGTGAAGATTCCTGTCCAAGAGAGTAAGATGTTCTCAATAGAAGGACTCTTGTTTGGTTTCATGTAGGTAGAGGAGGTCTGTGTACCATTATCATCAGAAACTTCTGTGCATATCTACATATCAGGGAAAAGCCCCGATGCTCTGTTCATCAGAGAGATGCTGTCTGTTTTAGTAGGTGAACACAAGAGAATTTTAAGTGTACTTCAGAGTACATATAAGCCGGTGAGATGGGGATTGTGATTTAAGATAGAAGTCAAGTATTGCCTGTTCAAATAGATCTAGCTGTGCAAAGATTCCAATTAAGTTCTATTTATATTACTGATAACATGAAAAAATTATATGAAAGAAATAAAATGTTAGGTTCTATTTGTTTATAGTATAACATTGCAAAGGTGAAAGATTTTCATAAAGTACCAATAGAAAATAAACAAAACTTCAAATTTACACTTAATTCAATCAAAACGCAGGCAAGACCCTTATTTGAAACAATAGTTTTGTAGCACCCATATCCAAAATTAATTTTCCATTTATCTGTGTATTTCCTTTAGCTTTTAAGTTTTATAAGTAACAATTTAATATATCTCAAGAATCCACATGGGATATTAATTTAAAATTAATTGGGAAATAATGCCCACCACTTTGCTTCCATATGAAAATTGGTTTTTAACAGTCTATATCAAACTGCAGACTTCTAAAGGTAAATTTTCTTTTTGTTAAAGGTAAATTTTCTATGTGTAATACTTCTCTGCACTAGATAGATCAGTTTTCTCAAGTGGCTACTTGAAAAGGAAGCATTATTGACTTAGTAAGTAATTCGAACTTGGAAGTCATTCTAGGAGTGTCCAAGTCTGTTCGTGTGCTAACTCAGGACACTGCAGATTATCAAGGTAACATATTCTTTTTCAGTGAAATTTCTCCAATTTTTAAACTGATACAGATACTATATTCTTCATTCCAGAATAATATAAATTACAAATTATCAAGATAGATGTGAAAAATTAACTAAAGATTATTTAGAACTAGAAATGTAGGGAGAATAAAAAAAATCTGTTACTGAATTGCACGTTGCTAACAATGGATTTGGGATCATGTCATTCACCACAGAAAGGGCATGTAATAAAAACATGCCAAGTTTAAGAGTGAGAACTGAGGAGAATAACTCTCAGTCCTGTGGCCTTGGCTATTTGAATGCATCCAGAGAATAAAAATTGCCAGCTTTTAAGTAGTGTAGTAAAAATACAACTTTACTCAATACTTATCATTTCAAAATGTAAAATGCAGTTATACTACATCATATTTCTAAAAAAAACAGTGGCAAAATAAAAATGAGGCTTTGTATATTTAAACTTTAAAATAATTGACCAAAAATATTAGAGATATAAGAGATTATCACAGACATTTTTATAAGTCATCTAATTTCACTAACTTTGATTATAGAAAGCAGTCTTGTCACTTCACTCCATAAGAACAGGGCCTACAAAAAAGCTAGAATATAAATAAAATAGTGAAGGTTTGGAGAAACTGGAATCCTTGTGAATCATTGGAGATTAAAATAGTAAATTGTTTCCCTAATCTCTCCAAGACTTTTTTTTTTTTTTTTTTTTTTTTTTTTTTTTTTTTTATTTTTCGAGACAGGGTTTCTCTGTAGCTTTTGGTTCCTGTCCTGGAACTAGCTCTTGTAGACCAGGCTGGCCTCGAACTCACAGAGATCCGCCTGCCTCTGCCTCCCGAGTGCTGGGATTAAAGGCGTGCGCCACCACCGCCCGGCTCTCCAAGACTTTTAACATAAAGGGATGTTGAATTTTGTCAAATGCTTTTTCAGCATCTAATGAAATGATCATATGGTTTTTTTTCTTTCAGTTTATTTATATGATGGATTACATTGATAGATTTTCGTATGTTGAAGCAGCCCTGCATCTCTGGGATGAAGCCTACTTGATCATAATGAATAATTTTTCTAATGTGTTCTTGGATTCGGTTTGCCAGTATTTTGTTGAGGATTTTTGTGTCGATGTTCATGAGTGAGATTGGCCTATAATTCTCTTTCTTGGTTGAGTCTTTGTGCGGTTTTGATATCAGAGTAACTGGAGCTTCATAAAAGGAATTTGGCAATGACTCTCCTGTTTCCATATTGTGGAATACATAAAGGAGTATAGGTATTAGGTCTTCTTGGAAGATCTGGTAGAATTCTGCATTGAAACCATCTGGTCCTGGGCTTTTTTGGTAGGGAGGTTTTTGATCACTGCTTCTAATTCTTCACGACTAACAGGTCTATTTAGATTGTTCACCTGGTCCTGGTTTAACTTTCGTATATGGCATTTATCTAAAAAAGTGTCCATTTCTTTTACATTTTTCAGTTTTGTGGCATACAGGCTTTTGTAGTAAGATATAATGATTCTCTGAATTTCCTCTGAGTCTGTGGTTATGTCCCCCTTTTCATTTCTGATCTTATTAATTTGCAAATTCTCTCTCTGCCATTTGATTAGTTTGGATAGTGGTTTGTCAATCTTGTTGATTTTCTCCAGGAACCAGCTTTTTGTTTCATTGATTCTCTTGGAGAGATTAGGGAACAAGGGTCATACCTAAATATAATTAAAGGTATTTACAGCAAGCCGACAGCTAACATCAAATTAAACAGAGAGAAACTCAAAGCCATCCCACTAAACTCAGGAACTGTCCACTCTCTCCATACCTCTTCAATATAGTGCTTGAAGTTCTAGCAATAGTAATAAGACAACATAAGGGGATCAAGGGGATTCGAATTGGGAAGGACGAAGTTAAACTTTTGTTATTTGCAGATGATATGATAGTGTACATAAGCAACCCCAAAAACTCCACCAAAGAACTCCTACAGCTGATAAACACCTTAAGTAATGTGGCAGGATACAAGATCAACTCCAAAAAATCAGTCGCCCTCTTACACACGAATGATATGGAAGCAGAGAGGGAAATCAGAGAAGCATCACCTTTCACTAAAGCCACAAACAGCATAAAATATCTTGGGGTAACTCTAACCAAGGAAGTAAAAGATCTATTTGACAAGAACTTTAAGGCATTGAAGAAAGAAATTGAAGAGGATACCAGAAAATGGAAGGATCTCCCTTGCTCTTGGATTGGGAGGATCAACATAGTAAAAATGGGAATTCTACCAAAGGCGATTTATAGATTCAATGCAATCCCCATCAAGGTCCCATCAAAACTCTTCACAGGTCATGAGAGGACAATAATCAACTTTATATGGAAAAACAAAAAAACCCAGGATAGTCAAAACAATCTTATACAATAAAGGAACTTCTGGAGGCATTACCATCCCTGACTTCAAACTCTATTACAGAGCTATAGTAATGAAAACACCATGGTACTGGTATAAAAACAGAGAAGTTGACCAATGGAATTGTATAGAAGACCCGGTTTTTAGCCCACAAACCTATGAACACCTCATTTTCGATAAAGGAGGTAAAAGTATACAGTGGGAGAAAGAAACATCTTCAACAAATGGTGCTGGCAAAACTGGATGTCAACCTGTAGAAGAATGAAAATGGACCCATGTCTATCACCATGCACAAAACTCAAGTCCAAATGGATCAAAGACCTCAATATCAATCTGAACACACTGAACCTGATAGAAAGTGGGAAATACCCTACAACAGATGGGCACAGGAGATCGCTTCCTATGTATAACCCCAGCAGTACAGTCATTAAGGGCCTCATTGAATAAATGGGACCTACTGAAACTGGGAAGCTTCTGTAAAGCAAAGGACACTGTCACTAAGACAAAAAGGCAACCTACTGACTGGGAGAAGGTGTTCACCAACCCTGCAACAGACAAAGGTCTGATCTCCAAAATATATAGAGAACTCAAGAAACTAGTCTTTAAAATGCTAATTAACCCAATTAAAAAATGGCGCTGAACTGAACAGAGAATTCTTAACAGAAGAAATTCTAATGGCCGAAAGATACTTAAGGTCATGCTCAACCTCCTTAGCGATCAGGGAAATGCAAATCAAAACAACTTTGAGATATCATCTTACACCTGTCAGAATGGCTAAAATCAAAAACACCAAGGATAGCCTTTGCTGGAGAGGTTGTAGAGGAAGGGGTACCCTTATCCATTGCTGGTGGGAATGCAAACTTGTGCAGCCACTTTGAAATCAGTTTGGTGTTTTCTCAAGAAATTTGGGATCAACCTTTCCCTGGACCCAGCAATACCACTCTTGGGAATATACCCAAGAGATGCCCTATCATATGACAAAAGCATTTGTTCAACTATGTTCATATCAGCATTATTTGTAATAGCCCGAACCTGGAAACAACCTAGATGTCCTTCAATGGAAGAATGGATGAAGAAAGTGTGGAATATATACACATTAGAGTACTACTCTGCAGAAAAAAACAATGACTTCTCGAATTTTGCATGCAAATGAATGGAAATAGAAAACACTATCCTGAGTGAGGTAACCCAGACCCAAAAAGAGAATCATGGTTTGTACTCACTCATAATTTGTTTCTAGCCATAATAAAAGTCACTGAGTCTATAATTTGTGATCCCAAAGAAGCTAAATAAGAAGGTGAACCCAAAGAAAAACATATAGTTAGTATTCCTGCTATGGGAAATAGATAAGATTGCTGGGCAAAAAATTGGGATCTTGGGGGTGGGGTGAGATGGGGGTAAGGGGAGAAGGGGAGAGAAAAGTGAGAAGGGGAGGATGGGGGGAACTTGGGGAAATGGGATTATTGGGGATAAAACAAGGTTGGATAGAGGAGCAGGGAATCACATAACTTAATTAAGGGAACCACCTTAGGGTTGGTAAGAGACTTGAACCTAGAGTGGCTCCCAGGTACCCAGGGCAATGTCCCCAGTTAGTTCTTTGGGCACCTGAGGATAGGGAACCTGAAATGACCCTATCCTATAGCCATATTGATGAATATCTTGCATATCACCATAGAATCTTCATCTAGCGATGGATGGAGATAGAGTTAGAGACCCCGACTGGAGCACCGGACTAAGCTCCCAAAGTCCCAATGAGGAGCAGAAGGAGGGAGAACATGAGCATGGAAGTCAGGACCACGAGAGGCACCCCCACCCGCGGAGACAGTGGGGTTGATCTATTGGGAGCTCACCAAGGCCAGCTGGACTGTGACTGAAAAAGCATGGGATAAAACAGGACTCTCTGAACATGGCGAACAATGTGGGCTGATGAGAAGCCAAGGACAATGGTATGGGATTTTGTTCCTACTTCATGTTCTGGCTTTGTGGGAGCCTAGCCAGTTTGGATGCTCACCTTCCTAGACCTGGATGGAGGGGGAAGGACTTTGGACTTTCCACAGGGTAGGGATTTCTTAAGGCATTGAGCATAGAATTGCTTTAAGATGTAATGTCAAAGTGATATTTGCCACACATATTCATTGTGTTATTCACAGCAATTAATCAATATATATATATATATATATATATATATATATATATATATCATGCTTTCATTGCTACAAGAAACTATTGTAGCACACACACACACACACACACACACACACATATATATATATATATATAGTGCAAGTATTTCTTCTTTGAGAAAAAAAATATAATACATTCTACAACATGGCTTGAATAAAAGAACATTATGTTACAAAAGGAAGCCAGTCATGTAAGACTCCACTTATATGGGGTACAGAGAATACAAAATTTAACAGAAAAAAATGGTGCCTACAACGGTGACTGTATGCCTGTTAGAAATACACAAGTAATTATTAATTAATGGGTAAAAAATTTCAAACTTTTATTTGAAAAAAATTTGTTTCCACAACTGAAGCAAAGATTTTGAATAGTTATGGTGGTAAACTTTATAATATGCACGATTTAGCACAAATAGAAACAAACACAAATTCTTAACTCAGGGTTAAAGAAACTAAAATATCCAGATGATTCCAGTATGTAGCTAGTTTAAAACCACTCTCCTGGAAAGCAGTAGTCCCCACATCGGATCCAAGGATCTAGAATGTCTATTACCTGGGACACTAAAAAAGTCATTCAATGTTTTACTGCGCCTATTTAAAAGAACAAAGATGAGAAGCAATTTGTATTTGTATTAAGTATAAGACAAATTGCTCTAGCCCTGAGTAAAAATACAATTCAAATTTGAGATTCTTATACAAGTAAAAAACAGTAAACTTATAAAAAACTTTAAAAAAATAAAGCAACCCCTAAATGAACTAAACTACAAGAAATACAAAGAATATGATCACTATAAAATGTGAGAAATAGTCTCAAAAAGTCTTACATGAATAGGCAAATACTCTTAAGGGTAATATTCAAAATATTCAATAATTGTTGTATGGGAAAAAGCAACAGAGTGCTGGCCTTGGTGCTGAAGTTGAATTCTGAATTACTTTTGAAATTCTGGGCATTGTTTGCTTATTTTCTTGGTAAGAGGAGCTTGGGAGCAATAGTCTCTATGGGGCAATAGTTGAAAAAGCAAAGTTATATAGTTTATGGATTCAGAGAATCACCTAAAAAAATTTGTTTGAAAAATCTCAATAATTTAATAGCCCACCTAGAAACAGATTTGCAGTATGATGAGAGTCTCTCTTGGTTAGACTGTATTTGGTTGTTTTGAAGAGTCCATGATTTTATAAAACTTCTAAGCTGCTTTAATGAATTTATAACACATGGTACTGAAGTATGAATGTGTCATAAAATGTAATCCTTCTACTTGTGCTAAATCTAAGTTGTGGAAAATTGCAGATATTAATACAACAGTGCAGTCCAAATTGTAGCCTGTGACAACATAATCCAATAGTACCAAGAATGCTACAAAACACGCTAAGAAAATCATCATCCATTGGTTTGTATGTTTGTTTTATTTAGATATTTAAAAACCCCCAAATTGCTATAACTAGGTCAGAAAAACAGAGTAGAAAACCCTAATTGCATAATTGCATTGTGAAGTAGAAAAAAATGAAAAATAAACTGGCCTAATACATGAAACACCTAAGAAAATAATACTTCAAAATGAAAGTTTTAATTATGAGGGTTTGGAACATCATTTAATCATCTTTAAATAAGTAATTTGTGTGGTATGTATATTATACTTTAACCGTGTTTGTTAAATTACCATTAGTTCTAATGAATGTACAAATCTTACTTTCTATGCACCTTTTGTGAGCATGAGACTGTATTATTCTTATTAAAATTAGAAAACACTAGTTTTTCTTTTTCATTTTATGACTTTAATGAACCTCTGAGATGATAGTTCCAGTTCCCAAAAATAGTACCAAGGTCATTTTCCCATCTTTTTTTCCTAAGTCACTAAGGAAACTACCTATTACTTGGGAGCACTATGCAATATTATTACCATAGAAAGCTCTTTCACACAACAATTCTGCATCTATTAAGGTTATCCAATGAGTCAGACAGTGATGGACTTGTCTTTAATCCCAGAACTAGAAAGACAGAAGCAGAACAGATCTCTGAATTTTAGGCCAACTTTGTCTACAGTATGAGTTCCAGAAGAGTAAGGACTACACAAAGAATCCTGTCTCAAAACCAAAAATAAAAAAAAAATTATGAAATGATCACTGATAAGTGCTATCATCTAATAAAAATTCACTCACATTTTGTTGGTTATTATAATAATGTAATTTATAGCAAAACAACCTATCAATGACCACTTGTTGAATACACTTGTCATGTATACTTTTAGAAGAATTTTGTAAAATGTTTCTAAATTTTGGCTCTTGTCTTCTAAAAGTTAGACACTGACTATGTACTTCTGGAAGGAATATATGAGAAATAATAGTTTGTTTCCATCTCATCAGATAATGTGAAATATGTTAATTACACTCCTATGATGAATTGGTTTGTCATGTTTCTACACTATAAATATCCCTTTTATATTCAGTAAAGGTTTTACCAGGGAAAATCTGAAACCATGTAAATATCATATTGCTCATCAATCACTCTCTCACCTTATACCAGTATATCTTGACTGAATTAATTATTTCAAGATTTCAAGTAGTGATTTTCAAACTGAACTATTCTTTTATACCTGGATCTTGACATCCTATATTTGTGTCTCTATTTTTTGTTGTGCTTTGCCTTTGTGAGTTGTGTGTGTGTGTGTGTGTGTGTGTGTGTGTGTACATGCATGTTTGGTGGATGCTTGTGAATGTGTAGGTGTACATACAGGTACACATGAACAGACCAGAGAAAGAAATCAGGTTTTTTCCTCTATTACACTCAGCCTTAATACCCAAGACAGAGTTTCTCACTGAACTAGACACTCTTCTTTTTGTAGCTAAGCTGGCTGAAAAGAGTTATTGGGATCTTCCTTGTCTGTGCCCTCTGTATTTAACTTATATAGAGTCAGGCATGTCTTTTCATGTAGATGCTGCAGTTTCAAACTCTGGCCCTTATGTTTACACAGCAACTTCACTTAAACACTGGATTTTCTCTCTAGTCCTAGTTTTTCTCTTTTGAATTAACTAATTAAGTAATATCATCATAAGCTCACATTCCTGCTTCCATCCATGAATTGATATTAGTAATTACTATTATCCATTTAGTTATTAGTTTTGCTCTGAAATTAAGTTTGTTGAATATTTATTGCCTATAATAAATTACTGTGGAAGAGAGAGCAGAAACATGGTAAGAGTTAATGAAACATTGTTTTCCAGACATGAAAGCACAATTGCACACATGAATTCACAGTTGCCATGACAGCATACAAAAGACCCATACAAGATCAAGGCTGTCAAAAACCTAACAAGGCTTCTCTCTCTCTCTCTCTCTCTCTCTCTCTCTCTCTCTCTCTCTGTGTGTGTGTGTGTGTGTGTGTGTGTGTGTGTTGTGTTGGTGCATAGGGCCTGTGTATGTGTGTGCTGAATGTATGCAAAGTTCCACCTCTAGTTGAGAAGATATTGGCAGGTGATGACTGATGGAAATATTTTCTTCAAAGATGGCCCATGAGAGATTGCTTTTTCTCCAGTTGATGGCCCCACAACAGACAACACTATTTGGACTCAGTGGGTTTTAAAAAGAGCATATGAAATTGGAATGGGAATCTAATAGAGGGATAGAGGAGGAGGAGGAGGAGGAGGAGGAGGAGGAGGAGGAGGAGGAGAAGAAGAAGAAATTGGGAAGGTGGGATTGTCAAATATACATTATAGATATGTGCAAAATGTTCTATACAAAAGGAAAAATTAAAAATAACAAAATTTGAAACTGTTTTGACTGTGCTGGTTTACATTTGGCAGCTATATAAATCTGTGATGCTATTGAGTCTCTAGAAATACTTAGCATTTCTGATGTAGGATTGCCCTCTGTATGCTTTGAATACCATTGGTTAATAAATAAAAAGGCTTCTTTGGCCTGTGATAGGGCAGAATAGAGCTAGGCAGTGGTGTGTGGGGGGTGCTAAACTGAATGCTGAGAGGAAGAAGGCAGAGTTAATGAGAAGCCATGGAGCCTCCAGAGGAGAAAGATGCAAGCCCCCAGCTGGAAATTTGCTGGTAGGCCACAAGTCTCATGGTAAAATATAAAATAATAGAAATGTGTTAATTTAAGGTATAAGAGTAAGCCAGAAAGATGCCTAAGCTATTGACCAAATAGTATTGCAATTAATACAGATTTCTGTGTGATTATTTTGGGAGTCTGGGTGGCCGGGAAATGAATGAGCAGTCTCCTTCAAGTCATTTCTGTTACATTAAACTGTATTTTGTTTACTTTTGTAATCAGTCTTTTCACCCATATCACATATTCTCAGGTGACATTCTTTCACCAGTCACTAAAGTGAAGCTTTGTCGATTGTAGACTTAATATACAAATGAGAATCGAATATATGTACCCTATATTATCTAGAATATTTTGCTCTTAACACCACTTTAAAAATCTATTTTAGCATATCAGAAATTTGCTGTTTAGACTGTTCTTAAGATTCTATTTATATTCCAAAATCTATTTGTTTGCTGATCAATAAGATTATTGATTATCTCAGTTTGGCAATAAAGCTACTATGAACATTTATAAAAAATGATATATGTGTAAATGTTAGTGTGGTAGATACATGATTTTCTGTTGGTTTTAAGGGATAATTGTTTTTATTTTAAATAACTTTTTTTCATTTATTTTACATACCAACAAGTTTCCTCTCCCTCCTCTCCTCCAGTCGCCTCCTCTTTCCTGTATAACTGCACCCTTATCCACTTCTCCATCTCCATTCAGAAAGGTGCTGACCTCCCATGGGTTTGCACAAAGCATGGCACATCAAGCTGGAACAGGGCCAAGCTCCTCCCCTCATGTCTAGGCAGAGCCAGGTAATCCAGCATGATGACCAAGATACCAAGAGCTAGTTAAGCACCAAGGAGTGGTCTTGCTCTCACTGTTAGAAGCCGAAGAGACCAAGCTACACAATTGTCATACACATGCAGAGGGCCTAGGTTAGTCCCATTCAGAGTCCCTCCTGTTGATCCAGCAGCATCTATGAGCTCCTCCCAGCTCAGGTCAACTGTCTCTGTGGGTTCTCCCCTCATGACTCCCGTGGCTGGTACAATCCCTTCTGTTTTTCTTCTGCAAGACTTTCGGAGCTCAGAACAGCGTTTGTCTGTGGATCTCTGTCTCTGCTTCCACCAGTTACTGGATAATCTCTGATGGCAATTATGGAAGTCACCAATCTATTTCTAGTTCATAGTTTGAGGCTATAGTTCAGCATAGCGTATCAGGCATCTTCAGAGGAGCAACTTGTAGCTGTTGTGGCAATTGTAGCAGATTATTGCACATATCTCAGATGACCAGGAATCAGAAAGACAAGACAGGAAGTACGCCGTCAATGCACTTCACTAGTGACTCACTACCATTGGCTACATCCTGGCTTCTAAAATTCTAGAATTTATCAATATAGCTCCTCCAGCTTGGTTCAAGTGTTCAACTGTCTCTAGCATCTGGGAGACCCATGGTCTTATGAAATTAATATTGTACAATTTTAAATGCATTCACATTCTTAACAGTCTCTGCATGATT
This sequence comes from Microtus oregoni, assembly GCF_018167655.1. NCBI lineage: Eukaryota > Metazoa > Chordata > Mammalia > Rodentia > Cricetidae > Microtus > Microtus oregoni. The sequence continues at coordinate 16,164,118 of NW_024543082.1, forward strand.
CAAAAGTCCCCATTCTCTTCTGGTTCAGGCAATCTTTTCATTGTCAGTTCCTGTAAAATCAAAAACTACTTCATAAACCTCTTTCATGTAGCATTATTTTGGGAAAGATGAAACAAATATCTACTCACCGCAGGCACAGAAGTGATAAAATACAAAAGAAATAATACCATCATATTCCAACTTGGTAAGACAGTGAGTGTACTGAGATGATCTCCTCCACAGTCAGTCTGGGTGAAAGTAGTGGAGCATGCATGACTCAAAGTCACCTGTGTCACCAAAAATACATTCCAGCGTTGGTGACAATGCATTAAAGTTGGAGTTCTGGATCTTTCTGCAGGCAGCTCAATAGGTCAGAGTCTCCCCCAAGGAGTTTGGCTGATGAAAATCTTTTCCCTATAACCTTATATTACTCCTATAACCTTGGCTGGGGGAGGCTTATGAATATTTTAAATTTCAGTATTGCCAGGCATGTGAAGTTTTTTGTCCCCCTGATCTCCCCTCATTCATGTAGGGAATGCTTCAATTCAAAGGAAATTCTACCCACAGCTTCAATAGGTTATGACATAGAGTAAATGCTCTTATTTAAATATGGAGAAAGGGAGAATAAATGAGGAAGAATAAGTTTGAAGCAATATTAGCAACAAGTTGGAAAAACAGCAAACTTTGCAACCCCATGTCCAGTTTCTGGAGTTCACGATGGCATCACCTGAGCTCCAGTGCCCTAGATAACCTGGGTTATAAATTTTTCATTTCTGAGGCCAAGCATATGTGACGTCTATGTTGGGTGGTTCTGCTTCATGCCTGCAGCTTTTTGGGTGGATGTTTTGTGTTCCTGGAATTTATAATATACTTCACTTCCTCTCTGAAACTTTGGTTTCACCTTTACAGCTTAATGGGCAGTAACACAGGGGTTCGATGGGAGGAATCTGGCCCTGTTACACATTGCCTTGCATGGATACCCCACAGGCTGTCTTTTTTCAATATCTCTTTTTAAAAATGAAAGTTTATTTTTTGTTGTGAGCCTAGCCTAACTGGACTCTCTGAGCATGGCGAACAATGAGGGCTGATGAGAACCCAAGGACAATGGCACGGGGTTTTGAACCTACATAATGTGCTGGCTTTGTGGGAGCCTAGCCAGTTTGGATGTTCTCCTTCCTAGAAATGGACGGAGGGGGGAGGACCTAGGACTTACTACAGGGCAGGGAACCCGGACTGCTCTTTGGACTGGAGAGGGAGGGGGTGAGGAGTGGGGGGAGGGGGAGAAGGGTGGGAGGAGGGGGAGAAGGGTGGGAGGAGGGGGAGGGAAATGGGAGGCTGGGAGGAGGTGGAAACTTGTGTTTTTTTTTCTCCTTTTCTCAATAAAAAAATGGAAAAAAAATGAAAGTTTAAAAACTAAGTTTGGATTAATGTACCTTACAGTTTTCAGTGAATGAGGAACTTCCTTCAAAGTACCATTGATACTGTTTCAGTCTGGACTAAGATATGTCTTCATTTTTAAATATTTATTTTTAATCTATGTGTACATCTATATGTATTACATATGTGTCTATATATGTATTGTTCATGTCATATGTGTTGGTGTCTTCAGAGGCCAGAAGAGGGCAGCCATTAAATCCCTGATTTTTAATGTTGCAGCTGATGTTACAAGTAATTGTGAGCTGCCTAATGTGGGTTCTGGGAACAAAACCACATTGTGGTTTGATTATTACCTTGTTTTAAAGTTTTTTTGTTTTTATGTTTTTTTTTTTTTACTTTGCTCAATGCATTTTAGTTCAGCCTGATTCAAGCTTTCAGGACATGAGTAAAAAGCAAATAGATCCTTTGCCAGAATAGAACACAAATATTCACACTCCAGTTCCTGGTAGATTCTCGTTCCCCTGAATGACCTCACATGCTTAATCTTTGCAGTCGATTTCTATTGGCATTCTTGTCTTCCATGCTTCCAAATATAATTGGCCATTAATCTGCTTGCTTTCAGCATTCTAATGCTTCCTTAGCTCACAGCTCTAAACTATTCTGTATTTATTCTACAAACAAAGGTAGATGAACAGCGTGCTGTTCAGGTTGAGTTATAGCAACTTCCTGGATTCTTGTTACAAACTTTCTCATAAGTGTGACCAGGTATTTACCTGACAAGAACAGTAGAAAGGGATTGTTTGGGCTTGTGATTTGAGGACATGGGCTACCATAGTGGGAGGGCAGGGTGGTGGGATGAAGCACACTTGCTTACATCACAGTAGACCCAGAAGAAGAGATGCTATTTTATTTTTTGCTCAGCTATTCATGTGTAGAATTCGAGTCATATGATTAAAATGTTTAAATTCATAATAAGTGGTTTGAATGATTTTCAACATGACCATAGAACTTAACATTCCAACTAGCAGCAGTGCAAGTCCCACACCCATCACCTTCTCATACTGTCGTTCATAATAGTTTAAACTGCCTTATTGGTGTATTATGGTGTTAGTTTTGCTGTTTACTTTGTGGTTTTCTAAGAAACTAACAAACCAACATTATTTAATGTATTTATTGATTAATAGCATATCTTTTGTGAAGTGTTACTCAAATGTTTATTTCAACTCATTTATGCTGTTTTTCTCTTTGTGATATATGGTTGTTTCTTTATGTATTTGAGATGCAATTTCTTCATTAGTTATATGTATTAGAAATGTTTTTTTCTCATTTGGTCGGATTGCAAATTAATATTTGGCAAATGTGATTTTGAAGGAGTAGGAGATTTTTGCTTTGTTGAGTTCATTCAACTTCTGGTTTTATATTTGGATGTGATCCGTCTGCCTCTCCTTCCTGAGTACTGGGATTACAGGTGGATGTTTACTGCATTGCATGTCCTTCCTGACCAGGTAACCATTTTAAATGACTTTCTTAAGGGGACACATTTGTAGAATTGGAAAGTTTTTCTTTTTAATGCTTTCTCCTCTATAATACTTTGCTCTGTTTACCTGGATCTTGAGCCTTTTGGATGTCAATTCAAAGGATTCATTTTTAAATTCATTTTTCCAAGATCACTTCTTAGTCATGACAAGAAACTCCTTCCTATTTCAGAATGTTCTCCATGTTTATTGTGAGGCTACCATCCTCTGACATGATTTTCTTACCCTTAGATAGGAAGACCTTGAAAGTCTAGGTGAAAGATTATAGTCAAATGTTGCTTGTTGCTAAAGGTTTATACAAGGGCTTCATCAGTTTTTTGTGGTTGTTTCTGTTGAAAGGACAAACTTAAGGACAGTTCCTGCAATAGAACACAGATGCCAATTATCTGATAAGATACCAAGTTAACTTTGAAAAAAAAACTATTGGAAAGTCAAATTACAAAACTGTACTCTCTCGATTTTATTTCATAAAGTTACAGTTTTGAATTCAAACTGGTGAATCCTTTTCAAAAATTCAAAAGCCTCGTTAACTTTGTCCAAGCATTTTGGACTTCTCATTAGAGCTTTCTAGATCTTCTAAAAAAATGGACTCTAAGCATATGCTGTACAGAATAAATACATTTACTTCTGTGAATATATATCAGGATAGGCATTTAAAATACAGTTGGAAGTTATAATGGTTTAGGAAGTGCAGTGGTAGACTCTCCTCCAGGTCCATGGTCTCACTAGACACAGGTAGTTGTATAGGTTGACAGCTTCATGCATGAATTCTCTTCTATTGAGTGAGTCCTAATTCCAGTTAGGTAGCTGTTGGTGACCTCTAAGATGTAAGTGCCACTATTGCAATCTTGTTTATATCTTTCTTTGCTAGCCATTGCTGTGGTTTACAACCAGGTAAGTCATGCATATGCAGTCTTGGCTATGCACTTAATTTGGAAGCATAATTTTGTATGTAATACTTATACAGTCTTGAAAGCTTTGAACAAAAACACTATAAATTAATCAATGATCCTTTCTCTTTGTACTTGAAAAATAATTGTTATTTATCCACTTTGTATTGAACAACATTATTTCATATGTAATTTTGCTCATTGGGAGCTCAGGTACTATGAAATGTTGAAACAATACTGAGATTAAGAAAATAATAGTAGGTAAAGAGCCATATTTACTTTATTATTAAAATTAACTGACAAGAAAGCAAAAAGCAATGTTTTGGACCTTCTACATCTCAGATACCAATGCAGAACATAATAGATGGTAGATTGTATATCGGGATGGGCAATATATGAGACATAAAAGAGAGTTTGGTTATCCTTAATAGTGAAAAATAATTATCTGACTTTAATTTAATTTAATTAAATGAGTGTTATGTCTGCTGTGTGTTTGTACACCAGTTGCATGTCTTGTGCCAGGGAGACCAGAAGATGGAGTTGGGTCACCTGGAACTTGAGTTACAGATGGTAATTGTAAGCTGCCATGTGGGTAGTAGGAATTAAAACAAGTTCTCAGGAAGAACAGCCTCTGCTATTAACTGCTGAATAATTTCTCCAGTCACTTGCCATTTTCTAAATAGCATTAAAAACTTTTAATTTTCACTGGGAGCATAAATTGTAGCTGAAAATCACTCTGTTTCTACGGTCAAGTGATCGTGAGCATATGCCATATCTGATGGAATCAATTTGGTTGCACCTGGAAAATACACCAGCAGCCACACACCACTGTAAGACTGATGTGGTGCAATGGCACAGGCAGTATGAGCACACATATATTCATTTTGTGTGACTTTGAAACATAAAATTGTTCTATACATCAATAGAGTTCATGCGTGAGAATTGCACAGTGAGCAGTCAAAAAAGGCACACACATCGGGGAGAGAGAGTTTTAAGAAAGCTTACAATTTTGAGTTTGACACATTTGTAGCCATCTTAGACAGCCTGAGACCTATAGGCCACAGAGATACCTCTTGTGCTGGCCAGTTCTATGTCAAGTTGACATAGACTAGGGTAACTTTAGAAGTACACAGACTAGGGTAATTTTAGAAGTGGGAACCACAATTAAGAAAATGTCCCCACAGTCTGGCCTGTGAGAAAGCCTGTGGCACATTTTCATGATTGATGATTTATGTGGGAGAACCCACATCGTACCATGGCAACCTTGGACTTGATGTACTGTGAGAAAGTAGGATGAGCAATCCATGGAGAGCAAGCCAGTAAGCAGCACACCCATGGCCTCTGTCTGCATTTGGTTTTGCTCCCAGGTTTCTAGCTTGTTTGAATTTTTACCTTGAATTGTAGATAATTGAATGAAAGCTATAAGATAAAATAAACCTGTTCCTCCCAACGTTTCTTTTGATCATATTGTTATATCAACAAAATGAAAACCCTAACTAATATATCATGAACTAGAAATAAATACTGTGACAAATCTATAGAAATCAGTGTTAAACACATACCCATACTCAAAATGTATGCAGGGATCCCAAATCGAAATGAAAACTTTCTATTGCTTTCTAGATTGGCTTAATTGACTAAATACTTTCATTCATAATTATGTAAAATCTTAATCAAATGTGTTAGCATTTACCTTCACTTCAGAAAAAAAATACTTTTTATATGTATGAGTATTTGTTGGCATGCTTATATGTGTGCCAGGTACATTCCTGGTACACAAAGAGTTTATAAGATGGCATCAGTTCCCATAAAACTGGAATTGCAGGTGAACTTGAGATGTCATGTTATGCAGGTAACCAAACATAGGTCCTTTGAAGAACAGTAAGTACTCTACACCATTGAACTCTCTCTCTAGCTCTGTCTTAACATTTTATTTTAACATAATGTATTTGTGATAAGGATGCAAAACTCTCATATAACACCATTAACCTTAGGAAACTTTTAACTTCTACCAACAATGGAGTTATGAATGTAGCAAGGTCACATTTAAAATCTTATATAAGATGGTCACATACTTTTCTGTACTCCAATTACCTAGTGTTCCATCAATATAATAAGGAAATGTATTAATTATTTTATTTACTTTTTTTCTGTGACTCTAAAACTTTATGTCCCCTTTTCCATGGTAGAACATGTCATTCAGGACAAATAGAATTCATGCTCATGCTGTAAGAACTCATATTTGAAACTAAATATTTTCTTTGAAAGTCATCTTAGAAGGTAGTCTGTGAGAGTTTCATATGAATGATTCAATTGTTGTATAAAACTGGTAGTACTTTTTGTTCTAGATTCTTCCACAAGGATCTTGATTTAATTGTTTCTGTCTAGTATTGTAGCTTGATATACAGTGCAGAAAACTCTACAGGAAGTTTAGTACTCTTAATTTTGTTAGCTAGTTAGATATTAGCAGGGTCAGAGAGTATTAGGATTGAAACATTCTTTCAGAAATAAATTGTAAAAAGAACAATTTGAAGTGCTCTACTAGTTAGAGGAATGGGACCTCAAATAAATCCCAGTCCTGGGAGGGAACATAATATCCTTTACAGTATATGAAGTTTTCACCAATAACTACCTAACCCTGAGTCTAGAAACACCAAATCTTATAAGATTACACCAACAAGAGGCTTTCTGATAAAGAATAAGGTCATGCCATTGTATTCTCTTGTGAGAGTCAATTCAAGTGGACCTATCAATCATCTGGACAGGAAATTGCCCATCAGGAATGCTGTCTGATCCAGAGATATTCTGCATACTATAAAACCTGCCTAAAGCATGGATCAGGGTGATGGCCTGTTTGACCATAGCCTCCTCTCATCCCTTACTGTGTAGTAAACTCTGCCTGTCTTCAGCATTACACTCCATGTGTCTTGTCTAAATTTTTTTGACAGAGAGCAAATGGACTAGGGAGCCAATGGGAGTTCAGAATGAGGTCTCAGTGACAGTTTTACTTTACAGTAGAATAAAACAAATCAAAATGGGCTCGAGTTCAGAGCCTTGATTTTTGTCTTTATTCTTTTCTCTCTCCCTGGCCAGTATAATAGAATGTATTTTTTATTATGATGTTGATAAATGGGATTTTTGACTGCACATAAATTATAATTTGATGTGTGGCAGGAGGTAAACTCTATATTCCTTATTCTTAAGTTATTGGAAATGTTTTATCTATGAAGAGTTATTTTTAAATATTTTCATTAATTTATTGAGAATATTAAATTATGTATTTTCATCTCATTTACCCACACTCCTCCTGCAATTTCTTCCAGATATACTCTTCTCTTATTCCTAACTGTGTTTCCTGCTTTTCCCTTTGTAATAACATATTAAATCCAGATCATGCTACCCAGATACTTAAGGGTAGAAGGCCATCTACAGAATAACAGCTGATGTTCTAGTAGCTATGACCTGAAGGAAACTATCTCTCTCTCCCAGGAGAAACTATCAAATATCAATAATTGCCTATTCCTGGGAGAGGTTAAGTGGCTCACAAACCCCTCCATGTTTGGGTGGAATTTCTTCAGGTATTTTGCAAACAATCACAGCTGCTGTGAGTTTTTGAATACAGTTGCCCTGTCATGTCCAGAAGATTCTGAGTCAATCTAGCTGTTACAATCTTTTCTCCTGGTCTTCTTAGATGGTCCCTAGCATTGGTGCGTGTGTGTGTGTGTGTGTGTGTGTGTGTGTGTGTGTGTGTATGTCCCATTTGTGGTTGAGCCTTTATTAACATTTATTCTATGCACTTTGAGCAGTTACAAGTTTCTAGGTTAGCCACACTCCATGCCACATGGAAACTTTTCTGAGTGGTCTGAGAGCTACACTAATTTAAGAATAAAGAGATATGAATTTAGAAGACAAATTAAATATTTTATCCATTTAGCAGAATGGCAGTGGTAGGTCTATCCCTGAGACCTATAAGCTCCTAAACCATGGATTCTTGGCTAAATTTATACCTCCTGACATGCACTTCTTTTTCCTAGCACTGGACATTTTATTTGACTACCTATGACTAATATAAAATTTCTCAATTACTTATTTCTTTATAGTACAGGAGGAAATGTAAAATGTACTATAAGAAGGAGTTAGTTACCTTTATAACATTCATGCCATTAATACAAGCATGTGTGTGCCTTGACATGATGGTCACTATTGTAATTCCCAAGCCTCACAACTGGGTAAGAGTGATAATGAATTCCCCCTGACACACAAATACCCAGTATTCTACACAGCATCTTATAATACTATGAAGGCTAGCCAGAAGGAAGGAAGTTTTCTGATCATATTAACATGGTTGCTCAATAGTCTTTGACCAACATATATGGTATCTTCATCAATCGGGTCTTACCATTGACTTCTGCTGGGCAATCAAGATGAATGCTGGTAGCTTGTATTGTTCTGGGGGTACAGGAAGGAATCTCTGGGATAGCCCTGACCAGTAGCTTGAGGGAAGATATCTGCCTTAGTTACTTCTTATTACTTTGATGAGACACCATGACCAATACAACTAATAAAGTAAAGAGGATATATGTAAGTTCAGGACCATGGCAAGGAACATGGCAGCAGTCACTGAGAGGTTAGATATTTAGAGAAAGACCAAGAGGAGGAACTGGGCTTTTGAAATCTCAAGTATCACTCTAATGACATACATTTTGCAAGACCACATCTCCTAATACTTTCCAAACAATACTATCAACTGGGGACCAAATATTCAAACATCTGTGTGGGGGGTCCATTTCCATTCAAACTACTACAGTATACTATACCTGGCACTGAACATTTTTTGACCACCTATGACTATTATAAAATTTCTCAATTACTTATTTATTTAATGATAAGTGAAATTCACCTTAAGATTTATCATTATGGAATGGGAGGTTTGATAGCTCAGAGACTTGGGATAGAACCAAACATGACTGGCAAAAACAAACAAGCAAATAACATAAATAAAAACATAAAACAATAAAATCAATGAAATGATATCTAATGATAGTCTGCTGTGCTCATAAACCAGTGCCTTGTCTAGTCATCAACAGAGAGTTTTCCTCCAGCAGCAGGAGCCAAGCATTATTCTCAGAGAGTCTAAATTGGAGGTCTCCTTCAGGCTCTCTCTTCAGAAATCAGGGAACCACATGGATTGGGAGAGGAAAGGGTAGGAGTCAGAGAGGATGGAGGATACCAGAATTACATGGCTCACCAAATCAAGTAATCAGTGCTCCTATGGGCTCTGAGAGACTGAAGTGGCAAACACGAGGCCTGCATGGGTCTGTACCAGGTCCTCTGAGTATGTGTTATGGCTGTTAGCTTGGTGTTCTTGTGAGGCTCCCAACAGTGAGATTGGGCATATCTCTAATTCTCTGTCTGCTTTTGAGACTCTTTCCCTTCTATTGGGTTGCTTTGTTTAGCCTTCATATGAGGGATTTCAGCTTTGTCGTGTTGTATCTTGTTTTTTCCCTTCTGGCTGACATCTCTTGGAGGGTTGCTATTTTCTGAAGAGTAAACAGGGGGAGTTGGTCTGGGGGAGAGAGTGGTGGAGGGGAGCTAGAAAAGCGGAGGAAGGCAAGGAGGGGAAAATGTGATTGGGATATATTGTATGAGAGAAGAATCTATTTTCAATTAAAGTAGTTTTGAGGGTATAAATAAAAGATTTCTTTAAGATGTAAAAAAAGGCTGAAGTCATAGAATAGATATAACACATTTTAAGCATGGAAATCTGTAGATTCAGCCACAAAGCTGTTTACTAGAAGGAATCGTTAATGGGTGGACTGGAGTCTTCATTTCCATTGTGATGTGTAGCCTCCATGGAAGGGTGCTCATTTAGCAGGAGGTAAGAAACCAAAGCTCCCATGTGGCACTACTGGCAGAGAACACAGGGCTTTCTGGAACTGCAGCTTTTGGAGTCCCTGCTCAGAGCTGCCTGTCCTGTTTTTTTTTTTTTTTTCTCCTGTTCTTTCAATGCTTAAAAACCGCTGCTACCAGTTTCTCCACAGTTTAAGCTACTCTTTCTGAATGTTTCTGTGCTTGGGAACCACCTGGAAGGAGTGCCCTCCTCCAGATTTCCTGGCTCCGTCACCTGCGTTTCTAAGTTCCCAGGTGGTGCCAATACTGCTTGGAAAATCATGCTAGGGAAATCATATGAGACCAGAGCTGTTAACTTTAAGTAGGGTATTTCACAACTAGTAAATATTTTTGCTTTGGCTAACTGCCTGCACTTGAAGCTGTAAACATTGTGTCTATATTGTGTTTGGGTGCCTTAATTTCAGTATTTGCAACAATAATATTTGTTTGGTGATGAAGTTTGCATCTGTTATGATCCCTCAGCTTTATTCTAAAGTAGATGAAGGTTTTGTATTTGAGACACAAATTTCATTCATGCTTTTCTTTGTCAGACTAAGTCTGATCAATGAATTTTCACTAAATAATTGCTTGTACTCTATTATGCAAGTTGCTATAGACTAATCTATAATCAATTCAACTTTATATTATATCAGCAATTTTTCTTTTTCCCCCTCTCCTTATAGTATAGTGTAATATTTTTCTTACTCAGTACCTTTTCTTTCATATCATGAATCTTGCTATGTTATTCTTCTACTATTGAGAGGAAGTAAATTCAAGGAAGATTATTAGCAAATGACACTTTCATTTTGAATACTGTCAACTAGAATAGAATTACTATTTAGGCATCTACTTCTTAATTTCTTTTCTCAGTGCTAACACACATATGCACACTGTATGCAATCATCACTATAATTATATATTTATACAGTACTTCACGTTTAGTTAAAGTACCTTCTATCAGAAAAACTCTCTATCACTTACATGGACAGGAGAGGTGATGGTTTAGAATCTTTAGCAGCATATCTAATTAATAAATTTGACTTAGCCTCTGTTTCTTTATGATCTGCTACTAGGCATAAAAATATAAATCATAACACGAATCCAGTTCACCTGCCATGAATACACAGCCATATGCACACAACTGCTTTCCAAAAGCAAGTCTATTTGTAAGTGATTTCATGCCAACTATCTCTATCTTCACAAAAGAGAGCATGTTTAGTGTCTGTTACCAATAAAATAGTTTTTTACAAATATTTACAAAGTATGAGGGTAAAAGTTATTGGATAGTAAGGAGCAGTTAATACAAATGACACTATTTTTATGTTTGGTTCAGAGGAAACTAGACTTTAGAATTTCTAAAAGTTTGAGATGACTTAGTTGGTAAAAGTTCTCACCTCCTTGCCTGAGAACTTGAGTTTGATCCTTGACTCTCATCTGGTGTAAGGAGAGAACTGACTCCCACAGCTGTGCTATGAACAACTGTGCCATAATGTAAGAGATGCTTGATGGAACATACCTGTAATCCCCAAAAATAGTCTGGAGACTGACATGAAAGTTTGATAATTTTGGCATCAACCTGAGCTACACAATGAGACACTGTTTCAGAAACATTTAAGAAAGGGATTTCTTTATTGTGGGAATTCATTCAGCCAAATAGCTTTTGGACTACTGGTCCTTTGGATATGGTCTGCAGGGTTATGCATGCACTTTAAGCTGCAAGAAGTACACTCACTCACTTGTTCTGGCTCTTGCATAGCATGAAAGGAGACCCAGGATGGTGGAGAGACAACACAGGATCAGTGGTGGCTTCAGTGTTTTATATTTGTGAGTTCATTCCTTTCGATTGCAACCCCTTAATAAATCGTTTTTATTCACCTTTGTGTGGTTATGCAATATTTCTTGCCCAATGTGGGGCATAAACCCATAAATGTGAAATTAAAAGTCTCATGCTCTATTGATTGAGCTAGTCAGGTCTTTTATCTGAAGAACGTGCATGCCGGCTGGTTGAAGCAGTCTTTTCTGAAAGGGCTGATTCTGTAATGACACACCTGTTATATTCTTCCATCACGGGTAATACCATGTTATATCCATCATGGGTATACCTCCACAAATTAAAACGTGACAATGATCCAGGATATGTCTCTTGTAAGATGAAACAGTTTTTTGAATATTATTACATAAAGCATATTACAGGCATACCACTAAATCCTTTAGGAAAAGCAGTCATTGAGAGATCTAATTGCACCTTAAAAGAAATGATTAATAAACAGGTAGGGGAAACTGTGGTCCCAGACATAGATTGAATAAGGCTTTATTAACGTTAAGTTTTCTTAATGCTAATGCGAAAGAAATAATAACAGTGGAAAGACATTGGACAATGGAAAAAATCTTCTGAGTTAAATAAGCTTGTATATTTCAAAGATATGTTGACCTCAGAATGGAACCTAGGACATGTGCTATGGTGGGAAAGGAGTTTTACCCTTGTTTCAAAAGAAGAAGAAAACTATGGCTACCGTCAAAATTAACTAAAATTCCATTCAAACAGAAGAAAACTCTTGAAAATGATAGCTCATCCACCGATGTGATGATCCTACCAGCTATAAGAAAAACGCACAAAGGTTGGGGTAGGGATCTGTATTTATTTATTTATTTATTTATTTATTTATTTTTGTTGTCTTTACACCAAAATAGAGACACCCGCCTTAAGGAAAGAAAAGACCTTAGACATTCAAATATCTAAGAAGAAATGAAAACTATGCAAAAAACAAAAACAAACAAACAAACAAAAACAACCACAACAAAAACACTACCAAGCAAAGAAAACGTTGATCTATGTTACCAATACTTTTTGAAGGGTAAAATCTCACTACCTAAACATTAATATCTCTTTGCTTCTCAGAAAAGTTGTAAGTTTGACTCAACTAAAAATAAAAACTGGCTTTGGATTTGGAGCATGGCTCTCTGCTTCTCTAAATCCGAGCATGTTATTAAAAGAAAAACTCACCGTTTCTGTCTTGTGTCAGAAGAGCCACCTGGTATGGGACAGAAAAACACCAAAATTCTAGGGACTATTGTCAAAATTCTTTTCTCCCATAGATTCCATTTCCCTCCATACTTATTGTTGACTCTTTGGTATCTTCCTTTGAATATTTATCTTAAAATTTAAACTTTCTGTTTTGATATTAATAATGTTTAAGTTTTCCACAGTGAGCAATAAATTTTCCTAACAGTAATCTCTGAAGTCTCCAGAAAGAAGACAGGGCTCCACAGCAATGGTTATACCTTTTTCATATGATGGCATTGAGCTGTTTAGCACCACTAAAAGATCGGTTTGGGGCTACAACCTGCTCAAGTTGATTCCGATTTGTGCAGCTGAAATGGCCTTCTTACAACACTATGGCCAGAGCTTCAGATAAAGCTTCAGAAAAACCCTATCCACTACTCATAGACCATTGACAATTGTTACAGACAATATTCTTGAGACTTAACCATTTTAGTTTTAACAGGGTCCAATAGAAATATCATCACCTCCATGACAGCAGGAAGTAACTCTAGAAAATGATGCCTGTTCTCCCAACAGGTTTTGTTTTCTCAGGATTATGGATAATCATTGTCTGTTAGGAGTTAGTTATTAGTCCCATAGGGTTGGGGGCAGAATAATGGGATTTAGATTCAGGAATCCATTTTGGAAAAGAAAAAAGCGGGAATGGATGGGGTAGAATGATAGGTAGATTACTGTATCTACTTGTGAACTGTTAGTTACAGACAATTAACATTGGTATAGATTCTTGTATATTGACACATATACAAAATTATTTTGTATTCTTGTTTAATATAATTTGTATATTGATACAAATTCAAATTATATTATTATATTGGTATGTTCCTATTTCTGTTTGCAATATTTTGTAAACAAATGTAAATTTATTTTGTCATACTGTACATATGGATGCTTCTACCTCTGCTTATATATTTTATATATTGATGCAATTTAAGGATATTTGTCATCCTATTGCACTATTTATTTATCAAGATATTTTTATATTGTTACAATTTTGAGGCCATTGCCTTCATGCTGCACATTTGCTTAAAGACTTTTTATGTCCATATATAAAACTTTAGTCTTTTAGCTATATAGGTTGTTTAAGAATTGCAGGTTAATAGTCACCCATGTTTATCATACTTTTATTTATCTTAGTCATGTTCTCTAGATTCACAGAGATGTACTCGGCATAGGTGGACTGTAGTGAGCCAGACAAGATGGCCATTACAAGATGGCGCTGACTTCCTGTCTTGTTGGAAATAAACAACTCCATATTTGGCTAAGCCTTTGAGAGCTGTGTGTCCCCTGCTTCCCGCATGCGTGGTGGTTAAGGGTCCTTGGGCCTATCCTGATGCAGTCTGGTGTCAGCTGTTGGTGGCAGCCAATCACAGGGCGACCCGTGTGCCATTTCCAGATATAAGCAGCTGCCTTAGTGCTCTCGGGCCCCTCTCGCTTCCTGCCTCCCTCTCGTTTCCTGCCCCTCATCTCCTGCCCCTCGTTTCCTGCCCCCTTCGCTTCATGCTCTCCCCATCAATCAAGGGCACTCCAGTAAAGCGTGATCTAAGTAGAATCCTGGTGTGGTGGTCATTCTTTCTTGCTGGTCGAGAAGTCCGCCGCAGTGGACAATTTTCAAATACTTCATAGACCTGTAGAAAGTGGTATTTTGTTGCAGGGAGAGACCACTTGTTTCCCATCTGCCCAGGAGCTTAGATCTGAAATAATCACACAGAAACTGTTTTAATTAAATCACTGTTTGGGCCATTAACTCTAGCTTCTTATTGGCTAACTCTTATATATTATTTTAATCCATTTATATTAATCTGTGCTTTGCCATGTGGCTGTGGCTTACGAGTTAAAGTTCTGCATTTGTCTCTCATGGCTTCATGACTTCTCTTTGACTCAGCCTTCTTCCTCCAAGCATTCTGTTTAGTTTTCCCCACCTAGTTCTGTTTTGCCCTGTTATAGGCTCAAAGCAGTTCTTTACTCATTAACCTATATAAGCAACACAGTATTAAAATATTTTAATAACTCAAGATTCTGTTGACATGAGACACAGTTGCTTCTGAAAGCCCTGTCCTATTCTGGAAAGAATGTTGGGCACCAAAGACAATGTACTTGGAACTTGTTTTCTTATTGGAAAAATTAGTCTTTGGACAAAAAACAGCCCTTGCTTCAGCTGCTGAAAGTGTGGACACTGTCCAAACTGGACAAACAGGATATAGCCAAAAGTAACCGCTGAACCTTGCCAAGACAGGGTAGGACAGTCTTTCAAATTTTTCTGCTTCTAAAATTGGTATGTCAGATACTCTAGGCCTTAGCCAAAGTTACTTGCCCCAACATTGCAAGTGAGATTTTGGGTGACTGTCCAGGTAATCAGCTATTTTTCTTATTTCCTGTACCTCTTAGAAGTTTCTTGCTTGCACTTTTTGCTAACTTGGGTAATATTATTTTTCTTTTCAGGTCTTTGATGGTATTGAAGGATAGATGTCATGGCTACGTTTTTTTTTATAATTTAGCTATGACATTTTAGGTACAAAACTTAGATTCCTCAAGATAAAGTAACTATTGAAATAATCTGTTATTTACTAATTACCTGTTGATTGGACATTTAGCACGTGTTTCTTGATTGATGTTGTTCATGTTGGTTGTAGTTCTATTTTTTGTGTATGTTTTTTACCTTTCCTTTCTCCCAGACAATATTTGATATTTTTTCTTATTGTATATAGTTTTGCATTAGATAAAGATATCTTATTTAGATAAAAGGGAAAATTATTATGGGAATTCATTCGGTAATTAGATTTTGGAATATGAGCCCCTTGGGAATGGTCTGAGTGGCTATGTATGCACTATAAACTGCAAGAAGAAACATGCATATTCTCTTGCTCTGGCTCTTGCTTAGCATGAGGGGAGATCAGGATGGTGGAGAGACAGTACAAGGCTTCAACCTTTTCTCTCTATCTGTGAGTCTGTCCCTTTCCATTGCAACCCTTTAGTAAGGTGGTTTTATGCACCTCTTTGTGATTATTCAATATTCCTTTGATCTTATTTTAGAATGGATTGCCCAATTTACACAAGAGAAAAATGATATGTGATTTTTAGAGTATATGAACTGATTTCCTGAATTGGAACCAAGGGGTTATTTCTTTCCTTTTTCTTTCTCTCTCTCTTTTCTTTACAATATCTTGTGTCAGAAGCATAAGTTCAAAAAGACCTTCTAGATACAACAGGACTGACTCAAATATAAATGCATAGAGATGATGGCAGCATGTACATGATCTCACAAAACTAAGATGGGTCCCAATGCTAATGGAGAACTAGACATTGGAACTCATCCCTAACCTAGAAGTCCTCTTTAATTGATAACCACTGGAAAAGGGAAAATTAGTTTTTCCAATGGAGTCTCACTGAGTATATAAACCACAGTTAAGGGCAGGCCTTGTGCAATTGATGGTCAACATAAAGTGAACTCAATGGTTTATTTTTTATTTATTTTATTTATTTATTTTGTTTTTGTTGGTTTTTTCACAATGCTCTGTCTGGGCTTTTCCTTCCTTCCTTCCTGTTTTTTTTTCACAATGCTTTGTCTGGGCTTTTCCTTCCTTCCTTCCTTCCTTCCTTCCTTCCTTCCTCTCTTTCTCTCTCTCTCCTTTCCTTTTTTCTTTCCTTTTGGAACCTTGAAATTTTTTGGCTTACATATTATACTCTCTGTTTTTGTTTTCATGGCATCTCTGTGTGTGACAATATGTATGTCTTGGTTACTTTTTCTGTTAGTATGAAAATAATATTAAAACAAAAGCCTTTTAAGGAAGAGGTGGTTATTTGGGATCATAGTTCAAAAGGAAGCTGACCATGATGGCAGTACTAAAAGGATACTGCTCACATTCTATCCAGCCAGAAAATGAAGAGTAAAGACTGCTGGTGCTCAACTCACTTTTTCTTTTTTATTTGTTTGGACATTAGAATGGGTGTTCACACCTCAGTTAATTTGATTTAGTTATTACCTCACAGATATATCCAGAAGTTTTTTTTTTTACATGACTCTAAATTTGTCAAGTTGGCCATATTAACCATAACATAAATTTTAAAAAAAGAACTGTTAGCACCATTGACTTTTAGGACAGTGAGAACAGTATGCAGAATGCCATGAACATTTGCTAGCATGCCCAACACAAATAACATAAAAACTACACCATCAAATACATTTATAAATAATAACTCATCAACCCACCAAATCATTCACTGTATCAAGTAAGTGTCCAAACATTTTTAATGAATTCATGGAAGTATATCAGGTATCAACTTGTCAAAAATAAGAGGTTCTCTTAGAATAATGTTTGCCTGAGCAAGGGATATTTCTGTTTTGTTTAAAAAAAAAAACAAATTGGTGAAATAGCACCATAACAATTTTCCACAAGTAGAAAATGAAACTAGATGCCTAGAATCATGTGATGAGCAATGAACGACATTATTTGAGGTAGCCTCAGAAACACTTAATCACAGTGAAAGTAGGCCCAGAGTAGGACAGTTCCTTCATTGCCAGAAGCCGTCACATGTGAGGGTGAATTCTTCAGTCAATTTCTATAGTATTCTTCTCTTTAAGCATTCCAGATCTTAGTCTATTAACAGTCCAGGCAGCTCTGAATGCCTAGAGATCAATTTTCAGTTGTTGTTGTAGCTTTTGTAAAACCAGGGCCCAAAAGAAAGCCCACTTCTGGAAAGGTCACATGGTAATTTGCAGACCTGGATAGGATACTTCCAGCACCAACTGCCTGGTGGACACAAATGAAATTGCTTCTATTGTTAACACCTTGGTGACCCATTTGTTTACTTTGGTTTATTCTCTGAAGTCACATGAAGCTCCAATCCACAGTCAGTTAGATCTTTTGAACCAAACCTAGGGTGTTTAGATTATTCTGTAACTTTCAATTCAGTTGACACTTGCCCTTATTTATTATGGCAGTAGTTCACATGCTAGCTTCCTTTAATAATAAATAATTATGAAAGTGATTGTTCAGTTTGAAGTGCTAAAAAGAGTGAATAAATTGGTGCCTATAAAAAGCGGCTTCCTATTGGTTTCACATAAAGGGTGGGTTTTATAGAAAGCTGTAATTAAAATCAAAATTCTCATATTGTTTTTCTATTAGGAGGCCACAATTCCTGCTTTTAAAATGATGAGTTTGTAAAACAATGACTAAACTCACCTTGTTTGGCCCAAGTTGTTGTTTTTTTTTTTTCTTTTTCCATAAATCCCCTAACATCACTGTTTCTAAGTACCAACTAAAACCCAAATGAAATGGAAATTTGCCATGCTGTGATGCAAAGGGAAAAAAAGAAATTAATTGTAGTCTAAGCATTAACATTTAAGTGGATAAAGCTATGGAAACACTTGCTTAAAGAAAATTACAATAGAATCAGGACTTGAGAAAGGTAAGGAGAAATCCACATATCATTCTGTATTGCACGTTAAGGAGTTAGAAAAGGAGAAGAAAGGAGTTAGAAAATGGAGAGGGACATCAGAGTTGCAGCAGGAAATCTGAGTTTAAGTGACCAGTTTCTCTTCCATCAGCATGACCATGTAAGTCCCAGACCTTTGAGATGCTTAGTCTACTTGTGTATTCAATGGGAAGGTATTAGGGGACCAGCTTTCATAGCCAACTGAAGCAATCACATACAGAGTTCTTAAGAGCTTTTACAGTTGATAACACCTATAAAATTGTCTAGAAGGCAATGTCTTTTGTATTGTCCAAGTATTTGAGACTAAATGGGTATGAGGTAAATGTGATGGAAGCCTGTGCCAGAGATTACAGATGCAGTATCCTGAAGTCTTAATCTTCAAATCTTAGTATTTGTTTTAACAATTTCCTCTTCTTCTTCTTCTTCTCCTTCTCCTCCTCCTCCTCCTCCTCCTCCTCCTCCTCCTCCTCCTCCTATTTCGCCTCCGCCTCTTGCTCCTCCTCCTTCAATTTTTTTTGATAATAAATTATAAAGTAATTATTTTAAAATAATTCCTTGGTTTATACATAATTTTTTAATTTCTTACTGATGAAAGAAAATTTGTACACTAATGAGAGAGACATGTTGTCTGTTGTTAAACAAAGAGTTTAATCTTGGCTAAATATCTGTGACGGCAGGCCAGGGAACATCTTCAATGCTTTTCCATAGTTAATCATTATTAGTCTTTAAAATCACTAGTTGTGAGAATGTCATATTACATAAATGCAAAGTACAAAGTGGCAGAAGTGTGTTGATGGTCATTTCAGAAATCTGTCTTTATCTTGAGCCAAAATCCATTTAATGATTGTTATGAAAGTCAAGTAAGCAGCTCAAACAACAATTTTTAATATCAACCATTCTGACTCAATGCTAATGCATTCAAACCTGATATTTATATGCAGACAAAAGACAATTGAAAGCTATTTAATGTCTTTGTTTTCTATAATTAAATAATTATGCTTACTTTTTCTTTTATTGAAAATAGATTTTTTTCTCACATAATTTATTCCACCTATGGTTTCCCTTCCTTCTATTCCTTCCAGTTCCTCCTCATGTCCTCTACCCACTCCCGTTCTGTTTCTCAGAAAATATACAGGCTTCTAAAAAATAAGAATAAAATACAATAAAATAAAACTAACTATCCGATTAAAGATGGACAAGACAAACTAACATAAGGAAAATAGCCCAAGGGGAAATAGCACAAAAATCAGAGATATCCTCCTGTTTACACACTCAGGAATCTCAAAGAACCCACTAATCTGAAAGCCATAATATATATGCAAAAGACCAAGTCCAAACCTGTGCAGGCCCCTGTGCATTCTGTCACAGTCTGAGTTCATATGAGCTTTGTTCATGCTGATTTAGAAAGCTTTGTCTTCTTGTGCTCCAGGCCCTCTGAATCTTACACATTTTTTTGTTTCCTCTTCTACAGGGTCACTGAGGCCTGAGGGGAAGATTTAATGAAGACATTTGGGTTAGGTCTGATTATTCCAAAGTCTATCACTATATGTACATTGTCTGGCTCAGTTTTTCTATTTTTTTCCATCTGCTGCAGGAGGAAGCTTCTGTGATAAGGGCTGAGCAAGAAATATATTTATGAATATAGCATAATGTCATATTTGTCTTTATCTAGAATACCTCATTCAGAATGAGTTATTTTTTTTATAATTCCTACTGTCTGCCTGGATTTTTCTGATTTTCTTCCTTCCTTTCTTCCTTCTCCTTCCTACTTTCCTTCTTTCCTTTCTTTCTTTCTTTCATTCATTCGTTCTTTCTATTTAAAAGCCTGAGTAATATTCCATTGTGTAAATGTACCACATTTTCTTTATGTACTCTTCTGCTGAGGCTTATCTAGGCTGTTTTTGGCTTTTATTAAGAGAGCAACATAGAAGCTATTATCAAAAACCTCCCTACCAACAAAAGTCCAGGATCAGATGGTTTCAGTGCGGAATTCTACCAGAACTTCCAAGAAGACCTAATACCTATACTCCTTAATGTATTTCACAATATAGAAACAGAAGAGTCATTGCCAAATTCCTTTTATGAAGCTCCAGTTACTCTGATATCAAAACCGCACAAAGACTCAACCAAGAAAGATAATTATAGGCCAATCTCACTCATGAACATAGACACAAAAATCCTCAACAAAATACTGGCAAACCGAATCCAAGAACACATTAGAAAAATTATCCATTATGATCAAGTAGGCTTCATCCCAGAGATGCAGGGCTGCTTCAACATACGAAAATCTATCAATGTAATCCATCATATAAATAAACTGAAAGAAAAAAAACAGATGATCATTTCATTAGATACTGAAAAAGCATTTGACAAAATTCAACATCCCTTTATGATAAAAGTCTTAGAGATTAGGGATACAAGGGTCATACCTAAATATAAGAAAAGCTATTTACAGCAAGCCGACAGCTAACATCAAATTTAATGGAGAGAAACTCAAAGCCATCCCACTAAAATCAGGAACACGACAAGCCTGTCCATTCTCTCCAGACCTCTTCAATATAGTGCTTGAAGTTCTAGCAATAGCAATAAGACAACATAAGGGGATCAAGGGGATTCGAATTGGAAAGGAAGAAGTTAAACTTTCGTTCTTTGCAGATGATATGATAGTGTACATAAGCAACCCCCAAAACTCTACCAAAGAACTTTTACAGCTGATAAACACCTTTAGTAATGTGGCAGGATACAAGATCAACTCCAAAAAATCAGTCTCCCTCTTATACACGAAGGATATGGAAGCAGAGAGGGAAATCAGAAGCATCACCATTCACGATAGCCACAAACAGCATAAAATATCTTGGGGTAACTCTAACCAAGGAAGTAAAAGATCTATTTGACAAGAACTTTAAGGCATTGAAGAAAGAAATTGAAGAGGATACCAGAAAATGGAAGGATCTCCCTTGCTTTTTTATTGGGAGGATCAACATAGTAAAAATGGCAATTCTACCAAAGGCAATTTATAGATTCAATGCAATCCCCATCAAGGTCCCATCAAAATTCTTCACAGATCTTGAGAGGACAATAATCAACTTTATATGGAAAAACAAAAAAACCAGGATAGTCAAAATAATCTTATAAAATAAAGGAACTTCTGGAGGCATTACCATCCCTGACTTCAAACTCTATTACAGAGCTACAGTAATGAAAACAGTGTGGTACTGGCATAAAAACACAGAAGTCGACCAATGGAATCATATAGAAGACCCTGATTTTAACCCACAAACTTATGAACACCTCATTTTTGATAAAGGAGCTAAAAGTATACAATGGAAGAAAGAAAGCATCTTCAACAAATGGTGCTGGCAAAACTGGATGTCAACATGTAGAAGAATGAAAATAGACCCATATCTATCACCATGCACAAAACTCGAGTCCAAATGGATCAAAGACCTCAATAGCAATCTGAACACACTGAACCTGAAAGAAGAGAAAGTGGGAAATACCCTACAACAGATGGGCACAGGAGATCGCTTCCTATGTATAAACCCAGCAGCACAGACATTAAGGGCAACATTGAATAAATGGGACCTACTGAAACTGAGAAGCTTCTGTAAAGCAAAGGACACTGTCACTAAGACAAAAAGGCAACCTACTGACTGGGAGAAGATCTTCACCAACACCGCAACAGACAAAGGTCTGATCTCCATAATATATAGAGAACTCAAGAAACTAGACTTTAAAAAGCTAGTTAACCCAATTAAAAAATGGGGCACTGAACTGAACAGAGAATTCTCAGCAGAAGAAGTTCAAATGGCCAAAAGACACTTAAGGTCATGCTCAACCTCCTTAGCGATCAGGGAAATGCAAATCAAAACAACTTTGAGATATCATCTTACACCTGTCAGAATGGCTAAAATAAAAAACACCAATGATAACCTTTGCTGGAGAGGTTGTGGAGGAACCGGTACCCTCATCCATTGCTGGTGGGAATGCAAACTTGTGCAACCACTTTGGAAATCAGTGTGGCGATTCCTCAGGAAATTCGGGATCAACCTACCCCTGGACCCAGCAATACCACTCTTGGGAATATACCCAAGAGATGCCCTATCATATGAGAAAAGCATTTGTTCAACTATGTTCATTGCAGCATTATTTGTAATAGCCACACACTGGAAACAACCTAGATGCACTTCAATGGAAGAATGGATGAAGAAAGTGTGGAATATATTCACATTAGAGTACTACTCTGCGGAAAAAAACAATGACTTCTCAAATTTTGCATGCAAATGGATGGAAATAGAAAACACTATCCTGAGTGAGGTAACCCAGACCCAAAAAGATGAACATGGGATGTACTCACTCATAATTGGTTTCTAGCCATAAATCAAGGTCACAAAGTCTGTAATTTGTGATCCTAAAGAAGCTAAATAAGAAGGTAAACCCAAAGACAAACATATTGTTATCCTCCTGGCTATGGGAATTAGACAAGATTGCCGGGCAAAAAACTGAAATCTTGGGCGTAGGGCAGGATGGGGGTAAGGGAAGAAGGGGAGAGAAAAGTGAGAAGGGGAGGATGGGGGGAACTTGGGGAAATGGGATGATTGGGTTATAGGAGGGTTGGATAGGGGAGCAGGGAAGCACATATCTTAGTTAAGGGAGCCACCTTAGGGTTGGCAAGAGTCTCGAACCTAGAGTGGCTCCCAGGTGTCCCCAGTTAGTTCCTTGGGCAGCTGGGGATAGGGAACCTTAAATGATCCTGTCCTATTGCAATACTGACAAATATCTTGCATATCACCATAGAAACTTCATCTGGTGATGGATGGAGATAGAGACAGAAACCCACACTGGAGCACCGGACTGAGCTCCCAAGGTCCCAATGAGGAGCAGAAGGAGGGAGAACATGAGCAAAGAAGTCGGGACCACGAGGAGTGCACCCACCCACGGAGACAGTGGGAGTGAAATGGGAGGCTGGGAGGAGGCGAAAACTTTTTTCTTTTTCTCAATAAAATTTTTTTTATCATGATATTTTTTTTTATTATTGAGAATAGGAGAAAAATAAAACAAGTTTCCACCTCCTCCCAGCCTCCCATTTCCCTCCCTCTCCTCCTACCCTACGCCCCCTCCTCCCACCCTTCTCCCCCTCTCCCCACTCCTCTCCTCCTCCCTCTCCAGTCCAAAGAGAAGTCTGCCCTGTGGAAAGTCCAAGGTCCTCCCCCCTCCATCCATGTCTCGGAAGGTGAACATCCAAACTGGCTAGGCTTTCAAGCATGTTCTTTTAATAGTAACATTTTAATTAAAGTATGTGTCACTTATTGACACCACAAATCTGTCCACTTCCCTTGCCTCTTTTAAAAAATAATGTTATTATTGTGTAGGTTTAAAACGCATGTCTGTCTTTAATTATGTCTTCTAGTCCATTTGTCAGGTTTCAGGCCTGAGAAATTTCTATTCTTACTTTTACCACTAACTCTTGTGCTCTGTTCCTCAGATTGTCCTGCATCCTATACGGCACTGCTATCTCCTTCTAGTCTATACATGCTGATCAGGTTCGGGTCTTTGTAGCGCTCAGCATCTATTGCAAACAAAGCTTTGGAGATAAGAATTCAGAGATGCCTTAATCTATACTTATAAAGGTGGTAAGCACTTAAGGGGTAGTTTAATACTTTGTCCATTTAGTAGAATTAATAATAGGTTCTCACCTAGGTCATACGACCTAGCCAGCTTCAGAGTTTTGACCGGTTAATAAAACCAGATATTACATCCAACCAGAAACTGCATGGTTGCTCTATGACATTCCTGTTACTATTACACCAGTTGGCATATTTTGCTATGTCAGTGACATCTATAGCTTGCAGAATTCAGAGATAAAACTTTTGATTACTATATTTTTTTTTTAAATCTTGGTATCATGTATAGATAGATTCTCAACCCACCATTAAAGCTTTTTTTTCCCCAGCCAGGATGACAAAGATAAAAAAGAAAAAAAAGCCAACAAATGCTGGAGCGGATGTGAAGGTGAGGAAAGGAAACATTTTTCACTGTTGGTTAGCGTGAAAGCTGGTATCGCTGCTACAGAAATCAGAGTGGATGCTCCCACAGAAAACAACTAGAAATAGAGCTCTTTATCATATGATCTAGCTATACTACTCCTGACTATCTCCCCAAAGGACTCTATCTCCCACTACAGGGATATTTGCTCATCTACGGTCATTGTTGCTTTGTACACAATATTAAGGAAATGAAATAGCCTAAATGCCAATCAATTGGTGATTGAACAATGAAAGTGTGGTAGATATAAATAATCACATATTATTAAGATGTAAATGATAATGAAATTATGCAACTCACTGGTCAATGGTTGGAGTTAGAAATAACCATTCTGAATGAGGTAACCCAGACCGAGAAGAGACAAGTGTCATGTTTTGCCTCATGGGGTATGAGATTTGAATCTTCAGATATGTCTGTTTAGAGTACTCATAAAAGACAGGAAACTAGTAAAGGACTAAAAAGTATTTCAAGAGAAGGGCGGGTGGTATGAAGAGTGAAAGGAGAATAATGGAAAGAGAAGTTTTAAATGTGTCTGGAATGGGAAGGCAGAGATGAGAAAAATTAATTATAGGGAGGAATAACTGACACTAAAGACATTTCGAAAGGCTAAAAAGGAAGCCTACTGTTTGTAGAAGCTTCCACAAATGTACACACATAAAGTATAAAAGGGGTTTAAATGGAGTGACCCTGACATTGGCGGAACACACCTCTCCCAGACACTACAGTCTATCAAATGAAAAGACCACTGCTAATTAAGGGCCACGTCTTTTTGAGTTGTTGGTTAGTGCGATCTTAGAGAACTCCAGTCATGACTGTCTATTGCTATTGCTCTTGGGGCTACCCTTGAGCAATAAGGGAAGCATCACTATTATTAAATAGAAAACTTGTTCAGGTAACAAAGTCTGGGCGGTGTGGTATTGAAACTGTGAAATTAAATCATCCCCCATCTTCTTGCTTATCACCCACATATCATAGGAAAATAGTGCCATAAAAGCTTTGCTTTAATATCACGGGCTCTGAATATGGCTGCTGAAAGTCTTCCATCTTCCCTGATTGTAGGCTTTAGTTTGTAAATGTTAACAAAAAATTCCATGGAAGAAACCACTTGCCAGATACTGTAGCTTCCCTATCCTCAGTTTTCCAGCTGTGATAGTAAGCTGATTTTACATTAAATGCTGTGCTTCACAAAGGATCTCAGGGTGTCTGCTGTATGGCTATATTATCAGATTTTTGCATAATAATTTTTTCTTGTCTTTTCCAGTAAAATTAAAAGGGAGAATGGGATGAAAATGGTAATGGCATAGTCAGAATCTGTTCACATTTTTCTATAATCTGTTGCAGGTGTTTGGAGTGTTCTTCCACTCAAAACTTAGTATTTATCTTCTTGAATTTAAAGACAGCTGTTTAGAGATTCTTGGATTTCTTTTGAGACTCTACAATATTCCCCAATGATATATATTCTCTATACCTTTTGAAAACTTTCATATGTTCAATCCTGTTCGGTTTTTGATGATTCTTGTAAAATATCAGTAATATTTTATACTATCACTAAGATGTCTTAATATTAAATAATGGTTATTTTAAAAGTGACTTATTATGTGATTTAAAAGCATGTCAATAGTAATATGGAAATCTATTTGAAAATAGAAAAGTACTACATAAGAGATTTCAGAAGGAAACCATATAATACAGTAGACTGTTGAAAGAGGAAAAATCCTACTTGATTCGGGACAATGGTCTATATTCTGTCAATTATATTTTAAATGAACGATGATTGGCCAGTAGCAGGAAGTATAGGCAGGACAACCAGACAAGAAGTAGAGGCAGGTGAGAAGAACAGGAGAATTCTGGGAAGAAGTAAGTTCCCTCCACAGTCCTGGCCCAGCCACGGAAGAAGCAAGATGAGACTGCTGAGCCAAATTAGGTACCGAGCCACATGGCTAACACAGATAAGAATAAGAATAATGAGCTAATATAAGTTATAAGTGTTAATAAGAAGTCTGAGCTAATGGGTCAATCAGTTTATAACTAATGTAGACCTCTGTGTGATTTCTTTGGGACTTAATGATTGTGGGAACTGGGTAGGACAGAAACCCCGACAATGCCCATTTAAGTTATGATTTAAGTGAAAGGTAGCTATTTTTGATATTACTTAAGATTGCAGAATCTCTGAATTCTGTATTTTTAGAAGTTGAGTTACTTTAAAACATGCATTCCCATTCATATTTTTATGCTGGTTAGCATAGAAATTCTAAGAAAAGTAATTTCTTTATTCCCAAGTCAGCATTTGCATGCATTTTTTCCCTCAGCTGTGATCTTCGGTAGGCCAGGACACACACACGCATGCACAAGCACACACACACACACACACACACACACACACACACACACAGAGAGAGAGAGAGAGAGAGAGAGAGAGAGAGAGAGAGAGAAAGGTTTGGGAAATAGAAACAAATGAATAACTACAGTAACTAGAAGTCTTTACTTCAATACACTTTGCTTTCACAATAGAGCAAATAAATTTCACAGTTTCATGGGGTTAACTTGATATTATCCAACTTATTCATCTATAGGATTATTATTTTCCCATTTGTAGCAGAGAAATTTTCTGGAGAAGGTTCTTAGAGACTACACAAACAGGTTTTTTTTTTTTCTCTTCAAAGTTTATGCTGAAAACTTTAGCTTACATTGGTGATAGTATTCATTACTATGGGTTGACCAGCTTCTAGTGATACCTACCAAATGACATGAGAAGGTAGAAGACTTTAATTACAGAATCTCATGTTGTTCTCATTAAAACACACTGACGTGCCTGAGGGATGAGAGCAATGGCTCAGCACTTAAGAGATCCTGTGATGCCCTTCCAGGGGACTCAAATTTGTTCCCAATCACCCATGTTGGATAGCTTTCAGTCACTTATAACCCTGATTCCAGAAGGTCCAATCTTCTGGTCTCTGTAGACATCTGCACTTACACATGCACACACCCTCCCTAAATATACATATAATTAAAAATAAAGTAAATCTTAAACTTGCTCTTAGTATCAGTAGAGTAGCCATTTAAAAGAAATGATATCACACAAAGTGTTTTCTGTACATTGTTCTAAAGAAATGTGTGTATATGTGTGTGTGTGTGTGTGTGTGTGTGTGTGCTTGCATGAATTTATGTACATCACATGTCTGCATGAGCCCATAGAGCCAAGAGGATAGTACTGGATTCCATGGACCTAGAAGTACAGTTGGTTGTAAACCAAAGTATGGGTGCTACAAACCAACTAGAGTCCTCAACAAAAACAGCAAGTGCTCTTAATTGATGAGCTTTCTCTCCAGTCCCTTTATGTTGAACTACAGCATCCAGTAAATGTAGTTCATGAGTCATGTGTACACAGTGCAGCTAGAAAATTACAACTCTAAAACATTAACTAATCAGCTATACTCCTATCATCCTGTTACCCAAGAGATGCAGGCAGAGGATCAAAGGTTTCAGGTCATCCTTGGCTACCTAGTAATGTAGAAGCCAGTCTAGACTCATTCTCAAAAAGTAAAATAAATAAATAAATAACATTCTATAATATTTCTGTAGTGTACTGTTAAAGATATAATGACTTGAATAATGAGAAAATATTACAGAAATAGAAACCGAGGGATATGAAACAAAATAATTAATGAGTATGCTTCAACTATGCCAATGTCATGAAAGGAAAGGAGAGTGCTAAGCCATGGCAGTAGGATCCAAGGTGTAACACTTGAACAGAAAGAGCTAAATGGAAACAGACAGTGGACAAAATGACAGTGAAATTTAAACAAAGTCAGGAGTTTATTTCATGACATTGTATCAATATTAGTATCTTAACTTTAATAATTATACTGCCATTACATTTGATGTTAATAAGAAATCTAAGTGAGGAATACAAAGGAACCCCACTATCTTTTTCTTTTGTTGTTGCAACTTTTGAATAGATATAAAGTTTATTTACAAGTAAATGTTTTGCAGTAAGGTTAGAAATATTTTGGGACTCCTTAGTCTAAGAGGGAAGCTTTCACTGTTACTTTGGTCCCTATCTTTCTTTCCCCTTGTATTTATCAAATTAGATATTTTCTGTGTAGTAAGCAGAAAAAGCAATTTGCTAGCATTTAATTCTAGGTTACTTTAAACTAGTAGAAACCTTCTCAAGAAATATTCTGATTCAACAGATTATTAACTTGTGGATGCTAGGAAGAATTGAACCCCAGAGCTAGTAGCAAGTAGTGGATTGAATTTTATCACACAATTGATTGATCTGTAGAAATAATACCATTAAAATCAACATCAGAATTCTTATTAAAATTTATCTTAGTTATTTTAAGTAGGAGTCTTTCATTTGTCATACCCTACCAAGATAACAAGACAGATCTGGTGCTAAAATATCATTGTTAAAACAGTGATATTCAGTCTGTCGTGACCTAGACCTTAACCTCCAATAACTAGAGGGTAGAAATTGTGGGAAATTTTCAAGTTCTGTTAAATCTCTATGTAAATCTGTGGATTAGGATGAAAGAATGCAGGGAATGAAAGGTTTTCAGAAAGTAAAGTCAGCCAGAGACTTGGCCTGAGGCTTAGAAACTCCTACAGGAGGATGTGATGCCACCAGGAAATAAAATCCATCCTTAGTAAGAGTTGGTGGAATTAAAAACAACAGCCAGGAAGACTGGGGCCTCGGATTGGGTTCAAGAAGGTTTGCAAATAATCGAGGCAATAAATATTTTAAAAACCTATTAGGAAGCAGCATTCTTCTTTGCTTCCTTAAGGCTTCCCATCACTCCTGCAGCCTCAGGCAATTAGTTATCATTGTCTTTTAACGTTCACAATGAGCCAATGCCTTTTTACATTATCATTTTTAGTCATTATTTTAGATTATAGGAATGTTATGAAGGTGCCATTAGTGCAAAATCATTTTAAATTTTTAAATTAAAAGCATAAGTCTTTACTTAAACTCTAGGTAGAATGCCAATTTCCAGCTTTTTAGAAAAAAAAGCAAAGAAATGATATAAGCTCCACATCTGAGTTTTAAGAAATAAAGATTTATTATGACAAAAATTTGAAAATATTGTTCAGGGTACCAAACTAGAAGAATAACATTTTCTCATTTCTTCTTCTTTGTTATTTCAAATAACAAAATGAAATAATAAATGAGAAATAAAAGTATGGATTCTCCACTCAGAATTTGGCTTTGATCTGAAATGTCATAGGTATAATGGCTAAGTTGAAAAAGTCAGTGAACTCTTTAGGTGACTTCAAACCAAGATAATGCTTGTGTCTCAGAGGCGCCCCTGCGTTCTTTTCTCTCCCTGTAGCATTAGCAAATCAGTGAGAGAGAAACTGCTGCAGCTGAGGAATGATGTTTGAGAAAGTAAAACAAAGCCTTTCACAGGAAAGACATCTTTGCATAGGAACATGTTCAGGATCTGTGGGGGTGTCACGTTTTTCTCTCCAAGGCAGGAACTGAGCCTGTCAGGTAGGACAGTGATAAAATACAGGAATCTTGTGCCAAATAATATTTAAACTGGGTTAGCTTTCTAGAGTGTGTTCAGTGTGAAGGCTCAGGATAGTGAAGCTATAACTCCTGAAATAGAATAGATCACCTTTGTCTCCAGGATATCTATCTTCCTATATTTTAACACAAATGAAATCAGTTATTCGTCCTGGACAGAGACAGTTCTCCCAATAACTTCCTAAGAATAGGTTTCTTTGACTTAGTGTTAAAAAATTCTTCAAGGTCGCAGTGGTCTATGGCTGTTTTCATATTGCATTCATATTTATCTCTTCCTATATTATCACAGGAGGTTTGGCATAAAGCTAGGCTAGCTAAACAAAATTAGTGTGTGTGTGTGTGTGTGTGTGTGTGTGTGTGTGTGTGTGTGTATAGATGTGTAAACTGAACATCAACCTATACCTATTTGGGGGAGAAAGGGTTGCTGGTAACAAATTCTTATTCCAGAGAAACAAATCTTCAGTAAAAACTGGGATCTGTATGGCTATAGGATAGGGTCATTTCAGGTTCCCTATCCTCAGCTGCCCCAAGAGCTAACTAGGGACATCGCCCTGGGCACCTGGGAGCCCCTCTAGGTCCAAGTCTCTTGCAAACCATAAGATGGCTCCCTTAATTAAGATATGTGCTTCCCTGCTCCCCTATCCAACCTTCCTTTGTCCCAATCATCCCGTTTCCCCAAGTTCCCCCCATCCTCCCATTCTCACTTTTCTCTCCCCATCTCCCTTTACCCCCCTCCCACCCCACCCCCAAGATCCCAATTTTTTGCCTGGGAATCTTGTCTACTTCCCATAACCAGGAGGATAGCTATATGTTTTTCTTTGGGTTCACCTTCTTACTTACCTTCTTTGGGAGCACAAATTATAGACTCAGTGACTTTTATTATGGCTAGAAAAAAATTATGAGTGAGTACAAACCATGATTCTCTTTTTGGGTCTGGGTTACCTCACTCAGGATAGTGTTTTCTATTTCCATCCATTTGCATGCAAAATTCGAGAAGTCACTGTTTTTTATGGCAGAGTAGTACTCTAATGTGTATATATTCCACACTTTCTTCATCCATTCTTCCATTGAAGGACATCTAGGTTGTTTCCAGGTTCTGGCTATTACAAATAATGCTGCAATGAACATAGTTGAACAAATGTCCTTGTCATATGATCGGGCATCTCTTGGATATATTCCCAAGAGTGGCATTGCTGGGTCCAGGGGTAGGTTGATCCCGAAGTTCCTGAGAAACCGAAACACTGATTTCCAAAGTGGTTGCAGAAGTTTGCATTCCCACCAGCAATGGATGAGGGTACCCCTTCCTCCACAGCCTCTCCAGCAAAGGCTATCATTGGTGTTTTTGATTTTAGCCATTCTGACAGGTGTAAGATGATATCTCAAAGTTGTTTTGATTTGCATTTCCCTGATTGCTAAGGAGGTTGAGCATGACCTGAAGTGTCTTTTGGCCATTTGAACTTCTTCTGTTGAGAATTCTCTGTTCAGTTCAGTGCCCCATTTTTTAATTGGGTTAATTAGCATTTTAAAGTCTAGTTTCTTGAGTTCTTTATATATTTTGGAGATCAGACCTTTGTCTGTTGCGGTGTTGGTGAAGATCTTCTCCCAGTCAGTGGGTTGCCTTTTTGTCTTAGTGACAGTATCCTTTGCTTTACAGAAGCTTCTCAGTTTCAGTAGGTCACCATAGAACCTTCATCTGGCGATGGATGGAGATAGAGACAGAGACCCATACTGGAGCACAGGACTGAGCTCCCAATGTCCCAATGAGGAGCAGAAGGAGGGAGAACATGAGCAAAGAAGTCAGGACCACAAGGGGTGCACCCACCCACGGAGACAGTGGGGCTGATCTATTGGGAGCTCACCAAGGCCAGCTGGACTGTGACTGAAAAAGCAGGGGATAAACCAGACTCTCTGAATATGGAGGACAATGAGGGCTGCTGAGATGTCAAGGACAATGGTACTGGGTTTTGATCCTACTTCATGTTCTGGCTTTGTGGGAGCCTAGCCAGTTTGGATGTTCACATTCCTAGACCAGGATGGAGTGGGGAGGATGTTGGACTTTCCACAGGGCAGGGAACCCTGACTGCTCTTCAGACTGGAGAGGGAGGGGGAGAGGAATGGGGGGAGGGGAGAGGAGTGGGAGGAGGGGTAGGGAAATGGGAGGCTGGGAGGAGGCGGACATTTTTTTTTCAATAAAAAAAAAAGAAAAAAACTGGGATCTGCACCCTTTCTGGGTCAATAGTGAACTTTTTACGTCTCTAACTCTGACTCAAATTTCCATATGAAAATGGGATTCTAAGGACTGTGATCTACAGGGGAATCAGTCAAGTCACAAGAGAAATAGAACAAAATTTCTGGGTAAGTTTTTGTTCAAGTGGATCTATTATTGAATCATTTTGTATTCTTGTTCTCTAACACAACATGATTTTCTGTTGTTTCATCCACATTAATGATAAAAATCACACCTCATAACTTCTCAGTTTTCTAATCAGTACTCAGCAACCCAGATATTATAACCTGGAGCGACATCACTGACATAATCTTCAAGCTTGCAAAACTCATTCTCAGGTTCCTTTCCAGATCTACTGAGTCTTCATTTTAATGAGATCCCCTGGCAATCTTCCTTGCATTAAGTCTTAAGAGGTACTGTCTTCCCCTATTGGAATGGATAAAAGATGTCTGTTTTCACTAGACATTTGGTGATTTTGATTGTCTTTTGGTTCTTGCCAATTGAAAGCCGAATTATGATGTGTCAGCCTCAATAATATAGAGATTCTTCAAATAATAACACTGTTTATTTGAGACAGGCAGACTATCAGAAGAGAAAGAAGCACGCTACAGTAAAATATCTGCATTTCAAAGATGTAGCCTGGATAAGTTTTTAAAACAAAGGGAAGATAATTGTATCAGATATTTGGGTACAGATTTCATTGATCTAGGAGGGCCAACACAAGAGTTGGTGGCAAGTCACTGGTGTTCTAGAAAGAGCATATTACCTGTATTATTACTGTCTGAAAGTCCATTAAAGATAAAATAAGGTACAGAAATGTGTGCAAATGTTCAAGATATGTAAAGCAAGTTCTTGCATGTAGAATATGAGTGTTCTTTTTTGTTCATTTTTTGGAAGAATTTAGATCAATATCTCAGAGAGTTGTGCATGATCCCCCAGTTTTCTTTCTTTCCCATGTTGAAATGTATCTGAATTGGCAAGAATACTTTGATTTTAACATTTGTAGTGTTTATAGCCATGTATAATGTATACATATTTGCATATTTATTATTAAATATTACAATTTGGGAACATACCACAGATAATTATATAAAAAGAAACTTATCAATCAGATGTGTACATGTCTTATTTTAAATCATGAATTTTTGAGTCAAGAACCATGCCCTATGGTATGAGTTACATC
Source organism: Microtus oregoni (assembly GCF_018167655.1). Lineage (NCBI taxonomy): Eukaryota > Metazoa > Chordata > Mammalia > Rodentia > Cricetidae > Microtus > Microtus oregoni. The sequence goes on from NW_024543082.1 coordinate 16,197,270, forward strand.
AATGATACAAAATAATAACATTTAAACAAATTGCAGCAAATTATTCTGCTCAGTTAAACTGATGAGACATTCTCATATGTTTAAGATAAAGGAGTAGGTAGATCTTATGAAATAAACCTTTTAGATAAATGCTGCTCCTCAGGTGTTCCAGATTTCTTCTACTTGGGGGTTAGATGTACCAGTTGTCCAAAAAATTATAGTAAGTGCATAGAATAACAAAAACAATACAATGACTCATCATGAGTATCTCAGTTGTTTGGGAGGTGGATATACAGGATGATGATGAAAATGAGAAGAAAAACATGACAAAGAGATATGTGCAAAGAAGCTCAGAGAGAGAGAGAGATCTGTTAGGTGATTACAACTTCTGCGGGGAGGGGATAACATGTGACATGTAGGCCTGAAGGAAGAGTGTGACTTAGCAAGGCTTCAAGCAGAAGGAATCCGGTGTGTTTGAGAAGCAACAGTATCTAAGAGGCTTATTTCACAAAATCTGCCTGGAGAATTACCTGAAAATATGTGAGGATGTCTCACCAGCTTAGCAAGGTGATTCAGTTTCAGTCCTTTGACTATGTACAGAGCAACAGTTCCATGCATCGGCCCTACCTAGTATGCTGATGTCTCTCTGTAGAGCAGCACGTTTGCTTTTAGAGGAAAGGAATAGGTAATGATGTGTGGAGTCTAACCAGAACGCTGCAGCTTGAGTCTTCTTAGCAGAGAATTGTAGAGGAAGTGTTATAGAACAACAAAAACCATGCAAATTGTCCTGCTATGAAAAGAAATCAAAACTTTCTTAATACTTTTTCCTAAGTATAGCTGCATTTGTATCCCACAATCTCTTAGGCCCTAGCTATTGTTATATCTGTTTCTATATTTTGTATTCAGATTTTTTATTAATTATGATGCTCATTCTTATCATTAAGTCATATAGACAACCATATGGTATATCATTAATAATGATAATTTTATATATGGGATGATTGAATTTTTCTTTAATTATGACTTAGATAAATCACTGTAGAGTCATCAGAAACTAGAATCATTTAGTTAATTAAGAAAACAAAAACACATTGCCTGGTACTTGTTTTACATGGCACGTATGTGCCATCCTCACCACCTACTAAAATTTGGTTGATATACTTTTTTATTTTCTGAAGGAATAATAAATTGGTATATTATTTTATCTCAGAGAGAATAAAATTATTTCTCATAAACAGAGAAAACTCATTCATTGATGAGTTCCTCTCGTCCTTGGTTTTTATAAAAGATGTGTTCAAGCTTTTTCAGTCTGTTTTTTTTTTATTGATTTTATTGAGCTCTACATTTTTCTCTGCTCCCCTCTGTTTCTCTCCCCTCCCCTTCAACTCTCTCCCATGGTCCCCATGCTCCCAATTTATTCAGGAGATCTTGTCTTTTTCTACTTCCCATGTACATTAGATCCATGTTTGTCTTTCTTAGTGTTCTCATTGTTGTCTAAGTTCTCTGGGATTGTGATTTGTAGCTGGTTTTCTTTACTTTATATCTAAAAGCCACTTATGAGTGAGTACATATGATAACTGTCTTTCTAGATCTGGGTTACCTCACTCAATATGATGTTTTCTAGATCCATCCATTTTCCTGCAAATTTCAAGATGTCATTATTTTTTCTGCTGTGTAGTACTCCATTGTGTAAATTTACCACATTTTCTTTATTCATTCTTTGGTCGAGTGGCATTTAGGTTGTTTCTATGTGCTGGCTATGACAAACAATGCTGCTATGAACATAGTTGAGCATATGTCTTTGTGTTACGACTGAGCATCCTTTGGGTATATACCCAAAAGTGGTATTTCTGGGTCTTGAAGTGGGTTGTTTCCTGATTTTCTGAGAAATTGCCCTACTGGTATCCAAAGGGCTGTACCAGCTTGCACTCCCACCAGCAATGCAGGAGTGTTCCCTTTGTCCTACACCCTACATAAGTTCTCATCAGTGTTTTTTATTTTGGCCATTCTTTACAGGTGTAAGATAGAATCTCAGTTGTTTTGATTTGCATTTTTCTGATACCTAAGCATGTTGAGCATTTCCTTAAATGGCTTTTAGCCATTTTAGATTCTTCTGCTGAGAGCTCTCTATTTAGGTCTGTACCCCAATTTTTACTCGATTATTTGTTCTTTTGATGACCAATTTCTTGAGTTCTTTGTATATTTTGATGGTCAGTCCTCTGATGTGGGATTGGTGAAGATCTGTTCCCATTCTATAGGCTGCTGTTTTGTTTTGTTGACCATGTCCTTTGATTTACAGAAACTTTTCAATTTCAGGAGGTCCCATTTATTAATTGTTTCTCTCAGTGTCTGTGCTGCTGGGGTTATATTTAGTAAGTGGTTGTCTGAGACAATGCATTCAAGTGTACGTTCTACTTTCTCTTCTATGAGGTTGAGTGTAGTTGGCTTTATGTTGAGGTCTTTGATTGATTTGGGCTTGAGTTTTGTGCACGGTGATAAATTGAAAAGACAAAAACCCAGAATAGCCAAAACAATCCTGTACAATAAATAAACTTCTGGAGGCATCACAATCCCTGACTTCAAATTCTGTTACTGAAAACAGCCTGGTATTGGCATAAAAACAGACAAGAGGATCAATGTCACTGAATCTAAGACCCAGATATTAATCCACACACTTTAGAACACCTGATTTTTGACAAAGAAGCAAAAAATATAAAATGCAAAAAAGCATATTTAACAAATGGTGCTGGCATAGCTGGATATCAACATGTAGAAGAATGAAAATAGATTCATATCTATGAGCCTGTTTCTGTTTATACTAGAAATTCATTCACAGCTAAAGGCTGCAATTCCTAGTTCACTGCCGCAAACTTTACTTAATATGTGAGTTACTTGTCCCATTGTTACATAAAAGTACCTTAAGGAACAAATGTTTTATTTTGATTCACAGTTTGAATGTTCAGACCATCAACTCAGCAAAGGTATGAGGCAGAAATTGAATATGTTTAATAGGCTCTGGAGAAGAAGTTGCATTCTTTAGTTTGTGGGGGTGGAATAATCTGTAGATGTTTGTTAGGTCCATTTTATTGATGATGTATTAACCTTCAGTATTTCTCTGTTTTGTTTTTGCCTCAATGACTTCTTTTTTTTTGTTTAGGATATGAAAACAGAAGCTAAAAACAAATCCCACACTAGCTCAGAACTGAGTATAATAAGGGGTTATTTATTTATGGGTATATTAACAGATCACAGTCCTCTGCATGAACGGGGAGCAAGAACCAAATCCAGCCACTGGAAGAGAGAGAGTTTGCATGCTTTACATCAGCATTTATAGTATAAGAGGCCACGCCCAAGTGGGCTGGTATCTTAAAGGCTACGAGCTGAAGGATTTCTTGCAGCAAGGGTAATGTACTGAACTCACTCATTATCCTTTCATTGGGTTAAACTTGGTTTTACACCTAGATTTTTTGAAAGTAAAATTGGCTGTGTCTATGTTTGGTGAATATATATTGAGAATACCATTTACATCCTTTACCCTAAGGTGGTGGCTATTACTTATGGTAAAGAGAGTTTTATGGGGGCAAAAATAGGATTACATGCCTTTCCCCAAGGCTTAGGAATCATTTTGGAAAAGAGGGCAGAATGACTGCAAGAATAAGAGGGGTGTCCATGGGCACTGCAAAACTATATGCTTGGCATGGCAGTGTTATTGTGCATATGAATCCACATGGCTGTGACTGCTTATGCAACACCCTTGTTAGATCAGTTCAGCAAAGTTCTAGTATGAATATGGAAGGGCCTCATGAAGTCCCTCCCCTAGCTGAGGAGCTATTGGAAACTGACGGCTGCTGGGAAAAGCATGGTCACTCTCTTTCAAGGATACAGTCTCTTAGAGACTCTAAATGGCCCTATAACCATGAGTATACAGATACCACCAAGTAGATTTAGTATTCTTTATTGTTTGTGTGTTTGCTTGTTTCACACTGGTGTGGAGGGGATAGTGGTATAAATAATAATGGATGGATTGGAGGGGAAGGATATAAGGTGTATTTGATCAGTACATTTTTTTATTATTTAAGAATTTGTGATTCTTAAATGAAAAAAGCAGTTTAAAATGGATGAGGATATAAAATCTATATGAAAAACATGTGGAGAATAATGACAAGAGAATGAGATTACCTACTTAGAATATTCTATACTTTATATAAATAAATTTTGGAAAATGAAGAAATAGAGAATTAAATAATTATATGGGAGAAAAAACATCAAAATAATACAAATTATAATGAATAAAAGAAGGCAGTTGTGAAAGTTTATAAAAGAATATGCCTAAAATGCACTAGCTTATCGGTGCATGCAGGAAAAATAGAAATACTTAATAATACACTGCGGCCGGGCGGTGGTGGCACACACCTTTAATCCCAGCACTCGGGAGGCAGAGGCAGGCGGATCTCTGTGAGTCCGAGGCCAGCCTGGTCTACAAGAGCTAGTTCCAGGACAGGAACCAAAAAGCTACGGAGAAACCCTGTCTCAAAAATCCAAAAAAAAAAAAAACCCAAAAACAATAATACACTGCCAAAGATAATTTTCTTTTTATTTTTTTTTAGTTGTTGAAAAAAATTTCTGCCTCCTCCCCGTTTCCCATTTCCCTCCCCCTCCTCCCACACATCGCACCTCTCCGCACTCCATTCCCCTTCCCTCTCGAGACTGAAGAGGAGTCCACTTTGGAAATCAGTGTGGTGATTTCTCAGGAAATTCGTGATCAACCTACCCCAAGATCCAGTAATACCACTTTTGGGAATATAACCAAGAGATGCCCTATCATATGACAAAAGCATTTGTTCAACTATGTTCATAGCAGCATTATTTGTAATAGCCAGAACCTGGCACAACCTAGATGCCCTTCAAAGGAAGAATGGATGAAGAAAGTGTGGAATATATACATATTAGAGTACTACTCAGCAGTAAAAAACAATGACACTGTGAATTTTGCATGCAAATGGATGGAAATAGAAAACACTATCCTGAGTGAGGTAACCCAGACCCAAAAAGATGAACATGGGATGTACTCACTCATAATTGATTTCTAGCCATAAATAAAGGACATTGAGCATATAATTTGTGATCCTAAAGAAGCTAAATAAGAAGGGGAACCCAAAGAAAAACATATAGTCATCCGCCTGGATATGGGAAGTAGACAAGATTGCTGGGCAAAAACTGGGAACTTGGGGGTGAGGTGGCATGGGGCTAAAGGGAATTAGGGTGAGAAACGTGAGAAGGGGAGGATGAGGGGAGCTTGGGGGAATGGGATGGTTGGGATAAAGGAAGGGTGGATACGGGAGCTGAGAAATATATATCCTAATTAAGGGAGCCATCTTAGGGTTGGTAAAAGACTTGACTCTAGAGGGGCTCGCAGGTGTCCAGGGAGATGTCCCCAGATAGTACCTTGGGCAACTGAGAAGAGGGAACCTGAAATGACAAAAGAGAATTTTATAGCTTTCAAATTTTATTTTCAATTATAAATAATAACCAGATGTATTTGTAGGGAGCATTGTGACGTTTGTTGTCAAAATACTTTTTGAAGTGATCACATTGCAGAAATGAACACACCCAGCACCTCACACACTTATTATTTGTGGGTCTGAATGCCCTCCTTTGACACTGGGCATGTTCCCTAGTCTCACCGTCTCTTCAAGACTAGGTTTCACTAGTATTTTACTAAGTCCCTCTCTGACAAAATGCTATGATTATGGAGCCTGCTTTATCCACAGTGGTTGGGGTTTTGATCCATGATATGCTCCGTATATTAAGGCAGTGGTGGTGTGTCCACCAAGATATTGTGTGCCTGAATCTCACAATGTAGAAAACTATAGTCTTAGAAGCACACAGAAAGCTGTGCCTCAGTAAAGCTGTGCTGGAGTTAAGTGGCAATGCAAATTGAAATAGAAATCAATCTTATTAGGGCATCTCATATTCTCAAACAGAGAAGATGCTGAACACTGGCCTTCCAGACAATACTGCCTGAAGAAGAGATCTGGGTGGCATAAATACTTGATTTGCGACCAATGCTCAGGCTCATGTAGATGACATATCACAGTCACAGAGGCCTGTACAGTCTAGGGGTGAAATGTTGTGCCCCAGCCCCACTCTAAATCTACCAAATGTGTTGAGCAAAACTTAAGATAGTCCCATCTGCTCCACATAATGCCAAGAAAGTGCCCAAACCCTGGTTTGGATATGTGACATTTGATTTCCAACTGGTGGTCTCAATGCCATATGCTTGGTACCGAGCTCAATGAATAATACAAATGTTTCTCCATGACTCCCAAAGGCTTAAACTTTTGCTCTTCCTCTGCTCTGTAATATAGAAGAAGGGCTATTAGAGGCCTGCAGAATACTGGCTATGAGTTTCTTGGCACAATCTGCTGGCATTGGCCTGATGAGAGGCATTGTGGGGTTCTGTTTGGCACTAGTTTTCACTGTGACATGCTGGATTTTACGTCTTCAACCTGGACTTAGTTCTCTGTCACTCTCACAATCAGGAGCATCTCTTTCCGTTTTGCTTCTTAGAGTAAATGGGAGTGTGTAGTACTCTGTCCTGTCTTTCTTAAGTCACCCTTTCTTCTGTATAATAAAAGGAGTCACTGTTGTCTCTCACTTTGTTCCTATAGGACTTGTGAACAGTGTTCGATGCATGAATATCTGTCTGAATTGCTCTGTCTCTGGAGAGACGATCCTCCATTCACAGAAGACTTACATGGTCACTCTTTATGATTCCTCTAACTGCATTTTAATTGTCTGTTCTCTTCCTTACTTACAGAGGCAGAAGTCCACATCTAGGACTTCTTTCAAGTAGTCTTGATTGACTCTCACATACTGTGTCCCTTCTGTCCCCAAGAGAGGAGCTGTGACATGCTGCTCCTCTAGAGGGAGCAATAAAGCTTGTTGTGGAGACCAACTCATTTCTAAAGGAATTAACATCTCTAGACTCATGTCTTGAGGGAGACATGGAGAGTGGCAATCTGCTACCCAGGCTGCTATTGTTAAGGCTAAAATTCATAATTCATAAGTTTTCCAAAGAAGGGGCCACATGAAGAGTATCTTTAGGCTTTTCTAAGCAGGAAGAAGTGATGCATTTTTCAAGCCACTTGTCTGTACTGCTTATAGGGGAAGAGGGTTCCAGGTCTAGAGAGCACTCCTGGTCTAGAGAAATTCACATGTGTGCGATGTTGAACCTCATTGCAGTGGGAATTAAAAATGACCCAACAAGGAATCTTAGAATTAGAAAACTGCATGCTAATTCTCAATTTTTCTCTATACAGAAAGAAGCTGAAGGCTGGAGATTCTTGTCATGATGTGGAGCACTGTCTCTAGCCACAAGTCATAAGTCAGTGTGCTTTAGATTTTCTGCCTTATAAAGAGGTCTCTCATCATCATGCTCTGGTTTTCTGTCTGGGAACTGGTCCCAGAGTAGATATTTGTTTGGTGTGTTACTAGGTAGGATGGATTTAGAAGCATCCTCTTCTAACATGTCCCCAGTCTCATTCCCAGGATTTACTCTGATGAATTGAAAGCAACATTTTTTCTTTTGTTTAAGTTTTTCTAAGAATTAAGAATCAAAGAGTATAAAATATCTACTAAAGCTGAACATTGCATCAGAGAATTGAGCATGAAGGAAATGTAATGGAGTGCTGCCTAAATTGAAAAAGAATTGCTCTTTTAAGAGCAATAAATGTCCCTTAAAAGAATAAATGGACATCCGTAGTGATTGAAGTCAACCTGTGAAATGATGGTTTGTGTGTTTCAAGAAAGATAGAGTGAGAGATTTAATCCATGTTTTACAATTCCTCAAGAAACACACACACACACCGACACACAGACACACATACATACACATGCACATACTCCTGCTGAATTCTAGAATCATGTGTTGCTATGATACACTGAAATAATGGTTAATTGTTTTACAAAAATATTTATTATACAGAAAATATATATTGGAATCTAGAAGAACTGAAGTCATTCAATTTGCATATTTATTTCTTTCAGACCTGACTGCTTTTGGATGGTGCCTTAATCAAGAGGGTCTCAGAGTAGATGTTAAAGCACATTAAGAAAGATCTTCAATGATTTACAGGTATTTAATGGAAAATTAAATGTGCTTTTCTTCTTTTGACTTAATCACTCAGTATAAAATTTCCTTAAATTGTCACTTGAATGTCAACTTTTTAATATATTACATTTTTGAACTTAAAAAAATGCCATTAGTATAAAGTTAAAGCTAAGTAATGGGCCAGTATAAATTAAAGTATTCCTTTTTCAGTAATACTTATGAACTGAACGCATAATTATATTTTATATTCAGAAATTCACATCTACATGTAATACTTAAAGTAAAAGAAACCCTGTTGATACTGAATAGTGATGAAATAAGATTTCTTCCAATTTTCCTATCACCAGACCAGTGATTTAAGAATGTTAATGGAGGAAAATAGTAGAATATAAGGAAAATGAAGCTAGCTAAGTGAATACTGGCTGCCATAAGACATGAGAATGAAGGGGCATAGGAGTTTGGGGAAAATCAGGGAGTGAAAGTCAGGGCTAATCCAAACAAAGTGGTTAGGAAAAACCACATGAAAGGCCACTAACTCATAACCAAACTTAACAAAAAAGAAGTGTAAAGACAGAAGAACACATCTGTAAAATTAAAGGAGGGAGGGATCCTGAGGGTTAAAGGGTTAAGCGGAGAAGGGAGAATGAGGAGAAGAGGAGCTCATGGGTGGGTTAACTAAAACTGATGGCCTACGAAAAGCCCTTAAGGAAACCTTAAGTCAGTAAGCTAATTTCAAAATACAACTTTAAAAAGTTTGAAGGGAATTGCCATCTATAAGTGGTCACTGTTGATCTCAAAACACATGTGTTAGTAAACAAAAATTACATAACAAGGTGTGGGATAGTTTACTATGAGTCACTGGTTCAGGAGCTCCCTGAAGCTTCCAGAGCAGCACAGGCTATTATCATTGCTCTTGTTCCCACTAGCACTTGATGGTAAGATTCAAGTGTTGAAAATACCATACATTCTGATTATAGATCCACCTGTAATCCTCTACATTTCATAGTGACAGCACGTACATTGCCAATTTCTGGGTGAGGAAAGATCTCGCATGCAAAATTGACCTGTCAGATCAGATGTTCATACTGGCACAATACTGTGTGACTATTAAGGACTAATTAAGAGTATTTTTATTGAGTTTGAGGCCAGTCCCAGAGGAGGGAACATCATCCTTTGTACTGGAATCCTGGTTAAAAGTGTATGTTTCTGGAACTCATAGGCTCTAAGGTATAAAAAGTATTTTCATTCTGCTAAATAATCACACTATCAAATTAACTTTTAAATGTTTATGCTTATATCCATAAACCTGGTCCTCTCTCGACCATTGTCATACAAACTACATTTTGCAATCGACAGCAGTCACCTTGTAAAATGCTGAGATTAGCAGATTTAGTTCTCAGCCATACATGGGATGTCTTTACTACCCAACTACCAACACTGAGGCTTAGGAAGCACTGTGAAGAAGAAGGCAGAAAACACATGTGAGCTAGAGGATGGAGAGGGCTGTTGCTGAAGGTTGTCTTTTAGGCACAACATGGCCAACACATTCATGCATTCATTGTAGCTGTGGTAGCCAGTGAAAATTCTGGCATAGCTATGGTAACTCGTCTCCAGGCCGGCCTCATCTCTTACAGAGATGCTCTTGGTAGTGTATAGTTTCTTGGAAGGGAGAATCACTCTGTTTTGAAGGTGTAGACATTGGTAAGTTTCCCACATTCCAGTGGACAGCTATCCATGTGAGTATTGATGTCATAAATTATACTTAGAAAATTATTTAAAAAGTAGGCATTAAGTTGGGGTGAGAAATGTGTTGGGCGAGCATAGGAGAAGTTGGAGGTAGGAAATGAACATAGAAATGATTGTATTTCATTGAAAACATATATGAAATTCTTCAGAATAAAGAGTATGTAAATACATAGCTTTAATTGAGAGAAATTAACAAATAAAATTGACTTCTTTATGCTGTCAATAATGATGATACTCATCAATTCTCCTTCTTTATTTAAAACTGCTAGCTGAATATAGAGTTTAATGATATTCTGTGTTGGGAATCGTGATCCTGAGGCATTAACCTTCCTACAAACAGGCTTGTGAAAATTAAGAAAACCTATGTGTAAGAGATCACATCTGTCTCACTTTAGGGTAGTGACTGTTTTGAATTCCAGGAAATATATTTATTTTTCCTAAACTGAGGACAAAAGGTCCACAGGCTTTGAACTACTCATGAACATAAATGCTTTATAGAAATGAGGATTTTTTTCACATTATTTTTATTCCTTGTTTCAGAAGAATCAGTGTCTGCACCTGATCTAAAGTGAATTTCATTCTTTGTCATCTCATTTCCTGAGCAATGCTAAAAGTGGACCATGTCCACTGGTGACTGCAGTTACCTCTGGAGTCAGATGTTAGCTCTTCTCTGTTAATAGTGTGATAAATAAAGCAGTATATGATTTATTTAAGATTATTCTAGTACTTCTGACTATTTTACCAACACTAGGGAAGAACAAGAGAAAGACTTTTCTTTTGAAGAGGAGCCTCTTGTTGAGCAGCAGTGCATCAACGATTTATTTTTCTGCTCTTTGATGCATGCTTTAAGCAGGTATTGCTGGGCACCCCGGTGTCAACCTCCCCTTGGAAGTTGCCGCTATTGAGAAGAATTCACAGTCGGAACTGGAAGATGATTTCCTATTGCTTAAGGCTAAATTCCAGGATCGCAGCAACTTCTCTCCAGCCACATTTCCCAGTGAGAATATTTGATAGGAAAAGAGCTAATGCATTCGAGTAGTTTAGAGATACTGCTAAAGGGGTCAGAACTGATCAGAGTGGGGTGATCTAAACTTCAATGTAGAGCAAAAAATTCAGTGATAAACGATGGTAGAGGATAAAAGGAAATCCCACAACATAGTGTTATTCTTTCAGGTGAAAGCCTACTCTTTCATGAATGTTGTTGCCCAAGAAATTCAAGTCCTTGAAAGAACTTTGAATTGTTGAAACCCCCTACTCATGTTATCTGAGGTTTCTGTCCCACCTGGTCCCCCAGGCATTTAGTCCCAAAAGAAATCACACAGAGATCTACATTAACTGTAACTGATTGACCCATTATCTCAGGCTTCTTTTCAACTCTTATAATTTACATTAGCCCATTATTCTTATCTGTGCTAGCCACACAGCTCAGTATCTTTTTCAGTGGCATAGTCACATCTTGCTTCTTCTGTGTCTGGACAGGATTGCAGAGGAAGCTTCCTTCTTCCCAGAATTCTTCTGTTCTCATTGACGCATCTCTACTTCCTGACTGGTTGTTCCGCCTATACTTCCTGCCTACTTATTGGCCAATCAGCATTTATTTAAAACATAATTGACAAAATATAGACAATTGTCCCACCCCATACTTGGGTTGTTTAAGAATTCTTTTTTTCTTCAGGATTGTCCCTCCAACTGTTTTCCTTACTCTTTTCTCTCTTCCACATTATTAACATTTTCTTTCATGGATTAATCCATTGACCTTTAAACTTTCCAATATTTCCGTATCTTAGAAAGAATTATATTGGCCACGACTTCACTGTTCATCCTTACAGTAAAAGCAAAATTAATCAATAGTCATGGCTACTAAATTCTTTTTTTTTAAATCTTCAAACTGAGTTCCACAGTTACTATTTACTTACACTCCTCGCCAACACAGAGGAGCAGATTTTAAAAAATATTTATTTATTATGTATACAATATTCTGTCTTTGTATATGCCTGAAGGCCAGAAGAGGGCACCAGACATCACTACAGATGGTTGTGAGCCACCCTGTGGTTGCTGGGAATTGAACTCATGACCTTTGGAAGAGCAGTCAATGTTCTTAACCTCTGAGTCATCTCTCCAGCCCAGATTTTTACCAGATTCTTTGAAGTCATGGTAAGATGGCACACCCACTACTCTAATCGATGTTTTTGTAATTTTATTGTAACATAATGTTATAGTTTTTATTTGAATTGATTCCTAATTCATGGTGCTTTGGGAAGTAACAGGTCCATCAAGAGATGGAGCATACTAGGAAAAATTAGGTCATGGGAGCATGTCCTGGAAGGGAATATTGTACCTTTTTTACCCTTAGGCTGCTTTGAAGTGAACAGATTTCTATGTCACTTTCTCACATCACAGTGTACTCCTTAGCCAAAGGCCCAAACCTCATACATGAACTTAAATCTCTGAGAGTATGAACCAAAATATATCTTCCCATTGATATTGTATCATTAAATACTGATTCTTTTGCCACTTTATTTTATGGTTTAGAAACAGTGTTTTCCTGTGTAAGAGTCCTGCCTGTCCTGTAATTCACTTTGTACACCAGACTGGACTCAAATTTACTGACATCCACCTACTGTGCTGAGATTAAAGGTGTATAACACCATGGTCCGGCAACCATTTTAATGTTTTTGCAGTCAGATACGATACACTGTATAAGTGAAAAGTGTTGTAAATTGGAATTTTATGTGAGGACAGTGTTGGAAGATATTTCTGACTCCTGAGATTAGCACTGATAATTCAATGAACTTGTGCCTCTGTTCTGTGAACAAGTGATTTTCAGTTCCTCACCTTCAGTAGATGGAACAGAATGGCTAGAGGGTTCAATTGGGAAAATTTCCTTACTCCATTTTTTGAGTATTTCTTGACTTCTCTATACTAGGCATCTCATAAAAGGGTAGAGTCACCTGAAGGTCAATATTTACTGCCTCCCATGTTAGCTATAGTCTAATATTCTTAGCAATTAGGCATCTATCAAACAGTTTTGCTTGTCAAAGGACCTCAAAGGACAGAAATCTATGAGGGTATTCCAAAATGCTATATTTTCCTCTCACCTTGAAGACAGCATGAATGAGTTTTCTTTCATTCATATCCAGAGCAGATAGATCACTAGGGGGTAAAACCCACCAAAGTATGGGGTACTCTCTGATAAACTGGGTCCCTCCTGAGATTTAGCCTTCTATACTTGTGTACAGTGAGCCTCCAGCAATTTTTCAATTACAATTTAGCTTTTCCAATTCTGGAATTAGTTCCCACAGAGATTTCTGCCTGCGGGCTACTATTTTATGCATTTACTTATCAGATTTAGGGGAAGTGATTTGCCTTGCGACCTCATTACTATTACAGATCTAGAGATTTTAGTACCTTAGATTTTTAGCGTTTGTCATTAGGATTAAATGAGTACTTTAAATTTCTCTCATGTTAGATTAGAATTTCTAAGTCTGTGAGTTCAAAAAAATAACTGATGAAAAATTTTTATACTGTTTTAGGGACTTTAAAACATTTTGGATAATTCAGAAGACTAAGTATTTTTATAGATTTGAAAAAAATATTTACTATGCCAACTATCTATGCTCAGGAAATTGAATAGTTATGCATGATGATTTAGAATGGATACTGTGGTTTAGAATGACTTTTGAATATTTTTTTTTTTTTGGTTTTTCGAGACAGGGTTTCTCTGTGGCTGTGGAGCCTGTCCTGGAACTAGCTCTGTAGACCAGGCTGGTCTCGAACTCACAGAGATCCGCCTGCCTCTAGAAGGACTTAATCTCTCCTCAATTCAAGAAGTCAGCAACTCTTTGAACAAATCCAGTCTTTCTACAAACAAAATCTGCATGTATACCAGAGAAATGACACAGCATAGGTACTTGGTACCAAGTATGACAACCTGAGTCAATATCTGGAACCCATACAGTTGCAGCAGAGAAAGGACTGCTATAAGATTCCCTTTGGTCTGAACACGAGCACATATGCACATATGTACAAACACCACACTAAATAAATAAATAAGTAAATATTAAGCTTTACTCATTGAAATTGAGTGACTGAATAATAAACCCCGTCCATTTAAATTATTTATAGTATTTACCTATTCAAACCAATTTATGAAATAAAGTTTATAATATGCTTACTGTAAAGATTAAGTTATAAATGTCAATATTTTTGCTATAGCCCATCCTTTAGGTGCTTCTCTCTGAATTACTGCACGCCAAACATAGGGAGGAGATAGTGGAGGGATGTCATATTAGACAGAGTGGTGTATATCTGCAGTCACAGCACTGGGGAGATGAAGGGAGCAGGAGGATCAACAGCTCAGGACTATCATCATATAGAACAAGTTCAAGAACAACCTGGGCTACACAAGACCCTGTCACAGAAAATCAAAACTGAAAAATGGAAGGAGAAAGTACCTCTAGAAAGATATAGAGGACACAAAGATCAAAGGCCTGGAATGGACCGGTGGCTCTCAACATGGGGAACAGGATACCATTCCAGAGTGCTAGTAATTTCTTGAGTGTTTACTAAGTCAGTAAGCATAACATTAGAGTTGCCGAGAGGAAAGTGTGATTTCAGCATCTGAAATGTGTTCCTATGGGTTTTGTGAATATTTCCTATTGATGTAGTATTTCAGTCACTTTTAATCTGTCAAACTGGAGTTGATGCTTATAGATATACAAATCTGATTTTTAATGTAGGTTCCACTTTAGTATGACATACAGTAAAACTTTGAAATAGCTAGTTAGAAATGACCAGATGTTGTAGAATATTAATTTAAGATGTCTTATATTCAATTATACTGTAGAATATTTGGTTAAAGATGCAAAGATGTGTTACATTCTTTTATGTTTAACTCTGTAAAGTTATGCTACTGTGCATAAGTTTTATTTTTCTAAAACACCTGATTGGTTGAATAAAGAGCTGAACATCCAATAGCTAGGCAGGAAAGGGATAGGCAGGGCTGCCATGCAGAGAGAATAAATAGGAGAAAAAGAGAAGAGGAGGAGCAAGAAAAGAAGGAGAGGGGGACATTAAGGGCCAGCCACCCAGTCACACAGCAAGCTATGGAGTAAGATGTAAAGAAAGGTATGTAGAATAGAGAAAGACAAAAGTTCAGAGGCAAAATGTAGATGGGATAATTTAAATTCGTAAAATCTGGCAAGAAATAAACCAAATTAAGGCTGGACATTCAGGAGAAAGAGTAAGTCTCCATGTGATTATTTGGGAGTGAGGTGGCAGGCACCCCAAAGAGTAAAGTGTAAAAAAAATTTACCAGAACACTTGTATTTATCATTACATTAACATTTATGTGGTTAAAATAATATCATTTTATTTGGAGCTTATTTTAGAATATGATCTTATTCTCCAGATGAACTCACTGCACAGTGGAATTGTAGCTTTCTCTACACAACACAGAGACTGAAAATTGTATTGTAAGAAATGTAATCAATCCAGATCATATTTGTGACCACATTTCTGATCATATTGCATTTCAACATTCATTGAATCTGTTAAACCACTTAGAAATAATCTGCTCAGGTTTGGAGACAGTTTGTCCCCTGAGAAGCCCACTTACTGGAAGGTTTATGATGTGACTTTCAAAGATGAGGCTCTAGGAGGAAATAATAAGAACATCGAGTCTTCACCATCATTAATGAATTAGTTGTTGCTCTCTTATGAGAGTGGGTCAAATCATGTGACTCTTAATTAGTTCCTGTGAGAATAGGCTGTTATAAAATGAAATTGCTCTGAATAGTTGATTTCTTTTGTGGCCACTCAGTTCCATTTCTACGTCTCTCCCATGCTTTCATGACATCCTCATTGTACATTTAGAGCCGCCCCCCCCCCAAACAGACACACATACATTGAATTTCTCATATGGCAGGCTAAGTAAGTGTCTTTACTTTATAGGCAATCAGTTTTGGTTGTTTTGCTACAGTAATACCAAAAACACTTAGTGAGGAAGATGGCAAGGAGGAATGAGATATTGTGATAGCAAGACCTGGAGACCTGGAAACAAGGAAGTGGCTTTGGAATTAAGCAATGGGAAGAGGTTAGAAAGGTTTTTAGGAGAAGTCTAGTAAAGGCTTACATTACCATACCAAGGATGACATTATTACATGAGGAATGTCTAGAATCTTTTCTAGAGGACTAGGAAAAAAACTAAAAATTCTAGAGATGAGCTAAGTGGAGGTGAACAGAACACCAATGGGAATGTGCACAGCTGTGGTCCTGCTGTCAAGATCTCAGATGGAGATAAGGATTGTTCTGCTGGGACAGGAGGAAAGAATGGCCATGTGCTATCAGCACAAAGAACTTAGCTGCATTGTCTTTCTGCTATGGGAAGCCAAATTGTTGAAGAAAGTTTTGAACAGCAATGTATCAGGTGATCGCTTGGTTACTTTTAATTCTGCGTTTGAATGAGTAAAGAAAGAAATGGCTTGGGAAAAACACAATTTAAGGGGAATCAAAAATGATAGGGAAGTCACTACGATTGTAATGTTCATAGCTTGGTGAAGAAAAGAGCAAACAAAACAGTAATGTAAAGATGAGGTCTAAAAATGAGATAAACTTGAGCCCACTGTTGTATATCAGGGTACTGTGACAGACAATTCAAAGCTGGACCAGAATTATGAGAGACTCCTTTAACACTGAATGAGACTTGTCCAGAATTCTGGACTCACTGCCTGGGTTGCTTCAGGAGTCTGATCATTACTTTTTAGGGAATTGCTCAGCAAGTCATCCTAGCTGTCGTGTTGGTGGAGGAGGGCCTGCTTGTTTGTCCCGGCTGCCCAGATAGCTTAGCCCTGAAATAACCACAAAGAAATTGTATTAATTAAATCACTGCTTGGCCCATTAGCTCTAGCCTCTTATTGGTTAACTCTCACATCTTGATTTAACCCATTACTATTAGTATGTATATCACCACATGGTAGTGGCTTACCGGCAAAGATTCAGCAAGTCTGACTCTAGCAGCAGCTCCATGACTCTGCCTTCTTCTTCCAAGCATTCCGTTTAATTTCCCCCACCTACTTAAGTTCTGTCCTATCAACCGGCCCAAAGCAGTTTCTTTATTAACCGATGAAAGCAACACAAAGACAGAAGGACCTCCTACACCTCCATGGTTTACAGCCAGATGTAGCCTGTGCTGCTGCTCCTAGTGAAGCAAGATGCACACCCTGCTTTTTTCCATGTGGTACTAATTCTGTGGACAACCAGAGTGAAAGAACCCAACCATGGAATCCTAATTTATTACACTGAGACTTCAGGGATGTCTAGAAACTAGGCATGTGTGTAGAATTCTCACAGGGAATCTCTTCTAAGAGTTATGGAAGTCTAGTCTGTAGTATAGAACACTAGGTGGGGAAATCCACAGGGTCCCAGCATGAACACATGACATCAGTCATGTGAGCTGAATCCTGCAAGGTACAAAGTCCCCTTATGTGGAAGAAAAGATGCCATACCTGCAATTCTAAGGCCTGATGTGTGAGTTTCCAGGCTTTGACTTACTTGGGTTTTAAAATGTCTTTGTATCTTTCTAGGATATTTTCGCTTTGGAGCCAGAATGGTTATCTTATACCTTTTAGATGATCATATCTCAGGACTAGAAAACTTGGTTTGCTTGTTTTCTTTTTTTCCCCTTTTTACAAGTGCTAAGATTGATATAAGCAGTTTGCCTTGAAACTCGGATTGGTCTTGAACTTCTCAGGGATGTTGTAAAGGCTTAAAGCTTTGAAACTGTTTGAGTAAAATAAACAGAGCATTCTGAGGAGGATGGAAACTTTGGAGCAGAGGTGAGATATCTTAGTTGGAGATAATTTTTGTCTCAGAAGCCCATGTGTTAGAAGGCTGCTCACCAGTGTATCGATGCTAAGCTGGATAGAGCTTTTTGTTTTCATTTTTTATTTTTGAGACAAGGTCTCATTGTATTTCATACTATAACTTTGAAATCTCCATCTTCTCACAAAAGTTTTTCAAGTATCTTTTTTTTATTGAGAAAAGGAGAAAAAAAAACAAGTTTCCACCTCCTCCCAGCCTCCCATTTCCCTCCCCTCCTCCCCCCCTACGCCCCCTCCTCCCACCCTTCTCCCCTCCCCCCACTCCTTTCCCCCTCCCTCTCCAGTCCAAAGAGCAGTCAGGGTTTTCTGCCCTGTGGTAAGACCTAGGACCTCCCACCTCCGTCCATATCTAGGAAGGTGAACATCCAAACTGGCTGGGCTCCCACAAAGCCATCACATTACGTAGGATCAAACCCCCGTGCCATTGTCCTTTGCGTCTCATCAGCCCTCATAGTTCGCCATGTTCAGAGAGTCCAGTTTTATCCCATGCTTTTTCAGTCACAGTCCAGCTGGTCTTGGTGAGCTCTCAATAGATCAGCTCCACTGTCTCAGTGGGTGGGTGCATCCCTCGTGGTCCCGACTTCTTTGCTCATGTTCTCCCTCCTTCTGCTCCTCATTGGGACTTTGGGAGCTCAGTCCAGTGCTCCAGTGTGGGTCTCTGTCTCTATCTCCATCCATCACCAGATGAAGGTTCTATGATGATATGCAAGATATTCGTCAGTATTGCTCAAGGATAGGGTCATTTCAGGTTCCCTATTCTCTTGGGAATATACCCAAGAGATGCCCTATCATATGACAAAAGCATTTGTTCAACTATGTTCATAGCAGTATTATTTGTAATAGCCAGAACCTGGAAACAACCTAGATGCCCTTCAATGGAAGAATGGATGAAGAAAGTATGGAATATCTACACATTAGAGTACTACTCAGCGGTAAAAAACAATGACTTCTCGAATTTTGCATGCAAATGGATGAAAATAGAAAACACTATCCTGAGTGAGGTATCCCAGACCCAAAAAGATGAACATGGGATGTACTCACTCATAATTGGTTTCTAGCCATAAATAAGGGTCACGGAGTCTACAATAGGTGAATCTAAAGAAGCTAAGTAAGAAGGGGAACCCAAGGAAAAACATATAGTTATCCTCTTGGCTAAGGGAAGTAGACAAAATTGCCGGGGAGAAAATTGGGATCTTGGGGTGGGGTGGGTTGGGGGTAAGGGGAGATGGGGAGAGAAAAGTTAGAAGGGAAGGAGGTCGGGCCTTGGGAAAGCAGGAGGATTGGGATAAAGGAAGGTTGGACAGGGGAGCACGGAACCACAATTCTTAGTTAAGGGAACCACTTTAGGGTTGGCAAGAGACCTGACCCTAAAGGGGCTCCCAGGTGCCCAAGCTGAGGTCCCCAGTTAGCTCCTTGGGCAGTTTTTCAAGTATCTTATACCTATGAGCATACCTTGACTGAGGTGCCGGACCTCAGACGATGGAGTCAGATATAAATCAAACTCTGTGAGCAAATTAACACTGTCACAGGGGAATGTGTAAAGTCTTAAGAAGTTAGTTTTGTTACAATAATAAGGAGGCTTGGCACCTCTTCTAGATCTTTTTCTCCTGACACCATGAAGTCATCTTATGCCCCCTGACATCCTGTTGATGTCACTTTCTAATAACTCCTCATTAGAGCTAAACTGGTGGTGTTTTCATTTCTTAAATCTTAACTGTGAATGAAACAGGTCTTTTCTTTATAGAGTGCACATCCTCAGGTATTTGTTATAGCTTTAAAAAATGAGTGTAAGCACCAAAACCTCTTTCCCATAAAATTTGACTAATTAGGATACAGTTTAGAATGAGCATTAAAGTCTGTGACCAAATTTCAAATCAAAAAATAACCTTTCTAGTGGTTTTCTTAATACTTCAATCACATTTTCAACTCCAAAAGCACAACATAGATATTACCTAAAACTTGAGATGTATGTATAAACAGCTCTATACTTTTCATATATCTCTTCCACTATATTATAGTCTCTGGTTTTGATGCAATACTTAATAACCTATGCAAAGAGAGAAGCTAATGAAGATCTCTAATTACCAACAAGTGTGTAATGTCTACTCGTCTTATTCCTACAATGGACATTTCTATCTTGCCTTAGGGTTTCTATTGCATGAAGAGATACCATGACCATGACAGCCTTTTATAAATAAAAACCCCTTATTGTGGCTAGTTTACAGTGTAGAGATTCAGTCTAGCATCATCATCATTATCAGGCATGGTGGTGTTCAGGCAGACATGGGTTTTGTAGAAGGAGCTGAAAGTTCTACATCTTAATCAATAGGCAACAGGAAAAAAAGATTGACACTGTACCTGTCAGGAGCATTTGAAACCTCAAAGTCGACCCAATGATACACTTCCACCAACAAAGCCATATCTACTCCAAAATTGTACACCTCTTAATAGTGCCATTCTCTATGAGCCTGTGGGGGGCATTTTCATCTCTCCAACTTATTGCCCATCTCCGTGTCTCCCATTCTGTCTTAATAAAACACATGGAAGATCTTGAACATTTTATTATTGAGATCAAGAGACAACATTTAAATGGTCTTTGTAATTAGAAATATATTTTGTCGTTCAACTGAGAAAGAGGTTTTAAATGCTTCTAACCTACAAAGATTGAAGTTGTTCATAGTATTTCTGAGATCTGTCATTTT
Organism: Microtus oregoni; assembly: GCF_018167655.1. Lineage (NCBI taxonomy): Eukaryota > Metazoa > Chordata > Mammalia > Rodentia > Cricetidae > Microtus > Microtus oregoni. The sequence continues at coordinate 16,217,690 of NW_024543082.1, forward strand.
CTAAGCCTTCAGTGTTTTCATGGACAGGGATTGCTTCTCTTGTATGGCTGAATCCAAATGGTCTTAACTTGAATGCTTATTGCATATTAATTTGAATCCTTTGTTATGTCGATGCCCTGCAATTATTCTTTAATTAAATAATAATATAAAATAATACATCAATGAAGATATTAGAAGAATTCCATCTACAAATCAATCATATGATAATGTATCTGAGGCAGTGTCTGGAGGTAGGAAATATATTAGGAAATATAATGTCATAAAAAATGGAGATTTTCTTTGTTATTATGTTCTATGAAACAATCTGAGGTTTTGGAATTTTTCTAGTAAAATGGATCATGTGTATTTTGGCAATAATATATTACATATTAGTTTTACTGAGCTCATGCATGTATATAATATAATATGACCAGCTCTACTCCTCATCTCCCTCTCCAACTCCTCCCATTCCCCTAGCAAAAATGCTTTCTAACTTTGTCTCTTTATAAACCACTAAGTCCAGTTAGTGCTGGCAATATGTGCATGGGTGTGGGACCATCCACTGGAGCATTGGAAACCAACTAGTGTTTACATCTTCAACAAATAATAATTCCTTTCCCCAGCAACTCTCAATTGCCAACAGCCCCTCATTATGGTGTGGACAAGTTTTAATTCAATATTTGTCAGCTCATGTTTGCCAATTCTACTTGAAAACCTTCTTCATAACACCCAGTTTTAATTCAATGCTTTTCAGTCCATGTTTGCCAATTCTACTTGAAAAATTTCTTCATAACACCCAGTTTTTATTCAATGCTTTTCAGCCCAAGTTTGCCAATTCTTCTTGAAAACCTTCTTCATAACACCCAAACAATATAACTTTTATACTGTTCTTTTGTTACTTTTGATGATTACCTGGGATATAACTGTCTGAAGTTTTTATTGTTTGGATATTGCAATAGCAGTTTTTTTTCTTGCCTTTCCACTCTGATTATTTCAACACTTTGTTTTTTAATTTTCAGTATTGATCTATTAGTTAGATGTTAAGTACATTGATGTACTGTGATGAATGATCCAGAAATTTAGAGGCTGCTATAGTATAACCCAAAGGAGACTAAGTACTGCTTGAAATGAGTGTAGACCTTGTCATTGTCTTCACAATGCTGTTTGGCTGGCATATGCCTTCTCTTTCTCCCCACTTCCAGGATCCCATCATGTAAAACAACTCTGTCCCACTGTGTCCTTCCTGCCACAATGGACTGAAAGCTCAGAAACTGGGATCAAAGTAGTCCTTTTTGTTCTTCAAGTTTGTTTTTGCCAAATGTTTGTAACAATGACAGAAAGTGTGACAAATATGGCTTATTTGATTCTAATTCCAGGTTGGGAAGGAAGGAGACTACATACTGAGAAAGTTGAAACCTACTTTTTAGACTATAAAACAGATAGCAATTATATTTCTATAAGAAGGACTCTGACAGTGATATGAACCACAATTTATTGATCATCTAGTAGGTACTTACCCTCTGTTGTTTGCTCTAAGAATATTATTCCTCATTTCCAACATTTCTGCAAGGTAGCTATTATTGTCTTCTTTGACAGTGGGAAAAAAAATCTAAGCCTCATGGGGTCTACCTCATCTACTGAAGTCTCACAGCTATATACTCAAAGGCTGGCTCTTATTCTAAGATTCTTTTTTAAAAAAATGTTTGT